>NW_026640059.1:0-1361249 GCF_028554395.1 Pezoporus wallicus
GTGGCAGGGGAGAGGCTGCCTACGGCCACACCACCCTGAAAACGCCCGATCTCGTCTGATCTCGGAAGCTAAGCAGGGTCGGGCTCGGTTAGTACTTGGATGGGAGACCGCCTGGGAATCCCGGGTGCTGTAGGCTTTTGCCAGCCCATAGGGGACCCTGCGGGCAATGTCAGCCTCTTTTTCTGTGCGGGCTTTTGCGTCTTTGGGGCACCATCAGGAATTGCAGACCCCTTTTTCTTGCTGGCATTTGAAGCACTTAGGGTCCCCTGTTTGCAAGCTTCTCCCCCTTTTGCTGGCTTGCCTTTTTAAGCTATTTAGGCCCCTGCGAGCAATTCCAGCCGTTTTTTTCTTGCGGGACGTTGTGGCCACAGGGGTCCTTGCGGGCAGTCCCGGACTTCTTGTTCTCGGTGGGGTGCTGCGGAGGGGCAGGTCCATGGGAGACCCTGTTCCTGTTTTTGGGGGACATGAGGGAAGGAGCGTGGTGTTGTTTATGCGCGGGCCGGGGGGCGGGGGGGGATTTGCGGGGGGGCGCGTGTCGGGTCGTCGCGGGCAGAGGCGTGCGGGGCTGTGTGCGTGGGGGCGCTGGCGTGGTTGGGCGTCACAATGGTGCCCCTGGCTTTGGGGGCTGGGGCTGAGTGCGGGTGGGCAGCGTGTGCGGGGGCGCCGAGAGCGGTGGTGGCAGGGGAGAGGCTGCCTACGGCCACACCACCCTGAAAACGCCCGATCTCGTCTGATCTCGGAAGCGAAGCTAAGCAGGGTCGGGCTCGGTTAGTACTTGGATGGGAGACCGCCTGGGAATCCCGGGTGCTGTAGGCTTTTGCCAGCCCATAGGGGACCCTGCGGGCAATGTCAGCCTCTTTTTCTGTGCGGGCTTTGCGTCTTTGGGGCACCATCAGGAATTGCAGACCCCTTTTTCTTGCTGGCATTTGAAGCACTTAGGGTCCCCTGTTTGCAAGCTTCTCCCCCTTTTGCTGGCTTGCCTTTTTAAGCTATTTAGGCCCCTGCGAGCAATTCCAGCCGTTTTTTTCTTGCGGGACGTTGAGGCCACAGGGGTCCTTGCGGGCAGTCCCGGACTTCTTGTTCTCGGTGGGGTGCTGCGGAGGGGCAGGTCCATGGGAGACCCTGTTCCTGTTTTTGGGGGACATGAGGGAAGGAGCGTGGTGTTGTTTATGCGCGGGCCGGGGGGCGGGGGGGCGCGTGTCGGGTCGTCGCGGGCAGAGGCGTGCGGGGCTGTGTGCGTGGGGGCGCTGGCGTGGTTGGGCGTCACAATGGTGCCCCTGGCTTTGGGGGCTGGGGCTGAGTGCGGGTGGGCAGCGTGTGCGGGGGCGCCGAGAGCGGTGGTGGCAGGGGAGAGGCTGCCTACGGCCACACCACCCTGAAAACGCCCGATCTCGTCTGATCTCGGAAGCTAAGCAGGGTCGGGCTCGGTTAGTACTTGGATGGGGGACCGCCTGGGAATCCCGGGTGCTGGGCTTTTGCCACATAGGGGACCCTGCGGGCAATGTGCCTCTTTTTCTGTGCGGGCTTTTGCGTCTTTGGGGCACCATCAGGAATTGCAGACCCCTTTTTCTTGCTGGCATTTGAAGCACTTAGGGCTGTTTGCAAGCTTCTCCCCCTTTTGCTGGGGGCGAGCAATAGGGAAGGAGCGTGGCGTTGTTTTTGCGCGGGCCGGAGGTGGGGGGGGGATTTGCGGGGGGGGTGCGTGTCGGGTCGTCGCGGGCAGAGGCGTGCGGGGCTGTGTGCGTGGAGGCGCTGGCGTGGTTGGGCGTCACAATGGTGCCCCTGGCTTTGGGGGCTGGGGCGGAGTGCGGGTGGGCAGCGTGTGCGGGGGCGCCGAGAGCGGTGGTGGCAGGGGAGAGGCTGCCTACGGCCACACCACCCTGAAAACGCCCGATCTCGTCTGATCTCGGAAGCTAAGCAGGGTCGGGCTCGGTTAGTACTTGGATGGGAGACCGCCTGGGAATCCCGGGTGCTGTAGGCTTTTGCCAGCCCATAGGGGACCCTGCGGGCAATGTCAGCCTCTTTTTCTGTGCGGGCTTTTGCGTCTTTGGGGCACCATCGGGAATTGCAGACCCCTTTTTCTTGCTGGCATTTGAAGCACTTAGGGTCCCCTGTTTGCAAGCTTCTCCCCCTTTTGCTGGCTTGCCTTTTTAAGCTATTTAGGCCCCTGCGAGCAATTCCAGCCGTTTTTTTCTTGCGGGACGTTGAGGCCACAGGGGTCCTTGCGGGCAGTCCCGGACTTCTTGTTCTCGGTGGGGTGCTGCGGAGGGGCAGGTCCATGGGAGACCCTGTTCCTGTTTTGGGGGACATGAGGGAAGGAGCGTGGCGTTGTTTTTGCGCGGGCCGGGGGGGGGGGGGGATTTGCGGGGGGGGGTGCGTGTCGGGTCGTCGCGGGCAGAGGCGTGCGGGGCTGTGTGCGTGGGGGCGCTGGCGTGGTTGGGCGTCACAATGGTGCCCCTGGCTTTGGGGGCTGGGGCTGAGTGCGGGTGGGCAGCGTGTGCGGGGGCGCCGAGAGCGGTGGTGGCAGGGGAGAGGCTGCCTACGGCCACACCACCCTGAAAACGCCCGATCTCGTCTGATCTCGGAAGCTAAGCAGGGTCGGGCTCGGTTAGTACTTGGATGGGAGACCGCCTGGGAATCCCGGGTGCTGTAGGCTTTTGCCAGCCCATAGGGGACCCTGCGGGCAATGTCAGCCTCTTTTTCTGTGCGGGCTTTTGCGTCTTTGGGGCACCATCAGGAATTGCAGACCCCTTTTTCTTGCTGGCATTTGAAGCACTTAGGGTCCCCTGTTTGCAAGCTTCTCCCCCTTTTGCTGGCTTGCCTTTTTAAGCTATTTAGGCCCCTGCGAGCAATTCCAGCCGTTTTTTTCTTGCGGGACGTTGAGGCCACAGGGGTCCTTGCGGGCAGTCCCGGACTTCTTGTTCTCGGTGGGGTGCTGCGGAGGGGCAGGTCCCTGGGAGACCCTGTTCCTGTTGTTGGGGGACATGAGGGAAGGAGCGTGGCGTTGTTTTTGCGCGGGCCGGAGGTGGGGGGGGGATTTGCGGGGGGGGTGCGTGTCGGGTCGTCGCGGGCAGAGGCGTGCGGGGCTGTGTGCGTGGGGGCGCTGGCGTGGTTGGGCGTCACAATGGTGCCCCTGGCTTTGGGGGCTGGGGCTGAGTGCGGGTGGGCAGCGTGTGCGGGGGCGCCGAGAGCGGTGGTGGCAGGGGAGAGGCTGCCTACGGCCACACCACCCTGAAAACGCCCGATCTCGTCTGATCTCGGAAGCTAAGCAGGGTCGGGCTCGGTTAGTACTTGGATGGGAGACCGCCTGGGAATCCCGGGTGCTGTAGGCTTTTGCCAGCCCATAGGGGACCCTGCGGGCAATGTCAGCCTCTTTTTCTGTGCGGGCTTTTGCGTCTTTGGGGCACCATCAGGAATTGCAGACCCCTTTTTCTTGCTGGCATTTGAAGCACTTAGGGTCCCCTGTTTGCAAGCTTCTCCCCCTTTTGCTGGCTTGCCTTTTTAAGCTATTTAGGCCCCTGCGAGCAATTCCAGCCGTTTTTTTCTTGCGGGACGTTGAGGCCACAGGGGTCCTTGCGGGCAGTCCCGGACTTCTTGTTCTCGGTGGGGTGCTGCGGAGGGGCAGGTCCATGGGAGACCCTGTTCCTGTTTTTGGGGGACATGAGGGAAGGAGCGTGGTGTTGTTTATGCGCGGGCCGGGGGGCGGGGGGGGATTTGCGGGGGGGCGCGTGTCGGGTCGTCGCGGGCAGAGGCGTGCGGGGCTGTGTGCGTGGGGGCGCTGGCGTGGTTGGGCGTCACAATGGTGCCCCTGGCTTTGGGGGCTGGGGCTGAGTGCGGGTGGGCAGCGTGTGCGGGGGCGCCGAGAGCGGTGGTGGCAGGGGAGAGGCTGCCTACGGCCACACCACCCTGAAAACGCCCGATCTCGTCTGATCTCGGAAGCTAAGCAGGGTCGGGCTCGGTTAGTACTTGGATGGGAGACCGCCTGGGAATCCCGGGTGCTGTAGGCTTTTGCCAGCCCATAGGGGACCCTGCGGGCAATGTCAGCCTCTTTTTCTGTGCGGGCTTTTGCGTCTTTGGGGCACCATCAGGAATTGCAGACCCCTTTTTCTTGCTGGCATTTGAAGCACTTAGGGTCCCCTGTTTGCAAGCTTCTCCCCCTTTTGCTGGCTTGCCTTTTTAAGCTATTTAGGCCCCTGCGAGCAATTCCAGCCGTTTTTTTCTTGCGGGACGTTGAGGCCACAGGGGTCCTTGCGGGCAGTCCCGGACTTCTTGTTCTCGGTGGGGTGCTGCGGAGGGGCAGGTCCATGGGAGACCCTGTTCCTGTTGTTGGGGGACATGAGGGAAGGAGCGTGGCGTTGTTTTTGCGCGGGCCGGGGGGGGGGGGGGGATTTGCGGGGGGGGTGCGTGTCGGGTCGTCGCGGGCAGAGGCGTGCGGGGCTGTGTGCGTGGGGGCGCTGGCGTGGTTGGGCGTCACAATGGTGCCCCTGGCTTTGGGGGCTGGGGCTGAGTGCGGGTGGGCAGCGTGTGCGGGGGCGCCGAGAGCGGTGGTGGCAGGGGAGAGGCTGCCTACGGCCACACCACCCTGAAAACGCCCGATCTCGTCTGATCTCGGAAGCTAGCAGCAGGGTCGGGCTCGGTTAGTACTTGGATGGGAGACCGCCTGGGAATCCCGGGTGCTGTAGGCTTTTGCCAGCCCATAGGGGACCCTGCGGGCAATGTCAGCCTCTTTTTCTGTGCGGGCTTTTGCGTCTTTGGGGCACCATCAGGAATTGCAGACCCCTTTTTCTTGCTGGCATTTGAAGCACTTAGGGTCCCCTGTTTGCAAGCTTCTCCCCCTTTTGCTGGCTTGCCTTTTTAAGCTATTTAGGCCCCTGCGAGCAATTCCAGCCGTTTTTTTCTTGCGGGACGTTGAGGCCACAGGGGTCCTTGCGGGCAGTCCCGGACTTCTTGTTCTCGGTGGGGTGCTGCGGAGGGGCAGGTCCATGGGAGACCCTGTTCCTGTTTTTGGGGGACATGAGGGAAGGAGCGTGGTGTTGTTTATGCGCGGGGGGGGGGGGGGGGGGGCGCGTGTCGGGTCGTCGCGGGCAGAGGCGTGCGGGGCTGTGTGCGTGGGGGCGCTGGCGTGGTTGGGCGTCACAATGGTGCCCCTGGCTTTGGGGGCTGGGGCTGAGTGCGGGTGGGCAGCGTGTGCGGGGGCGCCGAGAGCGGTGGTGGCAGGGGAGAGGCTGCCTACGGCCACACCACCCTGAAAACGCCCGATCTCGTCTGATCTCGGAAGCTAAGCAGGGTCGGGCTCGGGCTCGGTTAGTACTTGGATGGGAGACCGCCTGGGAATCCCGGGTGCTGTAGGCTTTTGCCAGCCCATAGGGGACCCTGCGGGCAATGTCAGCCTCTTTTTCTGTGCGGGCTTTTGCGTCTTTGGGGCACCATCAGGAATTGCAGACCCCTTTTTCTTGCTGGCATTTGAAGCACTTAGGGTCCCCTGTTTGCAAGCTTCTCCCCCTTTTGCTGGCTTGCCTTTTTAAGCTATTTAGGCCCCTGCGAGCAATTCCAGCCGTTTTTTTCTTGCGGGACGTTGAGGCCACAGGGGTCCTTGCGGGCAGTCCCGGACTTCTTGTTCTCGGTGGGGTGCTGCGGAGGGGCAGGTCCCTGGGAGACCCTGTTCCTGTTGTTGGGGGACATGAGGGAAGGAGCGTGGCGTTGTTTTTGCGCGGGCCGGGGGGGGGGGATTTGCGCGGGGGGGTGCGTGTCGGGTCGTCGCGGGCAGAGGCGTGCGGGGCTGTGTGCGTGGAGGCGCTGGCGTGGTTGGGCGTCACAATGGTGCCCCTGGCTTTGGGGGCTGGGGCTGAGTGCGGGTGGGCAGCGTGTGCGGGGGCGCCGAGAGCGGTGGTGGCAGGGGAGAGGCTGCCTACGGCCACACCACCCTGAAAACGCCCGATCTCGTCTGATCTCGGAAGCTAAGCAGGGTCGGGCTCGGTTAGTACTTGGATGGGAGACCGCCTGGGAATCCCGGGTGCTGTAGGCTTTTGCCAGCCCATAGGGGACCCTGCGGGCAATGTCAGCCTCTTTTTCTGTGCGGGCTTTTGCGTCTTTGGGGCACCATCAGGAATTGCAGACCCCTTTTTCTTGCTGGCATTTGAAGCACTTAGGGTCCCCTGTTTGCAAGCTTCTCCCCCTTTTGCTGGCTTGCCTTTTTAAGCTATTTAGGCCCCTGCGAGCAATTCCAGCCGTTTTTTTCTTGCGGGACGTTGAGGCCACAGGGGTCCTTGCGGGCAGTCCCGGACTTCTTGTTCTCGGTGGGGTGCTGCGGAGGGGCAGGTCCATGGGAGACCCTGTTCCTGTTTTGGGGGGACATGAGGGAAGGAGCGTGGTGTTGATTTTGCGCGGGCCGGGGGGCGGGGGGGGATTTGCGGGGGGGCGCGTGTCGGGTCGTCGCGGGCAGAGGCGTGCGGGGCTGTGTGCGTGGGGGCGCTGGCGTGGTTGGGCGTCACAATGGTGCCCCTGGCTTTGGGGGCTGGGGCTGAGTGCGGGTGGGCAGCGTGTGCGGGGGCGCCGAGAGCGGTGGTGGCAGGGGAGAGGCTGCCTACGGCCACACCACCCTGAAAACGCCCGATCTCGTCTGATCTCGGAAGCTAAGCAGGGTCGGGCTCGGTTAGTACTTGGATGGGAGACCGCCTGGGAATCCCGGGTGCTGTAGGCTTTTGCCAGCCCATAGGGGACCCTGCGGGCAATGTCAGCCTCTTTTTCTGTGCGGGCTTTTGCGTCTTTGGGGCACCATCAGGAATTGCAGACCCCTTTTTCTTGCTGGCATTTGAAGCACTTAGGGTCCCCTGTTTGCAAGCTTCTCCCCCTTTTGCTGGCTTGCCTTTTTAAGCTATTTAGGCCCCTGCGAGCAATTCCAGCCGTTTTTTTCTTGCGGGACGTTGAGGCCACAGGGGTCCTTGCGGGCAGTCCCGGACTTCTTGTTCTCGGTGGGGTGCTGCGGAGGGGCAGGTCCATGGGAGACCCTGTTCCTGTTGTTGGGGGACATGAGGGAAGGAGCGTGGTGTTGTTTATGCGCGGGCCGGGGGCGGGGGGGGGGGATTTGGGGGGGGGGGCGCGTGTCGGGTCGTCGCGGGCAGAGGCGTGCGGGGCTGTGTGCGTGGGGGCGCTGGCGTGGTTGGGCGTCACAATGGTGCCCCTGGCTTTGGGGGCTGGGGCTGAGTGCGGGTGGGCAGCGTGTGCGGGGGCGCCGAGAGCGGTGGTGGCAGGGGAGAGGCTGCCTACGGCCACACCACCCTGAAAACGCCCGATCTCGTCTGATCTCGGAAGGTCGGGCTCGGTTAGTACTTGGATGGGATGTGGGGGTTGTGAGAGGGTCTTCAACATTGTGATTGGACTATTTACCTGGAGAGTTTGACAGTGGCCAATGAGACTGAATGTTGTATGTATGTGCAGGTTGCGAAAGTACCAAACAAGGCGATAAAAAGAGCTTGGTGATGATAAATGAGGATTTGAGTATCTGCATCAACTTGAGTCCATGTAGTGAAATGCCACAGTTTTTAAACCAAAACAAGACAAAACAAAGAGAGCAACCAAAAAGCTACAAGTATACAATACACTTGGCAGACCTGTTTTGGAAATGATTCTTTCCCCCCTTCAGGTTAACATTCTCTCCAATCGAAAGATTCAGGAGGCCCATTAATTTCTGAGACCTTTATACAAGTATATGACTTTGTGCCTCATATTCTGATAATAACTGATCTGAGCCACACAAAAGAATTTGCATAAAGTCTTCAGTTTTCTTCATATTCACTTTCCTATGTGAAATATAGCGCATATTCCTTGTCTTGAGAAAATGTCTCTGTCAATAACATAGCTTATACTCCAGAAGGGCTCATTCTTACTAATTCAATCAATTTTATTGTAATTTCCAGGTCTTTCTATGGCATTGTGTTTATCTGGGACGATTTTCCCCATTTTATCAGATTTCAGCAGCTTTGAATCAAAGAACGAGTGAATTATTTCAATGAAGCCTGACAAAGTGTGGTAGCTGCTAAAAATTATCTGCACTTTTTAAGAAGCTGGACAAAGAGATTTCAAAAAGCTCCTGCTGTTGCAGCAGGATATAGTCATGTAACACCAGAAGACTGTGTTTATGAGCATTCAGCTGCAGGTGAAGCAGCATAAGTAAGAATGGGACACAGGTGAAAAAGTGCTAACAGATGGCAGGTATACCAACTTCTTTGCCACATAATGAAGGGACTGTACAGCTGGAAGCACAGAACTGATATTAACTGATTCCTTTATGAGGCCATGAAGGTTTTACTTTTTGAAACCCTATATTTCTATTGGACTTCATAATGACATGCATGTATCCTCCTGAGAGGATCAAGATGAGTATCAACTTAGGGATATACATACTTGGCTGGGTTCCACAAAGGAAGTTGAAAGTGATGGGTACCTTAGGTGAGTGTCCTCTCTGGCCATCCTCCCCACTGCAGCAGGTGGTTCCCCCATAGTATTTCTCCTACAGTAGGTATATAGTTTTCACAAGAACCCACTCAAATCCTCTATGGGTTCTTCCTGCTTGTAATGCTATTAGCATTGATTGGAGAATGCTTTTATAAGGGCAGTTGCTGCACAATGATTGTTGATTCAACTTTATGCATATATATAATTGAGTCATGCCACATAAAACAAACCACTCCAACCAAAAGTTAAGGATGAAGGCAAAGAAGGGCCGAGTCTCATGCCAGTAGCAATCACTTCTCATGAGAAAATATGGGAATTTTCAGGTATGAGGCCGTGAGAATAACAGCATGAGAAGAGCAGCATAATGTGTTACTTTGATGAGGAGGTAATATATGAAAGTGTAAGACTTGTTCAGATTCCTTCCATAGTGCTACCCGAATAAACAAAAACCTGAGCCAGGTGTCCCAAGTCTAGGGAGAATGTAGCTCCCTACAGGTCCCAAGCATCCACTTTTCTAGGCAGATGTTCTCTGATTTTCAGTGGGTTGTTTAAAACTCATGCTAATGCCACTGTACCAAGGAAACCAGGTAAATAATTTCAAAGGACAAGAGTTGACTCAGTGAGCCAATCATTTTAGTGTGATTTATGGAATCAAAAAATGAATCCTTAAACCTGGTGATATAAATGTCATCTTTGTATCTAGGAAAATGTCCAGATTCCTCACATATCCAGGACACAAAGCATGCCTTTAATCATTTTCTTCAAAGTATCACAACTTGCTGAATATTATACTATTTTCCAGTTTAAAAAGTTGTGAAGCAGAGAGCAAGAGCAGAAACAACACTATATGATATCTGCTATCAATTACACAACCTAAAATCAACACTTTATCCTACAGAGTTCAAAGTCACATATAACCTTTGTAAAGAGAATCTGTAAACTGAAAGTTCATGAATAGTGAGACCTGATTACCAACCAGAAAAGGCTAAGAGTGGTCACAGATAGTAATAAATATTGAAATGTTTCCACTGTGTTTAATGATAACTTTTTCTATTAAAAAAAATGTTTCTGAGCTGTGTTATTGCATTGAAAATGATAAGTTATTTCCTCTTCGACACACATCTACTAATGTAGTTACTTGGTTGATATTCAAGGATCACCTGATACAAGCTCAGGAGTGTTGCATCCCAACTAGAAGGAAGTGCAGCAGGAAGGCCAGGAGACCTCTTTGGATGGATAAGGAGCTGCTGAGGAAAATGCAAATGAAAAAAGAGGCTTATAAAAAGTGGAAGCAAGGACAGGTGGCATGGGAAGAGTACAGGGATGTTGTCCGGGAAGCTAGGGACCAGGTTAGGAAAGCTAAGGCCCAGGTGGAATTAAACTTGGCTAGGAATGTTAAGGATAACAGGAAGGGATTCTACAGGTACATAGGAAATAAAAAAACAGACTAGGGAGAAGGTAGGCCCCCTCAGGAAGCTCTAGGGAGAACTGGCTACACAGGATTTGGAGAAGGCTGAGGTTCTGAATGACTTCTTTGCCTCAGTCTTCACTGGCAAAGGCTCTGACCAAACCACCCAAGTCTTGGAAGGCAGACGCAGGAACTGTGAGAATGAAGACCTTGGGCCCACTGTAGGAGAGGATCTGGTTTGAGACCATCTTAAAAATCTGAATGTGCACAACTCCATGGGTCCTGATGAGATCCATCTGCGGGTCCTGAAGGAGCTGGCAAATGAAGTTGGGAAGCTGCTGGCCATCATATTTGAGAAATCATGGCAGTCAGGTGAAGTTCCCAATAACTGGAAAAAGGGAAATAAAACCCCCATTTTCAAGAAGGGGAAAATGGATGACCCGGGGAATTACAGACCAGTCAGTCTCACCTCTGTGCCTGGCAAAATCTTGGAGCAGATTCTCCTGGAAGGCATGCTAAGGCACATGAAAATCAACAAGGTGCTTGGTGACAGCCAGCATGGCTTCACTAAGGGGAAATCCTGCCTGACCAATTTGGTGGCCTTCTATGATGGGGCTACAGAACTGGTGGACAGGGGTAGAGCAGTTGACGTCATCTACCTGGACTTGTGAAAAGTGTTCGACACTGTCCCACACAACATCCTTGTCTCTGAATTGGAGCGACATCAATTTGATGGATGGACCACTCGGTGGATAAAGAACTGGCTGGATGGCCGCACACAAAGAATTGTGGTCAATGGTTCAATGCCTGGCTGGAGACCAGTAATGAGTGGTGTCCCTCAGCGATCGGTGCTGGGACCGGTCTTGTTCAACATCTTCGTCGCTGACATGGACAGTGGGATTGAGTGAGCCCTCAGCAAGTTTGCTGATGACACCAAGCTGTGTGGTTCGGTTGATACACTGGAGGGAAGGAATGCCATCCAGAGGGACCTTGACACGATTGTGAGGTGGGCTGATGCCAGCCTCATGAAGTTTAACCATGCCAAGTGCAAGGTCTTACACCTGGGTCAGAGCAATCCTAGGCACAGGTTGGGAGAGAAGAGATTCAGAGCAGCCCTGCAGAGGAGGACTTGAGGGTGCTGGTTGATGAGAAAATGAACATGAGCCAGCTTCAGTGTGCGCTTGCAGCCCAGAAAGCCAACCAAGTCCTAGGCTGCATCAAAAGGAGCGTGACCAGCAGGTTGAAGGAGGTGATCCTGCCCCTTTACTCTGCTCTTGTGAGACCTCACCTGGAGTATTGTGTGCAGTTCTGGTGTCCTCAGCATAAAAAGGAAATGGAACTGTTGGAACAAGTCCAGAGGAAGACCATGAGGATGATCAGGGGACTGGAGCACCTCCCATACGAAGATAGGCTGAGGAAGTTGGGGCTGTTCAGCCTGGAGAAGAGAAGGCTGCGTGGAGACCTCATAGCAGCCTTCCAGTATCTGAAGGGGGCCTATAGGGATGCTGGGGAGGGACTCTTCATTAGAGACTGTACTGACAGGACAAGGGGTGACGGGTTAAAACTTAAACAGGGGAAGTTTAGATTGGATGTAAGGAGGAAATGCTTTCCTGTTAGGGTGGTGAGGCACTGGAATAGGTTGACCAGGGAGTTTGTGAATGCTCCATCCCTGGCAGTGTTCAAGACCAGGTTGGATGAGGCCTCGGGTGATATGGTTTAGTGTGAGGTGTCCCTGCCCATGGCAGGGGGGTTGGAACTTGATGATCTTAAGGTCCTTTCCAACCCTAACTATTCTATGATTCTGTGTAAGGAAATGGCTGAAAATGAATGCTCCTTTCAAAAGACAGGTTACTCTTTACAGGATCTGCTTCCCCTGAAGGTGAAGTTTCCTTACCAGTTCATGGATACAATGTGATAATGCTGTAACAAGTGAAAAAAACTCTTGAATTTATTGGTAACCACGGAAAAATGTTGAAATGTGCCTGTATGTCCACTACATTCAAACAGGAAAAAAATATATATTTAGGGAAAGGTGCATTAACTGCGTGATCATCATCAGTACCAAAGCAAATTCTATACTTTTCTCAATAAAAACATGAAAGTGGAAAAATTGAGAGATGTAAATCTTTGTTTTTAGAGGTTTCCCCTTAACTAAGCCTCAGTCTCTCCCTGGTTCCTAACCAAAACCTTTTATCCTCCTGCCTTGCAATAAGGAAGTAAGGGTATAACATCTGCTGTTCCTTTCCCAAAGTGACTCACTTCAGTGACTCACTTCAGTGACTAAACGCTGATTTTAAATATTAAAAATAGAGATGTTCTTTGCCCCTGCTGTATCCCCCTGATTTCAGTAGGTATTTATCAGGGTTTAGAGGGCTCATAGTGTAAATTAACCAAGCCAAAACTGGAAAACCAGTTACAGGTTAGCCATCTGAGCTGATCCCAATCTTGCTATAAATTAAACTAAGAAATAAGTAAAATTGAAGACAGTAGATTTCCATTGCTTCATACAGGTGGGTTTGGTCTCAAGTGCCTGATGCCTAACTGGTATCACAGTGTATTTTATCACTTAATACCTGTGCATACTGATTAGAAAACACAAGCATTTTCCTTCACTTAACAGAAACATAAATTGTAATTTCAGATGGAGGGTCAATGGGCAATCAAGCCTGAAAAGGCAGCAGAGTGAGATGGCATCAAGAGAAACATGACAGCAGGAATTAAGTGAAAGCAGCCAGAGATCTTGCTTACTCTTGTTCCTCTGCTGTCCCTTTTTTGTTGTCTAACATTACAGTCTACAGTCTTACTACCCTTACAACTATCCTTCCCCCCCCCCCCCCCCCCCCCCCGATAATCTGTGGTAATCTGAGTATGGAAAAGTCCTGCTTTTCTCTGAACTTTGGTACCAAAATAAGTTACCTGAATGCGGATCACCACAGGTTATGATTAGGAAGAGGGAAATTAAGGAACCAAATACATTGTTATTTCTGAAAAGAAAGAGTTTTCCGTGGTCACTAAGCATAGCACAAACACTCTAAACAAAGTATGGTATAACCTTATTAACATGCATGTCTATGACAACTATTGGCAACTAAAGATGACAACTATTAATACCTGTAAATAATAGAGAATGTTGTGTTATTTGTTGTGATCACATTTATAACTCCAAACCATGACTGATGGAATTGCCAAGGTAAGCAGTGCCTTTTTTTATTCTTCCTCCATGTTCATAAAGGCCTTATCTCCTCAGATGCTGACATTTTAGAAATGTCATAGTTTACGAGGAAATAATAAAACCTCAGATAACACCACACAGCACCGTGACCTTTAGCTGAGGAATTGCTGTAAGTTCTAAAGTAAGCTCAGTGAAGAATTTAGAGGTGAAAATTCAGGTTCTAGTAAGTAATTGAAGACTTCAAAGGTCACAGATTTAGAAATTGTGTCTGAGGGTTGGAGCTGGCAACCCTTTTTTATTAACATGTTGTGATTTTATTTTGCAAATGAACCACTTTAGCAACACATCAGAAATGGATTTAACTAAACATTTTGAAATTTTCATCATTATTTGGAACTGAATTTGTTTACAGTGACCAGTCTAATCAAACCTAAAGGCATTCCCAGTATTCATGTTATTGCTTAGGAAGCAGATTTTGTGGATGTTTCCACAACAGTATTTCTGGCAGATACTCTCAACAGATGTTCTTGTTCATTTAATGAGCCATGCCCAAAATGCACCTAGAAAAAAAGTGTATTTTATCCATATTTGAAAAAAAAATGAAACTGTTTTGAAGATATTTAAGTGCATCATAGCCTGAATAGGTGTTTTGAAATTTGAGGAAGAATCCTTCACTAAAAGGAATATCTGCTGCTCTTGTCATGAGAAAGCATCAAATAGTGGAATTACGGGGCTCTAAAACCAGGAGAGAAAATAACAAAAGGTTCCTCCACACTCAGAAGTTTAATTTTGACATCTCTAGCATTTGGAGATTCTATCCTTGCTGACAGTGCTTGAGACTACCTCATCTACCAGAGGCCTATGCGCATGTATCCCAGAAGAACTACACAAAAGTTTATTTCCCAGACTTCAAGAACTGAGCAGAGTATACCAGTTCAGTTTATACTGCCCAGTAAAACGGAACTGGACATAGAATGGCAAGTTACTTAAATTTTCTAAGATAGATATTAAACTATATCTCATTGCTCAAAATATAACATCTGAAGCTGCATGGAATGTGAAGCTATAATAATCAGGACAACTAAAAATGACCTGAACAATTAATACTTAAGCCAAAAATCAGTATGTATAAAAAACCAACAAGAAATAAAAATTAGAATATTAAAGTATGTAGGTACTTGATAAAGTGTATTTATCAAGTCAATGAAGTGCAGACTTCTTATAAGTGCAGTGCTAATCCTGTAAAGGCAGAAATAGTCACTGTTTTTCTGTGTGTTGCATTTGAAATGAAAGCAGGAAAAACTAGACATCCCCTGTGATGTTGTGGGAATAGAAACTTTGCAATAGGCAGTGCAAGAGACAGGGGAAAGCTTCTTCCAAAATTAAGTATTACTGGAAAAAAAAACCAAAGATATCTAATGTAAATGAGATGTTTGCTACAACGACATGAAATTTCATAAAGACTGGTGACATCAGAAAGTACGGATAACAGTTTACTGTCGCAGAAGTTTTAGTTGCTTGTTCAAATAGTCTTAAAACTCCAGCTTGTGGTTTAATACTCCTGGGAAGGGAAAACTTAGGTTGGCGAATGGTGAAAAATTATTTGATCAAAGTCTAAAGTAAGCATTTTCTTGCAAAGTCTGCCATCTATTAAATACTCTCATTCATGTACCATGTAAATATATGGGATCCTGCTAGAGTGGTATGAATACTGTGATACTCCTGACACAAGCACTTAGGAGTACTGTTGAAACACTTATCATTTTGTAATAATAAAGGAATCATTTGAGTAGTTTGGCACTCCTATTCCAATAAGCTATAACTGCTACTTCTGGTGCGAGCACTGGATCTCTGAACTTCCAAAGCACTGCATTCAGGTAAGAACTGGGAAGTCAGGCAAAAGAAATACAAAAATATTCCTAGCACATGTAGAAACATCTTAATAGTGGACTACTTCATAGCTCCATATGGAATTTTTGTTGTGTTAGTGATAGAATGCATTCTCTAAATATTGCAAAAACCCCCAAACAGTTGCCTTGCTACAACTGTGCATTACAGTAGTACCATTTTGTAACACCATTTATTACAAAACATCACAAACCCATCAAACTTGCCAGCTTAAGTCATGTACAATAATCTCCTAACACATGAACTGTAAAAGGAAACTTCTTTAAAACTGCTCTAAAAGTTCTTCTTCTATGTCCTTCTTCATTCAAATTTTATGAATGTCTATTTGCTCCAGTTTACTTTCAGACTTACTAATGCTTCTTGGGTTTTTTTTCAAAAGCCCAGGTTTGAGCTTAGAGGGCTTTTGCACGTCACAGCTGATTGTATCCCAGCAAAATGACATATAATTGTATCCCAGTCCTCAACTACCTACATATATAATGTATTTCACAATAAAAGATTCACCTGAAACAGTTCAGAGTAGGTGAAATCATAGATTTTCCTGTTAATAATGGGAACTCTTGCACTCACATAGAGTAATTTTAGAGAAAAAGGCCTATTTCATATCCAGATGTAAGTTTGTCTCTTCCTTAAATCTTAAAAAAAGAAATTTGCTGTTAGTTACCTACTTTTAGATGTCAAATCGAAGCAAAGTTGTAATTATGACTGTGCAATAAGCAACACTGCCACTGCTAAATTATAAATGCTTTGCCAATACACACATTTTTTAAAAACCTTAACATGCAATGATGATGAAAGACATGAGATTTACCTCTACAGATTTTGCAGTGACTCATTCATAATAATCTTCAATGCTCTTCAGCAAAAATCTATTAGAAGTTATTCTTACTGTAAAGAGTATTTTGAATACTTTGAATATGCTCTGCACATCTAACACCAATTTGTATCTTTGTTTTTATTACAATAGTATTTTGCACTTACATTGCACGTCCTACAATACTCAATTTTAGAAGACCTAACAAATGGTTGAAGTCAAGTTCATAAAGCAACCATGACTGAATACAATAATTGCTGGGTATTAGAAAGAAGTAAGACATCAGATTTCATATGTGGACCATAATTTGGAAAATATTAATTAGAAGTTATTAGGAACCTAATCTGAGGGTTATCTAGGAAAGGTCAGTTAAAACTATTTCAAAGAAGATCTAGAAAGAATATGAATGTCTCTCCCTTTCCCTCTTCCATCATTAAGCACTCATTATGAGACATGGTTAAGCAAAGTGTTTGAAATCCTGCAACTAGCTGATCACTTACAGTCTGTGCAGAGGTTTAAAGACTGTTTCACATTACATTGAGCCATTTAATGAGATATTCTGATGAAGATTTTTATGTAATAGGAATCTTGGTTTTGAAAAAACCTTAGAGTTCAATTTTTCCTGTGTATGGATTCTTTTTTTCCCTAGAGAAAATGACGAATCTCTATACAAAACCATTCATTGCTAGATAAAATTAGCATTGTAAGGTGCCGGGATAAGGAAAATTAAATTCCCTTTTCAAGACTGACAAGAGAAACTGTTCAAAGTATTTCATTATTGCTTCAGGAAGAATGAGGGGGAAAATACCTTGTTTTCATTTCTTGAGCAAATCTTGCTTTGCCAAGTTTTGCTGCAACAGCAGAACAATGCTCTGAACCAGGATTAGGGAGGCTTGAGTTTTATGGGCTACCCACTGAGGGATCTCAAGGTGGGAAGAGGGAGGTCTGAAGATACAGCTCCTATTAGGGCTTCTGATTCTGTTTCAGTAGGCTGTGGATGTATTGGGGATCTCTGCCTACCTCCTCACTGATCCATTAATCCTTCCCAGGTTCAGTGATCATCTTCGAGTCTAACGTCAAGAAGTCGCTGTTGTTCACAGGAGTTAATAGGTTTTATTCACAAGTCCTATGCATCAAAGAGACCTCAGATCTGATGCTGCATTTTCCTTCAGATCTACTCTCTCCTTCAACCAAATGAGATTTAAATCAACTCTTCCCATGTCATGGTGTATAGATAGTTAAGTTACTTCTCTTGGAAAGTCACTTACTTCTGCACAAAACATGCAAATATTTAAAAAGAAAGAGTAATTGTAAATGGAAACGTGCTGCTGTCCTGCCCTACTGCCAGATGCAAGGCAATGGTTTTGAGTTATATTTATTTTCTAGTTTTGTTACAACACGCAAACCACTTCTTGTATTTTAAGCCTAGCTGGTAACTCAGAACCATGCAGCCACTCTCTTGCTCCTTTCTTCTTCCCCCCTGCTCCAAGAGGGATGGGGAGGAGAATTGGAAGAATGAGAATGCTATGGGTTGAGACAAGAACAGTCCAGTAACTAAGGTATAACACAAAACCACTACTGCTATCAACAATAATAATGACGATAAAGGAAATAACAAGGGAAGAGAATACAATTGCTCACCACCTGCTGACCAATACTAAGCCCAACCCAAGCAGCAGTCTGGGCCTTCTGGCTAACTCCCCCCTGTTTATATACTTGGCATGACGTGCTGTGGTATGGAATATCCCTTTGGCTACTTTGGGTGAGGTGCCCTGTCTCTGCTTCCTCCTGGCTTCTTGTGCTCGTCCTCACTGGCAGAGCATGAGAAAAAGTCTTTAATCGGAGTAAGCATTACTTAGCAACAACTAAAACATTGGTGTGTAATCAGCGTTGTTCTCAGACTAAAGTTGAAAATACAGCACTGTACCAGCTACCAAGAAGGAGAAAAATAACTATTACAACTGAACCCAGGACACTAAAGCAGTTCAAACTGGCTTCCATTTGGTAACAGTTACCAGTTTAAATGTAAAATTGAAGAATACTAGAAAACAACTACTAAAACTATCTGCACAAACTGAAAAAGCTTTTCAAACCTCTTCCTCCATTACAAAAATATCATAATTAACTCTCTAAGATGAAAAGTTATATTTTTAAAAGCTTTAAATAAAAGTTTGAAAGCATGTAAGAAGTTTTTTTCCTGTTTTTCCATTTCTTTCCATTTTCCTTCAGCACGTACAAATATACTTGCCAGTTCAGTTCTAAAATCTTATCAATACAAATACAAGGGAAAAAAAAGGGTATTTAAGAAGTAGACATGCCCCTGGCTCAGAACTTCATGCTCTGCTTGCTCAGTAGGTATGAGGAAAAGAGCCTTCATGTGTCTCACATGCAATAACCTGCCTCACCACAGGTAATTGTATTTGAAACAGTGAGACTTCTCACAGTCTCAAATGCACCACTGGAACAGCCACTTCTGTCAAACATGTGCAGCAATTATTTCTTCAAATGACACTGAGATATATAACAGAAAAATATAAAAGTCCCAAATCAATATAAAGATTTCAAAACCCTTCAGCCCCTGGTTAAGAGGTTTCAGTTGTGGACAGCAGAAAACATTGTCTTTTTTTCCCCAGAAAAGTACCACTAGCTTTCTCATTATTACCTTAAGAGTTGTATCCCTTCTTACTCTCCAAATGCTGTTATATTTCATATTTCCAGATTTTTCCTAGGGCCTAATTTTAAAATGTAGGGCTCTTTAGAGAACAAGAATTCTACGTCACTAAGATTTCAAAATACTGTTTTGCTCTGATTCTAAACCAGTACATTGTATACTCCATAAGAGAAATACATATATCTGAAGACACTTTGCTTTTTCCCAGTTAATTATTTAACTTTATTTGGTATTATAACACAATTAAAAAAATCAATATAAAAACTTGTTCTAAAAATATATGTACTCTTTATAAAAAGTTTTAAAATAGAATAAGCTGAAGTTGCCAGGACTTCTATGATTCTATGATTTTATATGTGTTTCTTTTTTCTTGAAACAAAATTCTAAGAATAAACCCCTGGTTTTAATCAAAGATTTTGATTTAATTTGAGCAATACATTCTCACAGAAATAGCTCTGTTGCTTTTTCTACCTGTCTCAGTTGGAAGCTCTAGCTATAGGGGTTTTGTTCAGTAAAAAGACCTGGCTAATCTGGCTGCTCTGTGCAGTTACAGCTGCACCAGCTGTGCAGTTGTTATTTGCCAGATTGGGATGATTTCCAGATGCCCTGAAGAAATCTGGGTGTGCCCTGAAAAAACATTCCATGGTCTGTTGGCTAACCTCTGGCTGAAGTCAGAGGTCCTGCAAGAATTCACAAGTATGAGATCTCTAGAGAAGCTTTCACTTTGCACAAGTTACAGACAGGCTTAATGTAGACAAAGTTACTTTTTGTTCTTTCACATTATTCTTAGATATTTTGGAAGTAGCATTGTGTAAACTTTAAAGCAGACAGAGCACTACAAGAAAAACGTTCTATTCCACACACAGTAGTTCTGTTATTACATTGATTTTTCCAAGCTTCCTATATTAATGAAAATACTTCAACTCATTCATGATTCAAACATCACACTATATATATACAGTTCCGAGTGACAAGTTTTTCTCCCTGCACAATGTTCCCCTTTTGAGTTCATACAAAAGTGCAGTTGGCACAAAGACATTAATAGTGGGAATGCCATTTCAATAAGATGTCTTAATGTATTTGAAGAATTTAAAACATTTCTTTTGTGGAACTTACTATGTGTAAACTATATATTACAAGAATATAGTTACTCCTCTAAAACACATCTTGGGTTCACTGGCTATTATTCTTGGAGCAGTAGGCAGCAATGTACATACACACAGATTGACTGTGCTCCATTACCACTGCATTCAGGTATACCACAGTCTTGTTTATTTTGTAAGCCTTTTTGCAAACTCAGGAAGTCCAGCATAAAGGACTCTATGTAATAGATCTTGGTTCTGTACAAATAAATGCACAAGCTCAAGCCCTTATCCAATAATACAGGAAAACTATGAGCATACTGTGTTAAGGAACATATGTACTTGCTGTAGAATTATATATGAAAGAGAAAAATTATGGAAAAGTTACAAACTTGGAATAAAACAACACCAGAACTTTTTTTTCCAAATTATGATTAAGCATCCTTTTTTTTTTCCCCAGGAATTCTTCACTAACTCTTTGCAACCTGTTTAAGAGAATATTCCAAAGTTGTCTCAGTGCCATCCACCAAATCATACATATTGTGAGCAGTAATCCCAGTGTCCTCCTTCAGGAGGACTTTTTTAAACCATTGGAACTTTGTTAGTGTCAGCTGAGCTACCTCTCAAGACAAAATCTTTACACCAAGAGAGGCTAAGACCCATCACTGAAACATTAAATACTTGGAGACTCTGCCATAAATCAGGAAGACTTTTCCTTCCTCCACTGTCATGTAAAGTAAAAATTTGCAATGTGCCACTAAAGACATTCTGAATGGGCAGTCCATAAAGGTGAAGGTCCCCACAGTAGCTTTTTTACATTTTACCTCTTTATCCACAACAACCTAGAGATAGAGGATGCTACATTTTCATGTACATGACAGAAATATGAACACTTTAGCCAGAGGCTCACATTATCTACTTCCACTGCTCTTCCAAGGCAAAGTATTGCCCTGTATTTCAGAAGGACTGAGTGCATTCTATGGCCACTCATTTTAATTATGAGAGGTACTCATTGCCTCAAAACCCAAGAATCTTAATTCTCGACAGACAACAAGGCAGGTTTTCAGTTAGCTTCAGGAATTATCATTTTATGCCATTAATGTTTTTATCTACATAATTTAGGCTACTTTATTTTATTACACATAACCAAACATATCACAGGTTTGTCAAAGCTTGCACTGAGCAGACAGTCATATATCTTGTTTTAGACAGATTAATGAGAGATTTTATGAAGGAAAGAGCTTATTCAGGAGTTATGTCTGAGACTGTATTGCGGTCTTGTCTAGATGAGTACATTAAAGGTGATAAAATATTTAGAAGTACTTTAATGAATCTATTCTTATCTCTAAAAGAAAAGACGGAGGGAATTCATGCAGTTAGTGCTTAATAGAAAAAGGTTTATGTGCTGATACATACTGTTTTGTTAACCTTCTTCTAGTTAATTCATTATATATATTATTGAAAAGCTTCTCAGCAAGACACAGTAAGAAGGCTTCTCCTGTAAGCCAGGCAAAATAATTAACAAAGTAGACGTGCCCTGGGTTTATACTGCTGTCAATATAAACCACACTTCCCTCTATCATCTACTATCTATTCAATATCTTATAGGTACAACCATGTCATCCCTTTCTTTTACAGAAGGGGAAAAAAAAAGAAAAAGGTATCCTTACAGGCCTCACACCATTCCTTCCCTGAAATAGCCCAGCCCTGACTTCTTGAAGAATCCACTGCTAACTGCAAAAGGTTTGACTCGTATTTTTAAATTACTCCATCTGTTCACACAATTTGGAAGTCCAGTGAGTAAAAATACACCAAACTACTAGAAGAACATTTCAGCACAATTTTGCCTTTAGAGAGACTTGGTTTTCCTCTGATGGGCATGATCAGACCAACTTGATTGCCATAGTTCTGTTTTTTTTTCATTTTTATAGCCTTCTTACACTGTACAAAAACTGCGGAGAGGGCACACTGATCTGAGTGAGAGATTTTTTTCATTAGCTCTGGTGAAAAAATGAGATTTTTTTTTCATTACCTTCGGTGGCAGTGATTTTACTCTATAGCAGATTTTACTGGAGCAACTTCAGCCAAATTCACCTGTGTTCTAATGAGAAACACTGGCAAAAATCTAGTTCTTTTCCTCCCATGTGGCCCATTCTTTTTCAGCAATGTCTTTTCTGGTTTTGAAAAGCCATACTTACTCTTTTCTTAATTTTCAATATACTTCTCCCCTATTTTTATTCAGTTTCACCAGTGAAGCATGCTAGACTAGTTTTTCCATCCAAACAGTGCTGGATTTGCTTAATGAACATGATTTACTGTTGCATTTTTCTGGTAGTATCAGATACAATGTGGCAGAAAGGTCTTAATTGAAGTGAAAAAACTATTTTTCACATGAGAATGAAGCATGCTGTACCATTAAAGCAGGTCACTGACAGTTAAATGATCTGGGTCATTAAGCAGTAGTGGGCAAATCATTTAGAACAACCTTCCCTAACTTTTGTTGAATCAGACAATCAATTTAGATTTCACATGTGTAACCATCAACGTCATGGATGTTGCACAATCCATGAAAGTCAGCTCAGTCATCTGAAGTGCCCATATCTGAGTTTATCACACATGCTTTATGAGATAAGTGTTAAAGTCTCTGTGACACTTTTTCTCCCTAAGATTAAAAATGTCTTGGTTCTTCCATGGAGGTAAATAATAAGTCTTTACCAATTAATGTACCACTATTACAAAATTATTAAACCTCTCTAAGATCCACAGATGAAAGCTGCTAATGAAACACTATCATTAAGCTGGTGGAAAGAAACATGTAATTCATGGTAGCAATTGCAAATAGCAATATGTCCCAACATACCTCTTTTCCTATCTCTTTGGGTATAATAATCCATTTGGATTGGGAAAAAATGGTAACAGATATTTCTTCTTTGATGTTTATAAGCAAAAAGTGTGAAAAAATACTGTTCATCCTGTTGGGTGCAAATTCTGACAGTGGCTGAAAAAAAGCATTTTAAGAATTGCATTTTGTCTGAAAGAAGGAATTAAAGGTTTAGAAACTGATTTAGAGTTTAACATTATCCTCTGACCTACTACATGTAATGACTTATGCCTTTCACAATTAGAGGGCATGTCCAGACAGGATGTGGAAAAGCTGTATCTGAATGATGCAGCACTTTAAATTGCTGACTATTAGAGGCAGATTCCATCAGAAAGATGCTCCATCTGTCTTTTACAGTGCCTGTCTCCCACAAATGTATAGTTGTACAGAAAACAATGCATTTTCTACCAGTTTGTCGAAGAGTCTTTTTTTACCTAATTTGTGACTTTTTAAAAAATTATCTAGAACTATCTGCCATCATAAAGAACCTGGTTTTTCCAAGTTTTAAATTCAAAGATGTATAATGAAGATCTCCCTTTCACTTGCAGTACTCCTCATTTTGCAAAGACCTCATCAATGCCGTGCAGATTGACCTGGTCTCAAGCAGGTTGTGCTCATGAGTCATCAGTGGAATCATGTCTGCTGATTATTTTACAAGTCCCCTCAAAACTGAAAGTCTCAGGGATGAACCAAGACACTGAAGATGATGAACTTGATCAGAAGTTCAGAACTGGATCTCATACTGGAAAGCCTTTGAGGGGCAGGCCAAATGAGACCCCAGTTCACTTTTTTCCCTGATTGAACTGTCTTTGCTACATCAAGACCAGCAGAGAAGCCACTCCTCAATTTTACTATCAAACAAAGAAATTTTAGGCTTGGAAAACAACTGCAAAAGGCGCAGCAGCTACTTTTTTTTTGGTTAGAAATACTTTTTGAATGCTAACCGATGCCTAATTTCCCAGGACATTAAAGTTACTTCCCTTTCCCATTTCCTATAGTTGCAAAAGCAGCACTTCAGAAATGAAACCTTTTTCTGTGAACTCTATTCCATTTCACTTTGAAAAAAAAACCCCAAACTTCCTGTCAAACCAATTCTTTTATGTAAAAAGATTCTCAACAGTTAAAAGCTCTGCATTTTATTTAGCACATCATGAAGGACCAGTGTTTATAGCTGTGCAGATGATTTTGCTGTTTACTTTCTAGATCATCATCTCCACAGAAAATTCATGCATCAGGTATAACTGTGTTCAATAAAGCCATTTTTTTTGCCATTCTTTTCTAGCATACATTGGATTTAGTTAACGAAAAATATGTTAAATAGTGTCAGCTTGTTAGTCATATTTCAGTGTAATTAATTCAAAATCCCACATAATTAGAAACAACAGAAGTGAAGCAGTACTGTTCTCCCTGGCTGAGGTAGGTCAACTGTCCCAGCTGAGCCAGCTTAGCTCTTCTGAGATGCAAATAATATTCAAGGATCCTTTCCTGAGAAGTTCTATAGTTGTTTAGGATTTTTTTTCCCCACAGGATAACGCAATATTTAGTTAAAACTTCTGTATTTTACCTCATTATATAATGCAGAATTGGAAACTCACACCAGTCAGTAGATGGGAACTATGCCATTGTTTCTTGATCCTTTACCTCACACGGTGGGCTAGATTCCCTGACAGGTTAGCCATGTGATATTATTATAAAAGACAACTGAATGGAAACATTACGCTGAAAAACCAGACAAGTCACCCACAGAAAAAAATGCAGCTGACAAGAAAAAAAAGTCACCATAAAGTAGCAACCTTACTAGTCTAGTAATGTGCTACATCTGCAAGTCAACAGTGTCACTAAGATTTCACCATCCAAATAGGAGAGAGCTTAACAACCTGCCATCCTGTTCAAATCACAAGAGAAACTGAAATACCTTTGCACACTGGAACAGTGACAGCTTTTCAAAATGAACATAAAAGCGTGCAATCCAGAGAGTGTCTATAAGCCTTATAAAGCAGAAAAAGGATAAATTACATCAGTATGATAACTTTATTATTTCAAATAACATAATTTAGTACGTAGTATCTAAGCTGTGTTGAAGACCTTTCTTCCCATAAACTGAGGATGAATAAGTTGCCATGCATTATCTTTCACTACCAGAAAGAGTGGGAAACATATTAACAACTAATATGTATACTGATACCATTGTACCTGAAATACAGTGTTCACAGACCTAAAGCAGATTAAAAGAACCCTTCCGTCAACAGTTCATGCAAAGCAAGACCACCTTTTTTTCCAGACAGGGATTCTTACCCTGTTCCTTACATTATAAATATTCCCTAGTACAAAACAGCAATGGTTTCAGTACTGCCTAGAATACTCAGAGCTGATGGTTTGCATATGTTAAGCCACTGTTATAAAAGTACAAATTCCAGTTAGACCAAAAGCCCAGGAAGGTAAAGGTCACATCAGCCGATCCTGGTGGCAATTGTCACCTCCTTTCCTCAGTAAGACCTCCTGTTTTACAAGGTAGTACTGTCTTTTCATAATAGGCATTTTATCTTCTAACCTAAGCAGCAAAACTATACAAAGCAGCCTGTCTCCACTCTACCCAGCATGAGATACCTCTTCCAGTCAGTGGGGGTGTAAAGAAAGAAAATGAAAAAAACCCACCATTCTGGATGGGAGAGAGGTAAGGTCAGTGAGCTGGTTGAAGCTGGAAAATAGACTATCATGACATTTTTGCAAACTGCTTTTAAGAATCTGCTGTGGTTTAAGCCCAGCCAGTAACTCAGTACTACGCAGACATTCGCTCACTCCTCCGCCTTCCTTCCCCTGCTCCCGGAGGGATGGGGAGGAGAATAGAAAGAATGTAACTCCCATGGGTTGAGATAAGAACAGTCCAGTAACTAAGGTATAACACAAACCGCTACTGCTATCACCAATAATAATAATGAAAAGGGAAATAACAAGGGAAGAGAATACAACCGCTCACAACCCGCCAACCAATACTCAGCCCTACCCGAGCAGTGATCAAGCCCTTCCGGGTAACTGCCCCCAGTTTATATACCGGGCATGACGTGCTGTGGTATGGAATACCTCTTTGGTTAGTTTGGGTCAGGTGTCCTGTCTCTGCTTCCTTCTGGCTTCCCCTCCTCCCTGGCAGAGCATGAGACTCAGAAAGTCCTTGGTCAGAGTAAACATTACTGAGCAGCAGCTGAAAACGTTGGTGTTATCAGTGCTGTTCCCAGACTGAAAGTCAAAACCACCAGCTACTAAGAAGGAGAAAAATGGCTGCTACTGCTGAACCCAGGACAATATCCAATGGCTAAATTCAATCTCATATTTTTTTTTCTTTTCTTTTTCTTTTTAATAGAAACTTGCAGCAAACTGCTTTCATTTCTTGGTTAGTATTTCCAAGTATACCCTTACATTACTTGTGGCACAGGATCACGACACAGCTGAGGACATAAGGGGACATTAGAGCAGAAGTGCAAATCCTGGGACTGTCAATCAGTTCAATGGACAGCTGTCAGCTCATATACAGTATCAGTTAAAACCAACTACTGGAAGTATAATTGAAAATAGAAACTCAGTGAAGGAGATAATGTTGAGAACAGCTATTCTCCAGAGCTCTTGTTAACTGATGGCATGCAAACTTCCTGAAGGAAAACCAGGATATCCTTGAAATAATTCTACCTGTGACAAATATCTAGAATAGAAACAACTCAGAAATGCAGACTGACAGACTGGATCCCTAAATTACACAGCTTTGGTTCTGGTGTTCTCTTCTACAGGTCAGTCAATGTATCAAACTGAAATGGAACAGTAATTAAATTACTGTGTTGAAAAGCCTACATTTTATTATTTTTCTTTTAATTTACTTCATATAACATTCTGGTAATAAAGCAGTTGTACTCATTTTGAAAATCAGTCAGAAGGTTAGACTCTTCAGTTTGCAGGAAAACCTGTGAATACACATAACTATCTTGATTTTAGGGAAACAAAATGTGCTGCAGTGTGGAAAATCACTCCTGTAGCCTACTTCTAGACAAACATCTATAACACATTGGTAACTGGGATGTGACAGCACAACAAGGCTACCTCTGAACAGGAGGTTGGCAGAAGGTATTCAGACAATATTTTAATGTACTGAAGTGGATCTGATTCCATAATTAAGGAGTCAGTGATTATATTATTTTTTAGCAGACACTCTGCTGAAGCAGTTAATGGAACTGGTAAGGAAGTCAATTAATCAGCTTAAATATTAAAGGAAATCACCCCTGACCTTTCAAGACACAATAACCGTTACAAAGATGCTTCAAGCATTCAGTTGCAGAAATCTCATAATGATAATCAGGTAAACACCGTTGCCTTACAGTACAAATGAAAATTGCAAATGCACTTCTCCAGAAAATACAATTATAAGAAAAAGATCAAAGTATTAATTCAAGCATAACTTCCATCATTGCAAAGGCTGTTTTTAACAAGAGAGTGCTAGGAATTAGAAGCCTACTGTGCTTGTTATCCCACAACATTTAGTACGTTTAGACAATGCAATTAATATCAAGCCATTTCCAAAGCTTTCAAGCCTCCACAGTTATTTTTTAAATTGGAAATAAGTTTAACTGAAGGTAACATTTGGAAATTTGTATCATGACCAATACCAAAAAAGATGGTGCATACAACTGCTCTGCCATAAGCAGTACCTACAAAAACAGGCCTCGCAAAGTTAGACACTTAAGTGAAATTTATAATCTGTTAAAGGCTGCCTGAGCTGTCAAGAATATTGCTTTTGCAATGCAGTCATCTTTGGTTTCTCCTGACTGAAACATATGTTCAAGCTGTAGGAAAAGGAAGCTCATTTTTATGGAACACGTTATTCCTGGAATATTGTTCACAGTGGCAAATGCTCTATTGATGTAACAGCTTCGATTTCAGTATATCTTTTAGAAAAATTGTCTGTAAGAGTCGTTATGTCTTCAAAGTATCACACAAAACCAAGACCACGGGATGGATCACCCCTCTCAATTTATACCCCCCCAAATACTAATTCCTCCAGATTCCATATTCAGTAAAGCTTTGATAATCTTAACTCAATGCCTAATATTCTAGCTTGAGCAAAATACAGCTTTTTGTTAACCACTCTGTTCTAGCCTCTCCTGAGGACAGAAGTGAGTCCTTAAAAAATTGTCACAGCTGAAATTCGCAAAGTTGCTCTACAAAGATAAAAAACCCCACCACCTTGAAACAAGCCAAAACTCTAACCAAAGTTCAGATGAGTAAATGATTTAACTGCTTCTGCTTAAATGGTGCTATGTAGCTTGTTAAAGAGTTTCACGGATCTTGTCTCATGAGCAGATTGGGATGGAAGGCAGAACCGGGAACAAACTTAATGTGTTTTCCCATTGCTGATCTCAGTGGAAACACAGTATTTGATTCAACTACTTGTAATGCAAGGCAGGAACAAGACTTACGGCATAATGGTACTCTTATTTTTGGAAATATACTTTTGTACTAGCACAAACATTTGCTACAGGCTGCTTTTTCACTTTTATCTCAACTTGAAAAATGTAGATGATCAGATATCTTTCAAAGGCAATATGAGATAACCACTTTTATGTGATGACAAACCTACGTATAACATGCTGAAAGCATGCCACTTTCTAAAGAAATATATTAAAATATATTCAAATAAATTTAATAAAATAAATCATCAGTAGGTATTTTCAAAAATTGGCAGATTTTTGCTGAGGAGATATGTAGTGGTTCTGCTCAAAGGAGCAATTTGTTTATTTCTTGAATGTTTTAATGTTGTTACGCTTGAAAAACACTAAATATAGAATATATATTATATACAAGAAAGATAGTAATTTCAACCTGCATATTCTTTCCAGGTGAGGAAATCTGGCCAGGAATACATCAATAAGATTTCGATACTTAAATTTTATCTCTGCAGCCTCTAGCAATTTGGACTCAGATTGTCCCAAAGATCCGAAGTGACGTAATGCATATTGTACATCTTGTTAAATTATTCCATAAAGCCATCTTTAGCTAAGCAGGTGAAGATTTTTTTTTTTTTTTTACTTTTGCAATAGAATAAATCATTGGGATAAAAAAAAAAGGAATCAATAAAAAAAAAACCAAAATAAAACACAACCATTTTCAAGTATACGCTTTATGTTTATAATCTGATCCTGAAATCATTATACCCTATGGTCAAAACCACATAACTAAAGAAAGAGCACCCTTAATCACCTGGAAGAAGAATGATAGCAACCCGGTCAAAAGTCTCAAATACAATTCCAAATAAAGTCCAGAAGCTGAAAGCTGCACAATAGCCTTTAATCAAGAGGACTCTCTAAAATTCATAAATATTAAGCTTTCAGATTTCATGCTTCTTTCTGACGTAACAAAGACTGCATACACAGCTGAATTTGTAAATTCAACTAATTTAGAAAACTGTAATCACATTGTGTCACTGACTTCCATAACTGCTTTATTCTATCATATTTCAGATGTTTGCTATGAATTTTTGATGTTTCAGGTATATCATGTTAGCTTCTTTAAATGACCTGATGACAAGAATATTTGCTTATAATAGTGAATCCTCTTTTTGAATAAGTTTCTCTTTCAGTGCCTACATCTGTTCTAGGAATACACACGAAAAAATGCACCGCAATTAAAAATCTACCAGTGGACCAGCATTTACATTTTAACAGATTCTTGTAGACTACTCCCTTTCCCAGGCTTCTGTAGAGATTGCTGAGATGAAGGCGAGACAGCTTGGAAACCCAGGTACTAACAAATGAAAAGTTATGGTTAGTGAATGATAGAATATTATATCTCTCCTGAAATTAGACTCACATTGACACTAGTATCATGCCTAACATGCACTATATCACCTCTTTTAACTTATTTTTGCCTAAACCTCATTTCCTTCAGTAAGCTTTCATTTGCTCTTTATTAAACAAGCCATTTACTGTACAATTTAATAATAAACACTTATGCTTTTTTATTATATTTAAGTTATACAGATATTTGGGGAAATGCGTAACCACGTTGTTCTTGGATCTAGTGTTTCAGGCAAAATGATTAAGATGACAGCAGAAACACCTTCTTGAAAAAAATTCTGACAAATAAATTTACCTTACTACAGCACTGCAGGCATTCACTTCAATTTGGAAAATATGCCACCCAATAGTAGAAAGAAATAAAGCAGACTTTTAACCAGATGTCTGCTTTTATTACTACACAGGTGATTAACAGCAAATTTTCCCTTACCAGACAATAGTTTTCATGCATGAGGAAGCCTGGCTGGAATTTGGAGCTACTGTCAAATATTGATGCAATTTGCTGCCAATGTTCGATGACCTCTTGCCTTAACATGTAACACCAGTCCTTGCCTCAGATCAAGTTCCAGAATGGACATTAGTCAGGGGAACAGGGATATTCCACAAAATTTTTAACTTACAGCTGCAGATTGTGATGTTTTAACACCCAGCATACTTGCATGTAGTAACAATCAATATAGGACAAAGAGTAACAGCTTGTCTGTCCCCAAAAGTTAAAGCAAAATTATCTTCAACTACAAAAGGGACTACGAGGCTCATTTGTTTTAAACAGGGATATTACTGTTGGCTATTTCACAATAATGCCTAGCAGATTCTGTATGGTTTCTCACAGTAATTTCTTGGACTTCACTAATACCTGAAGAGATATAAAGAGAACTGGGCAAGTGTGGAAAGGCATTTACAAAGCAGAGAATAAACACAGTTTTAAGTGCTGGGTGCACCAAAACCTGCTGTGTTAGTGATGTGCCAGCACTATCATTGACAGTCACTTTCTTCAAGATAAACACTAGGTGTCTTCATCATATTCAGCCATCTTAACATCAAACATGATGTGACAATTCCACAGTAGCTACATCCTTCAGTATCCAAATACTTGTTAGCACATCTGTCAATCCTGACATGAAACAATCAGTTTCACACTATTAGAAGAGTGTCTTTGTATTTACTTTTATTAAAAATAAACAAATAAAATAGAACAAAGGAAAACAAAACCCAAAAAACAACTAACCAAACAACTCTGTGAAGAAGGGAAAGGAAAGAAACTGGTCAGGTAGAAAGAAAACAGAGATTGATAGTAATACTAAAAGTTCTGTGATTAGGTAATGTGTTCCAATGCAGCTTAGGACCTGCAAAGTTAAGGTCCTTGTTCTGCCAGGAAAAGGTATATGCATCTTAGCTAATTTTACCCACTTTGTTTTTTAAGAGCTTAAGAACTTCCTTTTCACTTTAACTTAGTGAGAATACAAATGGATAATTAAAGGGAATGGTAGAATACTTATCTGGGTATTGAACACCATACAGAAAGCTAAGCTCAAGGTGGAACCACTACACATAAGGGCTGAGCTATGAGACAGGAGGACACTCATTTAGGATTGTGGTGTTGGTCCACACTGGACTAGAGGATCTGAGACCTAGATTGCAGTATGTACGTGGTGTGCAAGTGTCATAAAGTAGGAATTGGTATTTTCATCCTGGTTAGTAAATATATTTCAGATACTATGTCATTTGAATGTTGGGGTTTTACTCCTGTGGACATGTAACTGGCCAGCTGTGGACTTGCATGCTGTCAGAAAATCTAAGGTGAAACAAAACCAGTGCAGTTTCTCTGGATCTTTCATATCCTACAGAGGTTGCTTCGTGTTGTGCCACAAATGTTATAGCTGAAAGAAAATGAGATCGATATAAAAGGAAATTTATTTTGATTAGACAATGAGAACATTGATTTTATACCTTTAAAAAATGCTTTAAAATGATGATACAAAAGCCAAAGTTCATAAACCTGGACTCAGAGCAATAGTTCAACTAGTAATGATCCACGGCTAGTTAAAAAAAAAATAATTGTCATTTGTTTCAACAAACAATAAATTGTGCTTGAGTACATTTGTTGATAATAAACTTCTCTATCTGTAGTTCTATAGGTATGCATCTTTATCTGTATTTTTTTATGTTCAGAAGAGGAAGGAGATAGGAAACTCTACTTCCTAGATTTCCTTCCTATTCTTTTTCTCTCTCACCTGCTAATCAGTTCACAGTGATTTGGTTTTGACTATGAAAATATCATCTTATTTTTCTCCAATTAAATTTTCTTTCTGAATACCATTTCACAGATCTGGAGTGGGTAGGGAAAACTAACTGAATCCAAGTTCAGAATGCAAAAAATTCTCAGACATGCAAAAACTTAATGAAAGACCCTAAATCTTAACAGGAATGGAGGAAATTTTTTTGCCTTTCAAGAGTTATATTACAAATTAAACACTCAAACCAGTAAATCACACAACTCTAGAGATGACTTTTTTCCAAGTTTACTGCCCGTTTCATATTCAAAGAACATAGAAAATAGTATTTTTGCTTATGAGTTGGCAAAGCTCCTGGTATAATGGGAATATAAAAGCTGAATGTATGTTTTCCCCCTGAGAACTGGCTTTTGACATGTTTTACATATTAAACAATACTGCAACATGATATTTTTAATCTCTCCACAAAACCCAGGCTAGTGTTCCCCATAAGCAGCTTTATTTGTGAAGTTCTATTAGCATCATTGGAATTCTACATGCATAGATGCGTAAAATTTGAATCAGCTGATCACAGTATATTTTTCTACAGGAAAACATGCCATATGTGCTAGTCGTATAGAATCCTCCCAACTAAAAAAGAAAAAAAACCCAAACAAAAACCAAAACTAGCTCTACACTTAAAGCTTGAAAGACTAAGCCCCACCAGCCAACAAGAAAAATGAAGATAAAAGATTCTATCAACACAAATTTGAATCTTTCTTTTTTTAATGTAGAAGTACAACTCGACTTTGATTAGGCATTCAAACAGCTGTTCTGATGTCCTTCTGGCATCTCTTAACTAAGAAGGAAAATAAAAAAAGGGGGGGTAATATAATGATGTTTTTAAGTTAAGACAAGGAGGCACAAAAACACAAAATGGAATATAAACCTTTGTAAATAAATAGAACTAGTTTTAAGTAACATGAAGTTTGATGGCTTTGTAACAGTTAGCATGTAGCAATGGAAAATAAATGAGGTGCGTGATTCACAGAAAAAAAAAAAGTAGAGTGCGGCTAGAGAGCATACTGAGAATTCTTGTATAAGATAAACCATTGTGAGTTGACAGTTTTAGGTCCTTATGACCTTAGTACAAAATGAATGTAAGAAAAACAGGATAGAAAAACAGGATGTGGGGATGGGGAGTATCTGGGACTAGCAGGTGTACAGGATGGGCTGTAGCTAAACTAATTGAAAAGTAGAAGGACAGGATGATTGCTATGTCTGTAGTGTTGCTGAACCAATTAAGATGATGTAAACATCTACTGCACGTGCTTCAAAGGCTGCCAAAAGTGAAGATTGTTGGAAGAAGTGAACGACCCTCAGAGACCACCACCACATTTCTGTATGCATGGGGGAAACTTTCTGGAAAATGATGTAATTCACTCGTAGCCTCATGAATATGTATGTAAGCCCAGTGACTATATAAGGACGGCTTGTGTAGCAATACAGAGACAAACGCTAGGTGGAGCTATACCCCGTCTCTCCCGTCGCCGCAGTAAGGAACACTTGCTTGTCAACTCAAACCTTGTTGGGGAGTTTGTTCCTGGCATTTTCTCCAAATCAAAGGGTGACTTTCTAAAATCCACTCTATGCGATTAATTTTATTACTTGTTTTTTCTTCTTTTTCTGGGATTTTTTTGTTTGTTTGGTTATTTGAGATTTTTTAAGAAATAATTTATGATTAGAATGGATTTCTCAAGAAATATGTCAGTAAGGAAATTATAGTTACATTTACAGAACAGGTCTATTTAAAGATGGTATAGAAATTGATGTAACATAGTTCTATCTTTATACAGCAATAGTCAGCTGTGCTTTCATTAATATGCAATTTTAACTTACTACTGTAAAATTTTATCAAGCACAGTTGATTAACAGGAAAGCTGAATGGATTTTAATCTTTAGACCTCAGTTACATGTTGGCAATAACTTTGTAAGGTGTGTTTTCCATAGTAGTCTCCAATGTTCACAGTAAGCCTTTTATGACCTAGAAAGTAAACTATACGCAGGCTCACAAACTGTAAGACACTTAAATCTTTGCCTCTACAGACTCGCATTTTTCAATATTGATTTTGTAAATTCATTACTAGCAGGCAACGTATTTACTCTATTGACAAACTACCGTCACTGCAGCCTTCCAAAACTGTTCTAAGAAGTAACTAGTGCTTCTTCGTAATCAGCTTGTGGGTAGCATGGCCCCAGAATATCAGCATGTTTGATAAACAAGTACAAAACTTTTGTTTCTGCAAATTCCACAGAGCTCTGTCCCTTCGATAATTAATGGCATGATATTTCACTTGTAATGTTGACTTGAGTTATATGATATTTCATTCAGGAAACAGTTGGATGAGCTGAGCTCAGTTGAAGCCTGCCACAGAGATCCTGAAATCTTTAATAGATTTACAAGTGTGGAGGTTTTCAAGTTCAAGACTTGACCATAGGTAGAAGCATGTAAGATTCAATATGAAAATACTATAAAACTCCTATTAGCTCTTAAAAGAACCAGTTGAAATGAATTCTTCATGTAGTACACTGTTGCTCATCTATGTGCTATTTAAAGGAGTCCACATAGAATCATGGAACAGTTAGGGTAGGAAAGGAATTTAAGATTATCCAGTTCCAACCCACCTGCCATGGGCAGGGACACCTTACACTAAACCATGCCACCCAAGGCTCTGTTCAACCTGGCCTTGAACACTGCCAGGGATGGAGCATTCACAACTTCCCTGGGCAGCCCATTCCAGGGCCTCACAGTAAAGAACTTCTTCCTTATATCAAGTCTAAATTTCCCCTGTTTAAGTTTTAATCCGCTACCCCTTGTCCTTTCACAACAGTCCCTAATGAAGAGTCCCTCTCCAGCATCCTTATAGCCCCACTTCAGATACTGGAAGGCTGCTATGAGGTCTCCACGCAGCCGCCTCTTCTCCAGACTGAACAGCCCCAACTTTCTCAGCCTATCTTCATACGGGACATGCTCCAGCCCCCTGATCATCCTCGTGGTCTTCCTCTGGAGTTGTTCCAACAGTTCCATGTCCTTTTTATGTTGAGGACACCAGAACTGCACACAATACTCCAGGTGAGGTCTCACAAGAGCAGAGTAGAGGGGCAGGATCACCTCCTTTGACCTGCTGGTCATGCTCCTTTTGATGCAGCCCAGGATTTGGTTGGCTTTCTGGGCTGCAAGCGCACACTGCAGCTGGCTCATGTTCATTTTCTCATCATCTAACACCCCCAAGTCCTTCTCCTTAGGGCTGCTCTGAATCTCTTCTCTGCCCAACCTGCAGCTGTGCCTGGGATAGCTCCGACCCAGGTGTAGGCCCTCGCACTTGGCATGGTTAAACTTCATGAGGTTGGCATCAGCCCACCTCACAATTGTGTTGAGGTCCCTCTGGATGGCATTCCTTCCCTCCAGTGTATCAATCGAACCACACAGCTTGGTGTCATCAGCAAACTTGCTGAGGGCACACATGTCTGAGTATATGCAGCAAGAAGCCCAATTTAAAACATAACTTTAGTCAGACACTTCATAAATAAAGGACATCATGCTTCCTAATCTGTGAGGCTATGCTAGGAAGGAAAAGACAAGCTCCTAAGTAAGAAAAGACAGAGGGGGAGGTACTATATGCAAATACTTCTAATTGCTGGGTTAAGTAGTTGTGCACAGGCATTTTAATTCCAGTTGTCACCAGCCATCAGTTAAGGCATTTAGAAATAATGCCATCAACAGCACAATTCTGCCTGTTACTGAACTGAACACAATTGAATACATGTTCTGAACATTGTATTTTCTAAGAATGTTTTAAAAAACTTGATATGAACTTGATCTCTTCTAGTTTTGAAAAATATATTTTAGAAGATTTTTCAGCAGCCTACTCAAAACTGTAGAAGCATGGAAATTAAACATCAGTAGAAAAATAAAGTACTTTCTGTGTTTGCTCAGTGTATAATATGATGAAGCAGCACATCTGTTACATTAGAAAACAAAGCAAGGCAAAGATCCAACTCATCAGTACACGCAGAAGCCTTGGTATAAAGGGGGAAGTTTTATTGATAAAGTAATTTATTTCTAAGGACACAAATGTGTTTGCATTTCAAAGATAGCAGGATTAATAGTGAATGTATCTCCCAGTAGGTAACTGAACATAATTCTGTCACTTTATCAACAGGAGTGCAGTATTTCCATGTTCTAATTCCGAGGAATATAACATTAAATTATTATTACCAAATAGTCTACATCAACTTAATTAGACCTAATAGCTGAGTTAAGTGATATGCACTGCCATTAGTATTTATGGCATCGTGCACTTACACTCTAATTCTGCAGGCTACTAATTTGACTATAAACATCTTATTAGGGACACTTCGTGATTTTCTACTTCACAGCTAAGAGGTGGATCACAGTTTCCTCAGGCTGCAACAAATATAGTTCAGTTTAAGAAGGCTTTTTGCCATCCCACATACGGCCTAGCACTGTTTAAGGAAGGAGTCCATAAAATAACTGCATTTGCCATTTCATTGCCTTTTGTCATTTCTCCAATATCTCTCCCGTACACTGTTACTCCATCATTTTCCAAGGGGTCCTATGAGACTCCTCCAAAACAGACATCCTCAACAGTACAGCAACAAAGGGAATTCCTCTGTAGGAAATCAGGCTTTTCTGCATAGTATGAAGGAACTGCAATGAGAGTGGTGACTATTCCCTTAGTGTTTACTGCCTCTACTGCCTTTGCTAACTCTGTGGTGTACACTGTTTTGAAAAATTGTCCTCAGAAGCCAAACACATTCCATAAGTTAATACATGAAGCTTAAAGAATTTGTAAGAAATGGAATGAAAGAAATGCAGATGCTAATGAGGTCTTAAGCATTCTGTTCTTACTAGCTACACAGAATTATAGTCAGATAAAAATGGTGCTCAATATAATAACAGGATACAGAATCAGAGAATGGTTGAAGTCAGAAGAGACCTCTGAAGGTCATCTTGACCAAACCCCTGTTCAAGCAGGGTCACCTGGAGCAGGTTTCATGTTGAATCTTCTGTGCTTTATATACAGTAAAGGCTTGATACTGCAAACCTCTACACTTGTAGCCTGCTGAAGTTTTGAGGATCCCTGCAGCAGCCTTAACATCATCCAATTGCTTCCTGAATGAGATAATTTCATCACACAGGTCAAATACTAGAAGTAATTGAGAACAACATGCTAAAAGGTGGAAAGAATTATTGTGTAGACCCATACACTGCTCAGGAACTGTGGTAACCTGAAATTTAGCATTATTTGCCTCTTTGCCTATAATTGCAACCATGGACTGACATAAAGACAGTATTGTACAGTTATACCTATGGACATATGCATTGTGCATATCAGAGCCTCAGACAAGCAGTAGCCAAAGGCTCAGTTAGATGATCTAGAATAGCTCCTCTTTGCATCTGCTGTTATGAAGATTTGGGCTTCTCACTTTCAAAAAACCTCTCAAATGGAGTGGTTTACTTGAAACTATAGCAACTTCTACCATCTATGTCAAAACATAAAAAGTAACCAAAATAATTAGTATTCTTGAAAGATCAAACTTGCTTCATGCAACGCCTTCCACAGCAATTGAAGCTTTATCTCAAAGCTGCCTTAGTCATGACAGTTTTGATGTTTACTTTCTAGTTTATCACAAGAGACTATAGTTTGAGATTGGTACTCCCTCTTCTCTGTTTTACAGACCATTACATGTTAAAAGGAATAGCTTCCACAGAACACAATTTTCTGTTCTAAGAAGATAGCAGTGATTAGCATTTATTTTGTAGTCATTAAGGTTACAAAAAAATGAGTACTTTCATTTACATGTGATCCATTACATTAGCTACAGTGCATATTTATACAGGTCTATCTAGGAACAAATCTTTTGTATTAAGACCATTCATAAATTCCAGTTCCATGCAGGTATCCTCAGTTTCCAGGGGAAGGTTCTTTTAACCACAAGAAATACCCAAGTCAGAGCCATAAACAACAATTAAGTGATATAAGGATAAACTTAAATACTTTAAACCTCAATAAATATGTAAATGTTTTTAGAACATGTACTTATTTTGTTTTCCCATGGAGTCTCCAAAACCTACAAAACCAGAACTAGAGTTTTAGACTAGAGTCTAAAATTCCAGGTTGATTTGATCTGGAAAAATGAGGATTTCTGAATTTTGATACAGTCTCCTGCTCATACCTAGTTTTTCTCTACTTTTTATTTAGCCAAGTGTTATACGTCTACATAAATTTCTGACACAAAGAGCTCATTTAAGATGGTATCTTTTCTTAAAAGATTGCCACTCAATCTCTTTGAGCTGTGGATGGTATCTTCCTAAATACCTAAGCTTCTTTGGGACAGAATAAAAGGAAAAGCCATACTTTCCCAGAGATGAACCCTGCCATTTAGCTTTGAATTGTGATCTTTTGTATTTTCAAAAACTAAGGAATGGGGAAAATTTGTGCTTCATCTCTATGCTTCTGCATCTTCATTTTCCTTTTGAAGTACAAAGAAAAGTCCAGACAGTGTAGTATGCTAATGGTTCCTTGCATCTCTAGGTGAAGAAATGCTATAGCTCCAGCTGTGAGACATTATGTGGGTCTACTTATTTCTAAAATAAAGGAAACATTTTGTATGGGGAACCCTGCAATTTTCACTATCCCATTCAGTATGCAAAAGCCATGTTATTGGCTATAGTAATTACTCAGACTATCGTAGAATCCCATAGGATCATTTAGTTTGGAAAAGAACTTTAAGACCATGGAGTCTAACCTAGCACTGCCAAGACCACCACTAAACCATGTCCCTATGTGCCACATCTACACATCTTTAAAATACCTCCAGGGATGGTGACTCCACCACTGCCCTGATCCGCATTGCTTGCTCCAATGCTTAAAAACCCAATGAAGAAATTTGCCTTAATATCCAATCTAAACCTCCCCTGGCACAACTTAAACCATTTCTTTTGTCCTATTGCTTGTTACGTGGGAGGAAAGACCAACGCTCACCTTGTTATAACCTACTTTCTCACATCTGAAGTTAGTCCTCAAAATATCTACGTAACTTCTGCTTAATACTAGAGTCTAGAAGGAGGTATCTAAAATCCATCAAGTTAGCTCTCTCAATGAGCATCTAAATTTTTCCTTCTAGGCTTGAAGAGATGACCACAATGTTGATACAGATGACTATTTTAGTGAAAATCACCATTCAAAGCAAAACATAGGCAAATACAAACAATTAGAGTTTTTAAAATAGCTAAATTAGTCTCAGATGTTCCAAGGGTATGATATGAGGAAATTTACTGAATTATAGAGGATAATGATGCAGGCAAAATAACATTTTTACACAAATAGCCCTAAGATGTATGCTTCCTCAAAATGTATTACAAGAAAGACAAATTGCTTATGTCTTTAATTTCATGAAGTGTGTGAGGAAATCATTAAAGTATATACACAAAATTATCTGGAGTATGGATGAAAGACATTTAAATATCATCGATCTCATTAATTTTATAACTGAAGACTGAGAACTGGCAAAGTAGAGGGTAACAAACCATGAATGGCTGTTATTATAGGCTAATAGAGTATTAGGATGATTCTGATTTTATAAAACTAGTTGGCTTTGATGTATATGCAGAAACATAGAAGTGTGTATGTACAAGTTAGTTACATCTTCAAATCACTTCAGTAATGGATACTGTAGAAAAATGATTCATATTTCCTACTCAGTGCAATGGGGCAGATTAAAGTATTCAGAGAACATTTTACTTTTCTCCCTTTCTTAAGCAGAAATGACAAGACTGGCAACTGTCCTTCTGTGACACAACTTGAAAAATCATATTCTTTTGACAATCAAAATTTAGTTTATGTTCTCTCATAGTAGCACATATGTAACAGTTTGTTACTATGTATACAATAAACGTAATTAATATATTTTATACAGATTAGCATTTCTGGTTGTTTTAAAAACATTTAGCACTTGGTGCTTTGATTTATGAAAGTAAAACATGGAAACAATTAATTCCTCCTGCTACATTTCTTGAAAGGAAAGACACTGCATATTCCTCTAGACAAAAGACAAGAAAAAGCATTTTCAAGGAAACAATAATACAGATGCAGTACAAAACATCAAATAGATTTTGATCAATATCTTGAAGAGATTTTCAAGAAGCATGAAGAAAATCAGTAATTTAACCACAGTGACAACCCCCCAACATTTTATCCACCTAATCTATCAGAAGGGACAATATGAATGGCAAGTAAAAAACGAAATTAAGAAAAAATACTGTTCTATTGCTACTGAAAACTAGAGCATGGTCTTTGGGACTGGGATTTTACTAAAATCAGACCCCAGAAAGGTGTGCTTTGTTTTATTTGCTTGTTTTTTCAGGAAAGGATAATAAAGGGTCTCAATTAATATTATTTATTTGCCCCTGATATTCAGTTCCTTGATAATTAGAAGACAGTTTTTACCCTTTATCAGGCCAAATATTATGTGGAAGCCTAATGATGCCACCCCCAAAGCATCATTAGATTACTTGATGGAGGATATAATTTATGTATGTTACAGAAGCATTTACTCCAGGGAACCTCTTCAAATCAGCAAGAATAAAATTTTGTTCTCTGGTAAACAGAAATGTAATGACAGGCTATTAGTTTTGGATGGCTGATGTTTGATTTCCTGGAGTTATAAAGACAGATCTGCTTTTGTTCTAAAGGCATGATATATTTCTGTGATGGAAATAATTAATGACTGCACAACTTAGGTCATTACTGTGCTAACACACATTGTTCAGTTGTACTTTAATACATAAGTTTTAGTGGGTAAATCAAATTCAACTCATACTTGCAGAAAGAAAAAAGAAAATGTATCTCAAATTCCTAAATATTTGCAAGCCTTCTACCACAGCAGAAAAGTTTTACTATTCAGTTCTGCTTAAGAAATTTAGGTTCAGTTGTTCCTTTAGTCACAAAGAAGTGCAGTCAGACAAGTATCTAATCTCTAGCAAAAGGTTAAGACAGAGAACTGCATTCACTCACAGCTACTACTGTAGAGCATCATCTACAGAGTTCAACAGGATCCTGTGAAGTAGATTAAAAGAATGAAGTTAAGTACCAAAAGAAACAGAAAACACAATGATTAAAGAAAGGGGCTTTTTTGGTTACTTTCTTCTCCCACCATCAGTTGTAGCATCGTTAGCTCCACTAAAGCCTTAAATGTAATGAAAGTTGGAATCCTCATGGAACTGCTTTCTTTGAAAGTTCTGTTGCACAAGGAAAATCCACAGAAACTTTCCCTAATGAAAGTTTTGTCACACTTAGCATGGAGTTTGACATACTCCAGAATCAGACCTATCACATATTACTTTACAAGTGAAATATTTCAACTGATAATCACCAAGAAAAAGTACATGCAGATAAACTAGGCTTGGGATACACTTATGAAGGCACAAGTCAGTTCTAAGGCACAGCTTATCAAGTAATACAGTCCATGAAAAGACAGCCTGTTCAAATTGACTCAAGGTAGCAATTCTGTTAAAAATTTGCTTGCTAATGGAAAATAAATGAGAGAAAGAGAGGACGCAAATGCAAGTAGAGTGACAGTTGAGTTCATCAGACAGTGGTCTTTAAGGATCTTATTATGAACCTTCTAGTATTACATAAATGCAAGAAAATGTGTCCATTCATAGCATTACTGTGATACTGGGAAGCATTTATTGTCTAGAGTATATACCAGCATACACATAAACACTCCAGGATAATTCAGTGTGGCAAATAAAGGCTGTGAGTAAAGATCCTGGAATCCTACTAGTGTTGTGTGGTTTGGAACTACTGCATCAGTGGCGATAAAATAAAGCATTATGGGATTGAAATTCTCCAAAGTTGTAACATTAGTGTCTCTTGCTGCTGGAGTTGACAGATCCATGGAAATTTTTATTGCAAGGTTTGTAGAAATACGGATATTTGGCTGGGCTACAGTAGGAGTGTTATCCAATGGGCAACTTCAGTTGTGCGAGAGAAGTACCAGAAAGACAAAAGACAGACCCATTACTTTTTTTAATGATGCCTTGAGCTTATTTCACTTTTCGGCCCTGAAGATGCGGAGAAAATACACAATTCTTGAAAATTATGAGTAGAATATAGATGCCCAAACAGGAACTTGCTCCTTATCTCACCACTACAGAAGTTCTTCTGATAACGTGGAAGTAAAAGAGAACATATGCAAAACTCAATGTATCCTTCTACCAGGTCATGTAAGCAGAGCTAGGGCTACTTGCTTCATCATTAAGCTATAAATCACCCTTTTAATTTTTCATGAACCTAGAGTTTCTCCCTTCCCGTTGCCAGGCCACTATTTGCCAGACTAAGTGACATAAGGAGTTTCTAGTGCAGAAAGTGACACTGTCAGCAGTTGAGACTATGTAGGTATGACAAGCATAGTAACTACAGTAAAATATCAAAGATGTGTAAAGCTCAGGGTAAAAGGCTGAAGTCTGTAGTCTTTAAAGCTACCTCAGAGATTCCTCCTACCCTCTTTGGCTTACAACTATAATGTATCAAAGTTCTTTGACTTGCTTAAAAATCTCAGTGTAATGTGATGTAACAGATAATAACCACTGAAGATTTGTGTAAGACACAAGATAGCTGCAGATTTTACTTAAAAAAAAATTTAGAAGTAATGACACAATATTAGGCATAAACATTTCCTTTACAAAACAGCACTGAAGCTGTAGAATGAAATTCAGGTATATTTGCATGTGTTCATTTCACTCCTTCATCAAACTGATGTTAATAGAAGTAACCTTAAGGTACAAAGGAAATTAAATTGCTGAAGGTATCCAAAAGCATTTTGCTAACCTCAGGCTACTTGGGAAATAAGGTGCAGCTATAGAGAGTTTTATTGTGAAGTAATTATTATAATTTACATTCTGGGTTGTTACAGTTACAACCTGTAGCCAAATGCTTCTTATCCCTTGGGTCCAATTACCTCATGATAATCATGCCAGTTGATGCCATATTTAGTTTTATTCAAAATACAATGCTCAAAGGTAAAATAGATACTTCCTGATCATAAGGAAACTTGCAGACTGTCTTTTTTTTTTCTGGTGGGTTACTATGTGGGATGTGTAGTCCTTAATAAGCAGCCTATCAGCTGTGGATTCATTTCCAGCAGTTAAAAAATTTTTAGTAGCTCAAACTGCTCTTAAGAAAAATCCCAAACTTATTCCTTGAAAAGAAAAATAATTCCAGAACTGAATCAGTCCAAGTGGAAAGGCAACAAGGAACTAAGTAGCATCAACCTTTATAAAAGGAGAGGAATGTCTCTTGACAAATATGAAATTTGCTTACTACATGTAAAAAGATAAAGATAGGTATGTTCAAACCTCAGGGCAAGGTAAAGCCACTGAAGAATACACTGGACTTTTCAGATCAGAGGAATTTCCATCAGCAAAATAATTTTGGACATCACTATCGGCATTTCAGCTTACAAAACTTATGGCATTACACTCTGAATTTCAATATGACTTGCCGTGTCCTCCAACAGCAAACTTTTGTAAATTGCAGGAAGCTAACTGTACAACTTCTACTTTGTTCCATAGTGAGATGTGACAATGTATTACAGAGATTCATTTCCATATTGTAGGCAAGTGAAATAAGTTTACAGAACCAATTCTACAAAGCCCCAGATGTCTAAAGAAGTAGTGGTGTAAAGGGTGCTAATGTGTAACGTAAATAAACAGTATCATCACAGAGTCTACTGAAATCCACAGGTACCTGAAGGGGTATCTGTCTAAAAGCTTCATGAGCAACTAGAAAAAGCTACTTACGTACGCATTTCCCTACAAATACCTGGTTACACTATAGTGAATTTTTACTTTAAATTTCAAAGGCTTTTTTAGTGAGCTACATTGCTGAGTATATTTCAGATGCATTCCCTTGGAGAGTAGATCTTTAGATATCTAGATTAACAAAAGTGGAATACAGAGACTTGAACATGGAGATCTCATCTGTAACATACTTGACACCTGTCTCAAAAAGCTATCCTCGATATACATACTCGCTATCCCATTTTAGCCACAGAAACTAAGAAGCATTTTTTTTCTTTAGAAGTTTGAGTTTTACATAACTTGATCTTCCATATGATAATACGCTTTGCAAACTTCAGATATTGTAGCATTCAGTCATACTTTAAGAGGTCTAAATGAAGACATCTGGTGCCTGGCAAGTTGATATCAAGGATACCTCAAAATATCCAGATTTCTAATACTCAAGTGATCATTGCATATTCCAATGATCTCACAGAATGGCTACATGCATTTTAGAAATATAACCACTAACATACAAAGCTTGGTCCAATATATTCTGAATAAGCAAGGAGAAAAAAAAATATTTTTAGATTTGTGACATGGGCAAAAAGAGCAGAGTATAGAAAATGTCAGATGCTATGAAAGTAATTCTGCAAAATAAATAAAAATTTTTTCAACCTCTTAAAAATTATTCTTGGTTTACCTGGATTTATAGAGCTTTTATTTCAACTAAATAAAACATCCCCAGTTAAGACCCTATAAGAATACAGTAGAATAACAGAGAAAAATCAGATAGAATGGGAAGATAGGCAAAACAGTGATATGGTCTGAAGCGGTGTTATAAAGCATCCTGACTGATCTTACCATCATGCTTTTTTAACTAGTGTAAAGCAGCTTCTTCCCCTGTAACCCAGGCAGCCCATGTCTGATAAACACACCTGCAGCTGCCTGAGTTGTGAGTAGCAGGAAATACAGCATCAGTTTAAATGGTCTGTATTTTATGAATGGATCACTTTAATTGTTCTGTGTTACCATTGTTTTGTTCCCAAAAATCAGTAAAAAGGCTTTTGAGGTCCTAAATAAAATATTATACCAAAGTATGTAACAGATAAACTCTTGAAACCCTTACTGGAATAAACCTTCATGAGTTTTTTATGTTTTGTTTTTATTTTTTTCCTAAGAGTTCTTCCAAGATCACAAGAGAACCAGACCTTGATTCTACAGTACCCTCATAGGCCTTCAAAATGTAAGGTGTGGTTTGCCAGAAAAGCAAACTTTGAATGTTTTTATGCTTCCCACACCCTTTTCCTTTTTAAGGTTTGACAAAAGTTAATCCTGCATTGATTAAGATATTACAGGAGGGAGAAGGTTTATTGTGCACATATGTGAACACACACATACATACTTTCTTTGTATCAGGTGAAAGCATAATTAGTTAAACAGAACCATACAACTAATGAGAAAAATCACAATCTTTATTTAATGAACCACCTGCTTCAACCTCAAACATTATTCTTCCATCATAGCATTAGACCTATACAGATTGTGATGTTTGCCTCCTACATCTTTAATATGAACTCTTAAGCAGAGTAGCTTCTTAGGCCAAGATCAAAGAAAGAAAAAAAATTACTGACTGCACCTCATCATGTATTTCATTAACTGCCTGTGCTCAAAACTGCAGCAAATCTTAGCAGTAAAAGCCTGGAGACTTTGCACATAACGTGAACAAAACACAACTCAGAGATACTCTTGCTGTAAGATAAGAGGTAGACAGAAAAACACTCTCTTTTCCTCCTGGATAAAAGCCAAATTCATTTTTTATCTCACGTTCACCTAGGCACTGGGGTTCAGGTGGTAATTACTTCCTTATCAAGACAGCTAATAAGATAGGTCCTTAGTAGAAGGTTAGGTAAGGATAAATGGAAGGGTTACATTTTGCAATCAAATATTTATACTTGTGCAGTGTTATCCAAATACTAAAATCACCTTTTCATTTTCTTTGACCCTACAGATTAGAATGCTTTGCTTTTCACAGGTTTTATTCATAATCAAGTAAGTGTCCTGGTGCCCTTGAATTATTTTCATGTCCTTAATGCGTTTCATAATGACAAAAATTTCAGGAACTCTTCCGAGCTTCTTTCCAGTCATAAATAAGAGGAACTGAAGATGGAGTTTCTAGTCTCATCATAAGGTAAGAAACTGATTGTTTTCTATCCAAATAATCAAAGATTAGTGGGCATGCCTGGGTCTAGTTCATAAACCAGATGAGCAATTGAAATCTTATATAAAAAAAAAGGTTGGAACTAAACCATTATGAAACTAGCAGGACTTACAATAACAGTATGAAAAACACATTAACCAAAGAATCTTTTTGTGCACAAAATAAATTTTTTTTGTGCTATATACAGTACTTTATTATACCAGATGGCCTTTTCACAATAGGAATCAAACACAGTAACAATTCACATTTCAGAAGAAATTAGTAAGACAAAATATCTTTTTCTATGCATGATCAGATTCTTGTGGTATTTTAAGGAAATAGGTTGCATATGCAATAAGAATGCATCTGGTCAGTAGCTATATTGTTCTTTGTGACTTAATCAAGCATAAATAAAGCAGGAAAAATGTAATAAAGATGCTCAGGTTTTCCCCAAAACTCACTGAAGCAAATGGAAATGTGCCAAGGTGCTAGCATTTGCAAGAAAAGCTGATACGGTCGAGAAATAGCTAAAAACTAATGCTCTTAAAAAGCAACCTAACTGCTATGTATTTCTATGACATCTCCGATATATAATACAACAAATACAAGCTACCACCCCTTGTCCTGTCATTACAGTCTCTAATGAAAAGTCCCTCTCCAGCATCCCTATAGGACCCCTTCAGATACTGGAAGGCTGCTATGAGGTCTCCACGCAGCCTTCTCTTCTCCAGACTGAACAGCCCCAACTTCCTCAGCTTGTCTTCATACGGGAGGTGCTCCAGTCCCCTGATCATCCTTGTGGCCCTTCTCTGGACTTGTTCCAACAGTTCCATGTCCTTTTTATGTTGAGGACACCAGAACTGCACACAATACTCCAGGTGAGGTCTCACAAGAGCAGAGTAGAGGTGTAGGATCACCTCCTTCGACCTGCTGGTCACACTCCTTTTGATGCAGCCCAGGATACGGTTGGCTTTCTGGGCTGCAAGCTCACACTGCCAGCTCATGTTCATTTTCTCATCAACCAACACCCCCAAGTCCTTCTCCTTAGGGCTGCTTTGCATCTCTTCTCTGCCCAACCTGTAGCTGTGCCTGGGATTGCTCCGACCTAGGTGTAGGACCTTGCACTTGGCATGGTTAAACTTCATGAGGTTGGCATCAGCTCACCTCGCAATTGTGTCAAGGTCCCTCTGGATGGCATTCCTTCCCTCCAGCGTATCAGCTTCATTTCCTTTCCAACCCTAACGATTCTATGATTCTATGATCCTGGAGTACAGCATTCAGTGACATGCAAACTCATTGTAATTATGCCTCAGGCACACTATTAAAGCACTGTTTAAGTGGAAGTTATTTGAGGTAGATGGTACACATTTTTTGTGTGGGCTTGAGGCACAAGGCTGAATTTCAGCCTTAGTAAAGGTGAATCTTCCATTTCTGAGAGAAACACATAGTTTCTCATATGGAATTCATATCTCATTGCCTTTAAAATGGCAGAGGGGGAAAAAATCCCCATACAATGTCCCTCTCCACCTGCCCCTCCACCACTCCCAACTTTCTAATTTCTTAAAGACTCAAAGAAGACAGATCCCAGATTTCCTAAATATTCACAACTGGATCATGCCTTTTTTTTTTTTTCAGGTCTTTAATCTTAAAATAAAAAAAAAATGTTTTACTAGGTTTAACTTTGCCCCTTAATCCTGTAATCTCAGACCTTAACTAACCAATATCTGATGCCTCAAAATAGTGTTCGTAGTGTCCTCAAAAGGATCATCCTCCTTGCACTTTGAAAATTATTGCATAGAACTCTTGCAGTGCATGGTATTTTTGGTAGTAGAACTTTTTTTTTATAAATGCAAATTCCACCTTAAAATCAATGAAGAAGTAATAGAATCTATATTTTCCCCATGTCTAAGGTATTTATGATGTTTTTTCACTGCTTTAAAATAGAATATTTATATTTTAGAAATCTCTTCTGAAGCTGAAAAGTAAGCATTATTATTATTATTGGGTAATTTTGTGCCAAAACATAATGCAAAGCACATGAGTTGTTCACCTTCCATTATAAACTACAAGTGAGAGAAGATCTGAGACAAAATATGCTATCAAATATTAAATGTAAATTCAGTCACTTTGGGTAGAGCAAAAGCTTATTCTCATGGAATGATGGAAAGAAAACCTAGTCTTTTTTTTTATTTTGTAGAGGCCTTGTGTTTTTCTGCTTTTTATTGATAAATAAAAAAACATCTGTTGTAAATATCATGGCGTAGCAGAAGTAAGGCTGAGCAATGAAGTGAAAAGGCACTGAAATTATTGAGGCATAAAGAAAAATCGTATAAATAGATCATGATCCTGCTCTGGCTCACCAGGTATGATTCATGCTGCTCTATTCTGCCACACACTACTTTAGCAAAGAAACAAACATTAGCGTACCTGCAGTAAACGTTCATAATAGTTTACAGATTTATGTGCTTCATAATAAGCACCAAACCTTTAAATTCTGGGAACAAGAAACAGAGGAGGCCAATTCAGGATTTACTAGAAGACTGACACCTTGTGAAGAACTGCAAATACAAGTAAGTGCAGTGAAGGTAAAATGCTTACTCTTTGCAACGTTATATGGAAACAGTGAAATCCTTGTCACTTTAATACTAAAAAAATTGCAACAGTTTATATTTTCAAGGCTGAAAAACAAATTTTTAAACGATGAGGAAGAGAAATTCCTCTTTTTTGGATGGTTGTTGTGAGTTCTCTTATCAAGAGCTTCTGGCATCATCTAAGTTACCAAGGCAAGCTAACTTGAGATAGAAAACATAGTCGAAATTTAATTTTTTCCAACAACAGAAATATCCTGATGTTGCTATGGAAACAATTTTAAAAGCCTGGAATCAATCACTGTGAGCTTTGATGGCTATAGGTATGGCATGGATCATTACCCTCAAGCTGTATAATTGGTTCCTTTCTTAGATTAAAAAAATGAAGCTGATTAAAGTATTACGTTCCGCGCTTCCTTCCTCCCTCCCTCTCAAGCAGTAAGAAACAGCCCATCAGCTTTCAGTCACCTTTGGAGCAAACCCTGATCTTTCTAGACAGACATTTTAGAAATATTTAAAGAAATATGGGGAATATTTTGAAATCCATTTAGAGCTGAATGATGTGCTTATACCTCTCCCCTGTGTATCTAAAGCATTTTATATATCAAAAGCTACAGTAATATAGAGCATATTATAATGCTTTTTATTTTGCAGCTCTGAAAAAGAGCTGAGCATCATTCAAAATTCTTTTTATTATAAAGATGAATCTAGATTACAATGCTGTGAGGAAAATAATGTAAAAATCTTTTTGATAGAAAACAACTATATTTTGGTTCACCTGATGAAAGACACTAATGGTTACTCTCTGGATAAGAAGAAAGGCTAACAGCTGCTTGGTCATCTCCTCTGATGAGATCTAAATAGTTTCAACCTCTTTTGAAATTATTTCTCTATGGCTACCTTGAAAAGTTATGACCACTGAAAGAAATAAGTAACAAATTATATGAAATGTTGATTCTTGTTATAAACAAATAGCTTTTTAAGGGTACTGTAAAAGATTTCAGTTTCACTTTGAACATTTCTGTTAAAATATAACAATATTGAATAAGAGAGAATGCAATGGAAGGGGAAGCAAAGTGAATGTGATATTCCTGTTACTTTTTATCCTTCTCCTGAATTTATCAGAAGCAATTTTCAACAGCTCAAACTCCTGCTGTTCTGACTTCCTATAAAAAAAGTTAAGTCATAAGGAAGATGGTACTTACGTATTCCAAAGTTAAGCTGATCCTTTTTCATAGGGAATTCCTGTCTTTTTTTTTTTTTTTTTCTGCAGGTATTGGGTAAGGAGATTCTCTGCTGCAACAGATGGACTGAAGGCATGCTGAGGATTTTGAACTGTGCACTTCAGACTGGATCATCTGCTTGTACAAATCCAAAGTGGAACATACACTGTTCAGCCCACAGGCTCTCTGAGCTATGAAGAGCTGCAAAATTTATCATTTGTTTGAACCTTCTGCATTTGGGAAAAAAGAAGAAAAAAAAGCATGTCAAAGTCAACCAGCAGGGCTATAGAGTCTGTACTTCCATCAGGATATTACAGAGCTCTTTCAATAGTTCATTGATTACCCTTTTTCTTCTAGAAGCTGAATCTCTCCTCATCCCACCTACCAGAATAAGTTATTCTTTATGTAACGCTTCTCCCAAGCAGCAAAGTTCCCATGGACTTCACAAACATAAAATGAAACTTGGTGCATCATTAGAACAATTATTTATGACAGTACTGGTACATGACTGTTTAGAACAAGAAAAAAGGAACACCTTAGATCATTTGGAGGTGCTCTCAGATCCAAAGAGAAACACGAGAGATACCCAATAGGTAGAAAGGTACTAAGATGTAATTTCATTTGTTGAGGTAGTTTCATTGACAGGTATCCTTAAGTTTCTTGGACAGTTGAAAATAAAAGCAATGAAATCTAAAATCAGGAATCTTCCCTTCATAATTACTAGATGATCTTAAGGTCCGTTCCAACCCTAACTATTCTATGATTCTATAATTGTTCATTACAAATGCTGCTGAGTACTACAGTAATTTATAAGAATAATTTTTTCAGCTCTTGTGAACACATTGAACTAAAAAAGTTGGATATGGTGTAGTGTGTCTCAGAAAAGCAAAGTCCCAGCTGCTATAAATTCATTTAGCTCTACTAACTAACAACAATTTGATTTACATCAGCCGTATCTCTAATCTGAACAAGTTTGCCTCAAGCAAAAGATGCCCAAAAGCCAGACAAGGTATCTACTACTTATTAAAAAGATTCTCATTTCATTATAGATCAAGATTTGCTTAAGCATATATCTATATATTAATGTCAGAGTTCTATCCAGATAATTCAATGTTAACTAGAATATACTACTACGACAGAAGCTACAAGTATCTGACCATAAAATAAGGTATATTGTATAACCATCTGAATGTCATATATTCTTTTCTTATACATGTATGTTTGGATACTATGCAAGATGATTTGGAAGAAAAGGATATGTTTAATTCTCACAAAAGCCAAGGAACTAGCTAAATAAGAGGATAATAAGCACCTTTCTTGTAAGACACTGCATTTTCCAAGCCATTAATCAAACAAAAATAAACTAGTGGGTTGGGGGCATCAGAATAGTTCTTTGTTCCCATAATTAATCTGTTTTGATAATTTCCTGTAATTCACCATAAGCTGAACATTCACCAACTGCAATACTGTGAACACTTTCAGTATGTGCCCTTAACAGGCAGATCAATTTCCAGAACTTTGAAAGAAATCTTTAAAAAACTGTATGATTTATTTGAGAAAGTTTCACCTCCTTGAGAAAAAGCATAACAGAACAGTAGTCAAGGAACTGTGGTCAACACATGCACAAAGATAATGCTTCTCTCAGATTTAAATGTAAAGTGCTAGAAGGCTCGGATTGAAAATGGCCAAACCAGAGGTAATTTGCTTGAAGCAGAGAGGGAAAGAGAGATTGCTTCCCTTTCTTCATATTTTTTTGCCATGTCATGGACAAGCTGCCATATTCTCCTTCCTGAAATCTCCAGTTACAGTCTATTAACCAAACATCTTGGGAAGAGAAAAAGCTGTAACTTTATATGACAATACTTTTATAAAAATAAAATCTAAAGTAGAACTTCATGACAAATCTTACTCTTCTAAGAGCTTCTAGGAAATTCTAAAACAAAACAAAACGTAAACCACCCAAACCCACAAGACATTTTAAGCAAATTCTTAGATAGTAGAAAACCATACACTACAGGAAAAAACAATGTAAATTTTGTGGATGTATTCCTTACAGTTTTGCTAGATCCACTAACTGCATTAATGTTGATTCTCATCCTTTAACAACTGCATAAATAGGTTCATAATGACTTTCTTCTATAGAAATGAAGCAAAGAAAATATTCATGTAAGGCAGAAAAGAATTGGCTCCTCAAACTATTTAAACACCAGTTTCCATATACTACGACAATAGAGAACAAAGACAATCTCTTGAGAAACAACTTTAATTGCAAGATTTTGGAGGGTTACTTAATTTCAAAGACATAAATATTTTCCAAGGGGAAAAAAATGTTAAAAATTAAGATATTGCTCACAATGGCAATAATGTATTTTTTATTTTAACTCAGAATTATTAAATGGTTAGGACTGGAATGGACCTTAAGATCATCTAGCTCCAACTCCCCCTGCCATGGGCAGGGACACCTCCCACTAGACCATGTTGCCCAAGGCCCTGTCCAACCTGGCCTTGAACACTGATTTGGACAAATTAGAACTGGATAAATGTAAAGGCTTTGAGAAAGATATAAGCTTTCACTGCTTAGCAATTAATTTGATGTAGTTCTACCAGCTTGGCCTGTAGCTTGCATTGAACTACAAAATGAATTTGTCTAAACATGATCTAAATGTACTTTGAATATTTTATATCCTGAATATTAAGGGACCAAAAAAAAAAAAAAAGTGGATTTCATTTTGTATTTTCCTTACGTTAGAATATAATTTCAAAGTGGGGCATGAAAATATACCTTTTTTTTAGCTTTCAAAGCCAGTGCTTTTCTAGTTGATATTTTAATTATTTGTTATCACATAGAAATTAAATATGGCACCTGACACATATTCCAATCAGTGCATATAATTACTATTAAGTAACATTTTAGCCTGAATTGGAATTTAAAGTAATTTGTCATATTAGAACACACATTTTTGGGAAAAACTGCAGGACAGACAACATCATCTTGCAAGTTCCAAATAATTGTTTCAGTTTTCCTGAGGATAGCTATGCTCCCATGAACCTCTCACACCTCTAACATACACTTGAAAACTTCATCTTCTTATGGCAGATTACACATATGCACTTTCACAAAATATTCACATGAAGAGAGTCATAGAGGAAACATTTCTCCCACCTACACAATACAGAAATTTAGTTCTACCTAGTTATCTGATGCATCTTTAAAAGCTGCAGAAACAAAATCTGTGCTACTAATTCATGCTATCAATTCCAGTGGTTCAATAGCAGCAAGCTTTTTACAATTTTAGCCTAGATCTTTTTTGCCTTATCCAATTAAATCTATTATTTCCCATTCTACTTGCTATGAGCACAAGAGCACAGATTACTGTCAAACACAGATAACTGTTGTAGAAATATCTATGTAATTGAAGATTTCCTCTTGCTGTCATCTTCTTTGGAATAAACAAACTCAGTTCCCTGAATTTTGCAAGCAAATTAGAGGGAAAAAACAGCCTCAACAGTTTTTATCTAAATATTTTCATTTAATTACTTAATTTTTTATCAACTGAATACAAAAACTGTGAAGAAAATGAATGTGCTGATGTAAACTTTCCATACCATTTTATTCAAGGAATATTTGAATAGTAATCCTACTGTTTACAATATATATAGGATAAAATCTTCAACCCTGCAAATCTGGGGGCCATTTCAAAAGTAGAGCCTTTTCTTTTGTGGAACATTTCCACTGCCACCAATTTCCTCTCTTAGCCATGACTAGAGATGGTTTTACTGTTTGAAAAGAGTAGAAAGCAGAAAAAAACCCAAGCAACCAACCAACCAAAACCAAAACACCAAACACTCGTGGAAAGGTTTTCTGCACTCCGTGGGCAGCAGGGGTTTGAGTTCTAAGAGTGTTTTGCCAAACAGATTGCCAAGAGGTATTAGCTGATGAAGCACTGTGATGCTCCATGACTCTATACAGAAGCCAGAAAACTTGGATCTGGGGCTGTTAATGCTGGTGTCAAGTAAAAAACTTTAGGTGGAATGAAGGAAGTCAGTTAGTCTAGGAGAGGGAGGGGCAAAGGAGAAAGTTGTGCTTCTGTAGCAAAAATAACTCTGTGCACAACAATTTGGGGACAATAAACAGACTGAAGTGTGACTGAAACCCACCTGTGACTAAATACAGCGTTACATGAATATAAAGCTAACACTCAAAATCTTCATGGAACTTACCACATGCCTGAAGTCTGAACAGTCTCAGTTTGATTCTTTTGGAACTATGAGCATTTATGCAGCAGAAAATTTGATCCCTTTTGTTTAAAATTCCTCTTTTTACTGTACTAGTGACTGAGGCCCCAAAAACCTCAACTTGATCCAGCTGATCAGATGCACAAAAAAAAGAAATTTCCTCTTTCGCCAAGGTCAAAAGCAGCTTCTCACTAGCCAGAAAGATTAAAATCATGCCATTGTCTATAACCCCTCGCTCTCAAATTCTCTTACAATCTACAACTAACCTTGTAAATGTTTTTGTTTTTTTTTTTTCTCATAAACTACCCATACCTGAATAGTTTGTACACCTATAGCTACACAGGAAAAGAACAGGAGGTAGAGGGTACCCACCTCACAGCAACATGTCAGACCCTCCCTAGCTAAGATGTTATCCCTATTCTGGGAAACAGCAAAACAACTAAAGGCCTTTCTTTTTATATTCTCTTAGTCCCATATCTTAGCAGCCTTTCTCCCTCATCCTGCCCTCATTTATTACATTCTTTCCTCTTTTCTTACAAACTTGGCTTAAAAAGCTAAGAACTTTAAGCCAGCATTATACTCAATATCAATACTACTGTGGAAACACCCATACTGGCATCAATTCAGTTTTCATAGTGAAGTAAACCATGGCTTAGGTGATGGGAGTCAGACAAGCACATTTGTGTCAGACACCTATTAGTAGAATCAAGCTTTATTTTACGCAACAGACTACCATGCAGATTTTAGCATCATTCTGAAAGCAAAGTTATCTCAGCCAGAATCTAAACATACTATTTGTAGAAACAGCTGGGCACAGTAATTTTTCAACACCTCTTTCTGAGGCATGAAGTGTGATTTAACAGCAGGTGACAAAAGAGGGACATCATTCTTAAAACATAAGTTATTCTGCAAACCCATCATCAAAAGTTGAGTTTCTGGCACTCACCCTTTGAAAGGTGGTTGTCCATTTCTGAAAGCAAAACAGGAGTGAAATTGTGCATGTGCTTCAAAACAGCATTGTATTTCTCTTACAAGGTATCTGCTCAGGAGATAATTACAATACAACAGGTCATTCAAAGGAGAATATCCTTGGTGGAGGAAAAGGGATTAATTTGCATGGGAAAACCAAAACCACCTGTCATTCTTATAAGTAGTACCTTGTATGTGGATGATATTGCTTGTGATTTCACTTGGTCATGGGGGCCCATTAAAAAAAAAATCACATTATGACTTCATTTGCAGTTACAAGTTTTAATAGAACTGGTTGATGAAATTAGCTTTTTTTTGAATAGAAAACTTCCTATGAAGTGAGCATTTCAAACCTAAACCCAAAAGAGTCCTTTTTCATACACCCAATGGTTTTGGCTTGCTGAGACACAGCATTGTGTTCCAGCTGTGAAATTTCATTCCAGAATGCCCAGTGCTTGGCCTGAAAGGGTGATTGTATCCAGGTGCAGACCATTAGAGACTAATGTCTCTGATTTTGCCTCTCCCCTTCTTTACCTACCCCCCCCCCCCGCCCCCTTACACAGACTGCTTCCTCTCCCTCTCCTGTATTTGGGCGTTTTTTATTCATGTATTTCAGTGTCTGAAAAGACATATAAAGAGAGCTATCACCCTTTTAATGATGACAAGCATGATATGAAACTATCATCCTCATTGCTGGCACAGAGAGAGGCATATTACTGAGTCCGTCTTTTAAGTTAAGACAGGCAACCATTAAAAAACATGCAAGTAGTCGCATTTTAAGTGAGATTTGTGCATTACTAAGCAACATATTGTAATAAAGAAAAATATATTGTGCTACAGCAAGGATTATGAAAAGCCTAAGAGACCCACAAAGCATAATTAACAGGACATTGCGCATTTATAAGGCTGTAATGACATAAATTTTCTATTCACAGTTTAAATGAAACTGAACAGTTGTGTTTCCAAAGCTCTTCAGATGCACTGTAGTGACAGAGGAGTTGTTTCAACGCTATGGTAAAACTTAGAACTTTTGCTGACTGCAGTTTTGGGCTACAGTTAACATGGGAGTGACTCAGAAGAAATCTTTTGTATCTGTGTTTTATGGAAGCAGTTTAAATGTACATAGGTGAAAAATAAAAATTAATCAGTTGGGTAAAGAATACTGCTTATTGCAAAAATGTTTAATGTTCAGCAGCTTGACTTCTCTTCTGAAACTAGAAACTAAAGGGAGTTTAAAAACCCAACACGTCAGACTTGTCCATAGCAAGACAGCACATGGTAAGCCATTGCATGAATTAATAATACACTGACTAATTTCACTCATGTACTCAGCTGCAGCACAGGAATGCACTCCTTGGAAAAAATAAAAATATTTGCTTAGAGGTAGCAAGGAGCATGCAGTGAGTACTAAATTCAGGTCTGGCTCTGCGCAGATTTTGCACAGACAAGCCTTCACTTCATCCAAAGTACCAAAGCTACTCTAATTACTCCAAATGTCTCTCTGAATTTGTGCACTGGGACAGAAAAAGATGTTGCTGCGTGATCTGCAGAATGCTCTAGAGAGAATGTTACATTTGAAAAACATAAGTAAAAGTAGATTCAAAATTAAGAAGCTTTTCTTGATTGAAACCGAGTATACAACCGTAGGTAGGTATTTTCTTGGATGTACCACCAAATCACTGTTCCAAATCTGTGTCTTTGCACAAGCTCACATAATGAGACACCTACAGACAAACTCTACTGACTCTAAATGGACCTGTGCCAATTCACACAGGGAAAGAATCTACCTTGTGACCTCTTCTGTGTCATTACTTGGCTAGCTCAAGACCTTTTTATTACTTTTTTGTTTAGTAAATACTTTATGCGCTTTGAGATGGAGTTTGCATATGTTGAACATGTTTAGGATGAACTATTCAACTGGAACTATCCAATTGATTAGATGCAGTTTGAAAGGTTTTTAATTAAAATGTATGTTTTGTCAGGACTTGTGAAGAAAAGATTGCTCTCACCAAGACACAGCTTTCCATGCCTCTTAAATTACAGATAATTTAATTCATAAATGACACAAAGGGAAAGGAAGCACTAGAAGCTAACGTTAATCTTTCTAGTATGGTGTAAATAATTACTAAGAGATGATAGTTCATTAATATTTTTTCACCATTTATATCTTATAAATTTTAGAAGAGTAAATATAACTCAGCCAAGTAACTTTATTTCCAAACAGACTGGAAGACTTCTTTACAGCACCCCTTTCTTTATTGGCAAATAGCCTGGATCTTCTGCACTTTCCATTGTGAGCTTCTCCAGAAGTTGAGCAAAACCAGTAAGTGTTCTTAACAGGTGCTCCATTAGGATTTCTAATTTTGCTTCACTAGAACACTTTGAAATCGACCATCAGATAGACAATTCCAGAAGATCAAAGAAGAAAGGGACCACTACCACTACTTCCGCTGTGATCCAAATAAAAGATATTTGATGAAAGAAATTAGTGTTAGATGAGCAGTTTCAAAGATAAACTACAAAGAAAAAGAAAAAAAGTTTACAAGACCTACCAAGAAAAAAACACGTATATAAGTAAAAGGGTGGAGCCTACGTCCAGTGCTCAGCACACATTTGATGATCAAAACCAAAACACAGAACCAGTATGACCAGGAAATGCAGTTTTCCATGCAAGTAGAAACCATTTCTGTACCAGAAATTCTTAGCCCCAATAGCTGGACAAAAGAAGAAATGCCTCAGGGAAAATGTTCATGAGTTTTATGGAAATACGAAACAATGATCTGCATGTATAATTAAGGCAAAGAATGGAGAATGTTACAATCTAAAGTCATTAGAAAGTGATGAAAATCTGTCAACTGTGAAGCAGAATGTAATGTATAAGCAATCAGGTTGTAAAGCAATTTAGAAATTCGAGAAGTGATGTAATCCTCATTATCATTCATGTATCACAGGCAAGTAATAATGGTACCATGAGGCATGACTTTTTTATTAGCATAATTTTCCTCTGGATGCTGCCATCATGGTTTATGTTGACAAATGACTGCTGCCCATTCCTACATCTGTTACCCTGTCCCCTAAACAAATGATTTTATGCTTTTGTTCTACTTATAAAAACAACAACAAAAAAAAAAAGCCAAAAAACAATTTTCATTTTATTTCTGTTCAATTACTTTGTTTTCTGTATTCATTTATGACATGGTTACATGTGGTTACTGACAGCTGAATTACCCTGTTACCAGGCAAAATTTTATACAACCAACTTAGAGAAATATTAACTCCACTTTTTTCTAATCATTCTGCAGATATAAATTACTATAATTTTATTTTGGATGGGATGTATTCTGGGTGCATACTGAACTACAATTTCTGTATGGGAAAAATAACCAGGAAACGATTTTCAGATTAAGCAGTTAACAGTAAAATGTTGCCTATCTCAAAGATTCACATATCTGTTAAATTAATGCAATTTATCTACTCTACTACTCTGACTGTGAAGACAATGTTTAAAACACAAGAGCTAGTATTATAGATCTACATAGATTTTCTAAAAGTCTGGATCATATAAACTGAATTTTAACAGAGCAGACCCTGTAGCAATCTGAACCAAGATTTTGCACTAAGAGTTTCCTTCAATTTTTGATGTACTTTCTTGGTTTTCAGTAGTGCTACCTACTGAGGTGTCTTCCATGGAAATCATGGAGGCTTAGAGCTAGACAGCCTATCAAGTCTACATCTGCTTCATTAGATTCAAGGATCTTCAGTGAGGCATCAGCTATAACCAGCATCCAAATGGAATAAAAGCCATTTTCACTGTAGTTACCTTCCAGCTGGTTGCTCATAATCAATACTGTGACCATCTACTACTAACTACCATCCAATTACTTCTGTGACCATCACATGTTTTTGTTAAATGAAATTCCTGTCCAGGCATTCCAAAAGCAAGCATGGCAATCTATACCTCTGTTCTAAACATGAATTTATTTACTAGTCCCTTCATAGTCAACACAGGCATACAGTAAACTGAGATGGAAACCTATCAACACATATACCCTTTCATGATTCTTACAGCACAGGTATTTAGGAGCAGCTTTACCTTAAAAGTAAAAACTATATCCTGTTTACTGAAAAGAGCATGACGTAGAAATACTGCAGATGCTAATAACAGCTGGCAAGCTAATTTTTCAAAGTAAGGCAGCTCCACTTAGGGAAAATTGCAAACCAGCTCAATCCCCGTATTGCACATTTGCAGGAATGACTCATCGCAACATATTATTCTCAGAAATTTTCAGAGAATGACGTGTATCACCATGCTGACCAGAGCATTTCACATGAAAATATTCCTGATGAAAAATAAAATACTTTTTAATGAGGGTATGACACAGACAATGGACTGGAGTGTTAAGGAATGAGAAATGGTTTAGACAGCAATTCTAAATTTCCATTCTGTAAAATATCTTTTTTACTTCTAAAAAAATAAAATTGTTTGCATTACCATACTGGGAACTGAAATCGTGCAACAAAAAATGCTGTTTGTAAATGCTAAAAAAAATTATGTATCTTAAAGTTAATATAACTTTTCTTTTTATCAGAGGTTTTCTATAACATGAAAAACCAAACTGAAGCCTGTAACACTTATTTCTGAGTAAAATCTACAGCTTTTTAGAAACAGATCATTGCATTTATATGATATATATGGTATAGCATAATAATTCCTTATTTTCAATACTTCCAAAAAATGTTTCTAATTAATTCATTAGCTGACTGGATTTACTAGTTTTTTATTACCTTAATATTTTTAAACAAACTGTTGATAATGAGAAAAAAATACATTCAAATGTTAATAAGTATTGAAAAAATTACATTCGAAGCTTATATTTCTTCTTTCACTCATGAAAAGAAAGCAAGCTCATGGAAAACAAAACAAAACAAAACAGTAAAAAGAAACATAATTTACCCTTTATCCTCCCAAATCAATAAGTTAATCAAAATAATCTTAAATCATGTGACACTGGAATGCCCTACATAAATGAGCCGCTTTAAGTTCTATATTATCTCTACGAAGGACATGATAACCTTAGCCTGAGCATTAGATTAAGTGTACAAAATTGATTGGTTTTGTTTAAGAAAAATGCTTTTAGGCTAAATGAACAGAAACCTAACTCAAAAGAGACAACCAGAACCAGCAAACTATCTAGAACATGCTGTGACACAATGCAACAGGCTGCCCAGAGAAGCTGTGGATGTCCCATACTTGAAAGTGTTCAAGGCCAGGCTGGATGGGGCTTTGAGCAACCTGGTCTAGTGAGAGGTGTCCCTCCCTGTGGCAGGGAGCTTGGAACTAGATGATCTTTAAGGACCCTTCCATCCCAAACCATTTTATCAAAACATCAGGAGAAGAATGCAACCAACACTGCTGCTCCAATAAATAAGAACTTAGTTATGTGTTCACCTATGAAGCTTGCTGTTAATGAGGCTTACTTAGTGTTTACAGTTCAGTTTCTGGTTTCCTGTCCTCTTTTAAAAACCTGGTATCAGTTTGACTTTCCTGCAGGGGATGTGCAAAGATCCAGCCACTTGCAAAGAAGATGGAAAAGCGGAAAATGCATCTTGTCAGACACACTCTTTATTGAATTCTTGCAAACAGGCTAAAATAGGCTAAAATACCACTTATTTTTTACAGAAACTAAATATTCAGTTCTTTGGCAGAGATCAAAAGAAACCAAAAGAAAAAAACTAATGTATCATTTGGAACACTAGGAAGCATGATAACACAGAAGAAAGAAACAGATTCCATTCTACAAAATTAAAGGACCAGATGAAAAAGTCTGTAAAAGTGTTCTCAAAACTAGCAAGTTTTTAAACTGGATGAATTTTCCTCAAAATGTCACAATCTTCACATTCTCAGAGATACCAAAAGCAGAAAAGGGAAGAAGAAAGTCTGTTCAGCAGTCTGATATTGTTACAGAGGAAGAATTTCTAAGCTTAGCAAATAAGAACTATGCTAGCAGACAGCTGGGATTTGCAGCTGTGACTTCCACCTTAAAGCTTTCTTGTTTAAACAGCAAGTTAAACAATTATTTTAATGGCTGCTTCTTTCTTTATTGCATTCATACAGATTGTCAAGGGAACCTTTATCTTGAGAACTGTGCAAAAATGGTTACTTTCTACTGGACAGATGAGCTGCCCTTGCAGATTTTTAGGAGAAATTCTCAGTGATTTTAGGATTTTTAAATCAGAAATGCAGGATTTTCTAGATTCCTGATAAAGATTTAGCAAGCAGAGAACTGAGCTTCATTTTCATATACAAGAAGAATTTATAGGATCTGCAGCTCAAATAAATTTCTAACTCATAAATTGTGTCCATTTATACTGGAACCATTAGAAATATGAAAAAGAAAATCCTAACAGTTTTCAAGTCACTTACTAGATGAATTCGCGTGTCAACGACGACTTGCAAAGCCTCCATTAAAATAACCATAAAATACTACAAGCTTCCAAAGGTAACATATAATTTAAAAATCAAATATTCTAGGCTACTGTTTAAAGTAAAAAAGAATTGTAAAAGCCCAATGACAAATGAAATTGAGTGTGACAGTATTTTGAAATAAATGATAGTATTTAAAGTTATTAGCAGTTCTCACATTTCAGAAGATGTATAAAACATTCATAGAGATCAAAATTACATGTGTGAAACAGTACGTACAAAAGGAATGACTACATCTGACAAAAATGACCCCAGAAGCCCAAGCAACTTCACAGGTCCAGTACTTTTGTAGAGCATTTTTTTCTGCCTCCCTCCCAGTATGTTAGATTAATAGGAACTTTAACATTAACTTTTAGATTATATTTTAAACTGCTAACATGAATTCCTCCAGGTTAAGCTTTTGAAGTCGACCACTAGCTGGCAGTACTGGACACGACTGAAGGAGCACAAAAGTTCGATTTCTAAAAGCCACTCTTTATAAACTGGCTGAACAAACATCTCTGGGAATTAGTTCAGCCTAAGAGAAATTTGGCTGATAGACTGGGGTTAAAGGAATGGCTTTTGCTGCTCTTTATGGAATCCCAGGCTATAACTTTAATTGTGGTTTTAATGTGCTTGAACAACTCCTGAAGTTTGCGCTATCATTTCCATCTCTTCAACAAATGCAAACAGAAAGTATGAAAGGTCAAGACCATAAGCAGGGGGAAAGAAACACTGATTTAGGTGGTGTTAGCTGGAGAATCTACAGACTAAAAAACAGTAAGAAAAAAAAAAAAAGGAAAATTCTCCCAAGTTTTGCATAATTATTTTTTCCATGTAACTCCTATGTGTGTGCATTTGTTACTTACATCCTTTTCCTCCCGTGTAGGTGGTGTTACTAAACCTGGTATAAGCACTGATGTGGATAATACTTAAATAATTGCTCCCTCACAATTTCCTGTGCTTGACCCTCATTGTAAGCTCTTAAAGCTTAAAAGCCTATAAACTCCAAATAGCTGCCATTTCAAACAAATACTTTCACACATTAATATTTATTCCTTCACACCTAATGTAGTTTTCTTCCAAAAATAACGCTTTTCTGGTATTTGCAATTTTACATATTTGTTTTTCTGGTCATACCTTTCTAATGGCTAAACTCTGGGAGCACTTTAGTTCTTTAATTCTCCTTTTTGCCAAGGTGAGTAGCTCCAGAGGACACCCTTCAACTCTGGAGTGAGTGGGATGGTGAGCACTCACCTCAGGACCAGGGCACGGTGTGGAAGCTCTGCTCTGGCTGCCCCAGTGGTGGCGGTGTTGGCACCGGACAGAACCGATGAGAGGGGAGGTTGCAGTGCAGACCTCGGAGTGTAGAAAGTGTCTTGACTGGTCTCTTGAAACAAGGGTGCATAAGGGCCTTGGGCGACATGGTCTAGTGTGTGGCATCCCTGCCCATGGCACGGGGGTTGGAACCTGATGATCTTAAGGTCCCTTCCAAGCCTAATTATTCTATGATTCTCACCTTCAGCATTGTGACATATCTGTAGAAACTGCAGCCATGGCAATGAACAATCAGTGCTGCTGAGTACAATGCTCTCAGACCCGGATGCAAAGAACAATCCTGCTTTACTGGTGCAATTCATGCTCTTGTTTGACTAATGGCAAAACTGGAAATAATCCAAAGTGTACAAGTAAGTTACATTTATTTTATGCTCCTGTAATGCCCATATCGCATTTACTCCTGATTTACACTGCTACAAATCAAACTACAATCACAGTTTCAGAGTACCTTTATGAGTCAAAATCTGGCATTTCCATGTAATTACAGTCCCAAACAGAACTGTGGTTAATGTCCTATTTACTTTTCAGAATTCTCTGCGCTGTATTTTTCAATTCCACTGATTTAGCTCTGTAATTACTTTTCAGTGGTGGCAACAGCAAACATGCTTTCTCCTTGCTATCAAGGCAGAATTTGTCAGTTACAGTAATTGCATGTGTCATTGAAACTGTGAACAACCACCAAGGGCAAAAAAAAGTAAAATAGAAGGAGATAAAACAAGAAAACCCAAAACCCTGAACAACTGAAGAACTAAGGGGGTTTTGTAATTTTTGTACCTCAAAAAATAGCACCATACGAGCAAGTGTATCATATATTAAGTGACACAACAAATACCAAAAAGAAGAATAAAATTACACGTTTCATAAATATAATGACTTAAGGAGTTCATTTTGAAAGTGGAGAATGCAGAAGAGATATAAAGGGCATTTAAAGCACACCTGCTTTCCATAGCCATTTATGTGGTAACCAGTGAAAATGCCACTGTTGAGCTTCATGACTCAGAGACATGAAAATTCCACAGAAGTGGCACAGAATTGAACACCACACACACAAAAAGAGAAGTATTTTGAGGGGGTGGATTTTAAAATGCATTTAAAAAGAAATTCAAGTTGGTCTGTGCTAAACGCTATCAGTGAGACTGAAGCACACTGTAGAGAAGCTTTAACTGAAAGCCCATTTTCAATTATTTACTTCAGGCACTAAAAAATAAAGTGATCAGGGCATCACAAAACTCATTACAAGCTAATTTATTTTGCTCCACTCTGTGCTGCTGCAGTTAGACTGATTATAGTCACCTCAATTGAGAATTTATACATTATATTGTGTCTCTTAACAGGCAGTTTGTGTTCTAGGATTACCAGTGCAATCCCATCCAATTCAATGCTGCCAATATGTAATCCTGATTAATTTTAGTGCTTTCTAAGAGTTGCAACAGATCAAAAGTCATCAGCAGAAGACAAAATAAAAAGACCCTTCTCTGGATTTTAAGTCACACACATACTGAATATAAATGTTTGTATTACCAAGAATTCTGCTTCCACAAACTGAATACAATTTGGAGAAGAAAGAAAATAAAAAAGCTATAAAAATGAAACAAATTATTTTTCCTACTAGAGCAAGAAACCAAATGTTTCTAGCTCAAGGACAAATCATCCAAACAGTTTAACAGGATGCAGTTGTTACTGCTTTACTGCTTTTACAGTTAATGGATAAATATAAGAACTAGGTATCATAGAAGCCCTTATCTTGATACTCTGTTAAATGCAAAAATAGGATTTCAGCAGTTTAAAAGGAACTAAAAAAATGAATCTAAACTCTTGAATCCAAAACTGCAAGCCCTTGTTCAGCTGCCGCTTAAGCATCAGAGGTGCCTAAATTAATTACTTCAGAGATATGCCTTAAATATCACCTGGCACCTAAAATTCCAGGTATTCTTGGCAACCTTTAAATTTTAACATGGCCAAACAACTCAGTACTTAATATCAGCCAGGTTCTATTAATCTGTCACACTTAATTGCTCTAGAATTCTTTAGTTGCTCAAAAAATTGCTTGAATTGCTCAAATCTTTCTCAGGAATACAGAGAGTGGGAATAGGAAGAAAAGGTAAGGAGAAAAAGTAAAAGCCGTTCTGCACATCTGTTCTTTAAAATAAGTAATACTCAGAGTACCTTGAGTTAATTCATGCAGCTGCCCAAGCACAGAAAAACAGATCTCCAAGGAGATCAGAGAGGATCATGAACTCATTAGGCTATTCTGCAAAAGTGACTCTCTATCCTTCTGTAACAACATTTAACAGTAGGAGTGACAGTAAATACATAAGAACATTCATGATTCTTTTGCATTAGTAGGTTGAACACTCATCAACCTACTATGTCCCTGTGATTGAGGACACTGTGTTTTGATGCATCTGCCAGTAATTTTTAAAATGTATTTCACATTAAATAATCACTAAATATAACATAAATAAAGCAGGGTAGGGTTGAAGTGCTGCAACTTCCCTCAGGGCATGGATTTAAACATTAGGCTCTAAATTTAAACATGCGATTGTAAATGTCCTTTCCATCTCAAAGAATCTTTTTTTTTTAAATTCTTCTGTTCAAAGCGCACAGCCCTAAGACAGAAGAACTGAAGTGCAATTGAACTCTCATGCTTCACAGAGAAGTTCCAAACATATTGCTTAAAAGAGCAACTTTGCTACAGTCCCTTCAAAGAACAAACTTGCTTTTAGATGTCTACTTCAGGAGACAGTTTAACCCCCTGAAAATTTGGCTGGAAACAGATGCTATCCTGCTGGTGCATGATTTTGAGTACATTTCAGTCTTCACTATTTTGTATTCTTTATTCTTTGTCACAGTACAAAGTCCGTTTTCTTTTTTTTTGAAAATTTCACTCCAAGGGGACAAAATTTCGAAGCACTACTTAAAAAGCAAATACCTAACACGGAAACTAAAGATTCTACATGAAACTAACCAATGCTTTTAGGGAAGAATTCCACTTTTAGGGAAGAAATCAAGGACTTGAGATTTAGGCCTCTTATTTGGAAAACTGGTACTCTCAGGCATTCCAAAATAAGCTCAGAAGTACTTTTTTTTCCCCCACTAAAATACTTCACCTACCTTCTGCACATTTAATCAGACACCTCTGTTTCACCCATGTTAAAAGCCTCACTGATTTTAATAAAAACATTTAAGTATGCATAATTTGAGTCTCTGAAGTAGAAAAAAAACAAAGAGCAATAAAATCCAGATTGCTAAACAATAACAGTAACAACCAAAGGGATTTCACACATAAATTTGAGACGGTGTTTAAAAACAGCAAAATATTTTTGCTTCTAAGGAGGACATAAATTAATACTGAGATGTAAGTCTGAACACATGCATGGGTTCAAAATAAGATGATGCACAAAGCAGTGTACATATCCACCAACTACTTGAAAACGCTGTAACAAATCACATGATTTTAGGCCCAAAAAACCCCACCAGAACATACAAACCCACAGCCACATTTTCAGATGAAACTAGTGTAATTCAAACCAAACACCTACTAAACGGTACCAGGGCACTGAAAATGTCCCAAATCTATCTTATTCTGCCCAGCTATACTTTTCATCTTTCCCTTTATCTCCCCTTCTGGTCTCTTACTACAGTTGCTCTATGGACTATATTCTGGAGCTGCATGGACTAGGTATCAGCTGCCTGTGATGGCAGAGGGTGGTATTTAATCATCAAGGGGTCCAAGGAACATTAACGCTAAAAAATTACAAAGTGTGCACTGCTAAATTACATGCAAACTTGTTTAAGTGGAAAGAAATACATGAACAAACCCTTTTTAATTATTGTGGCTGCGTTTTTTTCCTCCCTCTATATTAAAGACAGTAAACAAGTAATCATATAATTAGTTTATGGTGCATTTTAATATTAGTATATGTAGGGGGAAGGAATACATCTACAATCAATTTTATTTCTAGGAATGACATACTTTTAAAAGATATTTCACATAGTCCATGAAAACAAGAATACTAAATTTTCATACTCTATGCAATTTGTCATTCTTAAGTTCTGAAAATGCAAAGCAGCTGCCATTCAAAAGATTAAGCTGAAAATTCTTGCAGTGGCATGGGAAAAACCCAAATGGAAACAAAAAAATAGAAAAAAAAATCTAATTATAACATAAGCAAAGCACAACCACATACACCTGAATTTATATGAACTGATCAACAGATCCACTGTCTTTATTAAATAAGGCCTTGCTGAGACTATTGTTATGAGTTATTAAGTGCCATCATTGTTATTTACAGACTGCAGGCCCCTGTCCACTGAGAACTGGACTGAGACCAGCTGGAAGAGTTATTCTCACACAAATAAAGCTACATATGTTCAAAGGGCTACAAGAATGAACCCTAGCTAATAATGTCTCACAGATCATTTTCAGTTTGCAACATCATCCTCGTGAGATCACCACAGAGTGGAAAGATAGGAGGGAGACGTGACGACACTCCTCACAGTGAATAAAAATAGTACCAAGGATAGAAATTGGTAACATTGCAACTGTTCCTTCAAAGTCTGATGACCAACAAACAACTTCTGGTCATTCAAGAAAGTCTATGCATTACCCATCTCCACAACACTTGTTGTGATCTCTGGAAATGAACATTACTATTACTAAACTTTCATATTTGCATAGCTGCTAATACAGTTTTAAGTAGGTTTTGTTTCTCTCCCAAAAAATAAATACCTGTAGCTTCATCTTTGCTTAAACAGCCTAAATCCTTCCTGCCTCATGGGAACATCCACTGATACTGATAAAGACTAGCAAAGAAACAGGCTGATCACCTGTTTATTACAACTAAGTACATTTTCCCAAGGGTTCACATAATCTCAAGGGCTTAATCAGCATGAAGAGAGTTTCTGAGGGAAAAGATACTTATATTTCCTCTCTATGAAAAAATACAATAAGGTTTACTGGAATAAGCAAATGGACAAATAACACTGTTATTAGTGAATGTAGTTTACTAAGAAATTCACTAAGGAGGACTGCATCTCAGTGAGTATATTACATACAATGTGTTAAAAAAATAAAGATGAAGAACACTAAACTACCAAGAGAGACCTCTATGCTCATAGAAATATACACTGCATTAAAAAAAAAAAAAAAAAATCAAGATTTTAAAATCAGCCTAGGGTAGGAAAGACAATAATATGACTCTGTAATAACCGGCAATTAACACTTAATGATAATTACTTTCAGTTGGAAATACTGTGTTCAAGTTTTTCTGACAAAGATGGCGCTTGCGTAACATAGTGTGTATATGATGACGACAAAGGGACAGTTTGATTTTCCACTATTTTGTAATTGAGTAAGTACAAATAAGCAATCAAACCTTCCTCTATAGTACTGCAGTGTTTCCATTCCTACAGACAGGATAGATGTCTTCTGTTGTACCAATTTTAATCACCTTGAAGACTTGGGCTAAGAAAAGTTGAGGGACAAAGCACAGTATTGACTACAGTAAGATAATTACAAAAGGGAAATTTTTCACTGAATTCTCAGTTCAGCAGCACTAGGCAAAAGCAAATTATCTGGTCCTCATGAATACCAAACTGCTGTCTGTAATAAATGCAGAAAATATATCCTGGGAAAATACCAGAGTCCTGAAGAGAAGCTGGATCTCAAAGGAACAGAAAACTGCAACAGGTCATTATTCAATATTGTGGATAGCCACAGTTCAGAGCAAGAAGCAAGACACTTGATGCAGTAGGATATGAAAAAGTAAAAAGCAATCAATCAAAAGCAGTTGATTATACAACAAGAACCAAAGTCATCAGGAAAGCAGAAAAGCCTACCCCCTTTTTTTTCGGGGGGAGGGGGGGGGGCATACAGAGATAAATACCAGACAAACGTTATCAAAGAAAAGAGACAGGTAACACTGAAGTTAGTAAGAAAGATGACTAATGAAAGAAGAAGGGAAGTTTCTTGAAAAAGAAAACTATAATGAAATACCCAAGAGAAACAAGACACTAAAAGATGATGAGATTTAACATCTTTACTAGCTAAGTGAAAAACTTCTAAAGCTCTCAACAATAATACAGAGAAAATAACAGATAAATCTAAAATGAAGAAACAAAGAAAGGAAATCACAAATCAAGACATACTAGTTACTTCCAAGGCTGTTTTCCATTCCAGGTAAAATTTAATTTTCCATTTCTCTTATAATGGCACTACATATGAATTTCATGTAAATTTCAAACAGAAATTAAAAATACACCAACATACGCTGCATCCTCTGCTTCAACAGACCACTATTAATACTCAAAAGTGAATACCTCAAATTAGCAAATTATAAAAGTTGACAACCTTCTCTATCCTGCTCTAAGCCTCTTGTACCAATTAAACAAAATTCTTAAGAACATACTCCCTATTCATTATCCAAGGTAGCCACCAATGTTGTCAACCCTCCTTGAAAACATGAGTATCTGAATGAAGATCTGTAGACTCCAGGTTGTACACTTGTAATTACTTTAAAGGTTATTGTTACCTAGATTACAAGATCTTTAGTGTAATGAACTTCCCTTCCCTCACAACTACCCAAGAAGGTCTAACGAGAGTTATTTTCAAGGCACTGCTACAACACAAACTAAACAGTGTTGCTGTGAACATTCAGTAATAACTGAAGACACAAAGCAGAAGAGAGATTAAGCAGAGAGAATAACTCTGAGTCTCTTTCGTTCTGGCTGTGATTATAGGACTGTGAATATTGCATTGTGAACACAGGGCTGATCTGTGTTTCATTACACTTTAACTGGCCATTTGTGATGCCATTAGATTAACACCTATGCAGTGGCTGTTTAGGGCTTACAGCAGATCTCAGAGTTTGGAAGGAGGCAGGCACTGAGATGACGGCTTACAGCTGACACGATCATCATAAATTTTAAAATGAATAGTTGTAGCAATGACAATTACTGAAAGATTTAATTTCACAGGAAAGAGACCACTTCAGAGACAGAAAAGACAAACAGGGCAGGACTTAGTATTACTAAAGAATCATGTTATATGACATTTTTTTCCTGTAAATTCCCACAAATATAGAAGTGACCAAAGTTTACTTTTCAAAAAAAATAGTGGTAACATAGCCCTAATTTTAGGCAGAAATAAAGGCTGGTTTGATTGTCCTGTACTTTCTCGTAGCAGTAAGATTGATTTGTATTTTCATGAAATTTCACATTTTTTAATTTAGAAACATCAGTTTTTCTTTCATTTCATTTGGTTCAAGAGTATAAACTCACTTCCTCTTTCTTCTGTAATTAGAAGTATTATAATAAGTATTGTAATTAGTCAATTTAAATTTAAGAGTGGATAAAGTCTGAAGTGTAAGGTAATGGTTTGCTAATCAATAATGTGATTTATGCATAAATTCATAAAAATATGAGCTTGACTTGAAAATGCCGTTATATGGAATGCAATTTAATAGAAACAAATGCCTGTGCCATTTAGAATAGCTACATTCATTCTTGTTTTTAAAGGTACCTTTTTATCTAGGAACACTGTGCATAAATGTCTGCAAGAAGGTGGGTACTTTCTGTCCTTTACGCTTTAGGTATTTTGAAGAATTAAAACTTCTGGACTTCCACATGCCCTTTAAAAGTGAGGGTCCTGGGTGAACTAACCTTGTAAAAATTTCACTCCTAACAACAGTTTCTGGAGAAGTGAGATTTTGTGATACAAGCAAAAAAAGTTGAACAGACTGGTAGAAGTATTTTGATCCCAGGTACTCAGGTACTATTTGACTTAATTATCTAAAGCAGATATTATTCATATGTAACTGGGAGAAATGACATTCCTACTGGACTAACAAATAACCCCCATAGTTAAACAAAATGAGTGGCCCGAAACACTTCAGCAATTCATCTTTATCTATGGTTCTATTTATTTAACAGAGTGTGCCCAAAAAGGCAGAGGAGTATGAAGAATAATTCTGGTCTCCTCTTAAGCAGTCAGGAGTATTATGAAATGTACAACTGACAGATCCAGAAAAAGAACAGTGTGTGGAAAGTTTACCGGTAACTTAGAAAAGCAGTGTCTTCCTTCCATAACGTTAAAATTACAGGACAGTGATCTGAAGATACACAAGATGGTAAGTGATTGTGCCCAGAGTAGTGACAGTTCCATCAAAGCTGCACATGCCAACAAATCACAGCATCATGGCTGAATTAGTAGTGACAGTTGACAAATGACTGAGAAGCATGTGTTTAGGTGAAAAGCACTGCAACAGAGCATTAGCAATATCTACAGTGAAAAACCTGCTCAGTGAAAGAAAAAACTTGCATGCTTGTCCTGAAGAAGAATTGATTTTCCCCCGCCTTCTTTATAGTCACTAGGGCTGGTTTAGCACCTGAACAACAGTTCCACATAAGGTTGCTCCTGTTTGTTTGAGAAGTCAGCTTTGTAAAATTTTGCTTTTGCTCAGTGCTGTTGTCCTGCAAGGATGGACAATTCATGGATTAGACCTTTCAAAATGCAGTAGTCTAACAGAAGCCCTCAGCCCCACTGAAGACTGTGACAGTAATCCAGTGTGTAATAACAAAGAAAAAAGACTATCAGATCCTACCAACAGTCTGGCTTAATCTTTTTTTTAGGTGCTGTAATAAAGCAGTGATCTACAGCAGACAAAGGAAGGTTGTTCTGTGCTCAAGATTTCCCCACAGCTTCACTTGCCTCTGTTGAAGTTCTTGAGAATTTGTATCTTGGAAACCACATATATCTAAAGACACTTAAGTGAAGGTCCTTCTCTTTCAGATATGGTGAGAATCAAAACTTCTATTCATATAAGCAACAGAAAATCAGACTACATTTTTTTAGGTCTCCATGTTGACATCAAATACCATGTTTTTTTTTGTTTTGTTTTTTAATTTAAAAAGAGCCCAACAGACTTATTCAAGCCTAAATTTCTGTCTAAGAAGAGGAAATACATAAAAGTTGCAATATGAAATACGTTCAGCTGGAAAATTTTAAGCCCCAGTCCAAAGCATTCCAGATCTTAAAAGCTTTCCTGGATTTTCTCTCAAGATTATTGCTTTTGTCTTGGGAGTATTGTTAGGGTTTTGTAGCATATATTGCGCACATTATAGGATAACACTATAATATAAGCCTCTGAATAATCCTTACTTTAATTATAATATTTTTTACTTGGTCAGTTTATTGTTTCAGTAGGATCACTCATTTGCCTTTTCTGTACTCTTTTGACAGTAGAACTTTATGATTTTTATTACAATAATAGATCATACACTGCATATAATAGCTAAAAACATTCTCTGGTTGCCCAGTGTGGTCTGCTGTGAAAGTACTAGACATGGTCTTTGATTTAAAAAAATCTACAGGACTAAATGTAAATGTATGAATTAATATTTGTGTACAATTCAAAACGGGCTTCTGTGACAGACGCAGCAAATGCAACCTAATGAAAATTCTGAGAATTCATCTTGCAAACTCTACGAATCATTTGATTGTGATGTTCATGTTCCAGGAACTGTGAAACTCCATTGTACAAGATGCAACTGCATCTACCATCTCAGACCATTTGCTTCTGATAACAGGTATCTTAGGTTCATCATTTTCAGGTAAAAAAATGGTCAATTGAACCTAGGTAGGTAGTCTTATTGTGCTATAACAAAATCTCCCTCTTAAACAGAAGAATCACTACAAAAAGAAAAGAGGTGACTTCATATTTCAGTTGAATATTTTCTCTTTTAATATTACACTGTGTACTATGCAACATATAAAAATATACCAAGATACCAGGGATTTCAGTCTCTAAAACTGTCATCTCAACAGTCAGAGAAATGTATCTTAAGAATCTAGTTGAAAGAACTGAGTTAACATTAAAGACTTCCAACACCATTTCTATGACTAAGAAATGTCAGATGGCCATTTAAAAATATTTTTTCTAAATCAATTACACTGTTTTTTTCCTATTTTTTAAAGAAAAACTTCAAATTTTCTAGCTTAACAGCTTAAAAACAAGAAATAACTTGTTTTTAAACTGCTTCAGGTAATAGCAGACATCATTTTAAATTCCATTTTTAACCATTGATCAAAATATTGGTCAATGTATATTACTTCATATTAAAACAACTGAAAAATGGAAGAAAACTACGACAACTTCTGTTTATTGAAAAGCTGGTTTAGTAACAATAGTTTGATCAAGGAAAGGAAGACAAGGTCAAGAATTTACTGACCTCATAAAACTAACTCCCTTGGACATTTTTGCTATTAATGTTTTTTACTGTAAAAAAAAAAAATCATTCACACAGAGCACTTTTTATGTGATTTAAGGTCACATAAGAACTATTATTAGCAGCTCTAGAGTAAACATGTATTACCAAATAAAATTAACACCCAAACAAACCTCCACACCTGCCAACCCATAAGGAGAAAGCTTGCCTTACAGGTTTTCAGGACTCTTTTAGGGATAGTCAGGTGTAAAGATGTAAATGAAACTATAAATTTTAAGGTGTAACAAGGGAAGAGAAGCCCCTAGCAAGCATGAAGATACCTCCTCCAACCCCTGCAGTCTCCCAAAGTGAAGAGCTCTTTGGTCAGTTTGGGTCAGTCTCTGATTCTCAGACATAGCATAGTCCAAAAAAATTGCTTCTACTCCCTTTGCTTTTCATAGTTCTGTACACTGGGATGGGGAGAGGCATTGATTATCCTTCATCTGAAGAGAAGCTAACCTCATTCGTTACCTTTTCTCCTTTTATTCCCAAAGCAGGCAGAGTGAAGCCACCAGAACATTAGCTATGGGTCTTGCTTTAAGTATATATTACAAGTAAGAGCAAGAAATTGGAAGACCCAAATGCTCAAACCATTTTTAGACCAATTTGTGGAAATATTCTTCCATTTTCCTAAACATGTCCAGGTTACAGAGATCAAGATGACCAGCAGTCCATTTCTGCATTTCAGTATCCATAGCTAGCAGATAGGCACAGCAGCTTCATTCACACTCTGTCATACTACACATCTTACACAGCACTTGGTGTGTACAGAAAAAAATCAGTTGTCTATGGAAATGTATAAATATGGGTAATTCTATAAGTTCCATTTTTCCAAGTAGAGTATTATTTCATAGAATATTAAGCCTCTTAAAATATTGATGCTGTGAGATTATGGAGTATATACTACACTAAAATTCCTGATTATTGTTGTTGTTTTACTAAAGGAAAAAAACACACAATGCTGCTAAACAGATCTTTTAAATAATCTGAGGCTGAGAACACGTAGAAAGAGTTTAATCTTACGACTTTTTCATGGCTGAATAAAACTCTAAAAAGGTTTTGTAATGGAAACATTATCACAAAATTTAGCTATTTACTGTCCTGGGTTCAGCAGTAGCCATCATTTTTTCTCCTTAGTAGCTGGTGCAGTGCTGTATTTTTGACTTTCAGCCTGGGAACAGCGCTGATAACACCGATGTTTTTAGCTGCTGCTCAGTAATGTTTACTCTGACCAAGGACTTTCTGAGTCTCATGCCCTGCCAGGGAGGAGGGGAAGCCAGGAGGAAGCAGAGACAGGACACCTGACACAAACTGACCAAAGAGGTATTCCATACCACAGCACGTCATGCCCAGTATGTAAACAGGGGGCAGTTACCCGGAAGGGCTAGATCTCTGCTCAGGCCGGGCTGGGTGTCAGTTGATGGGTGGCAAACGGTTGTGTTCTCTTCCCTTGCTATTTCCCTTACCATTGTTGGTGGTGGTGGTAGCAGCAGCAGTGGTTTTGTGATATACCTTAGTTACTGGAATGTTCTTATCTCAACCTGTGGGAGTTATACTCTTTCGATTCTCCTCCTCATCCCTCCAGGAGCAAGGTAGGGGGGGAGGAAGGTGTGTGTGTGTGTGTGGGGGGAGTGAACGAGCGGCTGTGTGGTTCTGAGTTACTGGCTGGGCTTAAACCATGGCACCTCCTTTTAATTGCCTCCCAAAATTTTAATAAGAACTCTGTGGATTCTGAATTTTCCAACTGGTAAAACAGAGAATGGCAATAAAGACTTGGGATAGATGCTACAGTGGTCTAGGCTTCATTTACGGGGGGGGGGGGGAACCAGACCTAAAAACAAGGCTGAGAAGCTCCCAGATAGTTCTTCCTTATCCTGCATCTTTGAAGCCAATTACTACTATCTAAGTGTGATGCCTTTCATTTAACATTACTGAATTTCTCACAAGTTTTCCAGATTGTGGCTCTTTTTGGGGGGGGGTGTGTTTTTTTTGTTTTTTTTTTTGAGATCATTCAAGTATCCTTCAGGTGGCAAAACATAACAAAAGGAGAAAGGCTTCTGAGGCTCAATATGACAGTACACGTTAACGTGGCTTTAGGGAAGGTACTGTCAAAAAATACCTATTCGTTTCGTCGTAATGAACAAACATAAGCCATTGTAAGAAAGTATCATATCTAGAAAAAAAAAATACCATGAAGCTGGCTTAAAAAGAAAAGAGTAGTATATATCAAATATTGTGTGCCTCTAATTAGTATTCATTTCTAGTTTCTCCTAAGTAACAAAGGAACAGGAACAGCAATATTTAAAATATAGATGTCAGCTCACCAAACTCATTATTTTCTTTATTCTCAGGCTATAAGTAGCATGCCAAGAAAAACAGTTTCTGCATGTGGTTGTTTCTACACACTAGTATGTTTTATAATTTTCTGAGGAACTATTTCAATACAACGCAACAAATGCTTGTCGTGGTTTAAACCCAGTCGGGTAACTTGTTCACTCACTCCCAGTGAGTGGTGCCGAGCTGACAACAATTGAGGTCCGTTCCCCCTTCCCCCCCCCCCCCCCCGGGGCTCTCCCCTTCCCCACTCCTGGAGGAACGGGGAGGAGGATCGAAAGAGTGCAACTCCTACGGGTTGAGACAAGAACAGTCCAGCAACCAATGTACAACACAAATCACCACCGCTACTATCAACGACAACAATGATAAGGGAAAATAACAAGGGAAGAGAATACGATACCACTGGCCAAGAAAACAAGTTCCACCTGGAAGCCTGTGTCCTTCCGGGTAACTCCCAGTTACCCCTCACCCCAGCCATGACGTGTTGTGGTATGGAATACCTCCCTGGCTAGCCTGGGTCAGGCGCCCCATCTCTGCTTCCTCACAGCTTCCCCTTCTCCCTGGCAGAGCATGAGCCTCACAAAGTCCTTGGTCAGGGTAAACATCACTTAGCAACAACTGAAAACATCGGCTTCACCAACACTGTTCTCAGGCTGGAAGTCAAAACACAGCACTGCACCAGCTACCACAAAGAAAAAAACATGACTGCTACTGCTGAACCCAGGACATTATCCACCCCTTATTCCATACCATTCACGTCGTGCTCAGATCCCACATTTTCAATACACCATCGCTCTCCCACATATATACATCCATATACATACAGACCAAGAGGAAAAGATAATTTTCTTAGCGCATGGACCAATCCCTATAATGCTGCCGAGTCCATTCGGTCCATGATGTTCAAAGTTCATTCTCTGTTGGGATGATGGCTGGAGGGAAGTCAGGGCCAGTCGCTGGTGACTTGGAGACATCTAGTTGATGGGCTATAAAAAGCATTACACAGCAGGCAACAGCATACAATTGAGTTCACTGGCTGTTTTCCCCTAAAATCAAATCCCTTTGAGGTATACATCAGACTTCCCCATCTTCCCGCATTACCCACCAAGTATATCCAGGTCCCTGAGCAAAAGCAATCCCACGAGTGGGTTTGCCTTTACCTGAAGCAGGAATAACCCAGACTGTCTTCCCCAGCAAATTCTTCATATGCACCACGGGAACTTTGTCCCCCTCTATAATATGTAAAAGTTCTGACTGGGCTGGGCCAGCCCTGTTGGCAGATCCTCTGGTGTTGACCAACCAGGTGGCCTTTGGTAAGTGTGTATCCCAATGCTTGAAAGTTCCCCCACCCATTGCTCTCAGTGTAGTTTTTAACAGCCCATTGTACCGTTCGATTTTCCCAGAGGCTGGTGCATGGTAGGGGATGTGATATACCCATTCAATGCCATGCTCTTTGGCCCAAATATCTGCAAGGTTATTCCGGAAATGAGTCCCATTGTCTTACTCAGTTCTCTCTGGGGTGCCGTGTCGCCACAAAATCTGTTTCTCAAGGCCCAGGATGGTGTTCCGGGCAGTGGCATGGGGCACAGCGTATGTTTCCAGCCACCCGGTGGTTGCTTCCACCATGGTAAGCACATTGCACTTGCCTTGGCGCGTTGGTGGCAGTGTGATATAGTCAATCTGCCAGGCCTCCCCATATTTATACTTCAACCATCGTCCTCCATACCAAAGAGGCTTTAACCGCTTGGCTTGTTTAATTGCAGCACATGTTTCGCACTCATGAATAACCTGGGCAATAGAGTCCATTGTTAAATCCACCCTCGATCACGGGCCCATCGATATGTTGCATCTCTGCCCTGATGGCCTGAAGTGTCATGGGCCCACCGGGCCAAAAATAATTCACCTTTATGTTGCCAATCTAAGTCCATCTGAGCCACTTCAATCTTAGCCGCTTTATCCACTTGTTGGTTGTTCTGGTGTTCCTCAGTGGCCCGACTCTTGGGTACATGGGCATCTACATGACGTACCTTCACCACCAGGTTCTGCACCCTGGCAGCAATATCTTTCCACAGTGCAGCAGCCCAGATGGGTTTGCTTCTGCATTGCCAGTTGCTCTGCTTCCATTGCTTCAACCACCCCCACAGGGCATTTGCCACCATCCATGAGTCAGTATAGAGATAAAGTACTGGCCACTTTTCTCGTTCAGCAATGTCCAGGGCCAGCTGGATGGCTTTCACCTCGGCAAACTGACTCGATTCACCCTCTCCTTCAGCAGTTTCTGCAACTTGTCGTTGGGGACTCCATACAGCTGCCTTCCATCTCCGATGCTTTCCCACAATACGGCAAGAGCCATCAGTAAACAAGGCATACTGCTTTTCACTTTCTGACAGTTTATTATATGGTGGGGCCTCTTCAGCGCGCACCACCTCCTCCTTTGGTGACATTCCAAAATCTTTGCCCTCTGGCCAGTCCATGATGACTTCTAGAATGCCTGGACGACTGAGATTTCCTATTCGAGTTCGTTGTGTAATTAGTGCAGCCCATTTACTCCATGTAGCATCAGTTGCATGATGTGTAGAGGAGACCATGCCTTTGAACATCCAGCCCAGCACGGGCAACCGGGGTGCCAGGAGGAGCTGTGCTTCAGCGCCAATCACTTCCGAAGCAGCTCGAACCCCTTCATAGGCTGCCAGTATCTCTTTCTCAGTTGGGGTATAGCTGGCCTCAGATCCTTTATATTCCCAACTCCAAAAGCCGAGGGGTCGACCTCGAGTCTCCCCTGGAGCTTTCTGCCAGAGGCTCCAGGTAGGACTGTTCTCCCCAGCTGCAGTGTACAGCACATTTTTTACATCTGGCCCGGTCCGGACAGGTCCAAGGGCTACTGCATGAACTATCTCGCGTTTAATTTGCTCAAAGGCTTGTTGCTGCTCAGGGCCCCATTTAAAATCATTCTTCTTCCGGGTCACATGATAGAGAGGGCTTACAATCGAACTGTAATTTGGGATGTGCATTCTCCAGAACCCCACTGCACCCAAGAAAGCTTGCGTTTCTTTCTTATTAGTTGGTGGAGACATTGCTGTTATCTTGTTGATCACATCTGTGGGGATCTGTCTACGTCCATCTTGCCATTTTATTCCCAAAAATTGAATCTCCTGTGCAGGTCCCTTGACCTTACTCCGTTTTATGGCAAAACCAGCTTTCAGCAGGATTTGGATTATTTTCCTCCCTTTCTCAAAGACTTCTTCCGCTGTATCACCCCACACAATAATGTCATCAATGTATTGCAGGTGTTCTGGAGCTTGCCCCTGTTCCAGTGCAGTCTGGATCAGTCCATGGCAAATGGTAGGGCTGTGTTTCCACCCTGGGGCAGTAGGTTCCAAGTGAACTGGACACCCCTCCAAGTAAAAGCAAACTGTGGCCTGCACTCTGCTGCCAAAGGAATTGAGAAAAATGCATTGGCAATATCAATCGTGGCATACCACTTGGCTGCCTTTGACTCCAGTTCATACTGAAGTTCTAGCATGTCCAGTATGGCAGCGCTCAATGGTGGTGTGACTTCATTCAGGCCACAACAGTCTACTGTTAGACTCCATTCTCCATTAGACTTTCACACTGGCCATATAGGGCTATTAAAGGGTGAGCGGGTCCTGCTGATCACCCCCTGACTCTCCAGTCTACGGATCAGCTGATGGATGGGAATCAGGGAGTCTCGGTTGGTGCGATATTGCCGCCGGTGCACTGTTGTGGTCGCAATTGGCACTTGTTGTTCTTCAACTTTCAGCAACCCCACAGCAGAGGGATCTTCTGAGAGACCAGGCAAGGTGGACAGCTGCTCAATTTCCTCAGTCTCCAAAGCAGCAATACCAAAAGCCCACCGGTACCCTTTTGGGTCTTTGAAGTACCCTCTCTTGAGGTAGTCTATGCCGAGGATGCATGGAGCCTCTGCACCAGTCACAATAGGGTGCTTTTGCCATTCCCTCCCAGTCAGGCTGATTTCAGCCTCCAGCACAGTCAACTCTTGGGATCCTCCTGTTACTCCAGAAATATAGATGGGTTCCACCCCTTGACAGCTTGATGGCATCAGGGTACACTGTGCACCGGTATCTACTAGAGCCTTATACTTCTGTGGGACTGATGTGCCAGGCTATCTGATCCATACAGTCCAGTAAATCCGATTGTCCCCTACCTCCACCTGGCTGGGGGCAGGGCCCCTCTAATGGTCGTCACAGCATTGGACACTTAAGTCGTGGTGAAAGGGATTATTCTTCATTATCACAGGAGCTGGAGTAAAATCAGCTCTTCCATTCCATCTGGGAAACTGCTCACCAGAGACTGAAGCCGTAGCTCTCATGGGACGATCAGTCTTGGCCCTTGCTCCCCTCTTCAGTTCACTCACCCGTTCCTCCAAAGCTGAAGTAGGTTTCCCATCCCACTTTGTCATGTCTTCTCCGTGATCCAGCAGGTAAAACCGTAGGGTACCCCATGGCGTATACCTCCTGTATCTCCTCTCTCGAACAATAGGACGCCTTTTGTTAATAGCTGAGACGTGTGTTGGTACACATGAGGAGCTGAATAAATCAGATAGATCGTCCCTCAATTGTTCGAGGTCCTGGGACAGTTTTTTCACAGCTGAGATGATGGAAGGGGTGAGATTGTCTTCGAACTCTCGGAGTTTATGAACCATTTCATCCACTGTTAGTGGTACTGTGTCATTCCAGGTTACTGTTGCCAATGAATGGGCATATGATGACGGTGCATTCCGTGTGAGTTTTCGCCACATGAGTCGTGTACATTCAACTTCATCTGGATCTATAGGTGTATCCCCATTATTCGGCTTGATGTGATATAGCATCTCTACGATGGCCGATTCCCGCAGAGACTGGATGCCTTTGTCTATAGTAGTCCACTTGGCCGAACGATTCGTAACATCGTCCTTGTACGGAAACCTTTCTTTCACAGCTGCCAAGAGCCGCCTCCAAAGGCTGAGGGACTTTTTCTCTCTTGCAATTGCTTTGTCAATTCCCCCTTCTCTAGCAAGTGATCCCAGCTGCTTGGCTTCTGTACCTTCTAGTTCGTGACCATCGGCCCCATTGTCCCAGCAGCGGAGTAACCAGGTGATGATGTGCTCCCCTGGTTGACGGGTAAAATCTTTTCACATATTCCGCAGCTCGGTTGAGGTCCGAGGTCGAGAAGTTACCTCTTCTTCTTCTTCTTCGTCATGTGATGATGACTCCTGATCAGATTCTGGACCGGGTGGTGAATTTATTGTATTGTATTTATTGTATTGGTGGTGTAGCTGCTGTGCTTGGAGCTGGGGTAACCACGCTGTCTGTTGCAGTTGAAGTTTGAGCAGCTGCTGTACTTGCCACTGGGGTAGCTGTGCAGTTCATTGCAGCCAAAGTTTGAGTAGCGACTGTCACTTTGCCCTCAGATCCGCCGACATTCTTTTCCTTTTGAAGGTGCTGGATAGTGTTGAACAAGGCCCTGTAAGCATAGGCCAAGCCCCAGCACGTTGCCATGATTTGTCCATCTCTGGTATGGCCAGAATGACCACACACCTCATTTAAGTGTTTTACTAATTCTTCTGGATTTTGCAGTTGTTCGGTAGTGAAATTCCAAAGTACTGGAGGGGCCCACTGACCTAGATACTTGCCCATACTATCCCACACACCCTGCCACTCATGGCTGTCCAGCCTCAGGGAAAATCTCTCGGTCCTCCTACATCGTCGTTTGACCCCAGACAAGACCCAAACCTGACTCTGCTTAACTCTTGAAATCAGTAGTGGGCAAAACACACTCTGTATGCGTGTTAGCATGGTGATTCCCATCACCATCAGCAAACAAGTCTCAACAGCATTAAAAGGCCATTCAAAAAATTCAAAACTCTCAAATGTAAATGGTCTGGGGGGATGACTGGGAGGGTAAAAGGATGTCTCCTTCACAGGTTGAGCACCTGAGAAGGAGAAAAAAGATGTGTAATTGCTAAGCACCTCCATTATATACCTCCCAAAGTATAAAGGTGGTGACCACACTGGGAACATAAGCCAGATCAGTTTCATGATCAATGATTCTATTGTATTACAAGTCATTACCATAAAGTACAATGGGATAAAAACCTTAGCCCAAGCCCCACACTTGAAAAACACTAATACAGCAAATACCGGATGGACGTAAGATACGATATACTGAAACTGTGAGATCAAGAGGAACAACCTTGAGAGCCAATAAATCAGCATTGTGACGAGTGACTATCAATCCAGTCAGATCTGTTCTTATCTCAACCCCTCGTGCCCCACGTCGGGCGCCAAAAAGAACTGTCGTGGTTTAAACCCAGTCAGGCAACTTGTTCACTCACTCCCAGTGAGTGGCGCCGAGCTGACAACAATCGAGGTCTGTTCCCCCCCCCGGGGCTCTCCCCTTCCCCGCTCCTGGAGGAACGGGGAGGAGGATCGAGAGAGTGCAACTCCTACGGGTTGAGACAAGAACAGTCCAGCAACAAATCAACACCGCTACTATCAACTAAAACAATGATAAGGGAAAATAACAAGGGAAGAGAATACGATACCACTGGCCAAGAAAACGAGTTCCACCTGGAAGCCTGTGTCCTTCCAGGTAACTCCAAGTTACCCCTCACCCCAGCCATGACGTGTTGTGGTATCGAATACCTCCCTGGCTAGCCCGGGTCAGGCGCCCCATCTCTGCTTCCTCACAGCTTCCCCTCCTCCCTGGCAGAGCATGAGCCTCACAAAGTCTTTGGTCAGGGTAAACATCACTTAGCAACAACTGAAAACATCGGCTTCACCAACACTGTTCTCAGGCTGGAAGTCAAAACACAGCACTGCACCAGCTACCACAAAGAAAAAAAACATGACTGCTACTGCTGAACCCAGGACAATGCTAAAGGCAATAGCAGGTTATTTATGATTTTTTTCCCGCAGCTGAATAGCTTTACTATATGATTCCAATAACTGTCAGTCCTACCGAAGAGCAGAAAAACTTTCCCATTTATTAAATTCTGCTCATTTCATTAATCTAGTACATGCTCTAGCCTACCTTTTGGTGTTACAGTTTGTCTTTCCCCCACATTCCAAGACATCTAATAAGGAACAGCACAAAATTCATCCCCTACTCACCTTAAGTCTGTAACCGGCTGAATCCATTAGTAACCTCATGGAGACATTTCAAATGGTTGGCATTTCACTTAAATGAGGTTACTAATGTCACTTTTGAAAGTGTCCACAGAGTAATTTTTCTAAGACTTATTCAGAAGTGAAGTCCTCTGCCATGTCACCCTGTATCAACACACCTTTGCATACTGCATGGCCTTTCCTCCTCAGCACTGCATCAGTTTTCTCAGGGATTGGAACACCAAAAATGAGAGCGCCACTCAGAAATGTGACAGAAATGACTGGTAAAATGCACTGGTGGTCCGCATACAAGCAGAATACCACCATTTGAGGAGCTCTGATCAATGCATTTTGGCATCACAGGATTATCTTAAGTTTTCAGTATGACACATTACTTCAAGTACTCACAAGGTTCTGTTGGTGTAGAGGTTCTGCACCTAAACTCAGCTGACACTGGAGCTTTCCAGAGAAGAGCCAGCACAAATTTTAGAACAACATATTTATCCCATGAACACAATCCTGATGTTTCTGCAGTCTACCTTGCCTAGAGTCTTGGCCCCAAGCCATGTTTACATTATAAGGTTTTGTTTGCATACCTACATAAGGAATCAAGGGCATCTAATAAGGATGTCACAACAATTAAGCAATTACAATTCTTTCAAGAAAACTCATATTTGTGACACAAAATATACCGACCTAGGGATTCAGAATACGCTTATTAGTAAAAGGGCAGTTTTGACTACAATAATTCAAAGCTGGCTAGGAATACTTTCCCAATCTACTGAATCTGCAACTTGCCACATTGCTTGCTTTCCTTTGCCTCTGTTTGGATTTATCTTTCTGCAGAAATGTGAGCCCAAAACATTTAAGTATGCAAATTTTGCTTGATATGAATAAAGACACTGTAGGTGTGTTAGGAGGCAAGAATGATCTACTTCACAGGAAAGCTATAGAAAAATGGTGGTGAGAAAAAAGAAAACAAAACCAAAGACAATTATGTTTGTTAACTTAAAATGCTTAACTACAAGTTAGCGCTGTTATTACTTAAGCGCAAATTTAAATAGAGATAATATTATCATAGCATCACAAGACAAAAATTTGTTTTGTTAATCAAAGTAGACTCAAAAATTGGACACATCTCTCCCTCTCTCTCTCTCTCTATATGTATATGCATCAAAGCATATGTCCAGTTGTCTGACACACTAGAAAAGTATTGTCACCTCTGCTGGCAAACTCCATCCCTGCTTCTGATTCTTGTTTTCATTAATACATTGCAACTTGCGATTTCCTCATTTAAGCTTAAGCTTGTACAGCATGTGTCATTAGGTGGAGGGAAATACCAGCGATTCTAAGAGCATCTATTTTGAAAGACTCTGACAGGTCTTTTCATGTTAAAGGTAAAGGAGTTATCTCTGGAATTGGTAAAATCATTCAAAGCAGCGGAAGTCTCAGGTTAGCTGTCAAATGGTTTGATATAAACACACAGACAGACAGTTTTAATTGGAAAAGCTATATTTCTCACACAGGTTTGAAAAATGCCTCTCTCTTTTGGGGAAAGGGGGGAAGCTTGTTTGTGAAACTGTCTGTTATACATGTATGGGATGGCAGAAATAAAAGAGTACTTCCAGAGACTTCATTCAGTTTGATGTTGATTTAGCTAAGCTCTACAGAGTCCTGCAAAGCGAACTGTACAAACTATAAGACTACGTAGTTGAAATCTCACACAAGCCTGACACTCTCAATCATCATTATTTCATCAAGTTAGCCAACCGTCTTAATTTTTTTTCAGTTAAAGCTGAGAGCATCACATTGATGATATACAATTCTGTTTCTACCTTTAAAATGCTACAGTGTTTCAGGCTTTAATACATTAATTTTGAATTATAATTTTGGTGCCTCACACTTCATAATATGTGCACATGCATATATACGTAAGAGGATCACATGCACAACACTCTCACAGCTCCTCCTGTTTTCACATACTTATTTGTAGAAGTGCATAGACGCAGGAGAGGAAATAAACATTTAATAGTTTCAGACATTGGATTATTCTTGAAAACTACTATCTTGCAGATTATAACAGTAGCTGAAAGTATCAGGCACATACACTCTGATGTTTCAAATTCAAGGTATTCACTTATTAAAGCTATTGATGGCTAAGGGATTGCACATTTACTACTGCAGAAAACAGTAAATAACCTTAAATAAATAAATAAATAAATAAACCCACAATATTGTATTTTAAATACCTGCATAGGCTTTGGCAAAAACATACCTTAAAAAGCAGAAACTGTTCACAAATTTTCCTCCTTCAGCTTGAAAATATATCAATAAAAAAATCAGACACAGGCCATGAGCATACAGGTTTAATCTCTCACATAAAAATTATATTTTAGTGGCAAATATACTTTTCCTGCTTATGTGGGTAACAGTAAAATGCCAGAGGGATTGAAATTTTAATTACACTTTTAAACTGTGATATAACTGACCCTGTCATTCCACCATTAGTCACATGTGAGCTTTCCACACAATAAAAAGTTAGCTCAAACATTTCCCAAAGTTTGCTTAGTTGAAACTAAGAAAATTACAGTTGGTAGGCAAAGAGGGTCCTTCATTTTCTTACTCATAATCTTTCAGAGCCAAAGAGCAATCTAAGTGCCTAGGAGCTAGCACCCATAGTAATTAAAGGGTCTGAAATGACAGATCAAACTCCTTTTCTAATAACTAAAATTACACAAACTGTCAGACCTTTCTATTCACTTCTCTTTAATCCTTAGGCACATAACTCACTGAATTATTAGACTGATATACTACACTAGTAAAAAAAAAAAAAAAAAAAAGAAATTACAACTGTATGTACAGAATGAAGGAAATTCTCATTTGCAACACAAACAAGGAACCAGCAGAGACTAACAGGAGTGCAAGTGTGAAGGTAATGTACAATACCTAGTCTGTATATAAGTAACATTCTTAATGTCTGCAGAGTAGCCAAAATGCACCACAAACAGTTCATAAAGAAAGGTCAGGGAAAGCTGAGACAGACCCCCAAAATAATTCTGTTGGCTCTAGTAGCTTATACAGCTGAACTCAGAACAAAATTATCCATGCAAAATAAAGTAAAAGCCGTTCTTTCAGAAATTTTTTTTCAGAAAGTCCTTAAATGTGAACTGCCTTTAGGACAAAACTTGCATGTAATTCTTCATATTACCTTCTGCTTGTGGTTCCAAACAGCGCCATTTTCCTGCACACCTTGATTAAGTTTCTAGGGAAACACACAACTGTGGATGCAGCATCAGAGTCATGGACCTTCTCTTCCAGATCTATTTTATGTTGTTATATATAAAGTGCAAAAAGACATTGCTCCTATTAGAGATGCCACCTTTGGATCCCAGAACTGTGTTTTATCTATTTCCTGTCTGTTCTGTGCGGCAGCCACCCTGTTTGCACTGTTTCCCATTGCTATTAGAGAGTAATTTTAGTTGACTGGTGGGTGACTGGTGGTCAAAACTCATCCTGTTCTGCATGCTCTCAATGATACTCAAAAGCTATTCTTTCCTCCTGGAAAATTAGAGAGATCACTGCAATTGAACTATGTGAACACAACACAATGGGTCATGAACTAGGACCAGAATCATCATAATTCATTTCCAGAGCTTTCAACAAAAGATTCATATATAGCTCCATTATTTTCTCAATTTTTTAATAGTTTTTGGAAGATCCTGAAAAAACTGAAGTGGCACATACTGAAATGTTAAAAATGCATGGGAGAGAAACAGCCTTCAAATTTTTTTTACCAGCAAGCAACAATCTATGATTTTCCTCACCAAAATGAAGCCCTAAACAATCACAAGACTGGTCAACTTTAACACTGACTGACAAAACTTCATAAATGAGAAAAATACACTCTGGGAAGCATGGTAAGAGAACTCAGAGAAGGTTACAAATCGTTAACCACCAGATGGTGCACTTTCAATTGCTTAGTTTAGAATCATGGATTAAGCAGTGAAAAAATAAAATCCTTTACAACCTGCATATTTAACCAGAGTTTGTCTTTTCCAACTGATCCTAATATTAACCACAAAAAGAGGACAAAGATGTATTATTCTGATTAAATTCTATTTTTATCTAGAGAACCTCTGTTCCTCCAAACTTGGACTTTAGTATTTGTCACGTTGTCCTACTTGCAGAAATGATTATTTATACAGCTAGTATGCTAGTGGCAACTCATAAGAGCAACAAGAAAAGCTGCTGATTTTCACTAAATAGCTCTTAAAAAGGGCAATGTTTTTCAGCACACAGTTGCGTGATCGCCACAGATGAGTAGAAATGAAACACTTGTGATTGGTCAGGTTGTGTATAGTTTACACCACTACCAGTGTAAACAACTTAGGAAAAACTACAGGATTTAAACCTTTTTATAGTTTGAGACAACTTGCAGAAGATAAGTGTTCTGTCCTGGATTGTGGCAGAAAGTTGTTATCAGAAAATGGAGATAAATTCACTGTTGTCAGAATCAGTCTATTGAAAAAAGAAGCAAAGAACCTATTTTTAAGCTTCTAAAATACTGGATAAAAATCTCACTCAAAATCCTCAAAAGGATTCCAGAGGTAACAGCACAAGAAGTTCAGTCCTGCATAGGAAAGCCCAACAGCTACATCTGCCCATTTCAGTCATTTTTTTCTAGCATAATGTACAACTAAACCTCATACTTATTTTAATGTTCCATCTGTTTAGGCACATTCTGTAACTGTTCTGTCTGATTATGCTGACACACAGATACTGCAGCCAGCAAAATCTTAATACTCATCATAGAACACCATTCATTTTCATAAATAAAATAGCAGTAAATGGAATGAAGATGAACGCAGGCATCAGAGTGAAAAAGAACCCTGCACTGTGATGTATATGCAAGATGTTTTGTCGCCGTTTCCTGGTCACATGTTTGTCTTCATAGTAATGACTTCAAGCCCAAATATATAAAGATTCATGCAAAATTTTGCTGTATAAAAAAATCCTTTTTCTTTAGAGGAAACCTAGTGGAAATTTCACGCAAGTTACTCATTTGCTTTGTTAGCTGTACTTTTTACAATGTAATATCTCCTACTATTAGCGAGACATCCTTCTTTGCAAGTCTGTCATGGTTTAAGCCCAGCCAGTAAGTCAGCACCATGCAGCTGCTTGCTCACTCCTCTTTTTCCCCCTCAGCTCCAAGTGGGATGGGGAGGAGAATTGAAAGAATGTAAAACCCAGGGGCTGAGATAAGAACAGTTCAGTAACTAAGGTATAATACAAAACTACTACTGCTAATAATAATGATATGGGAAATAACAAGGGGAGAGAAAGTAAAACTGAAAGGGGAAAGGAAAACAGCAATAAACACAATGAAATTGCTCACCATGCGCTGACTGATATCCAACCCGACCTGAGCAGTGATCTGGGCCTTTTGGATAACTTCCCCCAGTTTATATACTGGGCAAGACGTGCTGCGATATGGAATACCCCTTTGGCTAGTTTGGGTCAGGTGTCCTGTCTCTGCTTCCTCCCAGCTTCTCATGCCCCTCCGCCCTGGCAGAGCATGAGAGACTGAAAAGTCCTTGATTGGAGTAAGTGCTCCTGAGAAACAACTAAAACATTGGTGTGTTATCAGCATTGTTCTCAGACTAAAGCAGAAAACACAGCACTGCACCAGCTACTAAGAAGGAGAAAAACGACTGTTACAGCTGAACCCAGAGCAAAGTCGCATCTCCCTCTTGCTTCTGTCTTGAAAATTTAAAAGAAAACTGGACTATCTACTATTATCTGCTGCACAGGGAATAACATCTGAGTTATCATGAAATAGAACATATTTTGACAAAAATCTTGGCAACAGAAAGATGTAAAAATCTTGTTGTTTATATTTTCAAAAGTTTAAATATTTTTCTGTGGAAATTAATAGAAAATTTGAACTATAGCTTCAGTAGATGCACCAGCATAATGTATTTCCCTGTGGGAGCAGAGATTTAAACAATAATAGAGGAGTTCTAAACAACAAACTGTCTCTAACTTAATGCTTATGAATACTGCTACTGGTTGGTTAGTGCCTAAAAACATTTGCTTTTCTTAAGTATTTTCAGTTATCCAAATGAAAAATAAAATCTGAAAATTCTCTCTTAAACCTAGTGCCGGGGGACATTTTTGCATCAAAATGTAATCAGTTTTTCACTTAGCTTACAGCTAAGAATACCACCTAATTCAGCTGCCCAGATTTGCATCACAGGTAACTAATGTGTAAGGAAAACTGTAACAGATAATTTTTATACTGATGTTTCCAAACTACCTCGTGAATTAGTGAACAGATTTACAGAAAACAGGACTAACGTGCTGAAAACCCATAGATCAAGAAAATACTTTTAAAACATTTGCTATAAAATGAATAATTTTAAAAGAAGACTACCAAATTATTTTGTTCCAAGCCTATGTTGACATAGGAAGCATTAGTGCATTTTCCAAAACAGCCAGGGTGGAACTGAGTATTCCAGTTCATTCTGCAGTCACATCATTCCCTACAGTTGCAGCATCCTGAAGGGTATACTGACATTTCTCCACATTTTTTCAAAACCTTTCCGATAACTTCCTGGGTTTTGCCTAAGGCAATTTCTGTCTCTCTTCCCTGCTGCCCTCTAAACCCATGAAGAAACTTCTTCCCAAAAGCAACCATTACTTGGGAACAGTATACTCCTTCTGTTAGTTCCAGGGCTGTAACAATCTAGGTGCTACTGAAGTTTCCTAATGTGAAGTCCTGAATACAAAAGCTTTGCACTTCAGTGTGGCACAATCATTGTTACTGAAAACTGACCAGTAAAGCACCTTGTTGAATTGTGTTATACCTTAGAGATTCTTAGATATCCTCATTTCTGGGTTACAGATGTTCTTTGTTTATAAAAAAGTTGGCATTTGCGTCTCAGGAATATCCCAGGATTTTAAAATTACAAGGGAAAAAAAAAACCAAAACCCAAAAGCAACCAAACAAAAAAACCCCACAAAAACTTACAATAAAAGAAAACCGGATAAAAAGTTTTCCAGTACTATATCAGAACTATACAAATACTTTAAGAAATCAATACTTCTCAGCATTAGTTGTTATTATTTTCAAAGGGGAAAAAACCACCAATAAGTAAATAATTCCCACTCCTTTCTTTGTTCCTAGTCATTTGAGGAACGTTTCCTTTTATTCGAAATTTATGAACCAAAACCAAATACAGGATTTCTTTCTTTCAGAATCTAATAATCTTTTAGAAATTCTGCAAGTCCAAGTAAGGTTAAAATAACCCCAATAATAATGAAGCAGTAAACAACTGCAGTTAAGTGGCTCTTTCCCACCAATAGCTAATATCCTTTTATTTGGCTTGTTTAATTCCTCACTAGCCATTCAGTTGAAATAACCTGCGGCTGACTTCAGCAGTTTAGCATAGCTGGAAGATGCTACAAAATGGGCATATCTGTGCAATGAATACATTTAGTTTAAGTGTTACAGGATTTTTAACTATGAGAAAACAAAATTCTAACAGTCTCTTTAGGAACAGGAAGATTCCAAGACAGTTTAGAAAAGGGATTACATTATACAGCTGTCTAATATAGAAGGATATTAGACTGAACAACCTAGGAATTTCAAAGCCAACTAACTAAAATAACCATCCTATATCACTTCTCTATCACCTACTGATTATGCAAAACCCCTAAATCACCATTTTCCTCCTGTCCTAATTCGGCTCAAAAAATACTATAATTTTTCTTCTTTTTCCTGAAAGATGTTCACTTTTGTTATATTATACGCCCCACTTTCATCACATCCTGAAGTCTTGTATGCATCTTCTATACCTGCTTTACTTTTTATGCTTAACCATAACTTATTTATTCTTTATTTAATCTTCTTCTCCTCACATCTTATCTTTTTTTTTTTTTTTCTTTTTAGCCTTGAAATGAATTTTCCTCATTCTACTCTATTCACAACATTTGAAGGTTTCTAGTGTCAAGTGATTCTCTAAAGTATCCCTCCACAGTGCATAGCTGTAGTGACCTTGATATATAGAAAATCTTTATGACTCCATGATTCTTCTTTAAGAACTGCACTGAGAGAGCTTAATTAATAGATATGCTTTTGTCTTTCACAATTCACATATTTCCCAGAACAGGAAATGTATTCCAAGATCACAAATTCATTCCAAGGACTAGCTCATGAGACTATTATCCAAGAAGAGAAGGTCACCATTTTTTCGTTTTTTATGAAGTTTGCTTTTCTTTTTCTATTAAGAAAAAAATAAAGATTATTCAAACCACACCTACAAACCAAATATAAAAACTGACCAGGTATAACCTCACCGAGTTCTATGCCATGTTACGCATGCAGGTTCTAAGCGGTTTCATTCAGACATGAATCTGAATTACCAGCTTTTATATTGCTGTAACCAGTTCAGTTCTAAGCACAAGATAAATCAAAACCAACTTTCCTTTCTTCTACTTTTCAGAAAAGAGTAGTAACAAAACACCAAAGATGATTCAATCAAGTTAAATGGGAAAGGCAGAAAAATCTATGAGAACAGTATTTAAAGCACAGAAATGAACAGTCACATTTACAAAGCACTATATTAATTATATTCACTAAATATCTCATACTTTTGTTTACCTAAAGTCACAGTTGTTAAGAGTCAGTATTACACATCAGAATTTGCTTTGGTATCTGCAAGGTTATGATTATATTATTCAGGTGCTTGCATAGTAAAGCTTGCACTCTAGGATCTGGAGAAAACTAAGGAAGAACATGTCTTTCTTGGAAAGGTCTTCTCTTTTTTCTCTTGCCCTTTTTGGGTTATTTCAGAATTTTAGAACAATGTGAAAGGACTCTTTATTGCATCCTAATATGAAGTCAATTAAAACCAAACCCAAACAACTAAATCCACTACAAATTAGACATATAAGATGCTGGTGTTCCAAGAAAAATAATCAGTCCATAATAATCCTGTTAAACTCAGCAAATTTTGACTCTAAACTGGAAACAGACATAAAACTAATGAAACAATTTCGTATTTTCTCTTTGAATATTCTCCATAATCTCCTCAAAATGAATCATGCAAACCATGCTATGGGTTATTTTATAATTACACATAATCTGTAGACTATGGGCTTTTTTATTAGTTAATGATACCACCAGATCAAATTAAATGTAAATGTCCTTTTAATACTTTTATCAATAAAATGAAATCCCTGTCACTTAAGAGCACTGGCCCAAAGTGAAGATTCTTTGCAGATAAAGTCAGTAAGTCTCTGCTTCCTTGCTCTTCTGAAATATTTTTCTAGCCCAAAGGAGGTAATTTGAAATAGTACAGAGAGATTTTTATCTAGGTAAGTGATAAAATCTCCACAGAATGGAAGTTCCCTCATTTCTGTACATCCACCCATGAGCCATGGCTAAATGAATGGAGAAAAGGAAAAAAAAAAAGTTTATTTTGGCTGGAGGGAACTGGATAGCTGATACCCATAACAGACCAACAGTGAGACAAATCATGGATTTACCCCTAATTTTATAACCCAGCAATTAAGCACAACTGAGTTCGAATATAAGTCGCTTACCACAATGGCATTTAGCACTGATCTATTTGGCATTCTGGGATTCTTGGTGTTTCAAAAATACTGAGTCTTTCCCTCTGCCTCTTTAAAAATATCAAAAAACAACCAAAATTGAAACAGCAGTAACCATATGATTACAGGAGTTTTAGAGTGAAAAGTTATTCAACATCCTGCTTTTAAATTTTATATATATATTTTAAACCACCAAACATACCTGAAAGTACAGCTTTATGGGTCTTTTAAACTCATGAATCCCACAAAAATCAGTATATTTTAAAACTCTTCATTTCCTTGTGTTGCCTTCACATAGTGTTTAAAGGCTTGCAGGTAGATATTTAGGATCCTTAAAGATTTTGCTACATGGGAAATATAAGAAAATGAGAAAGCAGTCTGATACACCTCAGCTCACAAGGTTTTTTGGTTAACACTGCAATAACTAGTTAATAACTTGATTGAAAAACCCAAAACTTATCAATGGGCAAACCTACATGTGTTAATTTTAGAAATCTTACCCTTCATATTATATATCCCAATATTAAACCATCCCAAACCCACTGTGCTAAACAGAAAGAAATGCTGAACGTAAGTATGATAGATATGGCAAATATAATTTAAAGAAACATAAACTTGCAGATAGCAAATTCAAAGTAAATCAGGTTTTTAAATACGTAATACAGGTTTTTAAAGTGTGTTTTTAAAGTTATATTTTTTATCACATTGCCAAAAATTGTTGCCAACTCTTTGGTAAAAACTGCCTCTAGTTTTGTTGTTAAATTCTTAAGGAGTTATTGGCAATGTCTTAAGCTTACTTTATTTACCTTTTTTACACTTGCTGCTTTTCTACCACTTCCAGTTGTCATTATTCTGTCACTCGCAGTTTGAATTAATACTACTGCACAGTAAGTCATCAACTTACAAGTGATTTTGCAAGTACAAATAGCAAATCTCAGAAATCAAAAGGCAAATTAAAAGAACCTCCATGTATTGCTATTTTGCTCTACTGCCAGAATTTGAAGATTAAGATCATTTCTACATTTTTCTCATAACTTAATATTGTCAAAATTGAACCAAAAAAAATTAAGAGTAACATGACAGAGAGGGAGGAACAGAAAAACTCATCTCTATTCTGTATCAGAGCACAAATACTCACCTACCTGCTTGGCTCTTTGATTTCAAAAATTTCATCATTTATCTGTGAGAAAATGTTGATCATAAGAAATATGCTTGGAATGAAAACAAAAACCCAACAACCAAATAAAAACCTCATACACACACACACACACTACACTGTGTAGCCTTTTTCAGATTGGGAACAAAGGTTTCCAGGCAATGAGAAAATACAAAGATGTGTCACTACTTGCTGGACTTACACACTATTTTTACCTTCGGGCAATTCATACATCTTTCTGAAGGCCCAGGGAGAAAAGGTAGAAATATTCTCTCTCTGTGTAAAGAGCTTAACAAAGATAATACCAAGTTTTTTTCATGATAATCCTCCATTACTGTAGTCCCTGTAATCCTTTAGTCTCTTGCTAGCAACCCTGGTCAGGGATAATAAGCAAAAACAAAGCACCTGATCATCCAGCAACTGCTATTAAGACACATTTGCTCAGACATATGTTCATGTCTAAGCAGTTGGTAGAAGTCTTGAGCTCCTGTGCTAGAAGGCATGTACCGTGGTAACCTCTTAAACACCACTCCACTGAACATGGCCTATCTTCAGAGATTGCTTTAGGGCAATCAGCCATACACCAATCCAAACTAAGTTAAATCACTAGGGCTCAGCCTTCACTACAAAGGAAAACACTACTCTAAAAGCCAAGATAAAATCTATTACTCTTTTCTTTATCCATGTCTTTCTGCTCTGCTCTGCACAGAGACAATAGAACTAAGATAAACTACACCAAATAATGATCAAATAATTATTTTCCTTTTTAAATTTTCCCAGTAAACAGAGATTTGAAGGGCATGGCTCTTGATTTTGATTGCAGATTTACTAAATCAACAAATAATATTCAGAAAGTACAGCTGAATAAACAAAGATGAAGCTCCAATTCAAGTTTGTTTCTTTGTTCTTTCAATATCCAGCAATTTTACCATCTGAATTTGGAGTGGAATTCTAGAACGATGCTCCATTCCCTTCACCTAACAGCAAAACAACCGTAGGGTATGCAACCTCAAAATCAAATCAGATTCCTCGAATGCATCTGAAGTAAACTGGATTAATACCCATACTTGCAGAATTAAGATAGAACTCCACAATGCAGTAGTCACTGCAGAACTGCTATCCAGTCTATACTACGTAAAACAGACCCTTTTTGCATCAGATTTTGTCCAGTGCTCGGCACTCCTCTTAGACCCAATGTTGTAATCTCAGCCCACCACAGTATTTATTCTAAGGCATATTCCTCTCAGAGTTCTACATACCACACTGTGCAAAGCCTTTCATGGAGTCTAACTCCAGGCTTCTCATATATAGAGGTGTTCGATTAACCACCATTTTGAACCATGAATCCCTCTCTGCAGGAGGCCAGATGATTTTGACTGGTACATATGAAAAATTCTTTCATCTAGAAACTGTTACTTTGAATATACATTCCTTTTTGCATGGCATTTCCATTCCTTTTTGCACGATATTATTTCCATTCCTTTTTGCATGGCATTTCCAGAAACTCAGCAGCTACTTTGACTGAAAAACTGTTTTCCTCTGTTTATTCTTTCATTTGATCATTGAGCCTTGAACCTTCCTCTACAAGAAAACTCTCAAAAGACTTGAACCTTTTATTACATAGGCTAAACTTCTTTTCTTTACTCATTTGCCTGCACAAATAAGCTTAAAAATATGCAATGAGCTCTTTTATGACTTAGAAAGATATGAGACCATCTCTCAGTTCCTTTAAAAGAAATATTTGTTTTTTTATAGGAAATTCTTTTCAATATACCAAAACTATTTTGAAAGTAAAAATACAGATTCTGAACAAAATACAAAAGTAAAGAATTTTTAAGCTGAAAACTATGTTCTATTAATAGAATAAGAGCAAACACATAGAAAAAAAGATACTTTTCTCAGGCAAAACAAAAGCTGAATTTGCATGGCATTTTGCTAGCTATTAATTTTTCTCCACATCAGAAGTTGTTACACTGTGTGGAATTTCACTTTCTACATTAAAAAAAAAAAGAACACTGCAGAAAATATATCACTTGGTATTTCAGAATGGTATACTTGAGAATTTTCAAACTAATTGAATGCTGCATGAATGTAAAATAACCATACTCATGATACTAATTCAAATAAAGACAAAGCTCATGCAAAAAACATTTATGAAGGGAGCTGGGAAAAACACTAACTACACATGACTGTGAGGAGAAAAAGTCTCAGCTAGCAACTGAAGCTGAACTGTATTATGAGGAATACAGACAGAAGAGAAAGGTATATAAAGAAACTTTCAGTTATGGGAAAAAAAGAAAACCTGAAATAAACAAAAAACAGTGGAAGTATTTCAACTAAGCAGAGATCAATTCATCAGTACTAACATCTTTTTTATGCTTTTTAGGCCAAAAGTATATTACATTAATTCAAGAGCTGGGATCTGTGGTTTAAATTCCTATTTCATCTGCTTATAGCAGGAGAAATTTGAACATGCATTCAGTGGGGTACATTAACTTTATACCTACAGCATCTGTAGAAAAACGACGAATCGATGAGAAGAGTTTTATAGTCCAGTCTACAAGAAATCATCAAAATGAAAGCTGCCATGCCAAATAACTAGCAGCTTTGGGAAGTTCAAGCACTTTTCACTGGGCTCCTTAAATATCCTCATACACCAGAGGCCAGTTCTCTTTGAAAAGTGTACTCAACAGAGTGCTGCAGGTACATCTTTAGAAATTGCATTTGTTATTACCAAAAATATTCTGTTTCAAAGTTATGCTTATTTAGCTTCTGTTTCCTTCATTTAGCTCACTGTGCTTGAACTATATCTAGGGTATGGAGGCCACAAAGATAACTTTTGTAAATCTATTCTTGAAAGTTATTAACAATCCCTGATTTCAGGGCTCAGAGTCACAGTTCAAGTTTAAGAAAATTAATTATTTAAAAGACAAAGATAATAAGCCCTAAGATGAACAGCAGATGCAGCAACAGGAAGTTGATCTAATCAGCTACATAAAGCAGGCAGGGTTGATCAACTGTTTGCTGGTTGTATGTAAGTTGATTTAAGGCATATAAGTTTAGCATAAAGATGTCTTGGAAGTCCTTTTTCTGGCAATGAACACAAAGTTCCATCAAATCCAGAACTGCAGATAGCAGAGAAAGGGTATTATACTCTGTGCAGCATTAAGGATTTTTCTTATTAGAATGTGGATTTTCTGATTAAAATGTTTTTTTTTTTTCTCATTATTTCAACAATCCCTATTTTTGCCAATACTAGTCCATTTCATTTTCACTTGCAATACAAAAAAGAATTTTCCTTAGGGAATAAAAAATAAACTATCAATCCAATGCCACAACTGGGTATTTCTCTCCAGATTCCGAACAGTCAGAATTTGGAGAGATTTAGAATATGATTCAGAATAAATCCTGGAATCCTACTTTACATATATTCCCAATGCTCTGTGATGTTAATGGCAGCAATATTTTTCATTAGCTTCATGACATTGCTGATACCCTTGCCCTTACTATAGGAATATCCCTAAGTACCTTTATGCCTCAATTTTTACCAGTTGATTCCCCTCACTTTCTTTTCATTGCACCTTTAAAAACATTAATCAATGTGAGCTAGAGAAAAAAAAAAATACATCTTTACCTTGGTTTCTATACTGTTTTCTTGTACTTCACTAAGTCATAGTGAAATGTTTTCTAGATATTGCAAGTAGGGAAAAGAACTCACCTTTTATGGTTATTATTTAGGTATTTTTTAGGCAATGAGCTCTAAGAGGAACAGCTCCCTTAAAAGGATCTTTCTTAAAAGGTAAAGAAATGTCAGTTGCATGGTAGTGACCACTTGTACACCACATTACAGTCTGAAGTAACACCCTTTGCCTGCTAAAGTTAACTTTCTATGGTGAAACTTATCTGGAAACCATATTATGTATTCGTTTTCCTTTCTTTTTTTGGGATTACATACCCAGCATCTCCCATTTGTAATGCACAGTTCTGAAGTTTTGGCTGCTTTGAAGGTTTTTCTTAATTCTAGCCTGACTCAGAGCTTCCTGGGGTAAGGACTGCGACGTTTAATCAGCAGTCAGCTGTCAAGCTTTGTCAGGAGAAAAGGCACAGAACTTCTAACTAACTGCATCTATGTTACGTCTGCTTCAGCTTTTCAACTGCCACATTCTAACTGGATGCTGTTTCATACAGGCTTTATAATAACTATTGCTAGCTATCCTCTCATCAATCTTTTGTTGACTTAGGCTGAAACCAGCTATGACATAAAAAGGAAGAGAGCAGGCAGAGACATTAACAAATTGTCTCAGAGGCGGTAAAGGTCTAAAGGATAAGTTAAGCTGCTAAGAACATTAGGAGCAGCCAGCTTCAGGGTGCCTGGACAATGCTGTTGCTTTCTCTGGATAGATATTTAGAAATTTGAGGTTGGGTCTTTATTTCAACATGACTGAAAAAGAGAAAATTACCGTTCTGGTTGCATCCATATTCCTTCTTATTAGGGAAACGCCCTACTGTAACAACAATGATGAGAAAACTACTTTCTAACTTCATAAAATATTTTTTCTTAGATTTTACTGTACTTCAGTGTCCATGATATTCCAGCTCCCTTGCTAATGCTAATGCTTCAGAGGGTTTATTTCTCAATAACAAATTAATTCACCTGCCTCCTTACTTTGCAGCAGTCTTGTCAGGTACATATACCATTCTTAGCAGTGGGTTCCCTGCACATTTTTCATTATTCTCTAGAATCTAGCTCTGTGAGTTACAACTGGAAGAGACAACTGAAGTTTTCTGCCCAGAGCTTCTATTTTTCTTCCTATTTCTGCCTTTTTCATAGTCCTGTTTCCCAGTAGCTATTGCATCTGTCCTTGTCACTACTTTAGAGTGAAGAAAATACCAATTTGACCACAACTGCTGAAGAAAGAAGACCACCAGCTACTGTAAAAACACTTTTTCCCCTCCTGGGTACAGTCAAGGAAATTCCATATACTGAACACTGGCAAATACTAAATGAAAAAGACCCAACAATATGGGAAACACTTTCATGTTAAAATTCTCACACCTATTAAAATGGCTGCTTACAGTGCCGGTTCAAAGAAAATTCTGAAACAACTTTGTCTGCCACAAAGGAACTCTGAGGGATTTCCATGTCACATTTAAAACACATGAACAACAATGGCAATACTGTACTGATTTTTTTACTTGATAGGGAGCATAGCTGAATTTGCCTCAGGCAACAAGTAAATCATGTTTTATCTTTTTTCAATGTCAACTACACAGTAATGCAGTGAACAAACTACCACACAATTTACAAAATTGGTACTCTGTTTTGGGCATATGTAACCACTGAATAGCTGCTTATATTTCCTTCCTCCTTCAGGGTTCATTACCTGTGTATTTGAGGAAAACATGCATTGTACAAAGCTGCATTCTCTCTTAATTCTAGGTGAGGACTCTGTTCATCACATCACTTCTTAATTCAACCAATTGAGCCTGAGGCTGAACAGGAAAATGCTTGTGCATGGTTTATTATGTGAAATAACTGCACCTATCAAGAGACAGATAGGTAGATAATTTTTTAGAAGGGCGGTGTTTATTTAGACACTTGATGCACCTGTGAGACTGCATTTTTACCTGTGCAGTCTGTGAAGTACACAGTTCCATGTTAACATTGACATGACATTATAAAAAACTACAAGGACGTAGCTCACATCCTGACAAAACCCAAATGTGCCTCACATATCTTCTGTTATAAGAACACGGGGACTGAGTTCACTGAGCCATAGTGGGCTCAGAGAATCTCATGGACAAGAAGCTCACCTTAGACAAAGGCCAGTACCAGGTACTTCAAAAATTGGGATCCAAACACACACTCTGTGGACCTGAATGTGCCCTAGTCCACACTAACACAAAATTAGGAGATAAAGCTCTAAAAACTACCATGTTACATCAACTGATACATTACTACAATTGTACCTTCTTATACAATCATGACATGATGGAATTAAGTGAGTTTCCTTCTCCTGGGTTAACTTCGGAGGAACCAAATGGGAAATAATTATACATCTGTGAAATTTCAGAATGTTCTCCATGTTTGAGAGTGAAAAGCAACCTGAAGGCCCACAGAAGTCAATGAAGGGTCTTTTTCCTTGATTTCTACAGAATGTGTTTCAAGCATTAAACACAAGGCAAATTGGCTCTTTCTGTACCATGATCAATTATTCAATTTTAGAGGTACTATTATCTTTTAAAGAAGGCTATAATGTGTCCTCTAGCTTTGTGACAACTTCCCATGTAAATCTCTAATACACTTGTGTCTCAACAGACTAGGTTCACATACATAACAGGGAAACACTTGAGTACTTGCTTTTTAATGTACAGCAGCAGAGAGAAGAGAACTCACTGTTCTTTCCTCCTCACTTTGCTACCAAATTCCTGTGAAATTACCAAAACTGCTCTCTTAGAACCTGTATTTAGGACAGAGAAGTTAATGTAACAGAGAAGGTTTTTGGTACCTGGGACTGCATTTTTTAATAGGATACACGCAAAAAAGTTCTTGTCAGCAGTTCAGTATACAGTTATGCTACAGAATATTTCTGCTGAATACTGAATATTTTGACGAGTATTTTCTGTCTATTCATGTTCAATAAAGCTTTTACGAGTAAAAAGTATATAAGTTCTCTTAAAATTCTCTGACCACACCCCCCAAGTCTTGGAAGGCAGATGCAGGGACTGTGAGAATGAAGACCCTGGGCCCACTGTAGGAGAGGAACTGGTTTGAGACCATCTTAAAAATCTGAATGTGCACAACTCCATGGGTCCTGATGAAATCCATCCGCGGGTCCTGAAGGAGCTGGCAAATGAAGCTGCTAAGCCACTGGCCGTCATATTTGAGAAATCATGGCAGTCAGGTGAAGTTCCCAATGACTGGAAAAAGGGAAATATAACCCATTTTCAAGAAGGGGAAAATGGATGACCTGAGGAATTACAGAGCAGTCAGTCTCACCTCTGTGCCTGGCAAAATCTTGGAGCAGATTCTCCTGGAAGGCATGCTAAGGCACATGAAAATCAACAAGGTGCTTGGTGACAGCCAGCATGGCTTCACTAAGGGGAAATCCTGCCTGACCAATTTGGTGGCCTTCTATGATGAGGCTACAGAACTGGTGGACAGGGGTAGAGCAGTTGATGTCATCTACCTGGACTTGTGAAAAGTGTTCGACACTGTCCCACACGGCATCCTTGTCTCTAAATAGGAGAGACATCAATTTGATGGATGGACCACTTGGTGGATAAAGAACTGGCTGGATGGCCACACACAAAGAGTTGTGGTCAATGGCTCAATGTCCTGCTGGAGACCAGTAATGAGTGGTGTCCCTCAGGGATCGGTGCTGGGACCGGTCTTGTTTAACATCTTTGTTGGTGACATGGACAGTGGGATTGAGTGAGCCCTCAGCAAGTTTGCCGATGACACCAAGCTGTGTGGTTTGGTTGATACACTGGAGGGAAGGAATGCCATCCAGAGGGACCTTGACACAATCGTGAGGTGGGCTGATGCCAACCTCATGAAGTTTAACCATGCCAAGTGCGAGGTCCTACACCTGGGTCGGAGCAATCCCAGGCACAGCTACAGGTTGGGCAGAGAAGAGATTCAGAGCAGCCCTGTGGAGAAGGACTTGGGGGTGTTGGTTGATGAGAAAATGGGCATGAGCCGGCTTCAGTGTGCACTCGCAGCCCAGAAAGCCAACCAAATCCTGGGCTGCATCAAAAGGACCGTGACCAGCAGGTCAAAGGAGGTGATCCTGCCCCTCTACTCTGCTCTTGTGAGACCTCACCTGGAGTATTGTGTGCAGTTCTGGTGTCCTCAACATAAAAAGGACATGGAACTGTCAGAACAAGTCCCGAGAAGGGCCACAAGGACGATCAGGGGGCTGGAGCAGCCCCCGTATGAAGATAGGCTGAGGAAGTTGGGGCTGTTCAGGCTGGAGAAGAGAAGGCTGCGTGGATACCTCATAGCAGCCTTCCAGTATCTGAAGGGGTCCTATAGGGATGCTATCAAATGGGCTTCCCTTCTCCCAAGCTAACCACCCCTTGGATAAAAATACAATGATGTTCCAGCCTCAAGCAATTTAAAAGATCAAAACCATCTGTTATGTATTAGATGCAAATTATGCACTGGCATCTTTACATGTTGATGAAAAAAAAAAAGGAAGGCAAATCACATTATTAACATATTTAGGATTGGGAATAACACAGATTAGTCTTCGCTAGCCACAAAGCTACACCTTCAGTTCTTAATTTTCATCCAACAAATCCTTGCTTATGAGAATAGCTACTATGCATGTGAATGTGCAAGTACTGTTTCAAGCCCCTAATTCCACATTAGGCCACAGTATACTTCACGCCTACTTGTACTGTATCAGCATCCTTCCCTAGGGCAGGCTGGTAGTAGCTCAGATTACTCAAGAGACTTGCACAGCCTTTACCGCCTGAACACCTGGCAAACTGCTGCTTTGTACCATTATACGCTAAGATAACAACACTGTCTGCTCTGCACCCCTAGGTTATGTGGAATACCTTCAAAACCCAGGACCAGTACAGGAGTAGTAACAATACTGCTCTTCTGTGACCAACACAATCATCAGTGGTTTTCTCAGTGGTATGTTTGTATGGAAACCCAATCTATCCTTGAAGCATGTAACACTGTGCTGCTTGTAGGACAGTTACTGGAGCTTAGTTCTCTGACATCTTTCACCATATCATGTGAATTGCCTCAAAAGCTATAGCTTCAGTTCAGTTCAGTGCTGATATGAGTGTAGATCAGTCACTTTTCCTCTTCCCTTTGGCATAAAAGGAGTCTAGAAGCATAGTTCATAGCCTGTACAGAGATGCGCAAGTACACAGACACCTGGAGATACGTTTGAGAGTTTAGCCAAACCTGCCTACTTTTATAAGCAGTGCGTACCAGCCTGTATTACTGAAAAAGATAGGTTTAGTATGCCCAAATGTAAATCAGTGAATTTATTTAACATCTCGTTCCATGGTTTTAACAGTTTAAATGTTTCACCAGTGCCTGTTGCTCAGGGTATTTCCCTAGTCAAACCACAAAACAATTTTTAAATTAATGGAAAACAAAATAGCTGTTGAAGGAAATGCAAAATATTTTGCTTAATAAGCTGACCATTCATACTGCAGAAGTCATGTTTCAGATGAAAAGAGTTTTCAGCTGGCTGTCATGGGAAAAGAACATGGAGAACTGCATTATTATGTGATGCTCTAAGATGACAAGGTGACACACAAGGGAATCATAATGTGACCAGCAATTTGGCTTGCCAACTCAAGTGTTACAGATAAAATTGTCACAAGTTCACAAAATGGCTCCCTGAGCTGACACCAAGTGACAAATCAGTGCACTGCCAAGAGAGTAAATATTTGAATTTCTCAGAGCATTCTGTAAATGCAAATAGCCTGTATGCACTACAAGCAAAAGACAGAATTCCTATCATAAATGAGTGAGATGGTGGAAATTAAGTTTTGCAAAACAATCCCTTGCATTATGGCATCTTGCATAAACTGCTGTGCATTTCAAAATGGGCCAAACAGCTGTTTCAGAAGAATGGTAATGTCAAATACAAGGGGAAATAAAAAAGTTTTATGCCTACTACTTAACAACTGAAAAGTAGCACATATCTCTGACACAGGGCTTTTCTGAGGTTTCCAAGTCTGTCATGGTCTGTATTTCCTCAACCATTAAACAAGATGATCACCGTCTCCTCCATCTTCTGCAAAGTCAAATGCATGGATGACTTTTAGCAAAAAATTACTTCCCAAAGGGAGGGCAGGAATGCTAGTCTTCCAGAAATGCTTTCAATGTTTAACTTTTTAGAACAACAGAAAGGAACTGAATGTTAGGATAAATGGCCTAATAAGTGCTTTGTACTGAGAAACACCACACAAAGAAAATTTGGGGTGTGACCCCATTAGAACTAAGTGTTACAAGAACGACAACTCAGGGCCTGTTTCAGACTTGATGACAGGACCAGACTGTCACATCAGAGCTTGGATGCTACAGCCACAGCAAGACCCTGCAAAGGTTCAAGAAAGAAGCTTTGTGTGAAGTGGGAGAGACTTAAGAAAGAAGTCCAAAGCAAAGGCCTGGATACAAAGGACTAAATGCACGATGGGATATGAAGTCAATGCTTAGAAAGAAAGATCCAGTTACAGTGAATGTCTGAAGAGAAAGCACATGGACTGAATTGTAAACCTTCATTTAAAAGGGACGCTAATCCCACAGCACAGGTTGTGGGCTGGAATAAAGAAACCTGTGGCCAGATAGTTAGACTTTGGGAAAAATAAGCATAGTACCAGACCCAACTCAGGTCCACTGGTTTAGAACCAGGGGGGGGAACAGGACAGGAGAGAGTGTCTTTTATTATTCTCTCATCTTTTTCTTTCTCCACGTGTTATCAGACTAATTCACACAAAGTTTCTGGACTGCATTAGCCTTTGATTTTGCTACGTTCCTTAATATCAGCTTTAACGTATTGACAAAGAACACTTGGAAATCAACTTCCCTAGTAGGATTTTTCTATTTTGTTAAATTAACTTTTGTTTATTAAAGGCTCTTAAGATTTATAAGCTTCTGATTCAGATTTAATCGTCATACCGCACTGTATCAGTTATTTTTAATTGTGTGCTTTAAACAACTATATATTGCCAGTGAAGTCTAAAAAAGGACTTGCACAGTCTAAGTGCATAGCAACACTTCTGTACTGAGGTCACAGTTTACCACTGAAAGATTGAGTCTGTAAATATACACATAGAAAATAGTACTAGTTGAAACCTTTCTTCAAGGGAAAGCAGCTGTTGTAAACAAACTTTTGACCTTTATAAAAAAAAAAAACAAACACAAACCCCCAACAATTATAAATAACTTTGAAAAATTATTAATCCATTATCAAATGATAATTAGATTTTTTCAGCAAGTAGATGGTAAACTAGGATGATGCAACAAACACACAGCCAGAAAGTATTCTTCCAACATACTGGTAGAGCAATTGGCAAGTTATAATGGCTATTCTGGAGTCTATGATACAGGCTATCAAGGCCACACCAATAGTAAGCTACTTTTTATATTACGCTATCTGATAAGACTCTTTTTATATGCACTAAAGACAAATTAAGCTTGTATTTATTGTATAATAAAGAACGTGTTAATCCAGTATGCTGGAAATCACCCTATTATGTCTCCTGAGTATTCCAGAAAAACAGTTTAAAGTTCTTGGTAGAATTAAGGGTAAAAATGGTGATTTACATATGTTCACTGCTTCCACTTACAGCTGAAGAGTGAATTCTCCAGCTTCTCTAACATTATGAAAATGCCATTTAGGAAGACCTGGGGATTTTTCAATTCAATTACAGTAGTTACACAGGAGAGAAAAAGAGAGTCCTTAATTCTAAACACAGACTGCTTTTCTTCACAGACTGCATTAGCATGTAGTAACACAGAACCTGCCTTGGTGACAGGAAGAAAAAATCATTGACAACACTGTTAAAATACCTGAGAGATGATTCATTTTTGGAGAAGGCAGACAAAACTGATAATATAATAGATAGCTTTACACTGTGATCCAATTTAAACACTTTGACAAGATAAATCACAATTTGTGTGGCAATACTTATTAATTTTGCCTTTTTGGCACTAAATTGAAAATAATATAGCAGGAAACTGAGAAACCTGTTTTTAAAAGCAATTCCTGGCTTATTATTTTCTTGTAAACACCTTATTGTCAATCACTGTCATACTGGCATTTATTTCCTTTTCTGTTAGCACTGCAAAGTTTGATAGAAAAGGTACAGTATGATCTGTTGTGCAAATGCTTAGAATTTATTTGTATCCTAAAACTAATTTAAGCAATTTAACTTAGTACTTCTCTCAAAAACTTTTAAAAATAACTGTAGGTCCATTTTCCTTCTCACATTAGGTCAAGGAAAATTTTGCAGCCAGTTTAATTTACTACTTACAACAAAAGGAATGGCACTTGTCTGACTTTCACATGGACAAATTATGACTACAGTTCAGTTCCTGCCCAGTACTCAAGGCTTTTATCCCCAGTCAGAACTCTATAAAGGATTGGAATCTGGGCTTGACAGTAACCAATAATTCTGGAAGGACTAAACCAATTACTGAATAGAACTACTAGAATTTTAAAGTGAAATCTAGTACTTTACACATGGACACAATCAATTTTAGAACCTTTTTTTGGGTTTGCAGATATTCAGAGCTATGCAAACAGAGGAATTTCCAGTCCTCCCTGTCCACCAATTGTCACGTGGCCTTCTTCAAATATGGGAGAAAGTCTCCATGGTGTAACCTTAAGTAATGCCTAACTTTGATCTATCTATGCCTTGACTTTTTTCCTGAAAGACATCAGATCCGCCAAAGTTGAGAATCTAAAGTTTATTTTCACAATGATGGACTATAGGCATGAACATCTTGAAGCAGGGAAAAAAAACTTGGACTGGAAAAAAAGAAGGGAGAAAGGGAGAGGCTTATCCTCAAGATGCTGTGACCATGGAACAAGTCATTCCTTTCAGATTTCTTCATTTAACACTGGAATTGCAGAACAGTGCAGTCTACCCAAGAAGCTAGGGATGTCCTTATTTGAGCTGCATCTGAGGTGTGACTGCCAATCTATCTGTTCCTGTGAATGTCACAGCTCACACTTCAAGTTCCGTTCTCTCTTGGTCTTTTCAGCTTACTCACCCAGCCACAACATCCATGCCAGCAGCTCTGCTCTGGATCCATGTTCTCCCAGGAAGGCATTGAGAACAATCCAGAGGCGCTTCCCACCCTGTTGGCCAGTCAGCATCTTTTAGAGAGCACAGCATAAAAACAAATAAACAGATAAAACCAAGTATGGTCTGTTACGGTTGAAATAAAAGTTAATAACCTAAAGCTGGCTCAGGGAAGGGAGTGATGCCAACTGTAAAAGCATAGGGCACTGTATATGCTCTCATTTTATTTCTTCCATTAGTTTCTCCCATTTCATTCAAGAGTTCCCATCTCAACATCAACAACTGCTGCCATTACCAATCCTGCACTATTTGGCTTACACAAAAGGTTTTCTTGGGGGCAGTAAAATAACTGAGTTTAACCTGCTCACAGATTTCTTCAAGCTTAGAGGACACACTACTACTGCTCGATAGCTATGTGAACAGCAGAACAATTAAGAGAAAAGAGACTGGGACAGGTAAGTACCACTGGGGAAACTCACACTAAAATCAAAGGCTTCAAAAACCCCTGAGGTACTACTATGCTCTCAGCACCAACTTTCAATGGAACCTTAGACAATTATGAGCTCTACTCAATTTTCCTCTAAGGTCTTTTGAAAACCCTTATCTTATGTAGTGACAAGAAAGCCACTAAGTTCTGCATCAGCTTTGTCTTTAGATGGCTTTAAGATGATAATATGGCAAGCATTTGTCACAATGTCAAAACAAGTCGATTTATAGAAGAAAGAAAAAGAAAAGAAAAAGACAAAAAAAAAAAAAATCAAAGTGAAGGAAATAGAAGTCCTGTGAATAAGCTAGTTTAACAGGTGTTTTTCCAATTATTTGGGGGGAGGGGGTATGTGAGGGGGTTATTCTGTCAGAAAGACTTTTGTGTAAATCCTAATTAGCTGATCCAACATTCTTTAATTCTCATATCAATGGTAACTCATGAGAACTGCTATATACCAATTACAACTCTAAGTAGAAGTGACTTGCAAGATTCTTTTGCTTTCCTTATTGAAATAACAGATACTATTTTGTCCTTCACTAATTATTCCCTTGGCCACAAAAAAAAAAAAAAAATAGATATCCTTTTATTTTAATGAGGTTAAAGGAGGTTCAAATCATACCAGACATTATTAAATACTGTTTCTGAAAATAAATTGACCAATTATTTAAAGCTCATAGTTTTAGAGGAATTTAAAGAATGTTGTTAAAGTTTTCTGTAGGATAAAGAAGTCACCTTTCTGCCTTTTTAGCTTACTGACAGGAGTCAAACTCTATGGAATTTTCTTTTTAGTCTTTTTTTTTGTTTTTTTCTGTTCTTTGATGCAAGCAAAGCCACCAAAGATGCTTCAAGGTTCTGTTAATTTCCTCATTAAAGTGTCCTGTCATATTTTGTATAGACTTTATTTACCCTCTTTGTCTAATGAAGGACACTAATGAAGTACCCTTTAGTTTTAAGTATTACTTTTCTTCCATGGATAAAAAGGTGTCCTTAGAGAGCTGATTCTTGCACTTTCAACTGCCTTTATGTCAGAATTACAATTATTAAATTGCAAAACTTAACAGAATTTTTAATTGAACAGCTATTTACTAATCATTTAGTGAGAATGGATTCGGAGCAGCCCTGAGGAGAAGGACCTGGGGGTGCTAGTTGACCAAAAGCTCAATATGAGTCGGCAGTGTATGCTTGCAGCCCAGAAAACCAACTGAATACTGGGCTGCATCAAAAGAAGCCTGACCAGAATGTGGAGGGAGGTGATACTCCTCTGCTCTTGTGAGATGTCACCTGCAGTACTGCATTCAGCTCTGGGGCCCCCAACATAAGAAGTACATGGAACTGTCAGAGCAAGTCCAGAGAGGGCCATAGGTCCTTATAGGTCATCACAGAAGATGATCAGAGGGCTGGAGCACATCTCCATGAAGGCAGGATGAGACAGATGGAGTTATTCCTCCTGGAGAAGACAAGGCTCCAGGCAGACCTTATAACAGTCTTCCAATACCTAAAGGAGCCAACAAGAAATCTGGAGAGGGGCTTTTTACAAGGGTATGTAGTGATAGGACAAGGGAGAATGGCATTAAACTGAAAGTGGGTGGATTTAGGTTAGATACTAGGAGGAAGTTCTTTACTGTGAGGGTGGTGAAACGTTGGAACAAGTTGCCCAGAAAAAGCTGTGGCTGCCCCGTCCCTGGAAATATTCCAGGCCAGGCTGGATGGGGCTTTGAGCAACCTGGTCTTGTGGAAGGTGTCCCTGCCCACAGCAAGGGGGGTTGGAACTAGATGATCCTGAAGGTCCCTTCAACCCAAACCATTATGATTCTATAATAACATATAAGAAACATGCAGAATCTGGAAAAATCTTGCAGTTGTCTGTCCTTGGCTAAGAAAATCAAACTGCTCCCTGCTTCATGAAATGTTTCTTAAAACATACTGTTAATTCTTCCCTCAACTTGTGTTATTTTAGTCAAAATTTTAGTGTAAAATTAATGCATCTATGAAATAAAATTGGGACTGTACTATAGCATATACACAAGAACATGTAAACACTGTAAAATAAGAAAATGTAGGCCTTACCTTTTTTTATAGGATGATTAAATTTATGCTACAGAAACTCAGCTTGGCTTCTGCAAAATTACTGAAATCACTGCTGCTCTGAGATGAAAGAAAGATTAGTGATACCCAGTTGTTCTTGATTGGTCATGATTTTTATTCATTAAAATTCCCCAAGGAAGCAATCTAAGACTGGATGATAGATAAAATTTCTCATTTCTCCCTTATGCTGTTGGACAGTCACCCACAAGAGATTCTAATAAAGGTGTCACATCCATCAATCAGAGAACGGAAAAGAATGGAGTCAGCACTAAGCTATATCTAGTGCCATTCCATCTAGAGTACTGCAATATGTCTGCTGTCACTGGCAGCAAGGAGAAACAAAGTATTCTCTACAATGTACTATGTTAGTGTGGGAGATCAAAGGGTGAGTACCTTGAAAAACAGGTAAAATCACTGCATTTTGGAAAGAAAGGTATTCCACATCTAGGTTGTCTGTACAATATTTAACTAAGGCTATTAATGTCCCAGGAAGTTGAAACCGTTCACAAACCACAAGAGCTTCTCTGCTGTTTTTTGGCCTAAGAAATACTTACCACTGGACATTACGTCAGTATTAAAGTTTGTCAGAGTGAGTTTGACAAGAAAACAGAAAACTAAGCAATAAAAAAAAGTCAATTTTTGTAACCCATGCTAAGGAATTATTCTGAAAAGCCTGTACCCAAGACTGACTACTATTTAAGATAAAATTAAGCATGCAACGATAAAATAGCTATTTTCCAGTGAATGCTCACACCATCTACTAGCATATCTTTAACAGCATTTTAAAACCATTGAAAATCAGAAACATGATGGTACTCGGAAAGGTTATTTCAAAATGGAGGAAGCATGCTGCACAACATGCAGCAGAGTATTCACAAGAAACAGGCAAGCAGGACAGAGTTCAGCATCACATTAGAACTTTAGGGCTAAAAAAGCTAAGCAATTTCATGAGAAGAAAACACAGAGTAATGAACAGGTTCTTCACCAGGAGCCACAGACTTGGATTCCAATTGATCCCAGCTGCCTTTAAAGCTATTTTCTTTCTGAAGCTATTTTTCTCTTTCACCATCTACTTCTCATTTCTTCCATTTTAATTTTTAGCCAATCAGAGCAGAATCTGTTATCTTGACTGAGTTTTTGTGGAACATGAGAGACAGGAACCAGATCTTGGTTGGAATTAGAGTTCCTGTAGCTACTGCAATTAACAGAAAACTAAATAACAGCTACTCAAATTAACTGAAAGCTGCTCAGAAGTTTAATATCTTATTTAATCAATCAATTTTAATTGCATGTCGGGTATACAGGACTCTGGCTCCTTACTATTCTTTGATAGGAAACAAGTATTTGTTAATTTCATCTTTTTCTGAACACTGAAGAATCCAGAATAATGTGAAAAATACATTTAGTGGTCCCCAAGGATTCTTAGAAAATTTATTTTAGGAACTGATTTCCAGTACATAGAGTTAGTATCCATCAAGACATGCATATATGCAGTTTGTTGTGTACGTGTAACAACCTTCAAATGATAAATAATAATAAACACTTATTGGCTTAGCGGATAGTTTTACAAGCTCAAGAGGTAAAGTTTTAAACTGTTCTTCCCAGTCTTAACAGGTATCTGCAGATGCCCTGGACTTCAATATATCCATCTAAGGGAAGGACGGGCAGCAACAACTGTGTAAGCTGAATGCTAATTCAGGATTCTGATTTCCAATCTTTTGTACTCTGAAGCTGCTTTTCTGAACATATGGCTTACCTAATTGAGGGTTTGGACCAGTACCAAAATTACAAAATGCACATGGAAAACTAAAAATATATATATATAACAGGAAACTAAAAATAGAGAATGAGACTCATGGGTCATAAAAGGAAAAGAAAGAACTAATTACTGGGAAAAAAGTAATTTAAATCATGAGCTTACAATCAGAGCTAGAGAAAATAAAATTGAAATCCCAGCAACTCTTACATGCACTAATTCATATCCAAATAACTACAAGCTCAGCTGTGTGAAGGAAATATGTTGAATTTTCCTTCCTTCAGGCACCCTCCCTATGTAAAGAAGATGCTTATCTAAGCAGTTACAAAAGTGACTATACAGCATTCTCTGTGAAGTGTGTAAAAACCAGTGAAACATACTTAGCTTTTAGTTGCAACCCACATGTGACTCAAGTATTCAAGTACTTTGTGAAGCTGAAGGAATGGAATTACAGTATGTGCAGTGTCTGCAACCCCTTGGAGTGCACAGCTCTATCAGGTACAGGACACACTGCTGTAAAGCCACAGTAAACAGAGCTCCCTGTGATGTGAAAATACATTACAGATTTGGAACCATATACAATGCATTATCACAGCTTCACAAACATTGGTATTTGTGATTCAAATATGCATGAGGTGGACTGAAAAATGGCTGAGTTGCTGGGCTCAAGGAGTTGTGCTCAATGGCATGAACTCCAGCTGTAGGCCAGTCACAAGTGTTGTAGCCAGGGGCTGATACTAGGTCCAGTACGGTCTAATATCTTCATTAGTGGCCTGCACAACGGGAGAGAGTGCACCCTCAGCAAGTTTTTAGGTGACACAAAATTGGGAAGGTTGGTTGATACACCAGACTTTATTCCCTTTCTAGGTTTGTTTTGGGATTTTTTTTTTGCTTGCCTTTTTTTTCTTCCCCCCAAACTTTTAATGTATTACTGAAAATTGTGACACTTCCTAAAATTAATGAAAGTTCTAGAATTGTTATTACCTGGAACACATAGCTAGCTCTTTTATTTTTGTAGTCAGATAAGATAAAAAAATTGGATTATTGCATTTAAGATGTCACTTTTCACATTGAGTAAATTTGCATCTTATAAACAAACCTAATAAGAATTTGTATTGTATACAATAATTTATCTCACTTAGAACAGCTATAATGAAATGAATACAGTAGCATGTTATTGTTTTCCTATCACTGCATTTTTGTGTGGTTGAGAAGAGTAAAGCTCTTTCTGTTAGAGAAGGATATTAATTACTCTTTAAAACTTCATGACAGAGGGCAATACTGCATCCATGTGAGAGAATAATCATATCCAAGTACATAGAAACACAGTATCACAACTCAATGAACAATTATTCTTCATAAGAAGGGGTTGTCATCACCCCTGTGTGTTTTTTTTTTTTTTTTTTTGTTTTGAAAGCTTAATAAAGTACTAGCTAGTAGCTAGAGCTAGACAGATACGGAGAAATATAAGTTCTTGGTTCCTGATATCCTGCGACTGCTTCTCTAACGCTTTTTGTTGTAGGCAGTTTGAAAGTTCTTATGATCCTGGCAGATTATTTGAGCAGTTTTCTATACATTTATATAGAAGCATCTCAGAGGTAGATTATTAACCCTTACAAGGCAACAGTTTATTTTCCCACTTGTCCTACTCATGTAATAACTCCAGCAGGTCCCTCAACATGATTAACATTAAAGTAAAATGAGGCACTTCTTTTAGCATTTTCAAGAAATACATACAATGCTTTTGCTTAGTACTAATACAATAGGATAAAATTAGAGATTTTAACATGAAGGAATTAGATCAGGATATTCTAGTAAACCAAGCAGAATTTCACAGAAAAGACTTAAATTCTTAAGACCACATCCAAACAAATACATCTGCTTCTCTAAAGCTGAGCCTGAGGTATTTCTGAAAAGATGACTGTTCACTCTCTCTTTAAGTACTTTGAATTGTGTCATCAGCTTAAATAGGAGTTAGAAAGTAGATAATATCACACAGGACAAGTTACTTGTGCAAGTTATGAACATCAATAGAGAAGGCTCCAGAAGCTTGTTATTAAACAGCTCTTTGATCTAGACATCCAAGTTTAAACACTGTTCTGTTTCTTCCAATACACATTACTGGTCTCTGTACTACCTTCCTCCCCTCTTTCTGAATTACTATGGTGCAGTCACCCAGTTATGCATCTGTGACATTGGGTACCATTGAGACATGCAATGGCATTTTTAAGCAGCACAACTGAACATAAAAGAAAAGAACACAGAATGGTAGAATCATAGAATAGTTAGGGTTGGAAAGGACCTTAAGATCATCTAGTTCCAACCCCTCCTGCCATGGGCCGTGGACATGTTATATTCTTTTATTCTTAACATGGGACACGTTATATTCTTAACATGGGACATGTTATATTCTTTTTCTAATAATCCACAAGCTATTAAAAGTCTGAACAAAGTTTAAGCAAAACCATAAGAACAGACATTCCTTGACAAACTGACACCATTCTGTTGTTGTCTGGCTTAATCACAACTATATTTCAAGGTATCAGTCTATCCTCTCATTAAGGAGAAATGCTGTGACCCTCTGTTCATTAGATACTTGTCAGCAAGTAGCCCAAATTGTAACACTTGACACAAAAAAACATTAAAAGAGCTGGAGATGTGGCATTTAGGGACATGATGGATTTGATAGTGCTAGGTTAATGGTTGGACTCTGTGATCTTAAAAAGTCTTTTCCAACCTAAAAGACTCTATGATTAAAAGAAGCTATTCTGATTATACAGGATTTGATAAAATTGCACTAAACTGCCAAATTATGTGAAAGGTAAAAACTTACATGCTTTACTGTAAGGGCAAGGTGTTCTGATGAGCTATAATTCAAGTTGTGGCACAAACTGTGAAATTTAAGTTGTAGCTGTAATAAAAGGATGAAATTCGACTTTTTGCTATTGCAGTGTAATTATAAGGGCTATGTCTGTACTTACAGCCAGCACACTGGATTTCCCAAGTGATCCAAGGAACTCTGCAGGTAGTCTTGGTGCTAGACCAATCTGACAAAAAGCGATTAACTGAAACCCTAACTGACTTGACAGCAAAGCATGTGACTGTAACATGAGTTCTCCAGGCAAGAACTTCTGCCCATCCCAGAAATTCCCCCAAGCAGCCTGTGCCAAGCATAAATCAAGAGACAGGCACCCTCTGAATCCTTAAATGTGTTGACCGTGTTCTGAGAAGAGGACCTTAGTGTCCTAGCAGCTTACTCTGGGTGTTCCTGGTGTAGAAACACATTCTATCCTTTGTAATAGAGAAGACATTTTGTCAGAAGGAACTTTCTGCAGATGAAGAAATTGTCCCATAGGGTGCTTTCTTGTTCCAATAAATGTTTTGCACAGAATTCAAATTAATCAATAGAAATATCATGCATAAATTGGAGTTAATGTGCAGAACCACAGGCCAGCTGGACTTAAGAATTCAGCAAAACAACAAACAGTTCAGGAATTCTTACTCAATCCAGCTCAAGACACCATACCAGGACCATAAAATTATCTAAATGAGCTGTTTATATTAACAAGCACTCGCTCTGCGAGTTCAATAAAATTATTCCTTGAATAGTTTTTGTTTCTCCTGGGAATCTTCAAACTCTCCTAGACTATTCTGGCCAAAGGTAGCTGTAAACATCATGTAACTTATCTTGCACTAATAATTATATTACTTAATGGAGATTTGGATAACAAATATGTGACCTGTTATTACGCACAGAACATCTATCGTCAGTACATATAGATGTCTGAAAAGTAATAATTATTCGCAGTGGAACAAAATGAGTTGATAAACAGGAACTCACTGAACAACTACAGAATAAGTTTTTAGTAAAAAGATATTTCTTTAAAGCTGATATTCTTGGGAACTGGAGGACAGAAGCTGAGGAAAATGCAATACACAGGAGTGATATGACATGCCACCAAAATTAATACTGGAGAGCAATTTACATCTCTTTCTTCACTTCAGAAATTTTGACACTTCTAGATTTGTTTAAATAGTGCCTGTTTATTTTGGGGTGTTTGGTTCTTTAATTGAAATTATATAAGCAGCTAATACTCAACAGTAGCATCCTTTACCAACAACATTAATCAAGTTAAATTGGTATTAATAATGCCTAAAGAAAAAGAGTGTAAACACTCTGATAACCAAAAAGACAAACCCTAGAAAAATCTTTACTTTCACTGCTCAAAGTTCACTATTTCGACTCTTATGCTTTCACTAGTTCTTTAATCATATTTTTTAGAATAGGATAAATATTAATATTAACATATAGATTAGACCCTGCAGCTTTAAACTATGCAGAATTCAAAAATCTAAACAAAGTTTAATCTGTGTCCATCCACTACAAAGCTATCATAAAGGGCAAAGTCCCTAGTTTCCACTTTTATAGATATGACATTTTGAAGCATATTATTTGCTAGAGTTTGGTAAGTAGAAAAGGTCTATTTAATTTTTCTGATTATGTCAGATGTCTGTCTTAATTTCCACTCATATCAAGCACTGCAGGTTCCCAAAATAAAAATGCCGCTCTTTTGAACAGCATCATGTTTAGTTTGTTCAAATTGGTTTGTTTCACACTTAAATGTAGCTATAACTTCTATTTAATTTCTTTCAAAATATGTACATTTTGTTAAACAAAAGAATTTATGGAAATATGATATACGCCTTACAAGCAGTTAAAAGCCAACTCCGAAGATCAGAAGTTGGGAGGCTACTGCATTGCTAAAATAGCAGTTCTCGGTATCTCAGACCACTACCTTACTGGTACCAATTAAAATTTTTGATTGTAATGAGGGAGAGGCTTACAGAGGGTTCTAGAATTTTTGGACTACCTGAAAATCTTACTTGTTCAATTGACCTCACCCTCATACAAAGGCTTTTTTACTGTTTTTGAGAAATCTCTTTTTTTTTTTTCAAAGCCTACAGAACCATGTTAGGAACACCTTCATCTAGGCATCTGTAACTTTTTATCCTTCTTTTGCCTGTGAATGGGTGAAAGCTTCAGGTCCTAAACACACAGGGGTTTTACATGGAATGTTTGCTTTTGCCTTGGACATTCCAGAAATTTTAATTTCTCAGGAGTAATTCCATAGCCTACAGAATCCTTTACTATGCTTGAGAATTAATTTCCGTCAGATAATACTTAGTTCACAAAAAAATTCATGTTTTACCAAAAAACACAACAAACGTTTTCCTACTAGCAAAGCCCAAATGCATTTATAATACAAGTTTCCTGTTTGAAGGTCTCCTGCCTTAGCAGCCATCTGTTCCTTTTCCACTGTTTACATTAAGAACAGTAACGCTTATCAGCAAGACAAGGGAAAACGGGATTTAAGGTAAATTTTTAATGTTATCTTTTATACTCAAAGAAAATGCATTCTCTCAAAAGGTGAAAATCTATAGCTATTTCATAAGTAGGCTGTGCACACTGGAGAAAGCACTTGTTCAGCTGAGGATTTAGTCTGTCACCTCCAAAATTCAAATGACCTGACTGTCAGTTCAGGTATTCCACTTTCAGAGATGATAAAGCTGTAATTTTTTAATTTTTTCTATAAAGAAAATATTTCACAGTCTCTTGGAAAGTCAAAAGATGTAAATGGAAAAGAAGTAATTGTGTTTTTTTCTGTGCTGACTTCATGAATTTTCTTCTTAATCAGCACAGCTGTTTGTAGACACCTTTTGTACTCCAGGCATAAAAAGCTAGGAACATGTAAATACCATTTAACTTACTTTTTTATAAATACCAAAGAAATGCAACAGGACATAGATTTTAACTCTTTCCAAACTTGCAGGCTTGTTAAAAAATAAAAAGCGCGCAAAATAATTATTCTAACTTACAGCACAGGCAGGTAGAGCAAGTTCTGCAAATGTGCAACATTTCCCAGCTAAACAAGAATACGCTTCTAAAAGACTGATCATGCAATCAGGTTATTTTAAAAATAAAAAATAATTACTTTCCAATTTACCAGATTTTCAAGTAAACAATTCATGAATAACTGAAGGTAAAGTTTTGAAAATATTTAAATCTCATTTTCTCCTTCAATTGCTGCTTCCTTGACTCACAGCAGAATCAGTTCTGCTACAAAGAGTCTAAAGTCTGTAAAGTGTATCAGATCTGTGCATACTTAATGATGAAAGAAAGACACTTATTCTAGTGTCTATAAGGAAGAAAAGCAGCTCATATGGTTGAACCTCCTCACAAAGGTGTAAATGAGGGAGTTATTAGGGTGGGAGCAGTCTGAATAGTCAGATAAGAGAAGAAAATAAAGCCTATAAGGTGAGGATTTAACCAGGTGAATTCAGGAAAAGAGAGAGCTAAGTAAAATAATAAATCAAAACTTGGACTGTATAACTTCAGCACATTTCAAGACATGATACAAAAGCAAATACAAAATCCCAGGTTTGGGAATACAATTATATATTTGACAGCAGTGAAAGAACCCTCCTCTACCCCTCAGTGTTCTAAAAAAATGCATGGTGATTGAGGTTTTGAAAAGCCCCATTACTACAATAGATAAACAAGACTTTCATAAATTCACACACTAGATAAGATCAGTTATCTACACTCTTGGGGTTTTTTGTCATTTTAAATCTCTCTTTGATAATATGCTTCCTGACTGTACATGGAAACCATTTTATAAATGGCATATAAAGGAAAATCATTTTACTGGGACCAACTAAGTTTTGGTTTGTTTTTTTTTTTTTTTGTTAAGAAAATAAATTGACCAAAAAAAAAGTGAAGCACATTCAGCTGACAATGCTGTACATAGTGTAGGAAACACGGTCTAACAGTTGTTTAACGGCCTTTCTCTTTAGACATCAGGGGTCATCATTATAGAGAAAGGCAGTAAATCTTTTTTCATACAATCACTTTTATCCTGTAGATTTGAAGGAAAAGAGTGCTGACCTAAGCAGCTTCATAATATTTAATAAGAGTGTATAGTAACTTACATAATTATGTGGTATTTACAAATTATATTTAGAGTTTTTTTGCTACCCCAGGGATATTTTCAGCTGTTCCTTCACTCTTATTATTGCAAGTTTCCCTTACTAACTCCTACTTTCATTGCACTCTAACTTGCTCTGCTTTTGTTAAGAAAATTCAAGTAGATGCCAGACTTTAGTTCTATAATTGTAGATGAAGATAATACGCACTGGTTATTATTATGACAATGCACTAGCATTCCATAGAACTCATTTCAGTAATTTTTATTAACAAAAATTATTCACAAAAGCATGCTAAACGAGTGAAATTAATACTCTAGTTTAAAAAAGGTAACAGCTTTATATCCCAGATGGGTGGTCATTTTTGCTCTAAATGATGTCCTGGAGTTTTATTTCTGGGTAGTATTAATAATAATCTAAGAATGAAGTGTTTTCTTGGAGATTAAACTTCAGCTCAGCTATATTCTGTTGGGTTTCCATCATTTTCTTGCTATTAAAATACAGTCACTTTAATAATACTGGGTAGAGAGTAAACAATAATAGAAAAAAAACCAATGTTTTGAAGTTATCTTCCATACCCTACTGCCTTTAGGTAGTGAAAGTTAACTTTTGAGCACAGCAGTGATTGAAGGACTCATGCAGTGAGCAGCTGTCTACCTTGAAATAACATATGTTTAAAAATACTTTGTAATTTTGTCTTCAGAGTCCAAAAAGTCTCAGCTGCTCTCAAGGACAAAGCTCATGGTATCAAGCTGTCTAAGAAGTGATTTCCTGATTTTTTTTTAATGCTTTTTTTTTCCTTTAATTTAAAAATCTTAGATAATAAAAAGACACGTGGATTACAGAATACAAAGCAAGCATGCAATCCTGTAAAAAGCCAGGTTACACTCAATCCTTTCTCAAGTCATTCCAATCAAGGGTGCTCTACAGTGTAAGGAAGTGCTTAAGAACTTACCTCAAATTCACATAAAGGAAACAACTTTTATCACTATAAAAGTTCAGACCTGCTGACATATTCAGCCTTCTCTGGACAGGTCCTACAATGCACGCTTTATGTCAAGCCATTGCAAGCTGCTGGTTATGATACTAATGTCACAAAGAAATGCCCCGTTTACATCAAAACAGCATATGGCTCCCAGCACTAACTTCAGGTCAAAGACTTAACATAGACAAAGAGCAGTGTTCTTCCGTAAGCATCTCCAGCTGTTTGTTGAGGACTGTCACAAGCAGGTACAGCTTAGAGTAACTGTAAAGATTTTCTAATCTGCAGGGCATCTTATTTGTTAGGAACCAGGAGTGTGGACATGGGGGAAGATGATATAACATAAGATGCTATTTCCTGCTCAATATTCCTGATCTGAAACTTGGGCTGTGTTCATTCAAGTGATATTTTGATTTCTGGGACAGAGTTGGGTATTGAGTGGTATTGCTCATGTTGCCAAACCAGAAAGCTCACCTTTTATATTTAGGGGAAAAAAAAAATTAAAAAAAATCAAGATGCTTACAGCTCAAAGCTTTTAAATTTACTTCACATCTTAGCAGCTTAACCAACATCTCATCTCTCCCTCCATATAAAATAGTTCTTGTCTTTCCTTAGTCTTCACTTAAATATTTGCATATTATCCACTTGTAATTTTGCAAATATATTTGTTATGAGGAATATCCTTATTCATACTTCCTGTTCAGACCCCATTTCCTTAGCCAAGTTGTTCTGGGGAAGTCATTCTTCTAGGCTGAGGTAACCAAATTTCCATTGACTGATGAATTTCCATCAAACTGACATGATGCTCAGCTGGACCCAAAAGGTATGCTCATTCAAGTACTGATCCAAAACCCAAGTCATCAATAGAAAAACTGGTTAACATTGTTTTTTTGATAGGACTGAATCACACTGAACTATAACAAAAGTGTAACTCAGGTAGTAACTAAAAAAGGCAGAAAAGAATTTGTGCTTCTATTTTAATGGAATAAGGTTTTACTACTTCAGTTATTAAGACTTTAATCCTTTTTTACGTAGGTAATATTTATGTAGTCAGCCAAACTAGTCACATAAGTAAGAATTATGCACCAAATTTTGCTGGAAAGTTTACATTACTTCTGTGTTCTCAGATCCTTTAAAAATGGTTTCACTGTAGGACAACTGGTAAATTTTACCCCTGTCAAAAGACAGTATCATCACTCGAATAAAGGATAGACTTCTGGCTCTGCAGCAGATCATGCAATAAAATTATTCTTGTGGTTGATGAAATGCTAAGCAAACACAAAACCAGGACTTTTATAATTAATTTGTGTTGTATCTAATCAGGAAATTGTAATTTTAAATTACCATTTTCTGTTTACTTCTGTTCATAGAAACCAGAGTCCTTAGGGTATTATCACCTATGAATTAAGAATACTGTTTTAGTGTTACTGAAAAAACTCCTAGTGCTACTTTTTTAAATGGTATTTCATGACTGAAATTACAGTTCAGTTGTTGAAGTAATGTCAAAGTCACTACTTTGTTTTGTTTTTTTCTTATTAGGATGAAAGCAATTCATGCTTAATCTGTGAATGAAACCAGACATTAATGTTTTCATATCCTGGCACAAAATGCAAGTCAGATTAACTACCATTGATTTTTCTCAGTAAATTTCACAGTTCAATCACCCACTTTTCCTAAATATTTAATGTGCATTCATACAAGGTACCACACCACTGCTCAGGAATGCAAAAGGCAATGGGCATTTTTTAAGAACACTTCAGGATCTTTGTCTCATTTTGAAAGCAAAATGTAAATGATGATGAGCTACAGCCCAGCATTTTTTATTTTTTTATTTATTTTCCTGAGAGAAACACCCTCTATATCATTCTACTACTCTGTTAATATTATGGATGTAAACTTTAAAGGCATAGCATAACTAAAAATCCATAAAACAGTAACACATTTCGACACAGTTCTGACTTAGGAACTATTTAAATGATAGGAATACACCTTGCTGAAAGTCACACCTCTATAGGCACTATGTCAACACACAAGAATGTACACTTCACTTATCAGTCTTATCTCAAAGGGCAACAAAATGGATTAAAGGTTCTTCTGTCTCTGATGACTCAGCATTTAGTAAGGCTCATGAAGGTTACAAAAAGAAATTTGGAACAGAAAATTTCTTCAAGACATGTAACAAAAGGGAACAATAAATCTTGACAATAGACCATTAAATGGTTTACATAAATCTTTCCTATTCAAAGATATATTTTATACATTCTTTCATTGAATCTGTAATAAAAGTGCATGTCATTATATTTTCATAATTAAATCTTTCTCATTGTAAGGTGCACAACCATAGATTAGAAGCAGTTTCTATAGTGTGAAGAAAATAATCACAGAAGGTCTTAATTTCAGTGAAGGTTTGTATTTTTTTTTCAGTTACAGGGAAGGCAAATGATATGCTTTGACAATTAAAAATCTACAGTCATGATTATAGTGTAAATTCTGAAGAGGATATTTAACATCCAACTCTTCTATGATGATTCTATGAAGAATTTCAAAGATCAGCCATTAAGCACACACTTAGAATATTTTGAAATCTAGGCTCCATTAGAAATAATATCCCACAAATTAGTATTAAGAAAGCTAAAATAACGTGTAAAAAAATCTCTGACTTAGGCCAAAAAGTAAACAACAAATGACGTAGACAAACAAGTAAAAACTCCAGTGCTTGGGCTGTTTTGTGTTCCAAACTGAAAAATTACAAACTATAAACAACAACTATGCTCATGTCACTACACAGAGCAGCAATCACTTTATGGCTACGATTTTTGCTGGACAGGAATCTATGAGTTATTTCTAGATTGGTACCTCAGCTGCCTGGCTACAAATCTGTGTAGGCATATGAAGAGAACAAGCAGCTCTGATTCACCTTTGCCATTGCTCCCATTTTTCTGACTATTCCTGCTTAAAGCAACGTAATTCCTGTAACATGTTTATGTCAAACACACACAGGGTTTGGTGCCTCTACTGCAAGCAGGATTTAAAACCATTAAACCACTTTCTAAAAAAAAAAATAAAAATTTCTGTGCTAATGTTACTTATTCTATTATAAAACTCAAAAACGTCTATTGTTTTAGAGCCCCAGTTTTTAAAACCTTTTATATTCATTTGTATTACAAGTTTCCATAGGGGGCAAACTTGATGCATATTAAGACATATCTGGTCACAAATTTATTCCATTTATGCTCTCTGCTTCATTTTCTCTTTTCTCTCCTTTTTTTTTTTATCCTGTATCACACACTACACCCATACAGATAGTGGCCATTCTCATACAATCAAATTATCTGCAGCCTTTTTAGCAACTACCATTTCAAACATTAACTAACAGAAGTTCTATTAAGGAGACTTAGTCATTCCTGCGACTGCAAAACTGTGCTGATAAGACACGATGAATTTTCAGTCTATTATTTTTCTGCATTCTAAGGGAAACAGATTAAGCTCTGAATAGATAATGGCTCATACAGAAAACACAGAAATGTTCAAAAAAGTATCCTACCAAAAATATTAGATATAATATTGACCTACAAGGAGAAGTGTCAATAAAAATTGACAATTATGAAAAGGGTCAACAGATTTTGAGAGTTTTGTTGAAATTAGGACCTATCACCTATGAAGCTGTATTATTATGAAACCAATCAGATCCCAACTGAAGGCACAGATCAAACTACTACATAGTTATTCTCCCTCTCCCCCCAGCCCCCCCCCCCCCCCCCCCCCCCCCAAACTGGTTTTGATGTTGCTTAATACATCTGATAAAATTTATTTTCCTGTTCACATTAGCTGAGTAGTTTTTCACAATGGTACTCCTTTCTCTCCGGTCAAAAGGGAAAAAGCCTCTTTTGAGGAAGTTTCTATACTTAAGCAATGTCCCTATGCTTAACCAATGCTATCACAATTCTCATCTTGTTCTCCAAGGATACTCTCTGTCTTCCCACAAGAAGGAATTTAGCTGACTACCTTGGACTGAGTTCCAGGTACTCTGAATACAAATTACTTCATTTAGTATGGTTAGTGGTGTTGCACCCCGGAACAGCAGAAGTAGCAGTGTATAAACTGTGCTTTGTCAGCCTGACAAATCATACAGGATATTCCCAGCTGCATGCTCCTCTTCACCTTCTTTTATGAAGAAGGCCAACCACGATAAAGTATGCAAATTTAATTTAATGCTTTAATGGTGTCTTATTCACTAGGGAGCATGATTTTTTTTAATTCACTGTGCAAAAGATTTTTAGGGAGGGAGGGCAGGGGTTTGTTATTTCTCACTACAATCCCTGTGGCAAATTGCTGCATTCACTTCTTGAGACAGTTAAAATGGTTATCCTCTTCCCTGTAATTCTTATTACTTACAAGATCAACATAATTTTAAATTGCTTTAATTGTTTTTATTTGGGTGAGGTTTCTTGTTTTGGCTGGTTTGCTTTTTTCTTTCTTTTTGTTTTGTTTGTTGGTTGGTTGGTTGGGATTTATTGTTATTATTATTAACTTCAAATCTGAGTAAGTGCATCAGTGCTATATGTTAGTTCTACTTGCAACAGGAGTGGCTTCTCAATCACCATTATGAAGCAAAGACAAGATGACTGAAAATGTAGACAGGGACAGGACACCTTTACACATTTAATTCAGAACTCACTAAGGACAGTATTTATGGCTGGACAAGCTGCACCTGCCCCAGAGAATGACACTAGGCTTGACAGTAAAGATCCACAGATTATTTCTGGCTTTGGGGGGCAATGAGGGGAGAGTAGTTTTTTTTTCTTTATCATGAAAACTCTTTTAACCTCGGAAAAGGAGGATTACTTAAATCACTTTTGGATGAATAACACTCATGTAAAAATCTGATCAAATCTCTCTATTTTCCTTGTGTGTTGTGATTCCTCTCAAGTTGGCCCCTTAATCGTATTTCAGCTTTTAGCTCAAAACAAAATCTAATCAAGTTATAGCTGATTTTCCTCTTATTGCAGTTTGCCTGAAGTAAACATGTTTTTTTATTGAAAGTGATATTGCTTAACTCTCATCAAATAATCTGAAGAAATACACCAGGAAAACTCACACTCTGCTTTAGAACAATAAGTAAATGCTAACTTGGGAAACATGGGAATACATAATGTAATGAATCACTATTACATTTTTATGATACACTGCTATCTGTGGCCCCAGAAAAGCCTAAAGGAATAGCTGTTTGCCCTAACTGTATAAAATTAAATGTAACAGGTAGATACAGTGAAGACAGCATCTGAACATTTAAGATTAGGTCAAAAGTGTTCCATAGCACTTGCTCCCACAACATAATCAGTTCTTATTAATCAGGGTTTTGTCTTATGCTTCTAAATCAACGAACTTAGCTATATGTAATGACCACAGGCTCCACCGCCCCTCCCAAACAGAACTTTTTCCTGGGCTAACACACTGTATCCCTATTTGCAACTGTATTTTGTACTAAGTCTAGATTTTTCATAAACGTTAACTGGAAAAAAAAAAGAAAAAAGAAACGATACAGAAATTCATGCTTCCTTTTTATTTTACATAGGAGAATGTCATGTCATGAATTTTCATTTTAGGAAGGTGAAACAGCTCATTCTTCTACACTGGGATCCTTCGTGTTTACAAGAGGAGGTGTCTCAGACATCACACAATAATGGATCCTAGATTTAGTCTTAAATATTTGCACAGAGAACTTAAAGAGATAAAAGCAATGGCAACAGGATGAAAGAACAGATGACTAGAGGCTAAGCTTGAACAAGCGACATACAGAGACTAAACGACCTCCTGAGGTCTCCTGTATCCTCAGCAATTTTATGGAGAAAATTAAGACGGTAAGATTTCTTCCAACTTTGCAGATGCCTCTCACAGTGATAAATGAAAACAGCAGTGGGCTTGTGCATTCACTGAGTAGACTGAGTCTTGAATTTGAACCCCAGTGCAAAACTGAGTTTCTTTAATCTTAGATTAATAACTAACATGAAGTCAAACCCTATAATCAATTACAGTGAGCTTTGTAGCAGTGACAAACAGATGAGGATTAATGGTCTCTATTTCTACTGTTAGACATTTAACAGTTTTGCAAGAAACAAGAATGTTGTTAGATACGGAAGAGAACCAATGAAAATCTAGCAGAGAAACCAGTTGGTTGCCATTTCTAAAAGTTCAAGGTGTTTCATGCTAAATGACAAACAGGCAATGCAAATACAATGTAAAACAAGAGTCACTACAAATGAAACTAATAATGCTAAAGAAGCCTGAAAAGAGCCAAAATAAAAGTAACCATGAAATAAAACACAGTAATACAATTAATAAAAAGGCCCTAAAAGACCAAAAATAATGTAAAAGTTCTTGTCATTTGTTTAGTTTTGTGTTCAGGGCAAACTGAAAGCTTGCACAATATTCTTGTACATAAATAAATCAAGACGGTTTTAACACACTGTAGTGCATCACAGAAACCAGTTGAAATTTTTCTGTGAAAATTTTTTTAATTGTACTTAAATTCTCAAAACAATGAATACGGGAATAAAAATATTTTAATTTTTATCTGTTTTTATAAAGCAATCTTTAATATTTGGGCCTTCAGATTATGGCAGTAAAATGAGCAAACATTTTCATTACTTTTACTTTGCCTTTCTTCAGCTTTATTATACCATCTCAACTGTACCACTTTTAATACTTACCAGCCATCTTCCATTTTCACTTCTTTCAGGAAAAGAAAATGGTAACCCTCTCTTTACTGTTTTCCTATTTCTGGTTCCTATGACACCTCATCAGCAGAAAAAGTTTATCAGGAACAAGCTTGTTTCTAACCAGGAACAAACATAATTAACTTTTTCATGTCAGGTGAAATATTTTTGTTGTATCTGCCATACTTCTATTAATCACTCTGAAAGTACAGTAATAAACAGATGAAACACCATCAGAATAGGTACTCCTTCAGGGTAGTTTACCAGATCTATTTCAGAAACAAAATTAAAAGTATGTATGAATTACAGGAAAAAAAACTTTGTCCAGAACTTGGCCTAGTCACGCAGAGCTGCATGTGGGAGGGTGAAGCGGGATGCTACATAATATGCCTTCCTTCTCTTTTGAGCATACATACGAATTAATATCAAAAAAGTGCACAGACAAGTTCAGTACTGCAAGGAGTGACATAAAGAAAAGATTCTGCATGTTCTGTGCCAGCTTGTTGATGTAAAAAAAAACCCAACATTGTGGGTTTTACTTGTTTCACACAAGGCTGTTAGGCAGGGGTCAAAGACATGCATGCCTCAGTTATTAGAATAAATACCTCATTTTTCCTACAAACCAGTAATTTACAAATTCTTTGGACTACCAGGACACTATCACTTCTGAAAATCCAGTTTCCTTAAAGCAATTTATCCCTAAGCAGCACAAAGAACTTGCACACTTGACACATATATAAAGCTACATATGTTAACAGTATTTTTAGGAAATAGTTTATGACTTCAAGCATGTATCAAAATATCATTAAAATTCAGTGGATGTTAGATGACTAATTCCTATCAGAACTTTGGAAAATTTCAATTAATGAGCTTGCTAACACTGAGTTTAGCAAGTGAAAATTGAGTTATTTTTAATTAAAAGGCCAGTGCTAATAAGGACTGTGAGCATACAAAATGCATACAAAGTAGACATCAATTAAGAAGAATGAGCCTATGTAACTCATATGTAGAAGGAGTGGCCATTTCGTAGAATTCTTCTTATCAGAACTTAACTGCTTGTTTATTCCAGTAAATTACATTTTGTTAGAAAATATCAGATTCAGTCTGTGGAAATGACAAAAGATCAATAAAGTCACAAATACAAGGAATGCATAGTAAGTTTCTTCAGAGCTAGGAATACTGACAGTCTGTATGACAGATTGTTTCTGTACTGATGGAGAATATTGTGACATGCTAAACAGCATACCTTTTGCACTTCTTGTCTTTCTTTAGAAGGAAGAAAATTAGAAGGAAGAAAATTTTCAGAGAAAAATGTTGCAAAAACTTTCATGTTGAGAACTGCAGACATGCGAGTGATTAAAATAGGGAACCTTCAGACAATTCTCTACAGAGCAATGCAAATGTGTCTGTCATACTTTTAATTATATTTTAATATAATGTAATGCACATATCTAAATTTGTAGCTTTACCTTTTTTTTTGCTATGCCCTACATGAAACACTACTGCATACTGCAGAAGAAAATAACAGTTGAAATTTGTCAAACAACTTGAAATCAAAATCTGACTGTGAGAAGCAAACGGAAGCTACCTATTTATACTGTTAAGGGTATGTTCTTTTAAATATCCAGACTCATACCTGTATATCTTAAAGTGAAATGTTCTGATGATGACCTACAATGAATTTGGCAAGTAAAGCAGAAGGTTAGCTTTAAAAAGATGGGACAAAACCACGATACTCAAGACATCAAATACATTATTCTATCCAGAAACAATAAAAAAAAAAAAAATAAAATCCCCAAACAAACCTGGATGAGACTGTGAACAGCAAGGACAGGTGATGGACGCCCTGTTGATGAACAATGAACTCCTGGGACAAACTCCCAACACAAAAAGGAAGCCTACAGAGGATGGATACAAGAACCAACAGCCTGGGAGGAATGCAGAGACATTGTCTGAGCAGCCAGGGATCAGGTTAGGAAAGCTAAAGCCCTTTCAGAATTAAATCTGCCTAGGGATATCAAGGGCAAAAATTAATGTTTCTATAGGTCTGTCAGTGATAAAATGAAAAATGTGAGATAAAATAGAAAATGTACACCCTGAGAGAAAAAGCACAAACTGCTATAGGGTATGCAAACGGTGTTGTGTGAATACAATATCGATATCTACATGACACACGATCTACATACCTCTTGTTTTAGCCGTGTTGGCACATTTCCCAGAAGTCTCCTTTAAGAATCACTTATCCAAATTAGAGCTTGCAATATATTTATCTCTGACCATACTTGCAGTTCCAAACATTTTCTGTATGTGTATATTCCATATATGACAAAAATTTTCCAGGTGCTATTGAACATGTCAACTCTTGAACCAGTTTTCCATTTAAATTCATAATTAGAAGAAGGAGAACAGAGCTTTACTTCTCTAGACCATGGAAGATTTGTTTAAGGAACATATCAAATGACTCTACCTCTACTTTGAGGAAAAACATTCGTGAGGTTGTAAATTAATTTTATAAAAACTACATTTTTAGAGTTCAAATATAGTTCTAATCCATGAAAATACAATATTTTGTGTGTGTCAGGCAACAAGCTGTGCATTTAATGACTTCTAATATACAAATTTGGTAAGGAATCTGTTGGAAGTATTCAAGTGTTTCACTGAGAATAGCACGTAAATAGCTATAAAATTATATTTTATAGTAGGAAAAAGAAGATATAACAACAGGTTGCCTGAGAAACCATAATTTAAAATTACATGTGCAATTATCAAAACAGCCAAGTCAAACTGGAGTCAACTGAACCTCCCAAACATTCCCAACAAAGCCATAGAAGAAAAATCCTATTAGTTAAATTTTCTGAGCCTACTGTTGATTAGCTCTACTTCACTACTTGGTTCAGAAAGTCAAGGTAGGTTAAAGTTTGCTGGAAAAAGCAAACTCTAATGCAGGAAGTGCTTCACAAACTGTGAAAAATGAAGCACAATTGTGCATTCCATAACTGTCAGCTCTGCCAAGAATTATTGTAAATGTGTTGTATCAAAAGATTTGCCATGTCTAATAATACTTGGATTTGATCCTATAGTCAAGTGTGGTCACAACCAAAGAATTTTTCTTGGTGGTGGTCATAGGTTTTGGCGGGTTGGTTTGTTTTACATGCTTTACAATATAGTATTGTTATATGTTAAATTTGCTGTCACTGTCAAGAACATAAAATTATTCTCTATAAACTTTTAAATGTTTCATATCTTTGCATATGATGTTAGAGTGCATTTTTCCTTGTTTGCACTTAATGATCAAAAGAGACAAAAAGAAGGACATTACAAAGAATAAAGAGCAAAGAAAGATTAGGAGAGACATTAGGTCTCCTCTGTTCCCTTGTACCTTCCAAGCCACTACCATCAGAGCTCAGCAAGTGAGTGCCAAATCATACTGCTACATACCTTTTTGTACCACTTAATAGAAATGAATTTGACTATACAAGACAAAGTAACAGAGGTTCAGATGCAAGGCTGACCAAATCACCTACGACAGCAGCATACAGAATCATAGAACAGTTAGGGTTGGAAAGGACCTTAAGATCATCTAGTTCCAACCCCCCTGCCATGAGCAAGGAAACCTCACGCTAGACCATGTTGCCCAAGACTATGTTCAACTGAGCCTTGAACACTGCCAGGGATGGAGCAGTCACAATTTCGTTTGGGCAACCCATTCCAGTGCCTCACCACCCTCACAGTAAAAAACTTCTTCCTTCTATCTAATCTAAACTTCCCCTGTTTAAGTTTGAACCCATTGCCCCTCATCCTACCACTGCAGTCCTTGATGAAGAGTCCAAAGATAGATACAGACACAGATATCTGTATCTATTAATAAGTCTAATTAATCCATTGGTACTCTATGGTTATGACTCAAGAATGTACTAAAGCATTAAATTAGAAATGCCTGAGCATGCTAACCTCAATTAAGATTTCCAAGAGTTGTAACTTTGGTCTCACTTTGGTTTTAAAAGCTTGTTTTCGCTTTAAAACAATATTCAGAAATTTTCTCAACACAGAAAGATTTTCATAAAGTTCATAATTACAAGCTCAAAGCATCATACTGTCATTGGTTAAGGTAGCTTTACACTGACCCAACAGCAAAGCTACCAAGATACAGGAGATGTTTGTGCGTACAGATTGATGCTGAACGTAAGAACCCCCTCAGAGAGCACATGTTCATTGTCAGTGCACAGCTCACACTACCTTCTTAGACACTAACATCACCCAGTCTCAGCGGTAGGTATCCTTGTTTATATTGTTGTGGTACCCGTAGGAACCACCTCCGGATGCCCCAGCTGGCACACCTAATGGCCTGGGGCAGGCTAAACACAAAAATAACCTAATGCCATCTTTCCTTTTCTATTACACACAAAAAGCAAGACCCAGCATACCACTTTCTATGAGAAATTGCATACATTAGGGCATCTGGTAACAGTCAAGTCTGAACTCTGTACTGAAAAGAGTATTTATCCAGTTTACTAAATATAAGACTTATTATCCTAACTTAATTCAAATCAAAGCTAATCCCTATCAATAATATATTGTCTGTTGTAAAAGTAATAGAATGGAGAAAAAAAACAAAGATAATGTGTAAAGAATGAAGCTATAAAATAGAAGACAGAACCTAACCTTAGTTGTTATTAGTATCTTATGCTTTTGGGATCTCAGCTGAAATTTATTACTGTAATTTAATGTCCAAATCCATTTAAATATTACAACATTTACTGAAGAACTAGTTGTTTTATCTTTTCTATGACACTTGCTACAATGTAGCCTGTATTTTCAATGCCTTAGTAACAGAGATGGAATTAACACTAAAGAAGTCACAAAGCATCTAGGGAAATGTTTTTCAAATAATTACATGAAGTGACATAATTAACACTATTTAAAATAAAAATATTAATATGACTCCTAAGATAAAGTCTAAATGTTGAGTGTTTTAAGGGCTATTTACATAGCTCTTTTCCTCTAAGTAAATAAACCCATTTTATTAATAATAGATGGATTTGGAAAAGTTGGACAATTTATTATACATTCTACCATTATCTGAAAAAATAGACATTTCCTTTTAATGGTATCTTATTTACATAATTTACATCTTATTTACTTAAAAATTGAACTGTTCCAAGAACAACTTGTTAAATTAATTACTGCACAAAGAAAAACTATTACAATCCTATTTTAATGTAAAAATAATTTTCACTTCCTGTTACTAAAATCAGTATAGTATGAGTAGGCTTATTTCCTGAGCTATTTCTTCTAAAATAACACCAACATTTATCTTCCTTCCAGAGATGTCTTACCCAAAAAATGCCTGTACACCACAAAAAACTTGATTGAACAAATATGTATAGATTACATATAGGTGATTTTTTAAGTAATTACAAAGACAAAAATCTATTTTGAAACAGGAGATAGGACTAGTTATTGAAAAACAGTTGACTATTAAGAATTCAGGGGATTATATGGTATTGCCCTTTTTAAAAGTGTAAAATATACAGTTATCATAACTAATAATAGCAGATAAAACTGCATGTTGCAGTTATGTGTCTTTCATCTACAGATTGCTTTACAAACATTAAAATACCATCGTAAGCATTAGATACGCCTAACAAGTACTGCAGGTAAAGATCTTGCTGACTGCATAGGAATATACGGGGGAAAAAAAAATATTTACTAAGGTTGGTGGCAGAACTGTTGAATTCAATGGGGCAGCAACTTCTCACTGGACTGAAACAATCACTGTGGATGAAGGTTTCACGGGACATTAGCTAAAAGGAGAGAAAAGTTCGTATTTTTCACCAATGTGTATAAATGGGAATAAATCTTCAGCAGCTATAGTTGATGCTGAAGTTTCTCAGGGTACAAGAGCTGAACTTCTGGTCTTCTTCTGCATTTGTCATCTCTAACAGGTTTCCCGGGAAAACATTTTTGTAATAGACTGTGTAGTTACACAAAGATAACCAGACAACTGTAAAGGAAGTATCACCACTTTTCCATAATAGAGGTTCATTACTATATCATATGTTCCTACAACTTATATACATCGAAGAACTTTGTTTCTTTTCCAGTTCTTCAGAAAAAAAAACCTGTAAAACCTAGATTCAAATCCTGAGATTAATACCATAGGAAAATTTACATAAGCTTGAGGGAAGTGGTAAGTGTTGTTTTTTCTGGGCTTTATGATGTCTCTGTGCACACAGAAGTATTGGACTAGTCTTTTCTAAAAGACAGTCCCTCTCCTACAAGACTCCTAATGTCTGACAGAATACTATAATCCAGCAGAGTATGATAATGATGATGATGATGATGACTCTTCCATCACTTTAACACACACTGGTGTTCTTAGATTAACCACTAAAAATAATATTGAGCCATTTTATAGGAATAAACCCACGTAAGTAATAACAGAGCATATTACTCAGAATGATTTCACTACTATTACATTGCAAATCAACCCCCAAGACTCTTAATGACTAAGTGTGCTGACTCTGGAGAGAGGTGGCTATATCACTCACAGATGTCTCCTTGAAAGTAAAAGCAGTGAGTGGCAATTGCACGGTCCATAGAGAGCAATAAACCCCATAATCTCACAGCTATATGTACAGTGCAATTATAACAACTGTAGTAAAGGAAATTTCAATGAAAACATAGGGATAATAGATGGCAATAATTAGAGCTTATGATAGTATGGGGAGCCTTGCATGTCCAGGAAGAATGATCTACTAAATTAAGCTCAGAGCACCTACTATATGAGGATGAAAATTGTATTTTTGTATTTTTTTCTTTTTTTTTTTTAAATCTACAGGAAGTTATATGCTGGTGATTACTTCTAAAGGGAATAGAGTTCACTATAGAATGGGAATTATCAAGTGATAGATTTCAACCTCCCAGAGGTAGAGGCAATCTGTAAATTAGGCATCCACACTTTCCAGTCTACTAGGGTCTCAATGGCACTACAGCATATTAACTATGTGCTTGTCTTCCCATTTTCTTTATGGACAACAAAACTACTTTCATATTCCTGGTGAAGGGACAAGACTACAGGATTTACGTGTCCTGCATCAGTGCAAACTTTGACATGTTCTTCCATCAGGTTGCACAGGATGTTATGTGATTGAGAGACATTATTTCTAAAGGTACACGATAGTGTACCAACAAAAAAAACAGGTATATAAAACATCTCACTTATTAGGTTAAACACTGAGCACCACAGATGGAAAAGGAGACTTCAGGCAAGCCAGCAACTCCAGAGATTCTGTAGGAGTGTGTTAAGGCAAATTTACTGAAGAAGAGGAAATCACTATAGCTCTCCTGGATAATTCTGAAATTCCTAGCACAAGGTTCTGAAAAAAAAAAAAGCAATATTATTTTAAATCCAAATGCTCATACTCAGTCTAAATAACCAGCAACTGTACTTTGAGACAACATCTGGGATAACTTGCCATTATGAATGGAAAAGGGCTGATAAAATACGGTGAAAAAAAAACACGCCATACACCTCAAATACCCTCATCATGGTGGCTTTCGCAAGCAGTATTTATTAAGTACAACTGATACATACTCTCACACTGCTGCCTTTCTTCTCGTTTAGTCTTGTTTCTACATAGCAGGATAGAAACGGAATCATAGAATGGCTATAGGGTTGGAAAGGACCTTAAGATCATCTAGTTCCAATCCCCCTGCCATGTGCAGGGACACCTCACACTAAACCATGCCACCCAAGGCTCTGTCCAACCTGGCCTTGAACACTGCCAGGGATGGAGCATTCACAACTTCCCTGGGCAACCCTTTCCAGTACCTCACCACCCTCAAAGTAAAGAATTTCTTCCTTTTATCTAACCTGAACTTCCGCTATTTTAAGTTTGAACCCATTACCCCTTGTCTTATTGCTACAGTCCCTAATGAAGGGTCCCTCTCTGATGTCCCTATAGCCCCCCTTCAAATATTCAGATAAAGAGGAAGGGTTCATTGTTGTTACTACAATTAGTTGCAGTGAAATTAAGGCACTAACAATAACCTATGCTGGCTGCAGAATGAGTAGAATTCTGGTTGCACCTTCCCAATGAACCTTAAAAAACATGACAGAGAAGACTGGGCAAAGAGCGTGACAAGCTCAGTTCTTGTCTGGGGCTTGGAACTGACGAGCTGCTCCAAACAGTTCTCAGAAAATAAGTTTGGAATAATTTTTTCTGCAGCAGTCACCCATGTATTTATAAAGTCATGGTTGTAATTTCTTAGATGGTCTTAAAAGTAACCATAGTCTTGATGTCATTTGAGGGAGTGGTGCTGCAGGAGCAAACATAAAAGATACCATGAAAAAGTTAAATGGAAGACAGCAAATGTAACATTCAAGAAGCATTGATGAAGCTACTCTGTCTTCTCTCACTAGCTCTGCTTGCGAAAGCAGATGAGCATGTTTTGTATGCTGAAACTCTGCAGAGTAGACACATTAAACTTGCATGGTCGTACTTCCTAAATGAAATGTATTGTTCCCAAAATATAGACAGACATTTTTATTGCCTTCATTTCAAAAGGCAATTTCAGATATGTTATTTCTGATAGCTATTCAGTAGAAAAAAATAGAAAATGCATCAGTCCTATTCAAGTCACATCTGTATCACTGCTGATGCAACTGATACACAAAACAGTCAATATCTTTCTTCAGTGTTAAATTCCTGAGGTACTTCAACTGCATAGATATAGAAAGTATACCTGTTATTAAGGTATTTCAAGCCTTTTCCACTGCATTTCAGTTACCGTGTAGAATCTGACAGCTCAGTGGACAGCAGTTAGTTAAGAAAAAAACACAAATCATTCAGGTTAGAGAAGATCATTGAGGCCATTCACTTTTTTCCTCATCTTTTTGAAATCAATATATTTTATTTTAGGCAGGTGGGATGGAAACAAGAAAGTATTATTGCCATCTTAGCTGGGCAAGAAAGAAGCGCACAAAAATAAGTTAAGGCAATAGCTCAAGGTAATCAGGTATCTTCTCCCAAACCTGTGACACTGCTCCTAAATATATAAATAAAAAGAAAACAACAACAAAAAAACCAACCCCAAAACAAAACAAAAAAAAAACCCTCACAACCAACCAACCCACCCCCAAGCCCTGAAAACCCCACCTCAGTTTTCCTTACATCTTACTTCTTTGTCACAATAGCACATCGCTTTAAGCGTAGCCTTGGGAAAGGGTGTTGTGTAAGCTGTGCTGGTAGAAGAGCAGAGCAGTGCTCTTGTGCTGTATGACTTCTTAACTTCCTTCTTTTTCATACAGGAAGCAACAGACTTCTGCTCTATCCCTGCAGCAAATCAGAGCACACTCCAGCCTGATTTACCAAAAGTACATGCACAAATTCTAAACTCTTTTCCTTCTGAATCACTCCATGCATGTTAAGTTGGGGAGCAAGATGCATGAGCAGCATCTATAATCCTTGCACACAACTATAATCCTTGAGAAACACCTGGGTATTTTTTAGCATAGCAAGGAGAGTTCATTTTAACTCCCTTCATGCTTCCTCACTGAAACCAAGTTGGACAGCCTTTTTTGTCAGATATGTATGGGAATGTTTGATAAACATTAAGTTCAAACCTATCAAGGAAAATCAGACAAAGCATGCAATTAACAAGTAAACATGCCATAGATTCAACCTGTGCTGTCTCTTAATTTTCTGCATTACCTGTACATTATTTGTTCCTTAAGACCAGTTTTGTTTTCAAACTGAAAAACTGGAAGAAGTCACCCAAATCTATTTAGTAGCAAAACGTGACATAGTAAGAGTTCTTCACTGCTGATACGCACACCTTGTTTTCATTCCTCCATTACAAACTGCTTGTTTTAACAATGCTCCTAGCTGTCGTGTATTCAGGATAGAAATAAAAATATGTAGGTTAGAACTCATTCCATAACACCCTTGCTCAGATGCAGTTTGTAGTCCCCCAATCTCATTTGAACTTCTCTAACTATGGGGTCTTTAGGTTGCATGCAGTGGATTTTAAGCTTTACTTTCATCTAGTTTTTCATAAAAAGAACAAAGGCATCTCATGAAAATGTCATGGGATAACAGACTAAATCCTTGCCCTATTTTAATTAGATAATGAATCCTGCTGTGTTTAATTATCCTGTCTTATTATAAATTTGATGATAGAGACACACACAAAAAAATACATTTTTCTCTGTTTTTCAGAAAGAGCTGTCATGCTCTGTTTGGATCTTAAATTTACAGAACAGTGTAGTGTGTGTCTTAAAATTTGTTTCATAAGCTCATTAAGAAATACAACAAGCACATGACAAACAGCTCAATTCCCTTTTGTCTATACTACTCTTATCATATTAATTCATTTATTCACCATTCAAGTCATAAGGTCTCATAACAAATCCCGTGCTCTTATTTTGTGTACCTATGAGAAGAGTAACACACAAAAAGTTAATAAAGTGGTATCTAGCTGAAGGCGAGAGCGTCCATCCTTCCTCCTCAAGTACATTGTGGGTTTCGCCTATATCACGAAAGGCAGCACAAAAGCCTGGCTGCTGCTGGATCATTTTCAAAAGTTCTTTGTGTGAGCTGATGTTTAATACCTTTAGTACCTCCCATATGATGACAGGCTGAAAAAATTGGGGCTGTTCAGCCTGGAGAAGAGAAGGCTGCATGGAGACCTCATAGCAGCCTTCCAGTATCTGAAGGAGGGATGAAAGGACGCTGGAGAAGGACTCTTCATCAGGGACTGAACTTATAGGACAAGGGGCAATGGATTCAAACTTAAACAGGGGAGATTTAGGTTGAATATAAGGAAGAAGTTCTTTACTGTGAGGATGGTGAGATGCTGGAACAGGCTGGAAATTGTGAATGCTCCATCCCTGGCAGTGTTCAAGGGCAGGTTGGACAGGGCCTTGAGCAACTTGGTCTAATTTTGATTCAAAACACTGATCCACTGTACCAAAATGATGACTCATGATTTCCCATGGGCTGAGGTGCAGCTCTAGCATTCTCCCAAACACAGTAATGAGAGGATGTAATCACAGAGGCAGTGGCCTATCTTTAAAAGCAACCTGACAGCAACCCAAATACAAAGTACACTTTTGACTGTATCTTTCCAAACTGAAATCTCAAAGCAAAGTTGTTTCCATATATGTTTTAAACAGAGCATAATGAAAAACAGCATTATGGCATGCAACACAATGCTCTAGGGCCTTTTTCTAGACAGACCCTACCTCCTATTTATTTTGGTCGTTAACAGAACAGACAATGACTAATACTACAGATAAGTCCAGTATAAATTCTGATACTGTAGGTGCTGCTCCAGTTACTGCAAGACAAATTCGCACACTGCATCATCTGCAAACTGTATTTTCTGGTTATCAGTAGGATATTTTTATAACCTTGTGTCTTCCTTCATATACCCAAGTAATCAAGCTATCCTTTTTCTTTCAGTGTTTGAAGAATAGGTTTCTTCTTACATGCAGTGAGACAAGAATATAGCTATTTCACAACTGCTACTGCAGCAAGAGATTACAGAATCATAGAATCACAGAATCATAGAATAGTTAGGGTTGGAGGGACCTTAAGATCATCTAGTTACAACTCCCCTGCCATGGGCAGTGACACCTCACACTAAACCATATCACCCAAGGCTCTCTCCAACCTGGCCTTGAATACCACCAGGGATGGAGCATTCACAACCTCCCTGGGCAACCCATTCCAGTGTCTCACCACCTAACAGTAAAGAACTTCCTTCTTATACTCAATCTAAACCTTCCCCTGTTTAAGGTTTAACCCGCTACCCCTTGTTCTATCACTACAGTCCCTAATGAAGAGTCCCTCCCCAGCATCCCTATAGGACCCCTTCAGATACTGGAAAGCTGCTATGAGGTCTCCACGCAGCCATCTCTTCTCCAGACTGAACAGCCCCAACTTCCTCAGCCTATCTTCATACGGGACATGCTCCAGCCCCCTGATCGTCCTTGTGGCCCTTCTCGGGACTTGTTCTGACAGTTCCATGTCCTTTTTATGTTGAGGACACCAGAACTGCACACAATACTCCAGGTGAGGTCTCACAAGAGCAGAGCAGAGGGGCAGGATCACTTCCTTCAACCTGCTGGTCATGACCCTTCTGATGCGGCCCAGGATACAGTTGGCTTTCTGGGCTGCAAGCGCACACTGCAGCCGGCTCATGTTCATTTTCTCACCGACCAACACCCCCAAGTCCTTCTCCACAGGGCTGCTCTGAATCTCTTCTCTGCCCAACCTGTAGCTGTGCCTGGGATTGCTCCCACCCAGGTGTAGGGCCTTGCACTTGGCATGGTTAAATTTCATGAGGTTGGCATCAGCCCACCTCACAATTGTGTCAAGGTCCCTCTGGATGGCATTCCTTCCCTCCAGCGTATCAACCGAACCACACAGCTTGGTGTCAGCAAACTTGCTGAGGGCTCACTCAATTCCACTGTCCAGGTCAGCAACAAAGATGTGGGACAAGACTGGTCCTAACATCGACCTCCAATCCAAGCAATGATTGGAACTTCCCAGCTAAATTACTGTAGAACTGATCCTGCCTTTGTGTTTTCTACGCAATGACTCACATTTACACGTATATCTTCATGGATGCAATATCCACTGCTACATGCTCCTTATTCTCCTACATGCCAGCCTAAAATGAAGATATTGCAGAAGGCCTACTAAGCTGCTCCTTATACATGACTTATTAGCTTAAAGAATCTTCAGACGGGAACACAACTTCCACCTTCAGGTAAAGGTGTCTGCTCAAGTGTACTGTGCTGTCAAACTACAGGACTGTTCCATTTTGTTGTGCAATTACATCTGTTTACACATGCAACATTTGTTTAATGAACACCATGAGATAACCATGACAAGAATGAAGGCAACAGATATTCTAAATAATTCAGATCTTAAAACAGTAAAATTATGAGGATGCTTTAGGAAATTGAATGTTAGATCCAAAATATATCAAATGGACTTAGTGTTGTCTCCTAATTAGCTTCTAACAGTATTCAGATTAAGATGACCATGCTAATCCTGTCTTCTGGCTTTAAGAACTATATCTTTATGTACCAGTGAAGGCATTGACAGCACTTGGAATTAGGATACTCCTAGAAATTATCTTACAGAAAGATTATGTATACTTGGTCTAAAGAAGTGAAATGACAGCTTAAAAATACATGGAAGAAAATCTGTGGAGCAGAGAGGGAGGGAACCGTGTAAGATAAAGTACATCAAATAAAGACCAGATTGTGTAAATCAGGTAAGAGTAAATTGCGGCTGAAATGAGGAAAAATATTCTAATGATAATTAAAAAAAAAAGAAGTCCTGAAACACATGACAGCTGGTTGGAAGAAAAAAAAGCCCACCACATTTAGCTATTACACAGTCTACGAAAGTGACTATGATGTGAAATAACAGACTGTTCCCCTTGCTGAGGAACAGACAGAGCCCAAAAGAGAAATATGTCAGCTCTGATTATCTGATCTTTGTTCAGCTATATTTCCAAACAGGGCAGATCATTACCCTATGTATATTTACATAAATGCCGATTTGTGATAGAAATAAAAGGCACTTCCTCAGGTAGGCACCTCATAATCCAGCATAAAACAGAAAACTGCATTCTGAAAATGATGCCACTGTTTATTCAGAAATACGAGTTTTGTTCCAGTTTAAAGTGTTTTGGATTTAGCCATGTACAGAACAATGTAGGAAATAAGGGAGTGAACACTGAATTAGCAAGATGTAGGAATTTATTTATGCTGTCTCAGTTTGGAGGTTTTGTTTGTTGGTTGTTTTTGGAGGTTGTTGTTTTTTCTAGTACAGATGTTTTACCTAGCCCGTAAACATTACAACTATCTCAATCCGTTAGGTCTCAGGTCTGCAATCCAGAAGCGTACAGTCAGATTTATGGAGTAACAATAATGAACAAGTCAGAATTTCTTTTATTTTTACTTAATCCTGTCACTTATGGAGTCAGGAGTAAGTCTGGGAGAGGCACAGAAGAGACCCAAAGACAGATCTTGAGTATCTGAGTAGAAACAGAGGGAACCCTGCAGTTCTGCAACACCCTGTCTCCATGCAGCATAGTTCGAACTACTGTGCTGACCCACTTGGCCGTCCTTCCAAAGAGCACCATCTCCTTTACAGAACAGGGAAGTTACTTAATTTGTGATACTGTGTATATATCTGTAATTGAGATGTTGTGACATCAACTCCATTTAGCCTCCATGTTGGTCTTAAGTCTAGACAAGCATGGTTTATAAGTACCTGTTAATTGGAAAGCACCTAGTTTGTATGGATACTACAGTGATTGCTGTGATGACACACGGAACCTTTCTTCCTATGTCACTTTTCATTTTTACATCTCATTGCCTGCATAACTCAAAGGAGGTAAGTAACTTTCCACAAGTTACATTTCAACTCCAGGATTTTAAACAGATATAACCTACTGCAAAGTCTAAATAGGTTATAGAGAGATCTAAGTATTGTACAAGCAGATGTAAATTACTTCATTAATCCTTTGGAAAAATATTCTCTTGGTGCTAGCTGTCCTATCACTCATGTATGTAAAGCTCTTCAACAAACAAACCCGAGCTGAGGTTCTGGCCTGAGATGCAACATTGCTCTTATTTAACAAATCATGTCTCTTAATTTGAAAAGCCCAAAAGCTCCGAATAAATCTTCGTGCATATGACTTGAGATAGACTACAGCAAAATAACTTTGTGAGATACACATGCTATAACATATAATACATCCTAAAAAATTTCAAAACCAGATATTTATACAATATACAGTCCTTACTTATCATTCTTATTGAAGTTCTGTGCACATTTTAGAGCCCAAGTGAACCTCAACATAAACCTGAAGGAACAGAACAACAACTCTGATTATACCTGGCAAATATCATCTGCATTCAAATCAGGAAAGAAAAGGCAAGAATGGATTCATTCTTGACACAGCAAATTGAAATTTAGGAAGCTTGCAATACAGGGACAGTACCGTTTGCAGTACCAACAATTTTTAATGCATTGGAAGTGGCACTTTCCTTTTTCACATGCATACCAGGAAAAAGAACTATGTTTTTTGAGCCTTCTCTAACATTGGAATACTCTCCTTGGAAGTACACTACTTCAGATCACAACCATTTTACTGAAATAAATGTGGGCAAAATGTCAACTCCATGCCTGCTATGTGCATCTGATGTATCAGATATAAATACAGCCTCAAATGGTATCAACTAGGTATAAGATCTAACCAATAGGAACGGATAGAACAAGGAGGAACACTTCAGAAATGGTACTTATTCAGAAGTGACTGTTGCTCAAACTGAAAACAGCAAGGTTGATAGCTTAAACTAGGCTATTCTCTTTACTAGCTTAAATAACATGGCAAATCTTATTTTTCAGTGTACAATATACCATCTAGAAGAGTCTGCTTTGGTTTTCAGGTCACGTACAATAAATAAGTGTTTTGTTAATTCCAAGAGAATTCTTGGAATTAATTCCAAGAGAATTCTTCACCGGAAGTTCACTGACAGCCTTAAAAAACATTTTGACATCCACCATTATCACACAATGTAGAAGCCCCCAAACCATGCTACAGTCTGTGTCTGATTATACACTGCCAATACTAGAGACACTAGGGAGAAGATACTCTTATCCAACAGCAGAAATTACTTTTCATAGAATTGTAGAATAGTTAGGGTTGGAAAGGACCTTAAGATCATCAAGTTCCAATCCCCCTGCCATGGGCAGGGACACCCCACACTAAACCATGCCACCCAAGGCTTTGTCCAACCTGGCCTTGAACACCGCCAGGGATGGAGCATTCACAACCTCCCTGGGCAACCCATTCCAGTGCCTCACCAGCCTTACAGTAAAGAATTTTTTCCTTATATCCAATCTAAACTCCCCCTATTTAAGTTTTAACCTGTTACTCCTTGTCCTGTCAAGGTGGAAGAATTTTTATTATTGTATTATTCAAGGGCACCACCTGTGATTAGATTTTATTGTCATTATAGTCAAGGCACAAAGTCATTGCATGGTTGATATAACTTAAAAGTAAATTCCCCCCCCACCATGTCTCAGAATCCACTTGCAATGGCCTATGGAAAAAGTCCTGTGGAAGCAATGATCCATATGAATCTAGGATTTGCCTGCTATTCCTGTTCTGAAAGATACCTCTTGCAATTAACTTTACCAATTAACTTGGCATAAAGTAATGAAAAAAACATCACAATCACACTAACACGTAAGTATTGTTCAGAATTGCATGGTCAGCCAAAAGAGAATATCATATGGCTCAGGATGAAAACAGCACAAAAGCGGAAAAGCTCAGAGTGATTCTGAAGATGGGCTTTGAAGTCAATGAACTGCCAAGTCAGGTTCTAATTTGGCAAGATACAGGAATACACACCTAACTTCAAACATCAAAGTAGGCCAGCTCAACTTATTTGCATTATGGCACCTTCATATGAAAAATGTAAATGAGAATCAGATACATCTACTTCAAAGAGCCTGCTCCTGAAATTGTAGCGAAACGCAGTTAAATACGTGACCTAATTCCACAAACTTTTACTGTCCTTATGAAGCACTAGATAGGTACTGCCTTTACCCAAGTTGCAGGCATGGTTATTTTGTGTTATTTCTTATAACCACTACATTGATACATTTCTGGACCTCTCAGATCATAGGTTTCCATACTGCTGATGAAGAAGCAGAGTTATAAATCAAATTATATGACATTTCTACAAAACTCTTTGAACAGGAAAAAAAACCTAGTTAAGAAGGAGAAAGTGCAGGAAATATATATGAATTATATATAAACACATGCTGCTGTTTAGGAAGATGCTTATTTTGTCAGGTGCAAAGATTCTGCTTTATAAAAAGTTAAGAAAACAGTAGCACTACCTAAAATTCTATGAAACAGAGCTCCAACTGGTAAAAATTGCATCTGCAGATCTGTGCAAGTAATGCCAGCTTTTAACATGCACCTGTGTCAAACTGCAGTGACTAGGAGGATATTACTTTAGTTTCCTATAAGTTATGTATATCCGATAGTGACTGCTCTACTATGCTAATGAGATCTTTAAGGGACACAAAAATAGGCAGAGTTAACTCAGGGTGGTATCTCAGCGATACAGTCAAGGTAGAATTTGTTCCTCAGGGCATAACATTAAATTTATTGCTTAGTACAAATCTGTGTCAATGAAATTAGCTTGTAGATTGTTTTAAAAGGTTTTGGCAGCAAGACGGGTTTACTAATGCAAGTAACTTTCGGAGAGCATAGCATTATAAGGCTGATGATGGCATTGTATTTCCCTCCTTTGTCACTGGTGAGGTTCTACTGGGATTGCTTAATAAAGACTGTTGACAAAAATAACCACATCTGGGAAACTAGTCTGCACTTCACAGGGTTTAGTTTCTCAGAAACGTTGTAAGGACAGACTAGATAATAGGAAGGTTAGAATAAATTAAAAGACAAACCCACAAATTTCTGCATTACATAGACTGTGCATAAAAGGCACATAAATTTAAAGGAAAAACTCTGTAACTGGAAAAACACAACAGCCTGCCTGAATTACCTTCCTTACACTGCATCCTGTTCCACTATATTCATAATGCTCTTTTACAAGTTCTACTATTCCAAGAAACAAAGTAATTCAGATTACAGATTTATTCTTTAGGTTGAAGGAAAGAATAAAACTACAACTGCCTTTTCTTCCCTGCATTTTCAGTATATAAATGAACAGATGTTTTAACTTCTTTCCTGCCTCAGCATAACACTTCCTACCTTACTTATTTGTAATTTTAGTACATACTAAACAGTACAGATATTTTTAACCATCTTTTTTACTGGTCATTTCTCATACTGCACATCTCATACTGCACACTGCTCAGTCCTCCACTTACATACCTTTTTATTCATTCAGTTTTCATCTATGCACTTTGTTGGTGCAATATAAGGGCAGTTCTGTCAGCCCAACAGACGCGGAAATGATACCTTTCAAAAGGCAAGTGTTGTTATATTACTTCTTTTGTTTAAAGTGAATGAAAATATTAAGAGACTAAAAAGGGAATCATGTATACAGAACCCTCTCCACTTTGAGCGTAGAACAAAAAAATATGCAAGCCTGAAGAAACATAATTCCTAGAAGCGTTCAATGAGGCTGGCATTTCAAAAAAAGGGACTGCATCAGGCAAAGATGTAATTCTGTATTTTGCACACTACTAGCTGAAAGAAGCTGCAGGGCATTTTGCTGTTCTGTCAAAGGGTCACAACTTCTGTGTTTTCATTTTCTTAGAAGCTCTCACAGAAATAGTATTGTCTTCTGACTTTCAGACTTCTTTTGGGTTGCATTCTTGAACACATAGCAACTAGAGTTTAGAGGTCAAGTCTGGAAGAAAAGGGGCAAATAATCACTGTTTTGATAATTAAGATGTTAGTTTTCTACTGTGCATTTATAAAATACTATGAAAACCTCAGGAATTTGTTTTGATGATTAACAAAAAGCTTAAGCTATGTGAAACTTTTTCCACTGAAATGCTTATGTACTCTCTGAACATTAAAAGCTTCCAATTACAGTCTAATGCAAACTATGTGAAGAACTAGCTATATATGGCTACTTTTTTTAGAGCACGACAAATATTCTAACTGGGTTCTACTTCTGAACACAAGACAAAGGAAACAATAATTATGGCTGTTATATTATTTAAGAGTGTTCAGCAAGTGATTGTTTTATATACAGTTACAACATTTCAAGGAATGACACCTTCAATAGACAAAGCAGCTACAGATAAATCCCGATTTACAACAGAAATAACCTCATGTCAAAAGGAATCCATGACCTTATGGCTTCTCTACATCTATTTTCATAACTAGAGATGGTCGAAAATACCAGTTTCTATGTCATGAATCTATATTAGCCCAGATTAATCACTATTTAAATTGTGAGGGCATGTTCCGGGAGCCCAGAATTTCTAGATTTAAACCCCAAGATACAAACCAATTTTTCTTGATTGTATCAAACCAACTGTAAAGACTCTGTGGAAACTGCCCTTAGTCATAGATTTCAGGCCATCAAGCAGGCCTGGTGGAGCCAAGTCCAGAGTACATCCTCTCCTCCCAAACTCTGAGTACTTTAAGATTTTCTTTACTGGTATGATACTTACCTTTAAAATCTATTATATTAAAGCCAATTAAACAATGTGGAAGTTATCAGCAAAAAAGAACCAAGCCTATTAGAAGGCTTTAATAGCATCTACTCTATTTTGACTTAAGGCAGATACTCAGTTCCCATATAGTTTTTCAGACTCTATAGTTAAAGAAAATTCTGAAGAGTGACTTGGCCACTGCATAGGTACTTTGAAATCCATTTTCTAAAAGCCAATTAATAATATATTGTCATTTTATAGTAAGGCTTTTATAAGAGACTGATTAGCTGCTTGCAAAGCATCAAAATATCATTAAAACTGCAGCTCCAGCAAGTACACACAAAACCCACTGTGCATGGTATGTGTATATTCACTCTATACCACAGGTTTCAACACCTAAACCTTTATGTGACTACTGGAAACAGAAGCAAGCCTCGGGACAGTACAGAATATAGCTCACATCCTGGTGCAGAATGTTTGATGTTGCTGCAGGCTTGCAAGGCAATCACCACAGGCAGTCCTAATAAAATTGGGGCTTGAAATACCAGCAAGACTGGTGGGGATGGGGGCATGGGGTGGGTAGGATCAAGTCAAAGCCCTCTTTGAAAAAAAAACCCAACAATCCCCAAACAAACCCACAAGAAAAAAAAATACCCAACCCAAAAACTACCAAAACCCAAAACAAAACAAACAAAAACCCCAAAACTAAAACAAAAAACCACCCCCCCCCCCCCCCAAAAAAAAAAAAAAATAAATGTCCTGAAGACAAAATGGGATTAATTCACTATACATGGCATTATGTAAGCTGAGGACAATTATCAAACTCTTGCACCCTAAATACAGAGAAGCTCACATACAGACATTATGCTTTCAGCCTACTCCATTATCACAGCAGTAAACCTAACAAAGGGTCAGACTAGGTACCTGGATATTGAAACAGACTCTTAGAATTCAAACCTGTAATGAGTACTCTGGCTTAAGGCACATTAAGACAAACACTGGTGTAATTGACAGGAAAAGCTGGCCCAAATTCTACTTCCTACTGCCTTGTCTAGCTAAAAGGAACACTGTTGAATTATTACACATATGATGTCTACTGCAACTCAGAGCCTTAGCATATTGGTGCTGTATTCTCTAGTGATATAAATGCTATAGATCTGAGTTCAGCTTTAGAACTGTACTAGGTATAGATCTGTCATTTTCTATCTCTTCTTTATGGTAGTTTGTTTTTAAATATCCTATGGGTTGCAGAAAACACATCCACAGAGCATATTTGGAAATACTGAATTTCCTCCATTGCCAGCAAGAAGGCCCTATTGCAGTGCAGTCCTCCTGCAACAAAAGGAGTTCACTGTCAACATATTAAAGCAAATTCTTCCTCTTTAACAACCTGAATTACATAAGTACTGTAAATGCAGTCTTGGGATTTTGTTTGGACTGTTGTGTATATGCCTGAGGTTCATTAAGGCTTGCGAAGAACTGCTGCAGTTCTGTATTACTAATTCAGGTCTAGCAATAGTACTTCTTCACTTAAATGCAAAGCTGCCGAGAAAAAGGGACTATTCAGACTTCTGGTGAAATGAAACATCACAATTCAAACTTACTTCACTTGCCATTAACCAAGAAGATGCCTCTCAAATTAGACATTAGTTAACAGCATGTCTGTTCTGCAGACTTATTATTACCTCGGCTCCTGCTATGTGTTTTTTTTTCTGAAGTATAAACTAAAGCTTTAGCTACCTGCACTATAAAGAAAAGATGCAGCTATTACATATGATTCATTGCCGATTCTTTCTAAGTATATTTTGAAAAAAAAAAGTTAGTTCAGCAACATCATGAGGGCTGCTTGTAAAACAAGCAGCTTGAGAACTCTAGAGATGCTCTGAACTGCGGGCTGTGTCCACACAAATAATTTGTTATCACCAAAACAACACAGATAACAAAACCACAATGTCAGGAGCTGGTTGAGACCTTCCACTTCTTTGATCCCTTCAGTAATTACCAGGAGTGACACAACAGTAAAACAGCACTCTGTTTCCCCCTACTACCCCCCAGCTTCTCTCTCCCTATAATGCACCATCAATCACCGGCTAAGCAAAAAGCTTACCTGAGTTATTCTGTCCAAGAGATATTCTTTCAAAAAGAGAGCTCTTGTACCTGGCAGAACTAGTCGAATTATGGAAATGAACACAGTATTGTAAGCCATAATGGTTTATTTCACACATAGCTTTGCTACACAAAATTCATCAGATCAGCTAAGTTACTGTTTCAAAAGTTGCAGTTGTTAAGAGATCAAGTGATTGGACGTGTCAGTCCTTCATGAACAACAAAAATAGCAATCTCAACAAAGATTTGCTAGAGCTCAGAAACATTTACCTCTTAAAATTTGTATAATAAGCAGCCTCTGAATACTGTTAACTAACCCCACTCTTTGCTTCAATCATTCTTAGTGATATTTCTTCCAGCAAACAAAATCAATCATCACTGTTACAAGTCTACTAAACTGTTTCAACGAATAAAATACCCATGATGGTAAACAGAGACGGTTAAAGATGCCTGGCTTCTGTGTCCAATAAACACATACACATTAGCTTTTAATTTTCATTGCATTTCTCTTGTTTCAATTTCAAACTATTATAGTCTTAGAAAAATGTATCACAAAGTCTCAGCCTGCATTTACTCCACTTCTGGAATTTTATGTCTAATATGAGATACAGATAAGAACAAGCAAGATCTTTAAAAACAGATTCTCTGGTATGATGATGAAACACCTTTGCTTATCCCATGTTAAGATCTTTCAGCGCAATTTATTCTCTACCATAACAGCATGCACAAATAGCTAACATTCTTTTTCTCTCTCTCATGTCATTGTGCAAGGCAAACACACACAAATACAGATCATCTGTTTTAATTTAATGTTTTCCTACATTTAAGCATTCAGGCTACTCATAAGTATCAGAAAGATCTAGACAAAACACGGGTTTAAAAGTATACTCATGGTGCCCTGTGCAAATTGCAGTGATGACTTTTGGAACAGTATTGCATAAACTCTCCTGTGCCATTTCCCTTTCCAGAGCATTTTGAATTTCATTTCTGGAGACTCAATGACACTAAGGGGTGATTTCAAGCTGCTGGTTCTCACTTTTTCTAATGAACAACAGCAGGCTCTGAGAAAGAAAGCTTTGGGGATGAATGACAACATAGAGAGGCTGGGGTCAGTCACCAGTATTTACAGTCTTGTCACATACAGAACGTTGTTTTAACTGTGTCCAAAATGCAGTTCCTAAATATACCATACCTAGGGAGTAGGAGTAAAACATACTAATGAGGGACAGATCTGCTTTCATGGCACGGTGAGCAAAAGGACACTTGCTATCACGTATCCTGCAACAAGAGATAAATAGAAAAAGATCACAGTACAGAGAGAGGAAGAGTGAACAAGAAGGGAGGTATCACCAAGGTCAGAGTGAGGAAGAGGAAGCAGTCCATGGTGCCAGAGCCAATATGACCTGCATTCTGTGGAAAAGCCCATACCAAAGTATTCACTGAAGTCCATAATGGACGCCACACAAAAGCAGATGGAAGGAACTGCAGCCTGTGGAGAGCCCACAAGGGAGCAAAGCTGAATTGCTGTGACAGGTCTGCAGCCAGTTGAAAACCCTACAAGGGAACAGAATTTCATGATGTGGACTGTACCACGTGGAGAGCCCACACCAGACTTTCTGCCTGCAGAACAGCAGTACATGGGGAAAGCCCATGCTGGAGCAGGGGAAGAACAAGAGAGAGAAGAAGGAGCAGAGAAACTGACATGTACAGACCATACCCATCCACAATTCCACCCTTTTCTCTCACCATGCGGCTCGGGAGGGTAGAGGAGGCTGGAGTTGAAGGAGTAAAATTAGGCCTGGGAAATACAGGACAAATGGTATTTTAATGTTTGTCTTTGGTTCTCACTAACTGAATCTATTTTAATTAATCATCAGTTTTCCCCCCACTTGAGTCTTTTTTTGCTCACAGTGATAATCAGTAAACAATCTCTGTGTCTCTACTATGACTCACAGCTTTCTCATCATCAGTTTCCCCCTGCCCTGTTGAGGAGGGGAATTTCCCTTGTCTTCATACAACATAAATACACTTATTCTTAAATTAAGTGCTTATAGATTTGTTTCAGGAACCTTAGACACTTAGAGACAAAACCTGTTTCATAAACAAATTGTTATAGTTAGGAAAGAGACCTCAGTTCAGAAACACATTAAACATGCATAAATACTACACTACTAAGGAAAAGGCTTAGACTATTTCCCACTTCTATAATTTAGCAACTCAACCCTCAGCAAGCATACTCAACCTCTCAGCAAAACACTTAATTGCCATTGATCTAAGTCATCTCTTAAAGGTATATACCTTTGTCCAGGTTTTTATAATCTGTTTTCCACTTCACAGGGCAGGAAAGAGCTTAAATTCTTTCTGGTTCCCATCCTCTTTCCTACTCTCAAACCAGATTAAATTGCAACTGCCATTTTGTAGGTGGTATTTATCCAGCAGTTCCTCCTCTAAACCACATTTACCAATGACAGTTCACTTTGGCTGCACTCTTACCTGCTTCTATGAAAAACCCTGCCATGTCAACAAAATAGGACAAAGAGAAGGTTGTTCCCAGCTGTAGAAGTTAATATTACAGGAAACAAATCTCTACCAAAGTAAAAACACAACAATGGAAGTGCCAAAGATAGTCAGAAGCTATTTATGTCAGTGGCTGTTTCTTTACAGTAAGACAACATATCACACAAAAAAAAGAAGTTTTAGAAGAAAAACTGATTGGCAATGGAAGCTGCTGCAGAATAGGACAATTCAAACTGAAGAATAGCTGCACGATCAAAGTCAGTACCTCAGATCAGCTATGCTGGTTTGTGTAGAGGAAAAAATTGTAAGTTCAACTTCTCTGCTTATCCGCTGTTTCCTTAAAAGTTACATGAAAATTAGCCTGCATAGTCATCAGGAAGCCTTTGTGTAGCACTTAAAGAGGAGAAAGAAATTCTCTACTACCTTCAGATGAAGGTCAGTACATTCTTACAACATTTTGTTCCACAGAGTTAAATGGAGACAAAGCTTTTTCCATGAGGCTGAAACTTGTTTTTGTCATCCAATTTATTCACCTATTTGTTTCTAAATTTGCTACTCAGAGAGGGCAAGTAGTTTAGACAAGACTACCAAGCAACCCAGCAGTAGATCAGAAATGCAGCACAGACAAGAAATAGAATCCTGTCAACTTCTATTCCTCAGTTTCCACATTTAAACATTATTAAATATCTTCCTTGCAAATAGCTTTAATATTATCAAAACCACAATAAAAATCTCTTGACACTACCACAATTAGCACTCTGGAGAAAGACCTGGATTTTAGCCCTGTATCCAAAACTTTGATACCTGTAGCAGAAATAAAAAATAAGGAAGAGTACCTAGGCTAGGTGCCAAAACACTTAATTGGTATGCTCCTTTGCTTTGGCATTATTCTTGCTTCCACATGACCTAGTTAGGTTATTTAAATGATTCCAGCAATTCAAGAGTCTACATATGATACACATGAGTATTAAATCACTCTCCTACATGGCTGAAGTCAGAGAGCTCTCCTTTCTACAGTGATTGGTGGGACATTCCAGGAGTTACTTAGGATTTTGCCTGAAATTATCATATTGTTCTTGTTAATATGCAGGAAAAGATACAGGCCCATCAAGGGCATTTACTGAAGACTACATATTGAAATAAACCCTGTCGTGGTTTAAACCCAGTCAGGTAACGTTCACTCACTCCCAGTGAGTGGTGCCGAGCTGACAACAATCGAGGTCCGTGTCCCCCCACCACCGGGGCTCTCCCCTTCCCCACTCCCAGAGGAACGGGGAGGAGGATCGAAAAAGTGCAACTCCCACGGGTTGAGACAAGAACAGTCCAGCAACCAATGTACAACACAAATCACCACCACAACTATCAACTACAACAATGATAAGGGAAAATAACAAGGGAAGAGAATACGATACCACCGGCCAAGAAAACGAGTTCCACCCGGAAGCCCGTGTCCTTCCGGGTAACTCCCAGTCACCCCCCTCCCCGGGCATGACGTGCTGTGGTATGGAATACCTCCCTGGCTAGCCTGGGTCAGGCGCCCCGTCTCTGCTTCCTCCCGGCTTCCCCTCCTCCCTGGCAGAGCATGAGCCTCACAAAGTCCTTGGTCAGGGTAAACATCACTTAGCAACAACTGAAAACATCGGCTTCACCAACACTGTTCTCAGGCTGGAAGTCAAAACACAGCACTGCACCAGCTACCACAAAGGAGAAAAAAACATGACTGCTACTGCTGAACCCAGGACAAACCCCTAAAAGATGCTCTAGCATCCAACACCATAATGTTTTGCATTATCAAGCAACAACATGTTGATACTAGGTATTACTTTCATGCTTTCATGTCAGTAAAACAGGTATATAGAAGTTGTTTGTTTTTTTTTTTCGTCAAACATGCCTTTAGAAGACAACTGGTAAAGCTAAAAATGAGTCTAGAACTGTGTACAAAGTCCACAGCTATGTATAGTTAAGAACACATTAAATCACAGCTTATTCTTGGGAGAGCTGAAAGTCCTATTTGTGCCATCTTCTTGTCTTCTGTCATTTCTGATTACCAATGCAATATGTGTCAATGCTTAATAATGACTGTTGAAGTCTTCATGGTTGATGGCTTAGAATGTTATAATGAAAATACAAGCTTTATTAATCTTCTCATCAACAGACGCCACAGGGTGTCTGTCACACTTCATTTATATGTAACAAGAGTAAATAAACTACAGCAAATGAAAACTGTTTTTATAAATATGGACAGAAGTCAAGTGGTTTACATAGTTACCCATGCTGATATTTTCTATTAAGGGTTCCCAGGGTTGATAAAGTACTGACAAAGCCATACCCAAGGACAGCTATATCTACATAGATATTTTTATATTAATTCTAGATACAAACGGAATAAAAATACTATTAACGGCAAGTGGGAAGAAATTCGTATCTCGGACTGTCTCAACAATTACCACCAAGTTGCCATCTGGATAACCCATATGGCAACATTTGAGAATCTTAATTATTTTCAATGACAGGCACAATATGCAGACCCACCTATGAGTTAAAAATCAAAACAAAACCAAAACAAGCACTTTCCTGATTTTAGGCATTCAAGTGACGGATAGAAGATACTCTATTCAGAAATGCATCGTGCAAGTTCCTTCCACACATTTTATTTGGCAAGTGAGTTACCACTGCTTTAACGGTACTGATGAAATTTCATTGAGATACAGAGCAGATTTTACTGAAAGGCAAATTATGATTAGCTCACTTTACACATGGGAAGTTAATGGCAAGGGGAGATGATGTTATTTGTTCATAGCTGAGTTTCTTGGTTTGTAGCCTAATGACCTTGAAAAAGCTTGTAGAAGTCACTATAGTCTTCACAGTAAAAAGCGAATTGGTGATAAAAACAGAAATCAAAATTTAACGTAATTGAATATTTGTAACATAAGGCACATAGGAAGAAAAAGACAAACACAATTTAATCTGACGATGATGACTGAACAAGACTTGGGACTTAAAATAAGAGTTCTACTGAAAAAAAACCACCAAAAAATGCCATCTCAGTAATGGTCAAAAAGCAGTGCAAACACCCTTCCCCGTCCAATATAAGGGCAAAACCAGCTGTGGATGCTAACAGCTTAGATAGGTTCAAGAAGTTTTTAAAGCAAATACTGAAGTGTAACACCTCCAAAACTAACATAAAAATAAGAAATTATGCTGGCCAAAGCCTCTAGAGGCCAGGAACATATTTGGAAAGAATTAGGGTAAAGCACATAAGCAATAACGGCAAGCTCTTTTATAACACAACCTAGAATCTCCAAACAGATTTTTCCTCTACTGATACTAAAATGGAACACAGCAACAACTGAAAAACTGAAAATCCAGCCTTCAGAATCAAAATTAAAAGCTTTAATATGCACTAGATATCTCTACATTACTAATTTATTTTCACTGGCTCAGGTAGAAAAACATGGCAGAGAAGGCTGGCAAAGAAAAACATACTAGTGAGGAATAGGAAGAGAAGTGGAATGACAAAAAAAAAAGAAAAATATGGAAGAAGGAATTCAACTTTGTAGAACGGATCAATATGACCTCATGAAATCAGAATCCTGTCATGTTAACTTAAAGTTGGAGTGCTCAGTCTACAATTTGCTAGAGAAATCAGGACATACTGAAAGGAAACCTTGGCAAGGAGGGTGGTAATTCTGTGGTTGTCTGACAGAAACTATTGTACCTGTTACTGTGACAGAGCATAAACTGCACTATAAAGCAGCCCTGTAGTTTCTCTGAGACAGAGCTCTGCCCAAGATCCCAGTTATTTAGTAGAGGCAAAATGCTCCTTGTGGAGAAAGGCAGGTTGCAAACAGAAACATTTTTTGCTAGAAGCTCAGACTAAATTGTATGAATACGACTCTTATTTTTCCTCTGCAGTGATCCTATGTATTCTTAGCCAAAAGAATGAGCAGTTACTGTTAGCTAGCAAAATATCTTTGATATACCTCCAGGCACAATAAAGCCTTGTGTGAAGTAATTGAAAAAAAGAAAAGAAATAGTAGATTGTTACCTTAACTAGATAAAAATACGCCACATGGAAGTGTGTATACGTGTATTCATGCATGTAATATCAGATCATGGATCAAATCTTAGCTTTACTTACTGCCAGTCAAACATTTTTTTGTTGATCTGATCAATACACTCCAGTGAGACTTTGTCTTACTGTCCAGTATCTCCACTGAAGACCAAGAAAGAGATGTTACATGCAAGCCTTAGAATTTTTTGTAAGCTTTGTACTAAGACTGCAAGGTCCCCTAGAGATTGCAAGGTCCCCTAACAGAGGCTTCTCAGGCGTGCTTTGTCTAACTTTACTTCACCTGGTTTAGGTGTAACAGCTTTTTTTTTCTAATTGACCAGCTGTCTAACACTAATTTGATTTACACTTACCTTCGTATGGTATCACCATATTCCTCTCAGTGAAAGACTCCAGATACTGATGGCTTGCTCTAGCCAGAATTAAACCGCTGGTATTAGGATACAAAGAAGCAAAGATGCAGACAGCATTAGGAAAAGGGGTAGAAAGTTACAAAATGCATGTATAAACTTTGAAAGCATTAATATTGAGACTTTTTTTCCTGTAGAGACATATTCTTTCACTGTCTGAAATAGGGAGGCCTAGACAACCTTTACCCTATGAAAATTTCAGTTATACTACAAAGAAATTCTTGACTTCATGTATAATGCATGTTTCCCTTTTCCCCTAAGCAAGATTTGTAGTTTAAGAGCTTATGAATAATGAAGAGCTTAGAAAATGACAAAAGGAAGCATAGACATGCTCCTTGTACAGCAGTTAAGCATTTTGATTATTTGCTAAGAGCAGCCATTTTAAGCTATCACACATTTCAAAACCACTTATTTCACAATTAGCCTCAGCAACACCTAATTAACTCCTGCTATAAATATCTACTAAAGATGCAACAGCTATTTGTAAATTTGTATCAATTTTATATTCTGACATCTGAAGTTTAAGAAAAAAAAAATTTACTGGAATGAAATTGGAATCAGCAATTTATTCAGGAAATCTGACACAATAAATGAGTTTTCTGCATAATTAATATAATATACCAAGTGATACCTCTTTCTGTAGACATATTGAAGTTAAACCTTCAAAATATTTTATGAAGTTTTGTTTAATTAAAGTGACTGCTCTGGCATAAATATTAAGTAGTTCAATTTCCCGAGTCAAATACAAAGATTTTAGATGCTTAGAACCAAGAAAACAACCACAGTTAAAAATACTTTCAATCCTATAGTAATGATACAGAAAAGATTAGGGAAAACCAATAAAACACATATGAAGTCAAACTTTCATTTTGTCATTTCCCTTGCATCCATTCCCTGTAGTCACATTCGTTCTCTGCCTGTAAAATACAGAAACCTGTGTTGTTTACATCTTTAAGGAGGAGGGAAAAAAACCTCAAACACCAAAACCTGCTAAAGACTGTATTCCTTGTAAGCAAAAAAGCAAAAACAAAAGCAAAAATAAAACCCCAGTTTAGGTGACTTTTGCTGCTGTTATTGTGTTGGTTTTTTTTTTTCAACTATCAAACATCCTGACATGCCTTTTCCTACAACACAACTGTGCTGTATTTTATGCCAAGTTCAGAATCTCAGACTGCATGATCCTTGATCCTTTGTATTCAGCAGATAATTGGAAAAAAAGTGCTCTTTTGAAACACCTCCTTACCAGATTTTTCTTTTTTAATATATATATATATATATGTATATACACGCACAGTAAATGCAAATGCTCAGCAGCTTCTACATCAGTTCCACTTCAAATCTGTAATTTCCTTGCTTTACATACAGACATCCAGAAACAAATGCTATTTTGGACACAAATTGCTATATCACACAAATTACCAGCTCAGTAGCTGCTTTGTATCTACATCAATGTGTAAACACTCATAAGCTTTGCATCATCCAGGTGGAAGTCTTTCTGCCAAAACAATGATAATTTAAATCCTTTTGCTTTATTGATTGCTCTGATTGTCCTAACAAAATTATAGATAGAATAATATCCATAAAAGAAAAGACTACATCAGGAAGCAGAAAAGGCAGATCTCCTCCATGAGAGGGGACAGGGCCAGGATCTGCAGGCAACCCATGGGGCCTGATCAGGGCAGGCATCACAGAGAGCAGCCAACAGGTCATAGACAACCCTTAGGACAGTGAAGTGATGGAGCAGTTCAAGTAGCTTGGTCAGGAACAAGAGGATTACAGTGGAAGTCTGAAGTCCACCAAAACACAGAAACTAGAGACAAGGATGAAGACAAACTGCAGCTCTAGTGCCAGCAAGTCCAGAAGCACAAACAACGGAGCTCCTAAGGGTGGGGCCCAAATGAAGCTCATCAAGGCAATTAAGGCCTATTAACAACCTCAGCACCCTGATTTAGCAACTCTAGGGCTAAAAACACCCTCACCTATAATCCTCTCTTTGCTTTTAACATGAATAGAGAATATATCTTCTAAGTAACTGCTGTGTTAACAGGCATTTTGTTCATGAATCAGAAGAAAAACTTAGCTTATGATTTTCAAGAAAAAGATCATACTAAATCTTTAGTGAATAGCAATGTGAAATCATTACTTGCACAAGCATCCCCAATAAAACATTATAATTACATCTTAAAAGCATTTTAATTAAAATGAACTTTAAAAATTGGGTAAACATTTCCAAGTTCCACTGCAAACACACCAATGTCATGAGTTACTTCTTCACTTGTTAACTTGTAGATGTTTAGGTAGAGTTCTGGGGGATCACACAGCTACCTTTTTCTAAATGTCTGGAAGAGTGTTCCAAAATAACTTGAGCTGAGAGAGACTTAGACATTTATTTTTGCAAACTGTTTTCCTGATTTTTGTGAAACAATGGGCAAAGAGGTTTTGCGCACTGACCTAGCCAGCGAGGACATGGTGATACAGGGCTTAGGACTGTTCGTCATTGATGACTGGACCTTGATGTGTCGTTTTCTTTCTCTGTTTCTTAACCTGTACAAATGGTACAAATGGCACTAACTCTACTGTAAAAGCCATTAAAATGTGCTCATAAACTTCCATACTAGATGCACATATAATAATTATAACCTTAAATAGAGATAACATGCTAGATACACTGAAACAAGTAACGAGTGTTCTACTATCCTAGACTAAAGCCAGAATTTCACTCACTAAAAGCTTTCTTATTATCAAATTCAGAAAAAATACAGATGTTTGTGTGCAAGATTTATTTGGACTAGATATAGTCCAGTCTTAATCTTACATCTGTCATAATACAATCTTATGAAAACATAAATTTAACAGAAAATTATACACAGTAGCAATTAGTTCAAAATGTCATTTATATATAGCGTATTTTTTCGTTAGCTAATATACATATACTGGCAGACATTTCATCATGCAGTCCAAATAACCAGAACATACCAATTTTGATCAAAACCAAGAATAATGATGCTGTTGCACAATGCTTCATGTTTCTCATAGCACTGAACAACTGTTAGTGGGCCTTTGTTAAACATAAGGACTCCAGTGAAAACTTGTGAACTAAGAGGAGATTTTACCCCAAATTAGGGTCTTACTCCCAAAAGCTATACATGTACAAGCTACACTTTCTGCCTTCAAACTCTTCTCATGAAGAAACCATGAACTTAGGGCACTGATTTATACAGCACATTCAACAATACAAGAATATTGTTAGAAGAAATATGTATATATATACACACACATATATGATTTAATTACTATGGCAATATTCTTTCCTCATCTTAAAAAGAACAAAATGAGAAAGATTTCTAGTTAGACATTACATTTGTGTAATTTTCACATAGTTATTATTATATTTGTACAGGAATTCTAATTACTACACGATACTGCATCTTCAGGGCAACATTAATGAGAATCCATAGATGAAGACTAGAGTAAATCCATGTATGTGCATATCTACTGTGTTAAGTTTCTAAACCTATCATATTATTTTCCTGATCCCCGCTTTTAGGTAAGGCTATTTATATTTTGATTGATTTAATATAGGGAATGAGATCATAGACCCCACCATGCTTTGTTTTCTGAAAGAGAAAAATATCTGTTTTCATGCTTCTGGTAAATACATACACAACAGTTCTTTCTGAACACCAAGAAAATGACTTAAGTCAGCACTGACTTTGTGATGAAGCCAGCTTTTCATTGACCTGTGATTTAATAGGAGCTGATGTTGTGTATCTTTGTCTTTCGGAAAGTCAGTTCTTTTCCAAATCTTTGTAACCAACCTAAATTTAATGGTCTTTTGCATATCATTTTTGTCCAGCATGTTACATATATGATTTGCATTTCCCTGCCTCCCAGCCATATTACTGTAATTAATAAAAGTTCAAATTAATATGCCTGTAATTCCAAAGACAAGCTACATTTCAGGACAGTCTTTTCAGATTACCTGATTCAATTAAAATATCTTTAGGAAGACTAGGTAGTTTGATAATAAATTTGAAACCCATTTTAAATTACCTGTCCTATTAGTGATCAATTACATGACCATACAAGGATGATGTTATTTTTATATCTAATTTAATCATGTCTGAAATGGAAATAATACTTCCTTATGTCTTGGAATAAAGGGATAGTAGATAATTAATAGTGATGAAACTTTCAAATGTCATACCTAAGATGTAAGATCAGTCTAGATTTTTTTTTGAAAGAGAAATTCTGGAGGTCTGTCTATATAATCCCATTGAACCAGAAGTAAACTAGTCATACAAATGCATTACCAGTGTCCTGATTATGTAAAGTATCTCACTAGGTTAACTCAACTACACTTGTACAAACATATTTTTTGTTTGTATTACAAATATTTTTGTGTTTTGTGTTTTATAAGAACACACGTTCAGGAATCTCTGTATCATGTACTGCACCTGTGTGCTAGATATGTCCATTAGTTTCTGTAGAACCTTCAATGTGTAGAGTGATAGGACTTATGAGTATGTTCAGAATTCAATTCCTGTGCTATGGTTTATTTAAATAATTTTAGTCTAAATTAAGTTAGACATGATAGCAACAATAAGAGCAAAGACTCTTACCTATACTATATCCTACTGGAGAAGCAGTTTGCAGTGAGAACCTATAGGATTCTCACCGAATTCAGTGAGTGCAGGATCAGATTTTATATGCATGATATCTACATGATACAGATATCTGCAGTGTAAACATGAACGTATGGAGAAGGTGGCATTTCAAGCACTTAAGACTATTGTTTTCTTATAGAGGATTATGTTTGGTGCATTGCTACCAAATAGTATAGCGTACAGTAGAAAGCATGAATTAATTCAGCTTGCAGCATGACCATAAGTAAGTTCCACACAGTAGGCTTCTATGTCAGCTCTAATCTTAAGAACCTACTTGGATGCAGGCAAAAGCGAATTGGAAAGGTGTTTGTCAAACTATGTCCAAATGAAAAGAATGTTAAGACACTGTAGGCATTACTAGCTGATATGTGCTTTAAAGTAAAATAAAAGTAAATATGCTAATTTACACATGAAAACTGAGGACTGGGTTTGGTTATACTGCAGTTGTTTCTGTTATTCAGATTCAGCAGCAGAAGTCCCTGTTTCAAACGTCTATAGAACTGGCAACACATTACCACTCTCAAAACATGTATCTTGGTCATTATGTCATTGTGGAAATGGAGCTTTTATTATCACTCACTCCTCTTTCTAGATTTGTGCAAGTAAACATGGAGAACCAAAAAGGAAAAACTAAACATTTCACAGCTTCTTCTGCTGTGCATTATCATGCAAATAATGAGCTATGGCTAGCATTTACTTCACTTACAATACTCATTTACAGTAAACAGTTTAGGGGAAAATAAAATGTTTCATTTTAATATTCATTTACATTCAGATGCAGTTCTTGTGTGCCTGTCCTCTGGCTATGGCTTTCATCCAGGTGTAACAGATTACTCCATCCTAATTTTGCTTCTATGTTCAAAAGTTGTATAAATAATATTAATAGTAGTAGACTGAAAATTGTCCACTGTCCTGAAATACTTCCTTTAAATTATACTGAGAAGCTACATCTAAGAAAGATCTTCATTTGAGTATGTCATGGTAAAAAAAAAAAAAAAGGCAAAAAAAACCCCAAACAACATCCCCTCCCTCCCCCCCTCCCCCAGTACATTAATTCATTAATCTTTGCCTGGACTGTCAAAATCACAGCATTTAATGTTAATTCTTAAATAACGTCCACCAGTGATGATGGGTGACTTTTTGGACCCTGGTCTGTGGTTCTGCATTTTGTTACGGTGCTATAAATAGGAGTTAGTACTTGTAGAGCAAGGGGAGGGGGGAGCAGGGAGTAAGTGGCTGTGTGGTACTTTGCTGCCAACTGGGGTCAAACCACAACAGTCCTTAATGAGATTGGCTCATCTTTTGCTGGTAAAACGAATTCTTGGCAGACTCCTGCAAATCATGCCTGCCTGCAGCCTTGGAATATGTTCGCAGATGAGCTTAGTGAAGAAGATAAAATGTATATATAGGTATGAAAATTTCTGCATAAATTTCTGTGTAACAGTCCATGTACCAAGATGAGTGGTGAGGATGACAAGCAAGTGAAAGAAAACACAGGAAATGGGCATAGTGAAGGATTACTATTACTACTGTACTACAAAGACAGAAGCTTATCTACAACAGTTGTAGAATTAAAAATATTGCATGGCACTCTAAGGACACTCCAGTGCATCATATTGAAGTTAGAAAATTTTGCCTGCACATTCATCTCTCCATAGTCCTCGGTGTAAGTCTATGGCAGTTTATAAAAGTCATTTAATTCATTTAAAATATGTGGGCAGGCTTTATAAAAACTATTAAGTATAGATTAGTACTGTGTTAATTTACAGTCCAAATACAGATAGGATATGTAGGCCTATTCTAAATTCTATTTCCTACACAGACAGGTGAGAATGGTGCAGCCTTTCCACCAGTTTACCAACCAGCAGATTTAAGCCAACACACCAGATCAGGAAAATGCACTGTTAAACACAAGACTTTTGCTGATTTCTTCTCTGTAAAACAGTGGAACACAGTGTGGTCCTGTATCACAGCACATGCACAAGACAAGAATTTAACCTCTCAGAGAAGAATTAAATCTCAAGAGTATTTGTGCCAGTAGTATCAAGCATCAGAGCAAAAGCTACAGTCCCATTTCACTTTCTGCAAACTGGTTGTGGAATGTAGTGAAATCCTGAAATGGATGTACTTATGTATAATATATAGTTTCAGCATTTCTTTCCTGAAGAAAACCACTGAATTAAATTGCAAAGAGCTCTACTAGATCAATAACCTCATGACATTTTATACATGTTCATTTTACAAAAGTGACTCCTCCGCAATTTTAAGCAGAGATCTAGTCAAGTAAATGTTTAATACGGTAGAGTAATTTGTAAGAAGAAAAAATTATTTCAGCCCAATTGGAATATTTCCATAAACTTCAAAGGAAACAGAAAAGAAGCTTCAGACCAGATAGTGGAAAGGGAAATCACAGTATAGAGGTATTGTTTTGAAGTATATAGAAAAAAGTGTATGAAAATACTTTTCTTTTACATTTACTATTTTTAGTTTATCTCCATTTATAAATCAGGTTATGTTGTATCTTGCTATCTTTAGCATGCTATCTTTAGAAGAATCAATATTTACTAAAATAAATCTCCATATATTCTTCCACTGTCCCATCAACTCTTCTCTATAAACTACATCTTTATGAGTTAAAGTAAGCAAGTTACTGAAGTACTATTTATAGGCAACTGCTACTGAAATAAAATACATATACTGGGGGTAAGATTCATCTTATTTTTGTGTCTTTTGCATTTACATAGCTCAATGTTATTCACTTGGATCTAATAAATGAAATCTTGAAAAAGAAACCACTGTGTTAAGTCATGTCTCTTATGGAGAAAAATCTGTAAAGTACACCCTAAAGAACTGGATTCTACAGCTACATACGATGCCATTTCCAAAGATAACAGGAAAGCTCTGTCCAGAAATAGTGTGCTTTGTGATGGAACCGGTGCATCTAAAGACAGAGGTGGAAGTAGACTCAGGTGCCTTACTGCTACAAGACAAAAATGGGTATCCTCTACAGACATGAAGTTAGCTACTGCTTGATATAAATCTGTATAAGGTCTTGAAATCTGTATAACAGATATTAAAGCAATCCCTGGGATTATCACAGTCATCTCTTTCCAGAGTAATATAGGTTTTCATGGAATCTTTATTCAGTAGAGAAAGGCAGAGGCAATCCCTCCCGTCATCACCCTCACTTGAATGGTGATGTAAGCATGCAAGTGGAAAAGATGATTGAAGAAACATGGATCCTAGCTGGAGGTCACAGCTGGCCAGTACTGTACAATAACAAATTTAGAACTGAGAAAAGATGGAGCTAAGATATCTCAGTTAGGCCCTGTAATTCCTTTTAGTTACATTACTCAGATTTTCCTTTGCAGAAAACAATTCCCTTGACATGGCACAGAATGTAGCCATTTCTCTCAGTCTGAGACTTTTCAAAAGTAGACAGCATCCCAGAAGACTGCTGTTCTAATGAACTCTACTATCATGCCTACATCCCTGAATGCAATGTGTTTATTTATATACTCTGGATAGCACTGTATCTGTTCATTACAAAATTCACTTTTCTTCCAGTCACTTGTCTTTATTAGGCAGGGTACATCCTGCCTCTTTTTTCAAGACATTTGCAGATGCTGAGGCTTAAAAACAGACTGGCATCCTCCAACGAAAGACACAATTTTCTGTAGACATACTCACTACTGTGTTACAAGCAATGCTATGCTGCATTTTACTTTACTAAATCTAAGATTTCTGAATCACCCATTTCTAATCTAATGGTCCCCTAAAACCAGAAAAAGGTTAATTATTAATCTCTATGAAATCTGGATAGAATACTAAATATTTTTTTTCCATTCTTAGCCCTTTATATCTACTTTGTACCAAAAACTTGAGAAGATTCAAACTTGGCCTTTTTTTTCTGTCCTCTTCTATCCTGGCGATCAATTTTTTCCCTTTTACCACCCTATACACACACACACACACACACACACACACACACACACACACACACAAACACACACATCCAGTACCTTAAAACACCTGAATGGTCCACAGGACCACACTAATGAGAATGTCTGTATCAAGATTTTAAATAAAAACAAATCTTAAATATATATCTGCCTTACTAAGATATTTTGTGTGATATTGAGTAGCAGTATATCTGTAACTGTATATATGATAATCACATATAATTTAATGTATTTATTGCTTCAAATATTTTTATTTCTGCAGCCTAAGTGAATTTTAAAATTAATTTTTGGAAAAAAATAATTTTAAGTTCTGAAACAAGAATTTTGAACTAGGAATTAATTTGATAACAGAAGTTAAAGCTTGCTGGTTTATTTATTATTAAAAAAAATTTCAATATAATCTGTTCTATTGGCACTGGTTCTGTCTTGCTGTTTTGCTCACCTGTTATAGCTGGTGAAATCAGATGCCTAATACTAGATAACATATAAAAATATCTTTTCTATTTTGACATGTGAAATTTAAACCCAGAATGCCTAGAAAACATTAACATGGATCATAAAAATAACAAAATACACAAACAGCTTGGAATTCTGTATGTGTAAAAAGAGCAATGTCTAGATAACAATATGTTTCATTAACTAAGAGGAATAAAGAAAAAAATGTGTTGCTTTAAAATGAAAAAATACTGAAATATATATTTGAAAGATAATTGTCACATGTTAACTTTGTAAGACATATACGCATATATCTTTGCAAAATAGTAATTACACAAATTTTCCCAGAAAAATCAAGAACTAACTAGAATATAAGGTACTGAGAGAAAAAAAATTAGAACGAAGTGTAACAGAGTGATTTGTGTTATTTAAGCACACCTTATTTAGCAAGCACAGAAGTACATGTGTAAAAATTTCCTTACATGCTTGATTCTATTCAGCTATACAATACTTCAAGTGTACATGTAAGTCCCTTCAGCATCAATAAAACACAAGCGTGTCCCAAAAGATACCCTATGTGTTTGCTGAATCAAACAAATAATTCAGATCATGCAAATGTCACATGGCCAGCATCAGAATAAAGTCTACTTAACAAAGATGTATTTGGAAGAAAAAAAAAAAAAGGAAATATACAGGAACAGTAAAATAGGGGAATAATATACCTCCTGTTCTACAAACTTCTTGTTGATGGGCTTCTCTTCCCCATATACAAGGGTCTCTGTGCAAGCACAATGGAAAAGAAGTTGTAAGAATAAATATCTGTAGGGTTTAGAAAATGTTTGGCATCTAGAATAGTGAATAATTATGTCCTAGGCTATTCGCAACTACCTAAATGAGCTACCGAACTCCTTATAAATGCAAACTAATCTATCAGAAATACGCTTCCATTTTGGAAAGTCTACAGAATCAGTTGTTCAGCCATTTCTGTTTTGAGAGGGTGGGCATTTTATTCTGATAAGCATAAAAAGACATATGTAGTTATCTTTCGATTAAGCTTCAGTTATCTTTATTCTCGGAGATATATAGTCAGTAAAGAGAGAAAATATTTGTCTTTGTTGTGTTTCATTTCATGGTTTTCTGCCTAAAGACAGTTTTATAAAATGGTTTAGATAACACTGGGTGCTTGGATAAAATAAAAAAAGTTATTTTTATTTTTTGTTATTTAAGGGGTTGACAAAGAGACTAAAGAAAACAGTGTGTAAATACTGTGTGTTCCTTATCAGCATAATATAAATGAATGAAAAATTAATCCAGGATCCTTGGAGCTATAAAAAATGCCTGACTATATTCATATGAATACAGAGGGATCTATATTTTGTCCTGGATTTATCTATCTTAGAAAACTGCTCTTTCAATTTCTAGCTAGATTTTACAAACTTAAAATTCTGTTTTTATTCTCTTCATTTAGGATGTTTTGTGTCAGAAATTATTCTACATTCCTGTGCATAACAGAACTCCTGGGAATTTCCCTTTCTAAATTCGACATAACTGGTTGCTAGCAAAAGCTATTCAAAGATCAAAGGAGACACACGCAGTCAGCACTGCATCAAGCAGTATATTTACTCCCTGAACCATTTGCAACACCAAAAGTTGTCACATATCATACAGTTCAGTGTTGTTATGACACTTCTAATTTCTTTCTCTATCTTTAAAATAACTTGCCAAAGAAAACAGTATCTAAATGCAGCTTATAATCTTTACACTGTTTAGGAAATGCTGTAGTTTTACTGGAGACTGAATTAATGCGTAATGACGAAAATGACTGTATCATTTTTATCAGTAATAACCTGATATATATACACATATCAGAAATCTGACATTTATTTACAACCAGGGACACCACATCAGTGAAATAAAGCAAGGCAGAGTGGAATTTAAGAAGCAAACATTGAAGTATGAGTGTTTGTATTTGTTGGAACATAAACTGCTATCAGATGAGACTGTATTTTTCAATTCTTCCCATACAACTTCTAAAACTGCCCTTACAGTCATAGGATTATACTTGCTCAGAAAAAAATCTGCTAATAATAAACCAAAACACACTTCTAATATTTTGCAATCATTTTGTGTCATTGAAAGAAAGTGCCAAAGAAGAGTTATGTATAATGAAACAACACTATATGTTTACGTAACAAATTGTGGACTTAATTTTAGTTCACTGATGCTGGTTCTTCATCTTTCTGAACCTCAGGCAGCCACTAATACAAGCAGAAAAAGCCCTAAGCTTACCTAAAAAGAATTTATTCCAGAAAGGTACTATTTTTTTTTTTTAATTCAAATTGCATGTTCAGGTGTGGTAGCAGATGAATTTCATTTAACTGTCCCTGATATTAAAGGGTACACTCCCTGAAAGCTTTATTTGTCAATGGCAAGTCTTACCTCTATCAATACAATATTTCTGTAATCTAATAGAGCTTTAGCCAGTACTAACCCCTCTTGAAATATTTTTTTTTGTATTCTTTTTTATCTTGTATATGTGTTAACTTATTTACTATTGTAACTATTCTGAAGATTTAAAAGAGCTTTAAAAGGAAACTCTCCTCATTTCAGCAGTGAATGACAGTTAACTAAGCAAAGTCAAAAGGAAATCAATAAAGAAAACCTAAGGTCAGAAGAAAGTCAATGCTTTTACACAGTTAAAACAATGTATCCACAGCAGATGAAGTCAGAAGTAACTCTGTAAGCAAACACTGGATTTTGCTTTTGTACTTTCTTTTGCAAAAAATGCCTAAGTGCAACTTACCTGCTTCACTCAGGAGCAGCAGACCTTCACTGAGTAAAATCTACTCACAAGTTAAAACATCATCAAAATATTATGGAAACAGTTTTGTTTCCTGACCTAATTTGCATTAAAGTTACTGTAAATTAGAGATAAATCTGGTCACATGCAATTAAAAAAAAAAAAAAATTGATGATGCCATTCTTCTTTACTGCTCATTTTCAGTCATGAATATCAAGAGAGTGATAGTCTTATTAAACATGAAGATTATATAGCAAAGATATTTGTCAAAAATAGCCTGCATAGAAATGTTTAGCTATTTCCACCTTCTCTAAGAGAATTACAAAGGAAAACAGCTGGAAGCAGAGCTGTTAGCAGGAATTTTAATTTGCCATGCCTTTTTTAAATATAGCCTTGGATATGCTCAGTTTGCCTAAACTCCAAGACTGTCAAGGACTAAGAATGCATGGATATTATAGCACTGGATCCCCATTAATTTACCCCAGATTGAAACAGAACACATGATTTTTCATTTGGAATTGTAGTGACACAGCTTTTATCCTAGTTAGGAAAGGGGAGAACAAGCACATACCTGTTTAGAAAAAAGACATCATTATAACAGCAAAATACATATACAGTTAAAACCACTGTGTGGCCCTCTTTCAACACAGAACTAAGTGACCTGCGCTACTTGATATCCTTTGGTGCAAATAAATTGATACCCAAAGGCAAATATATTCCAAAATAAGCCCAGTAGTAAAGCAACACATCTAAATCCAAAGTAGTTAACTGATCACAAAATTCCACACAGAACTTTTCCTAATATAGGAACAGAAATTTGATCAAAGAGAAAGCTGTTGCCTTGCTAATATGCTTAGCTTAAACAGTAGCAATACAGTTAATATTACCGAGTCACTGTGTATTTGCTAAAGCTAAATTCTTCACCATCAGTTTTTAAAAACTGATTGGTTGCTGAAACTCAAGAACAACTGCGGAGAGTGGGTAGCAAAATTTCCCTTGTGGTTTACTGCCTATAACAAAGTAATATAGTTAAAATAATCTACTGCTCCATATCACCTGCGAGTGAGCAGATTCTTTGGAAATTTTTTCTTTCCATTACTCTAAACAAATTCCCATTTGATACACATTGGTTTTCACACATTTCCATGGGGCAGCCTCTAATTCACACTGACATGAAAGTACACTTGACATGAGTCAGCAAAACCTGAACATTTCCTATCACGCATGATGTAAAGAAAATTAAGAGATGTCATTCCAATTTACACATATTACCAGACTGTAAAAGCCATCACTACTTAAACTTCCATGTTCATTTGGTCAGGATTAGAATTCATTAATTTCTTGAATAAGGTTTTTCGTAGCCTTCCTTATTGTTGCAAGAAGCAAAGTAGGATTTTGATTCCCTTTGCCAGGTTGATTAAAGGTTTGGCCTTGTTTCATTCTGTTTCAGGTCTTGGTTATATGCCTGCAGGGTGACACCCTCCAGCAGATGCATCTTGAAGCACTTATAGCATTGAGTGTGACAGAATTAGAAACTCTGACGACATTACTGATTGGGAACATGAAAGGTTGTAACTGATTTTAACACATCCAGTAGTTTATCCAAGGCCTTGATGATCTGTCAAAAGACTACAGTCACTAACATACCAAAGATTAAACTAGGAGAAAGATGAGCCTACCACAGGTGTCAAAAAAGACAAGTTGAGTTCAAGACTTTTCCACAAACCTTGCTTTATATATGTCATGTCTTGTGATTCTCAGATAATTGTGTAGGGCGTCATCCACTGAGAGAGTTATTCTGATCAGTAAATTTTTTGAGTATATATTCTTAAAAACTTTTTCGTAAAGATATCTCTTCTAGAAAAAAAAAAAGGTATTGCAAAAGGGCACCAGTTTCAGTGACACGTTACTGTCAAACAGGCGATCCTGAAGCAGCACAGCTCTCAGCAGGGATAATTTGCTTACTCCAACCAAGGAGCCTTTTACCAAACTACTTAAACTATCTCTGTGTGACACTACATGGGTGTGAATAAATGGAGCTCTAAGCAACTTGTAAAATAAAATATTTAAACAGATAAAAAGCCCCACCTTGAACTTAGCATCCAATTATATCTGGTTTACTCTCAAACTTAAGTTAACCTTTCTGTATTTGGCAACCATAGGTCTTATACTCCAGCAGCTGTTTCCCTTCATCATTTTAGAATCATAGCCTATTACCAACTAAAAACATTAAAAAAGAATCTGTTGCTATTATAACTTCTTCTGTTTTAGTCCCATTTTGATATTTACTCATTTACATGTTTCCTAGGCTGTCCTAAAATGGATCTTCTAATAAATGCCCTTTCAATATTTTAATATAGTCATCTGAATTCAGAAAATCTTTGTTGTTATTCTTTGTTGTGAAGTTAAAGAACTGAATCATATTTATTATAGCTGATTTTGGAAAGTTAGTTCTTTCTTGAAATAGTATGTGATCTTCCACATGATAAAGATATCTTAAAAATGTGGGATGACACTGTATTTTTCACAGCATCCTAATGGCAACTCCATAAACATAACTGTCAGATATTTCAAAGTGTTGACCGGTGCTATTTAATGTATTCCAGGTTGGCAGTCAAGTTTACTGGGTAGATTATGACTTAGTACTGACACTAGAATTGCTCTAAGATTTGTTTAACTCTGCTTTGGTAAAGTACACACCTTGACTGAGCAAATTTAGAGCAGTTCAGAAGGAAAGCTGCATTCATGGCTGAATGCGGATGATGTGTGCTACAGTGGACACTAGACAACCAGTATTCTGTCATTTCATTGCACAAAACAGTAAAATTTTTAAAGGAAATATTTTCATCTCCAGCATAGTTAATTTTTACTAGACTACAAAATGACCTTGGAATTCTGTGGCTGCTGACATGGAGACTCCTTGAAAAATAAGAAAACATTCAGAAATATAAGTAGTTATATCAAAACTGGTCCATATTTTGTAAACTAAGAGTATTATTTAGGCAAAGTATATGAATGAAAACTTCACTGAGTTCTAGAATTCGAATTAAACGCACTTATTTGAAAATCACTCCCTGTGCCAGCGCTGTGCAATCAAGGGGGAGCTTGAGTACATTACTAGACAAAGTTGAAACATTTCAATTACATATTCTGTACTTTCTCTTGGGGTTTCATTTTTAGATTTAACCATTTCTTTGACAGTAACACATTGTTTTATCCATGATACTTTTCTTAATCAGTCTGATACAATATAAAGCTGTAAAAACAAATCCAGAGAAACACATTTTAAACTAACGGTAATAGTGTAACACTAAATTCATTTGCATTTGGACATGAAACCAATATAAAATTCACACTTATGCTTAGCAGTTTTTATAAATGGACAGAAACTGTGTAGAAACTCTTTACTATGTTTAAATATACTCTTCTAGTTCAAACAAGAATGACCATTTGGAGGCAGTCATCAATTCTGTCTTATTTCTGTACATTACTCACTTGTTCCCTCCAAGTTTCCCTAAAACTCTGAGCTACATAAATTATTCTTTATCTCTCATCCTAATCCTAAATTACTGCATACTTGTTGCACTGCTTAAGCAAAACTGCATGAGCAAGATATTTCTCTACCTAGACTTTTTGCAGGCAATAAACCCATCAAAATATAAGATAATAGATTGTTTTCTGAGAAGCAAATGCCTGATACCATTTCTTTTTTAAGAAATTTATTACAAACCACTACCTCCTATGCCATGAAATCTCAGCAGTGACAAAATGTTATACTGGAAAAAATTATCTTCTTGGAACTATGTGGAGTTAATCTACACAGCCAATAGAGAAAACAGTTTGGATACCAAAAGCAGCCTTGTTTTGGTAAAAAAGTTTTGTAAATTCTCCTGTTTACCTGCTGCTTCAGTAGTAGAATTTTTTTGTTTCTGGGACACAGATACTGTGCCCACCTTTAATAGCAAAGGAGCCAGACAGCAAACTACCCAAACTTTATCAGGATAATGATGTGACTCATTCAGGTAAGGATCAACTCCTTGCAGAAGAATTTAAACTTTATTAAAGCTAATTAGAAAAAGACATGAACTGGTTAACAGGAGATTGTAGAGGCATGTATAAATAAGAAAAGATTTTTAAGAGCAACAATCTTTAGGCAACACCTGAACAGAATATGAAGAATTATATAACAATATAAATAATGAAATATTGTTTTCTACTAATATGGCTAACAAGGGGATGACAATGCCAAACTCTGATGTTTGAAAGCTACAATGAAAGCATACTCATATCAGATCACTCTTCTTACTCCTTGAAGGTAAAGCATTAAAAATTCAGGGGGAATTCAGCTGTTTATGAATTACATGAACAAAAATTGACCAAAGCAAAAAACCAGGCAAGCTTTACAGTGACATTAGAAAGGTAATGAAGAACAGCAGCAAAATATCACTACCATAGCCTTTCTCCTCTTGGCGAAATCCTCACCTGTAAATCAGTATGACACCAGTGATTTCAAGGAAGTGATGATAAGCCCCGCCTGATCTGAATTCAGTGTTGATTCTACACTGAGTAGGAGGTTGGACTGGGTTCCTCAGGGATCCTATGATTTTAGTTTGTACTACACCACAATTTAGATGCTGACAGGGAAATTTACAAATATAAGAAGACAAAAGAGAGAAAAATGGAATTTGGTGTTTTGTCTTCCTTACTGCTGAGGGAAAAATAATAAAGCAGTAATCCTGATTGAAAAGCCTGCCCATCTCTTTATCACATCTGTAAGGAAGACAGCATGTAAAAAATTTTGCTGAGTCCAGCTCACCAGGCATTTTAAATTCCTCTCCATTTTAATGCAATTTATGTATGTTAGGTGTGATCAAAGAGTAGTTTGGTGTGTCTGTTTAATAAGGGGAAGATCTGGTTTGAGTTTTCTGGGGCAAGAATGTGGGAAGTACATTTGTGTCATAGTAATTAAGCAATCTACTTTGCATGTAAGAATCTATATTCCCATGGCACTTAATTCTTAAAGCAAATGATACCAGAAACATTCTTTCCTCTGAAATATTCCTTTACTATTAGGTTTCCTCAGAAGTGACTAAGAAGAATGTGGTAATCATTTAACGCTTTCATTGGATTAATTACAATTTATTACATTATTTAAAAGTGTTATTTCAATTTTCCTCAGCAGTAAAGGTATAAAGGTGGTTCAAGCAAACTATCATATTGTTCATCAACATTAGAAAGCAAGTCATTAGATGAAGGATAATTTAATCAGCTTTCATTTTATTCTTGACTACTAATTACCATTACATCAATGTCTGTAATGCTAGAAATGAAAAAAGAAAACAACAAATGCATATTTTTAAAGCTCTTGCTGAAAAGCCAGCTGTAACTAAGGGTATTCAATATTTAATATTAAGACAAAGCATGTCAAAGTCTGGTGTCATTAAATTACATATATTAAACTTTCTATCAAGTTTTGGAAGTTAAAATATGATCTAATTGATATTTCCAATGTGAAAAAATAGCATCTTTCAAGACAAATGTCTATTTACATCTAGGCATAATTTATAGACACAAATAACTGCTACATAAAGTGGATAACTGTTTTTATTTAAAAGCATTTTATGGGTTTGTTTGGCTTGCAAAATAACCTTGAAAATGCAAAAACTGTAAATGACTATAGGTTAAGTTTACTTTTTGTCTCTATCATTGCTACGTTTCCACTGGTAGAAAAAAGCCTGTTATCTGCTTCATTGTTATAGGTTACATAGAACAGATATCCGAATACTCAGAACTCAGGTCTCCAATATAGGGGGTTTTAAGTAGCTAAAAAATAATAATCACAATCCCCTTAGATTAGGGACAATATCAAAGGTTAAATTTAAGTTGCCCCCTCTCCATATCCACATTAATGATGTTATTGTTGCAGCACCTCTGTTTGGGCACAAGAAGAATGTTTTTGTTCAGTTACAAAAACCACTATGAATCTTTATGTCTTTGTCAAGTGTGAATACATTAATTTAGAAAGCACAGACTGATAGAATATGTCTTAAATAAATTCTGTGGAAATACTACTAAACCTTAGAACTCAGTGGCTAGCAACTGGAGTTCTATGCATTAAGAATGAAATACTTAAAATTTTTCAATTGAATCTATGAAAAACCACACAAGCATTGAATCTTTTTTTTACACCACATTTAGAGTGCTGCAGTATCATTAATTTCTGAGAGTCCTGATTCACAAACATGCAGCTGAGATGAGAGGCAAGTCCAGAAAAATATCACCCAGAAACACAGATTTGAAAAAATAGCTAAAGGCTGCTTTTCTTTCTTTTCTGTGTAGGACAACATAATTTTGATGTATTGCCTGTTTTGGAAGAGAGGAATTAATCCATGGGGATTTGTTCAGGAAAATGCCTTTTGAAAGCAGTAAACACCAATGTCTCAGTGCAAGAAGAAATCTATGTAGTTGTCATATGCAATATAAAAGGTCGGCCTTTCACTACACTTTGTATTCCTGACATGCAGATACACATTAATGTACCAGCTATAGCCCTCTTGTAAAACATCTTTTCCAATTCTTAATCCAGCCTCCTAGAAATAAGTGGCTGACACTAAAACCCTTCAAATAGCTTAGACTCTCAAGTGGGATTTGTGCTTTATATGTACTTGTCATCGTAATGGAAAACACCCTGTCCTAATGCCACATTCTTAAAGTAAGGAGGGCCCTTTACAACAAAAGTACTAGTAATTCCAGGATTTAAAAAGTAATGACAGTAAGATTTTTCATAAGGATGGATTTTAACAAATCATGTTAAAGGATTCCATGCTTCCTTAAAAAAAAACAAACAACCCCCCCTCCCCCCAAAAAAACCAAAACATGATTTTAAAATGCAAATAAGGATGAAATGCAATGTGTTTATAAAAGCTTGGGATGATTATGAAAAAACGCATAATGATGCAATAGAGCTGTGAGATTACCTGTGGCATTTACATTCACAAACCTCACAGGATTCCACTCAAATCCATGAATCTCTGTGTATGTACGCAAGACTGAAAACTTCAGTAGAAAGCTGATAACTGCTTTCTTTATTCTGTCTTGTACTCCAGGTCTTAAAAGCTTCTGCCATGAAGCTAATAATCCCTGGTCACTGATTTAAGTGTAGCTCCACTGAACAGGTAATTCTTCAACAGAAGAACTTGGATTCAGAACTGGTTGTCATGTCACTCTGGCAATGAAGTTAGCTCAAAAATGTCTGTAATAGTGGATGGACGCTCATCACTGAGGAAACCTTTAGCCTTCTTCAACAGCTTGAACAAATGAGCATTTATATATATCAAGAGCTTAATGGGAAAACACAATGTTCATGAACGCTGAAAAATTCTTCTATAATCTTAAAAAGGGGGAAAGAGCACTGTGTCAGTTTAAGAAAGTCTTTATTCAGAAAGGTCATTGACATGTAACTTGTCCTTAAAACCAACGGTAAGGTTTAAATGCTACACATAGCCATTTTTTTGTTTTGCCCCCCCCCCCCCCTTTGTTTTTGTTTTTGTTTTAAATTTATTTGTACATTGAAGCCAAGGTCATAAGCATTAATAAGAAATAGTGGAACTGATATAACAACCCCTGCCTTTTAAAAGAAGTAATCCTTTTCTCTCATATACCCTCTCCTTCTTTCTCCCTCTCTTAGAATTATTTAGTTTCTGAGTTAGCTTTCTGCCACTTGAATGGTATAATTTGGCTTACCAAAGAGTTGAAATGGTATGAGGCCCAGAGAAAGAGGGGGAAGCAGAAGGAAGTTGTGCAAGGTCCAGAGTGAAGAAAGACTTAAGGAGGACTGGGACTGTTTAACCATATCCTGTTACAAATTGACATACCTCAAGCAGAGAGACATTCAAGATCCTTGAGATGTCAAACCAGACACATCAGTTGGATGAAAACTCTGTATTGAAGTGACTATATCATCACAGAATCATAGAACGTTTTGGGCTGGAAGATCATCTATTTACAAGCTCCTGCCGCAGGCAGGTTCATCTTCCGCTAGACTAGGCTGCTGAAAGCCCAGTCCAGCCTGGCCTGAAACACTTTTCCAGGGATGGAGGCACTCAGTTCTCTGGGCAACCTGTTCTGGTTTCTCACCACCCTCACAGTAAAGAGCTTCTTCCTAATATCTAATCTAAATGCTCCTCCAGTTTAAAGCCATTCCCCTTGTCCTATCCTCACATGCCCTTGTAAAAAGTCCCTCCAGATATCTTCTGGGCCCCCATTAGGTACTGGAAGGCTGCTACAAGGTCCCCTTTGAGGCTTCTCTAATATGGCCTCTAATACTCAAAATATTAATATAATAATAATAGTATTACGTATGCTGAAGTGGGATGGGACAGTTAGGCAGATCTTGTTCTGTCTGTTTGCTCATGCTGCTCCTGCAGGCCACATAGTACACTATAATTCTCAAATTCAGGCTTTATTGAACATTTATCTGACAGTGGAAGTCAGAGTACAAAACAAGCAATTGGACTAAATATTAGTTCTCAGGAGGGGCTGCTATACAGACAATCTATATCTTCGAATTAAACCTAGACATTTTGCCTGGGTTCAATGGCAGTGTGCGCACTCAGTCTGAAGTCTAGGAGCTTACAATAACTGCAACACATAAATGATATCTGGAGATACACCAGATAAGATACTTGGACAGATCCAATCATAAAATAATAAAAGATCACAAGGATCCAAATATCAGAAATAATATAGCCTATTTGGTTTTAAAAATACGCATTAAAAAACCTTTAGCAGTTTCACTGGATCAAGACCGGCAACCATAAGTTAACATTTCATACAAAATAAAATGGCAACTTTCTATTAGGAGACTCAAACAGCCTGTTTCATTGCAACAACTGTAATGAATATATTCCACTAACAGAGCAGAATTCTCCACTGACTGGTGCAAATCCTAGAGAATTACATGTCCACTTTGCAAAGGTAAAAAAGGAGCAAAGACACCACTTAGCTATCCTAACTGACAAGTCACGATCACTAACAGCATGGCTCTGATAACAACATGGATTCAATGGAGCCATTACTGGTTTATGCTGGAATATGCTGGAGGTGAATCAGAATAAGACCTTGGAGTTTAAAGTTGAGTGCAGAACAGGGAAGGAAAAAAATCCCTTGGTGCATATTAACACAATGTGGTATAGATCCATCGTCTACAATGCACTGGCTTGCTTTTAACTCTTAGCCTACAGCCAAATCAATATTAACAGTTTGTACTGGACAGAGACCAATAGCTAACGTTCTTCTCCTCTTTCCTGTTGCTTAATAGGACTACAAATAATGGTTTAAAATTACTCAAAGACCTACCCACATGAATTTCAGAGCAGGAACCAAAGTAAATTAAATGATCAAAAAATCTTTCACATTGCAAGGTAAAATATCTCTGAAATACACAAAAAAAAAATTAATCCAGAAATACCAATAGTATGTAGTCACTGCAAGAGTCCTGTCTGTTCTCCAATCATGTAAAGCAAATTTATGAGTCAATTTTTAAAGAAATTCAAAAACAGGAAAGAAAACTTCTCAGTATGTATTCCTGTACTGTGGATAAGTTACCACCATTCTGCCATTGCAGTGCAAGAATAAATCTGGTTAACCAGCCAATTAAGCGATGTATCTGCTGTGCACTGCTAGAGAAACTAAACAGCTGGAGCACAATGATAATTTTGGTTCTGTGCAGACTAGGGCTGATTTGTTTAAGGTCTTTAACAGACAGCCCTTTCTGGTACTGTTATGTGAAGACCCACAACATCCCTCCAACGCCCAGAACTCTACATAAAATGAACAGTGCAAACCTAATAAGTGTATTAGAAGAGAAGCATGAAATTTGTCCTTAAGGCCCAATTCTCAGTTTGAAGCATATCTAAATGTTGGTACTGTTTCATACCTGCTCTGCACTTGCTATACACAACACTTAGTAATGCATTCAAGTTTAGTACAGTGTTTGAATATTTACTCAATTTCAAGAGGAGTCACTCATACACCTCATGTGCATTGCTGAAGTGAAATTTATGCCTATGCACAAAATATAACCATGATGATTATAGTAATAATGGTAACTGATTTCTTGACCAATGAAAAAGTAAAGATTTCAAAAAAATATCTAACATGCTATATACTGTCTAGGAAAAAAAAGTTTCATGTTTTTATTGATACAAGGTCTGATCTTCTGCTGAACTGTTACATTATAGTCTGCAGTGAACACAGTTCTATGCTACACTAATAAAACACTACTGTATTCATAAAGTACAAAGACAGATTAAATAGATAAAAACTTCCCAACCTTGTCCAATATCAGAAAATGAAAGGAATTTTCCTTTGGTTATATTAAATGAATAATGCAAAGAGAAAGTCAATTCTTGTATTCAATTCTTGCTTGACTTACGTAAGTACAAGGAAGATTGTTGAGTTTTAAAATCAAAATTAACTTTTTATACAATCTTATTATTATGTGTTGCTAGTTTCATTTCACTGACACATAAGACACCTTTATTTGTATCTGCTGACAAGAATCAGTAAGACAAAAATGTACTAAAAGGGATTTTTGCCTTTGATAATACAATTAAACTATTTCATATGTATTTTTTGTTAATCATGTTTTTTTGGAAAACAGTTTTTTTCCTCTTAATGTAGGCTTTCATTACTTACCTATTGAAATACATAATTGTCTAACATAATTTTAAGTATTGTGAAAGAGGTACAATATTTATTAATCCATGTTTTTCACTAAACTGGAAAAAAGGATCACTAGTTTTGTATTATACGAAGACATAATGAATTGAAATGGTGACACATTAGGTCAATTAATATGAAATGAGTTCACACAAGGACAGCTAAGAACAGAGAAGAGTGGCATACTTTCTACTTGAGCTACAGAGAAGCTTTATGCTCTGTATTTGGCACCTAGAAAAGAACATGAGTTACGAATCTAGGAGTTTTAAAAGTAACTGAGCCACATTCCTTAGAAGGAAGCAACACAGGGCATTTGTAATACAGAGCCTCTCCAGACCATATTATCTATATATTTACATATAATTTTCTTCTACTATGCATAGTTATGCGCGCAGACAAACTGCTGTTCGGTTTTCCAATAAATCATAAAAAATGTCTGAAAGAAAAGCACAAATGATATGCACAAAAAAGTTTAGAACAATGCCTTTCATTTCAAGTTGGCAATTAAAGATATGTCAGCAAACTTCTTTCAGGAGATTTAAGACTGTGAATTGTACAGCAAATGTGTTTGGGGCCCCTCTAGCTTACACAGAATTATGAGGAATTCATTTCAATTCCAAATTTTAAATTTGTAAAAGTTAGGAAGAGCCATTTCCAAGGAGAGTTAAGCATGTAACAACTTTCACTTTTCAAAAAAAATCAAAAGATCTAGATCTCTAAATGAAAACTTACTCATATGTACTGCAAACTAAATCAATTCATACAAATATATGCAGACCAACTAATCTAGCTAGTTATAACAATGAAACTACAGCACTACGAGCTATGAGATTTTTCAAAAGCAAGTAAGCCGTCAATCCCACAAGACTCAATAAAAATTATAAGTGAATACAAACATCCATTCAAAGTTACCTACACAATCTAACATAAGGGCTCTCTACTTTCATTTCAAATGAAATGATGACGACCTTCTTAATGCTCCCATCTATCCACAACATAATATGGTTGATGAAGAGAGAAAAAAAGACACACAAAAGTACACAGTGAAACTTCTGGTAAGATCTAAATAAATAGTTTACTTTACAAAAGGATAGTATAAGAGAACTAATTTACTTTAGCAAAAGAAAGGTCGAGTAACAAATGAAAAGCAAAACAAAAAACCACCCCAAAACTGGTGAAAATGGGCCCAAACAGGAAAGAAGAAGTCATTAACTGAAGAGACCTAGCAGTACTATTATACATATAATATCGCATACAAAACACTGTCAACCTACCCATCTTTTCTGACACATGCAGCCCACTGTTACAAACCAGAGAAAAATTGCCAAATTGAGGGCATATTTCTCTAGGGAGTATCCATGTTGTGGGGAAATAATACCTTCTGTGTTTTAGAGAGAAGGTGCATTACCGAACAGGTTTTGTGATTTGTGTCAAATACACCTCCTTCATCTCCTCAGTATTATTTGCCAGTATGATCTCCTGTCCTAGTTCTGTAGCAGAAACAGCATAAAGCAGCTGTCTGCTTATATAGGTTAATATATAAAGTACTACCATTTATTCATCAGTTCAACAGTTTCATGTGACAAGCAGGTATTTTGCATTTCAGATACTGGAGGCTTCTACAAGAAATAGAGTATACTTAATACTTTTCAATACTGAAGATTATACACAATGGGAATGGAAATACCTACTATTTTGTTCAGTCAATGTTTAGATTATGTTGTACGTATACAATCAGAGCAGGAGTTTCAAGGTGTCAATCTGTGCAGGTTGCTGTGGAGTTTGCAGAGCAAATGGTCACAGTTGTTTTCTCTCCTCCTCTTACAGAGCCTGAACTTGCTACTTATCAGAAAGAAGCTCCTGATTCTCTGGAAATGTGATCCAAATGTCTGAGAAACCAAATTCAGTGCTAAACACTGGTGATTTATTTTATATTCTGAGCAGTTAAGTTTAAAGTAGCGCATGAAATAGGGGCTATTATTTATCGCATCATGCCCTGCCACATTAATATTCTTGCTTTAAGACTTCTGTGTGTGGATGAGGTAATTTAACCAATAGCATTGCAAGAGTACACTACTGTAAACCTTGGCTGCTACTGTGTTGAAGAAACTAAACAAAACAGTTCTGTATTTGAAATATGGGCAACACTTTGAGTTTTTCTCATGGAGACCAATACCATTAGAGGAAAATGCCTTTGCTCCCAGCATCTCTCTTGCAGAGTAGCTGAGTCTGTTAGAAAAATAAAGACCTTCCACATAGAATATAATCCATGTGTAGCATTACAGAGTAATTGCAGATGTATAGTGGTTCACAACATTAATATTGTCTCCAATCCAAAGTGCAAGCTATAACTAAGCTATAACAAGCTATAACTTAGCTATAACTAAATCAGTTATGTCATGATGGAATCTTCTTCCCATTCTTGGAGTTCATTAATTAAACTTGGCATAAAGAAGCACTGGCTGTTCTGTTTGACAGCGAAACCACATATTAACTCTGCTTGGGAATAATTTACATGCTTATTCTGGTTACAAACAGCAGCTGGAATAAGAAGGACTATGCTTATTATAATAATTTTCTTTGTGCTCTTCCAAAATAATGACCAATATACACAGAAATCACCTAATCCCAAACAAATCCCAAACGTACCTCCAATTTAATCTGCAAACCTCTCCCTATAAAATCATGCTACAAAATCCTGAAGGAACACACAGTTCAGCATCTTTGGAACTAATTTCTGCATCAAATCACATAGGTCTATTGGTCTTGACACTCCTAACAGATCTGCAAATTTAACAGAAGTAGTATTTTATTTGTAGTTCTCCCTCACACTATTAACATTTGAATAGGTACTGATTAGCATCATATACCAGTTATTAGTAATGCTAAAGATACAGTCCAATTGAAAGACTGTTATGATGACCAGTATATTTACTTCCACCTCCCCTGCATCTTCCCCTTTCAAAAAATACCCTGAATTGTAAAATGTTCTATTATGCCTTTCACTTTCTTGAAGGATGATGATGGCCTGTTTCTGGAGTGAGTTGGAAGCTTGGCAGTGTTTTAAATGTAACTAACTGCTTTCCCAGGTGTTGCTGGCAGTTGTTAACTGAAGGCCAAGGTTTAATACCATGGTGTTTTAAAACTAACACAAGTTCAAACTTTTCCAACACCAACACCTTACTGACCATAAACTTTAACATTATTAAGAAATAATTCTCACTCATAGCATATCTGTCTATCCTAATGAAGAAAAAAATTATGAAACATGGAAACACAGAAACAGTTTGTTCTCTCCATGTATAATTGCACATATTTATGCATATACGTGTATATGAATTTAAAAAAATAAGTAAAACATGGACTTTCCTCACAGTATTACTTTAATTTCCCTTTCAGTGATTTGGAGTTTTGATAAGCTAGCGCCCTTCACATCTTGTTTATTTTCCTTCATGCTATTAGATTCTGAGTCAAGCTACAGATCTATGTTTTCATGAACAGCTCTGTGCTCCAGCCCTTAAACTCTCCCCAATGCACTTTGTGTGTTATCTTGGTGAATACCCAGAAGGCAGAGTTAAACCAGAAGAAAGGTACTGCACTTGATCAGCTGTTTTTTATAAGGTCAATTTTTCAGTGGTTTAGATTCCTGCAGTGACACATAGTAAGGACAGATGACTATTTGTGCTGGCACAAGAAAAACTGTAGAAGAATACAATCAGATGTGCACTTATTAAATTAAAGCATATGAAAATGTTTTAATAAGCATTGCATAGGCATAGTAAAACTTTAATACTTATCTGGATTCCTCCTATGAGGGATTTGCAGCAGAGACTTTTTTTTTTTTTGCTATTTTTGTGGTAAACTTTGACAAAACAGTCCTTCTGCTTACCTGGCACTTGCTTTTGACTAAGATGATGAAGCAAGCTCAAATCTCATGATAGACAGCTGGATATAGTCAGAAGAAGTAAGAAGAATAACAAGACAATCACATAAGCCTCCTCTGATTCTCTGATTCTCCCCCCCCCCCCGCCCCGTGGACTTAATTCTGTTAAGCACTTTTAATGCATTTTTATGACAGATTTATTGAAAAGCTTGAAGATAAATGTTTAAATTCCATAAAGCATTAAAATATATGGAAGGTATCAATACATTTAGAGGCTGTACTAAAAATTAATCCTTATATTGCACTCCAGTTACAATCTTTCAGCATTTTCTTATCTTTGTTTTCAAGTCCAAGTATCTCAGAATTCAAACAGAGCTTCATACGGTATAATCCATAAAGGCTTACATAAAAAGGATTAATACTGCTTCAGTTTTGCATTATAGATACTGCATGGCTATAGCTAGGTGAAATCAACTGCATTTACAATAAATGCACAGGCTACAGTATTTTGAAGATATTTCTAAAATACATATAGTTATTTCTTTTCTGCATTATTTCAGTATCACACTGACTGACAACCCTTTGGAATTTACAGCCTTACATCTTACTCCATACTGCCAAAAGGTCAGGCTTGAAGACAAGCTCTGTAGAAAAATTACAGAGCAGAATACAAAGGGTAATATGTTAAATTAAACATTTGAAAGAAATTGGACTCATATAAGCAAGCCCCTTCCTCTGTGAACCTGGAGACATAACAACATAATACGGCAATCAATGCTACAAATTAGAAATTATTTCCTTATTTAACTCCACAACAAAGACCATGGAAAGATTTGAAAAATAAATTTAAAATAGCTATGACATGAAGATGAATGAATGTATCGTGATCTTAACTGAAAAAGAAAGAGCATCATAGTTTCAACATAACTATTTTCAACTGTAAGAAATATCTCACCTGATTTTAATAAGTAAAAGAAATCTTGAAGCACAAGGTGAGTCTTTGGCAGCTTTTTATTGACTACTAGCAGTTTTTTTAGTAATGGCATTTAACTTATGTTTGAAAGCAATGCCTAACTACAGCTCAAAATAAAATATGTTTTATCCAAGACAAACCACCTTTGTCAGAAGTAGGTAACAAATCAAAAGTATGGAAGGAGTCATAAGAGTGGGGGAAGGGAGAGAAACTTGAAAAAATAAGAGTCGGGTCCAAAATAGACTACATCAGTTCTCAAAGATATGAAAATCCTGCAAATTAATTACTTGTTACATGAACAGTAATATCTGAAAAATGAGTCTGTAGAGCAACTGAGTGGATAGGGACCAAAACCAAAAAAATTCCTCTGCTAGAAGATTTGTGCTGCCACAATGAAAAGAGCAGAATACAAGTAGAAGATGCAAAACCACGGGTGACAAACTAAGGGATTTTTGACCTGTACAGGATTCAGAGAACTTGCTTTTGTAGTAAAACTGATGGAATGCACCTTTACATCAAACTGTGAAAGTCATGTGAAGGGAAAAGAGCTACACTAAAGCAGACTAGTGAAAAATTGCCCAGCATGTGTAATAGAGAGTAAGAAAGGGAAGAATTGTATGTCAGCTTTTACTGGTCTGGTACATTTCCTAAAATCTCAGTGGATAGCTTCATAAAAGTTATGAGGCACTTCAATGTGTAGAAAGGTAAAGGGATAGACAAAAAAATATTATCAATCTAATTCCCTATCTCTTTGTGATCAAACCTTGAATTGCCCACAGTCTTGCAGTGGAACTACTGAGATCTGCTCTCTAAAGTAAAATCCATCAAAATATCAGAGGGTTTTTTTTATTGCAGAAAAGGTGATTTTAATTTAAAAAAAATATTTTCAATATAGAGAACTTAAAACACCCACAAGAGATAGAACTAGAAAAGTTAGCATGCAAATCATCTTCTGCTTACTATATCCTGACTTTTGAAGACACTACTATTTTCCACACAATTAAATGATTTTCTTTTTAGGTGGCAGCAAAATCTGACTAGTCCATTCCAGTCCCTAGAAAGTTCTTCCTGTCCCTTCTGAAGCCTGCCTACCTGGCATTACCCTATGCTACCATCAAAGATTCTCTTCTCTGAAGTGTAGGCTTCCGAATTTGCTATGACTCTCTTGCCCACTGCATCCTGCAGTGTCTGAAACCTCTTCCCCTGACAGGCTTAGAAGCATCCCCATGAAAAAAATCACTCAAGTTTCCTCATTCCTGTATTTTAGCTAATATTTGATTATATTCTTATACAATAATTATATTATATTTTGACTTATAGATTGAAAATATTTTCTTCAAATTGATTAATGAAGTCTGCACCTGTCAGCAAAACTCTTTGTTCCACATTATACTCAATGTCTGCCTTTAGACTTGGGTTTGGTTGTCTGGTTTGTTGTTTTGGGTATTTTACACTATGATATAAAATAAAATTAATAGGTATTGGTTTAATAAAATTCAACTTTATATTTCTGAAAATTCTACAAATTCTTTTCTGGTACTTTCTTTGAAGTTTGAATTGATACTTTACTTCCATTTCAGCATTGCAGAGACTCAGGGTACATGTACAAGTACATGAAAATTGGGAATATACACACTGATTTGTGAAAATCTATTATATCATGCCCTCATAAACAAGGGAAGGCTAATCAAACCTATAACTGACTTTGGTTTGGAAGTACCCACTGACTTACAGATTCTGATTTATTTTAGTTAGAACAGAAATAGTGAGTTTTATCTGGAGCATTTTGACTTTGGTTTTCTGCTAGAATTACTCATGGAAACAAATGAAATAAAGGATTGAGGTCTTTGTAGTATTTGTCTTTGTAGAGATATATTTCTATTTTATTGCAAGACTGAAACAAGAAAAGTTATCTAACATAGTATTGTTTAGTCATTCATATTGTAAGTTATTGTCATCACAAAAAAACCCAATAGCAATCTCTGGAATAAGTTCTTTCAAACCTCAATTTATATATTCCACCAGAGAGTTCATACTTCTCTGATAAGTGAAACCAGCAACTGAACAAAAATTGATATAGTCCAAAGTATGCAAAATTGCACTTTGATTTGTCATGCACCTATCAAAGGTGGCTAAAAATTTCATTAAATATTGATCAAGAAAATCACATTTTTTACTACTATCATAAATTTGACAAAGTATTTTACTCCAAAAAAAGGGTTTGCAGCTTCATCAGTTATTTTCTGAACTGGCATAAACCCAAGAAATTCAGCTATCTAAACTACTGTCAAAGGCAGAACTATAGATCATGAAACCTTGTCTCAGCTACTGGTAAAACTATGCATAGCAATAGGAAGGACAAGATAAGCTGTGAGACTTGAAGTAACTGCTCTGAGGCTCAGTTTGCCCAAAACTCCCTGTCACTTTCTATTTTGAAACAATATTTTCACATTCCATTAAATCCAGGTAGACACACTAAAGCAGAACTACCCCAAGATATGAAAAGACATGTCTGTAAGTAATCAGAAGTATTCAAATAATCTATTTATATTCCATTGACTCCTTAATCCAAATCTCAATACCACTGTGGCCATCAGGTTCCAGTCACTCAATTTACAGGTAGCTTCCTGTGAACAGCACATACACATCGTCTTCTTTCCTCTCAGATGATTGCGTAGGCTTGGGCTGCTTTTAAGTGACATTTTAAAAATATGTATTTTACTTTTTACCTATTTTCAAGTTGCTGTTATACCACTTACATAAACCTAGCTGTTGAAATTTATCTTTCATTTTATTTAATGAATTTGATCTGTTGATCTTGTTTTCATTAGTAAAGCATTGGAGGACATTCAAGATCATTTAATGTATCAGTTTGCAACTTTTATTTCCTCTTTGGTGGGTGAGATGTTACCTGAATATGCCTATATTGGGAAGACTATTTTGTTTTTCATAATATGATCGTCTTTTGTTAAAATTAAAGAGGAAAAAAAAAATAGTTCAAAAATTTGATAATGTATGCTGCTTATTTTTTATTTTTGCTTTCTTACAAAGCTCCAAAGAGTTCAAGTTTTTTCTGCCATATTTCCTTACCCTCTTTCTTTTTTACCCACCAACAGCTTTCAAACATCTAACAGGCTTTTGAAACTTTCCCATTACAGAATAAAAGCTGTTTTGATGCTCAGTTATACTACCCAATTTGTTCATCAGCTTCACTGAAATTAGTGAGGAGCTCAGGCTTTTAAAGACCTTATGCCATCACTACCCTGAGCAGAAAATTAAAGAAGTGAGAAGAAAACCCCAGATTGTCTTAGTGATACTATAATATTTCCATTACAGCTAAACATTCTATCAGAAGTGAGGACTCTTCACTTACTAATTTTCTGTCATTTGCTGCAAGCACTGCAGTTGAAATTTCACATTCTGTTTTTTTCTGTCTCCATATTCTCAAAAAATGGAGCTCCAGCAGTTTCACTGCAATCTGACTTTGCTACTAAAACATGCTTTTCACTAAATCATGAGAAAAACAAAAATAAAACCAAAGCTGGCATGAAATTAGGTTACACAGTATGAAATTATTTACAGCAGCTCACCAACACCTACATCAAGGAAAGTCACAGTGTCTGAGTCTGCAGAACTTATGCGGCTTGACTGTATTACATCTGGAGGTCGACAGCTGGTTATTATATACACCTAATTTACCCAAGCAGTAAATACTACAAGTAGAGAAATCTATTCACCTAAGGCTTATGGTTGAGTTAGTTTACCATTTTATGTTGAAAATAAAATGTAGAATAAATTATGAGCAACTCTTCCCAACACTTCCTGAACAGTGAATGGTGCTCCACAGTGTAAATTCACTAAATGAAGTGTCTTTGATAGAATTATAAATCTGACAATGAACATGAATCCTGATTATTTTTTTTGTAAATACAATAATAATTTAAAATTTTAACAGACACATGACAAAGGGTATTGGAACTGTTAAACTACAACTTATAGCGAAGGACTGCTTATAAAAGGAAAAAACCTAGCAAACTAACAGTGTGATACTGAAATTACTTTAATATGGGCTAACTCTATCACCAAAGGAATACTAAGAAAGCTGTATGACAGCATGCTAAAATAAATTCCTTGTCAGACATTATCTTCTGTCATAAAAATACCTGAGACAATCTATATCCTCCATTCTTTCAAGATGAGACAAGCAGGAAGACAAAACACAAACTTTATTCCCCCTTCTTGAATCTTATTAATCTATATATTAATCTAAGGCATGCAGTTGTCTGCTTCCAGAAAAAACACGTGACTCTTTTACGTGCTGTGTTCTCATTTATAACAGCCTAAGGTCTCTAAGGAAAATACCATAGCAAGAGACTAAGAAAAAATCAGCTTCTACATAATCAGTAAAACACACATTGAAGAGGTAGCCAAAGCCTGAAAACTGCATTATGAGGTTCTTGTTCAAGAAAATAAGAATCATTATCAAGTTCTCATCCAAAATACCCTGCATATATGATTTTCTTCCTTCAGAGTTTAAAGACAGTACATAAGTTTTATTGACTGTACTAGGTAAAAAAATGCATGCTTAAATCTTGTCTTAAGCAAGGATGCCTATCCACCTTAGTCTTCAGTGCCTCAAGATTTGCTTGTAACCTCATGGAATTAATAACAATTGTATAATTGGCTTCAACAGTAACTAGACTAGAGCTGTAAACAGAATAATTATAGATTAAGAAGGAGAAAATAATCTTCTCCAAGTATGACCCTTGTTGCAAAACTTGGTAACCCTGGATGTTTATAAATAGAATGCTGATTTCCAGAAACAAACCTTTAGAAGCTGCCAGGGGATGTGGGGAGGAGCAGGACAGGAAGAGAAGAGAGAAAGATTTAACTAGAAAGCAGAGAGTATTTCTGGATTCCCATTAAATATATTGGAAAAAAATCATGGTAACCGTTCACCAAACACCATTCAGGTGGAATCTATAGCTTACCATAAAGTGATACTATATAATAATATATATTGGTAATATATATATGGTAATATATTACTACATTAATATTAATGCAATATTAATGCATATTAATATATAGTGGTAATATAAATATATTAAAATTAACAATATTGATGGCAATAGTAATACTTTGCATACCCATGCTGATTTCCATTGAGGTATCCCTCAGCATATGCAAATAGTGACAAACTTTACAATGGCTTTGTGAGGATATGGCTAAGCATAATTAAGTAAAACAAAGTTGAGCACAAAATAAGCATTTGAAGAATGAGCTTCTCCAGATAATACTTCTCAATCTCACTGAAAAACTGAACAAAGGCAAATAATCTGAAGAAACTTTTTTATAAATATATGCATATACAGGAATGCCAAATAAGTTTCTGTCCATATTACTTCCTGATTTAAAAGTCACTTTCTAGCTTTCTCACAATTCTCAGTGCACAAATAGATTACTGTTTTTTTGGGCTTATCAGGCTTGTGCAGGAAACAGAGTATAAAATCTGCCATTATTATATCTTTTGAAGAACAAAATTGATTTGCTGTCACTGCCTCCTGTGGTCATATGTTTTGACTCTAAAAGAATATAAACCAATAATTTTATAGAACACTTTCTAAAATTGAAAAATGCTGTTTTTAATGCTAATCTCTTCAAATTATTCAAGTTTATTTTTTGTGTACCAATGATTTTGAAAACTAATTTGTTCATAGGGGTAAATACCCAACAGGTGGGTTTTTTAAATATTTGGGAAGAAATAGAGCAGTAAATATTGAAAAAAAAAAATCCAAACACCTAGAATTAACAAGAGAATTCATCCAATATTCAGCTACCATCAAAGGCAGGTCATTTCTTCACCAACTTGCACTTCCTTAAATTGCTAAATCAAGCCATCATATTTTAGTCTATCAAATAGATATGCTAAGAAAGAGGATAGCAAGTCTAAAATTCCACTGCCTACTGTCACTCCATTATGCCATTAATTTCTTGTGAATATATTTCATCTTCATGCAAACATTCACCATTGTGCTCAGCTTCTTGCTTCACCTCAGATATCACTTATTCACAATGCATGTATCTATCCTCTTAATCTTACCTCTTTCTCTAAGTTCAAAACTGCTGGTTTTCTTCATTCTTATCACTCCTTTGGCTCATCCCTTTAAAAACAATTTACTTGTATTTGTTGCCATTTAATGCAAATGTCTCAAAATCTTAATAATACAGCAAAAAAAAGACAATCTTTTGGTTGAAGAGTTAAAAAACATTCAACAGTCTTTTTTTTTTGTAAATAACAGCAACTGAAGACTACAACAGTTCCTGGAGAAGTTCCAAGCAATCTCTCCCATCACTAAATATTATCGGTCTATTTTTGTATATATCTGTTTCTCTGTGTTTTATTTGTACCCCATTGGCAGTATGTTTATGCAACATACAAAGAATGCAAGGAAAACTCAGAATCTTTTGATTTGTATACAAGAGCTTTTTAGAGCACGAACAGTAATTTTCTTCTTAAAAAATAATGCTACTAAACACATTTCTTTTTACTTACTGTAGTTTGCTAAATGAATGATGTACAATGATCCACATAGCTAGTTTCCTAATACTAGCAGAAACTGTTTTTAAATACATGCTTCACATAATTTATAGTAAAAATCAACGTAAGCAAGCAGGAGAAGTACAAACAGGGCATTTAGTTTTTTTTTCTTAATATGAACCTGCAGCATCTCTGTGCTTTCCGTGAGAATGAGTACAAGAATTTCTGTGAGAAACCCTCTGCTTATTCTCCAGTCACAAGGAAAAATTCATATAGTATTAAAAGTTTGCTCTACAATAACCAAGGGATGGGTCCTTTATGTTCTATGGCAAGCTTAGTATTCTATTGTAAGCGGCGAGGAGAAGCAGATAGGCCAACCCAATATGGGCGATAAGCAAACTTCTACTTTATTTGTGACGCAGTACACATATATATAGGAGTGGTATTCAGCCACTCCTCCTAGGCACAACAGTATTGGTTAGCCCCACACAGCTTCCTCCACATTCTCCTCCCATGTCCGGTTTCCGGTTACCTGTGGGGGCCACCCCCTGCCTTGCTCGCACAGTCCTCCAGGGCTCCATGGCCCTGCTCTTAGAGTCATTCTGCAACATTCTATACCATTCATATTGAAGAAAATATTTTCTGCACAGATGTTTACAACACAAACCGTGGGAAAAATACAATGTTTGCCAGATAAAATTCTGACCAAGAGAAAGCTATGCTGGCTTTCCTTTGATTTCCATGTGCGCTAGAAATACAGAACACACATAATGACATCGCAACCAGATCTCATTGGCTGAGTTAACACAGGTTAAGATGAGGAGAGCCTTGCAAGATACTAAGGCAGGCAGAAATTCGATATCTACAATGGGAGTGCTATTACCTCCTACCTAATTTACTGCATGAACAGTTCTGTGACTTATTATAGATACAGTGTTACTAGTCTCCTTTAGGAATTCAGGAGCTCCCTCAGGAGATGTCAAAATGATATCTATAACTTAATAATTGCAATTATTTCAGAAGTCTGTTGTTAGGACTAAATATTAAAAGACAGGCTGCCTAGGCCTTTGCCAGGACTTGCAAATAATTCTATTTAAAGAATGCCCAGAAAATAAAGCTTGAGAAGCAGATACAGAAGTGCCAAGGGGGCAGCATTATGCGGGAAGTTCTCTTTCATTTTGGGAGAAGTTGTCACAAGTGGACGCTCATCGGAAGCGTCTGTATACCAATGCATGCAACAGTTTCTGCATGCAACATTCTCTCTATTCTGGCTGAAGACTGCAAAACAATAACTGCCTCTCACGGCAAAGCTATATGCCAAAATAAAACTAAATCAGTCTCATTTTATTCCTCTATCATGAAAAACAGAGATTATTTCCTCCTAAATAAGAATTACTATAAGACTCTATGAATTCTAGTACTGGAAAATAAATTATTTTTCCTTCTATTAAACTCTCATTAATGAAAGATACAATTAATAGTGAAGAAAATAGAAGACTAAACTACCTCTCAAAATAAAATGTGAGTTATTATACAGGTACTCAAAGAATGAAGAATTTTTTTAACATTTTATGTGTCTCTTAATTAAAAAGTAATCACAATTCAGCTCTGTGTTATCTTCTATGGCCTTTAAATGGAGCTGAAAATTTTGACTCCAGGAAATTTAAGGATTGCAAATTTCCCTAACATTATGCAGTGGAGAAAAGCTAACGTTTTCTGTTTTAAAGCATTTAAAGAATCTCCTTAAAATACCTTTTTGGAAGACCTCTGCATTTTTCAAATGCTGCCCCAAAATAACATCATTTTTAAGTCCCCTTCTTGCTTTCCCATATGCCCTTACAAACACAAAGCAAAGTCACACAATTAACCAATTGAATCCAGATCTCATTAAGTTACAAGTCCCTGCTCTCAAGACACTGGAAGTCATAGAAAATCGTAAAAACAGTATTTTAAAATAAGGAGGGTTTTACCAAGGGAAAATATTTTATTAAAATATTAGATTAATTTCCTGTTAAAGGAAAAATAAGACAGCAGACACTGTGCTTTAAAAAATCTGAGGGATCATATACAATTCATTAATTTCCTCAGAGTACTTGTTTAGTTTTTATGTATTCCACCTTACAAAATATTATCCTGTCTTAATATCATCATATATTTTCTATTAAATTATCTTACAAGAACTAATGAGTACTTCCACCTAAATACCGGTGAAATTTTGTGGTTTTTTTTTAGGGTACTGACAGCAATATTGAGCAAATCAAGGTGACAAGCTGTAATGATAAAAATTCTAAACAATAAATATAATAGTAATATAATAAAATAATTCACTGGGGGGGGGAGAGAACAAAAAGAACTTGAAAAGTCAGATATGAAGCCTATCACCATTTAATACACAGGTGCAAATCAATATCCAAATTGATGCACATGATATATCCCTTTGCCTATAAAGCACTGAATAGGATGTACTTTAGCTTAGCCTACAAAATCCTACAGCTGAGATTGAATGAAAAAAAATAATTATCCTCTAGAAATGGGGCCTGTCCACTTACTTCAAAAGAATATAATTTTGTACTCACAGAAGTAAAATATTATTAACAGACACTAAGTTGAAAAGCCCTTCACAGGTCAGCATAGTTCAGTCAAGATTAAGAATAGTAATACTTTGTGCCCTTGCCACAGGCTTCTAATTTGTTTTCAATAGTATTATAACATATATTGATATAGAACATATAATTCATGTTATTAAATAATATTATACATTATATATGCTATATACTATATATACCCTACATGATTGATAGTTTGGCTTCGCGAGCGAAGATTTGGGAAGGGCTTTAACCACGCTTACTACAAGCACGATGACCAAGGGCATGTGGGGTATGCAAATCTGGTTGGAAAAAAAGGGTGCTTAGGCAATCAGGAAGTGTTCGACCAGGACTGTCATCTCCTGAGCGATCTCGAGCTACCCATGCGCTGGTCCGCCCACATGCATAAATGTAACATATAACACAATATACAAACACAAATTATAACATATAATCATTCTATGATTCCATGCTTACATATGCTTTATAACTCACGTGTGTGTGCAATGCAAATCTCTAGCAGAGCTCCTGATATTTGAGAAACTTGTTATAAATTTTTATGACTTTAACAAGTTCATTGTCAAAATAACTCTTCAATCAGTGTGTTAAGGCTTTGTTTTGAACTTGCCTGAATTAATTTTCATTCTCTCTGAACTTTACCTTAAAAAACTTTTATCCTCCTTGACCTACTGAATGAGTTTTGCTGGTCTGTCACTTCTCATAGCATTTTTGCCTTAATTATGGTATACATTCACTCCAATATATTGACTTTAAACAACCTGTTTGCCACTTGGAATCATCAACCTGGTTAATGAGGTTAACTTTTTACCTTTCTCTTTTCATCTTCCTTTAAGCAGTTTCTTTCTTAAAAATGCTAAAAGAATGAAATTACCTGGCTGTTTCTCTTCTATAGATGTTAAAGTCCATTATGATCTCCAGTACATCTTGAATCAGATCTAAATTGAGTGCTACATCTCCTCTTGAAGATTTTCTCCAAAAAGCACTAACTCATATTTAGATATGTCAGAAGCATTGTGTCCTGATATGACCTTTATTCAATATTTATGAAGTTAACTAAAGTCTCCCATTATTACTATACTTTGCAACCTTCTTACTCTTTTGTGCTTCATGTTCTTTGTCACTTATCATCACTGCATGGTAGAAAGAACAGAGCTGATGTAATTCACTCTGGCTTTGGATACCCCATTTAAATCCATAGAGATTCCACAGTACTGCTGAAACAGTTGCCAGTTGCCTTAACTATTTTATCTGACTCTTATGTTTTCATATATTATGCCAGTAGTGAACTGTAAAATCCACCTTAAAGTTACAATGAAATATCTATTTTGAAATTATTATACCAAACAAAACTACTATTTTATCACTATGCTCATTTAAATGCACCCAGTTTAATTCAGCCATTCAAGGCAATTGGTCTTTAGGTATGCAGCATTTCTGCAGAAGTACATGTATGTTGAAGTTTGTTTACATGTACCTTTCATAACTAAAACTTCACATAATGTTCTTTCCTATTTCCTACTCTTCTGTTTGCTAAGTTATTAATCTGTCCCCCCTTACTTTTTTCCTAGGACACAGAGTATTTAGAGCTTAATCCTGAAATTGCAGACCCTGCATGTACCACATGCTATATTGTTCCAAGTGCCTTCGCCAAGAACTCGCATTAAAAGCATCTTACTATTTAAGTATTTTCTCCTTATTTACTCGCATGGAATTTACAGCCCTCACCTGTATGACAGTTTCATGACTTCCTGATAAATCTTTATTCCTCTTCATTACAATGTTTTTTTTTTCAAGTATCACTGAAATTCTGTCTTTTCAACAAAAGCTTTCGCATCAGAAACAAGAAGAAGGAATATTTCAAAGACTGCTTTGTCTGTATTTTCCAGACAGCAACCTATATTTTGCTTTCAAGACTACAGTGCTATTTGAACATATAGATGGTGCCCATATACAGAATGATCACCAAAGATTGTCCATTGCTACAATCTTTTAGATCTTTTCATTTGCTTTGCAATCAATCTACCAAACTTTTCACTGAAATCGCAAATCTAATTACTTATGTATGTCAAAAAAATGTAATCTCTTGAAAACACATTATCCTTCTTATCAATTGGAGTCTCTGATGCCAGACAATTATTTCTTATTCAAGATATTACTAGCGCTGCTGTGCAGTACCATGAGGATGTGTTAGCAAGGTAGGGAAGAGAAAGGCTAGGAGTCCAGAGTACAAATCGCTGCTGAACATTCACTAATATTTTGTCTGTGTATCTATCTCCCTTGACTCTTACAGTGCAACACAGTTGTTCTCAAACAGGAATACTCTATTCCAGTGTGCTATGAATTATCTGCACCGCATACATTTACTGTTCTGACATAATCTTCTGAGCATATGGGGAGAGCTGAATACCATAAAGAATTATGCATAATAATATTATGTAACTACATATTTTGTTAAGACCAAAGTTTCATCACACTGAGTACCTAAATCTATAAAAACATAACTCACCTTTAGAGTACCAACTTGGAATATTTTGTACCTAAGTACATTTTCTTCCTAGCATCTGTTGAACACTGTCATACATATGTTGTAGCTTCAAACTACAACATTCAAAACATTTCATATGGAAATACCTAAACCTCCTGCATACCTATCTCTTATACACCTCCCTGATGGATTTCATTACCCTCAATTTCTTTGCCTTCAGCACAGTTCTCAAATCACTTTATTACAACTGCATTGTTCTCTTACAGCTTACCTTAACCTAGATCACAGCAATGAAGGCAATATTTAGACTCACCTGTTACAATATACTTCACAATAAATATCGATAAATCCTACCAGAACTAAATATTATCAGTTCAGGAACATTTTGAAGGAAAAATATACCCTACATGATGTTACTTTGGACCTAAGGTCTAAACCAAGGTAAGTTCAACAGATTTATTTTAAAACATAATGTAGGCATACTGAATACCTAAACAGTAGTTTAAAAATTAAGCTTACAGTTAGTCTTTAACTTGTGGAATTTTGACTAAGTAATACAAAGCATACATTATTTTAGAGACACTCATAACCATTCAAGAGAAGAACTTAACCTGAACTTATTGTTCTGGCCCCTGAAAGATTTCATCCTTTCTGTTCCTCCATTAATTTCTAGAAGCTTTTCTCTCCTCTCATGTTGCAGTAGCTTATACAGTCGGCTACTTTAATACAGGATCTTGTTTCTCTTTAAGAAAGAGAAATTATAATCTAGAGATACATATTTTTCATTTACCATTTACATTTCATAGCAATAGCTAATTCTCTTGAAAAATCGAAATCATTTGGTGAAATAAAGTCCCTGTTTGCCCACAGTTCTCTTTCACATAACATGAGAGAATGAAGCAGTAATACCAAATATGTGAATATTGTAAATCTTGAAGAAAATTCAGTTTGTCCACAAGTTGTAGACTGAAGATAATAAAGACCACAAACTATGTCACAAAGTACACCAGAAATACAGTATGTTGATAGTTTTGCCAATTCACTCTCATTCACAAATTAGGATAAGAAAAAAAAAAAAAAAGCCATATTGTTTGGTTTCACTGCATTTACAGAATGAGTACAACATGGTTTTCAACTTATTTCTACCAATCACATGTATGTGAGATGCTTATTTAAACACCTTTGTGACTGCCCTGCAGGGCCCCAGTGTGTTTACTTGACATAATGTGTTTTTTTGACTTTCCCATTATGTTTATAAAGACAGTAAAAAAAGAATAAAAATACATAAATTCCAAATAGCAGCTGCCTGTAGTTTGTTTTCCATTACACAAATTGATTTATAATGCCTGTAAGATGCATTTCAGTGTGGAAATACTGTTTAAGCACTCAGCAGGCTTGTTACCTGCTGCCACTCCATTCTAGCTATAAATGCTGGTGGTTTTAGTTATTTTGACTGTATCCTTCAGCAATAGAAAGTTTACAATTAAACCTCCTATAATAAAAATCATTAAAGTCTAAAACAGGAAGCTGTTGTGAAACGTGATTCAAGATAGCATTATAGCACCTAATTTTTATGATTAATTAATTGATACAGTTTTTTTTCCAAATTTCTTCTTTTTATTAGAAAAGTCCCTGAACAGTGTCAAATCATGACTAACAGAATATTTAAATGAGTTTTCTAAGTGAACTTGTTTTTCATAAATAGTTTTTCTTATTTTTATTAGCCAAGTTAAACTAAGGTTAACATAACCAATTTTTAATGCATAACTTCTAAGCTCTTTTAATTATATGCATACTCACATCCACCATTAAAATAAAATGGTTTATTCATGATGAACCAATGCCAGAAAACAATCTTTTTTTCAGATTGGTTAAATCTTACAAAAACTTTCCTCATGTTTTTCTTGCAAGTTAAAATGGTAAAACCATTTTAGTGAAAATTTTTTATTCATGTATTCATGGAACCAAAATAGCTAGATTCCACTTTTTCTCCTGCCTATTTTCCAGCTACAAAGTTTCTAGCTGGAAAATATACAATTTCCATACTCTGTTTTGGAGATTAGTTAAACAACTTATTAAATGAATTTTAATTCAGTTCATATGTTGTCTCGCAATAGTCATATGCTTTTAAATCAGCAATCTGTGTGCCTGCATGTGCATGTGTGTGTACACAAGAGCAGGACTTTGATTCTACTTGTTTCTCTTATTCATTAGGGTAATTATACATTACTGGTTCTTCAAATGTCCCTAGCAATATGATTTTCTTCAGTGAAAACAAATGGAACAGATCAGAAGAAGAGCAGGGGACAACCAATAAGGAGATGCATCTCCAGAACAACAGTAGGACATTATTTCCAGCGACTTGGTATTTTTCAACCCCCATGAGTTCCTCTTTCTCAAGTTTATCTCTACACTTGAGAAAGAAAGCACTTTATGAGTAGCTTCTGTTGTCCACTATTGAATAGTTACTGGAATTTCAACTGTTCAACTCATCTGCTCACAGCAAACCCTGCGAGATACCATCTCTGATGCTACTCTAGTACTCAGAGAAACATAACCTAGGAAAGGCTACATAAATCTACCAGGCCAATCAGGAAATTGGTGACAGACTATTTTTTTTTAACATAAAAGTTTATGCATCTACAAAAACTACATAGCTGGTGTCTTACATGTGCATGCTGGGTATTATCTGAACATGCTGATAGCTGTCTTCAGCATGTTCAGATAATTCAGTATTTAAGAATCAAAGAAAACCCATAAGTAAGATAATTTCATGACAAGTATTAATATTTACTTTCCGCTTCCCCTCTTTTCCCTCCTTATTCTTATAAAATATCCGAAGTAGAAAGAGAAAAGGAGAAAGGAAAAAAAAGGAAAGAAAATAAAACGGAAAGAAAACAAAGAAATAGGATCACCACCTCCTGGATCCAGCGACACCTTCTCTGTCAGCAAGCTGAAATTTTTTCGGTTGTAATCCTTTCTTTCAGCGAGTCTGTCGTGTCCAGAAAGGAGGAACACACACCACACAGCTGCAGAACGGCTGCATTTTCACAGGGTCAGGTTCTCTTGGAATACTCCAACAGGTGAAACTCATCGGCAGGGGGATCTCCTCGCCCCCAGACCCAGTTCTCGTTGTGCCCTGACAGGCATGGCAGCATCTGTGTCGCTGTCTTCCGGCACTTTGTTGCCCTGCACTTTGCTGCCAGGGTATTTGATCTTACCGTCCTCAGGGTAGACAACACAGGAAAGCATCCCACACGTGTTGGTGGAGCAGAATCCCCACTCTGTCCCGCTGCCATCTACCCAAGTGATAGCGAGCTGTCAGTTCCTTTTATCTTTTGAGTTGTTTTGAGACAAACACAAGAAAGGGTCTCTTGACCATCACAATCTCACATGACCTGTCACACAGATGCATATTCCCCATGCAACCATGTATTACTTCGGTGTATATTTTATAAATTTGTCCCACCTTTCACACTTTATTAAAAATATACAAATAAATAACTGAGATTAGGTAAAGACAAGTTAGTCTTGCCAGATCTAATATTGAATTTGTGAAGACTAGGACACCAGAAGGAAGTTGAATTCCTTAAGACAGCATGTGTAAAAAGCCTCTTGCTGCTACTGCGTAATGAATGCCCTGTTGTAGAAAAATATCACAAAACTGTTAAGAAAAACCTTTAAATGCAAATTTTTATGTAGACGCTTATCTTCAACAGTCAGAAGTACCTATATTATGTCTAAATAGTAAGGACTCATTTACTTTTTTGTTTTCATCTTCATCTGTATCCAGTGATCTCACTGTGTCTCTGGTCCCACTCACAGACTAACTGGAAGTCTGAATATTTACTTTCAGCTGCCCTAAACTCATGTTTTGACCTTGATAAAGCTACTTATGTAAGTTCTGGAGATCACCTAGTCCAATCCCCCTGCCAAAGCAGGGACACCTACAGCATGTGTCCAGATTTATTTAGTTAAAGCTGAAAGCCCATATTGTCATACTGACAACAAACCCCAGTGTCTTCAAGACCACAGGATGTTACAGACAGTCTGTGAACTGAATCCCACTCGTAAGAAGAAGCACACATTAGTTTCGCAAGTTTTGCTCACACTGAAATTTACGTGCTTGAGCAAAACATTGGTACATATGGCACGAGAAATACCTGATTCAAGATTAGTGGTGACTTGGACATTACAGAATAGTAGTGATTTGCACACATTCAGTTCTGTACATGCTCCACAGCCTAATATTATAAAGAACTATCAGCATATGTGCTAACAGAAGGTGCTTTTACAGTAACCTGTGAATAATATTTAACCAAGGTAAACTATTCAACTTTGCCAAAATGCAGATACAACTGTCTCCTGAATACTGAACACTGAATACTGAGTATTTTAAATGAATAATGCTGCTCAATCTAATTTTACTAAGTAACGATGAGTGGTATTTATTCTAAATTTCTTCTTCATACAGAGCTCTTCATAAATGGTAAATTTTATCATTTCTATAAGAGTTTATCATAACAAAAGCATGAGTACATGAAGTTGCAAGAGTCAGAAAAAAAAAACAATATTCATTTTCTACTACAGTATTTAGAGAAAATAATTTTTTTTTCCCTTTGCCCAAAGCTACATTTGACCATGCCTTGAGCACTTTCTAAACTATTGATACCTATTTTTCATTCCTAACATTTTAGAATTCCTAACATTCCTAACCTAACATTAGAAATGAAGCTGAATTTCTGGTATTGAAATATTTAGCAATTATTCTTAGGATCACTGTCACGTTAAAAGGCAAGACAATTTGGCAGAAAATAAACCCCCTTGCGTTCAAGCTGGTCCTCAGATATTAGAGGGGCTGTGTGTGGCTAGGCTTAAATTCTGAGTGATGCCCAATTTACCACTATCAGTCTGGTCGTGTTCGATATATTGAACAATCATGAATCTGGATGCACTAATAGTGCATTACACCTTCAGTCTAATCATGAACTAACATGGCCACACTGAAGGATTTGGTCCCATTCAATGAGAAAACTTACTATGATTTGGTACTTAAACAGTTCAGTTTATTAAAGCAACAGATACAGGTTCTTATGGGTTGCCGGTGATAAATACACTGCCTGCAAAAGCACATGCAAATACTAGGTTATACAAACGCTCAATAAAGTCATGAACAACACAGCCTGGCTTTAAAATATAAAATTAAAAAGTGAAAAGTAACTCTATATAGATATTCCTATCTTCCTGGGGAAGCACTTAATACCCAAAGGCTTATCCAAAGCTGTCCGTATGGGAGGGGAAGAAAGGTCCAGCCTGTCGACAAGTGCCAAGAGTTAAGGGTAATCTGTTGATGGAGTTTTCCTTGACTCATCCATGATGATGTCTTCCCTAATATTCCCCCTTAGTTGGGCCATTTTGTACAATTTTTCACTCTCAAGGTGGAGCTTGAGTGACTCTAGTCATACATACCTTTATTATTTTTGATGCAAAATTCTCTCGCTTTGTTTTTAAAGGTATATACCACAAAGAATTCAAAGAGCATGCTCGGAGAGGGGTGATTTCACTTTGGAGGTGGGTAGCATTAGAGACAGAGGTGGGGTTTTGTATTATAATGTATTAAAATGCATTATAATGAAGCAAAATTTGCACATAGGACAGAACTCTGTCAAAAGATGACAGACTGTTGGCTCAGGGTAGCAATTATGCACCTTATCAGTTTCTAGTACCACCTAGTTCCCATCTCTGCTGGTATTAGTACAGAGCGTGGCTGCGGAATCTCCACTCTGCTCCATCCTCCATCAATGTTGACACGGGAACCACTGTGGAATGCAGATTCCTGGCACACCAGGTGTAACTTCATCTTTCCCTGAAAGCTCATTTTTCCATGATGTGTGAACAATGCTACATTTTAAACAGAAGTTTAATTTCTAATTATTTCACAATCATATACTTAAAACAACTCCAGTATAGCTTATCTGGTGTTATTCCACATAATGATCTGAATTCTGCCTCTGACAGCTTACTACTGAAACTCTCTTATTCCCAGGAAGTGGGAGCAAAAATTGCAGACCATCCAGTACTTAGGTCAGATAGACAGATATATATATATATAGATACATATATGTAATTATAATCTTCTCTCAGCAAGGAAACTGGAACAATATAGCCTCAATGCTTAGTGATGTAAATTGCCATTAACCAAGTTAACTGTAATATCTCATTTTGATTATTAAAATTCTAGCTGTGGATGAAATGTAGGTCAAAAGCAGTAAAAGAAACCAACTAAAACTGGAAGTTTAAATGCACCTTACTATCTTTTACAAAAATTGTTTCAAAGGCATAGATTACATAAAGCAAAAGTTATGTTGCTGTAATAGCACATATATCTAATTTTTAAAGGAGCATGAAACTCAATCATGATGTATATCCAAGTCTGTATTAAAATAGTCCATGAACATTAATTTAATTATGCCATATCTGTATTTTGTTCAGCTATAAATCTGGCTCTGACAACCAGATAGACAAGGGGAAGTTTACTTTTTTCCCTCTAGCTTAGATTATTCAGTGACAGTAATTTCCACCAAAATGAGGAATGCAAAGTATGTAATTCTTTTCAGATGCAGAGGTCCAAACACTCCAAGTTTTTCAGCATCGCCCAGATGACCTGAATCTTATGATATCTTTTACAGTGGAATCAGATCATTTTAATAGATGAAGGGTTTTCTGTACATACACAAACATACAGTAGATGTCTCCTGGACACCTTTAAAGCTTAGCTTTCCTTGTATTATCTTATGTATCAAGTTGTATTCTGATAGCACCCATACATTCATGTTAATATATAATTAATTTTGCTTATGAAGAGACATTTTAACATGTTGTTTTGCATATTTTAGTTTAGTAGGAGAACAAATAAAGTTCAGAATTGTACTATCTGTGATGCTATACTTTTTATACTAGATATACCTGCAGCATGTTGTTCAGTAATGAAGAATATTAAAGTCACTTGATATACAAGTCAATAATGTCAAAAGGTAATTATATATATTCAAAACCTCATGTCAAATGGAGGACAGAAACACAAGAAACATGACTTGTAAATTCCACTTCAGAAGAGCATATGAAGTGATGTACACTACCAGAAGAAAAAGCAAATTTGTTTTTCAAAAGAATGAAATGACATGTTACAAAAAACCCAAGCTATCCATTGCACAGTACAAGATGATCCAGGCATGTCACCTCAGAAAACACATTCTGTTAATAAACCAGATTCTATTCTCAACTTTATTGTTTCAATCCAAAGGCACTCTGAAACATTATAAAACAGAAGACAACATATTGGTAAAAGAAAAGAATAAGGATGCTTGCACCAAGTGTGGCATATCCGAGTTTTTTAAATTGTTTCCAAGTTCAGAAAGCACAGCAATAAAACTTTGATCCCATTAACTTCAACTGTGGGGCATCAGATGTTTTTCAGACAAGTTGGTGCAGTGTACTAAAAGAAGACATCATGTCATCATTGCTTGCAGCTCAAATAGCCCACAGATTTTTGCATGCTCCTTCTCCCCCCTCAAAATAGTAAACTTTACTATTGCATATCATGCATGTCTACAGACGGAAGACTACTCACAGATAGTGAGCACAGATTAAATAGCAGAGATTCTGTGTTGTAGATACTTTCAGTATCTAGTAGAGTCCTAAATACTTGTTAAACTAAATATATATAATAATTCAAATATATATGTCGGTGCACTCAGTACCTGTAAAACATACTAAATACACTAGTACACCCTTTTTTTAATTAGTTTTCAAGTATTTGAACACTGGATTAACTTCCCTAGAAGAACAGTTTAAAATACAAAACTTACGAGTTGAATTATGCCCCTCTTGTTAGTCCTAAGAATTCTTCCAGAATTTTGAGATGAGAATAGTGTGATAAGGGTGAAGTAGGGTAGAATCTAATGGCAAAATGCTTTTCTTTTGAGATATATAATTCTGTCCTTGTATCAATTTAAAAGACAACATATGCAGAGATTTGGGCTGAACAGAAGTATCATACTCAGGTTAATTAATTACTTGACTAACAATATTTCAAACCTATCAAGAAGTGCTGTAAAGGACTTGCTGACATACCAATTTGATGGTATTCATAATAACCATAAAGGGGTAGATAAGTCAAGAGACACAGGTTATGGAGTCACCCGTCTGATTAAGCAAAATCAAGACAGCCAAAAAATTACTGTAATTTGAAACCTAACATTGAGTCATTAATCACAGTAACTCCGAACTTTTGGAAAATAAAGTGTAGGCTAAATTGTGCAAGTACTTTTCTTCTGGAAAAGTGCTTCTAAAAGTCAGGACTATTTCTGGAATTGGAGACTTGAAGTAGAGCTTTTTAAATTTTTTTTTTTACAATTGTACAGTATTTTAACAGTTGTCCTACCTAATTTATTTTTTTCCTCACTTCAGGTATCTTTTTAATTAGGCTCATTAGTAAATAAGGCAAACAGCCCATGAACTCAAGATTCGCAAAGTATTTAAATTGGATTACAGCACTTTTCTGATTGGATCGTTTCTTTCTAAAGCAAATTTCTTTTCCATTTGGCAACTGTCTGGAGCAGCTAATGATTACCTCAAACTTCTTTACTCTTAGATATTATCCACTAAATGCTTTTTGAATTTTTTTTTCCCCAGTGTCCTGGGTTTAGCAGTAGCAGTCAATTTTTCTCCTTCTTGGTAGCTGGTGCAGTGCTGTGTTTTGACTTCCAGCCTGGGAACAGTCCTGGTGATACCGATGTTTTTGGTTCTTGCTAAGTGATGTTTACCCTGACCAAGGACTTTGTGAGGCTCATGCTCTGCCAGGGAGGAGGGGAAGCTGTGAGGAAGCAGAGACGGGGCGCCTGACCCAGGCTAGCTGAAGAGCTATTCCATACCACAGCATGTCATGCCTGGGGGAGGGTGGTAACTGGGAGTTACCCGGAAGGACATGGGCTTCTGGGTTGGACTCATTTCTCGGCGGGTGGTGTTGTATTCTCTTCCCTTGTTATTTTCTCTTATCATTGTTGTCGTTGGTAGTAGCGGTGGTGATTTGTGTTGTACATTGGTTCTGGGACTGTTCTTGTCTCAACCTGTGGGAGTTGCACTCTTTTGATCCTCCTCCCCATCCCTCCGGGAGTGGGGAAGGGGAGAGCCCCGGAGTGGGGGGGGGGGGCCTCGATTGCCTCCAGCCTGGCACCACTCACTGGGAGTGAGTGAACAAGCCGTCTGGCTAGGGTTTAAACCATGACACCCAGGATACGATTAAACATTCTGTTTCAGACTCAAAGGAGTAAAGATGAGAATAAACATAACCAACCAGCAAAAAAAAAACAAAACCCACAACAAATTCTTCAAGTAGTAAAGTCAGTAAGAAGCTGATTCTGAAAACCCTGCATATATAACACAAGTAATCATGGGAAAAGTTTTGGCTGAGAAACTCAATTTTCTAAGAGAAAAGGTATTTGTGCAGGAACTAAGACAACTAATACTCTTACCTGACATTACATTTCTTCACCAGTTCTCTCATCTTCCATGACATAACTTTCTTACGTGGTTAACACAAAGGTGAAAATCTATAGTCCCAATATCTTTCTCAGTGTTACCTCCTCATGTCTCTTGTATAAACTAAAGAAAAGAAGATCCATGTAACTACCCTGTAGCTGGTTTGTTTGCAAAAGGCATAAGAATTATCAGTTATGCTAGATACTATTACCAGTAATACATTTCTGAGAGGTGCAGCGTTTCCACTGGAATTAAGCAGACTACACAGATCTGGCAGATATGCCCAGGCTACTTCCCAAGATTGTTATATGCAGTTCCTTGATGCCACTTTTCAGAAGAAGCTGAAAAGCATGCAGTCAGGCAACTTAGTATATTATTGAAGAAATAAGGGTAACCCAGAAGTACTTTTTGATGTAAGATTTGTTCCTAGATGCTGATCACTTGCCCTTAGAGAGTACAAGACTGGAACGAGATTTCCATGTTGCAGCAGATTACTTCTAAATAATATTTAGTAATATTATTCTTTAGATCCCATAAATAACTTTAAGACACTAAGATGGCGCTAGAGATCAGCACTGATAAATCTAAAATGAACAAATTTTCCTCATGTCTGACTTCAGGGTTTCAGAAGAGCTCTGAAAGGCTCAGGTGAAAACATGTTAATATTATGAACCTTTACAGAAAAACAAGTAAAACTTATATAGTCAGATCCACACAGATTAAACTCAAGCAACACTAATTGTTGCTTGAAGAATTAAGATATTTTTCCTTAAATAATAACATAAAGGAATCTCTCAGACAATAAATGTCTATACTTCCTTGATCTTTCTTATATCTACTTCAGACCGGTCGTCTACAGCAGCTATCACTGTAGGCAATTTCTTACATAAGTCAAAGACTGACATGGGAAGATCAGTAAGAATTATCACAGAGGAGGCAAGACATCTCACACATTTTACAAGGTATAAAGAAGTCTACCTTGATGGTAAATATTACAAGGAAAAAAACCAACAAACCTACAGCAAAAGACCAAATCATCCACAACTGGCAAGAAAGCACCCTCAAGTAATTGTCAAGAACAACACTCTGATCACAATTGGGTTAATGCCTTTTGTCTGTTATTTTGTAGCTTCTCCAGTGAAGAAAAAATATGGATCTCTTGTCTTCTCCTGGATTTTCTTAGCCAAAGTATGATGCTCAAGCATAACAGTTTTGGAAAGGCAACAAGGAAGATGTAGTTGCTTGTGTAGTTCAAATATCTATTAGCCGTCAAACTATGATCACAATTGCTACACAGAAATGCAAGTACACAAGGACACAGTGGTTTGGCCAGTTATATTTCATGTAAGGTGGGCAAGATAAAAATGCTGCTTCAAACTCAGAGTGCTGAAATACACAAAGAAAACAAATTTGTTTCAAAGTGGAAACCCTTCCTGTCAGAAAACCCATTTTCTCCTATTCACTATTTAGTTTATATCTAAAAACCTCCAGATCCTGGAAAGCATAACATAAAGCTAATTAATCACATATGTAAAGAGATATAAAACACTAAAAGAAACACACTTCATTTTCTAAGGTGTGACCCAAAAGTCCACCTACATCATGTATGATGGGAGATTTCAGTACTTCAGGAGTGAAGTAGAACATTCCAGTACAAATAGCTTGCAGACTACTTGGGAAAAACCCTCACTCAACTTGATACCTATATATATATATATATATCTCGTGTATAATGTGTTTTACAAGCAAATTACTCCTTTACTAACATTTTAGTTATGGAGATTGATCAGTTTATGAATGGAATTCCATTATGTTAACAAGTACAAGAGCAAGCAGTGGACTCAGAACCTATGTTCTTTCATGACAAACAGTTGGAAGGACACAGCTGTGACAGTAGCAACATAAACCAGAAAACTGGCAAAGTATGTGTAGAATTGTGAGGCCCTGTAGGCTTCCCTGAGGACACACGTTGCTCAGAATGTATCCTTTTGTGAATGAAACTGCATGACACAAGAATGGACACAAACGCAAAGCACAAAGCAAAGGAATCAGAAAAAGCATTGGGAGTGTGGCCAGAGGGAAAGATGTGAAAAGGGCTTGCTTTCTGGGTATGCTGTGTACTTCACAGTGTTTCTTTGCAATCAGCTTCAAACTCATTTCCTCTTTGAATCCTGCTGCGATCTGGGAAGTGGGAGTTTTTTTTAGCAAACAAAACAGTATTAAAATGAATAATGGAGATTTGACAAGGCTCAGGCAAAATCAGCCGTCTAGAACAACATACTGAGAATCATATTGGAAGGGCTGCAGCCCTGTTTTCTGCAGGCTGCTGCTTCCATGGGAAGTGTCAGAATTTGTTTCCATGGTAGGGAATGATGAACAAGGCAGGCATGTTCTGTTTCCAGCAGAGTGATCTTTATCTATTTTTATAGATGCAGAAGAAATGAACTTAGGTCTCCAGAATTATTCCTTCTCCACTGTTCTCCATGGACAGGTGGCACCCAAGTCCTCCATTTCTTCCTTTTTTTCCTTTCTCTTCATTGTTGTAATAGTAGAATACAAACTTGTCAGTTCTAAAGAGGACCTTAAGTTTAAACGAAAAATTAATATTACATATTTTAGTCAACTGTTCAGATGGAAAATGAAAAGGAATTTCATTGCTATTCAACAGTTTTCATGTGATGATTACTACAAGACAGACCACCAATCCACCAGTTTCTGCTAACAGTATGGTGATAGGAGCATGGAGGCATATCTGTACACCAGAATAGTCTTGTTTCCTACACAAGACCATATGCAAGGTGCTATTTACTTGTCTAAGCCTTTTTAGTGTTCTCCACAAATGGAAAGCAAGCACTACTCACCAAAGCCTGCTAAACGTCAAGTACTTTTCCCAGTTGATGTGCTTCTTTTCGAATGAAAATTGTGATGAAGTTTTACAACAGGCCATGAGGCACATAAAATGCAAAGAAAATCTAAGAAAGATTTGTTCAGTCTTAAGAAAACACAGCCAAAGGTGAGATCCTGCTCCTCTCGACAGCTATTGGAAGCCACAGAAGAGTCAGAGCCAGACTTCTGAGCAGGGTAGAATGATAGGACAAGAAACAATGGAAACAGGTTGGAATATGGAGTAGTCCAGCTTGTGTTAGGGAGGAGAAAAAAATTGTTAATATGTGTGGTCCACAGTGGAACAGGTTGATCAGAAGCTGTTGAGTATCCACACTTTGAGGTATTGAAAACTTGAATAGTCAAGGTACTGAGCAATCCGCTCTGACACAGTTCTTTTGCCTTCATTATTAGTCCTAGCTAGATAATACAACCAGTTTAACCACTGAATGTTCAAACCTTAAGAAAGTTATTTGAAAAGCAAAGTTTTAAAATAGATTATAACAATGTAATGTCACCTCTTATTTTGACAAACACTTATGAAACCATTTTCTGTTTACATTTTGCAGTTCTTGCAGTTTTGCAGAACAACAAAGAAAGTAGCTGGAACCTTATAAAAGAAGGTAATTTGAAAATATAGAGATTTTAGCATAGATTCCCTCTTCATTTTTGTATTATCTGTACTAACAATAATCACTGATATGGAAACATATTATACTTTTCTGTACGTGAGAATTATGTCTTTTATCTTCCTTCTTCCTCTTTCTGTCTGGAGTCCACTCTCGGGGTTTTGATTTACAGCTTTGATTGCAAAGGCATCAAAGATATCAAATACCTACTTCAGGTTCATTTTATCATGTTCATGCCTTAAGTGTGCTCTTGAAACAACGCAAGCCTATACAGATACCTTTACAGTATAGGATTAGGAGGAGAGACTAGACCAAGACAGTCTAACTGAAATTTATTCTCTTTGCAAAGTCCAACTAAATTCAGAACCAAGTTGTTTACTCACACATGTTTACACTGAACAGTCATGCTCAGAGATACTAAAAAAAAAAAAAAAAGGAATTTTTTTTTTTATAAAGAATGCCCTGAAAACAGAGACATCTGAAAGTGCATCTGCTAAGAACAGTCAAAAAACTTATTCATGAGAGTTTGCATGCCTCTCATTCTGACCCTATGCAGATTCCTTTCACTTCTTTTTCCCAATACCAATTCAATAGTTGAAAGGATTTTGCTGAATAAAAATGCTTTGGCATTTAGATGGCTACCTGCATATAAAATAATATGTTAATTACTCTCTCATGAGCTGCATATAATGAGATTTCAGGGAACACTTAATGTTAGGATTGAGTAGTTAATGTGTCTGATTACATAACGCTCTTTTTTAAATTGGTCATTTACATAAATTCGCAATTCATTAAAAAGCTCAATTTAATTTAATGCTAATTTATTTTTTAAAAGAGAGAGTTTCTTGGAGATATTACAGTAGTAGAAATTGCCAGTCTGATAATACAGACTAAGAGCAAAATCAGGTAATAACAGAGTCACCAATGTATCTTCATTCATATGAGCATTCTTACTTGATCTGATCTGCTAGGTGGCTGCTACTTTGTTATGTGCAGACCTACAATATGAATGTGCATGTTGACTCCATACATTTCAGTCAAGATTTTAAAAAATGGTTGTATAAAAATTCCCAAAGGAAACACTTTTTAGAGGATAAACCTTCAGCACTTCTGAAAAATCTTGTCTATTTATAATCACAGATTTAAAAAAAAAAAACAAAAACAAAAACAAACTCTGGAAAATCCGAATCGTATATGCCATACATTTATTCATGTGACATTCACATTCTATGCTATGGCATTTTACAGGAACTAGCAATATAAATTGTATGTCTAACAGATGTGGCCTTCAAAACCACCTCACAAAATTACTAACAAACCTCAATGTAACTGTAACCCAGGGCTAGGACAGACTAACGGATAAAGTCAATTGACTAAAGGCACATAACTTCTTTCAGCAATCAACATGCTATCAATCTAAAATAGTATATCAAGTCAAATGTCCAGTTTCAAGTTTCTTTAAAAAAAAACATGGGCAGGAACTGCAGTAATATACAGAAGTTTTCCTTTCTGGTTCAGTGCATAAATTTCACAAAATAACTGGCTAAGCAAACGCTTTCACGAATCTTTGTAGCATATTAGCACATCAGCAACTTAACTTTCTGAAGTGATGGGATTGATATTTCTGTGTTAAGAACAAGATTCAATGCCAATTCAAAATGCTGAAGTCCACAAAACACCTACATTTAAAGCCATTTTCACCTAACGAAGATCTGTTTCCAATGACAAATTCAAGAAGTCTCTCTCTTCAATCCATTTGAAAATAATAAACATAAATCTGGATCTTTGTTTTGCCGACTGTATTAGGAAGACCTTGCCAAATTGATTTTACAGGGTTTAAGACGCAAACTCTACAAAACATTTCTTATGTCAAAGCCAATGGAGTTATCACAATTTAGAGCAGCTCTGGGTATTCTTTAACTGTAGTATGTTTTATCTGAAAAAGTCACTAAGCACAGTAGTATGTTAATTACTCATTTATATCTATGTAGTAGATGCAACACGTACCACTATAAACATTGCAAGTTTACCCTGATAAATGCAGTATTAAAGTTATTGCAGTATTGATCGATTAAGTACTCAATAAGTATCATAAATTTTCTTCTCATAGTAATAATGGAAGTTGAACTTCTGGCCTCCTTATGGGAAGGAAAGGCAGTTTATTGGATGACTCAACGATATTTTCAATATATGTTTGAGATGCTGGTATTTCAACTATAGAAAAAAAAAGTGAAAGTCCCAAATTTATCCTCAGAAACAATCCCCCTTACAAACCTGAAAGTACAGCACATCACCTTCATGACTAACAGTTTAATACAACATAAAGATGAATGAATGAGCAACAAAATGCATACACAACACCAATCTAATAAGCACTGTACCTTCAAAGGTTCAGGTACCACACATTTTAATAAATTCGTTTGATGAGCTGGAATACACAAAACTCTTCATAAATGCTGATTTCAAAGCAAAAGAACGGTAGCAGTTCTAAATAAATGCTAGCATGAAACACTACTACCAACTCAAATCACTTAGAAGTAAATGTGAATACATTTCTCTAACAAAAAATGAAACAGAGGTTAGTGTCTCCTTGGACATTAAGTTTCTTTATTGTGTGCAGGGGAAAGGTTAGGAGAATGTGTAAAATACCCAGAGAAATATACTAACAGCAAGATAATACTTTTTACAGTTTTATCAGGCTATCTTCAGTGAAACTGTTTGTGTCTTTTTTTTTTTTTTGTCTCGCTTGGAAAAGAATGATGCACCAGCAGAGTGAGATTTCCTCCATGAGACCAATCCAACCTACCCTGCAGTAGAGGGCTTTTCAGTAACAGTGAGCTTTGGTTTATGAAACAAACACCAAAAATAAAGTATATTAATAGGAAGTCTCAAAATTTTTCAGCAGGGCCAGGACTCCACCCACTTGGTATCACATAATGTTGACTAACTTTGCCTGTAGATCCTCTTCCCCACCTAGAGCCTTGACCCACAAACCAATATGCCAACAGCATACCCGCATGCTTCCATTCCGCTCCCCCCCCCCCCCCCCCCCCAACTGCTTAGTGAATGTGCTAGTCTGTATCTTCCTAGGGCACAGATGATACATTGTGAATTTACAAGTTCTACTGTTTTTATCAAGGGCCCGCTTTCCTACTCACCCAGCTGCCCTGAACACAAAGACGGAATAGTTACATTAATCTTAATAATTCATTCAGTATTCACTATAACCTGCAGATGATTAAGAATTCATTCAGTATTCGCATAAATGTCACAGGTACTTCCACCTGTTCCATTGTAATCCAGCATATTTAAAATCCAATTGGCACTATGACCTGATATTGCTAATAACATCTGAGGAAACAAAGAGTTCCTTTTTCCTAAAACCTCTGTTTCAAGACAATGCAGTGAACTGTCACATGACATGAAGGGATAACATACAAATAAGCATACCACATGAATATTCTGGTCAGGAAGCATTAGAATGAAAGATGAGTATATTGAACTCTTCATCCATGCCTATACTCAGAATTCATTCAGCATGATGAAGGAAAGGGGAGAGAGGGAAGGACTCATTTGAAACTATTTTGATCACTTATATCTGAATAAGAGGACTGTTTTACAGTCCTCCTTCCACATGTTAGGGGCTGAGAAGGTGTCCTGGGTTCAGCAGTAGCAGTCATTTCTCTCCTTCTTGGTAGCTGGCGCAGTGCTGTGTTTTGACTTTCGGCCTGGGAACAGAGCTGATAACAATGACGTTTTGGTTTGGCCAAGGACTTTGTAAGCCTCATGCTCTGCCAGGGAAGAGGGGAAGCCAGGAGGAAGCAGAGACTGGCTAGCTTGGGTCAGGTGTCCTAAGAGGTATTCCATACCACAGCACGTCATGCCCAGGATGTAACTGAGAGTTACCCAGAAGGGTTGGTAGACTGCAGGGTTGGAGGAGGTATCAGTCGGTGCTTGGCTGGGCTGGGGGGAGTGAGTTATCGGTTGGCTGGTGGTGAGGTGTTGTATTCTCTTCCCTTGTTATTTCCTTTATCATTATTATTACTGGTGGTAGCAGTAGTGATTTGTGTTATACCTTAGTTACTAAACTGTTCTTATCTCAACCTGTGGGAGTTGCATCCTTTTGATTCTCCTCTCTGTCCCTCTGGGATTAGGGGGAGGGAAAGAAGCAGGGGGAGTGAGTGAACGAGTTGCCTGACTGGGTTTAAACCACGACAAAAGGTTATAAAAATACAACAATCAGAGTTTCATTAGAATATTTAAAAGACTACTACTAATAAGAATTAATCCCTTTCAGACTTCAACACTACAACTTCTCTGAAGTCAGCACAACTATGTTTAAATCACTACAAAAGGTCAAAGATATTCAGTCCGCATACATATCTACAGTAATGGAATAGAACTGCTGTATCAATTATTCTAAATGTCTGTAAACTCTAACAGATATTATCCTTAATGAGAGGCTACTCTGTAGACTCTACTTACAGTGACAGCTACAGTATGAACAATACATTACCATTTCATTTTGAAACTAAAGCTATTTCTTTATTCAGTCAATATTAATACAAGTTAGACATCTGGGGCTAGTCCCACCTCGAATTCACTGTGGCTCTGGGGACATAAAAATTTAATAGGTTTCATGACATGTATATATGCCCCCAAAGAGTTCTCTTTACTATGATGAAGTATTTAAACTGCCGCCATATTCTAGACAGTAAAACTAAATGGTAAATTTATTCTATATGTCTTTTTTCCACCTGAGGGAAAAAAAAAGTCAGAAGTTTGGGGATTTTTCTTGTACAGTCATCATAGTTGCTTTCATTTTCAACCATCCAGTTTAAGAAATAAAAACAATAAACAAGCCATTAAAGTATTCTATACAAGCATAACTTCATACACCAACAAAATCCTGTCCAGAATACGTTCTGCTATTAGTATATTGTTTCTTAGGAATTTATTTCCTTTGAAATAATAGAAATAATATTTATGTTGTCTCATGTACAAAGGGATTGTTTACTTAAACTACAGGAATTATTTTCATTTCAGCTGAAGAAATATGCACAATGCAAGGATAATCAAGTGAAATTAAACACCTGGATTAGGACACTTGATGCTGAGATTAGGCGTTTTAACATACTTGCTTGCTCTTAAATTCTATTAATGTATCCTCAAATGGTAATCAATGCACTTACAAAATCAGATTTAATATATTTTCTGTTATGTTTTTATAGTGAGTTTAAATAGACCTTATTTAGCTACGTGGCCAATCTACCATTTAGAGCCAGCTATTTTATATTCAGGTATATTTGCCTTACACTGAAGTGAGCATATTAAGTCACAACACCCTACTGAACAGAAAGATTCTGTTGTCACATGTATTTGTATATTGAACTGCAACATTAATAATAGGGGTAGTAAATTTATATAACTAGAAATACAAGGAGTACTAAAAGACTATGTTTTATAATATAACATTCTGAAAAACACTGCAAATACAGGAAGAAAGTTAAATACATCTTTTCACCACCAGCCAAACTCTAGCTGTCTTCCAATCCAGCAAGTGATACTCAGAAGTTAGAAATACATATGCTAATTACAGACTGACAGTAAAATAAAAGCACATTAGTACTAAAGGAAAATGCCAACCCAGTAGCTGTGTTTTAGAAGTGAAAAGTTTTAGTTGTATTTTAAGAACTGTATATGAGTAACTGATTACAGCATTGGAATACAAATAATATAACAAAGTATTAATGAAAACCTATAATTACCAACTTATCAAATTATATGTGTCATGAGAATGCCACTTCAGAAAAGTTGTTTTCTCTTGCCTGCTACTTGTAATCATGGAGTATCACTGCAATAATACCCTGACAGCTGTTGTCTATAGGACATGCTGAAGTTAATCAGCTGATAAAAATTTCCATGCACTCCCAACACTAAATTCACTGAGGAAGAAATAAAACTGCTGGTGCCACCATCACGAACATACCAAGCTGTTTTGATATCTCAAAAGTACAATTTCTAGCTTTCAATTTCCATATATTTTCACCCGATTTAGTGGATGCCTAGTGTTTCTAAGGATTCTGAGAACCACTGCTAGAATTACTCTTTATTCTTCTAGTAATAATCTCTAATGCTCATACCTGAAGACATGGGGAGGTAAAGGGTACACATACTTTCAACCTGGAGACAGCAGGACCCAGAAGTGATGGCATTTTAGTTATATTAACTCTGTTATTGACTGGAGAGGAACTTACAAAATGGGTCCCTAGCAGTATCTAGGCACCCATTGCACCTCACACTTCTGCAGACCCCATGTTTACAGGAAACCTCCATCTTATACTGAGCTGCTCTGGTCCCACCACAAATCCAGGTGTTAACTACTTCTCTTGACAATGTCACATCTAGAGATAAATAAATTATTTTTGATATTTATACAGTTTTATGTTTGCTTCTTTAGAAGTGGCTGGGATGTGGATTCGCAGCACCCTGACAGCTCCATGCAAGATCTCAACCAAAATTCTTAGTGCTCAGTAACTGTAGTTGCATCATTCGACTTAGTGTCCACCAGGACCATCCAAACTGGGACTCTGTGTAAGAGCTAATGCTTATATCAAGTCTGTATCAAGTTTCAACCAAATTCCATAGGGCAAAGAGTCCAAAGTTGAGGAGTTTTACTTCATAGAACCACAGGTTAGTTCACTGCCTGCTAAAACGAACCTCTAATCAACTGATTCTGGTATTGAAGAAAAACAGAATGTGGCAAGACAAACCCTTATCCCTCCTCAAATTACCTCATTTTTGCTTCCAGTCTGAAAATTCCTCTGACAAGATGACAGACAGTGTTGCAGTTGAGGCAGATTCCTAAAGGTTTTTGCTGCTCTGTTACTTACCTGCACTGGAGTGCACTCAGCAGTGGGGCAGTGCCCCCTCACAAGTGTCCCGCTTCAGCACAGCAGCGCTTCCCTCAGCAGTATCCATGCTCTGGCACAGTAGCAGTTTTGAAGGCACTTCCCTCAGGAGTATCTTCACTCTGGCACAGTGGCAGCTACGGCAGTACTTCCCTCAGGAGTATCTCCGCTCTGGTGTGGCAGCATTTCTGTTAGAAGTGTCCTGGGTCTGGTGTGGCAGCAGCTGTGGGCAGCGCTTCCCTCAGAAGTGAAACATTCCTTCTGTATGGGGAGCACCCAACTTAACAGCTGCAGTCTCCTTCAATATAGGGTGCCAAATACCGCTCTGTTCAGCAATTTGGCCCTATGCTGGGTTTTTTTCTCCTGATTCTCTCTGCTACAGGGCCAGCTGGAAGCTGTTCCAACTGGTATGTAGCAGTTCATGGCCACCTTATCACCAGCCACCTGTGGCAGCCCCACCAAACACCTGAGACCAGATCATTGGGGAATAGCCTAACCAGGGCCTACCCACTGAGTCTAAAGCATCACCTCCTGAGGCACAGGAGAGCATGACACAAAAAAAATCTCACACCACCACAAAAAAGTCATGGCTGTTCACAGTGGAGAGACTGAGAGTAAAATTTCAAGACAGTTTCTGTCTCTACAGACTCATTTTTAAAGGGTCTGAAAAAATTATCCATGCTATGAGAACAGACTGGTAACTGAGGCAATTGCAAAGGTCACACTGATTCTGAAAACTTACCCTTTGAGCAAAACTATTTTACGTCAGTGGAGTAAATTTAGAGTAAAGTGTGTTTTATTTTGAATAATTGCTTGTTCTTGGCCAAGATGATTGTGGTTCAGCACTAGCAGCATATAAAGTCATAATCCTTTATGACTTTGGTGTCATCGTACTCTTTTGTAATTCATCTTGGCATGTAATGGGCCTACCTACCATTATGTGATTTATTTCTTCAATTGTTTAGACCTCAGTAGAGCACAACAAACACCTGGTATTTGAGAAGCTGAAGATTTTCGAGGGCCTGATTCAGAACAGCACTGAGGTATATGAGGCTAGACCTCCAACTGTATAAAATAAGCCTAGGTCTATTTCTCTACTAAGAATCTAGTCCCTATTTTGCAGTGTCAGAGAAAAAAAGAAGGAATTTTTTTTTTTTTTATTATTTATGCTTTCTAGTTTAAATTAGCATTTTTATAGCCCCTGTACTTCTTCCTTTAGGAGCAGACTTTGTAACACTTATAATGACGAAAATTATGACTTTCAGAAAAGGCAAATCAATAATGAAGATGTCTGAGGAGGCACAGAGTTCTTTAAAATGAGGTTTTTTTTTTCTCTTCCACAAGGTGTACCTCCCACTTTCTAACAAACAGGGAAAAATGTCATTATGCTGCAAAGCTCAAATCATCTATAACTACTTTAATCTTTGATTTTGTCAAAGAAAGCTTCTAGTTACAATATCTACCAGCATAAAAACCCACTCGATTCATATGGCATAAATCAGATTTTGACTAAAGTGGTTTATTTATTGATTTATTATGATATGCCCTTACCTGGTAAACAGTGAACCTATCACTGAGGATCACACTTTCATTAATAAAACAGATAAAACAGTAACACACTGAAAAAAATGTTAACACATCTACAAATTCCTAAACACCCTGTTATAAGTAATGATAAAAGGTTCTAGTTACACACATTCACATGAGGCTCGCCTGCACTGAATCATTCAGTCCTAAAACTCATAGTATCTACTTATATTATAATTAAACATATGACATAACTATTTATAATTAAATCTTTAACGATTCAGATTATTAAAGCACATCACTAAAAGTAAAAGCACTTTCTAAATAAAATATGTTTAGAACATACAGGAACATACAAGACATCAATTTGCATGAGGGATATTGACTCTGATAACTTGTCCTTTGAGGACAAAGTTGGACAGAAAGGTCTTTTTGTTCCTTCAGTCTGTGCATTTTGAATTGATTTTTGTTTTTTAAAAGCTAACTGAGCCCAGGAAGAACTTCTATTAGTCATCCACTTGCATATTTCTTACATTAATCATTAGAGGACAAAATAGAGGGAAAGAAAATTGTAAGCATTTAGTTGAACAATTAGTAAGGTTATTTTTTAGCCAGTTTTTGCAACTGTGTAGTTAAGGTTCAGAAAATATAGATTACTGTTATCTGATTCAGCTCTTCTTGTTATAAAATTCACAGGAAAAATAATAAATAAATAAGATTTATTGTACATAGATTATCTCCAAATGTACTAGTAAGAATCCACATCTCCCATTTAGAAGGAAACGTGATGGGAACATCTTGGTGACTTTTAACTCCTGCTTGAGCAAATTTTCAGCCTAAGCATTTTAAACTACAGAGCCAGCTGGAATGTCACAAAGTTTATTGTTGATATTACTTATGAAGAAAAGGTCTGCCACAAAGCAAAATAAATAAGTCAATTTTTAAACAATGAAAACTCCACACAATTAAGTACCTTATTTTACCGGTGTCCTAACAAAGATGACACTGTTACCAATGTAATTAATAGTCAATGGGTCTTGCAAAAAGTATTTAGTCAGCTAAAAGGCTTCTGTAGACTTCTGTAGCCTGTTCCAAACTTATACAAAATTACTCTTGTATGTCAACACAGAAAATATTTTATCACCACTAATTATTTTTATTTTGCTTTCTAAAATCAAAACATTATGACAAAAGAAACGTGATTGGTGTCCTTACACGAAGATGCAGTACTTTTCAAACTAACCTTTCATCATTTATGGGCTATCAAGGGAAGATAAAATAATTGATAAGCAAGCATTTTGATAACTGTCACTGTCTATAGGGCATTTGTTATTCTATATGCTGACCATGTTGTCAGGAAAGACTTGCTCAGAACGTCTATGATGTGCTTTTGTTCTAGTATTCAATCATAATCAACAATTCTTGAAGTAGTAATAGTTCAAAATGGCCCCAAGGCCCCATAAAACAAGAACTGCTGAGCTCTGTGACCTTGATCTTTAGAAAAGGTAAAAAGTTTTAAGACAGGATCTGAATAGTAATGTTGGCAAAATACCATTTAAGAATTTTAGAATTTTCAAATATAATGTGTAATAATTTTGATAAAAGTGTTTAATAGATTCTTAACATAATTGCAGATCTTCATGTTCCTAATTAGATGTGATTTGATCTAGTTTTCAGTACACAGCCACTAAGGAAACAAGATAAATGCTGTAGGAAATGTGGTATGACCTTTTCATTACTGCTTTGTCAGGACATCTGTCAAGAGACTTTTCTTCTATTCCAAACCAGTCAGACATTGCAATGAACTGTGGTAAGGTATAGCTTGTTCTTGGTAGGAAGCCAGACTATGTTAGCCAGTAAGATTCATATTGTACTGTAGTCAACAAGATATCAAGATACACAGTGCATAATAAAACCAAATTGGTCTTTTCAAGTACTAAAGGTCAGCAATTTTTGGCACCTTAGGAAGATAGGAAAGGACAGGAAAAAAAACCCTGCATTTTCCACATCTCTGCTAATATTATCTGTGATTGTACTCTAGAATTTGTATTACACAAATTTATTTCTGAAATGTTTTTAATAAGAAATTTTGTAACATCAGCAGTGAAAGGCAAATGAGAAATGGCAGTTCAAGATTTGCAGAAGAAAGAATAGACATATGCAGACATTGTTTTCTCACAAAAGGAAAAAAATGGTTAGATTTATCAGACTCTGAAGAGTGTAATAGTTCTGACATTTTAGGAAGCTGCTAAAACCATTTTGTCTTCCCATGTTAAAATGAATTGTTTCAATAGGCAGAAGCAGCATGCCAGCCTCCCAATAACTAATAACTTTTTCAAATGCCTATTATATAGTAAAGGAAAACATGACAGAGCATGTTACAGTATATATACATACATTTTCTAGTCTCTTCATATTTCTTCTAAGAGAATCCCAAAGAGTAAGAAAAGTATAAGATCCATGTCTTCTTTACTGGGAATATTTTAGAGGCTTACTAATCAAAACCATCGTGGGTATAGAACAAGATAAACCTTTACAGTAACTGCCTGCTGCAACAGCACATTCTTGGACAAATATTTGCTATTCATGAGTAGTCATGCCTTTATTCTAATGAATATACAACTGCAACATTTAGAATGTTCTTATACTTTTTACTGGAAATTAAATGTATTTACATTACAGCTGTCTCCTGGTGTTTCACTTAACCTGTTACATCTCATTTAATTAAGCTTCCAATCTTGTAACTGATTATATGCAGAAAGACTGCTGAACCCAAAGTATGTCAGTTGGGAGCCTTTCTACCTCTCATTCTACAACTAAGGCATGAGGCTGCATTCTTTAGAAAATAAATGATCTGTTGCAAGTTTCTGAATTTCTAAAGTGAAAGAAATAATTTATTTTATATCTTCCTATTTTAATTAATACCTTCAATTTTCAGAACACAGAGGTGGCAGGACACATTTACCAGAAGACAGTCAGTTATTGAAACACCATGGGTTCAGCCCCACATCATCAATGCTGCAAGACTGCAGAGCCCCGAAAGCTCTATAAATAAGCATACATGATTATTATAAAGAACAATTCAGTGAATTGGCGATTTTGTTTATTATTGCACATGGAAGAAAGCAGGAAGACTGCTTTCCTAGAATGATATTAAATACCATTAAGGTATTTGCTTTAGCAAACACTTCCTTTCTTGTTTAAGTCTATATAACGTTTCTAATGGTTTCTGATTCTTCAGTCAGCTTGTTTCCACTCTTCCCTCACATCCTTACAAAGAAAAATCCTGGGACCCATGCTTAGTTACAGCCCAGTGGCCTGGCTTATTGTCATTTTCTGGAATGGAGTCATGCATTGACATGTTCAGTTACTAGTATTTCCTTAAATTTTTCACACAGTGAATAAAACTGAACTTTCTGAGGCAAACACCCACAGGGCTACTGCAGCTGTCTCTGCTGTAAAAGGTTTAGTAGTGACACGTGATTTTGAGCTTGGCACCAGGCAGACAGTTTACAAATAAAACTACTCTCAGTCAGGAGAGTGCAGATTCTTATCTCAGCAATTAAACCATGCTTATTTGTTAACTTGAACCCTGTGATTTCTCACCTCAGTCTGACCAACTAAAATTAAGCAGGATCATGACAATTTGCAACAAACATGAGGGATCTTAGTGAGAGCAGGATAACAGAGCAGCCATTTAAACCTGGTTCGGCACTGGCAGAAGTCACCCCAGTGACACTATGACCTCTGATTTGGCTAGGCAGAGCATGCTCCCCCTCAAATGCCATACACAGCCTACATCCAGCTAGATGTGCGACAGTGCAGGATGCAGCACCAGGGGCCCAAACCTGGGTGGTGTGTGTATATGACCATGCTGCTTTTCTCACATAGGCACAGCATAGGGATTAGCGGATTTCAGGGAGCAGCAGGTACACATAAAGCTGGGGCACCCACAGCTCTAACAGAAGATGTATGTAAACAGGAGAACCTATACCCCCAGAAACAGAGAGGAGTGCTTGCAACTCACATTGCCTGCAAGATAGGGAGAATGCACATAGTAGCAAGTGTGTGACAAGAACTTTTGAGTAGTTATAAAACATTTAGAAAATCTTATGATTTTGTGTGCACCCCTGTTGTTGCAGAATGGCTTCAAGAGCAAGGCCATGGATCCTTAGAGGCCTTGTGCGAGCAAGGCAAGGGGTAGGCCTCACAGGTAACCGGAAACTGGATGTGGGAGGAGAATGTGAAGGAAGCTGTGTAGAACTAACCAATACTGTTGTGCCTAGGAGGCGTGGCTAAACACCATGCCGATATAAGCGAACTGCGCCACAAATAAAGTAGATGTTTGCTTATCACCCATATTGGGTTGGCGTGTCTTGCTTCTCCTCGCCGCTAACACCCTGTAGCTATCCTGAATGACCGGTTCACTGATAGACAGTTAATGAAATACCATAAATAAATAATTAAGCTGGACCTACCCTTATTTGTTCTAAACCATGAGTTGAACAGTTTTTCCTGTGACAAGCTACCTCTTGTTTTCATTATATACAAAGCTTTGTTCTGTGCACTTGCCTAGAATAGCCAAATGACATGGCAAAGTGGAAAGACACCTATACTACCTCTCCTTACTAAAGGTATTTATCATGAGTATTGAAAACTGGGCTAGTAGAACTTAGAGCACTGTACTTGTCTTTAACCTTGTCAGCACACTCACTGGTAACTGCTGCTGAAGTTAAATTATAAAAGGAACAAGCAGTTAGAGGACCTTTGCAAGATACCATTGTCTTTTACCAGGGCCCTGCAAGATTTTCCAAGTGTTCCTTAGAGCAATTAAGCTCCAAATGAAGCAGGTTCTGGCAGGACTTGTTACAAGGTTAAATAGATGACTACCTTTGGAGGACAAAACAGAGATCTGAGATCACTTACAAAGAGAAAATGAGAGGAATTGATTTCAGTAAAATTTATTTATTCTACCAGAAAAAAAAAAAAAAAAAAAGAAAAAAGACCTTTACACTGATTTAAACTGCCAGTACATAAAGCTAACTGAATTCACTGAAGAAGGCGCTTACATAAAAGAATAACCTGAGAAAACCAGAGTAAAATAACTACTGGCACCACATGGTGGTACATGGCTTACCATTTGTACTGTTTCAATGAAGACTATGTTTAACTAGAAATAATTCTCTAACCAAACAAAGAGTAATGAACTTAGGGTGAAATCTTCTTGATATAAATAATACAGGTCAGTCATAAACATCCTTCAGATCTTGGAATAGAGCCACCTGCCTGATACTTTACTTTCCTACTACCACTGCTAATGTTCCTCTCTTCGCTATTCAGAAGAGGATTTTTTTTCCCTCAAGCTTTTTTATATTTTAAAGAAAAGGTTATAAATATGCAGTGTTTATAATCACATTTTCATGGAACATTTGAAATAGGATGAAATCAGTTCAAGAAGAATTAATGAGAAAAAGGAATTCAAATAAATAAATTTGATTTAATATTTATTGTAATCTAACATAGGCGTCACTAAATTTGAATTTGCAAAATATTTTATAGCTTGTGCTTTATGAGTTAATTCTGCTGTGTATTAAGTCTGCATGTGATTTGTTAGCCTTTTTCCCAAAAGTTATTAAAGTGTTCCACTAAGCCTGGTCAGGATTTGATTACTTTCTATCTAAAGAGAAATAAATAACTTATGTCATCCAGTAGCTACAAATTTAATCTGCAAGAACCATGTACAGCAAATAACACACACACCAGATATACACATGTAAATTTGAGGGGATTCAATTATGAAATATATTTAGAATAGTGAGTAGCTTCACAGTCTTTGACAATTGTCTTTTTCTTTATACCAGAAGAACTTTCTCAGTGACAACCTTATCACTAACATTGTCATACTGTAAACACCAATCTCTTGGTATGGTATCTGAATATGTATAACAAGCGAATTGAGACCCCCTCAAAAAACCCAAACAAAACATTAGCTTTAGGATATCATGAGTCCCTTAAGATCCCTAAGGACTTTGATATTACTTTTAATTAGATGTTGCTTAACAAGTTCCCTGAAGTTTGGTTCTTGATTATAGCCAGACTAATATTCTGACCAGTGACCTTCTCACTAGAAAGAAATTAAATAAGTAATTATCATAAAGATACATAAGGATTGAGACAGAGAAGAATGCACTGTAACAGTCATGATGAAAAGCAATTTGGTAAAACAGGCACAAGTGAAAAACATTACTCTTCCCTAATGTCTAGGTACATAGTTTTATACATAACTTAAATAAGTAGTTTTTGTTCTCTGGGGATAGAAAACTGTACTGGGAAGAAGTAACACCCAAAAGAGCCCTGGGAATATAAGCCTAAATTCACAACATGACAGTGCAGTAGAAGGTGTCAAGTGTAAGCTTTTGATACATGCTTAACAGATAGAACAGCTATGCTGAGTCTTTATTTACCGTGATATAATTGCTATTGGAATAGTGTCTAATGTCTACAGGGAAGAAAATACTGCAGAAATTGGAAGGGTTCAACTGCAAATGTCATTGAAGGTCTGGAAGATCTGAAGCATCAGATCTTCCAAAATGCTCCAGCATTTCATGCTTCCAGCATAAGACTGAAACATTTTGGTCTATTTTACTAGAGAAAAGATCAAAGACTAACATAATAATAATGAAAAAATAACAATATGAAGAACAAAAAGGTGAAGGAATTCAACTTCCAAAAGTTCTTACTTTATGTTACTTAAAGCTAACATCTAAACATTTTGGTTTTCCTTTTTATTAGGCAAGAGGCAGGGATGGATTAATGCTAATACTGCAGTTCATACATTGAATCTTTGTTATGACTTTTCTGATACCGTAAGTAATAATACATATATTATTGCAGTTTGTCTTTATGGTGGGAGATTTAAATTACTCTGTCACAGCAAGTGCAAACAAAACTGCATTTTTTTTATAATACGCTTATTTCTATAAACAAAACTGAACTTAAATCATATTCAGTATAACACTTGTTACATACAGATGAGTTCTTCGTGTATACATAAATACATATACTACACGTTACTGCCTGCTTTCAAGGATAAATAAGCTTTAATTAGACTTAGTGAAATAAATCTAATTGATCAACACAGAAAAACATTATAGTGTAAAATGCTTGGAAAATTACTGGAAAACTACATTTAAAAAACCTCAAAAGATTTAAGGTTTGTTCCATATTATTAAAATATCCCTTTGATCCATGTTTCAAAACCTTATAGGAATAAAATCATCCTTAACCCCTGTCATTTCATATATGTAGAAAACTAGATAAAAGTAGAAATTATAAAATCCATGAACACTGAATGTAGGACATTATTCTAAGAAATGTTCTTCAGAACAATGATTTAAAAGTTTTTGTTGACAGAGATTTAACTGTCTCCATGACTCCATAATCTCATTGATGACCTGGATTTCTTAAGAGTTTAAGCTAGTACGTAAAAGATGAGGCAAAGTGTAGAATAAAGAGTAAGGCTGAGAACAATAGTGACAGTTCAACCCCCTCCAAAAAAGACCCAACAAACTCCAAAAAGCCCCAACAAACCAAAACCAAATACCGCCCCCCCCGCCCAGCAAACCAGAAGAAATAAAATTAAATGAAAATTAAAACTACTGCAGCCATGTAACATGAAGGAGTAACATACACGCTTTGTTCTTTCTGTAGAGAAACTTGACAACAGGCATGTAAGAGGACTTCATAAAACAAAGGGATTTGCTTTAATATCATTTCAGATATCTTCAAGAATGGGCCTCCTTCAAAAAAACCTTACCCCAGCTTAAAATCCTGAGTTATCAATTCATAACTGTGATTCTACAACACACACATGGAAAAACAACAATCATGAAAGTATGGTCTGAAAATACTTAGAATAATGAACACTAAAAACATGTATACAAATTATTGATCAGTTTGAGTCCATCATAAGTATCATCAGTGAAACAGGTTTGAAGAAAATCTCATCAGTGAGAAGACTCGTGGAAAAGCATTAATACCCATCAACAACCTGAGGTTTGAATACCTTTTGTGTTATTTAGGAAACCTTTCTTGTAAAAAGAAAAAGCAAACAAAAAACCCAACCACAAGAGGATTTTACCATAACATTGACTTACTTTTTTTTTTTTAAGCTGCTAAGTAACTGAACAGATTGTGATACTGTTTGTCAGGGTTTTCTAAACACATTGTCTACAACAGAGAGGTACACCAAAAAATGAAATAAAATGGTTCATAATTTCATTTAACAGGAACTTAGCTTATATAAGAAAGAAGCATCATGAAAATAATATCACTGCAGCTACATTAGTACAGCACTTGCTTCTGAAAGAGCATCAACTTTGTCAGATTTCCTTATTACAAAATTTAAAAACAGAACTTTTAGGAAAAAAGAGTTCACTAGATGATCACTTCAAAATAATTGCTTAATACTCATGTAACTATTATTAAATAGTTAAAGGTGATGGGTGATAGTAGTAGGTGACTCTACTGTGAAAGGTACAGAGGCACTCATTTTCTGACGACACTTTCAGAGAGGTGTGCTGCTTACTGGGGGCTTGTATCAGGGATGTCACTGAGAGACTACCAAGCCTCATACAGTCCATTATTATTCGTTGCTGTTGTTTTTACATGGGCACAAGTCATACAGCCAGGAGTAATTTAAGGGATATCAAGAAGGATTACAGAGCCCTGGGAGCAGTAGTAAGGGACTCTGGCCCACGGGCAGGTTGTTTCTTGTTTTTTTTTTTTAATCCTCACAGCTAAAGGGAAGGGATATGAACAAATTGTTACAGGACTGGTGCCACAGCCAGGGGCTTTGCTACTTAGCCCATGGGACTCAGTTGGGGTACCCTGGTCTACTGGGAGCTGATGGGGTCCATCTGTCAGAGAAAGGGAAAAGCATCTTCAGTCACAGGCTTACCAAGCTGGTGAAGAGGATTTAAAGGGATTCTAAAGTATAATCTGTAATTAGCCTGTTGGAAAAGTCAAGCACCTAGTATCTTCTAATCACAGACTAAAATCCTCTGAATTCAGAAAAGTGCTCAAGGCCCAGCCCTCAACTGTATGAACACCATTTCTGCACTGATCATTGCACTTATATCTAAGAATGTCCTGGAATTCAGAAGCAGCCAGTACATAGGACTGCCTCTCAGACAATGGTCTGCTCTCAAGGAACACATCTTTTACCTTTGTCGTTTCTACTGATTCTCCCACCCTTGATTTTACCAAGCTCAAGAAACAGTGTCTAAAATTTTTAGATTTTATACTTTTATGGTCTATTTACCAATATTGTCAGCAATAATTAACACCAACAGCCCCTCCACCTGGACTTTTAACATTTGAAATACTTAGTATGATTACTTAAAACTGGATTACCCAATGAATTAAAACAAGATATATTCAAAATCACAGAATCATAGAATGGTTTGGGTTGGAAGAGACCCTCAGGATCATCCATTGCCATGTTGCTAACCCCCCTGTCACTGGCAGGGACACCTTCCACTAGACCAGGCTGCTCAAAGCCCTATGCAACACGGCCCTGAACACTTCCCAGGATGGTGCATCCACAACTTTGCTATGCAACCTGTTCCAGTGTCTCACCACTTTCATAGTAAAGAATTTCTTCTTAATAATTCTTAATTTGACAGTGTCTATGTTCTTTAAATATTTGAGCTTTCTTACCTTCCAGACTATACTGGACTCCAAACTCTGAAGCTGAAAGCAGAAGGCCCCTATATCTAAGAGTATTCCAGTTTCTGCCAAACCATATGGAACATCTTTATTTAAATGTCAATGATTTTCATGCTCAGCATGAACCCTTTGAAGTAATGCTGCATTTGTCTTTGATATAGTTTGATATAAAATAGCTTAATTAAAAGTTAATTTAATAACTTTTCAATTTGCTTTGACTATAATTCTTCAGCACCAAACTTTCCTATCAGGACATATTTTTAATTGCTAGAAGCGTTATGGTGGTTTTAGGAAATCTTTTTCAATTAATTTAGAAGTGTTTTTCAGGTTAGTAGAACCAACGCCTCTTCCTATTTATCTTTGAGGGAATGTTTCGTTTCAAAGCAAATGAAATCCCAAAGAACAAAAAGTTGTATTTTAGCAGGCACTCCAAATGTTTTTTCTATTTGAAATATTTGAAATTGTGCTTGTTGGTTTTACAGCATATAATATGACTTCAACTTCTGTGCAAAGGTCCGTGAAAGACATTCTGGATATGCAATTTCCCAGGGGAATCAAATCCATTTGCTGAATAGAAATTACAGCAAGATTTTCATGAATAAGCTAGTATACTACAGTTTTAAATCATTCTGACAGTACCTTACTGCTTTTGCCATGTATTTTGTTTATCCTTATCAAAGCTGGACTTGTCTGAAATTAGGTGACACTTACAGTGTTCTAAATAGACTATCAGTAGTTGGTTGTGTCAAGACGACTTTTCAACAAACCTCCCTGAGGTACAAGTAACAGAAGTTAGCACTGCATCCCAGGAAAAATATCATACTTAGAGTCAATTAACACTTTTGGCAATGTAGTATAAGGATTGGCTTTTCTGGCAGCAATGTTATCCACAAAACAACATACAACCTGCTTCTAGAACTGAGTGTAGAACATCCTCTTTGCCAGTGACCTAAATGCAGGACTGTTCCAAGCAACTATTTGCTTGTTTTCATTCAAGAAGCACACCTGGCCTGCAGATGAAAAACCCCCACATGTCTGAAATCCCATCCTACTGGATCCAAATTTCATTTGGTTTCTTGACCTACATGAAAATGCTTTGCATCTTCTGATATTAGGCCAGACATTTATGAATTCACTTTCCAGTGAAGTCTGTCCTCTGGGTTCAAGCAGGGCAACATTATCTGTTCAGTGTCATCTAGCAACTTACTCATCCCTGGTTGAAAAATATATATATTATAAAAAACCAAACTCCTCTTTCTCTACAGCACAGTACTTTTTTACTATGGGAGACAAGCCATTCCTTCATTCCCTCAAACTACATTTCATTTTGACTTCATTTCAATTTGACTGCTTGCATTGTGACAGAAAGTTCACTTTCTTGTCTAGCCACTCCTAGATAAGGGTTTGCCCTTTAAAATGCAGGAAACGGTACTAAAAGGCAGAAGAGAGAAAGAGAAGCTCTCAGAATTTAAAAGTAGTTAGCTATGCCTTCTTTCTCCCAAACCAGAAACATCAAGATAAGAGAAGGTTCATGTACCAAAACAAGTGCAGCTTTTTTGTAAGTCTGTGTTCAGTCTGTAGAGTCTTCTCTGATGCCTAACAAGTAAAATTCAATCACCCAATTCTTTCTCAAACTTTATCCACCTTACTTCCCATCCCCAAACTTTTCCTAATTTCACAAGTTTCCTTCCTATATTCTCTTAGGCCATCACTTACCTAACAGATCACAATGTTTCAATCATCTCAAACCACAGAGTACTCATTTCTTCCCTGGAAGCTGAACTGTTGAAGACACTGTCATGGATTCACACCAGGCCTTTATATTTAAGCAAACAACATTACAGATGTGAACATTGCATTAAAACTAGAAAACGCTCATGCTTCACTTTCCTTGGGTAGCTTCAAAAGAAATAACATAAGCTGAAATAACTGTAGTCACATGCAGATTTGAAGTCTTCCAGTTCTCCAACTTGCAATTAATTTTCTAAGGACTGGTAATCAACCAAGCAGCTTTCATAGGCCTACTTCATCCAGCAAGTACTGTCTAGCATGAACTTCAATAAAACAGAACTGTTCTACCTCTTCATACTAGCATTTTTTTAAACCAGCATTATTTGTAACCTAGGTTTCCCATGAATTTTTATTTGTGGCCACTTGAAAGTGGAAGATGTATGCTTCAATACAAATTACAGAAATATAGAAATAATAGTATTTGCAACCGGCTGAAATATAAAGGCAGAAACTCAAATAAGTAAGTCGTCCAGGTGGTAACAGCCAATCAATCTGCATAACATATCTGTGCATTACATGCAGGGAAGTGGCTTCCTCAAACCCTTGTTAGGACGAGACTATTTGGAACACTGTGACTATGCTGAAGAACAGACCAGCATTAGAGTTATTTACTACAATTCCAAGGCAGACTTCAAAGCATTAACTGGTACCGAAGTGTGAAGCTAGATTAAAGACATCTGAATGTAATTGTCAGAGCTCATCTTCCATGACATTGACAGACAAAAGGCCTTTGTCTCCAGCTTTAAAAAAAGCAACAAAGCAATAAAAAGAACCACAACAACCCCACACCCCAAAAAGGGGGAAAAAAGGGGGGGAAAGGGGGTTGAGGGGGATAATTTGGCTGCTTGCATTGTGATAGAAAGTTCGCTTTTTTGTCTAATGATTCCTAGATAAGGGTTTGCCCTTTAAAATGCAGAAAATGGTAATAAATGGCAGAAGAGAAAAAGAGAAGCTTTCAGAATTTAAAAGTAAGCTGCCACAAAAGAACAGTCATCTTACTGTTCTGTGTGACAATAACATCAGCAAAAAAAAGACTATTTCAGTATTACTGGGATAAATTGCTGTGAGCTCAGGACTGATGGAGAAAAGCAAGTCATTCTTAATTTTAGACAGGCCAAGGAAACAAGTTGCTGTTGAGGCTAAAGTGGTAACTTAAAAACCTTTCTGCTCTTGGAGTTACTAGATCTGGTCACCTAAAGCCTTCTGTCAGTTGGGAAAAGTCAGTTGAAAATAAAACTTCTTAGTTAGCACATCTTTATACCTGCAATTCAGATTCAAGGTCCTGTTCTGAATCAGCTCGAGCACAAAGCTGAATCAGCAGAGTCCCTATTGCCTACACAGTATTCTTAATTATTCTGTGTGCCTTATGTCCAAGAAATCTGTCAGAGGCTCATTTTTGTTCTAATAAAATAAATATCAGAACACTGAAGTTTTCCCTGAAAGGAAGCCCTATTTTCTAGTCACCCTTATTCCTAAACTATTTTCACTGAATACATTTCTGCAATCATGTTTTGAGTAAGGTCATGAATGTTACTTTACCACCTGTCATCCAAGCTGACCAGACAAAACCAAGTTTTAACCTACAAAGAGTATTCGGTCAGTTGGTTGTGGGTAAAACACAGTCTGTGTGTGTGCCAACATGCTGATCCCCATCACAATCAGCAGGCAGGTCCCAAGGACACCCAAAGGCCATTCAAAACCTTCAGAACTCTCAAACGATGCTGCTGTACTTGTCACTGGGGCTGGTGTAGCTGCTGTGCTTGCCGGCTCTCCCACCGCCAGCTTCTCTTTTCCTGAGTCCAGCTCTTCCTCCTCTGCCTTGCTGGGAAATGCTGCGTGGTCTTCTGCATCCTCCTGGGGCTCGGCGGGCGGCTGCCGGGGAATGCTCTCGGCCGTCGCAGGGCTCGGCTCCTCCGCGGGGCTCAGCTCCTCCGCCGCCTTCTCCCGCGGCTCTGCAGCCGCCTCCTTCCTCTCCTCGACCGCCCCGACCTCCTCCACCGGCAGCCGCCCCCTCGCGGCCTCCGGCCCTGTCTCCAGCCGCCGCTTGGTCCCCGGGGCCGCTCTCCCGGGCCGGTTCGGCTGCCGCCGGCTCCCGGGGCCGCTCCCCCTCGGCTCCCCGCGGCCTCACGAAGATGGAGGCGAGGGCGAGGGCCAGGACGGTGAAGGTACAAGTCCACGGCCACGTCCGTCCCGCCCTGCTGCTGGAGCCCGCCCGTGTTACAAGTCATTGCCATGAAGTACAGTGAGACAAGAACCTTAGCCCAAGCCCCACACTTGATAAACACTAACACAGCGAATACCGGGTCCAAGTAATGTACTACTTTCTGAAACTGTGAGATCAAGAGGAACAACTCCAAGAGCCAATAAATCAGCATTGTGACGAGCGACTATTAATCTGGACAGATCTGTCATTATCGCAACCCCTCGTGACCCACGCTGGGCGCCAAAAAGAACTGTTGTGGTTTAAAACCATGCAGAGGGCTCGTTCATTCACTCCCCCCCTTCTTTCCCTCCCCCTACTCCTGGAGGGATGGAGAGGAGAATCGAAAAGAATGCAACTCCCACAGGTTGAGATAAGAACAGTTTAGTAACTAAGGTATAACACAAATCACTGCTGCTACCACCAATAATAATAATGATAAAGGAAATAACAAGGGAAGAGAATACAACACCTCAGCACCAGCCAACTGATAACTCCCCCCCCCCAGCCTGACCAAGCACTGACTGATACCTCCTCCAACCCTGCAGACTCCCAGCCCTTCCGGCTAACTCCCAGTTACATCCTGGGCATGACGTGCTGTGGTATGGAATACCTCTTCGGCTGGCTTGGGTCAGGTGTCCTGTCTCTGCTTCCTCCCGGCTTCCCCTCCTCCCTGGCAGAGCATGAGGCTCACAAAGTCCTTGGCCAAACCAAAACATCGCTATCAGCTCTGTTCCCGAGCCGAAAGTCAAAACACTGCACTGCACCAGCTACCAAGAAGGAGAAAAATGACTGCTACTGCTGAACCCAGGACATGAAGCCATGCTGGCTGTCACCAAGCACCTTGTTGATTTTCATGTGCCTTAGCATGCCATCCAGGAGAATCTGCTCCAAGATTTTGCCAGGCACAGAGGTAAGAATGACTGGTCTGTAATTCCCCGGGTCATCCATTTTCCCTTTCTTGAAAATGGGGGTTATATTTCCCTTTTTCCAGTCATTGGGAACTTCACCTGACTGCCATGATTTCTCAAATATGATGGCCAGCAGCTTCCCAACTTCATTCTCCAGCTCCTTCAGGACCCGCAGATGGATCTCATCAGGACCCATGGACTTGTGCACGTTCAGATTTTTAAGATGGTCTCGAACCAGATCCTCTCCTACAGTGGGCCCAGGGTCTTCATTCTCACAGTCCCTGCATCTGCCTTCCAAGACTTGGGTGGTTTGGTCAGAGCCTTTGCCAATGAAGACCGAGGCAAAGAAGTCATTCAGAACCTCAGCCTTCTCCAAATCCTGTGTAGCCAGTTCTCCCTAGAGCTTCCTGAGGGGGCCTACGTTCTCCCTAGTCTGTTTTTTATTTGCTATGTACCTGTAGAATCCCTTCCTGTTATCCTTAATACCTCTAGCCAAATTTAATTCTAACTGAGCCTTAGCTTTCCTAACCTGGTCCCTAGTTTCCCAGACAACATCCCTGTACTCTTCCCATGCCACCTGTCCTTGCTTCCACTTATTATAAGCCTCTTTTTTCAATTGAATTTTCCTCAGCAGCTCCTTATCCATCCAAGGAGGTCTCCTGGCCCTCCTGCTGCACTTCCTTCTGGTTGGGATGCAACACTCCTGAGCTTGTAGCAGGTGATCCTTGAATATCAACCAAGAGTCTTGGGCCCCTCTGCCCTCTAGGACTGTATCCCATGGAACCTTACTAAGCAGGTTCCTGAAGAGGCCAAAGTCTGCTCTTTTGAAGTCCAGGGCAGTGAGCTTGCTGCACGCTCTTCTCACTGTCCTGAGGATCTCAAATTTGAGCATCTCGTGATCGCTACATCCAAGGCTGCCCTGGAGAGTCACATTTCCAACGAGCCCTTCCCTGTTGGTGAGCACAAGGTCAAGCATGGCACCTCTCCTTATCGGCTCCTCTATTATTTGCAGAAGGAAGTTGTCTTCCACACAATCGAGGAACCTCCTGGATTGCTTGTGCTGGGCCATACTGTCCTTCCAACAGATGTCAGGGTGGTTGAAGCCACCCATGAGAACAAGGGCCTGCGAGCGTGAGGCTTTTCCTGTCTATGGAGTGCTTCATCCGCAGGTTCTCCTTGATCATGCGGCCTGTAACAGATCCCCACAGTAATGTCTCCCATAGCTATATTCTCTTTAACCCTGACCCACAAACTCTCTGTGGACTGCTCACCTGTCCCCAGACAGAGTTCCATACTCTCCAGTCTATCCTTAACATAAAGGGCAACTCCCCCTCCCCGCCTGCCAGGCCTGTCCTTCCTAAAGAGCCTGTAACGTTCCATTCCAACACTCCAGTCATAGGAGCCATCCCACCATGTTTCTGTGATGCCCATTATGTCGTACCCCTGTAGACATGCACACATCTCTAATTCCTCTTGTTTGTTCCCCATGCTACGGGCATTTGTATAGAGGCATCTGAGCTGAGCTCCAGATGAAGCTGGCTCATTGGCTGGAGTGGCTGGGATAACTCTACATTGCTCCGAGCATTTATTATAGGTTCTGGCAACTGACTGGGTGTGTTGGGATGGAACAATGCCCCCCTCCCCCAACACATCCAGTTTAAAGCCTCCTTGACCAGCCTGGCAAGCCTCCTACCAAAACTGCTAGACCAGCTCCACCAGCCCCCACTAGACCTGGCCTACAAACTTGGGTCCCGTGTTCAAGGCACCCAAACCGTCTTACTATGACACCACCTTTTTAACCAGTTATTAACCTGGCTAATCCTCCTAGCTTTTTTTAAGTCCTCCCCTGTATCCTGGAGAATTGATGAAAAGACTATCTGAGCTCCAGAGCCCCTAACCACCTCCCCCAGGGCTCTGTAGTCCTTCTTTATGTTCCCCAGGCTACTACTATCTATATCCCTAGCACCCACATGTATCACCAGGAGTGGGTAATAATCCGTGGGATTTACTAGAGCAGGCAGCCTCCCTGCCACATCCCTGATCCGTGCCCCCGGTAGGCAACACACCTCCCTTGAGACGGGGTCTGGACAGCAGACAAGTGCTTCTGTCCCTTTCAGTGTAGAGTCCCCTACTACTACGACCCGTCGCTTTTTCCTAGCGGCACCAGTAGAGATCTTCATTACCAGGGCATCAGCCGGCTGCTTCTGGCTCGAGTGCGTTTCCTCATTAGCCCCCTGCAGGACAGCAAAGCGGTTCTGTGTGGTGACAGGGGATTTAGGGGGAAGCCCCTTGCTTTTGGTTGTCCTTTTCCTCCTCTTTTTTTTTTTTTTTTTTTGTCACCAATTCTCAGCTTCCCAGGTTAACGGCCTCCTTCTTTCCTTCATGAGGCAGAGGTGAAGCTCGAGGCCCCTGCAGAGTTTGGGCCAGGAGCAAGCATTCCTGCTTCCTCTCAGCTTCCCTGACATCTCGCAGTCTATTAACAGCATCCCGCAGCTCAGCCCCTGCTGCAGGAGGACCTCCACCAGGGAGCACCGAGTGCAGCCCTGCCCATTGTGCACCCTCCCCTCACCAGACCAGTGCAGGCACTCTCCTCTCTACACCCCGAGCTCTGCACTGCACCCTCCCCTCTCACCGGCTCTGTCTGGGTGCCTACGCTGCCCACCGCCGGGGCAGCCAGAGCAGAGCTGCGGGACCGGGCCCTGATCATACGACGAGTGCTCACCATCCCGCTCGCCTGCCCACACAAACCGCCTCACCGCGCTCCCTGGCGCAGGTTTTTACCCAGCCAGGGCTGGTGCCGCTGCTTCAGGCTCCGCCCCGTGTGAGTCAGCTGCTCGCTCTCGTCAGCTGAGCTGCCGGCTCCTGGGCAGCTCCTGTCGAGGACTTGAGGCTCCCTCGGTGGCTCTTGTCGCTCCGAGTTGAGGCTCCTGGACGCTGATCTCCCCTCCGCTCCGGTGTTGAAGGTGTCCTCTCTCGAGCTACTCACCTCAGCAATTCAACCATCTATATGACTTCTATATTATAGCAAAATTAAGTCTTCATTCAGTTATATTTGCATAAGTATGTCACCGCAGTATAAGGCAATATCTTTATACAAGAGTTTTAGGTGACCTTTAAACAGACTGTCAGATAAAATTAAAACATGAACCCCTTACATCAAAGTATCATACTCTTGCATGAAAAGTAACAAGCTCATTTCCTTTTTGAACTAGCTGCCCCTTTTAAGACAACACATCTACTAGTGCAGCCACAATCTATTAATCATCACCTGTGATGACCTACGTTATTTGGCTCAGAATTGAAAAGAATAACTTATTTTGACTATCATTTTTTATTGGGAAGCATATTTTAAAGCACTGAGCAGATTCTTAAAGTTAAGTAAATACTTAATAAAAAGGTGTGATCAGATATTCAAGAATATTTGGGAAATATTTTGTTCTGTGGACTAAACACATGAGGATTTCCAAAATTTTTTTTCTAACTCATAAAATTGGGATGTTATTAATGAATATACCCTTTCAGTTTTATCCTAAGGTAGACTGAAAATAACACAATCTTAAAGTAACTAAGAAAATAAAAATATCAAGATCCCATATATTATTCTTTGCTAAATTTGTGTCTGATCAGCTCCAGAACAGACCCATATTTAGAGCACATGAGTTCTCCTCTGTTGTCATATCTTGCTTGGGTTCCTTTAATCACTGAGCTAAGTAGGCACACTGGATTGTGCCAAAATTCTCTTCTGGATTTCAGAATTGTGTTTGAGGCCAAAAAAGTTCAAGTCACATTTAATCACCAAATACTGCATATTAGATAGTGAAAGATACACAGCTACAGAATTCCCCATATCACTTCATTTGTACTTAATAGCTGTGTGACATTCACCAAATGACTTTTAATTTACTTTTTTTCCTCCTTTAGGCTACAAGGATAGTAGCCATTATTTGCTGTGTATTCCTAGCTCACACACACAAAAAAATATCTCATTTGCTGTTCATATTTGCTATTGACAGTTGTCAATAGCAAATATTTGGGGTTTGTATCTAGAATATTGAAATTCCAAACCCAATGAAAACAGCTTTAATTCCAATAATTCTAAATGGCATCCAAATTAATGTTTGTTTTAAATATTCTAATGCATATACATACACACTCCCAAGAAGCACATCTGATACACCAATATATGTCATTCATCACATCCTGTTAAACAAAATTTCAAAGTAGGAAAAGAGTGCTTTTAATGCAACAGGATTAGAATTTATGCATATCTGCAAAGAATTTCTGTGGCTTTTGTCAAATAGTAGCCGATAACACAAAAAAAATGTGTCCTAGTTTACTCTACTACATCTACCACAGTAAGTGATAGATGACAGCGCTATCTGATGTTCTCCCTCCAATTGTAAAGGAGGTTTGTCTCAGACAGTAGCACTATAGTGCTGTCAGACTGTCAGCACTGATATGGAACTCAAAATTTCATTAGATCAAGTGACAACTTAAACATGCAATTTCTTCATTTAAGTAACTGCTTCTATTGCTGGGAGTTCAAACCCTCTTACATATTGTAGAGAGATCAGAACATGGCGCAGTTATTTTTTCTTGAGAAGTAAAACATGTTAGATAAAAAAGTAAAAAAAAAATAAAATAAAATCCAGAGAAGGTGATTGTTTTTTACTACATGGAACATACTTATTTTTGCTTTTTGTCTTTACCCAAAGTCATCTATTAGATGTACTCTTCACCTTGCTTTGAATTTAGAAAGAAAACAAAGTGTAATCTATATAGGAACTGTGTTTTAACGTGGCTGCACAAAGCAGTAGACATGTATACAATTATTAGTATGGAGTTACAAATATAAAAAGTCACTAAGAGCTAAATAATTAAAAAGGGAATGGGAAACGTGTTACTACTGCGTATTTCCATCATAAACACCAGTGCAAACTGTTCTTATAGCAATAACATTCCTAGTAAAGAAAATGAAAACACTGTTAGTAAAATGAAAATAGTGACAAATGAGGTGAAAAATTAAAGGCTGGCAAAGATAACAGATTCGTCTGATTATACAGAGATCTAAAAACCTCTAACCTGGGAAACAGACTTTCTTCAGATATCTGTGTCCTCTATTTGAGTTGCTTTTAATACAGGTATGTATATTTTGTACAATTGTATATAGAAAAACATTCTGCAAGGTCAAGGTTCCTGAAAAGAGCTTGCAGTGCTTTTGTAAGTTTTTTTGTAAGTACTTAACAAGTCTGTTAAGTACTTCCATTTGAAAAATGCAGTGCTTTTGTAAGTTTTTTTGTAAGTACTTAACAGACTTCCATTTGAAAATTCCATCATGCAGAGCAACTTAAGGTACATTTCATGTATTTTCCTACCATGACATTTAAGGGGAGGGGGGGAGGGGAAGGAGGGAGAGAATCCTATTTAAAATGACAGTTTGATGATGCATAAACACATTTACTCTTTCATGACAATGTCATATCGGCTGACACTGACATTAAAACACTTGCTATTCTTAACCATCCGTAGTCAGCTTCGACTATGAAAATCTCAGAATTTCTACTCCACTATTTATTCATAACACTAATTCAAAAAGAAAACTAAAACAAAATTAAAATCTCTGCTGTAAGTGTTCAGTTTCTGTCCCTCAAAAAACTTAAAATCTAGAAAGCCTTTGAGATCTCACAATGTCTAGATCAACACCTATTTTTAATATTTTTTTAATGCACTCTCAACTCCTGATTATTACACTGGTATTATAGTTACATTCCAAAGTAAATTTAAATATTGCAATATGTTTTAAAGAACAATAAATTTAAGTACTCAAATATCCGTGGGAAGTACTTCATATTGTAGTTCACAATATAGTCTGAAATGGAACAAGACTTCCCCAAGATACCTTTGAACTTTACAGGGGACCTACACCAGAAACCGGTGTAGACTTTGGGATTGTAAGGCCTCCATTTCACACTTGGGTTTACTTCCACTGTCTGAACATATTGTAACAATCAAATGGTGATACCTCTAAAAACTGTGAGGATAAGAGTGCTGTAGTTAAACGTAGGCTGGAGTACAGAAGATGAGGGTTCAAATGTGTGAGGTCAGCTAACTTTTCTATGCATGAATTTAATATTCAAAATATTCTTTTGCATATTTAGACCTATGCTCTTTTGAGATATGGCTTCTGTTTCATACATTTGCATCCTGAAAAATAACAAATTACAAATGTCAGTTGTGCTTAAAATTAATGTAAAACTGATTTCTGAATAGTTCAACTACAGATATAAGTGCTAAGGCAAATACATCTTTCTAGTTGCCTTTTTTTTTTAATAATGGAATCATTAGAGACATATGCTTGGAAGCAATATTCCTCTCATATACTCTCAGAGTTTCCAATTCTCTATGGATTTCAGAAACATCAGCTGTGCACACTTTCACTTACTGGGATAGATACAGAGCTCACAGTTTACAACAGTTCTGCTATCCATGCAGCATCTCATGCAGCTGTAAAAAGTAATTAAAATTCACGTACTGAACTTCATTTTATTAAGCTGGTTTCCGTAAGTCAATACCAAAAATGAATTTTTTATACAGAATGTATTATTCTGATGTTATGCCTTACTAAGCTGTATATAGCAAACCTCATAAAACAAATGCCCAAGGATCAATGTCTGCCTAGGTCTGAAACTATAGCAATTTCCTCCTTTAACTCTAATTCAAGTGGAAACAATATTAATATTTTTCTACTCCTGGGATGACAAAGGGCAACTCTTTGACCATTACAATATCTACAATTATAAAGCCAAAGTCTTGGCAAAGAAATCAAGGAACTAAGTATCTTGATGAACTTTCCAAAGTGCTTAATTAAGGAGATACCTACTGTTGTCCACATACCACTCTTGAGAGCAAAATATAAAATGATTCAACACAGTTCTGTGTCAGAAACTTCACAGAAATGGCATACTACAACAGGGTCAGTCCAACAACTTATCTTTTCTAGAATTTTTAAAATACATTTTCTTTACCTGGATCTAAATTTTACAGAAATTTGAAGAAAGTATATTTCATTTTTAATCAAACTATAATAGCCAAATTGGACCACTTTTAAGCAGTACTACACAATGACAAGCTCTGTCTGAAGCAGCCTACATAAAAAAAAACAACAAACCTCTCAGGAAAAAGCGTACCATCCCCTTTCTACAGATGAGGGCCTGAGGCCCAAACACAGTCAGACCCTTAGAAATACGAAACTTATATCAAAGACCTCAGCTGAATAAAGACTCTCTGTTTAGGTCATTAACCATACTATCACTGTTTCTTCTTGCTTATTTTTGCCTTAGTGGCAACTGTGAGACTTTCATTTATTTATTTACTTTTAAAGCAAAACAAACAGAAAAAGGCTATTAAAAATATTGCTGGTACTCCAAAAAAATATTGAATTCTATTTTGTTAACAATATTAACTTAGAGAGAAACTATCCTGTACACTATACTTTGTTGTAATTCATAATGACCAGTATAAATCTGTTTTCTGTAGCTTCACTGCAATAAAAACTTCACTGCAATTAAGAAGATCATTTCCATATTTCAAATTAATTGTAGTCAATATGACCTTAATATATTATATTGCATTATTATTATTATTATAATGGCTTTCCATATATTTGGCATACATCTTGATTGCTGATTAAGTCCTGTGAGTTTTCCATGGTGCATGGCATTCAGCTCAGGGAGTAAATGCAAGTGTTAATGCAGTATTCTAGCATAGATGTCAGTGGGTGGTGAATGAAGAATAAAGACCAAGTAAAGCTATACGCCCAGGTCCCTGGACAGCATAGAGGTGTTTTTCTCCCTTCTACGTTGTCCCTTTTCCACAGAAGGAAAAGGAACCTGGATTCAGGCCCAAGGACAACTTTTCTTCTTACTGTAAAATATTTCATAGATGTATAAACCAGAAGGACAACAGCTGACCTTCAAGTCTCAGGTACTTGAAAGAAACCTCCCATCCTATCATTTGTTAGAAATCCAATAACATGACTTACTCTGAACTGAATTTAAATGAAATGATTTAGGGCTTGGATGATCAGGACTCATCCCTGGTGGTGTGTTTGAACTTTATCTTATAGCACTGCCATGTCACATCATTATGACAATGTGCTTCCCATTGATATATCTTCTGCTGGTGAAAGAGCAGAATTGAGTAAACTTACACCAACTTGTCACAGGTAATTTATTAAGCAGCTATCATATTATTCTGCAAACAAATGTTATTCTAATCCTGTTAAAATTGTTGTAATAAACAGGAAGAAAAATATTTACATAAACAAAATATTAGGCTTTTTGTAAATTACTGATTTCCTGAAATTTCACTAAAAATTAAGTGGACATATATCATTTATTTTAGAGTTACATGAATCTAGTCAGGCAGTTAAATGCATATTTTCATTGAAACAACAGAGCTGTTCTGTTTCATCTGGGCTAAGAATTTGATCATGAAGGTTATTTTGTCATGGTCATATAAATGTATTTTGCTACACACTTTGTTTTTTGTCAGTTTATTTTTACTCAATAAGTAACCAGCTTAATGGTTACTTATGCTACCAGCTATAGTAATGATACCAGCTATTCCTTGCATTATAAACTCTGTTAATCACAGAAATATATTCTGAAAAATAAAAATCACTCCCCCCCTCCCCACATTCACACACACATACTCAAAACCAAGTAGTGAATATATTGGTATTTTCCCAACATTCTGCCACTGCCGTATTTTATAACTTAAAACTGAAGTCATCATTTCCTAGGACTTCAGCTAAAGCAATTATATTTATCTCTGCTTATCCTGTATAAGGAATTTATCAAGTGCATAGGACTTGTCACTGCAAGTCACAGACCCTGATGATAACTACCTGTTGATTTTGCACGAAACCACATTAACTTGATTTGTTACAAAAATGCTTCTTTCTTGTTGTTTGTGATTTTACAAACTATAACCCAAAACTACATGTATGGAATATCTGATGCTAGAAAAAATGCAAATGTTTCAGAAGCAGACTGCAGACTTTGTTTCCCTGAGATGTTTTTGTTACCATTTATGTCTCCTAATAGTGTCAGTACCTTTATTTCAAAGACTGCTGTTTTTTCCAAAGTACTTCCAGTTCCTGTACATATTTTTATGAATATCTTCTATTTGTTCCTAAATTCCATTTCCACTATGGATCTGCTTTTGGGACTTCGTTCATTATCTAATTTGCCTCAAATTCTGACCCTCACATTATTGGCGGGAAACCAATTGCCCTTTATCTCTTTTGCCATTAATTGCATAGTTAGAACTGAAGGAATGAAAAGTCATCATGAAATTGCACAAAGGTCAACTCTAATGATGGCTCTTATCTTCCCATGGTATTTATTCCATGTTAACTTTGATTAAACCAGAAGGTGATCTGAAGACACTCATAGACCTTGCCCGTGTTTGCAGGCACAGACAATTTTGTATTGTCCATATTCTTGAATAATATGGATTTTGGTGATTCTGAAAGCAACAGTGGGTATACAAAATACTATTATTTTGTTGTGTTATTTTCAATTATTTAAGGAAGGAACTTTTATTAGATGTTATCACAGGACAGTATTTTTTCTAGCATTGAAAAAAAATCTGAGTAAACCACTCTAGAAGCAAAATCAATACCCCATGATACCAGCAATGAACATGACTAGTTGTGACAGCAAGAAGTTTACAAGTAAAGAAGAAAAGATATTTGTTAAAAATTAATCTTAAAAGAAATGTGGGTACTTCAAAGGAAATTGAAAAGGCTTACATATGAAAGATTTGAAAATAGAAAGTGGGAACAATGCTCAATGATTATTGCTTGCTATATAGTACCCAACAAGTTCTACATTAATTGCATTTGAAGTTGTCATCTGTTAATTGTTCAGCTTGACAAATGAAAATGTACCCAAAACTACTTCCCATTCCTTTCTCCTCTAGAATGTGAATGTGCACTTGCTGTTATGAGCACAATATATATGATAAAGTTGACTTGCTAGAATCAACTGCAGTCTGTTGATTCCAATCTATTCTGCAACACAGGCCCATAATATACTTATGGATGAGAAATGCTACAAGAAGGAAAGGTTAAATACGTTTACACTACAGATAATAGACTTGCTCTTGCTATACTATATTTTTAAAGCTGTCAGTCATGTCCTAAAAAAACAAATCCAAAATAAAACAATTGTAGAATAATGAAGTCAAAGTGCCCTGCTAGACACAACAACATGCTTCTAAAATACTTTAAGGATAACTTCGTTGCTGTAGTCATATTTTATTGTTAAATCTAAATGTGAATAGACGCAACAGAGCTAGGCAAAAAATTGTTTTCTAGCTCTATGAATTAAATTTTCCAGTGGCCTCAGTATGAACTTTGTACACACACTATGACCGTGTTTTGTCTTGAGTTGCATTTCTATCAGCATGGCATCTGTCATGATGGAATTTTGGGCTCAGGTAGCTGCAAGAACAAAACCACACAACTCACTGACAAAATCTGTGATTAGTTACTAAAATCAGTACAGGAGGTGGTAGCAATGAAGGGCTGCAGTCACATTGTAACCAGTATTATGAACTCGGGAACACGCTCCAGATGAGTGAGGCATTAGAGCCTGGGCTGGCAGTCTGGTTTTGACACGTAACAGTCCCACCTTTGGTGCAGCCTTCAATGCTGTGTTGGATGTGCATGGATATATTTTCCTAAAGGGTGGTGGTTTTCACTATTTAATGCTTTTGAGGCCGATGACTTGCAATTCCACATCAGTTTTGCTTCTTCATTGCTGAAGGATTTCTTTATTTATTTGTGTGCCTGAATGTGTGTAATTGTGTATCTTGTCATTTTACTCATTTCTTACAAAGAGCTTGCTTGGATGAATTTTATTGGAATTGGATCATTTTAAAACTCCAGTTAAGCAGTCCAATTCCAAGGCTTTCCCCACCCCTGCTACTTCCAAGAAAAAAACTCAATTACTATACTGTTCATAATTTAAATCTTTGAGCCAAAAAATATGGTAAGATAGTTTTTCTATCTATGAACAATTACAGCTTTTCTCACATGGCTGTTAGCGTATGCAAGGCTCTTTCTGAAACCCTATCGGTATCTTGTAATTCCTTTTATTTTTTTTGGTTTTATGCATCTGGGATTCATGCCAATATCATTCTTTCTGTGAAGTGCTGACACCTTAAGGGCTTTTGCTGCTTCCTGTCCTCAAGGCTTTATGTAGTCATTGTATTCTAGCATTTCCTCCTTTTAATGATTTTGCTAAGAATTTATTCTTCTGCTTTTATCTCCATTAAATTCTGATTTCTATACAATAATCCAGAACGTCAGTTTCTATCTTCAGTTCCTGCAAAAAAATACATGCTGTGTAACTCAAAACTAAAGGGAAGGAAGCCACTTGCACTTGTAAACCATCCTACCCCAAGCTAGGACCACCTGTGAGTCACAGCAAGTAAAAGCATTATCTAAAGTAAGGCAGCCAGTATGAATACACTTGCCTGTTACTCTTAACTAGTAAAAGACAAGCTCGATACAGAGCATCTTAATGACATCCCATGTTAAGAACTGGATGACCTTGGCAGCTGGAATAGAAGTAATGAATGGATTCAATAGTGCAAAATGAGGTCACATTCTAACTACAAAATTAATAACAACCGATAAAAAAACCATGTTGTGACAGAAGCTTCAGCAATAATCCAAAGTTAAAGTTTCTCTATATGTTCTTTAAAATGACCCTGTGTGTTTGTCAGGGAAGAGGTTATGTCACAAAATACAAGCTTAAAAAACAGTGGAATTACAAAATGACAGAATCTGGTAGGTTTTCACAGCAACTGTCATTTAAGTACAGTGAAAAATTTACCCTTCCAATATTTTTACACTAAACTAGTGATTCTGCAGAGCCTTTATTTTCTGATGGGAAAATGGCATTCCTAATGTCATTTCTGCATCTGCTGCTACATTACATGTAAACTTTGGCACAGATTCACCTTAGAAGATCCAGCCAATAGTGACAAAGCATGCTAGTAACCTGCTTCATCTAAATGAGTTTGCTTCCTACCTGACCTAAGCATCAATGCTAATGGACCTGGTCACCTGTAACTATGTCAAATTTTTGAAATGCTCATTTCAGTGGAAGACTTTAAAGAAATCAGTAGTCCTGGAATATTCTTTTTCAACTTTTTTATAATGTGAAAAGCATTTTTCTACATGTATGAAGTTACCCACACATAGAATTTCTTGGCCTTCCTCAAAAAATCAAAAGTATGCTGAAAAATGGAAAAATACTGAAGAATGTGAAAAGTAGGCATGCTTAGCTTAATCTAAAAGTAACAAATGATGGAGAAAATGGTGTTTGACAAGAACATCCAGACCTAAGTTTGGGAGGAATATAATGCATTTTTGCATCTCTGACAAGCAGCATGGTTTCTTTGCTTATCTTTCTGAGCTACCAGGTTTCGTGGACCTGTTCTGGAAGAAGCAATTCACACTATTAGGCTTATTCATAAGATTTTCTGATTGCCTGATTTTCAGAGTTACAAAAAACCACCTATGCCTGGCTGGCAGTATCATCCTGGATTCTAGCCTGTTAAAACTAATTGCTTCAGGCAAGTCAAACCCTTAAGTATAAGCATTATAGCCAATAGCATCGTGAAACCTTTGTGAAATTATTCTTTGTTTTTCTGTAACTGGGGCAGGTTTTCCTCTTGTTCTTTACTGTATGTTAAATCAACTTCAAATCTGGCCTGCATGCATAAAGGATCATAGGATGCAAGACTGTCTCTACAAAGCATTTCTGACTCCCCTTTATGGATCGCTAAAATTCTCAGTTCAAATCAAGTAATTGTATGACACACCGTAAGTGGTCTATACACCCTACAGTTTCATCCCAGAATGTGGTGTGTACTGGATTATGTCAGGCAGTTCCCAAAATGCTCATTACTTCTTTCTGTATACACAAAAGGAAAAGGTAGAGAACCAGGAACATGCATCTCCAAGCCACCAGATTAGCAAGCAAAAGCATTTGATTTATATCTGTATGGGTGTCATCCAAGAAGTACCGCCAGTCAGGATCAGGAACCATCAGCCCTACATAAGAAAGCCAGCACTGCTCTTTCAATGATTTCATGTTAAAACAGGAAGATTAACTTCCTAAATCTCAGAGGCAATCAGCTTATTTTTAGAGGGGAAAAAAAAAATATCTTGAGTAATGATTTTGGTTCTATAAGATCTCCTAATGGAAATCAAATTATTTGATGAAATAAAATAAAATCCAGGTTCAATAAACTCTCACAACAGCAAAATGCAAATCATAACAGCAGGCGAGACAGCAGTCAATTCTTCTCCAGTCACTTCTGCCAATGCTTCACAGATACACAATGTGAAATAACAGCACAAATGAAAAGACAGGAGGCTGGTCAATATTTGTCATGCATAAATGGCATTAAAGTACAACCATTTATATCAGCTTACATGAACTACCTATTTTTTTTCTTTCAAATTCAAAGTCCCATCTGAAATAGACCTGGAATCCTCAAATCAATGAATTCTAATAACAACCTGTTAAAAACTACTCAACAAACTGTCTTTCAATTTAAAGTTTAGGACTTAGGCTGCTTAACACTGTGAAGGAGCTCAAAACAAAAGAATGAAGCAGAGTAAGACAGCACTTGATAGGGGAATAATCAATATTTTAAATTATCCCACTTACACTCCATTTTGGATAATCCCAATAGCGTGCACATTATGTTTTGCAGATGGGCTAACAGCAGGATATCTATCTATAGGCAGCCACTGATTTTCAAGATTCTTCTCCACCCACCCACACCCCCAGCCAAGATAGCAAACTAGTTTTATTTTAGTTAAACACTGAAGCTTTAGATTTCGATCTATGTTAAACAGTTGATATAATGGTCATCATAATCTCCTTCACCTTCCAACCCCTACCGTGTTTTTTCCAAAACTCAACATTTAAAAAGGAAAAAGAAAATGTGCTTTTAACACTAAAAATGGTCTCTGCCTACTACTGTTACCAGTCACAGTGAATATCTGATCTCAGCACAAATAACAGATGCCCTTGAAAAGCAGATCAAATAATGTTGTAAGTGCATACAGTATTCTTCCTTTTCAAGTATGCCAGGAAACTCAGCAGGGATCTTTAAAGGCACATTCTTTGTTACTATGACTTCAGCAATCTCTCTAGATAATTCAAATTTATTTTCCATTTTATTCCAGCAAGAGATGCAGGTGTCAGGTAAGTAGCAATACATGATACTAACCATAACTTTGTGAGTAGGCAATTAAGTGGCAGCAAGCTTCTAACTGAACTAGTAATTATACTCTTTTGGACATAAAAGGAAGGCATACTATTTTAGATCTTGCATTAAGCCTGCCAAGCTTTGTTCTGAATAGCTTTTTACTGTTTTTTCTGTCTTCCCCACCATATTTTTGGGGTGTGCTGTAGGATCCTCTTGAACATGTAGGGCATTGCAGTCCTACCTTATGGAACTAGACCTGAAAATATGATTTGGATAAAAACTGCATAAAGAAAGACGACTCAATCCAACCACATCGTAGTTGCTGGGTCCACGCAAAAGTGTTGTGAATTGGATATGAACTGGATTTTTCTGACAAAGTTGGGAAACAGTATTTCCCAATGCACCATGTCTTATTTATTCATACTTTTACATGTAGGGCTTCTTCTACGTAAGCAAGGTTCTAGCACAACAGCTGCTCCAAATGAACCACTTGTGTCACAAAATACAATGGCAGATCCACTGTGCTGCAACAGGGATTGTACTATAGTGCAATGTTTTTTAGCTGTTACAAGTGCAGCTATTTTTCTCAGGGTCCGTAAGCAGCTCCAAGGGTTCCCTTTTTAAATAGCAAACCAAAAAGAGCACACAACAAAACCTCTCCTACTGAAAAAGTTTTGCTCATTTACAGTAAAATGCTACTATAATACCAAACTTATAGTGTTTAACTTCCAGCAGTTCAACATAGAACAGCAGAGATCTACTGAAGGTTATTTTCTGACCTGATAAAAATAACTTCATTAATTTAACATATAACTGAATTCAACAAGACATTGTATGGTCTCAGTGAATGCACATTATTCAAAGGAACTGCAGGACAGTTCTGAAAAATAAAAGGGGGGAAAAAAGTACCGATGTTTATTTGTTTTTTCACATTAAAAGTGGTGATTAAAAGGCTGATTCAAAGCCTTTACTATTCAGTGAAACACTTCCTTTTAAGTTCAGTGGACCTCAGATGAGGCCTCTAGGGAAAGAAATGGAAGACAGATAAGAGCTTATGAAGGATTTTTTGATTAAAAATGTAATCTTCAAGAGGAAATTAAGACAAAAGAAGAGCATTTCCATCTACTTTGGCACCAGTTCATATGAACTGCAGTAAACTGTACTATGAGAAATTAATAATGGTAAGAATTTTCAAGATAAAATGGTTCAAAAGAACTTAGTTAAAAAATATCATTAAGGCACCTCTTGTAATGAACACCTGCTAGAGACTCTGCACGGTGCTCTCCTCAACACTTGAATTTAGAAACACTGTTCTTGTGCTAATTAAAAAACTTGGGTCTGGGGTAGCAGGTGTGAAATTGCTACCACTGGAGATTTTCGGCTGTGCTTTCTTAAACAAATAACGTAGAGCTTCACAGAAAACCAAAGTGAATGCAGTTTATGAAGCACCAGTCTCCAACAGTGCTGTTGAGGATGGGATACAGAAGGCCATTCATAGAAATGAGTTTCACTTCATTGTTTTCTTTCTGTTGCAAGTACTAAGCATATCAAAAGATGAGACTATGAAGACATCTGTAGCGATGCCAAAACTATTAGCTATGAAGCACTGTCCTAATCTTCGATTGCCTTCTTGAGCACATACACTTTTGTGAGACTGAGAAAAACCTGTGTATTTGGATTCAAAGGCTTTTAATTTCTTGAGGTTACAATTAATAGCCAAGCACAAAATAGACCAAGTTTAAAGGAACTGTGCCACAGGAAGCAAGCATTGCTGGAGAAAATAGGACACAGAGAGTGTGAATGAGTATCAGTTAAGAGCCTGTGTCATTTCAGCCAAAAGACAAATGCAAGCTTATCTTAACAGTAAATACTTCACATATTTTTCTTTTAATAGTTCCTTTTTTTTTTTTAAATTTCACAAAAGTTTCAGGGGAAAATATTAGGTAACATTTTCATTAGAGATGCTGAAACATATGCCCAGGATAGTAATGCTTTTTCTTCCTCACTGCAATGTCTGTTTTCTCAGTAGATGTGAATACAGATAACCTGAACTAGGCAGATATTGCATGAGTCCTCAGTACTATCTGTACAACCAACACTATCAACTTTTAATTGCCTGTCTTTTCTTAAGAATCCGTAAGATTTGAGCAGATGGATAACAAAGGATTAGGGTGGAATTTCTGCCCTGAGCCACGGTGCGCTTTCATGAAGGTGAGTTGGTAACTTAAATTTATGTATTCCTAAAATTACCTAAGGGATTACAATTAAATGCTACAATTACCTATCTGTAGGAAGATTCTTCTGCTTTTCTAGATCACAAGGATAACCGTGTACATTCTACAGCATTTCTGAGCTTTCATATACCACAGCAAAGTTTTAGAGATTCTGTAAAGACATATCTGTCAAGGAACATCAGATGGAGGGTAGCTCCACGAAGGATGAGCAGGAGCCAAGGGTGACTGCTGCACAAGCTGTGCTCTCCCCAGCTGGCTCCATTTCACATTGCCTGAGTGTGGCAGGCTGCCCCAGACACGGTTAGGGAACGGACCAGGGCTATCCAGGAAGCCCAGCCAGAAGCAGGAGACAGGGCTAGTGACAAGACTACAGTGTAGGTCTGTAATCCATATAGAAGACAGAAACAGGCTCACCTGTGACAAAGACCACAGAAGGACCAGGGCCCCAGATGTGAACTGAAACGGAAACTCCAAATGAGGGGGAAGGTGTATGAAAGGGGGAACAGGTAAGGCTGGTCAGGCATTTATGACTTACTGCTGCTCTCAAAGCCTTGATAATACGCTTTGAAACTCCAGGTGCATGTATTTCATAAGTGAAATGAGTTAAATAGTAGCAATCTAGTCCAATTTGCTCTTCATCAACATAAAAGAAAACTGGCCCAACTGTCAGCCTGCCTAGGAGACAGCCAGTAATGAAATGACAAGAGCTTGGTTGGACTGAAGCAAGCTCTGTTGGCAGAGCTCTGTGGAAAAGCTTGTAGAGCACCTGCTCCCATCATGCTTGGCTCCATCTGCCAAAGCTGGCTTCAAAGATTTTTTACACACAACAGCCTTTCTCCTGAAAGGAATAAAACAATCACATAAAATATGTCCAAGGTAACGTGTTTGTATCAAATATTTAAAGCAGCAGAAGGAACCCATAGGAAGATCAAGAAAATGAAACGCAGCTAACAAGATATTATTATGACTTTATAATGTAATAACAGAAAAGTAACAGAAAAATATAATCAAGAGACCTAAATTGTCCTAGCACAGTCTACCATGTAGTGGCTTAGCAAATTTTAGAGAAGCTGTGGAGAAGACTTAACAAAGAGTTCTTTGAATTAATGGCATTCATTCCCTCTCTGGATCCATGAGCAGTATATTCTGCTCCCCAAAAACACAGTCAAAAAACTTAACTGACAAAAAAACAAGAAAACAAGGCTGTGGACTTCCATTCAACCTTCATTACCTGCTTAAAAACTTGACTCTCTCTATGAGCCTCTGATTTACCTCACTACCTGTCTTCTTTACTGTAATCACTGAGTCACTTGGACCAGCTGGACAGATCCTGTACACTTTCCCTATCTCCTCAGCTACTTCATTTACATTCTTGTTTTCTTCATTATTTTCTTATGTTCAGTTTTCATTTTCTTTTTCAACATTCCTCTAACCTCTCATGATTCTAGTACAAACCATCAATACCCAAATATTCCAGTTAGTCTCTCTCTTTTCATGTCATTTAATTACAAATAACACAGATTGAAAGATGCCTTAGACAGCACAAAAGCAAAAGTAAACATGTATTTAGGTGTGAATCTGACTATACTGAATAGGCAACTTTGCTGTGTGTGTATGTTCAAAAGGTTTGCTGGGTTTTAAGAAATAACCTCCATCTGACTGCATACGAGACCATTTTGATAAAACTACTGTCAGAGAGTTTATTACTTTGAAAATATTTAGGTATGATAGACTTGGTACATGTAAATAAGGATGAAGACATGTCAGGGCACACATGCACACCTTTATTGACGCATACTAATCCAAGAAGATGGAAGACAAGCCGTGCTTATACCTCCATTACCTACTTCTTTCTTAAGCCTCCATGAACATACTGTGGAGAAAAAAATTTATGGAAAATACATTATGTCTCTCCAGTTCTAGCTCTGTCTGTCATCATTCAATACCAGTCGTGGACAGCCAAAGTATTATGGTTTATGAAAAAATCAAATTATTTTTCAATGAGGAAGGCAGAAGCAAATGGAATTATAAAGTCATTTTTGCTGCAGTAATAGCTCTAATTAGTTGTCCCCATTAAAATTTATCACTGACAAACTTAAGAATAGTTTTTATAAGCTATTCATATCATATTATCTGTCCTCTCCAATACTCACAATGAATTGTTGCTAGCTCAGCTTTTGGCTACATGATAGCAAAGACTTGCTTACCATTAATTACTGTAATTAATGCAAATTATGCAAAAGCAGCAAATCTCACAAAAGAAATAATCACCTTTGAACTGAAATGCATCAGTAAATGCAAAAGTTCAACTTGTAATGGCTTAATTGTGGCTGAAAGAATGCTGAGCAGTGTTTAGATTTTGATTCTACATATGCTGACTGTTTATAAAGCTGCAGAAGTTTATAGAATATTAATATATTGAACACAAGAAATGGTATTGTATGAAACCATTAATATCTAGAAAATCTCTCTTAAACAATTTGTTTTTCAGGATTTGATACAGTTCTTTAAACCACCTGCTTTAAAAATCAGAGGATAACAGGCTATCTGGGTCCCCATTTTATAAAATCAAATAATAGCTTGGGTTTGCAAGGATATTAAGATCATCTAGTCCCAGTGCCCCTGCCATGGGCAGGGACACCTCATACTAGAACATGTCACTCAAGGCCCTGTCCAACTGACAGGGGTGGAGCATGAAGGACAAACCACATTCTCCTGTTTTAAATCAATAAAGTAGACAATTCTTACGAAATCGCTAGTTTCATAAAGCCATAGCACCATACACAACGTGTCAGTATCCTGAGGTGTTCTGATGTGGAAACACGCTTACAACCGCTACCTAAATTCATTACCACCTTTAGTTGCATCTGAGGGGTCAGGAGTTTGGGTTTTTTGTTTCTTTAATTTTTTGTAATACAAATACTATAATAGAGATGGAAGGGTTAAAATGATTCATACAATTATGAACCCAATCACAGATTTCATAAAAATCTCCAGCTCCTACTTAAATAAAAGAATCCTGGAATTTATGTCAAAGAATCAGAATTTCACCAACTGTTGTATTCAGATGAAGATGATGGGGGTTAGCTTCGCAGCTCTCAGTTTCACAGATCCCTTACATCTTAGTCCTTATTTCTGTAAACTTATTATTTGGCCGACTAATAAGAAGGATTGCAATAGATTATATTAGTAAACCAACCACTTCAGGACATTCAAAAAGTCAGCTCTTGAAGGCAAAACATATTTTTACTTTTAAACTGTCATCTATGAAATAACCAGCTTAGGAGAAAGGTACTCTTAATTTCAAGCAAGGCATGATCTTGACTGTGCAGGTTTATGCAAATGTTATATACCTAATGTAACTGTGGAAGTTCTCATTCATTTCTTTGGTGAATCCTCCAGAGCTCGCCAATTTAATTATGTTGTTCAGCAATCTGTCTCAAATATGAATTATGTGTGGTATTAAAAAAAGAAGTAATTCACATGTTTCATTTTACTTTGCTCTAAGATAGCTTTTTTTTGGTGAGAATAATGAATAACATGAGGGCTTCACACTAAACTTTGCAGATTTATGTTTGAAAATTAAAATTCACTCTGGTGTCAAATATTTTATATGATTACATTGTGTCAAATATGTAAAGTCAAAGGTATTTCTTTAGAAAGAGTACCATTTAAATTCACCTTGCAAACTACTTGTATGCCATGTAATATAGGTGTTTTTCCCTGCAATTCAGGAGACACTGGATCATGTCAATTAAAAATACAGTTGCTGTTTATCTGAGCAAAAATTCAATGCTTTAACTTTTGTTTTAAAGTATGTGTAGTAAATGGTGGTCAAACACTGTAAAATACCAGACAGCCTAAAGAAATCCCACCTGATAGCTATGAATATTTCAAATTTGTCAAAAAACAGCAAAGGGCAGCCAGTTGCTGTTGCTGGTAAAACGCACCTATTATCTAGAGAAGAGTATAAATGCTTAGATAATGAGTATTTTAAAATAAAACAAGGCACACATTGGTATCTGGCAATTACAGATAAAAAAGTACCAACTAATAGATATGTACCTATTCAGAAATAAGTTCCTTAACAGATCTAAGTGAAACAGGGACAATGTTGCTGACTTTAGGCCACACCTGGAAACAGGGTTTGTCAGTAGCTGCCCGTATGGAAACCCATCAACTTCGTAATTCATTTTCATACGCTGAAAAAAGCTAGGAACAGTTAAAGGCTTGATTCTGTGACTTCTCCGAAATTTTCATTGCCCCTTCTTGGCCTTTTTTTCCTTTCTGTTGACTTCAAAAGACTTTATACCAAGCTATGTAGACACAGTTCTGTGACACTCTGAAATCAATTGGATTCACTTCCCTAAATCCAAGCATAACTACAAATGTGCGTAAGATCACTGCCCAAGTCTTCTGTTAAATATCTCAGGCTGTATTTTTTTATTCTAACTGCCTAGGTATGCTCACAATGCAGAATTGCTTTTATTGAAACAGCAGCTCAAGAATGCTTATTTTATAATATGCAGATTTTTGTTAACATTTTTGTACCACTGTGTATTTGTCACATCAGCCTCTTTATAAGATTTCTTTTTTTAAGGGTGGTTTTTGTTTGGCTGGTTGTATGTTTTTCCCTTATTAAGAGAAGTTTAAAAGCCATGAAAACAAAACTTAGAACTGGCTCATTTGAGAAAATGAAGTGAAAAGGCAGCTTTGGAACCCTGAACCCAGACATTACCAGTGTAGTAAGTGAAACTGAAACCAGAGTAAATGCCAAATGAACAGGTAGAAAAAGCTAAAGTAAGATGTTTGTTGGTCTATAATGACAAGTACTGTAACTAAGTGACAAAATTGCTTCCATGTGCCTTTACTTTTTGTTGGATTCAATTTTCTTCTTTTACTTTATTGCATATTTGAGTTTTGCTTTTCTAGGACTATAAACAAGTAACATGATCTATAATCATACAACAAATATAGGGCAAGAAGTCAAACTCATGTTAGCATTTGTTTAGCTAGCATAGATAACAACAAAATCAACTACATACATCCCATACAGCCTAGGCAAATCCAAGCATTCAAAGCCACGAGCCTGAAGCTTGATCAGTAACATCTTTTTACTCCTGCTATTAACCATGTAACCTACCAACACTTTAGTATACATATTACAATTGCATTCTTTAGCTGAGCTTTGTGGCTGATGAAAACATGCACAAAATATCTAGGTTCACCCACTCTTGCATGTTCCTACATGACAAAAATAATAAATTAAACTCACAAATTACGAATGCATCTTAGAAATCACTAAATACATGCATACTTTATAAAATGATGTGTTCTGAAGGATATAAAAATTTAAAGGATGGCTTTCAAAATGCACTACTGAGAGTAATTTGTATACTACTATTACTACCCTTTTATTCAACTCAACTATGCAACTCAATGCATAGTATTAGCAGTTGTTGGAACAATGTGTGTTCATTACAGCAAGAACAGGCTTCTAGTACAGAAAAAACAGGCAGGAAAACTGTCTCAATAAAGGACAGCTATGGCCCTGTTATCTGCTTTGATGATCTCTTTTCCCAGTGGCAGTGCACACCAGCTGTTCAGACAGGCGATGTCCAATCAACTGATCTCATTTGCACAGACATAGCTGGTCCTGCTGCTGTAACTTCCACAAAGGACGGACTCAGGATGTGATGGCTAATAAATCCATAATAACTCTTACAATATAACCCTCTTATAATATCTCTTTTTATAATTCTTTAATTATACTTAGAGCTTTAAAACTCCTCTTTATATATTGTCATATTTTATTTTTTTTTTAGGGCCCTGTGATGAATACTGACTAGGTAACTAATGAATGAATAACTGAAAGTAAAGGCCACCCAAAAGCAGCTTCCTCCTGATGCAGCGTTCCACTCCTAAACTGATTATGCCTATATCATGCAATAACATTGTTTCTCTTTAAATGAATTGCTGGTAATTTTAGCAGGAATAGCATGGCTGCACAGGCTCAAAAGACTACACTACCTCCCCCTCAAAGATGGTGCTTGCATGCTTAGAACTCTAGTCCAGCAAAACAACATTCAGATGGTTTAGATTAATTTAACAAGCACTTCAGTGTTTCTAAAATCACTGAGTTATTCTGCAATAAGGCCTGAACAAAAGCCAAATGGGCAGCAATGAGCCACATTTATATGAGGAGGAAAATAGAATCTATTGTCAGTTTCAGCAATCCCTATTTCATCATTTCAGACAATTAAAGAATATACTTTCCATGAATTTCAGCATAACCACAGAATTCAACACTTAGCTATTTCATGCTCTAAACACCAATTGAAAACTTTTTCCGCAGCTGTGTTTTTAATCTCCAAATAAAGAAGCTCTATCTTGCTTCTTTTCTCTTTTCCTTCTGACAGTATGACCTTAACAAAAATCCAATTAAAAGACCAAACCAAACCCAACAATAATAAACCAAACCACAACCAAACAATACCCCCCACCCCCCATTTTATACAGTGTTTTGTGGTTTGGACTTTCATTAATCCTCACTTGGCTTGAAAAATATCCATTCCTTTTTCTTGTTCCTTGGGGGAAAAAAAAAAAAAAAAAAGAGAGAGAAGCTTTCAAAGTAGAACTGAATTTTCCATTCTGCCTTTTGAGAAAACACAGGAAAGAAACTCAGATTCCTGCTACTTTGAAGAGACAAAACAAATTACAATGGATTTGCTGGGGGTTTTTTGTTTGTTTGTTTGGGTTCTTTCTGGAGGGGCAGGGGGGAGGAGTGAAGGCTGTAGAAAAGTGAAAGGTGACATTCTGCTTTAGCTGAACCCACCGGAAGCTCTGCTGTTTACTTCAGTAAGCCAAGATTCACCTAAACTGCTTCCAAAACCTACCTTTCCCTACTATGTTGGCTATCCTATAAACTGCTTTCCCTGTGCAGTGTTCAAGCATTTGGCATTATCTTTGATGTCAGCAGAGGCAGAAAACAAAGCCCTGAGAGACAGCTTAATCCAGACTGGACTACTTAAAGAAATAAGAAAAAAAAAAAAATAAAATTCTTCAAATGATGTATCCCCAGTTCTTCAAATCCAAATTGATCCATGCAGGTCCATTTCCATTACTAAGTTCTTGGACTATTTTTTGTATTTATTCTTTCCTTATACTCTCTTTTTCCTAGTTTTATCATCATGAAGTGTTCTAGGCTGTAGTAAGGTTGACTGTATGGGTTGCTTAGTAGTTGGAAAGTCACACGAAAATGTCTTTTGAGATGCCCAGTCTTGTGTATGTGATAAATCTGAATTCAGTTTGACAAGAGATGCTTGCCCTTGTCCTGAGAAAGAGGACTTGAATGGATCTGAACTCTCTGGAACACAGAAAAATTAAACAAATGGAATGTTTTTCCTCCTCCGAACTTTGACTTTATCTGATAGTGTCTGCAAAAATGTAGCAACATAAGTGTTATATTTTAAAATCCTATGGAAAATCTTTTATTACAGTTATACTGTTATTATGTATTTTATTTCAGAAAACTTTAAAAAAAATGGTTTGTTTACAACGGCGACCACTCCCCTGCTGCTTGCCTTGAAAAAGCCTTTGAGAGGGCAGCGACACGTCGCTGCCCACCGGGCACAGGGAGGAACAAGCAGGTCGTGTTGCTGGTGTCCCAGACTGCGCACCAATATGGTTGCCTCCAGAAAGAGAGCTTGCAGTAAGGTGACTACAGCAACTCAGACAGAGACCCCGTCCCAGACCGTGGCTGTTCAGGTCTCTGGGTGCAGGGAGTGCCAGAGCCTGCTGCTGCCGGGGGAGGGAGGACAGCATTCCACCTGCGTGAGGTGTGAGCAGGTAGAAGATCTGCTTAGCCTGGTGGCAAGACTTAAGGAGGAGGTTGAGACACTGAGGACCATCAGGGAGTGTGAAAGGGAGATCGACTGGTGGAGTAACTCCCTGGCGGGCCAGTCAAAACGGTTCCAGGGAGATACCCCCCAAAAGGGGAAGGACCCCCTGCCTTCTCACACAGAGGGGGATGGCCCGAGGCAGCCCCTGCCCTGTAGCTGTTGCGCAGAGGTAGGGGACCAAAAAGACGACGAGGGTTGGAAGCGAGTTCCAGTTCGACGTCGTGGGAAACCCCCCCCCCTTCCTGCCCTGCTTCCCCAGGTGTCCCTCCGTAATAGGTTCGAGGCCCTGGATCTTGAAGGAGAGGTAGGTGAGAATGTGGGGCAAGGCCAGCCCACAAGGCCACATAGGAAAAGGGAGTCGACTTTGCACCTCAAGACTGCCTCTGTTAAGAAAGAAAGAAGGGTCATTGTAGTAGGGGATTCCCTTCTGAGAGGAACAGAGGGCCCGATATGCAGAGTTGACCCTCATCATAGGGAAGTGTGTAGTCTGCCTGGAGCCCAGATCAGGGATATCACCAGGGCGCTCCCCAACCTGGTGCACCCGACAGACTATTACCCGCTGCTGGTCTTCCAGACAGGTGGGGAGGAAGCTGCTTCCCGCAGTCTGAGGGGGATGAAGAAAGACTACAGGGCCTTGGGGCGGATGGTGAAAGAGTCTGGGGCTCAAGTGATCTTCTCCTCTCTCCTTCCATCTTCCACTGATGTGGGAAGGAATGGGAAGATTCAGTTCATGAACAATTGGCTTCGAGACTGGTGCTACAGGCAGGGCTTTGGATTCTTTGATAACGGCTGGTTTTATAGGGCACCAGTCTGGACAATGACAAGTGAGAAAGGTTTGTCTCACAGAGGGAAAAGGATGCTGGGGCACGAATTAGCAGGGCTCATTTGGAGAGCTTTAAACTAGATTCGAAGGGGGATGGGCTTGTAGCTGGGCTTGCCCCAGTGGGGCAGCGCTCCAGAATTAATGAAGACTGGGAGGCCTCCTACAATCCTAGGGTGAAATCGGTGTGCTCAGCTCGCTCCCTGAAATGCCTGTACACCAATGCGCGCAGCATGGGAAATAAGCAGGAGGAGTTGGAAACCTGTGTTAAGTCAGGAGATTATGATCTGGTGGCAATTACAGAGACGTGGTGGGACAGCTCACATGACTGGAATATAGTCATGGAAGGCTATGTCCTTTTCAGGAAAGACAGGCCAGCCAGGCGGGGTGGTGGGGTTGCTCTTTATGTGCGGGAGGAACTACAGTGCACAGAGTTCTGTCCAGGGACAGATGATGAGCGAGTTGAGAGTCTGTGGGTGAGAATTAAGGGGCAGGCTGGCAGGGGGATACTGTTGTAGGTGTCTGTTACAGACCACCGGATCAGGGTGAGGAAGTTGACGAGACCTTCTACAGGCAGCTGAGAGCGGCCTCACAGTCACAGGCCGTGGTCGTCGTGGGGGATTTTAACTTCCCTGATGTTTGCTGGAAGGACCACTCGGCAACCCAGCCACAGTCCAGGAGGTTCCTCCAGTGTATGGATGATAACTTCCTCCTGCAAATGGTGGATGAGCCGACCAGGAGAGGAGCGCTGCTGGATCTCATCCTCACTAACAAGGAGGATCTGGTCGAAGCAGTAAGGGTTGAGGGCTGCCTTGGTTGCAGCGACCACGAGATGGTGGAGTTCAGGATCTTGTGTGGCAGGACTAGTAGAATACCAAGTAGAATTGCAACCCTAGACTTTAGCAGGGCAAACTTTGGCCTTTTCAAGCAATTGCTAGGGGAAATCCCATGGGCAGGGCTGCTTGAAGGTAAAGGGGCCCAAGATAGTTGGTTGACATTCAAGGACTGCTTTTTCCGTGCTCAAGATCGGAGCATCCCGACACGTAGGAAGTCAAGGAAGAGGGCCAAGAGACCTGCGTGGCTAAATAGGGAATTGCTGGGTATGCTCAAGTGGAAGAGGAGAGTTTACAGGTCATGGAAGGAGGGGCTGGCCACTTGGGAGGAATATAAGGCTGCTGCTAGAAGATGTAGGAAGGCAGCTAGGAGGACTAAGGCATCCTTAGAATTAAACCTGGCAAGAAGGGTCAAGGACAGCAAAAAGAGCTTTTTTAAATACATGGCAGACAAAACTAACACCAGAGGCAATGTAGGCCCACTGATGAACGGGATGGGTGCCCTGGTGACAGAAGATAAAGAGATGGCAGAGTTACTGAATGCCTTCTTTGTCTCTGTCTACTCTGCTGCGGGCAGTCCTGAAGAACCCTGTACCCCTGAGACCTTAGATGAAGTCAGGTCGATGGAGCGGTTTGCCTTAGTCGATGAGGAATGGGTTAGAGACCAGTTGAGCAATCTGGACATCCATAAATCCATGGGTCCAGATGGGATGCACCCGCGGGTGCTGAGGGAACTGGCGGAAGTCATTGCTAGACCACTCTCCATCATCTTTACCAAGTCTTGGGAAACGGGAGAGGTGCCTGAGGACTGGAGGAAAGCAAATGTCACTCCAGTCTTCAAAAAGGGCAAGAAGGAGGACCCGGGTAACTACAGACCGGTCAGCCTCACCTCCATCCCTGGGAAAGTGATGGAACACCTTATCCTTGGTACCATCTTAAGGCATATCAAGGATAAGAAGGTTATGAGGGGCAGTCAACATGGCTTCACCAGGGGGAAATCATGTTTGACCAATCTCTTAGCCTTTTATGAGGAAATAACACAGTGGATGGATGATGGCAGAGCGGTGGATGTGGTCTACCTTGACCTCAGCAAAGCATTTGACACAGTCTCCCACAGCATCCTCACGGCTAAAATGAGGAAGTGTGGACTGGATGATCAGGTAGTGAGGTGGACTGCGAACTGGCTGAAGGAGAGAAGCCAGAGAGTTGTAGTCTATGGGGCTGAGTCTAGTTGGAGGCCTGTGACTAGTGGAGTGCCTCAAGGGTCAGTACTGGGACCGGTATTATTTAATATATTCATCAATGATTTAGATGAGGGAATTGAGTGTACTATCAGCAAGTTTGCTGATGACACTAAGCTGGGAGGAGTGGCTGACACGCCAGAAGGCTGTGCTGCCATCCAGCGAGACCTGGATAGGCTGGAGAGTTGGGCAGGGAGTAACTTGATGAAATATAACAAGGGAAAGTGTAGAGTCCTGCATCTGGGCAGGAACAACCCCAGGTTCCAGTATAGGTTGGGGAACGACCTGTTAGAAAGCAGTGTAGGGGAGAGGGACCTGGGGGTCCTAGTGGACAACAGGATGACCATGAGCCAACACTGTGCCCTTGTGGCTAAGAAGGCCAATGGCATCCTGGGGTGTATTAGAAGGGCGGTGGTTAGTAGGTCGAGAGAGGTCCTCCTTCCCCTCTACTCTGCCCTGGTGAGACCGCATCTGGAGTATTGTGTCCAGTTCTGGGCCCCTCAGTTCAAGAAGGACAGGGAGCTGCTGGAGAGAGTCCAGCGCAGGGCAACAAAGATGATTAAGGGAGTGGAACATCTCCCTTATGAGGAAAGACTGAGGGAGCTGGGTCTCTATAGTTTGGAGAAGAGGAGACTGAGGGGTGACCTTATCAGTGTCTATAAATATATAAAGGGGGAGTGTCACGAGGACGGAGCCAGGCTCTACTCAGTGGCAAACAATGATAGGACAAGGGGTAATGGGTACAAACTGGAACACAAGAGGTTCCACTTAAACTTGAGAAGAAACTTCTTCTCAGTGAGGGTGACGGAACACTGGAACAGGCTGCCCAGGGAGGTTGTGGAGTCTCCTTCCCTGGAGACATTCAAAACCCGCCTGGACGCATTCCTGTGTAACATTATCTAGGTGTTCCTGCTCTGGCAGGGGGATTGGACTAGATAATCTTTCGAGGTCCCTTCCAATCTCTAACATACTGTGATACTGTGATACTGTGTGATTAGATTGTATACCAGATTATAACCTTGCATTCTTCTTGTCATACTCCTAATAGCAAACTTTGGTGCATTTTAATTACCTAGGATGTGTACAAGTATTATGGCTACCTGTTTAGAGCTAAGCCTTTAAACTACCTTCTAAAATAGAAATGAGATTCATCAGAACCAGACCTGATGAACTGGTAACAAAAGTCTCCAGTATTTTCTGAGCATTTTATTTTCCTTTCTCTGAAATGAGGGCCAGTTTGTAATGATCTAGTGTGAACACAGATTGACCCAAGCCAATCTAGCAAAAAAAAGCTTAATTTAGGAGAGGTAAGTAAACAAAAAAAAACAGAGTAGCAATATTCTTCTGTTCTGGTAAAGAGTTAGGCTTCTACGGTTCTTATAATTTGGGAAAACTTACTACTTTGCAGGATTCATGTCCTGGGAACACTCACCTGTAAATGTGATGAAGTTTTCTTGCTTTTCACCTATTGTGCATCTGATTCTTGTTCTCAATGTGTCATGTATACATTTAAGCTGGAATATATTATTAGTATTACTGCTGTGTCTTAAAAATGCATTGATAGATGGAATGAAACACAAGCAATTCCCAGTCGGTTCACTTCTGCACTGGGGCGGGGGGGGGACGGAACACATGACACACATGTAACAGGGATGATTTGCTGTTGGAGACTAATTCAAAATGAGTGAAAGTGGAGCCTAATTCAAAATGAGTGGAAGTGACAGTAAACTCCAATGGAGCTATCAATCAATTTCCCTCTTCATTCCATTTTGCAGCATTTAATATGAAGAACAAATGTCTAGCTGACATGGTCCTGTGCTGTCATTCACCTGTCCCGAGTCCAAAACAATGCTATCATTAGTGACCTGGCAGCTATGTGGCTTTCCAGTATGCTCTTTCTTCCACTGCCTCTTTATACAGACTGCAGGTTCGCTAATGCATAGTAATATTCACCTGTTTGACTGAGGCAGAATGTTCATAAAAGCAGGGTTAAAAATAAACCCAACCCAAACCAAAATGTTTCAGAGTAAGGCCATACTAAAACAAATAAAAAACCTTCTATTACCAAATTTGTCTGCAGGTGATTGTTCTCCTTGAAGAATCAATACATATTCCCCAGAAAATGAAATTTAATTAAAATCACCTCCATCTTTAGGCAAGTATTCTGCTGACAGGAACAAATGCACAACTCCCGGTGTCCAGACAAGTGATTTTATGTTTGTTAAAAACAGGTGAAAATACTACTTTTTCTATGCATAAAGTATCACGAGCTGAGCCTTTTTAATTTTGCACTTTCTCTTTCTTGATGTTTGATACAGAGATAGCCAAGATGCTACAAAGTGACATATTTAGAACTAAAGACCAAAACAATGGTCCAAAAGCTCATCTGCTAAAAATCCATTTCATCCTCCCTGCTTAAAACAAAATATTTAATAATGTCACTGACAGTTTCAATGGATCTCTCTAGCCTACTACTATACCCACAGTCAGGTTGTCATAGAAACAAGAAAAGGTTCAGGTTCATTTGGCATTTTATGAAGACATTTTGAAGCTATTTTATATAGAGAAAAAATGTGAACTTTAAGGCACTTTTCCAATTTTCCAATTAAAAGAATTAATACAAGAAATCCAAATACCTATTTCTTCTTTGTCTCTGAAGGTGAAATAATAACTAAGGATGAGCAGACATCGCTATCACCTGATGCTATTCTTGATTATTATTTAAATTCAGCTGTATGTTATAAATAACAAAATAAAAAGAGTGGCTGGTTACATACAAAATTGATTATAGGATTCATCTCAATCTGCAATACAATTTGGTGCTAAGAAGCATGAAAAAACCCCAAAGAGCTAATAGAAGACACATGAAATATCTTTAGGTGCAACAATAAAATTCTGTACAGATATTCTTGTGAAACTGATTTACACACTGCCTTGAATTTATTATAAAAGTCCTGGTAAACTCTAAAAGAATATGTCTATGAAATTATTCCATAGATAGCTTTTTTGTTGTTGTTAAATTAAAAGACTGAGTGCAAAATATTTCTTTAATTTGGGAGGGAGGGGAGGAAATTAATATGAAAAAATGTTCAAGTCGATTTGCTGTTAAAAATCGAACTGTTGATGCAATGATATAATAGCAAGGATTTAACAGAGACTAGTAGACTACTATTTCTTGATTGATTATATATCACAACTACAACTTTAAAACAACAGTATGTTATCAAATTATTGTGGTAAAATAATAAACACTCTATGTAATATGTGTGCACATGCACACAGATATTCAGGCACTTTGATGGTGGAGAAGCAAAATTTCATGCAAAAATATTTATTTTGCCTTATACATCTATATGCACCATAACAAAATATTGAAAAAGATACTTGCAAATGAGACCATGGCCATGCATTAAGTATCTGTGTAACAGAAAAAAGTGAGTGTGAGCTGCACACTTACAGGTGCATGCTCAATAAACAGCCAGAGAGGCTCAATATTCATAAACTGACAATAGATACAGACACTGCTTATATCTGTTCAATGTCTCTGATTTGGTACAAATAAACTTCAGAGAATTATTTATGAAGATAGAAAGACTGAAAGAGTTTTTTAACCTCAGAGACAGGCTAAATGTGATAAATATTTTAAAGCTGATCTTTGGCCAAAAAAGAAGTGAGATGTGTTAAAGAGAATCTTTCTCTTCTTATTACAAATAAGATTACCTTCATTATAAAAAGTGTCAGTACTGTAGCAAAGCATTTTTCAGAATACATTTCAAAGGATGCTCATGGCAGCAGAAGGAATGAAATACCACCTAAAGAGATAATCTCAGATCCAGATGAAGGGGGGTTTCAATTTAATTTTTTTTTTTTATAAGAAAGATTTTTTTTTTCCTAGCATTGAACAAATAGCTGCAGAAACAGTGGACAACATAAGGTAATAGTAAAATAGAAGTGTAAATATGGAAAAAAAAAGCCAAACAAATATTCAAAGCTAGAAAATTTTCTAAAGGACGACAAAAATGGTTTTATATTGCAATAAATATTAAAATTTCAAAAGCAGTCAGAATAATAATGCTTAAAAAGGCAATTTTTCTTGTTCCTTTTCATAACATCTGCATTGTCATGCTAGATCACAATAACACCATGCAATATTCGCAGCATTACTTTACAAAGTACTTTTTCTTAAATGACACAAGATCTAATGTGTCATTTACAAAATGAAAAATAACTCTATTAAATTCTGCCAACTATTTTTTGTGTGTGCAGTATAAGGGCAGAAATTGTCCCCAAAGCATTTTTAGACTCTCAGCAAAATAATCTCTTTTTATTCTATTAAAGATTATAGCTACAACATCATTTTGCATTAATTTCATCTGGATTAGCAATTTCATATTTACTACAGGAATACAATATCATCTGTGGGTAAGAATAAGCTTGCTCTCAATTTTTTTTACAGAGCTATTTCTAGTTGGATCTGAAAAGGCAAGAGAACATCAGGACTGCAACTGGCACTTGTAAAGACCCTGAAACTTCTACCATTTTGTCCCTTTAATGTCTCGCTCTTCACTGCTGTAAATATCCACTCACATCTTCATAATTTTCCTCGCTAGAAATGCATAATATTATTTATTTTATTGAATAACCTGTGTATCTGGAAGCCCAAGAATACACAGAAGCTCAAATGGGAGATGTAATAGAGAAAAAAAATCAAGCGAGGAACTTTGTCAACTGTGTACATCTGAGTATGTAAAATAGGCTTCTGCTTTTGTAATTTTTCATACATCTAAATACAACTCTCTCTTCCTTTAGGTTTTCCCCTCTTCATTTTGCAACGTTTGTGTTTGCCAGAATTAAATGTTTACTGGAGTTTTCCAATCACTTGCAGTTATACTGGTGCTGTTTACACTGTTTTTCTCTTGCAAATGGAATCTACATGGGGTCTTTCTTTATTCCTTTCATTCTTGTATCTTAAATGTGATGTCATTTACTAATGTATTGCAGCACAATAATAACCTCGTTATGCAGATGCAAAATGAGATATGTACAACACAAAAGTCAGCTGAAATAGAAGTTTTGACTTTTTTTTTGTTTCACAATTTCTTAGAAACTTTCGTTTCTCCTCTAAGACTCACTCACCAGTGCAGTCTGAATTGTCTGGATGTACATTTTACATCAAAAAACAGAATGAATCCTTACGGTTTATTGAACTAGGTTTGCTATGGCAGACGTTGTAAATTATAACCCTAGATATATCCTGCAACTCTGTGCTCCAAGAACTATGCTGAACGGAGGGGGAAACTGAGGAGATTGACTGTTGGGGGTTGCGCTGTAAAATGATTTGTCCAGCTCAATCTTACATGGCAATCCCAGGTAAGCAACCATGCATTTTCTGCTCCATTCCACTTCCATTATGTATTTATTGTTTTTTATATTTGGCTTTCTGCAGCACTGGCCCTTGTGGCTATTTGTACTGATGGGCTTTACAGAAGCAAGACAGTGTCTTTACTGATACCATCAAAAAAGGCATCATTTTACAAACAGTGAAAAGTCTACCCCAAAAATTATGTTGGGACTAAGGTATCTGTGCTCTGTGCTGATCTGCTTTCCAGATTCTTGTATCAAAGAACAGTTCCAAATAAGCCATTTGCAATGATTCCCTTGCCTTTTAGTTTGTCATTAGACTGATTTTACTTCTTGTAGAAATATAAGAATATAGAATTGTTTCACTATTTTGAGTACACATGCCAAATTATATGGAATCATACAACAGGTTGGGTTTACAGGGACCTTAAAGATCACCTAGTTCCAGCCCCCTGCCACGGGCAGGGGCACCTTCCACTGACCAGGTTGCTCAAAGCCCCAACCTGGCCTTGAACATTTCCAGGGATGGGGGAGCCACAGCTTCTCTGGACAACCTATGCCAAGGCCTCAGAACCCTCAGAGTAAAGAACTTCTTCCTAATTTCTAAATTAAATTTACCCTCTTTCAGTTTAAAACTATTCCTCTTGTCCTATTCCTACATTCTCCTGTAAGAAGTCCCTCTCCAGATTTATCAGCCCCGTTTAATGTATGGGACAGCAGCAACAAGGTCTCCCTAAGCCATCTCCTGAGAAGCCTAGGTCTCTCAGCCTGTCTTCACAGGAGAGGTGCTGTAGCCCACTGATCATTTTTGTGGCCCTCCTCTGGACTCACTCAAGCAGGTCCATATCCCGCCTGAGCTGGGGCCCTCAGAGACGAACACAGTACTCCAGGTGAGGTCTCACAAGAGCAGAGGGGGAGAATCGTCTCCTTCCACCTGCTGGCCACCATTCTCTGGATGCAGCCCAGGATACAGTTGGGTTTCTGAGTTGCAGGTGCATGCTGCTGGTGCAGATTGTGTTTCTTGTCAACCAGCACCTCTTTCTTCTCACAGCAGCCCCCAGTCTAGTCTCTGCCCAGCCTGTATTTGTGGCACCCTACCAAGCAGATCCCTGAAGAGGCCAAAGTCTACTCTCCTAAAGTCCAGGGTAGTGAGTTTGCCTCGCACCCCCCTTGTTGCTGTAAGGATCTTAGACCTGTGTCACATTCACACCCATATCACATTCGTAAAGAAAATGCAGTATGCACTCAAGAGCCACTTTCATGGATGATGATTTAGCCATAAACTTTTGCTATTATAGTTTTTATTTTTTTAGGTTTTGACTGACATACCTGCTCCTACAGCTTGCCTAGTAGATTGTAGAGATATTTACTCTGCAAGTATGAACTGATAATAAATGCTGAGATGCAAGAGGAAATCCAGTGTTTTCACCTTAAGTATGCAAGATATGTGAAGCATTTCCACATGTAAGAGAACTTCAAAAGCTACACAAACCTCTGCAGATGACAATCTAAGCAAAGAACTTTATGACTAGCACAACAGCATACTATGTAATATTCCATTTAAGAGAGGGAGGATAATTTCCAGTCTTTCACATGGACTGTGCTTGATTGGAAAGGTGCAGGAAGATAATGTAAGAAAAAGATACAGGAATAAAAGAATAGGGCAGAAAGGCATAGTCTCCATAAATTTCACACTCTGCATAATATACAGACATAAAGCTCTGAAATTCCAGCTGTCCTACAGGACAGGTTATTAAAGTATCAGCAGTTGTTTTCCTTTTTATTCTACCTCATTATATCTCACAAAAGAGCTGTAGTCGCAAACAAGCATGAAGTAAAAACTTTGTATTCCCTATTACCATATCACTCTGGTTCTTCAAAGCAACAAAGAATATCAAGAGTTTCATTGTCACCCTAATGAATATTCCCACCTCCCTCTGATTTCAAGGTACTCATTGATATGAATCATACACCTAAAAGAATATCTATTCTTTCAAGAACATCTAATGATACCAATACGTTTTCCTCCTAAATGCCCTCTGTGGTATTTTAAAAAGTTATATATCTAAAATACACATCATTTTAACATCTCAAGGTGCTCAAATATAAACAAAGGTAATAATTTTTTCATGATTTGTGTTTGCACTATATATTCAATTTTATTTTGTCTCTATTATGCTTGAAGATCTTCTTTTATAGGTGGAATATAACAACTTTTTCTAGAAGAAACTGATGGAGTATAACAAACGTGTTTAGGGTATTGCTATGACTAAAACCTTTTTTAGGCAGCTACTTTTTGTAACCGTAAATAAGTATAGTTAAAAAGAGAGTACTGCTTGGTATTTTTATTTTCCAATTACCTATTCTGTCACGATGAGATCAATGTTTGCTTTTTTTTAACACAAATGTGCAGGATCCATAAAGACATTGTTTTGGTAAATGCTTCAGTATTGCATAGATAATACCAGTTTTTAAACTGTTGAATTTTGAAATTTTAGGAAGAAACATGGTACTGCTTGTTTACTGTTGGAGATGTTAAATCGATGAATGACTGGGATTTCTTCTCAAAGTGCAACCCCTTTATGTAGTTCATTCCTGGACACTTCAGACTGCCACTATATTTTGTTTATATTCAGTAAATTTTATGCAACAAACATTTTAGAACCATAGGATCACAGAACGGTTTAGGTTGGAAGGGAACTTAAAGATCATCTATTTTATGAATATTTATTCAAAAAATACCAGTTGCCACTACAGACATGACAGAGTTTCAAAAATGGTTTTGCTTTTTGTGGTAATCAAACCAAGAACATGAAATATGGTGATTAAAATGGACAATAAAAAGAGATGTAGAAAGAGCAAAACTGCTGATGAACTTTTGTATAACATGTTCTACTGGAGTTCAGCTTCTTTTTACAGAGAAAGTACAGCTATGAGATGTAACTGCATAAGGCTTAAGAAAAGCCAGCAATATACCGTTATACTCTCCCTATTATAGTTTAGTATTTCATACAGTGTGCATTAAATAAAAGCTGAAGAACTCAGGAAGGGACACTTCTAAATCAGGCCAGAGACTAATTTAGAATCACAGCACTGTTGAAGACAAAACAAAATAAGAATGTGTCACCCTGAAAAATATGAAGGACAAGCAAGTCATGAAGCACCCCAATTACTGGGCGTCTTTCACAGAGGAATGAATTAAACATGATCCACGATACATGCAAAACCACAACGCTAGACATACCAAACACCTGGCCCTGGCTGGAAAGGCTAAGAACTTCCCAACAACACTGGGAAGCATTTTTTTTTTTACATATACATCCATGTACAGATGTTCAGACTGTATAGAGAATCATAGAATCAACAAGGTTGGAAGAGACCTTTTAGCTCATCAAGTCCAACCTTTACCCCAGGACTGTCAAGTCCTGTAATGATACCTTTGAAAGTGGCTGTTATACCATGCACTGGCACCAGACACTGAAAATTTAATATATATTTAACTCAGGGAGGAGTAGAGTGCTCCAGAGATACTACAAGATACTGATAAAAAAACATGCTATAATTGAAACATGTTTTTAACAAACATTAAAAACACTGAAAATTCTACAAACTCACTGTAAATTGATTTTCTTTTTTAAAGAGTTTTTCATTCCTGCTTACAAGACCCGATTACTATTTTAATCACCCCATAGCCTGCTCCATATCACACATGCACAGGATCATTTCTTACGTTACGTTTTGCAACTAGGAGTCATGCTCATTCTAAGAGTATGTTGATGCCTGTTGTTTACTAGGTGGCTCCTAATCAGCTTATATCACTGAACATTTTTCTCATACTCTTGTCCTTGCCTCCAGTATCTGGGCTGTTCTAAACAGTCTCTAGAGTGATGGAAGCCATGTGACATCTAAACTGCCCTGCTCTTTTTTCTTGTCAACTCACAGATTTTCTGCCTCCAGAGGAGCTCATGAAGCTAAGCCTCAGTTCTTGCTTTTCAAAGGAGAATATTTATCCTGGGACAGGTTTCTAAATGATCTTAGAATACCTGCTTCCCAAGTGAGCAGGAACTGATCTGGGCCTTGGCCCTTCAAGTGTGTAATTTTATTCAAATCTATGATGCAAAGTCATAAAGAGAGAGGGATATAGATAGGAAGTAATGCATCTGGAATGAGGCACCCTTATGCTAATACACATAGTATTGCATAAACACAGAATTAGACTATTACAACATCCAGATATGCTCAAAACTCAGAACTGGACCTGCTAATTTTCTGTTTAGCCTGACTCAGCTGCTCTTTTCAGCTGCTTTTTCAACTTTACAGTCAGAACTGGAATGGATGTCTGCTGCTCTGCTGTGAAAGTGACATTTGGTATTAGCTGCTGTGTCCCACATAAAGCAGTTTATGAAGCAAATACAGTTACTGATAAGTTGTCACTGCATGTACTGTGGATTCAGATAAAGGAGTTCTGCGGCTGCAGTGATTTCTAATATGCATGCCAATACCTTAATCCTAATTATTAACTATAATCTTCCTTGAGAGAATAGCAACTATAACTTCCATCAGTAAATCTAGACATGAAGATGTTTGTCTAACTCTAATTGTGATGGATAAGAGGGCTAAACGACTTAATGACTTTGAAATCTCAGTCTAGCCATATAGGAAATTAGTTTGCAGTGAGCTTCAAGTTAGCTTCTGCAACGCCTCTTGGAAGAACACGGGAAAGTATGAAAAACTATGCTTGCAATAAGTTCTGATTTCCTAGAGTCCTGAATGCATTAATTTTCATGAGGTTTAAGAGGAAAACAGCACAGGAGGAAGTGAGGAGTGTTTTACCTGACACTGGAATAGAGGAGGAATTTGACTTGACTGACTGTTACTAGAACTTGCTATTTGGGCAGCATATTGGGGTTAGCGATCCTATTTACAAAAGATATCATGGGATCAGAGTTGATATAGACCTTTTGAATTGATATAGACTAGCTGATCCAAAAGACAGCATAACAGAGGCTGAGAGCTCCCCGAAATCATGCTGAGACAGTAGATGATTACCTCAGTGGGTAATGATTTGCAATTCCTATGACATTTATCATTCAGTTATTGGCACATCTTAATCAGGGTTAGTTCAGGTGTATTTCCTATCCTGATGACATGATGAAGTGTTGCTCAAGATACCATAGCTAGCTCAACAGTACATAAATGCACATAGCTGAATAGGGATATATGTGCCAGAGGCAGCATATGCAACTAGACATAGGTGTTTTGCCTAGGCTAAATAGCCCTTCTGGGAAGCCAAATATACTTTATTAGGTATGACTTGCTTCCTTGCAAGGATAAAAGCAATAAACTTGTGGTCCCTTGATTTTTCTTGACCTATCATTTGCCTATAATACTCAACAGTGAAACATCCTGCTTGCACACACATACAGTGACCACAAAAATCATTCTTCATTTGCAATGCTGTTCACCATATAATGAGAAAATCATCATTGGTATAGTAAGCCAATGTTTAAGCAAGCCAGTTTCTGTAGCCAATGGAATTGGTTTTCAGTTAATGTAATTTTAACAAAAAAGCTAAGACTGTTGTTGTACAAACAAAACCAATCCGAGTATTTATTGCTAAATTTGCTGTCAGTATCAATCAGCTTTAGATTTGTGACATAACTTTCAATTCATTCTCTGTTTTCGTAAGCTATTGTAAGCGGCGAGGAGAAGCAGACAGGCCAACCCAATATGGGTGATAAGCAACTTCTACTTTATTTGTGACGCAGTTCACACATATATAGGAGTGGTATTCAGCCACTCCTTCTTGGCACAACAGTATTGGTTAGCCCCCCACAGCTTCCTCCACATTCTCCTCCCAGGTCCGGTCTCCGGCCACCTGTGGGGGCCACCCCCTGCCTTGCTTGCACAGTCCTCCAGAACTCTATGGTTCTGCTCTTAGAGTCATTCTGCAACAATTCCCCCCTTTTCCTTTGTGCAAGCAAGGCATTATGGGTTATTCTGTTCACCTGTTTTATCACACAACTATAAACAAGTCTAATAGCTACGATGATTAACCTAATCAATGATACATAAGTGCAATGCTTTTAAACAGTGTTTGACTCAACCTGTAATGCCCCGTGAAGACAACCATCTAGTTATTCTTAGAATACTGCTCATTTACTACTGCTGGGTAAGCTGAGCCAGGGTTCTCAGCTGTGCGTACATCGAATTAGCATAATCAGAGACTCATACAACACATTCCAACAAACTCCTCAGATCCATGTCCCTGTTCCAACAACAAAAGGTTCTGCAGTGTTGCATGTCTTACAGAGTGAACATTAAAACAAATCAGAAATTGCCTTCGATGTAGAATTGTCTGCTTAGCAACTCAGCAACCCAGTCTGCTTAGTTGAGCCAAGGCCCCGGCTGAAGCACTTACAGTGATTTGGCATATTATGATTGGATACATGTTTTGAAGACCCTTAGTGACTAACATATAATTCGTTAAACACAGGTGTGAGAACTCAACCTTGAAAGCTTGCCAACAGTCCACGGTTCTCATTAACTTGGTGAATTCCAGTCTCTTATCTTGCTTGCTTAAGCTTCTTCAGGCCTCTCATGGCCTTGCTGTATCTTTCAGGACTATTCAAAGTTTATGTACCAATTATGCGTTCTCCCCTGAGAACGCTGTCTCCACATCTTCCCCCTTTATGTTTTATATATGGTTTGGGTGGCCCTACTTGAGCAGGGGATCTGGGCTAGATTATATTTCCAGCATATGCCAACTACAGGCTGCTGGGCCTGCCCCTTTTTTCTGCTGTATGGCTCTCTGATAACAGGCTGTATAGCTCTCTGATCCTTCACATCAAGGTCTGGCATGGCATGTGTCCCCACCGCTCCACGCCTGCTGGGTTGCAGCCAACAGCGGAGCTAAAGGTTCTTCCTGGTGGCAAACACAGAAGCCAACCCAGTCTTGCCCTTGATTGTGGTAGCAGACATTTGGTCAGCCTCAGTCCTTGCACCTTGTTGTCAATGCACAGTTTCACCTGCTTCATCCAGTAACAAGTCGCTACTACAGCAAGGCACACACAAATTTACATTAGCAGAGTAACTATTACAGGGTGCAGCAGCATGTTGAAGATGCTGATGGCAGTGAAGGACTAGCCAAAGAAATTTCTTACCAGTGGAATTCTCCCCCCTCTTAATTTGTTCCATCACCTGCTTTATAACACTACCATTGTATTAAAATTTTTCTAGCTTTTGCCTTAGCATGTTCTAGCAGCTACTGCAAATTTCCATACTCTAACATCTCTTTTACAAGTGACAAATCTATACAAGGTGCAGTTTCTTATTAGCAACTAGCTAGTAAATACAGGTGGGTTTATACACAAAATCACAACCTCTAATAATAGCTATTTTACAAGCACACATATTCAGGATGTTACTTTTCAGTTGCCCCCAAGTGATGTTTTGCAGTTATTTGTTCTTTCTCTTCCTCTATCTCATTCTGCTTGGGGTAATCACGGTCAGCTCCTGTAGCTGAGGCATCAGGTTTATCCATTCGTCTGTCCAGCTCATGGCAAGGCTTGACAAACTTTGCAGGCAGTCACCATGGACCTGTAGGCAGGAGGACACAAATATACCCCCTCCCCCAGGTTATCAGTTCTTCAGAAGTAGACAGGTTAAGTGCAGCATCATTACTCTCTCTCTCTCCCCCCTCTTTTTTTTTTTTTTTTTTTTTTTACTCCCTTCAAAAGCCATCATTACTCCCACTACAGTCCCACGTACAGAACGTGGCACAAGGACCCAAGGACCCTGTGGAGACTAACAGCAAACCAGCTCCGAGAAGCATCATTGCAGTGCGAGGTGGGAGGCTCAACCTTAGCGGGCGTCCCCACAGAGGCTCTGCCTCCCCCACATCGTATGAGGTTTGGGCTTTTATACTGACCAAAATGCACACTCATTCCGACACAGGTGGCCAGCCTGTGCTGGAAGAAGTGGCCAGCAGTATCTACAGAGGTCTCCAAGGGTTGATAGAAACCTGGACATACTTATATTTACCAACTTCTAGTACATGAGTATCACAGAGAAACTGTATGGGCTCCCCCTGTCAACTGCAAGAAAAAATCGTAACATATACAGCTTGAGTATAAGAGGATTTTAACGCATACGTGGTCACTGTTTGTCAGGCCTCCTTAACTATTTTGAGATCAAGAGCTTCCCACTCTTTAGCCCCCTGCTGTGTAGTAAACACAGGATATGCAGAGATGCCCATTGCAGAAAATTCACCAGTAATGATCACATATTTGGTTACCCATTGTTACAAATGAGCGTCTCCAGGGCCAGTGAGTCTGAGCAGACCGACCCGGGAGATGAAGAGTCAGGGTCTGGAAGCAGAGGATATAATTCTGGATTGGATTTAGGGGATTCGGGGGCTGATCCTGCGCAGAACTCGGGGTCTCTGTTGCTCGCAGCTGTGTCTTTCTTATCAGATGTATCTCGTTCGGTATGTAGCCATCTGCAGACCTGGCTCCTCCGTGACTGAGTTAAAATTTTTTTTTTTTTTTTCACTCTAGGGCATAGTGGGTTGGAGAGGCTCGCGGTTCCTTTAAATCTCTCGGTAGCGCATGATCCTTATTTTCTACTGCGTGCTTCAAAGTGGCGCCGCAATTGATCCGGCGCCGAGGCACCGCCCTCTTTCTTTCGGATTCCTCGACATTTATCATGCATATACTTTCCAATATACTTTCTCTGTCCTTTTCAAAGTCCCTACTTTCGGAACTGGGGTGGTGGGGGAGCAGGGGGTTACACCTCCTCCGCGGCACCTTCTGATGGAGGGGGAGAAAAGGAAGGGGGGGGGGGGGGGGAGGGGAAACCCTGTGCTCCCGCGAGTTGGGGGAAATGAGTTGTAATCTTCCCGCGGTTTCAACCGACCGGGGACGTCTGTTCCTAGTTTCTCCGTTGCTACCGCGGCAGTTTTCTTTTCTGCCTTGTATCTTTTTATACAGTTCATTACTTCCCTCCGTGGTTTACCGAGTTTCTTTGCCTTTTTATAATCATTCAGCACTGAGTCAAATAGTTCATCACCAAACTTTTGCCACTCACTCTCCTCAAATATTGTATTAGGATCTGCAAAATAAAATCCCTTAGCCTTCCCTAGCCACTAGACCTGCTAGCTGCTTTAGAGTCTCAGTCTCAATTCCCCGCTTTTATAAAAAGCACTGTAAAAAGTTCAGGGCTCAGTTCCCCGCTTTTATAAAAAGCACTGTAATAAGTCCAGGGCTACCTTTCGGTCCATTTTCATGGCCAGACTTTTCTGAATCGTCTTCTTCTGGGTCATCCTGTAACCTCGGTCTCCGGATCAGCCTCCCGACGCAGCAGTGTCTGGGTCGCCCCAGCGGTGGACTCCTTTCGGTTAGTCCAAGCACCCGGGTCCGTCACGCCACCGCAGCAGCATTGCCCGCACTTCCCAGCCGCTGCCGCCGGCGCCGCTCACTCGCCGTTCCGGGTCCCCGTTAGCTGGGGCCCTGTATCCGGGTCCCCGTCGGCCGGAGCCCTGTATCCCGGGTCCCCGTTAAACCGGGGCCCTGTATCTGGGTCCCCGTCGGCCGGGGCCCTGTATCCGGGTCCCTGTTAAACCGGGGCCCTGTATCCGGGTCCCCGCTAATCGGGGCCCTGTATCCCAGGTCCCCGCTAGTCGGGGCCCTGTATTCCGGGTCCCCACTAGTCGGGGCCCTGTATCTGGGTCCCCGTTAAACCGGGGCCCTGTATCCGGGTCCCCGCTAGTCGGGGCCCTGTATCCCGGGTCCCTGCTAGTCGGGGACCTGTATCCGGGTCCCCATCGACTGGGGCCCTGTATCCCGGGTCCCCGCTAGTCGGGGCCCTGTATTCCAGGTCCCCGCTAGTCGGAGACCTGTAATCCGGGTCCCCAGCGACCAGGGCCCTGTAGTCCGCGTCCCTGTTCGGGCGCCATTTGTAAGCGGCGAGGAGAAGCAGACAGGCCAACCCAATATGGGTGATAAGCAACTTCTGCTTTATTTGTGAAGCAGTTCACACATATATAGGAGTGGTATTCAGCCACTCCTTCTTGGCACAACAGTATTGGTTAGCCCCCCACAGCTTCCTCCACATTCTCCTCCCAGGTCCGGTCTCCAACCACCTGTGGGGGCCACCCCCTGCCTTGCTTGCACAGTCCTCCAGAACTCTATGGTTCTGCTCTTAGAGTCATTCTGCAACAAGCTATATATGTTTTCTGATGTTAGTCATACACTCAACAAACAGTAAATTCCATGTCCCACAATATAGGTAATGGGAGTGTAAAATGTTTACAAATATAGATGAGAAAAATCACTGACTTCTAAAAATCAACATGCACACTGCAGACAGGAAGAAAAAGAAAGAAAAGTGAAAAGAAAAAATAAGGAAATTTTTAGGTGTTTAGCAACAAGGGAAGAAAAGTACAAAATGATCTTAGACTGATACGATACCTAACACTTAGTACTTTGTCTCCTGCAAGCCTACCCATTTTCAGCATGTCCCTTTAAGTAAAAATATAATGCATGACCCTTTTAGAGGAAATTTATACCTCTACATTCAATGATTGAAGTATTTATACAATTTTCCTTTAAGCATGCACTTTGCTTGTTTCTTTTACAAAAGGCCTCAACAGTTTTCATTTAGCATATTAAACAAACCTGGAGGAGGGATTTTTCAAGAAAATTGTGTTTATTTCCATTTACAATAGGAGCAATAATTAATAGTTTATCATGTCACATTACTGAGTTCTATAGAAATCAGTCAATATGCTGCCATATGAATTTTCACAGCAACAGCTACATTGATTTCCTACTTGGTTAGCAGTTGCTGATGAAGTCTCTAATACAGCTATTTATGTTGCCACACCTGCAGCTATACTTTTGCTTCACTCACAAACTCCTCAAATTACTTTTTGTCTTTGCAAACAAGGTAGCTGTCATGCAACTTACAAGCAGGCTGAGCTACAAAATGAACCCATATGGGAGCTTGCCCAGCCCTCACCTAAGGACAACTGAAAATAAGCACATCCAGTTATTTTGGAGTCATTTTTGGCATGTTATAAATGAGCTGCTGTTTCTCAGAAACTTCTTCCCATCTCTTGGGTCATAACTATCCCTTCAGGTAAAACCACCTACGAAAGCTGCAGTTTCTTTCCAGAGTTCATTGCTTTGAGAGTTTTAGCATGCCTTCAGGACATGCAGCCGTTTCCTGGTACACCAGCAGTCTAATGGCAGCTATAGCTGGCACTTTGCGTTATTTCTTTTGTAAAGCTCCTAGAATTTCAATCTGTTGCCTTTTCATCATGTTTCTGTGCTTTAAATAGGTAAGACAAAATGACTACCACATTTCCTTAACAAAGGAAATATCTTTTGGAGAGAAAGTTATGGAGTGTGCTCACCCTTGTCCTTAAGGAAAGAAAGAAAAGGGAATGCATTTCACAAATTTATGCACAAATGGTTAGCAAATACTCACCTTTCATATAAGGTATTAATTTTTTATGGCATATTTTACATTTATGGATTATGCAAGATTTTTTCCCCTTCCACAATTGCTGAAGAGCTTTCCCAATTAATGATGTCTACATGAATAATTTATTTATTCTTTTGCCATCTTTGCATTACACAGAAGCCTGTCTGCTAAACTCCAAGTGATGAGAAAAAGAAGTATTTCCAGCTATGCTTCTTTTGTGGTTTACAGAAAAAATGGCAAATCCTTCTTTTCTCAAAGAGCTTAGATGGCTTTTTGAAATATTGATCCTATGTATAATAATATATGACTACGTTTCACATTTAGCCATTCTTAGCCCCAGGTACTTGATAGCTGGTTTAAGGAGAGCAAAAGCTGTTTTCCCAAGCCCCAGAGCAGCTGTTTGAAAATTATTTCTTCCAAACTAAACCTACACTGAAGTAGAAATAATTCTATCCAAATTCTGTGCACTACATAACACATTAGCACATTTAATTTATAAAGAAGGTTAATTACGTTGCTCTGCTAGCATGACCCACTTTCATGCTGCAGCCAGAAAGCATTAATGATTTTAGAGAATGCATCAAGGGAGTGGATTTCTTCCTCTAGGGTTGCTTCTAAATCTTCTGTGCTCAGCTAAGCAATAAGAGATGTACACATATCTGCTGTGATTATATTCAGAATCCCAAGAAGTTTGAACCTGAAGGAATTTCAAACAAAGCTCAATAATAAATGAATTTTTGATGCCAGAATCCAAGCAAACTAAGCAACATCATTTCTATATATACCTTAAGGTCAACGTATTCCTGGTAAATCGTAACTATGCATGCTGTATCTTTTACCATTTGCAGCTAATAAGTTCATGTATTATTCAGGCCAATTTTATTTCCTGAATTGGTGTTAGAGAATTTGAAACAGTAGGATAGATTATTATTTTTTAAATAAAGAATGTTAATGGAGACAAAGTGATACAATGGTATTCACCATTTGCAAGACGCAGCACATTCATACAGGGTATCCGGCTTGACTACATTGCTACTGCCGGCAAATTACGAACATTTGTGTATTGTAATCATGTGATAAATATGTGAGACAGAGAATAATAATTCTAACTGGCATTAGCTGAGCAATTACAGGATGATTTTTTCAGACCTCTTAAGCAGAGGGCTAGATGCAATCAACAGACTGCGTTCTTCCTGTAATATGAGGACTTTAATACTGATGGCCCCCAACAGTCATATAAGATGCTTGCATAATTCCAGAAATAATACAGACCTAACACATACAGCAAGTTGAAAGAACTGGGGGGTGAAAAGCAGACCTATATCACACCTCTGATAGATTCCTCATGGTTAAAGAATTTTCCTGAATTGGATTATTGAGTACAAAAGAGCAATTTTAATACATAAAATGTTCAACACTGACTTTCTACTAATTTAGTGTGGGAAGTAAAAGATTAAAATTGTTGCAAACCTTCTCGGTTATATCTGCAGAGCTATGCAGAAAGAGGATACAAACCACTTCATTATCTCATGCCCCATGGATAATAACAATAAGCATAAGGAGTGGTTCAAACTGTTACATCAGGGGCTTAAATACTTCAGATCTGTAGGCTTGCTCATCTCTGTCTAAATCAACAAAATGGGAATGAAATGGGAAAACATATTACATAGCTTGCTCAGATTTGAGACACAAGTAGCCTGTCTGACTGGGGTCTTTTCAAGATCAAGACTTTAATGAGATTCTAGATTTACGAGGATTAACTCCACAGGTTAAGGACAGTACACTTGGCATTTACAGTGCTTTTGAAATAACCACCTAAACCACTTAGATACAGTAATCAAGTAAGCAAACTTGATCAACAAAGTTCCCATTTATGAACAGTAAGATTTTTTTTTTTTTAATAAATACAGGAAAAAGCACTCATTGATTCAGCTCTTTCTGGCTGAAGTCATTATTTACTGATATGCAGTGATTGATTAATAACGATCTAACACTATGGCTGATTAATGCTAATAGCACACTGTGCTTTAGATACGAAGCAACAGACTCCATAAAATGATAGACAATATGGAGCAAGAGAACTGCAATGCCTGATCAAATTGGATATGCTTTATTCTGTCATGCAGTTGTTTATTTAAAATTGAGAAGTGATGCATGATAGGGAGCAGCAGGATACCCGATAAGTTAAAAATAAACAGTTCAAGAAAATGTTTAAAATAACCTCCAACAAGCTTAAGTATTGGAGAGTCCACATAAGCCAAAACAAAAAAGTTGTGGTTTATATATGGTTTTCATCAAAACATATGATTAAAATTATTGAAAGCAATGGTAAAACCAGCCCATAAGAACATGACTTTGTCCTTTTAAAAGGCACTGGCAAAAACCCAAAACAAGACAACAATTACCTCCACATGATTCTTTCATATATATAATTTGTTTTGCTGTTTCATTTATACTATGTTGACTGGGGACCTATTTTATTTGCTTTTAAAGCATATTTTAATTTTCACTGTGCAGCCTCCATCACCGCTCCAATAAAATCTTTGTGTTGAATGTTCTAATTTAACACAATCTTTTTTTATCAATGTCCTAGATTGATAAAAATCAAACCCTTAGAAATCCCTTTCTTATTAAGGAAAAGTGCCTAGTGACTCAAAGTAAAAAACAATATTTTAAAGTGAACTGTGTGCAACACCCACTTCCAGACAAACCACAGCCACTCCAAGCCCTCTCTCAAACCAACTCCTTGCAAAGCTCAGTGAAATGTCCTAAATGTATTTGAAAAATACACAAACAAACAAAATACTACCGCTCCCCCTCGCCCAACAGACCAACAAACAAAAAGCCCCAAACAAACAAGTGAATACTTGAGGATCCTGTCATACATATGAACAAGAAATTTTACCCAGACCAGTACTGGGGAGTGTTAAGACATTGGAGATGTACCCTTCCAATCTCAAAACCTATTAACCATAACCACTTTTGTCGAAACATTTTATGTTAAGTTACTTAAATTGTACATATTAAGACTTTTCTATTTTCTACTTGGTTTGGCCTAACTTCATCCCCTGTAAAACACAGCATCACTGAAACAAGGAATTTTTCAGGGTACCTATAAACGAAAGTTTCAATCAAAGCAATATTGGTTGGAATGCACGTAAGGATTCTAAGGTAATTCTCAAAATTGATTTTTACTGTAGGTTCTAAATTATTTTAAACCCTGATGTCTAGGGAAATTAAGATTGCATTGACACATAGATTGCTGTGCTGCTCCCATAAGTTTGAATATTTATATAGCTATTATTTGGGAAATATGCTGGGTCCCCTTCCCAATTAAATGGTCATTCCGACCATTATTCATTTAGTTAAAGAATGTTCACATCCCCTGTATACTGCTACATCAACATAAGACTATTAGACTCTCAGAGATTTGGTTTTGAAAGATTTAAGAAGCATATTTAAGCTATTTCTCACATCTCAACCTGCACAAAATTTTGATGTAAACATAATTAGACCAGTTTTGAGGAAAGAAAGAATAATACCAAAAAGGTTTTGAAAATACTGGCTGAAATTTACATTAACAATGAACTGGTACTAAAATATACTGAATCATTCAAAGAATAGAGTTCTCCCTGTCCCTACACCTTTACACATTTTTAATACTTAAAAAGTATAGATATTCTTTATAGCAACTACTTGTGTCCAGTCCCTGGTAGAGAGTGAATGGTCAATAAGGAAAACATGAAGATTCAAGAAGTCCCAATATAATAACTTTTTTCTTATAATGAATCCTGAATTTTTAAGGGAAGACAAAAGTTAACATTTTAGAGATGCTATTGAACTATATTAATGATATATATCATTATATATCTTACATATATATATAACATATGTAAGTTGAACTATAATAATGTCTTTATTTGTTGACAGTAACTTCCTTTTTTGAAACGCTAAAATTATAATTTGAATCTCCATAGGCTCTCATCTTTACCTCTGAAAGACCTAAGCTAAATTATACCTTGGGTATGCATTGAGGGTTCAGTGAAACTCTCTAACTTCTGAGAAATCATTCATTTTGTGACACTGGCATAAACTACAGACAAGAATCTTCAAAAAGGAGTGTCTTGGTTACAGCTGGAATAGAGCTAATTTTCTTCCTAGATTTGAGAAGTCCAAATGCTTACCATTTTATTTTTATGCAGTGTCATGAGTCTCAGACCTCATGAGGGCAGGCTGGGCAGGCTTCCTTAGCTGGGATCCTCAGTTTCTACCCAGGACTGCAGCTTGCCTCTGCTTCCCCTGCAGCAGACAATGACCTGTGAGCCAGCCTGGGAGCCCTCCTCTCTTTTTGGCTGCTGGTCAGCACCATTATACTGCAACACACTGGTGGGCAACCTCAGCTGTGGTGTGATGCCACCATTACCCTGAAGCATGGCTAGCCTAGGCCCTGCCTCAGCTGCTGGGTAATTTCTGTTGCAGGTACGCATGGAAGACACACACACAGACAACTGCTTTCTCACAGCAGTTACTTCACCAGCTCACAAAGGCAGGATCAAATGAAAGAATGTCACTGGGATTTGAAGCCAGGTGAGACAGACCCTTCACTTTTTCCCTTTCAGGTTATTGAAAGCATTTGTCACTATCACCAACAACTCCAGTGCCTAAGACAAAAGATGCTCATCTCATAATGTCCTCAACTCCAGACTGAGTATCTGCAATCTGTGTTTAACCAGTTTTTTTTCTAATCATTTGTATTAAAATAGATGTGAAGTAAGATGCAGGACAATGGTGAATCAAAACTAAAGAATGCCATTAGATACAGTCAGAGGGTATCATGCTGTGAAATCAACATCTTATGCCTGTTCTTTTCAGCAAACAAAAAACCCGCAATGAAGTGTTTGCTGGTTTGCAAACCTTCCTCTGTTTTATTTTTCTTTCCCTACATTTGTATGGGTTTTGAATAGCTATCGCTATTAAATGTATGCAAAAACCTTAATATGCTCTTTGAACAGACTCTTTTACCATTTCTATTTATGGAAACCTATAACACATGTAGAAAATTCAATTAATGGTATAGTTTCCTTAATTAAATTTCTCCAATTGCATTCCAAAATTTGAACTATGGATTACTGTAGATGTTAGTAACAGGAAATGTTGGACTTCTCACTAATCAAAACATACACGAGTTATTATGAACCAGAATTTTCTTATTAATTTCAACAGAAACTTAAATTTACTCTTGGCAAATACCTTGCATATTAAAACACATAAATAACTTTTCTTATCTTAGTAGACATAACTGGAGATGTAGATGACAGCATCTGCAACACTTAGAATTACATCCTCGTAGTGCCACGCATGGTTTCTTTAGTTAATTGATTTTACGCATTCTTACTGATGTATGTTTATTTATCAAATTCACAGAATGCAAATGCTGACCAGCATTTCCACATACCATGCAGGAATTTGCACAGGTTTTCTGATTTGAAGAAAAAGTTGAGGATCATTGATTACACTTCAGAGAATGAAAATATATTTCCAGTCACACGTTAATCCTCGATCACACAACTTCAAAAAGCAAACTGCAATTACGTATGAGTGGCGTGGAAATTTATAATTTGGTTGCTTAAAATCTGTTATGCATTCAGCCCCTCTGAAATGTTACTACATAGAACTGGTCAGAAAATAGAACTAAACAAGCTCTTTTAAAATAAAACTCCTGCTTTTCTTTTAGTCATCTTTAAAGAAGAGTAACAAGTGACATTTCCTATTCTCTTAATAGTTTCTTGACGCACAGAGATAGAAAGCCTTAAATAGTATTTTTTGGTGGATGAGGCTGCCTCATTTTTCACTTAAGTAGATGGGAAATCCCCACTTTTTTTTTTTTTCTGTTAATTTTGATCTAGGAGCAGCAATTTTAAGCAGAAAAGCAATATCAAACAGCTGGAGGCCATTAGTATCTTGATCTTGTACAGCCAGTTATGAAAGAATCTTTGCCCTAACAGATTATGAGCCCACACCACATGTGTTCCCGTAAGGGTATAGAATGAACAGATTTATAGTGAAGAAACAGGAATAACCAATGGCAGACATCCTGCCATAAAGCAAAGAAGTAGAAAACACACTAATAACACTGTGCAACAGAATATGTACATTCAACTAAGAGATTTCTTCAAATATATATTTTTTTATAACTCTTTATCGTTATGAAACAGAAAGTGCTTCTGTCTTTTTATTATGTTAAATCTTTCATTGTATGAAGAAATATTTTATGTCTACTATAAGGCTCAATGACAGTGTCTCCTGCTAGGAAAAGCTTATTCACCATCTCTTTAGTGGAAAACTTGTGACATAGACTTCATATCAGGTATCTGATTCTTATTTACATTTCTAGATGAGAAATGCTGTTCTCGGGCATTTTATTTTTATTTTCCTTCCTATTTTATTTCTAAAAGGCTGCTAGCAAAAGGTAGCATATGACAGTGGATTAAATTGCCAAGGGTGATTTCTGCACATTTGTTACGAAGTGCAAGAAAGGTAGGAATATACAAGGAAGATTCTAATTTCTTAATTGTGAGAACAATATGCAATTTCTGTTCCCAGAGTTACAGATGCTACCCTGTCCTCAGGTTGGTCCTGTAAAAAGCAGTCATCACTACTGCACAACTGAAGCGTTTTTCAGTACAGAGTATCTTCACCTGTGACCACAAAGTTCTAAAAGCTGACCTCATCAGGAACTTAAGCAATATATCCCTGATAACTTGTTGGGTTTCTTTTTTAATGCAAACATCACATTTGTATTTTTTCATGTGGATTACTCTTGGCCATTTTTAGTACACAAGGGATTAAGTAAAATAGAGATATTTCCTTGTTATTTTGAAAGCAAGAAAAAAGACTTTTGCGATTTGAGATGAAGGTGCATGAGGAAGCTAAGAATCATGTTCATTTGATCTCTCTGTCATTTCATTTGTTGAAGGGAAAAATAAAATAATGTTATTCTCTAAATGGCTGAACTCAAACACAAGCCAAGTTGCACGTGATTTATATAGTGGAAATATGTTCAGGGTGAGATCTCTCAACATGTTCCCACATTGCAAGGATTTCCCTATTTATGTAGAGCGCAGAGTAAACAGGCAGAAGCCTATGGCTCTTTTGTGCAACAGATGCACTGTACTGCCATATCAAAAGGTAGCAGAATATCAACACAGTTCAGAGTAAAGGTAAGTTACACAAAGGCAACATGGCATTATTCACTTTCCACATATTTAGTATAGACTTAATATTCCTGGTATTTTGATGTGAGACATGGGACAGTAGAGAGTGACAAAAAAATCAAATGCCGATGACAGTCTTGTTTCAAACACGATGGCAGCAGGGCTTATTTCTACAGTCCAATTCTTATCATGTTGAGCTGGCACTGTCATGGGAGACAAGCAGGAATATTTTTAATTTGTGTATTTTGGCAGCACTGATAGATGGAATAAGACCATTAGGCTTCTGTTTTGGAAAAATGCAATAAACCCAAGGCCCTTCTAAGGTCTGTAGGTACAAAATATTCTTATAGTAAGAATCTGAAATGGAAAACAAACAATAAAAATACTATTAATCTGAACTACTGAGTAAATACTACCCATCAAGAGAACAAATTCTTACCTCCCAATTTCTGAAATATATTAACCTTTTTAATGATGAGAAGTTAGTGTACATAAAATAAGAAAATAAAAAACCCCCAACCTCTGCACTCCCAAACCATGAAAAACCCTTTATACCATTTTTTATCCCTAGGAAAATGACAGGTCTTTCTGATAAACAGTCTTGCTCTGGACAGGGCTCTATTAAAGAAAGGGGTCATATCTGATGAAAAGTAAAAGCTGACACAGCTAAGCAGTTTCCAACTGATTACTGGTACAAATATGAGCTAATCTGGGAGGAAAAGGGTAACTAAATCCACATAAGCACCGTTAAATATAAGAAGGCTATTAAACCAGTCCAGTTTCTGGGCCACTTAGTAGTGGCACTGCTAAACTGCTAGCACAGCCCTTTCATCCACTTTAGCATATTCTAATCACTGCAAAGAAAAATATTCAGTAAAAGAAGCTGGCTGTAGGCCAGCTGGATGTAGGTATGTCCATGCCACTAAGTCTTAAAGCCACTGACTGGTTCCTAGCCTGTTCTGTTTGGCAGTACAGGTACCACTTATTTAACAGAAGAGCTGCAAAAGCAACAATAAATATAGTGGAAGGATAATTTTGAGAATGCCAGTAAGTTTTGCTGCAATGAGGAAATGATGCTGTGAACAAAAGACCTATTCAGCTTCAAAGCATGGCAGTCAAGGCCACTTAAGTAGACGAGGTAGGTCATTCTGCTCTAAAGTCATGACTCTTATTCCTTCAGCAGGATAAACCAAAGCACCTTAAAATAATATGCTAATACATATCTTTACATGTGAGTAAAATTTATTAATGGCTTAACTTTTCAGTATGAGGACATGAACATTATTTAAAAGCCATAGCTATCCAGATTTAAAGTTTACCTTTACCCTTCATGATAGCTCTCCAGAGTGTTGTCTTAACTGAAGATCTCACATTCCCTTTAGACAGTCCATTTATCAGACAACTCAGAAAGCATGCAATGGGGAATACTTGGATTGGATTTTCTTCAAAAGAGACACCTGTCCTGGTTTCAGCTTAAAATAATATCCTAATATTGTAATATTTTGCATTTTGAGGGGTTTCTTTTTTCTTTTTAGTTGGCTACCTTTATGTTACTATATGGTATTTCTTTATATTTTAGAGAGCCTTAACATAACTTATTGCTGTAGAAAAACTGTAAATGTTTTGATGGAAACCTGTCAAAATTTAGCACCTATTTTTCATAGCCTTGACAACATGTACCATCAAGCCTGCACAAATACAGTACACACAACCTAGGATACTCTCCAGTGAAACAGTGCATCAAAATGACATATAATTATGTCTATTCTTTACCCTGCAAAATATATGTAGCAAAAAGTAAAGTTTCCAAATCTCTCCAGGAGTAAAGCTACTCTTTTTACCATATATTAATTGAGATAAATTACTCTGCACTTTGTCTTTGGTATTATCTTGTCATGTCATTTTACTAGGAGACCAGGCTGTGGCAATTTCACCTTTCATTTAACTGGGGCTCTATAGATGAGCATCCTTTTGCACCAGCTCTGAAGAGAAAGTATCACACAGAATGAGGGATGTAGGCTCTTTTGACATCAGTCTTCTCTGCAATCCTCCTACAGGCTGCTATAGATGAAGTCTGAGTAGACCTAAGCATTTTCATTATTAGAAATTAGAATATCGCTTTGCAATGTCATTATTTTTGATATTTGATTTTCAGAAAATATATCTTCCTGTGCTTTTATGAGAAATAAATTTACACTCAGAAAATATTATTTCATGCCATTATAACAAAAAATAATTTCTATTATGAATTACTAATATTTATTTGAACCCTGTCACATTCAAACTTCAAAGACTGCACTCAAGAGCAACAAACTAGTAAGAACTGACACAGGTCACTATAATTAGAAACTCTTTTCAAAGTGCTGTGTAAGGCATCTATATAGCATCTATAATATCATTCATAATTCATTAAAACTTAAAACATTCAAGTGAATATGAAAATGCTGTATGTGCAACTTTGCCTGAAAGTCTGTTTGCAAAGAGATACGAATGTGTTCTAGTTGTACGATGATTTTCCTTTTATTCAAATGACCTATTTTTTTGTCTGTCATTCTTATGATGTGATTATTTCACAGCAAAAATTTTAAAGCTGTGATCAATTTAAATGAAAAATGATTATGACTGGATGTTCCAGTTCAATGTTTCCACAAGATAATAAAATGAAGGTAACAGGGGTTTAACGCATTATATGAGCATTAAGACTCTGAATAGCTGAAAAATTGGGGGTTTCGATAAATAACATGCTGCTTCATTTTCATGCCTGCAATGCCGCTAATTAAATATCATTACTAATTTAAAATAATTTAATTCCAAAAACTCTAAGTCTTAAAAACAGCTGATCTACTGATTCCAAATAAGCAGTTGTCATCATTTTTTACATCAAAATGGCTTCTTGATTACCTGGCAGTGTTTCATATTTGTTTCACTTAATTTGTGAAGTCGCTTGTATTCTTTACTCAAATCATTCAAACCCACTCATTTTAAAAGGGGTGAAAGGAAAGTATATGACCCAAGGACTAAGCTGTAACTGCTAATACTGCATGAATTGCAATAATGTTTTGACTCCCAATGAAAGGACACATAAGCAAGCAGGAAAAGAAATACACAGATCTTTTGTCATGATCTGTCTTACAAATACAGTGCAATTTGAAATTTGTTTGCCTATAACTGTATACACTCAAATGTTTTGCAGTTATTGACAGATTCTCTATATTATCAAAATCAGCATTTGGGGGCACTTTGCTATAAGAATACAATGAAAACTGTGCTGGAATTTATCATTAGGATTTGTTTAATTACATTTATAGTCTCCTTCTTCAAAACAGATGAAGGCAAGCAATAACCCTCTTGAATTCACACTACCATATCAATGTAGTAACTAGATAGTGAGTTTCTTATTGCTCCCTAGATAAACAGATTAATATTTTCTTTCAGGTTTTTAATAAGTTGGCCTTCATGTATCATACAGTCTTATAACATAGACAACTAATTTTAAAAGTCCTTATTTTTGTCTTATTCATGTTCCATTTTAATAAACAAATATGCTTTATATAGGAAAACAGTTACAAGAAACATCAACTACCACATAATTAGGACATGTCTAAGATACTTGGATGCTTCGCCGATGTACCAATTAGGCTTAAGAATAAGCAACCAGACACCTGAACCCTTAAATAAAAAACTTAGTTCCTTGTAAAAAATTCTTGAATTCCTGTGATATTAAGACTTCCTCTCTGCACTGACACACTGAACTAAGTTGTACATAAGTGTTTTGTTGTTACATTAGTGAGACATGGAGAGTATTTACAGCAATGAAAATCACAAGTTTTCTAAGATGTGACAGTCAAAAGTGACACGTCAGCTTTCCCAAAGCTTTCCAAAATAGCAAATATTTTTATAATGAGACTGCTTTTAAAATAGCACAGGTAAGATTTCATTCTCATTTATCTTTAGGGCTAAGATTATATTACCAAGCTTTTCTTCACAAACACGAACAGTTAAACTATATAATTATGTGTTCCTGTGAGAATCTTTAAGTAAGTAGATAAGAACTGCTAAGGCTGCACACCAAATTCTATCACCACCTGGCTGGAGTTGGCTTGTATCCTAAAGATCATGCAATTCCTAAGTCTGAATTTAAAAGGAAACTTCCGCTGGCCAAACAAGCTTATCTGCAGAATCAGTTTGTTTTTCTGTGTATCATGATTTAATTGCATATATTTCTTGCCCCGAGAATATACTGTCATTGTGGAGGCTCTATAAATTAATGAAAGATTAATTTCTCTCCTCTTTACCTTAAACAGGTATTATTGGGGTTTAGAGATGAACTATTTTTTACATAACTGAAGATTTTGGAGGTGTTATGAAGATCTGGGGTGATATCAGTGGTGAGCAGAATGGAAAAAGTTAAACTGAACAGTACACTTAAGAATACCACTAAACACAATAAAAAAAGTACTCTTATCCATGCTCTGTATTGTCTATTACTTAGGTAAGCTGTCTTGACAAAGGTTTTTTACAAAGGGACATAACTCTTACTGAGTTTTCATTCACTGGACACCAAAGCTGAAATCTCAGTACACAAAAGCATTAAACTGCAAGAAAAGGAATCATTATTTAATTTGTAGGGTGAATTATATTTCAGCTGTTTCCATTTCTGAGTTACTGATAGCAAATAAAGAAGGAGTTTGAGCTTGAAAAAGCAATTCGCTCACCATGCTGGACAACAGAAATAAATATCTTCACAGGGAATGTGCTTGCTACACTTTGTTTTTCTTGAGCCTTGCCCAAACCAGATGACTCTCCTTCAGATTCTGCCTTTCTATTTAAGTATCTTTAAGTGGAGAAACCTTTTCCTCTTTGATTTACCTAACTCACTACAGCCAATATTAGTGCACTTTTGGAGAAAGATGTTTCTCCCTTCCTTTGTCAGTAGGCCATATAAATCACTGGTGGCCAGCAGACATTTAGCTGATTATATTGCTTTGATAAGCCACTGACCTCAGGTGGGTAGCAGGAATGATCACATGGTTTTAGCCTATCACGTTGAAACTCCGTGAAGTTTCCATGTGCCCTATTACAACTTTTTCTCCACTTAATTCCAGACTATATGATTTCAAGGTACATTTCTTACCAAATATCCATAGGAAAATCATGCATACTAGGCATAAAATATTTTTTTATTTCACTTCAGCATAACAGTATGCTTTAGTATGTCATTAAATGCAAAAATACTCTTAGGTGTTTTCCTGAATTAGACTTTGCAGCTATTGGTGCTATGTATCGATGTGATAACAAAATGAGGAAAAGAAACCCCAGAAGTCATAATTCTCTGTTAAGTTTTCACAGCATATAGGAATTAATAGTTCTGCTTCATATTTTATTATTCACATTTGTCTAAACTATTTTATAATTCTTGTTTAACATATAGGCAATTTAATCCATTTCCACTGTTCCCAAAGTGCTGAATATCTTTACAATAATCACGAGAATAATGCACCTTTGCCCTTAAATGAAACCGTAAAAATAATTGTGATGTATATTCATATATACAAGTGATTACTGAAATTATTAAAGTAATAATAGAGGTACTTGTTAGATGTGGGCTATGAAACACTCTCCATGCTTTTCCACCTGAAGACCTCAATTTGCCACTGCAGGAATAAAATGGGTGAATCTAAAACAGTTGTGGTTTTCTCTTGTGGAGGTGTATTATTTTCTCAAAGTAACAGACCAGCCTCCAGGTTCCTCCATACTCAGATGACAGACATTGCTTTTCAGTTGCTCTTTACAACTTCTGTTCCCAAGCCAGAAATAAGTATTATTAAAAATACTGAAAATCAGCTTAAAACAAACAAAAAGTCGGATTCTCACTTCACATTGATCAGGATTCACTATTTTATGGAGCTGTTTATTTGTTTCAAGTACTTGATATTGCAGTAAACTTTAAATTTTCTTGGATTTATATGCATGTTTGTCACTTTATTTTCTGCTGTCAGGGTTTTCAATCGACAAACATTTTGTAACTTTGTACTTTCAAATCTATAGAAATTATTGCTTCAGTTCTAATGCTATCCTTCATTAGCTGTAGAGTAACTGTGTGTAAGTTACTGAATATAACCAAAATCGTCATTAATTATAGTCACTAAAATATTTGAATAAATGGGCATGGTTTTGAAAACTTCAGCAATGCAGAATCACATTATTTCTTGAAAGGCAGAAACTTTATCACATGGATTTATTGAATGGAATTTAGCTCAATGATCAAACACCATTCAGTAAAACCTGATAGCTTTAACTATCTGCAACTATTCAGCAATATGTTGATAAATATGTAGTATTTGTATGGGGAAGATGGGTTTTTTGCAATGTTTTACTGCAATCATTAATTGCTTCTCTATGACTCACTACAAAGCATTTCTGTGTGGGGAAAAACGCATATCTTCTAAAGTACACTAATTCTGATTTTTAAAGATCATGGCAAAACCAACAAGAAACACTTACATCAGTGAATTCTTCTGTCTATGTTATCAGCTTAATTGATACTCAATACACAGAGTATCATATTCTCAAGAAGAGTCATCTCAGTAAAAACTCAAGATTTTCCTCAATGAGTTGCAGGTGATCATGTTCATGTATGGAGTCAGTGTACACAAGATTGAACCTCAAAATTGAAATATTAATCATGTGAACATTAAGTTTAGAAAAAATTAGAATGACAAAGACAAGAGTGATATCTTTGGGAATTTATAACATTAGATAAGTGGATTGTTTTCTGACTTTCCTAAGAAACATATTTGAGAGATTATATTCATACAGCAAAGGGGCTCATCTAGAAGAAGAAACAAGATTAGTTACGGTTTAAGCACTGGAGAGGAAAAAAAACAAAACAAAAAACCAACATATGGTAGGCTTGCTTTGGTTAGGTTTAGGTCTTGAGTATAGGATGTAGAAGTGATAAGATTAAGACTTGTACATATTTTGTGCCATGATATTTGCTGTGGGAGTGAGACACATCTACCCTTACTGGTCAGCTACGTGCAGTGCAAAATGTAATTAATCCTCTGCTTTGCATGTCAGGATCTATGCTTCCAGTAACAAATTTCACATTTCAGCCCTGGCAGTAAGCAGGGCTACCTTTCAGTGGCTTGTATTTGTTACTTTTTGGGAGCACAGACTGGAATCGGTCATAAAACAACCACAGCAGTAGGTACAGAAGCTTTGTCAAGCTTAAGGACATACATCTTTATAGCTTGGGGGTCTGGTCCTTCACTTCTTACTATTCTGTTGTCAATACAGGATGCATTTTACTTAAGTCTGTATTTTCACAAGGCGGTTTTATTAGCAAATTATGTGTTGTCTGAAAAAAGGCAGTAAGAACTATAGTGAATTAACTGAGTAGCTCAATCAAAGGTCTTTAATTTCTGTTTGTTTCTCTTACCACTGCTCATAATTTCCTTTTCTTCCAACTATAACACTATGTCCTTTGACAATTTATTAAAACAGACTTTTTTTCCACACATACAGATTAGATAAGCCATACTCATATCTCACTGATACAAGTCTGCAATGTGCATTGTTTCCACTATCAAATATAAACATTTTTTTTTTTGTAATTTACTCTTTTGTAGTTAATCTTCGATTGCTTATAACTATGATTTTTTGTTCTTTCAGTCTCATTTGCTATCCCAGACCAATGCTTCATTATAATCTTTCTACTGTTTCCTAAGGCATTATCAGCATTTGTGACACCAGAATTTGTGACACTAAATCTCACAGAGGGATAAATAAGAAAAAATACATCAAAAAAAACTTTTTTAAAGAATTATCCCATGATTCATAATCCTGAGAAAGTGACAAGAGACATAACACATTTTAGTAAGTAATTAGTGAAACATTCAGTTTTCCCTAACACTGCTAGGAAGGCTATTTACTTTGAAAAGAAAGGGTTCTTCCTAATCAAGGACCTGGATTAACACCCTGAGTATTATTTAAATATTTTTATAAGAATCTGTCTAAAGGTAAGTTCCAGGCAGAAGAGATTAAACCCATTATATATGGTTTTATTTTAATGACTGCACTCTTCGCAGCACTGGTAGGAAGTCCCAAGATGGACAGAAAGAACTATTCCCAGTTATTATACCACCCCTTTCCATCTAGATTTGAAAGGCAGACGAAATAGTAAATTGCGCATTCTACAGTCCAGAATCCTAAAATTCTTATTTTCCCCTTCTCCTAATGAGCTGTAGAACAATGTTCAGCCACTATTTATTCATACTCACTAGAATGTTGGTTTGATGAAAAAAAATGTATTCCTTCTTCAGCAGTCTTTCCTTATAAATGCTGACCTCAAAACTACCCTCATGGGAGTACAAACACTCTCACCAATAAAGGTTCTTAAAGCCTCCAATGGAAGCCAGACCTAAGACAGCAGGTGGTCAGTATGCTGTGACAATATACTAGCAAGTGAGGAATAAATTAATACAGCCCATCTATCTTTAGGCATTTAGAGATCTACTTGTGTAAAACCTTTCAATTGAAAAGGTTTCCTGAGGAATTTTAAATTATCTGAGCTACTTTTATTGTTAGGTTTTGTTTTGTGTACTTTGTGTTTTTTAACAAGGGAACTCAGAAATGAGGCTCATTAGTAGTCAGCAACTTCAGGATTTTTTTTTAACTACCTTACATAATATTTCATAGCAGAAGGACCCAGTAAAACCTGAATATCACTCAGGTGAAACTCAAGACTAGTTCCATCTGTGCATTTCTCTCTTCAGACAGATTGCAGAGTTCTGATATATCAGCTGAATTGTCACAGTAAAAATAAATGTAAAAAACATTCTATGACATAGAACTCATCTAATCTGAAGCCATCTACCTCAATTTTCACAAACCTCAATGACTGTACATTAGCACATACTGCCTTCTTTTAATCACTATTTTTTATTATATTAAATTTGCAGTAAGTAAATGCCTTTGGGATTCCTCTGAGTTGAAGGTGAGACATTCTGTAATGTAAGTGAAATTGCTTAATAGCTGTCTTCAAATCATGTTTCAGGTTATTTTCTCCAAATGAAAAAAAAAAGGGGGGCAAAAAAAATTACCTCAGTTCCTACCCTGGTAATAGTTTTTTAATTTAGAGTGTAATGCTTTTTGTTTCAGATTTTTTGTCTCAATCAAATAATGTTATAAAATACTTTTTCCTCTCTTTAACAGTGTCATTGTTAACTCCCATTATCTAGTTCATTTGTAAACTCCCATTATCTAGCTGTCAGTGGTAAATTGTCGGTGAATTCAGTCACTTGTGACATGTAATATCACCAGAATATCTAATGTAGAAAACTGAAAAACAGATAAAAACCCCTCATGATCAATAATTATAAATCTCACTGTGCAATAAAAGATTATAATAAATGTATAGCTAGTAAGAAACAGTTGGATTCTGTTTGTCCAGTATTTTCTGCCAGCAGTCCTATGAGAAGCAAAGGATAAAAATGTAAAAGTTATTGCTACAGCACTTGTCATATGACAATCTATAAAGAAACAGCTGTCTGACCCTTCTCTTAGAAACTGTTTAAAGGTTAGTCTCTCAATTCAAGTGCACATCGTTATCTTATCTCCCAGTTTCTACTGCTGCATCACAGATCCCATGTGTTCTCTGTGGGACTGTGATAATTACTTAGAGATAGCTAGCAGAGTCTGACAGCTTGCAGAATTCAGAATAGCAACATTTATTTCCAAAAAGCATTTTTCCTTGTTGAATGTGGCATGGAAAACAGGTAGTACCCTCTACACCAACAACATACTGGCCAGGCTGTCCAGCCGGAATGGCCACTAGCATCCTGCTCAAAACAAAAATGATACTAAACTACATTTTATTGTCTATGTATCTTATTATTTTGTTATTATTTATTTATTGCTACTAGAAGCAATAAACATAAATGCTTTTGTTTGTCAAATGTTTTTCCCACCGAAGTTTCGGTCCTTTATTTTTTGTTGCAAACCACAGTTCCCTGTTGAACTGCAGTATCAGACTCTTGCATGCAAAAGGCATTCAGAGGCAGAATGAGTTGAGCTACCATGGGTACATGGTAATGATTGATAGCTTGGCTTCGCGAGCGAAGATTTGGGAAGGGCTTTAACCACGCTTGCTACAAGCACGATGACCAAGTGCAAGTGGGATATGCAAATCTGGTTGGAAAAAAAGGGTGCTTAGGCAATCAGGAAGTGTTCGACCAGGACTGTCATCTCCTGAGCGATTTCGAGCTGCGCATGCGCTGGTCCGCCCACATGCAAGGTTGGACCTGAAGCTACCCATGCACCTTGTCACCTACCGTTTCGACCCTCGCCTGTCCAAACAGATGAGAGTGAGCCCTTCCAGCATTAACACACTACTACATTCACTCAGTGACCTAAACAGCTGCAGCAGCTCCTGAAAAAGCACCACCATTGCAAAAAATGTTTTGTTACTACCTAATCTTGCTAGTTCATTACATAATCTGTTTAAGGATCTTATTTTATTCCAATATGGTGATATCCATTTTTAGATCAGTGATTTAGCCCATTTTTCCTGCAAGAAAATGAAAAAGAAATGTTTGCTACTGCCTAAATTGCCTGGAAGAATGCATGTGAAAAATGCACTTGGCAAAAACATAACTGATTACATGTTTAATCATACAAATAGGAAGGAACAGTAGACTTACAGGAAAAAAATGTTGATATAAAATTCAGTCATGCTATGTATTTATGCATACACAATATTTCAGCTGATCTAAAGTTTTGATAGGTTTTGAAATATTTTTCTTTGAAGACTATAAATCTAGATGTACATTTCCCACTATTTCTATGATTCCACAGTCTGTGCTTCACAATGAAGTACAGAGAAAACTTCACATGAAATATTAAACTCCAAAAAGTTCTATTTCCATGTTATTTGAATTTCATTGAGACGACAGCAAAATTTTTCAATATAGCCTTAAAGCAACAGTGATTTTTTTGTTTTTTTTTTGCTTTAGCCAAGCTTTCCTATCTGATTTTTAACACTGAGGACTCCAAACCTCTGCCCCCTGCCCGTCTCCCTCTTTTCAGTGTGTGTCACAAGCTCTTGCATTCACTGCTGGGCAATAAGCACCACACAACTCTCAGTTTTGTCTTACAATGCATAACTTGACTAAACTGTTTCACCCAGGAACAAAAATACTTTTTCTTGTGCATTGTAGTATTGTATTATTAAAGAAACAACAGTTACAACATCATCCCTCCACTGCTCATAGTTACTATTTATGTCTATTTTATTTACTTGCAGAAACAACCACAAACATTTACATTTTTCACAGACAGTTAGGGGAGAGCATAATTAGAAAAACATTACTTCAAAATATGGGGCTACAGCTTTAATCAAATGCTTACAAAGCCTCACAACTCTGCATAAAACAACTTGATGATGCTTTAATAGGGTGAGCAAGAAAACTGCATCCGTTGGATAGAAGGTCAACCGCTATTAAAGTATTCTCCAAAACTGAACCCTACACCATATTGTTCAACAGTAAAGAACTGACTGTTGCGAAAACATTAATAACAATCTTCATATTGTGACTTAAACTTATAGAGATATAAAGTTTTTTTTCAACAATCCCAGACCACAGATGTCACCCATGATGCAATTAGGGACAGAACAGTGTCCTGGGTGATACTTGCTATACACTTAGAGACTCTCTGAAGGAGCTAAGTGTGTCTGTTGTGTGCCCAGGATGGTTGGTTAACCACAAAGGCCTATGGTTCCTATCAGTGATAGCACTGAGGAGGAATTTGTTCCACTTCATCACCCAGACAACTAAACATAATTTTCAATTACCTTTTGTCTTTTCTTAGTTCGCATTAGTTATTTATTCAGAGGTGAGCTGGGTTATTTTTTCTGTCTAGTCGTATCGATGCTAGTCTATATATATAGTTGTATTTGAACAAGATCAGATTTTATAACTGAAGCCCCATATTACATAATAAACCACATAACAATGGACATTCTATCTGAAAATATTATTAATCTTGCTAACAAAAAATATCAGTAGTCATGCGACACATGATAACAGAGTATCTTTTATAGGGTAGTGACATGTTACACTGGGGACAAAAAAAAGCAAATTCCTCAATTCCTATCTTTTTCTTTTAGATTATTTTTATTTAAAAGATGCTGTACTGCAGCACAAGTTCATATGCTGCATAAAGCTCCTTAATCCAGACAATGTGATGGGCTTTTTACAGCAGATGTCTGAAATTTCTTTGCCATACTTGGCTCTGCAGCAGACATATGAGGGAGGCAAACTCATTACAGGAGCCCTAGGGACATCTTAAAATGGATCTCAAACACAGTTTTCTTAGGCATCACAGAGAAGTTAAAATGCTCACATGCAAGCCTAGAAGCAACATTTTATGCATGCTTGAAGAACAGATATCATTGGCAAAGATGTATTTGTGAATTAATAGCAACTTAGGACATTACTCATTATTCATATCCTAAGCACTTTCAAAAAGTCACCCATGCACTACAAAGGCAAATCTCAGGCCCGTGTCCTTCCACTTTTTTTGCCATACTCTTATAATGAAATTTACTGAAGATTGTCTTGTAGGACAGTGCTAAAACTGGGTTTTCTATTATGAATTTCTATTTGTCAGGTAAAACTAAATGTGTGGATACATTTTAGACTAGAAAAGTAAAGTAAATACAATTTAAAGCAAACTCTAAGCAAATAGCAGAAACCATTATCAGGCAGAGTTATTTCATATTCAAACCGAATATCACAATACACACCATCCTATAAAATTTGTTTCTGATGACTTTTGGTTTTCTCAAGCTCACTTAACCCTTAAATTAATTTTAAGTGTAATGCAGTAAGAGAGAAGTTTAACTTTTCAAATGTTTTAGGTATTAAGAAAGGCAAAATTTGTCAAGATAAAATACATAAGACATTCATTCTACTAAATTCATTGCTACAACAAAGTTAATTTCTCTGAAATTCAATTACAAGGAACTTATTTGAGCAACTTAATGTTTGACAAGCTACAAATAATTTCAGTTAACGAGACAATTTTATAAATTAGCCTAATGCCACATTTTGCATTTGTGAGATCACATTCAGTCTAAGCATTTTTACTAAGCTCATTATTACCGTGGTATTCTGGCATTTATTCACAAAGCTGTTCTTACAAGCAGTGTAATTTTACTCGATTGCTCAGAATGATAAGAGTGTGCTTTTTTAAAATAGGTATGATTATAATTTGCTTCTGAACTAGCGGAGCACAGCAGCTCATGACCTAATCTAAAATCAAATTCTTCACATGCACTACAGGGAACTCCAGGTTCATACCAATTAGAAAATTGTGGATTACTAACCTTGAACAGGAGCTAGAGGAATCCAGCCTCCTTTTGAAGACCTCACTATGAATTTTATGCTTATTTTGGAAATTACTAAAGTGCATTACAGAGGCCAGTCACTCTAGATTCTCAGAATTTCAGAATTGACCTAATTATTCATATTAAAATCAATACAAGTTTCACTATTGACTTTTAAGAAGATAGCACTAAACTAGTGGTAAATAATTTTATATTTGTCCTTTCAGAAACAACATGGATTTACTGTTTGCTTCCTTTGGCAGAAGGGCAGATAGTGCCAGGCCAAATTTTAACATCCTTGTGCAGACTTAGTTTCCACTTAAGTGAAAATTGTACCTGAATATAATCAGTAAAATAAGGATCTGTGGATCTGAACGCCTGACTGAGGAAAAACGAAGAAAAGGTATTACTTTGATGCTTAGCAGCTTTCAGTTTCAGCAATGTAATTTCTAGTATGCCTAGGACTACAGAGAGAAGCCTACCATGTTTCACAAAGTGTCCAAAGAAATGTCAGACAACTAAAAAAGCACCATTCCTGGCAATGTTCAAGGCCAGGTTGATCAGGGCTTGAGAAACGTGGTCTAGTGTGAGGTGTCCCTGCCCATGACAGGGCTGTTGGAACTAGATGATCTTTAAGGTCGCTACCAACCCAAACTGTTCTGTGATTCTATGGTACTAGATCAGCATTTAAGGTTTGAACATAACAACATTTAAAATCATCTGTCTATAAGCCACATAGTCCTTTAAGGGTAAAATGCCATGTGGAAAGTAGAATTAGTTTTAAAACTGAAAAGTAACAACTAAAATACAGAGAGGGAAATTTATCAGGACACAGACAGCCTTTCACAGATTCAAATACTGGAATCTACAAAATCTGGTCTAAAAATAGACACACTTTTCAGTGCTATTACTAGATGAATATCTTTTTCTTAGAGCTGCCAAATACACATATGGAACAGCATAAATGTCTAGGAAATTGTAATTAAACAGGACATTTAAAGTTAAAGCCATTAGGCCCTGGCAACTCTTGTTTCTTTCTTGACAGAAATTACTGAGCACAAAAGAAGTCAGAATCAGACAACTGTGAGGGTAAAATGGAGATGAAGAAAACAGCGCTGCTGGTTGGAATTACTGAAATGAAGTGAATACCAGAAGTAATGAATATTGTATTTATTAAGGCCCTACATATTTTAAAATAAAGTATACCCTAGGTTATAATTAGCTGATTCTGTGTTTAATGTATTTATAGTTTCAACTGATCGGGGATGAGCATAGTATAATCTTTTCTGAAAGAAGAAAGGAACGAACAGTAATGATTTCAACTCACTGATTCTGATTTTATGGCTGTGAAATGTTTAGTGTGTTTCAACACTTTTTTTTCTTTAATGTGAAAAAGCCACTGTATGCGAAGGTACCATAAATATACTTAAATTCCACATACCTTGAATCTAAGAGTGCACTGAAGTGCAGTTGAGTGCCTTCTTTGTTATTAGAGGCAATACAAAGCATTACACAGTGCTGACAAGAGTAAAGGAAAATGGTTTTGGAAGATTCAATGAGCTACAATGTTGCAAAATGCTGTTCTGTTTTGTTGGGGGGAGCTGGAGGATGTTTGGTTGTTTCCGGTTGTGTTGGGGTTTTTTTTCATTACCTCTGTTATTCAGACTGATGCTGTTTGGAGCAGAATGCTTTTCCCAGGGCTGCAGACAAATATGCATTATAACATTTGGCCTTTTATGTGTGGTGTCTTCAGAGACTGCCTATTGATTTTATAGCTATACACACAGACCTCAGCCTTTTATGTGAATCTGAGATTTCCTTATTAGAAGCTGTTCAGATGGGGCTTTCTTTTTAAGGACATCAATCCATGCATGATGTCTGCAGACAGGTAGTCTTCAGAAATTTCTCACTCATTTATCATCAAACTACTTTTTATGGATCAGTGGTAAAGTATAAAGAAAGATCTAAGAAAATGACTGATTGTACAGTTCAGGGGAGAAAAGGGCCACAAAGGATCACTGACCATCTCTGTGGAGATGCAGTATTAGAGGCCATATCTTGCTATTCTTCAGCATCACTTAGCAGAGGAAAAGTAGCAGTATCTATCCTCAAATGAAGGAACAATACCAAGCTGCCTTTCAACAGAACTGAAAGGTCAACACTAATGGAATAACTATTCATTTCAGCTACTGAAAGGACACACATCCTGCCTGTCATGGGTGCTTATTTGGTTCATCCTATAGCAAATTAATCTTTATACAAGGAAGTGGGCTAGCAGCCATTAGTCAGTGAACCATGACATTTCTTCACTCTGCATCTAAAGTAACTCACTCAACAGAAACCTGTAAAGCAGAATGTGTGTCACACAGCCTGCACCAAGCAGACTACCAAGGTTTCTGCTTTGCAGCAGTTAGGAGTACATGATTCCCTGAAGGAATCTCTGAGAGAAAGCAGCCTACCTGCACTCTTGTCTTAAGGCACCTAATCTTAAGGGATACAATAGCAACATGCCTGCTTCCCTGGAGACCTCAAGGGGTCACCATTTTTTAAGGAGAAACTTTGATTAGCATTTAGGTGATAGCAAGGGTCCCGAATTCCCATAGAATTTCATATATTGAGGCACTCTTTAACTATACATTCTTCTTAAGCACCAGATAATGAAAGAAACCAAAGATATATCTTTAGGTGGGACTGATCTACAGCTGGGAACTAACTACATTTTCTCTTGTCTTTCTATTACCTTAAATGAAAATGGAAAAGATAAAAGAGTTCATTAACTCAAGCCTCTCAAAAGGCATGGGGAATAATATCAGAAGGTAGAAGAAGTAACCAGGAAAGATTACACAAACCCCTTTAGTTCAGCACTTTTTAGGTTCTGGGAGCTCTGCCTTGCAACAATTCTTTAACATAATATTTTATATGAAGCACTACATAATACATCATCCTGTTCATACAAAATGCACCATGCAATTCATAATAATATTAATAAAATAAAAATGTACACCCCCTTAAGCAGTTGTGTCTGACAGCACATGATTTATATCTTGGCTATACCATGGAGCATTCTAAGCAGAAAGCATGAAATATGTAAATGAGATAATTAGTCTGAGACAATTGATGCAGATGTACACCTATGCATGAAGATACTGAGGATAAGGAAAAGGCCAAGTACTTTTCCTTAAGGCTCTGAGAGCTGTTCTACAGATTTATTAAGAAGGAAGATTACAAAACAACTACTTCATTGCAAACCAATTAAAATTTGAATTATATTCCCTTAAATTTTGAAAACTTGTCAAGACTACAGATAATTCCTCATACCTTAACGCAACGATGCATTCCCAGTCTGTTTGTATGCTCATGTGAAACAACACATACCAGAATGTGCTATCGGAGAAAAAACACAGCACATACACATTAAAATACATTTAGTAGAGCCAAATTTTGTCTTTAAAATCTAGTTCTATATAATGTGCTTAGATGTGTTTTATTCTTTATGTGTGTTTATATGTGGATTGTAAACTGGATTAATTTTTCCTGTAATAGTAATAGACTGTAAGTATAACAACAATGTGAAATGAGAGCTCCTAAGCAGTGGAACTGGATTATTATTATCACAAACATTTCTCTTGTTAAGTGATTCATATAAACTTGATTATGTTGCCACTGAAAAGACTGATTCAGTCTTGGCAGCCACACTAGCCTTGTGCTAGAGATCTTGTAGGGCACTGTAGATCAGCAGAGACAGCACATACAATACGAGATTCTGTAAAGCTATTTCTACAAAATCAAAATTGATTTTTACTCCTCAGACTGTTCTTTGCCTCTAAACCAGGTATTAAGTGCAGTGTTTGTTGCATGGCTCATTGTAAACTAAGGAAGATTTCCCTTTTTCAAACTATTTTACCAGTATTCAGAACACTTAATGAAAATGCATATCCCACTGTGCCTCAAAATCAGTGAGAGATTAGCACTTGCTGAATTTAGGGGCTTTTGATTCTCGTTGTTGGTCCTCAGCAAGACAGATTTAGAAGTTTCTTTGAGCAATATTCACTGTGCTATATATACACCTCCACAGTCTGGCTACAATCTGCTCCGTCATCTTGATACACATATTTTGTACATTTAAAATATTAGTCCAAAACTTCAGCTGGCATAAATCAATATAAAACGCATAATAATTGCCTGAGGGAACTTTGTGCTTGTCCAGTGAATGCTTTTTGTTGAATCATTTTAAAAGCAGGAATTACAGACCGAGAGTACAGGAGTGTGAACAGTATAAATGGTGTCATTGGTCTTTTAAAGAGTAAAACCAGAAATACTGGGAGACAAGAGTGTGAAGAAGCAGCTTAACCACTACATTTGTTAGATAAACAACTAGTAAACACACAGTAACCTCCACTAAATGCTACAAGGCTACAGATAGAAGGTCTAGGAAACAGGTCAGTAGCAGCAGATCAGTATCTTACTGGGAGTACACAAAATCCTCAGCAAATGTGCTAACTTATTACTCAGGGTTGGTTCATTTTCTCCTGCACTCATGACAGAAATACACAGCAAAGTAATTCTATTTCACAAATGCACCATTAAGTTCTGCAGGTGATTCAGGAAAAATATGGCAGAATTGTTTTAAAAGAACTACAAACAATTTCAATGATGTCAGACACATGGCATCACTCAGACTTCCTCTATAAAGCATTTTAGATCTATATTGCTCTTATAAACTATCATTACAGGTACACCATCTTTTTGTCATCATCTGGAAGTCTGAAATATATTCGCAAAAGAAGAATTAAGGCGAAGAAAAAATATACCCCTGCAAGAAAAAATAGAAACATTGAGTTAGAAACCTCCAGAGTTTTCCAGCTTGCATCCTTCTGTGATTACCTGACCACAACAAGCTGAAGACTGTATAGATCATCACCATTCATAGTTGTGAATGGTGATAATGATCTGAGTAGCCAGTTCTTCCATGGAAAAGCTCAGCTCAAACAAGAAAACTTCACTGAGGAACTATCTCCATATAATTAAAAAAAAGATTGCTTTCAAGTTCTTGGAAGCCGTTAGTGCCTACTGATCTCATTACTAGGAGAAAAGATTTAGCCAGCAATATTCAGCAGCTGTGGTCCCAAATACTCCTTACCATAGCAGAGTCTTTTAATGACAGGACATGAATTTCTGTAATATACTTTGATCCAGAAAACATCACTGAGCCAAGTTTTGAATAATAATTTTTTCTAACTTTCCTTTTATTTTTCCTTAGAATCATAGAATAGTTAGGGTTGGAAAGGACCTTAAGATCATCTAGTTCCAACCCCCCCTGCCATGGGCAGGGACACCTCATACTAAACCATATCACCCAAGGCCTCGTCCAACCTGGCTTTGAACACTGCCAGGGATGGAGCATTCACAGCTTCCCTGGGCAACCCATTCCAGTGCCTCACCACCCTAACAGGAAAGAATTTCCTCCTTATATCCAATCTAAACTTTTCCTGTTTAAGTTTTAACCCGTTACCCCTTCTCCTGTCGCTACAGTCCCTAATGAAGAGTCCCTCCCCAGCATCCCTATAGGCCCCCTTCAGATACTGGAAGGCTGCTATGAGGTCTCCACGCAGCCTTCTATTCTCCGGGCTGAACAGCCCCAACTTTCTCAGCCTGTCTTCATATGGGAGGTGCCCCAGTCCCCTGATCATCCTTGTGACCCTCCTCTGGACTTATTCCAACAGTTCCATGTCCTTTTTATGTTGAGGACACCAGAACTGTACACAATACTCCAAGTGAGGTCTCAGCCTTAACTCTTATCAAATGCTCCCCTTGCATCGTTGACAGTTTTAGTTTACTTGTATTTTCCTGTTCCCTTTCTCTGCTTTCTTTCTCAAAGGATACTGATCCTTTTGTTCAATTGGAAACTGTTCACTCTAAAAATCTAAGATAGATGAAGAACACAAACCAGAATAGTTCTTGTGAATTCTGATTTTCTTCCAAGTAAATATGTATGGAGAACACTAATTTTGTTGACATTAGGTTTGATTAAAGCCACGAACAGAGCTTTAGAGCTGAGTTCAAGGCCTATTTTCTTACTTTTCATACCCATAGGTAATGCTTCTATGTAAGACATTTGTAAAATTGTATATAGTTACCAAGACTTCAACATTTGTCTAGTCATAAACATCTGTGTTGCTTATAAGAAATAGAAACAAATGAGGAGCATCAATTTGGTGAACAGTGGGGTGTCTGTGATTTTAAGCTATTTACTACTAATGTTTTAACTTGGTATAGAAACATGACAGCTCATGAAACCTCCTTTCTTCATCCAGGCCCAGTTTTCTCATGATAATATGCATTTTCAATGTCTGAAAAATGGCTTAGTAGTGCAATGCTATCATTCTTTCTTGTTGCTGCTTTTCAAATAGATTGTATTCCCCTTGCACAGAGGTTAACAACTATGCAGAATAAAAGGGGCCAAAGGAGAATTAAAGCAAGTAACTTGATGAGAAATTTCATGATCTGAATTTATGTCCAAGTGCAACTGTGAATGCCTACAGCAAAATATAAATTAGAAAACTGCCTATTTCTGAAGCTTGCCTTCAAATGCAGTTCCCATGCTCAGAGGGTGGTAGTTTTGATCTAGGTTGTTCTCAAACAACAAGGTATTGGTAACTTTACCATTCCTGCCAACAAAATGCAATAATTACTAACAAATCCTCATCTAAGTTTAAAAAAAATCTATTCTGTACTTGCATTAGAGTGCCAGAATGCTAATAAACCACCTTGTGCAGTGCTCAAAAACAGAAAACAACATGTTTTCTTAACTATCACCCAACCATCATCTCCTCCAAATTCCAAACACACTCAAGTTTCCACAGACTATTTTACAGAAGAGATTGTTTCCCTGTGCTGAGAAGCTTCACTGGTTTGATGGGCTAAACCATCACACTTTGTCACTTGATTAGCTAACTTCTCAATCCTTAGCAACATTCATTTTAGAAGTCTAAACCATATATTTTATCCTACACAACTAGGAAATAACCACCTTAAATTCATGTGCATGACTATCCGTATGCACAATGTGTAATATATAAGTAAGCAAAATAAAATAAATGGTTAGTTTCAAAATTGTAAAACCAATCTACGGTAATATTCCCATTCCAATTGTCAAGTTTGAGGTTCCATATGCTGCAGGTAGATCAAACCTTTGCACTTCATATTAAACTAAACTAAACGAGCTACAACTGTTCAACTTGGAACATACTACAGTGTTATTGCAAATATGCTGAAGGCTTTTTTTGACTTCAGATTTACAATTACGGTGAGGTCTCATGTCTGATTAAGGAGTGCATTTCACTCAATACTGAGAGCCTTGGGGTGAACAGCACGGAAAATTTATTGCGAATGCAAAGAAACGACCACGTTACTTTTCCATTTAGCTACAGGCATGAGTGCCTTCAATCCTTCTGAAAAGTTTTAATGGTACCACAATAGATATCAGTAAATTAAAAAAAAAAAAAGAGAAAAAAAAAGAAAAATATGGTAAGAACCCAGTATTTGCCTGTTAAAATAACACATAAATCTGCTTAAATAATTTATGAAACTGAATACACAGACTGCCTGAAAGCCTTTTCATCATTTCACACTACCAGAAGAGGAAGACTACCTTTGCATAGCAAAGAGAAAATATTAAAGTTGTTAGCTCCTTGCAGGAGATTGGCTTCTGGAAATTCTAATGATAATTAAACCTACAAAATCTTCAGGGATATGAAAACCAACACAGCAAGTTGACTGGCAGACTCATACCTGAGCAGAAAAGAGCAGCTTCTGTTTTGCAAAGAAACAAGAGTTCTTTCCAGTAAGTAACACAGACAATAGATCTTTTGCTTTGATTGAATCCCTCCCACTAATAGCCTATACATTTAGTGTCACTAGGAAACATCTAGAGAAAACGATCACCAAGCATTAGTCAATCAGGTACTATATCTAACAGAAGCAGCAAATGCATAAAAACTACTCAATGTAATAGTCACCGGACTGACTTCACATTTTTAAAAGTCAAATGTGGTTAAAAGGCATGTTAAAAGTTATGTTCCAGATAATAATGATGAAGAAAATGCTCAGCAATGAGAGTTTGGACCTACAGAGTCCTGTAAATAGATGCAAAAATTAAATAACAAATTATTTAACTGTAAAAGTATCATTCATCGTTGAAAAACATAGGACTGAACTGGCACAGTAGATATAATCTCAATCTTGGAGGGTTTACCAATCCAATAGGCATGTGAGTGATGCTGAAAGAAACTCCCTACGTTTGCTCCTTTTTATTATGCTTAGTTACAGCATGCAGTTTACAATTAGTGACATGGGTGAATTGTTTTATCATCAATATGCCATTACATGCATACACAAATCCACAACAGGCAATTTTAAAACCATCTTGGAAAGAAGAAATGGAAAGGTCTTTTTTCCCAATTTTTGAAATATTCCCGAGACAGTCAATCACCAAATGGATGAGAAGGAGACTTCGCTTTTGTGGATCAAGACCAAGACAACTTTCAGTTGCTTGAATTATGCTGTATAAAATAAATATATTTCTATATGTGTGTTGAGTTCATTCACAGCAATCAGAAAACAAGTAATCTTATTTGATTAATATTTCTCTTGATGTGAAAGAACAATTCCTCCGCCATAGTTATGTCTTGCTGTGAAAAAGTGGCAACCTTTTTCAGCAAAGTCACTGTGCTTTCTCTTATGTTCCTGCTTCTCTGAAGAGGAACAGTTGCACCACAAATCAACAGCAGAAAGAAAAGCACAGAAGAGCATTTCAATGCTGCTTTGATTCCTTTTTCCTCAGCTTAAATGCAAAAGCTCCCATCCCATCTTATTGCCAAAATGCATCTAGCAAGCACATACACAAAGTGGTTTTGCTAAGAAACAATGAAAGAAGACTAGATACCACATGCTGAGAAAGGAAGAGTTCAACAGACAGCTTCATAAAAGTGACTTTCTAACAATGCATCAACTTCACTGCTCTTTAAATTAGGTTTAACTTTAGGAACGATTACAAATTGCTTTCTCACAGATGTGAAAGAAGTGACAAGACATCACAAAATCTCTATCATGATCTTCATGCGGAAGACCCTGCCATGTCACTTTTACTGCTATTTAGCAGCCTCCATTTTCATTCATGGAATGCAGCATCACTTGAGCTACACAATGGAGACTTTGTACAATCTAAATCACCTATACTTTAATTCCCCTACCCAAAATGTTTCCTGTTTTTCCTTTAATCACAGCAAACACACTGCATCATTGTGGTTTGGTTTTGTTTTTTTTAAATGGCAATATCATTTTTTTTTTAATAAAAACCCCCACTTTCTCTGCCTTTGTTTCCACTGTTTACACCAAAACACCTCCTTATAATCCTTACAGTTAAAGTACTACTGCTTGTTACAGGATATGAGTTTCTTTCCATTCCTATTTGTTCAGTGGCCAACCCTGAGTACTGGGCAGATTTCCAGCATGAGAATTTGGACTTTAGAGCCTTACCTTTAAGTATTCTGCAGTCAGTGTGAAAGCTTCCATTGATTTCAGTGGCATTTGGAGTCAGGTCTTGGCCCCTAGTGTGACCTTATTTTCTTCCTAAAATGTAAATTGTTGACAATATTGGCAAAGGGTGCTAAGGTAATCAATTCTATTCCAGCTGTAAATTTGATTTTATTGGCTAGTGTGGCCTTACAGATACATGTGAAGAATATTCTAAGCCAGCACAGTACTGTAAATCTGACCTTACAAATTTGAAACAAATAAAACAAAATATTTAAAAGCACACACACACATCCACTCTAGTCCCAACAGTGTTTTTAAAGGAGTTTATAGGCTTTAGTATGTCTAAAGATTTGAAGTTCAGTACACTCTTCCAAGCAATGCAGTTAACTGTCTACAGGTTTCTTCAATTAAGTTTTAGATGAGAATAAGAATTCTTATAAAAATAATAATTATTTATAAATAATAAGAATTATAAATGTAGATTTTTATCTCAAGAAACTCTTTTCTTAGAATCATAGAATCGAATCATAGAATAGTTAGGGTTGGAAAGGACCTTAAGATCATCTAGTTCCTACCCCCTGCTATGGGCAGGGACACCTCACACTAAACCGGGTCACCCAAGGCTCTGTCCAATCTATCCTTGAACACTGCCAGGGATGGAGCATTCACAACTTCCTTGGGCAACCCATTCCAGTGCCTCACCACCCTTGCAGTAAAGAACTTCCTCCTTATACCCAATCTAAACTTCCCCTGTTTAAGTTTTAACCTGTTACCCTTTGTCCTGTCACTACAGTCTCGGATGAAGAGTCCCTCCCCAGCATCCCTATAGCCCCCCTTCAGATACTGGAAGGCTGCTATGAGGTCTCCACACAGCCTTCTCTTCTCCAGGCTGAACAGCCCCAACTTCCTCAGCCTGTCTTCATACGGGAGGTGCTCCAGTCCCCTGATCATCCTCGTGGCCCTCCGCTGGACTTGTTCCAACAGTTCCATGTCCTTTTTATGTTGAGGACACCAGAACTGCACACAATACTCCAGGTGAGGTCTCACAAGAGCAGAGTAGAGGGGCAGGATCACCTCCTTCAACCTGCTGGTCACTCTCCTTTTGATGCAGCCCAGGATACGGTTGGCTTTCTGGGCTGCGAGCGCACACTGCAACTGGCTCATGTTCAGTTTCTCATCAACCAACACCCTCAAGTCCTTCTTAGTTCACTGAAGTCAATCCATGCTCCACCCCCACGCCCATCCCCCCACCTTAAAACCATGAGGCTAGTACACCATTTAATCAGGGAGCGAAGTCCAGCACCCGTTCACACCACTAACCATGCAGGCAGTTTCATTTAAATAGTACAAACTCAGGAGCTGTATTACAATTCAGTGTAAAGAGCTTTCACTCTATGATGTGAAAGGCTGACCTTTCTGCCCTATACAGCTGGTGGTGCAGAGCCAGAGATAGCATTTATTCAGCTTGAGCTGTCAGATAGAAAGGGCAAATGTATCGGCAGGTAAGTGAATTAAGCACTGTTCAGTAGTTAGTAATATCTAATTATCCTGACACATTTGTCATATGCTTTTAGAAGACATTAAAAATGCTAATGTCTGGCCATTCTATTCAGTAATGTGTCTGCTGAGAAACGGAGTATATGGGTTTCAGCTACTGGTGATTACATGCCTGCTTTCTTTCCCTAGTAAAAAACTTATTTCATAATTCTATTTACTTTTAAGTGGATTGCAGTTTCCTTTATAAAAATGTAAAAGATAAACCTGAGCTTACAAAAAAGCAAACTAAAGAGAGCTTGAAAAATCCATATATGCTTTGAAGATCAGCCTAATAATGCCTCGTAATATCTGCTATTCATAATCCAGTCAAAATGTTATACCATTGCTCTTTATCTTTCCAATGAAGCACATAATAGACATTTTCATTTCTTTTTATTATTTCTATTTAACTTTCCTTGCTAGTTTCCTATGAAATAAACTGTCATGAACTCCATTACTGTAACTGAGACAAATATTTGACCCAAATCTATCTCAAATTAAGCAGTAAGAGGAGGAAAGATACAGACTAAGTTTTGCAGAACTGAGTACTGAAATGCTTAGCTTTGGAACTAATAGGAGCTTAAATATCTCCAATACAATCATGTATTTCATTTCTAGATATGAACAAGTTTAAATAATTTCTGCTGCTCATCACATTTTAGTGGGAACAAAAGCATCTTCAATGTGAGGTTATCTTGCTCTGAAATAAAAATGTAAATATTTCTACTGAGAGGCTGCTTCTGGCATCCTTAATGAAAGGACTAAAATTTCTGAAGATAGCTGAACTAGTGCCAATCTGTATAGCTACTGTTTTACAGTTGCAGATGGAGCTTGTATTAATTACTATCCTCATTTTTACTGTTATTAGCATTAATGTAAATATATTTTATAAACATCTTCTGTGTAAGGATTGTTTTGGCAGTTACAATACTACATTTGCTTGTCCAGTATAATATGCCCTCATCAGGCACATAAGAAAGTCATCTCTTCCTCCTGGCAGTTTAAGTGCCAAACCCAATCAATTCAATCACTTGGCACCTTGCTAAATCGTATGTACTTCTTGACTTAAAAGCCTAACCACAGGCTAAGAATTGACTTGATCGTTAACGGGAATAAAGATGTCTAATTTCTACCATTTCAGTACAAGCCCACCCTTGACCATTAGCTGAGAGGGTCCAGCTAAGTGGCCTGTTTTTCACACTGCTCAGATAACCTGCAGCACCTAAGGGGATAGTGACTAATGTAAATTCTAATCATTTTCCAACAAACCTGCTTCGAGCAGGATGGGGGTCCAAAGGTGCAAGCAATCTGGGAAGGCTGTAGCAGTCAGAGCATATATTTATCATGCAGAAATTACAGTCATCTGGACATTTATGTGTACACTGTTACAGTCTCCATTCTTGGAAGCTTTACAATTCTGTCTCGATGAAGTCCCAGGAAACCTAGTCTGAGCCCACAGCTGACCCTGCTTTGAGCTAGGGCTTGGACAAGAAACCTCCCAGTGTCCCTTCTAACCCGAATTATCTTCTGACTTTTCAGTAGTGGAGAATAATAATGAATCCTTAAAACTCTAATTCCTGAAAAAAACACAAAACCCATGGATAAACTGATTATTCCACAGCATACACTAGTGTAAGTTTAGAGAATACTGCAAGGAATGAAGCTAAAGGGATCCTACATCTATAATGACTTTTATTTGTTCAACCACTTCCTGTAACTTTCCTTTCTTAAATATTCTAGTAGTATCCAACCTGATTTGCTAAAGTGAAGCCATTTATAATTCTGAACAATCCTAATATTAAATCCTTTTTAAGGAAAAGAACACGTTTGAATGCAGCAATTAAGAACTTAGGCATCCTTGGTTCATGCGCACACCACTCTTTCATGTTAGTGTTAATGGCTAGATTAAGAGAGAGGGTGGCTTTAGTTTCAGCATTGTATTAAATCAAGTTCTTGATAAATGAATCTCCTGAGTATGATGGTCCATAATTTTTCCCAATGAACTACTTCAATTAAACAGAGTTGAAGATGTACTATAAAATTATTACTTTTTCTTTACAAATTCTTAAATGTTATCTAAAGCAGGGCTCTGTTCCTCTTTATTTACTTGAACTATCTCAACAATAGGGAATAGGATTTACTTTGAAATTTGTGATCCAAATTTAGAACTGTTTGGCCTGAGTAAGTGTATCCTCAAATGGCCTCTGTAAACTGGACTTTTTTCTGTACGCAAACTGCAGAGAGGAGCACATGTTAAAATCACCATGAAACTAATAGAATTAAATGCACAAAAGCTGAAGTCACCACAAATAATGAGGTAACATGTATGGGGGAAAAAAGAAAAGAAAAAAAACAAGGAAAAAAGAAAAACAAAGCCACAAAACAAAACAAACATCATCAAGGCAAAAACAAGATCTCCATGTTTGGTGAACAGGAGCCAATATATCCCCAAAAATATACAGTCATCACTACAAAGGTCTGTTAAAAAACATCTATTTAAAAGAAAGTTATTCAGGCCCACAAGTAAGCTGGAAACAGCTCAGGTGTGCTAATAAAATGTAATGTAATACATTTCTATTCATCAGCAGCCATTCTCTTGCTGAAATAGGGCAAAGGCTTCATCTTGTACTTGTCCTGTCCATCATACTGAAGATTTTGGCCAGAACCCTAGCAAGCTGGCAAGAATTAGTTGGCAAGTTCATGACACTGTCATTTAAGACCATCTCCTTGGTGACCTTACCACCAGCACTGAACTTGACAGTGATAGTTCTCCCCAAAGAACTCAGAGACTGTTCTTTGACTGAATTATCTGTTGTCAGAATACAGATAAACTGAGATGATTGTCAAAACCCTCACATATCAAAAAGCTATTAATAATACCCTAAGCTTTTCAGCTATTTCAAAATATCAGACAGATGCAGCCACAATGTGAATAACAGGTATGGTGGCAGAAGAGAAAGGAGATGGTGCAGAGCTGTGCAGCTGTATTGTGTGATGGGGAACAGACGTGCCAAACCTGATAGAAAGGGAGGGCAGGCTGGCATCTATGAAACTTTCCCTCAGAAGATCTAGCCTTTAATACACAGGCAAACATTACCTTTGAAATACAAGGGGCTGAAACACTTTGACGTAGTTATGACAAACTAGACCAGATGAGAATCTTCCACCTGCAAGGTTCTAAAATTGGTGAACAGACCTCTCTTTCACTGCTGAGTCATGCACATCATACACAATTACAAAATAAAAGGAAAAATACAATCACAAATAAACTAAAACCCCCCAAAATAAAACAAAAGAATGAGATTAAAAAGCAAGGTCTGAAAATAAAATACAATTTCACTTTTTTAAATTGTAGCCCTGAAACATTTATTAGACGTGGATGGTGGGTTGTGCTGTGAGGCCTACTTTCTCATTTTCAGAAGTCTTCAGTAATTTCTCAGCTCTTCCAGAAACACCCATGATTTTTTTCCAATCAAATTTACAATCTAAAAACCCCTAAGTGGGTTGATTAGAATTTCCTCACAACTTGCATACATGTTTGGACAGCTTAGAGTATCAATCTTTATCTTGTTATTTACTATATTATTAGGTGCTCTTTGTGGTGTCATGGTACTATGCACCACGTAGTGCACACATTAAGAATCAATCTTTGCTGCCAGTCAATCTAATGAGATAACGCCAAGAATAAGATAAAAGATCAAAATATTTATTGTACGACTAATTCAAATAGCCACATAGCAAGTCAGTGGTAATGAAGCAAGTCAAGTATTGATACTGTGATTGTCAATTGTGCAATTTTTCCCTATAGGACACCAAAACCCTATTTTTCTCAATACGCATAATTATTCCTCATTTAGTTTAGTCCTTATGATAGCTTTTAACTGCAATGCCAAATGAAAAAGCAAGAAAACAAACTCTTCAGAGCCTTGTAAGAAATAACTTCCTAACACACTTACTTGTGACACTTGTTGCTCTCAGCTGCAATTCCTCTTTGCTTTACACAGAATTTAAAAACACTTATAATATAATAAGCATCACAGAAACATGGTGGGATGGCTCCTATGACTGGAGTGTTGGAATGGAAGGTTACAGGCTCTTTAGGAAGGACAGGCCTGGCAGGCGGGGAGGGGGAGTTGCCCTTTATGTTAGGGATAGGCTGGAGAGTATGGAACTCTGTCTGGGGACAGGTGAGCAGTCAACGGAGAGTTTGTGGGTCAGGGTTAAAGGGAATATAGCTATGGGAGACATTACTGTGGGGATCTGTTACAGACCGCCTGATCAAGGAGAACCTGCGGATGAAGCACTCCATAGACAGATAGGAAAAGCCTCACGCTCGCGGCCCTTGTTCTCATGGGTGGCTTCAACCAACCTGACATCTGTTGGAAGGACAGTATGGCCCAGCACAAGCAATCCAGGAGGTTCCTCGATTGTGTGGAAGACAACTTCCTTCTGCAAATAATAGAGGAGCCGATAAGGAGAGGTGCCATGCTTGACCTTGTGCTCACCAACAGGGAAGGGCTCGTTGGAAATGTGACGCTCCAGGGCTGCCTTGGATGCAGCGATCATGAGATGCTCGAGTTTGAGATCCTCAGGACAGTGAGAAGAGCATGCAGCAAGCTCACTGCCCTGGACTTCAAAAGAGCAGACTTTGGCCTCTTCAGGAACCTGCTTAGTAAGGTTCCATGGGATACAGTCCTAGAGGGCAGAGGGGCCCAAGACTCTTGGTTGATATTCAAGGATCACCTGCTACAAGCTCAGGAGTGTTGCATCCCAACCAGAAGGAAGTGCAGCAGGAGGGCCAGGAGACCTCCTTGGATGGATAAGGAGCTGCTGAGGAAAATTCAATTGAAAAAAGAGGCTTATAATAAGTGGAAGCAAGGACAGGTGGCATGGGAAGAGTACAGGGATGCTGTCCGGGAAGCTAGGGAACAAGTTAGGAAAACTAAGGCTCAGTTAGAATTAAACTTAGCTAGAGGTACTAAAGATAACAGGAAGGGATTCTACAGGTACATAGCAAACAAAAAACAGACTAGGGAGAATGTAGGCCCCCTCAGGAAGCTCTAGGGAGAACTGGCTACACAGGATTTGGAGAAGGCTGAGGTTCTGAATGACTTCTTTGCCTCGGTCTTCATTGGCAAAGGCTCTGACCAAACCACCCAAGTCTTGGAAGGCAGATGCAGGGACTGTGAGAATGAAGACCTCAGGCCCACTGTAGGAGAGGATCTGGTTCGAGACCATCTTAAAAATCTGAACGTGCACAAGTCCATGGGTCCTGATGAGATCCATCTGCGGGTCCTGAAGGAGCTGGAGAATGAAGTTGCTAAGCTGCTGGCCATCATATTTGAGAAATCATGGCAGTCAGGTGAAGTTCCCGAGGACTGGAAAAAGGGAAATATAACCCATTTTCAAGAAGGCGAAAATGGATGACCCGGGGAATTACAGACCAGTCAGTCTCACCTCTGTGCCTGGCAAAATCTTGGAGCAGATTCTCCTGGAAGGCATGCTAAGGCACATGAAAATCAACAAGGTGCTTGGTGACAGCCAGCATGGCTTCACTAAGGGGAAATCCTGCCTGACCAATTTGGTGGCCTTCTATGATGGGGCTACAGAACTGATGGACAGGGGTAGAGCAGTTGATGTCATCTACCTGGACTTGTGCAAAGCATTCGACACTGTCCCACACGACATCCTTGTCTCTAAATTGGAGAGACATCAATTTGATGGATGGACCACTCGGTGGATAAAGAACTGGCTGGATGGCCGCACACAAAGAGTTGTGGTCAATGACTCAGTGTCCGGCTGGAGACCAGTAACAAGTGGCGTCCCTCAGGGATCGGTGTTGGGACCGGTCTTGCTCAACATCTTTGTTGGTGACATCGACAGTGGGATTGAGTGAGCCCTCAGCAAGTTTGCCGATGACACCAAGCTGTGTGGTTTGGTTGATATGCTGGAGGGAAGGAATGCCATCCAGAGGGACCTCGACACACTTGTGAGGTGGGCTGATGCCAACCTCATGAAGTTTAACCATGCCAAGTGCAAGGTCCTACACCTGGGTGGGAGCAATCCCAGGCACAGCTACAGGTTGGGCAGAGAAGAGATTCAGAGCAGCCCTGCGGAGAAGGACTTGGGGGTGCTAATGAACATGAGCCGGCAGTGTGCGCTTGCAGCCCAGAAAGCCAACCGTATCCTGGGCTGCATTAAAATGAGCGTGACCAGCAGGTCGAAGGAGGTGATCCTGCCCCTCTACTCTGCTCTTGTGAGACCTCACCTGGAGTATTGTGTGCAGTTCTGGTGTCCTCAACATAAAAAGGACATGGAACTGTTGGAACAAGTCCAGAGAAGGGCCACGAGGACGATCAGGGGACTGGAGCACCTTCCGTATGAAGACAGGCTGAGGAAGTTGGGGCTGTTCAGCCTGGAGAAGAGAAGGCTGCGTGGAGACCTCATAGCAGACTTCCAGTATCTGAAGGGGTCCTATAGGGATGCTGGAGGGGGACTCTTCATTAGAGACTGTAGTAACAGGACAAGGGATAACGGGTTAAAACTTAAACAGGGGAAGTTTAGGTTGGATATAAGAAGGAAATTCTTTCCTGTTAGGGTGGTGAGGCACTGGAATAGATTGCCCAGTGAGGTTGTGAATGCTCCATCCCTGGCAGTGTTCAAGGCCAGGTTGGACGAGGCCTTGGGTGATATGATTTAGTGTAGGGTGTTCCTGCCCACGGCAGGGGGTTGGAACTAGATGATCTTAAGGTCCTTTCCTACCCTAACTATTCTATGATTCTACGATTCTATGACTTGAGCATTTTCTAACCTATATGAGTGGAAAAAGGAAAGTAAACCACTCCTTCTCCTCCAGGCAAGTGAGAACTGTGTCACTGGCTCCACAAAGGGCTGAGCTTTAGTAAGAAGGCCAGTATTTTGTGACTGTGGTCATAAAAGCTTCTAACCCTACCTAGCTCAGTAAGTACAATATTAATTCTACTTGAAGTAGGCCACAGCATTGTTAAGGTAACAGCAGAAGGCTTAGGACTTGTCAGTCTGTTTAAAAGCTACTAACTGATTCCTTTGTTGTGACAAGCAGAGGATTCTTTGTTCCAAAACAGGGATGGGAGGAAAAAAAAACAACAAACCAAACAAAAAAATGAAAAAAAAACAACGAACTCAGAAAGCAACCAACCAACCAAACAAAAAAGAAGAATCAGACAGATTGCAGTTTTCTGATAGTGCATTGTTAGTGAGATTGTCTGGTTAATGGTTTGAAAAAAAATGTTCCACTGCGCCATTTGATGCTTCATGAAATGAAGCAACTTTGTCATACTTCACTGCATTTAGACCTAACAACATGTCAAATTCTTCTGAAATAAACTGTGGGCCATTGACTGAGACAATTTCCTCTGCAAACCATATGCAGTGAAAAATTCCCTTATGATTTAATTTATTTATTTCATAGTAGGGTAGTCTATATTGCCACTACTCCAGGTGACACGAAGCTGCTGAGCTTTGGAAGGGAAAGGCAGGGTACAAACAGCAGTCTTAAATACCACGTAGAATAACTTTTTAACATTTTCCTTTATCATATAGAATGTTACTGATTACCCATCTTCCACTTTGTGGCTGAACTCCTGAACTGCTGAGTAAGTGCATCCTTCACTTGAAGTGGTGGTAAAGATTCATACGAAATCACACTTCATTTTATCCTCCTTTATAGCCAACAGCACTGCCTGTTGAACTGTTAAGTACATGTGTCAGCATTTTTTTATTTCTTATAGGTTTTCTTAGCATGACATCAAGAAAAATTATTCTAAATAAACACCTAGGCACTCACAGTGTATTATGTTTTATGGGAGTTAGCACTGATTGAATAGATTCAATATCCTCCAGCAGTGATTTGTAATTCTGAAAAAAAATAAGAAATCTAAGTTCATAACATATACAATTTAGTTTAAAAAATATCTTTAAATACTGTCAGTTCTCAAGGCTTTTAAATCACCGTCTTTGCATCTGTTTTCTAGTCTCACGCCTAGACAACATATTTACTTAAAGGTAAGTTATGATGAAGGTAGGAGAGTACTGTGCAAATGTAAAGTAACTTAGATATGACAGTACTGTTTCCAAGAAAACTGATCTCCTAGGATCCTAATTTTCATTTCAGGTAAGTGGGACTTGGGCTTCCAAGTTCTCCAACTAGCAACCTGAGACATCAATTTCTAAATAATTAATTTTACATTCACAAAGAGCTATATGTGGTTGTTACGTGAGTCAAAGCTTAGATCCCCTGTAGCTTGTACCTTTCTTCTTCTCCCTTTGGATGTTATAAGAATGTACTCATCTTAAACCACACAGACAAACATATCCCAAAATGGACAGTATTAAATTTACTCCTGCTGATTTTGTTACACTTTGTATAAATATTCATTGGCACAAAGGTGGAAATCCAGTTTCCTCTAACTCAGGGAAGTGATTTAACCGCTAGAGTTCAAAGTCTTTCTTGGCTTTACCTTGGAAAAAAGATTTCTCACAATCCACAGAATTTCCTATAGCTTGTTAATGAAAGCAGTTCAACTACTTAAAACTCAGCCAGATCAGACCCAACCACCTTACAGAAGAAAGTGGCCATATCTTGCTACTATTAGCTGCAAGACCTACATGAATTAGATGAAAGATAACAGGAAATGCTTAAAATGGGTTGGGTTTCTATATGAAAAATATCCTGTAATAATTGATCAGATGAAATTTCAATGGAACAATATGGCTTCAGTGGAATAAATCAACAACTTGAAACTTCTTTTTCCAGTCTTCCTGTAAACCACCCCCCCCCCCCCTTCATTGTCCTGTTTGTGACTCTTGGCATTTGCTCATTGTGTGGATACCAAAAAGCAAATATTAATATTTTTCGTTACTTAGGAATGTTAATAAGGCATAAGGACCTTCTCAGAACTCCCAACAATAGGATTAGTAGGAAACCAGGGTCTGAGAAGCTACCACACTTTCATTTTTACAAATTATTTTCCTCCTATTGTGAAGTATTTGGTGCACTGATGTTTCAAGAAATGACTGACTTATTCAAGAAATGCAAATTAAAAAATCCAAAGGTTTTGCATCCAGTCCATCAGTGACTACAATTGCCAAAGGGACCAGAATTAAATACCTGCTCAGCACCCCCATAAGGTGGTGCTGAATATGTTACTGCTTATCAATATATCAAGTAAAAATTCCATCACTCAGTACTATGCCTTGTGCATTATAAATTCTAAGGGCAAACCTTACAGAGAAGACAATAGCGGTGAACTGTGGAGAGAAATGATGTTGCTTTATCAGTTCACAGCTGCTGGGTTATGTTTTTTTCAGAGCTGACCCTGTAGGAGCCCATAAAATTCGCTTGTTTGGAGGGATCTCTTTGGGAAATGCTAGGTTTACCTTGTAGATCCATATAGCATATCAATCCAAATCTACTTTGCCTCACATCTACTCACTATTGCATGGGCAACTCCTTACAATACAGAACAAGGAATCAGTTTGATTTTACTTTATCAAGTAGCTCTTAGAGTAGTTTTGATACCTAATACAACAGCTAGTTGCACATTACTTACTTGTAGCTGTGGTGCTGTTTATAAGTGTACAGTATATATAAGATCTAGACTCCATTCTGCAAATCATTAATTTTAATTGTTGAGGTAGACTGCAATTACTGTATTACTAATCTTCAGATTTACTGATCTCTTTGCTGTATTCATTATATCCATGTTCAAGCCTGAAGTATGCTTGGCCCCCTTTAGGAAAAAAAAAAACAAATTCTTTTTTAGGCATAATAAGTACATTTAACTTGTCAATTTTCACCTTTGCTCTCTTTCTCTCCTAGCAGAATCAGCTTTGGAAGTTGATCTCAATATATACACCAGTACTTGCTTTTGCTCTTCTTAAGAATTCATTGTTCTCATGAATACAGAACAGGTCTTTAGCACACACTTAGAGGTTGCAACTGCATAAGCATCCGTTTGCACCTTGCCTTTCAAATCTCAGTGGTAGAATCATTCCTGCCATATAGTAACCAGGAACTGGAATTACCTCCATCAATTCCAAAATATATTTTCTTTCCACAGTAACATAGTTTTAGCTGGACATACGAGAACCAAGTTCTGGACTGAACAAGCTGTAGTCACAGGTTCTCTTTTTCTCAGTGTGCCATGGGAACTTTGCTTGACTGATTATTACAGTCAGCTTCTTAGAAAAATGTGGTCCCGTTTATACTACAATCTGGTTTTCCTGCTGTGTGAGCTACAACTTTCCCATTTAAGTTAATAGAAATCCAAGAGACAGAGAAACAGGACTATTGCATTGCTCATAATATTGACAGGCATGCTGTACATTGACTTTGTTTTTCACAACCTAATTTTATGTTTAATCATAGCCAGTATTCATGTAGGTATACTGCTGTTTTGACTGTGTCTTGGAATCATAAAAGAAACTTAACTATTGTTTGATTCCATGAATTATTTTTAATAGGGTGAATAAAATTTGCATTTACACAGTCCACTCTCTCAAAGGCTGGCTGATGAATTTTTGTAAGATGAATTAACACCTTCCTGAAGCAGTGAGGCTATTGTTTCAGCCACTATCATTACCTACAAAGTCTATTTGGAAGAGACACTTTTAAACTTTTTTTTGTTTGTTTTTTGTTAAGGTAGGAATTGAATAATTGAAATTAAGTTGCAGTCCAGAATCTCACCAAGTTTACACTAACCCGTGCTTTGGACACCAACTAAACTGAATACAATCTATGAAGTATTTATACTATATTTCTCAAAGTGAAATTTCATTCCTTTAGAAGAATGTAAATATTTCCACTATTTTCACATCACAAGTTCCATCTGTTAAATTAGACCTAATGGAGCAGATTCCCAAAGCTGCCCCCTGGAAATGCTGCACTGGCTGCTGGCATGTTTACCCAAAGTATTTTATACAGGTGGTTGAAAGGCTTAGTTTAACTGTTCAACCCACTACTTTCCTACTCTCCTCTCACTGCACTTTGTACCATTGTGACAGTTTTACTCTTTATTTTTAATTAAAATCTCAGCTAAGATCAGAGTTTCATAGGCTTTGGTGTAGCTGTTATCTTAAGATGTTCACCCTTGCTGCCCAATTCCTATTATAAACATTATTATTATATAACAACCTGTTCATTCTTAATTTAGTAGCCTTTCAGAAATCTGAAGAGACTCTTACTTATCTCAGTCAACACATAATAGGATGGGAGAGGCTAGAATACGTGTACTACAGAAAAGTAATTTATTCATACTCTGTCACAATCTGTTAAGAGATTATTAACACTAGTTGATAAAACTTATTTAGAAACCTACTTGAAAAAACAGAGTAGGGTTTACTTTTGAGTATACCACTTCGTAATTTCCTCTGATGGTCTCCAATCTCCATAATGCTTCTAATGAATAACATATCCTACTTCCCTGCTCTTCTCACCATTACAACTTCCTACCCAGCGTCACTCCTTTTCTCCATCCGCCTTTTTCTAAATTTGAGAGCATTAAACTTAGAACAATCCTTCACTTCTTCCAAAATTGGCCTCAGCTACACAAAAAAGGCAAAAGAGGGTCTTTATCAGATGACAATAATTATTATAAATTATTTGGTGTATATATTTAATATATAAATTACATATAATTGTATATTATATATTATATGTATTGGATATATAAATTATACCCACCATGAGAACATTACTCAAACCCAATTTAACACAAAACTGACATAAGAAATCTTGTCAACAGCTGAAAATGTGCATTTTCTGAAGCTACTGCTTCAACTATTTGTACCTTTGCCATACATGAACTTCAAGAATACATATGCCAGTTCTGCCTCTCTAAAACCAGAAGTGGTCAGAGAAATGTCAAGAGATCAGACCAGTGAACACTGTAAATAATGGTAGCCTGACTCAAGATTACAGCATGAACAAGTAACAAAACAATGACCTCCCCAGTTCACCTCACTGGATGGATCTTTATGTTTGCTTTTGCGTGGCTTTCTACAACTCTCCAACTCAGTTGTGTGAGCAAGAGAAAGCAGATGACTGGTTAAAATAGCAATCCTGTGGATTCCTTGTCAGAATCTGGAAACTAAGCAGAAGGGTAAGATGACCTTATTTTAATCTTAAAAACTACTACAAATCACTCCATTTTTTTCAAGGCAACTTACACAATATGAAGTGTAATTTCCAAAGCAAAATGCTTCACATTCATGCTGAATTTGCAACTGCTCCCTATGCCAACAGAAGGCTGTCTAATTTTCCAGTTAGCTGAATAAGGATTTCTGAGTAGGCCAAATGTTGCAAAAGAAATAACCTTTTCTCAAGTTCCCCAATTATTTGGGACATGTGAATTTAAACAAAACACTGGTGAGTACAACACATTGAACTCATTGACCATTTTGGCTGCTAGTGCAATATTAATCTGTTTTCATCACAAAAAACTAGATATCGCAACTAGGATCGCAATCTTACTGCCCATTTTCACTCAGGGAGGAACATCAGACTAATTTCAAACAGCTAATTGAATAACATATTATTTAATGTGTTGACATACAAGTAAATCTAGACCTCTGTATCCTAGCAAGATACAGATTTTTATCTAACATGATGGTGTCAACCTAATAGAAACTTCTGTATTACACGGTGTATTGTTCTCAATAACTCTGAATAAAACAAAATAATACATTTTGAATAGTATCATACAGTAATGCACCTGTGAAAAGCACTATACTGTATCTCTTCAACAGGGAAAACATCCTTCTAATTCATTTCTCTTTATGATGTTCACAAAAAAGGTATAAAGTCAATAACGAAACCGTAAAATTTACCAGAAAAACCTGTTTCTGTGCTTTTTGTTATCCTGGAAAAGATAACAAAACACAAATTCTAGAGAGGGATAAAGGACAGTAATTTAATTCAGCTTTGTCCTTTTTTTTTAGACTTATTACTAACAAAATGAAATAATATTGTGCATATAACCATTTAATGACTCTATAATTCTACTTATTAAGCTTAAGGTTGCAAGAGCCCTTGAAGATCACCCAGTTGCCACCCCCCTGCCATGGAAGTCCAAATAAATAGCTACTTGAGAAGACAATTTTCCTCTTAAAAATAATGCAGAAATATTATTTTCTATGATAAAAAGTTGTTTCTAGAAACTTGGGAAATTATTAAAGAAAAGAATATGAAAATGGAATGTGGAAAATAAATCCTTTATATGAATAAATACAAATTGACCATTAAGAATCTCAGAAAGTGAGAGTAATCATGTGTGACACTTGAGGTCAGCAGTATATCATCACTCACAATCACAAATTTAGTATGCATCAGGTTGTAGAGTCTCAAGAGGATTATTGTGGCTGCAAAAGAGAAGCATCAGCAGTCAAATGTAGCTCTATAGCTCTGCAACTGATTCATTACATGACTTGTGGCAAATAACTATGGTCCTTCTGCATGTGTTCATTTGCTGCTGTAATTACACCACATTTTCAGTTTCTAGGTAAGAGGAACCATTGCATATATACATATGTGTAGTATTTTAATGTACAAGTTTTCTCCAGCTACATGAAAAATAACTGGGACATACTTTGTACCAAAAAAGAAATAAAAAATGTTCCACAATTCAACATCACTCACAGAGATGACTGCTGGACAACTCTCACAGATTAGGAGGAAGAATGTGAATAAGCCAAGAGGTGAGAGCCATTCCTCTCCAGGCATTGTAAGTGTTTCTGCTCTTCATGGGGAAAGAAGGAGATGGGGCAAAAACCTGCAATGGAGTCTCAGTTCCCTCCTGTGCAGGGGCGGGAGCTTGCACAAACACAGCTTTTTCAGAAACCAGTATGAGAGAGGACCATTTAAGCACTGAAAGAAGCAGATTCCTCAGTGTAAACTGTGGACAGAAAAAAAAATTATATTGGACACTAAAACCAAAGCCTAGTATTGACAGCACTATTCTGTTCCAATATCTGGACAAAAATCAGATAAGTAAATAGCTGCCAATTTAACTTGGATGAAAAATTCAGAATTTGATTTTTCAACAGTTAAGATGCTCTGATATTAAGACAATTTGAGCAAATCTGCATATAAGGTGCTTATTATTTCTTTGAGCACAGGGCTTAATTCCTCCCTGAAATAGTTCTGGGGAAGTCAATGAGCTGCCTGAGGGATAAACTTAGGTATGTTCAGAGGACCACAAATGATCAAATTACTGCACTTTATGACATTATGCTCTCACCAGAGATGTTCTAACAGATTGTATGCGTTTCTAACTTAATTGAAAGGAACCAAGTAACTTAATTGAAGGGAACAAGTTTAAATCTTCAGCTTGTATTCACACTCCCTTTCTCCCATCTACCAGAAGGCACATTTACAAATTCATCCCTTCCCATTCTCTAGTCAATGAGATGACATACATGCTGACCTCATGTCTGCTGGGCAATAGGCAGCCTTAACTGTAGTCATTGACAAGCCATGCCTTCTTTACCAAGAAGCCTGTGCACTTGTGTGAATGTATGTCCCTCAAAACACGTGTAATTCAGAATAGTTGCTTCATACTTCACAACCTGACACAACTGACTTATAAGAGCAATCCTGAAAAATATTTTTAGGGTTTTTGGTTTATTTGGTTGTATTTTTTTGTTTGTTTGCTTTTTTTTTTTTTTATTACTCCACTAACACAGTTAAAATTCTGCAGCTAATAAAACAATGTATTTTCTTGTACATATATTCATAACAAACTGGGGGGTTTTGGTCACATACATGCATACAGTGAAATGTCTGCTTTCTACCCTTAATGTTGCTGCACAGTTGGTTTTATAAGTTATTTCACAGGAGGATACTAACGGCATTAGGAAGATAAAACCTAAATTCTCTGCATTTCAATGTCCATTTGTTTCCATGAATGACTCTGAAAATAGAAATCTGGACAGTTTGTTTGTAGATGTACTTTCTGTTGTTAGTCCAGGAGCCTCTGGAATTTTTCTTGGACTTTTAATTACAGCTACCTAGATTTCTTTTATGTTTTAGGAATTGAGGATTAGGACAGGTGTCTTAAAATACAAACAGCAAGAAAGGTTGTTACATTTTAAAACTGAATTATACTCATTAATTCTCTGAGATCAGACATTTCTGCCAATAAGCTTTTCTAGGTGTTTTGCTTTTTTGTGTATGTGACAAGCAGTACAATACTTATGAGGGATATTATTTTAAGCAGGAGCACAGTCAGGGAAAGAATGTAAAACTATCTTCCTACCTGCAATAGAACAACTAACAGCAGAAAAACAATTTGCATATTTTGGAATATGAGCAGATCAATTACTGGGTGGGGACAACCTGCATTACTCTACATAATGATGTAGATTAAGGAATATAATTTAAGATACAACGTATTATAATTTCAAAGAATGACTTCCTTAGCTTCCATATACAAAACTTCTCTGACTTTTTACCATTCAAATTGACCCTGTTCTCTGAAGACAGCTATATCTATTAAAGACCATTCAGGTAATTATTTTTCTTTTTATCCACTCCTCTCTGATATATTTTCTCCTGTGGATTGATAAAATAAGGGTCAGGCTTCAGAGGGTGACAAAGTGTAAGTCAGGATGATTTATTGTTCAGCTGAGAGTGATAGCATACCATTTGATAATTATTCCAATCAGTTTAAAGCTGTCTCTTAATGATGACAGTGAATGTTAGCGATAACTTCTTAAGCAAGAGCTGCCAGCATGCAAGAGTTAATAACGGCAGCAAAACAGGTAAAGAGCTATTGAGGAGCCCTTGGGGATGTTTTTAATATGCATCTAAAAGAATATGACTTGAAAACAGAAAGCAGATAATACAAAATCTTGTATCATCTTGTTTTTCAATTTAGAAAATCATTCATCAGAATGAATACTTTTTAATATTCTTGGTTGTTCTATATTTTTGCACAGAACTCTTCAAATACATATACAAATTAAAATGTATTTCTGTTAAACGTATGAATGGTGTTAGAATGAAAAAGGTCTTTTGAAACAGTTAACAGCTTGAGGGAATTAATCCATAAATAGAAAGCTACAGTGAAGATCTAAAATACATAGCAAAGTGACATAATGGAGTATGTTAAAAATGGGCATCTGCAGAAAATACGACTTAATGCAATATTAACAAATACTTATTAAGAAGCCACATTGAGCAAAAAACAGATATTATTTTTTGGATGCTGCAGACTCTACACAGCAAAGGTTTATTTGCAGATAAATATGTGGCTCCAGAAAAGTCACCTGCACCACTTGGACAAGGAGCAATTGAGAAAGTCTGCTGATGAGACGACTGCAGATATACTTTGAAGAAAGCAGCTCTAGCTGGCTCTCCCATCCCCATTTAATGCTGTCATGTCCAATGCCTTCTGGGAGAAAGTAATGTCCCAGAATAAACCCATTTGCAATACTAAATTATGGTGTTTGGGACTGTTACTTAGAAGCTTAGAACATTTTTATATTGATCTTAGACTCTCTTTCACACCCCTGAGGTAATTACAGGCCCAGGGAGGGCCTCTAGCTCTACTTATGGTGGGGATTAAGTGGATTGTGTGAACAGGAATACCTTTCAAATTTAATAGCTACCCTTTAGCTCAGAGATAGAACGTTTGGTGACATGATTGGTAAATTCAGGAGTGAAAACTTAGGGTATAAAGCAGATATTGAGAATGAAATATTTGAGTCCACTGATTCTAAAAAAAAAAAACAACATGTGAAAGAAAGCAAAAAGCCTTGCATCGTCAAAGGTAAAACCTGTACCAAATATGGACCAATAATGTATTGATACTTTTATTGTATTTGCTTAATTTGATACTGATGGATCTAAGTTTAGGTTCAGATTTTTCACAGTATCCCCACAACATACAGAAGACACTTCAACAAGGTTTTATTGCATAGCAAGATTTTAGTTATAAATCAGTTCCCACATTACTTTGAGAATACACATTTATATACAAATCCTACTGGCTTCAAAGATACTAAAATAAAACCTGTTACAGTTATTGTACCATAATTGATTTCAGAAATAATATTCATTTTTAAGAGCATTTTCAGTTCATGTAGCCTTGAAGCTTATCTGATTACCTAATTAAAAAAAAAAAAAAGCACTGCAGCAGGGGTTTGAGAGCCTAAATGCCTTCTCTAGCAACCTACAAAGCCTGGCATTTAAACTTCTAAGACAAAAATAAAACAAGTTTTATATATGTTTCAAATGGGCTGTCTCTATCCTGTTAGTCTTGGAAGCATGCTGGTAACCTTTGAAATTTCTGTTTTAAAATGTGTTTCCATGTACATTGATTAAAACCTAAAACAAGTGCACCTACACCAGAGGCAGCATTTTTGCAAGACAGACACAGTAATGAAAGAGCGATTAATAGTAGGCAGCAGTGACTGAACATTGCCACTATGCATGCTGCTTGCAAGACTGATCAATGGTTTGGTCCCTCATGCTCCTACATTAGGGCCAGGGATGCATTTGGGTACAAACCTGAGATCTTGTGTGGTCCTGACAAAAAGACAGAATTTGAGTTGAGGATACCACTTCTTCAAAGATCCATGGCACGAAATAACTCCCCTTTCTGTCCCAACCTTCAGATGATGGACTACAAGGCTTCAAAACTTTTCATGCTGCCTGGAAGCCCTAGAAGCTTCATTTATGGATTTAGAGAAGGAAAGCTGAGAGAATTCCTAACATTCACTAGCCCTGTTGAGCTGGTATTGAACTCATTAACTCCCATGGTCTCAGTCATACCAAGGATTCACAAGATTTGTTCTCAGCCTTACAGCATCACATCTGAGAATCTTCCCAAGCTATTAATCTTTATGTTCAGCCATGGCTACAAGATCCTGGTGATTTTATCAGTTTTCTAGATCTGATAGCTGCTCATTATGGCTAAGCCAGGAACCTTGCAATTTGGACTCCTAAATTCGCTTACTTTAAAGAATTTCAAAACAATTTTAAATTCATTTCCTTCAATTTTTTTTTTTTTTTCCCTGCGGAAAAACCTACTTTTGCTCTGAAAAGCAACCACTTTATTCAAAATGTCAGTCTTTCATGAAACACAAGTAGTGACTGATTTTTGTCTGTCTTAGGCTGCAGAAAGCCTAAAATTAGGGAAGGAATGTATTTTTTATTATAAGGACCATTCACTACTGGATCCTAGCAGGCATGCCAGAGGTATTTCAAGTCTGATGTTTTTCTTTTTAAACACAACTGCACTAATGGCAGAGGAAAAAATTATTTATTAAGCAGAGATTTGCCCACAAGGGGAAATGGACGCATGTTAAAGAAGTCTTAGTTATTTACCCATAAGCACTGGTGAAGGCAGCACGTGCTCCCAAGTTACTTGTCTCCAGCAGTAGAATACAACAGTCCAATGTCTAATGTGTGATTCTGATTATACCCTCTGACTGTGCATGTAGAGTAATTATATAAAACATTTGCTCAATCTGGCTAAATATAGTTCCTTAATGTTTTCCTGCTAACAAACGGAATTATAGTAGCTAGTAATAACATCAGCTTTAATTAAATTTCATCTCTTATTTGAATACATCCACTTACTTTAAAGCCTGCATCACTTCAGTTCTTACTAATATGCCTTCTTTTTTGTCAACCAGATTCCTGTGTTTCTGACAAAGGTCTGCATTTTACGATAGAGGGAGCAACAGCAAGCACTACAGTTAAGATTACAGAACTATTTTTATTTTCTTTTCCTTCAACTTTTCAATAATAGGCATGATATTTTCTCTGATAAGTCTGAGCTTGAAGGTAAATACTTTACTAGCTTGATCAAAAATAAAAACATCTTAGAGTTGGGGAAAATACACATCTTCTCTATAATAGTATAATATTCTATTTGTGGGGGTTTTGTGGGGGTTAGTTGTTTTGTTTGTTTTTTGGGGGTTTTTGTTTTTTTTTTTAACAGCACTGTAACTGAAACACTAAACAGTTTAAAGTTCAAGTTTATCATGGCAATAGTTGTAAGCTGGAAATAGTTTCTTTGCTTTTCTTCTGATACTGCGTTTAATTTGACTGCATTACAGATATGAATGTGCTACCTCCAAAACTCATACATTGTGCTGTTAGAGCCCAGATACCTTCGGTTGACCTTCCATCAAGCATCTTCAGTGATTTATTGTGCACGTGCTTCAATCTGAGGTGCATAGTAAATAGCAATAAAGAGAGAAAAATCAGTCAGGCTGCCTGGATCAAGTGAAAATTTTAAGATGAAAAAGTGGCTGTGATATGCCCTTTGCATCTTTCCTTTTGTGTGCTAACCAATCAAGCTGCATACTCACAGAGAAATAATTTCTTGTCAGAGATGCCACAGGGATATCTATGGAACACAACAGTTATTTTTCCAAAAGAAAACAATGTGCTGTGACTTTGCCTCCAATGGTTATACTTAAGTAGAAAAAAAAAAAAACAAACAAGCCAAACTGTGCCAGAAAATGGTTGACTTTAAATCTAAGGGTAACAATCCCAGATTAAAACAACCCCAAAAAAATGGAATCAATTTTGAATGACAGAGTTCATCCTTCCATGCTTTTTGACACCAGATTATGTCTAGGACTCAGGAAGTGTATGGCAATCCTAAAACCTTATTCTAAATTCTTATTTTTTTAAAAAGGACAAGTATTTACATTTTAAACATGTCCTTCATTACATCCTTCTTCTGTTCTGGAAACAGACCACTGGGACAGAACAGAAATAATCATCACCTTTACAGCATTACATATATATATGAAATTATTATTTTTTTTTAATCCTCCACACTTTTTCTCAAAAGTAAGCACTTTCAACCTTTTAAATCCCCTTCCTATGGGACATTTTTCTCATCTCTAATGATTTCATCATCTGAATGTGAATCTCCTCTATTCATGTTTAGGAAGGGTTTTACTGTGAAACCTTGGGCTTTGTGGTGCTAGAAACTCTGCTGTCTGCCTCTTCTTAAGGAGGCTGTAAATCCTTCCTCCTCTGAAAAGTATGGTATTTCAGGCTGCACTTTATAACATTTTGCATTTCACTGTTTTATCAAGGAAGGGGAACTTTTAGGGCATTATAATTTCAGGAGGGGATGTTCCAGAGACAAGCCAATTAGAAGACAGAGAGAGCTAGGTAGTAGCCTTTTTTAGAAGAGAGGATGCTCAGAGTTTTTAAAGGCTTATTGCAGGGATTAGGAAAACCTTTTATCAGGATGTATATAAATTAATCAAGGACAATTACAAAAATTGTTCATAAAGTTGAATTGGCTATTGTAGATTATTCATAGCAAAGCTGTCTTTGCAGAGTAGAGGCAACGGTGTTTGTCATGGTTAAAAGCAAACTCTCTCTGCTGCACTGAAGACAGTACATGCACAAGACGAGTACATTTCACAATTACTATGAGGTTAAAAGGCCAGCACATACTGTGTTGTTGCAGATGTTATCACAGCAACTTGCAAAAATGAAGTTTAATGGAAATGCTCTCACCTGATTTAAAAAAATAAGGTGCCCCTAGAAACAGCAAAATAAATAAGTATAACCAATTTTTAACATAGGTTTTGATTCCATTTACATTGTAACTAACAGGTTTATGAAAACTACTTGTGCACCTTCTGAAATGTTCCTGTTTAGTATTTGTATATAGTTTTGTTTTCTTATTTCAGTCTGAGGCATATTCTGTGTTCAGTCAATTCTGACATGCTTAATTAAACTAAAATTCCCAAAACAGCTTTCATAATGAAGTAAAAAGTATAGCATTTCCGAAATCAACTCAGTGATAATAAACAGGTTTTTAACCAATCCTGTGGTACATGATCCTAGAAAATTTCTTTTATTTTTTTTTTGCCCTTGCAGTATCTCTTTTTGCAGATTTGAACCCCAGCTGCCAGTTTAGTTTGAAAATTAATTTCACACATTTGAATTGTTACATGAATTATTTCATGGCTAGTGGGATCAAAATGCTCTCAGAACCAAGCTTCAGAAGTAGGGAAGGTCAGTTTCTTCAAAAAGGTAGTTAATGACAAGGGTGAATAACTGGGACCTAATCAGCACTGAAGAACCTCTCAGAACTACTTTACTAATCTTCCAAACTGCTTCACAAGTCAGCTAGTTGCATCAACTTTATAAATAGCTGAATCAAAACAATGACACTTTCCAAACCTAGGTAAAACAAACACAGGAGGGACTAAGCTTTCAGCAAGATGTTTACTTTAGTGACCAAGTACAGGATATTTTAGATAAATCTAAAGCTCTGGCTCAGAAATTCTGGACCTTCTGGTTGCCCTGAGGCAGGTGGCAGTGCAAGATCTTCTACCATTGCCATCCTGACGCAAACTTAGATGTAGCACTGAGGTCTCCTGCCCATCTGCACAGTAGAGATAATCAACTTTTGGTTTTGATAGTAAAAGCCTATTTGTAATAGCCCAGCTCTGTGAGAGGATAATTTACCATCCTGCCACAGCCAGACTATAGCTCGTTAGAAACTCATTTAACACTAGCTGTATTTTTTTTTTCCCCAGTACATTACAGTGCAGACATAACCTGAGATGTTATAGCTCATACGTTCATTTTGCAAAACGATCTGCTCTGGCAGATTCTTGTATCTACACACCATTGATGACAAAACCAGGATTTATTCTCATGTCTTCATAAACTCTGTTTGCTATCCATTCTGTTCAAATAAACAGCAGGAATATGAGATGAAGTTAACAATGGTCACTAGCTTTATACTGAAGTATAATAAAAACATCCCTAATTGAAAGTGAGAGCAAACCCTTGAAGCGATTTCCTTCCACTACTTTTTACAAAATTCTCACTGATACCAGAAGACCCAGCAAAAGAGAGGAGAGTAAGATTTAAAAGGCATCTAAAACTGCAAGAGATAATTTTCTTGCTGCTGTTGCTGTAAATCCCGTTTTAAAGAAAGCTTTTAAAACAGATCAGACAAGCAGCACAATACACAGTTACAAGCATAAGCAGCCATGTACTTCTGAATATTAAAAACTGTTGTTACAAACATTTGCTTATGCAAAGTTGAGCCTACAGCTTAAAAATGATTCTACATTCCATCTACAAATCGGCATACAAATTACACATTGGAAGCGAAGATAAAGATTAAATAAAAAAAGAAGGAAAGCTACAAGACGGACTGAATCTGGAGATGAGAAATTTGTTTGATTACACAGAGATCATGCCTCATAATTGGAAATTATACCACAAGTTCTTTTGTAAGTGAAAAACAAGGTGGTTGGTCTAACACGACTTCACTAAGGGGAAATCCTTCCTTACCAATTTGGTGGCCTTCTGTGATGGGGCTATGGAACTGATGAACAGGGGCAAAGCAGCTGACCTGGGTTTGTGCAAAGCATTTGACACCGTGCCGCATGACATCCTTGTCTCTAAACTGGAGAGACATCAATTTGATGGATGGACCACTCAGTGGATAAAGAACTGGCTGGATAGCTGCACACAAAGAGTTGTGGTCAATGGCTCAATGTTCACTTGGAGACCAGTAACGAGTGGTATCCCTCAGGGGTTGGTGTTGGGACCGATTCGGTTCAACATCTTTGTCAGTGACATGGACAATGGGATTAAGTGCTCCCTCAGCAAGTTTGCTGATGACACCAAGCTGTGTGGTTCGGTTGATACTCTGGAGAGAAGGAATGCCATCCAGAGGGACTTTGACAAGCTTGAGAGGTGGCCCAGCCAAGCCAAGTACAAGGTCCTAAACCTGGGTTGGGGCAATCCCAGGCACAGCTACAGGTTGGGCAAAGAAGAGATTCAGAGCAGCCCTGCGGAGAAGGACTTGGGGTGCTGGTCGATGAGAAAATGAACACGAGCCGGCTTCAGTGTGTGCTTGCTCGCAGCCCAGCAAGCCAACTGTATCCTGGGCTGCATCAAAAGGAGCGTGACCAGCAGGTCAAAGGAGGTGATCCTGCCCCTCTACTCTGCTCTTGTGAGACCTCACCTGGAGTATTGTGTGCAGTTCTGGTGTCTTCAACATAAAAAGGGCATGGAGGTATTTGGAGTGAGTCCAGAAGAAGGCCAAGAGGATGATCAGGGGCTGAAGCACCTCCCATAAAAAGACAGACTAAGGAAGACAGACTGTTGAGCCTGGAGAAGAGAAGGCTGTGTGGAGACCTCATAGCAGCCTTCCACTATCTGAAGGGGACCTACAAGAATGCTGGAGAGGGACTCTTCATCAGGGACTGTAGCAATAGGACAAGGGGTTTAAAATTAAACAGGGGAAGTTCAGGTTAGATATAAGGAAGTTCTTTACTGTAAGGGTGGTGAGGAACTGGAACAGGCTGCCCAAAGAAGTGGTAAATGCTCCATCTCTGGCAATGTTCAAGGCCAGGTTAGGCAGAGCCTTAGGTGACATGGCCTAGTGTGAGGCGTCCCTGCTCATGGCAGGGGGGATGGAAGTAGATGAACTTATGGTCCTTTCCAACCCTAACCTTTCTACGATCCTATGTCTCTTATATAATGTTTATGCAATCACTAGTATGAGGTTTCTGCTGCTGCTATTTGACCCCTTATTTTTTATAAATCTACAAGCTCAGCTTGCTTTAATCTCAAAAATAAAATAAACGACAAACCTTAGGTTGATGCCAATACTGGGACCCTTCAGTTATAATTTGCTGAATATCTGCGGCTCTCTGCAACAAATGCTCTCTGAATATCTGCGGCTCTCTGCAACCACTTAGTTTATTCCTGAGATAAAATTTTCTTTCATTCTTATTAAATTATAGGTCTATGAAAAAAATGTATTTTAGCAACACAATTACTGAAGCAGAAAGCGTTTGATTCAATACATTAAAAGCCTACTATATTCCTGCATCATAAGAGGATAATAATTGCTTTAATATTAAATCATGCTTTTCATTCTGACAGCATTTAATGCCTTTTCTGAAATTGGTGCAGCACCATAATATTGACAGAAAAGCTAAAGGTTATATGGACAGCAAAATGTCATGTGTTAGCATTAGACAACATAGAAGAGGTTTCCATTTATAGATTTCATTATTAAGTGCATTTTTTGTTCAAAATATTTAATCTGGTGGTTTTTTTTTGTCTCAGAATCCCATGTTGACCTTCACTTTTAGGAGGATTTAAACTGTACAATGCTGCTTTTTTACCCATAATTATTTTAACTTTCCTGAAAATAGTCTATTAAAATTTAAAATGTTAAACTTTTTAAATGGCTCTTTTTTAAAGCAAGATCCTGGCTGGTAAAGATATCCCATACTTACACTGACTTTGTACACAGACAGGACTGCAAACCTGTAATCATCTCAGAAGCAGAGACTTCAGTGTTTCTGCATGTTTCACATTAATGAAAAACTTTCCATGTACATTTAGGAATGAGGAACAGTAAAAGTGATCAAAGTGCTTGATTCTCCCACCAAAATGAGTGTTACATAAAAAACATAGCTGAGGTCACTTTTGGAATGCAATCAGTATATTATTACATCGTGGTTGTGGTCTAAGAAAAGTTTTTTCTAACTAGGTGACCACATGTTTTCTTCTGTTACCTTCTATTACTCAAAAAATAAAAGCACTTGCCAAGATTTATATATATATGCTTCCATGAACTTATGTTTCTAGAAGGTAGTTCTTCAAAGATTGAATTAGGGTTTATGTTGGAAACAAAGAGGCTAAAAGTAGCTAGACTATATAAGAAGGGAGAGGAGGGGTTTGAGGAAAACTATAATGTAAGCACAGAAAACACAAATACTTGTGTGGCAAATAAAATCTGTGAATGAAAATATAAGAAGATTAAGGGGACAATCAAGAAAAACAGTTCACTAACCTTGCCCAGGTATCCCCCCAGAAGTGTAAGTAGGCAAAGTGCCACTGATTCTCACATAGGTATGCCAAGATAACTAGGACTTAACCTACGATATTGACATTTTTAACTTAGTTTAAATTGACCCTATCATATACCTGAAATAAAGTAAGTAAAATAATCACTAATATGTTATTAGAAAGTTCAGCTGACACAAACACACAAAATACAAGACAGCTTAGAGATATCAAGGGAAGATATTTTCAAAATAGCACACAGAAAACAGGTTAACGGGTAATACTACCAAGTGTCCTGGCAAATTAGAAGACAACACTTTAAAAATTGCATGGCTACTTAACCTAAATTCTACTGAGTGCCAACGTGCCTAAATGTCTTCATTACATTTGAAAACAGGTTTTGGCACTAAAGAGCTATATAAAAAACAGAATAAGGTTACTGGAATGATGACTTTGGAAGGGCATATGTGCTCGTGCTGTCTGTTGCAATCCATGGTCCCTTGTTGTGTACCTATGCTCAGGAAAATGGGAGGAAATTAGATGCCTACAAATTGGACTGTCCAGTCATTATGATACACTAGAAATGTTTATGGCAGAGTTTGGCCTCTCAGTCCTTATTCTCTCAACCAGTAGGTAAGAGCCCACTCTGAACTCATTAAGAGATTTATAGGGGATTAGATATTGCTGGAAGAAATGCCTCAACACCTGTCACTGAAACACCTTCTTGCTTGCGATTTCAAAAGTTTTCAAGATATCTGACATCCTAAGAGTTGGTAAGTGAAGCATATTTCAGTGGAAGACCTAAAAGACCTGGTCAATCTTGAATACATAGTAACTTAAACCTTTGACCACTAAGCTGCATTTCATTATGCTCCTTCTGAATAGGTTTATATAGTTTCCAGCTACTGGAGATATGAATGCTGATTAATGCAGATGCTAGAATGACTCACGGAGATCACACCCAAATGTTCACTTTCACAGCAGTTGGTTAGGACCAGAAAGAAAATACATTGGAGGCTGAATTAAAAAAAAAACAAAACAACAAACAAACAAAACAAAACAAAGACAAAACCAAAAAAAAAAACAAACAACAAACCCCCAAACCAAAACCTTAGAACCACCATCTTCCTTGAGGACATTTTTCCCCATTTCAATCTATGACCACTCAGTATCTGTAATCTGACAGACAAGACACTCATGAAAAATGACTATAGGTCAGGTGAAACCAGACTAAATCTGAAATGTGGGTGGAGGTTAAGTCTGATGGAGGGACTGAAGGTATTTGCTCCTTCAGTTAATGACTTCAAATTCCAATTAATGTTATGAACATGTGTTATTTACAAAGACTGAGATGACCAAATTAGGCCACTGATGTGATTTTAACACCAATAGTAATGTTCTGTTCTGAATACAATATTAATCAGAACAGGACAAATACTTCATTTGTTTTGATGGTCTTGATACTGTCAGCTCTAGGACAGTTTGTCTTCCTTTTCTGCTGACTTAAACAGTCTGTTTAGAAATACAGTGGCCAGCTGGCATTCACACTGTAAATTCATTTAATGGAAGCATTTGCTATCACTTCAGCTTTTATCCATTTTACACAGATCAGAAAAAGTGGAATAGATATCCAAAGCCACAGCAATGACAACATAAAGCATATACGCAAAGGATTTTCTAAACAAAGTTTATGAATCAAAATACATTTCCCAATAATCAGAAGGAAAGTATTTTAGCCTGTAAAAATTTATTCCATCAAAGTGATTGAATGTTACAATAAAGCCCTCTCAGAACAGCTGTTGATGGGTTTTCAGGCTTTGTTCTTTGATAGGAAAATTAAGAAACACTCTCTGATGCATAATGGGCATCTCTTAGTTTTGTTCTTCTTGTATGGTCTAGGGCTATTTAGAAATTCAGAAAAAATTCTTTACAGTGAGGCATGCATCTGCTGAAGGAAATGCATCTGTGCACTCTCTTTATCTACATAAATTTCTTCATAATTTACAATATAGACAGATTAAAACAAAGTGCTGCAATCCTAATATGTATGTATTTACTAACTCACTTCTTTGTGAAATGCAATATAGAGTTATTACAAGTGGCTGGCAGTACTGCTTTTAATTTAATGTAAATTTGGGGCCTTAATGGATAGATTTTTGGTTCTAACAAAATCTCTCAGTATGTAAACATAATTTTAGGACTAATATTCAATGTTAAGTACAATTTATTACCTAAGATTCTTAATAATATTCATCAGTTCATCTGAAATTTGATTTCAAGTTCTCTGTACATGCCCCCTTGGACAGAAGTCTGCATTATAGTTTCAACTACTCAAACATCACCATGTTTTCAGAAAGGAACAAGAACAGATTGACATTAAGGAGCAAGAACTGAGCAATCTTTGCTCTAATGTGACCCTAAACAAGCATCTTAAACACTCCTTCAATACCCTGCTGTTCACAAACTTTCAAAGACAGGCAGTAAAAGTATGGTAATGCACTACTTGCTCACAGAAAAGATACTAATTAACTAAAAAAAAAGTTTTGTGTTTCTATTATAGCAATTAAGTTGGTAAGAGCAAATACAGAAACCGTCCAGGGCAACAACAAAGAAAGCTAAAGTATATGGCCTTGAATTTAAGGTGAACAGCCTATACATTCAAATGCAAAGGTTTCCAAGAGTTTGATGGCAGAACTGGGTGCTTGATACACTGTTAGCAGCTTTCCCTTTTCTTCCTCTTCTGCCAACCTCTTATCTCCAAAGTCCTGAGATTCATGTTGAACTTGCAACGTAAGACTTTACTCACTAGAGAACAGTGTTGGGCTGGCAGAGGCACTGCCACGGTACACCAGTAATGAACGTTAATTAATCCTCCAACCACACAGAGATGGAGGCAGGATGTTGATATTAATTTTACAAAAGATCAGGAAACAGTAGTGGCACAGTAGTTTTCAGACAACAAAAACCAGAACCTGGAAAGGAAAAAGCCAACAATCCTGACAGTTATTAAGGAGCTCTGCAAAGAGTCATGTTATTTCAAAAGCTGCATGGTGCACCTCCACTACAGAACTGGACCCATGGGCATCAGTAGAGGAATAAGGTGTAAGCTGCAAGTCAGCTTGCAAGGGTGGCTAGTAGCAATGATGGCAAGTATGTGACACAGCAGTTTTTCAAACAGACAAACTAAATGTCAGAAGGTGGAGACTCCCTTTTTACAAGGAGTCACATAGAAAAGACAAGGGGCAATGGATACAAGCTACTATTGGGAGATTCCAATTAGACAGTAGAAGAAAAAATTATACAATGAGAACAATAAGCCATTAGAATAATCTCTGCAGGCAAGTGGTGGATTCCCCAACACTGGATACATTTAAGATTCAGCTGGACAGGGTTCTGGACCACCTTGTCTAGTTAATGCTTTGCCAAGAAAGTTTTGACCAAATGATTCTTGAGGTCCCTTCCAACCTGGTATTCTATGAGTCAGAAAGAAGCTTTCATATAGGAAAAGACACCCATTAATCATTATGCATCTATTCAAAAACCCGTTTCTTGATCTTTGCAGTGACTTGAAAAATTAAATTACAGAGGTAAGGTAAATAAAAAGAAAAAATAAACCACTTTTTCTTGATTATTTCTACCATATATCCACCCTATGACCTGAAATATTCTGTTAACAGTGCGACTGAAGGTAGCTGAGTTATACGGAACTGCATTTAGTGGCTTGACTTTTTTTTTTCCCCTGCAGTGATTTGTTTTCAGTCAGTTGTTTTCACTGGTTTGAGAATCTAACCTAAGGTACTGCCTGATGGTCTTGGATTTTGCAGAACTTCTGTCATTTTGTCATTATCATGTCATTTTGTCTTGTAAATATGACACACATGCTATTTTTTTCTGCACCAAACCCGTGTAAATTTTTACTTTCTTACTATCTAGAAAACAATGAAAGAGAAACATATTTCAGTCACAGACACTTAGAAATTTTAATAAATTCCATTTTTTTTCTTCAGTTACTTTGACATTATCTTTCACTATTGGCATCCACTGGCATCAAAGGAATAACAAATATTATTCTGGTATTTCGTTTCACATAACTGCTGATCTTCTGGATGCATATATTATCTATCACACCAGAAAACGTTGAGACCTTAGAACATAGATAATTTCTATGTTTAATTTAATGCTTAAAGAACTCTATTCAGTCTTGCTATTTCACTGAGCTTTTAAAATCCCAATAATTCATTTTCCGAAGGCTTTCTCTCACTCAGACAAAACTAGTGCCCTTCAAGAACCCTCCTAATCAAATGGGTAGGTTACTCTAAAAATGCAGTTAAAAAAGCTCTGCATTGATTGGAAACTGCTCGAGAAAGAGATCTCCTGGCAAATCCATGCTCCATCCCTGGCAGTGTTCAAGGCCAGGTTGGATGAAGCCTTGGGTAGTATGGTTTATTGTGAGGTTTCCCTGCCCATTGCAGGGGGATTGGAACTAGATGATCTTAAGGTCCTTTCCAACCCTAACTATTCTACGATTCTATGATTTTATGATCCACATGAACAGTTTCTAGAAATTTACTCAAAAAGATCATCACAATAAGCTGACTTTTCTTCAACAGGAGACTTGAAACCTCATGAAAAGTGGTGGATATATATCTCTCTAATGAGATTTCAACATCCTGAACATCTGGAGTATTTTTGCTGATGTACATACAATTTATCATGGGCTAGTTCCTGACTCCAAAAGAAGGATACTTCATATTTATTCTGCTTTCTGAAACTGCCCGAGGGCATGTGAAAATCCAGGGACACCTATGATACTATAATCACTGGTATTTTTATAGACTATTAAAATATGTATTTTCCAGATACAATTTTATATATTAAAGTTACTGAAATGTATTTTTGGTTTCAGCTAAAAATTCAGAAACTTAAGCCCCAGAATTTCATCTTTCTTGAAATTGTGTTCTAAATAGAGATTTTCTTTTCTCTAATTTCCTAGCCAATCTTCCTTTAAAGCAATCCTTGATCATATTATTTTACCGCTTTTCTTGGAATCTACTTGAAAGACTTAAATTCATAAAATGCTCTCTCATAAATTTTACTCATTCTTAGTTGTATGCAGAAGTATACATAATTATAAAAAATATCTTTCTCTCCTGTTGTCTCTAAAGATTGACGGATTCTGTATGCCATTTTCCTTTCAGATTAGTGGTACCAAATAAACTTCCTGAATAAATGAGCCTAATGAATTAATGGCATTGAGTACTTCACAAAAATGTCATCCTGTTCATTTCCATAGCAAAAAAAAAAAAAAGGCCTTGAAAACTAGTAACAAAATTTTGAGCTGTGAAATAAGTGAAGACACATACCTGGAATCTGAAGTAGGACAGCTACATGAAGCAAGCTTAATGAAATTTCAGAAGTTACTCTAAATGACAAATTAAAGAAATTACTAAATTAAATACTCTCCTAAGTATTGCTTTTTTTCATAGAAGGAATTAGGATTCTTATTTACCTAGAGCTCTGGCAGACAGCAGAGAGCAAAGATATTACAGATGGATATTACTGTTGTCAGCAGTTTCTAACAAAAAAGAGTAAACCTTCACCTAGTTTAGGTACTTGTTGATTAAGTTCCTCTTAAAAAAAAAAAACAAAACAGAAACAATCAACAAATGGGTTGTTGGTTGTTTTTTTTTTAATTCCTGGCAATACTGTGTTTTGTCATCAAAGTAATTCCATTAAAGTAGCAGTCCATTTTATTAGGAATTATGTGAAAAAGACTGCAATGTCTATATGAAAAACATAAATAAACCCCTAAACAAACAAAGGAAAACCCCCCCCCCAAAAAAAAAAACACCAAAAAAGGGAAAAAAAACCCATATGGGAATAAAGAGTACTATCTTACATTAAGAAATCTTACTAAAATAAGTCAAAATATTTTTTTGAAATGTCTTTGTTAAAGCTTTCTTTGAAGAAGCACCCCCCACCCCCCCCAAAAAATCAAGAAAAACAAAACCACACATCAACACCCTCCCAAAAAAAAAACCAAAACAAAAACAAAAATACCAAACACAACCCCCCCACACCCCTCCAAAAACCACAACAAAACAAAACAACAAAAAACCCAAACAAACAAAAAAAAAACAACAATGGTGCACAGAAGAATTTTAATATTTTACCTGATTTTTTACATCAAAATCCTCCATATCTCTACAACAAAATTTATTTCAACAACTTGCAAAGCACTTAGAGAGTTTGAGATCAGTTTTGGTTATCAGCTTGCCCTGCCTTGTCCATGCTCTGCATGATGATGATCCGATTATTATTTACTCTTATAGTTGGCATGAGGGTTCAATTCCAAGTTAAGAAATTCACTATAAGCTTGATCAGCTGATGAGTTTGTGATATCCTAATTCTTGCAATTGCAGATACAGCTGTAAAAATCCTCATTTAGCAAATTTCTCAGAGATAGATTACCTTAGATGATCACTTAGAAAGCAGGGACCTTTTTATAAACATTTTACCAATAAATAAGTCACTTGAGGAATAACTAACCTCCCAGAAATACAAATGTCAGGATAGCTACATTTAAAAATACAGTAAGCCTAAATATTTTTACTAAACTCCTAGTAAAGTCCATGAAAATAGTGTCTCTTTTCAGTGGAAGTTACAAATATCCCAAGATCCCTTTTCCCAACTCAATGGAATATAGAGCATCAGATCCATCCATACATAATATATTAATATAAAAATAATTCTGTAGATACATTTTGTCACACACTATAAAAACACTAAAGGGCAGGTACAGATTTCTCAAACCATGAGATCCTTAATAAAATGTTCAAACCATTTTCACTGTTGGCTATTAACAAACAAATTGAAGTAGACTGAGAAAACTATTACTTTTCGTCTCCTGACAGCTGCAGAAGAAGAGTTTTCCAGTTTTTGTTCTGACCTGATTTTCCACTAAAGATGCAGTTATAAACTGGGTAAAAGACAAAATTCATTTTTGTCCAAAGATGTCTTTTTGTCTTTGTTAAAATGGGTACTGGTACAACCTCATGGATAATTTATAATATTTAACTCAGCTGTGCACTGATATATTGATTTCTTGATCTTGCATCATTGATTAATGCAATTCCATTGAAAAAAATATAAAAAAATGCCTACAGATAGACAGGTCTCACAGTAATGAGACTGAGAAAATACACTTTCTGGAGTATATTGAAGCTGACCAGCGAATTGTATATGGTGATACTTAATTGATTTTGCTGCACCTGAAGAGAAAAAGGCTCACACAACTTTAACACTAAGAAGGCTCAAGTTTACATAAACTGTGCTTCAGTTTTGTCCAATTAAGTTGCTGCTACACTGAGGAGCTGCTTGGAACGAGAAGCCCCAAGCAGGGAAGAACTAAAATGTATAAACATTCCTCAAGTCTCAGGCACCACAGAACTGGGTTTTTTTAAGTGGCGGTAGGAAACAATATATACTACATGGTGGCTCTAAAACAAGGGATCAATGGATTCACCGTTTATTCTGTCAGGTTCTTAAAAATGCTCTTACAATAGATTTTCACATGCAGTGTACATCAGACTTAGCTTAAGACCACAGCAATGAGAGCTCTCTGCCTTGTAAAGTTGAATAATATTAGAAAGAAAATCAGAAAACTAAGTCTTAACTGCTCTGAATAATTCACTATGTTCTAGAGAGCAAAGTGGGAACCGAAAAAAAGGAATCTTTGAAGGCTATAGTTACATATGGTTTTATTTATTTATTTATTTATTTTTTTAGGAAAACACCAAATTCTGGAAAGAAAGGTAAATAACTAAAGAACATAGACAATACATCACAAAGAGAAAGCATGAAAATCTGTATTGTTATGATTCAGTTTTTCTATAGGGGTACGTGGAATGACAGTGGTAATTCCCAAAACTTTATCTTTCAGCCTTGCCCTAAGATTTCTCATTCATTGAGTATATATGAGATATGTATTATTATCCAATATCTAATATTATCTCTGGCATCCATGTCTTCTCTGATGAACATGTTTACCACAATTTTTGCAACACTACCCATTCTGTTGATAAGCAACCTATTTCCATCACTAAGTAATCTACTGTTATTAGAGCTTCAGAAGGAAAAGTTGCTATTGTGCAGTAGAAGATGCTTGCCCAACTCTAAGGATGATGGGAACAGATGTACCAGCAAAGACCAGGTTGGAAGATGCCTTGGGTGATGCGATTTAACATAAGGTGTTCCTGCCCACGGCAGGGGGGTTGGAACTAGATGATCTTAAGGTCCTTTCCAATCCTAACTATTCTATGATTCTACGATTCTAAAATGCCACCATATAAACTCTGCTGTTTTCACCAGCATTTGACAATAAATTCTTATTTATTTCACTTTTCAGGAATACAGGAGAGTTCATATATATTTATTTAAATCTGAAGCAGATTTTGAACATTTATGGACTTCAAACACAAGAAAGAAGTAAACAAATTTGAATATAAACAACCAAAATGGCTTTGTTTGATTAACAACAATTCAATTAGTTTACAATTTTATTATTCCTATTTAAGTCAACACAGTACTGGAATAACAAAGTCTGTACTTGTGTTTCAAATTCTTTATGTACACAAACTGGTATTTCTAAGACTTCAATAAACTTCAGATTTACTTAAACTCTCCAATTCTCTGTTGCCTTCACTGCATTTTATAATGTGTCAAAAGAATGAGTTTAACAAGTAAATGCTGCCTGAAGCATAAACTTAATCACCTTTGACTAGCCAACTTCTATTTTGATTTGATAAAATATGTCTTCTGTTCCTTTCTCCCTGTCTTCTTCAGGTTTACAAACACCTATAAGACTGCACTAATCAACTTATTTTCAAAGTTGAAGACTCCACTTATTAAAACATGTTAAACAGTACTACTGGTAAAAGGAGAAAAGACTGACTTCCTGTGAATGATTATCAAACCTCTTCTATCCTGAAATTCAGGATCTTAAGGTCCTTTCCAGTCCTAATCATTCTATGATTCTATGACAAGTTTGAGGAAGCTAACCGATTAATGGCATGGAACAAGTGTTAAAAGCATGGAAAAAATACTAATTTTTTAAAAAATAGAACAGAATGAGACTTAGTCACTTACTGGAGAAACCAAGGGTCACTAAATAATACACTGGCCTGAATCTAGGTTAATTTCTAAACTGTGCCATTAACTTCCCTTATTTTCTTGACTGAGTCCATTAAACCACTTATTCTAGAGAGAAATACACATAGGTGGATTTCTACTATACATCAGTCATATCAAAGAATCACAGAATACCAGGTTGGAAGGGAAAAGGATCATCTGGTCCAACCTTTCTTAGCAAAGTATGAACTAGACAAAGTGGTCCAGTGCCCTGTCCAGGCGAATTTTAAAAGTATCCAATGTTGGGGAATCCACCGCTTCCCTGGGAAAATATTCCAGTAGCTGATTGTTCTCATTGTATAAACTTTTCTTCTACTGCCCAAACGGAATCTCCCCATAAATAACTTGTACCCATTACCCCTTGTCTTTTCTATGTGACTCCTTGTAAAAAGGCAGTCTCTTATCTTCTTTGTAGCCACCCTTTAAATACTGGAACGCAGTGATCAGGTCTCCCTGGAGCCTTCTTTTCTTTATGATGAGCAGATCCAATTCTCTCTGCCTTTCCTCATGCAGTCCTTTGATCATCTTTTGTAAAGCAGGGACCAAAACTGAACACTGACAAGGTTTCTCTGCTGGCTTTCTTTACTGCAGCACACTGTTCACTTACACTGAGACAGTTCCTGTGTAGATCCCAGTCCTTTTAAAAGTACCATATTAAGTGCATTTTTTATGGAAACACTAATTCATGCTTCTAGAAGTGACTGCTGTCATAAAATCAGGGGTGTATTTTCTTTCCATTGAATACCTCAAACATAATTTTTAAATCACTATGCTCACAAAACCACTCTATAATTACTAAAAAATAGAAAAGAAATAGAAAATGTTTCACAGAGAATGTAATGAAAAAATTCCTTTCTGCTGACAGAAATGCAGATTTTTGACTCAATTAAAGTCTGTTCATCCATTGGACAAAACAATATTTTGCTGAATATTTCACATATTCATGATAAATCTATCTACAGTAATTTACTGGTATTAATTTGAAAACATGCTGCAGAGCATTAGCAAATACACTAACGTAATGAGCTGCAGCTCCTTGTTGACACAGTATCCTACAAAGCTATCTGTTAAGTCTTTGATAAGCAAAGTCCTTTTTTCATACCTTTTGATTACTAAGAAATGTTATATATTTACCCTTGAGTGGTTTTATTTAGTCTACTATATAAGAACTTCAGTGACTGGGAAAGAAAATGTCTTCACTATTCAGCTCAATTCTTGACCAACTTTAGTTGTTTCAAAGCACTTTACCTAAAGCCAGTATGAATCTAAGACTGACTTCAAAAAATACTCTTGACATGAGTTATTTCTCTGAAGACAAGCACCTTCTTAACAATAAATACACAAAAATCGTTGTCTGCCATGTCAAATCTTTCAAAATGGACAGTTTTTTTTTGTTGGTCCTTTATTAAAAAAAAAAAAAAAAAGGAAAGCAAAGAAAAACAAAACAAAACAAAACCAAAACCCACCAATGAGCAGGAAAACCACACACCACTCAGAAATCACCCAAATCCCTGCCATGAACTTTTCTGTCTGGAAATGATTTCCTAAGAGAATCTCCAACCTTCTCCTTCATTTTTGACATTAAAATACATATACACACTCACCTTCCAAAAGAGAAGAATTACAAGATAAAAACATCTAATGGGTTAGAGTTTCAAAGTTACTCATGTACATAAGATAATTGATAAGAAACTACTTGGATTTTCAGTAGTACATATGGAAGGTTATGTTCTTGGCTCCCTCTGGAAAGAGTAATGAGTTATGCAATAAAAATACACTTTGGCATAAATTATACCAATCTGCCACATGCTGTTTTCAAATTACAGCTGTAAAATACACTATATTTGTCCAATAGCTATTGCTTTGAATCACTGCAAATATCTCGATCTTGCTTTTACCAATGTTAGCACTTAACATTTCCTAAGTATTTAATCAATTTTTTCTTTGTACAGATAGCCCACTATTATTACTGTCATACGATTTTTACTGAAAGTTTTTACAAACCGGTAGTATTATTTCCAGAGCTGACAGGTCATGAAAACCCTGAAGCTGTCATTAAAATTCAGAAACATTCTCTCACGAACTACTTTACCCTATATATATATATATTGCTGCAGGGTGGCTCAAAATGACAGGTGCAAAAGCAAAAGTATACCTGGACTGCATTTTAATCTTGTCTGTCTCATATTAATTTCAAAAGTATTTTCTTTCTACAAAGTCATTTCTAATAGCATTACAAATGCTTTCATAATTATAAATAATTGCTAATTCTTTTACAGGTCATCATGGACTTACTTTCTTTTGTGATATACCTGTCTGTAAAGGAATTTTCTATTTCAAAAACATATTTTTCTCTTAATACCTTGTGCTTAATGTTTTTTTGGAGAAAGGGGGCTTAGGATTTTATTCAAAGTGTATTCCTGAAATCCTTCTCTACACGTAACATGCGCTTTTCACATCAGGAAGAAGGCTGGCTCTAAAGCTCACTGGGGTTGGAAAGAACCTGCCTTCTGGTTATTATGGCCCTTGCTTCTCAGTAAATGTCTCCCCCCTTTTTTATACTAGCAAAGTCCTACCTTTGATTATCCTAGGCTTTGTTTTTAGCTTTCCTTTAGTCCAAAGTTAAAGGCCTGGAGACTGGATTTTATGCCTCAGGATTGCGTTTTACTTCAGTATTACAGATAAAAATCCATGGAAAAAAACTAGATGCAAATTAATAGAAAATGTCAATGTATTTTAATGAAGCTAAAGCATTATCCTACATGGTTTTGTTTTCATTTAAGCAATGAGATCGTTAACTTAAATATTTACATAAACAGGCACAAGTTTTTCAATTTAAATATTATAGTCAACAAAATGCTCTTGTAGCCTTGAGATCCCTGACCTAAACCTGAGAGCTAAATTCAAACTTTGAAAGTAGTGATAATCCACCAGTACAAACAATCGCAAAAGCTTTCTGTTATAACTATCAGTGATAACTCCATACTACACTGAAGCTCATGATCTCAAGAAGCACTCTATAAATTCAAAATGAAGCCTTAACCTTCCTCAGAAGTGGCTGTTTTGACCGCAAGGCAGCTGAGGCTGACTGGCTCTTGAATGATTTAAGTACCACACTCCCACACCAAGGCTGTACTTTTATCAGACACATCTGCTGGCACAGATTTGGAGTCTTGGTAAAGCAAATACCAGCTGTGAAAAACAGCCGTTAGTAGTGACTCTTTTTCTAAGACTGTGGAGTTATGCTGCTAAATATCTATTTTGCCATCCCAGTATGAGGTGGTGGGTATCATAAATACCCACATGTGATCTGGGTCAAAACAGTCCTCTCAGACTCACATGGTGTTATATACCATGCTGTCGCCAACAACATTTTGCAGGCAGATTATAGGATCGGCTAGGCTGGACATTTTTACAGAAAACTAGGGATCCACGCTCACTTTAGTCCTACTCTAGTCCTGTGAATATTTGCCCAGAGATGTGGAATTACCCCACATGAAGATATTCAGAACATGGATAAGCAGAGTCCCACTACTCTGATCTAGTTTGCAAGTTAGACCAAATGAGTGCCACAGAGGCTTTCCAACCTTAATTAGTCTAAGATTAAATGATTCTATCAATGTGGAAAATCTCCATGAAGTGCCAATCCATAACTGATCTTGCAATATTAAATTTACCTGTTCTGTTTAGAATTCTAATTTTAGGGTTACTAATTTTAAAATGCTCTTGGGTATTTTATAATTGAGGGAAAAAAAAACCCAACAAACTGAACCTACCAGTTCCTTCAGGAAAATCAGAAACAATAATTAGTTATGCTGTAATTTCATCGTTATAACCATAATGCTCCTAACATAACGTATGAAAGCCTTACTTAACTGTTAGGTCAAGGTTGTTAGGTTTCCCAGTTTTACAGTATTCTGGTGTTATGTGAAGTTAGATTTGATACTTTTAGAAGCAGCTCCTAATATCACCCTTTCATTGAAAAGAGCATCTTCTTTGTGCAATCTGTTACGCATGGGTTAGCAGCAGAGAAAAAGGAAATACACTTTTTCTTTTCAAAAACATTATGTTTGCTACTGAGAATCTATAAAATTGAAATGTCTGGTACTGGCAATATTATAGGCACAGTAAATATATATGGACATTAGTCACTTAGTGTTTTTTACAGACAGTATTTATCAAACTACCATACATTTTTCTTGCAGATATCATTCACCAAGCTTTACCCCCTACATGACATTTCAAGTGTATAATATCCCCTGGCTGAAGAGAGAATCCCTAATTTTTCTACTTTAAAACCATTCCAATTAAGAACTGGTACCTCAAATTCTTCTTTTATAAAGTTTTTACATGGAAATATGATAGAAGTCAATTGACCCAGAAATAGCTAAAGAGGAATTACTTGAAATTCCTCTTCTGCAGCCAGCACCATACACTAACCTATTATGAATTTCAACATGAAATGCAGGTTAATGCTCCCAAAACCTGGTAGGTCTTAGTATCCAAACAAGCCTTCATTGGCAGTTTATTTATAGCAAAGTGTAAAAAATAGGATGCATCCAAAAAGATCATATAAACGTTAAATCTCTATGTCTATGCATAAGAAACTGGACTGTTCCAGATATTTACTGCAGATGTTTCTTAGGAAGCTCACATTTGGTCCCTACAGCTCTTAGACGCCTAGAAACAGATCACTGTTCATATATCAAAAGCAAACCTTCAGTTACAATACAACCCAACTAAAATAATTGAACAGTGAAGTTCAGTAAACTACGTAAAATGCAGGGTGTGTGTTGGAAGTGTACTGTGTGGAAATAATCTACAGAGACAATAATTTTTCCAAACTGCCCAAAAGTCTGGCTGAAAGCGACTGTTCATTCACCCTAAGTGGTAGATTGATGCCAGTAAGCATGAAGGGAGAGGAATCTTTCTGCTTAGGAAAGGAATTGTCTTAACTTTCAGCAATCAGCAGAAAGTGTCAGCAATCAAGACCCTAATTTAAAAGAAAATAATGGTTACTTCCTAGAAGCCAAGAATCCTCACTTTACATAGAAATCCAAATGCAACCAGTTCATCCTGTACCTGGCAAAAATCTGTCATGACACAAGCCATAAAAGAGTGCAATGTGCCTATTTGAGAGGAATCTCATTTTCAACCTTAATTTAGAAAAACTTCTTATTTCTGAGGAACAGATTTCAAGTAGGTATAAATTAGAGATGAAAAATCCATTTCCTATCATTATAAAGTATCATGGAAACTTAGAGCAACTAAGAACACAACATATATTTCATGTTTTCCCACGAAGTGTAACTGTCTTTTGAAAAAATGATAAGCAAAATAACACGAATGCAGACTTACAGGGCATAGGAAACACAGAAGGTTCTAATTTCAAACCACAGCTATCACCACCTGTCATTCAGCCCTGCATAGAGTGGTGAGAACCAGAATGAACTAGGAAATGCTAAGCCCCAGATTTGCTGCTCTGGCAGCATTCCTCTTTGGCTGATCAGCTTTGTGAACAATCTTGGTTTTATTACCTACTTCCCCAGTGAGGACTTACACTTAGTTATGATTGTGATTGCCCAATTACAAATATGGCAAATAGACTAATCAGCAACAGAGGGACAACACAACTTAAGGATATTTTGAATTTAGAAATTACTGAAGATTACTCAGGAAGAAAGAAAATTCATTGCCATTCAGAAGTGCCTGTGATTACAGACATTTAAATTATTTAAGTGTTTTTCAGAATTGTTGACATGAGTTGAATGCCCAGATTGGTGAATCTCAACGTGATTTAATTGTCTAGGTAACAGCCTAAAAAGAATAGAGACTCTAAATAAAGACTGAGACCCATAAGTAACAATTTAATTGTAATAACACATGGAACAAGAACAGGACCATATTAGGCTAAACTCTGAAGAACTGAAGTGATCCTTGATCAGATGAATTAATCTAAGAAGTACTTAGCATGTCAAATACCAATTGCAGATTGCTGTGACATCTTTTGACTGTTCCCTATCTTGAAATTTCACATTAGTCAAACCACACTGAGACTGAAAGCTCATTCTCTAGAAGCATTACATCTGAACAGTTTCACTAAGGCTATTTAGTTTCACTAAATATCTAGAATACAAGTTCTGCCCTTGCTGAGCATTTAGCTGTAAAGAGCTCCTTGTCTGCTCAAACGGTATATTATTTGTTTAATGTTCACACTACAATCCAAACTGAAAAGAAGTAAAAATCTGTATACAACTGGCAAGGAATGAAACTGGGAAGGAATGAAACTGCAGTGCAGAAACAATTTCTCCCAGTGACAGCTTCCTACTGAAACTACAGTAGGCAGTTATATAAAATGGACACTCTACATAAAACTTCATTGCCAGTTTTCTAACTCTAAAGAGTTGGTGCTTGACTTTCTCAATGTTCATGGACACTGTACTGCCCATATAAAGTTACTGGATTATAAAATATACCCAGAGAAAATATGGCTCCTAGTGCAAATGCACGCTATAGTTTGAAAACACCCATATTCATTTTGAAGTGCCTCCATAAAGACGCATGATACTGCAGCCGCACAGGATGGCAAGCCCAAGAATGTTAAAAGGGTTTTACTGAGAGAACTGGAAACAGTTAAAAAGTATTCCAGATTTTGCTATGGGCCCAATTCCCAAATAACAGGAAAAAATGCTTAAAACCAGAAATATATTCTCATGCTGTTCAATGGGTTTCCCAGTGAGTGGCACATGAGAAAACAGGCTTTAAACTCTGCTTCTGGCTTAAACTACAGACAAATTATTTCACAATGAAATCTAAGGAGAACCTAGTCTCACTATAAAATTCATTCTAACAGTGAAGCAGTTTCACCTGTGAAGCTTAGTAGTATTTTAAGACCAATCCATCTGCAGCTGAAGAACATAAGACCTTCACAACAGAATGGGAACAGAATTAAACATCAAACTCTCCACTAGCAGAAATAATTTTATCACTCTTGTTTAATGACTTACATATTGAGAAAACTTAAATCAGTATCTGTTTCCAGGATGTTTATGGGAAATAGCAATCAAAATCACTTCACTGAGTATCTTCATAACCCTTAGTATGACAATGTATACCAGATAATAAATAGAAAAATCTTAACTCTATGACTTCAGTAAAAAGCAACCTGGATGAGAGCATGGGATCAAGTATCATATAACTTTTTACCTTTAGCCCCAAAAGTGTTGCTGCTTTTTTTTTTTTTTTCTATAAAGTTTTGTGTGATATGTTTGCTGATACCTCGTTGAAAGATCAGTCTATTTGGGTCAGGAAAAATACAGGGATAGGACAAAGGTGAAAGTTTTCATTAGCCAATTTTTAAGTGGACTAGCAGAAATAGAAATTTAGCAGTTTAGTTTGTCTTAATGCTTAGAACAAAACTATTCTAGTATTTCTCTTCTCAAAATCAGCTGTCAGTATATCAGTTGTATGAAGTCACTGTCAAACAATATGAAAACCATCTAACGGACCTGCTTTTAGCAGGCAAGAACCCATGTTACTAACAGTGATAGCTTTTTGATAGTAAACAGTAATAAAAGGAGACTCCTAAGTTTACAGCAATACCTCCTTCAATCCCATGTCAATATGATGAAATAAGAAACACATGATGACATATTCAAATAAGAAGCTAAGAAGGCATATTCAAATAAGAAGTTAAAATGACGTTTTAAAGATGGCCATCCTGAACAGACTAATGGAGGAGTAAATAGAGATCAAGGTAATAACAGTGACTGCTAAAACTGACAGATAACTGACCACAATATCATCAGCATCAAAACCTGCATTTGTGTCATATAGAAGTGAGAGCTTTCTTCAAATGAGGTTAGTAAAGCAGATGTCAACAGAGAAGAAGACCTGCTAGCTGGTCAAGCCAAGCCAATAATATTTGCGTGGTCTTTGTGAGTTCTGGTCCTGTTTTCTCAGCTACACTTTTACTGCATGAACTTCTTGTTAGATTGATCACAGCATTAAACAAACCTGATATCCAACATACCATGAAATGTACTATGCTGCTTTTCAGCTATACTCTTATGCCGGTTTTAATTTGCTTCAGAGTAGGTGGCGTGGGACTGTGTTTTACATTTGTGCCGGAAACAGTGTTGATAACACAGGGATGTTTTTGTTACTGCTTAGCAGTGATTACACAGTCAAGGCCTTTTTTACTTCTCATGCCACTCCACCCAAAGCTTTTGCTGAGTTTGAATGTGCATTTCAGAAACAGCTTTTTAATAAGTATGTACTCCAGTTAGCATGCTAGAAGTGAAACTATGGTTCATTTTGTTTCAACATTTACATTCTAGCATGCAGTTCAGGGTCCAACCTTTCTGAAGCAACTTCAGAAGCAGGTCTTCTCCATAAAGCTCAGCTCTTCTTTGGCTTAAGTCTTTTTGTGTAACCTTGAGAGGGATTGCCTTCCTCAGAAAAAACTGCCACTTCCTTATCTCAGAGAATGACATATAAACTGCTTTTAACTTAATCTCATAACCATTTGATAATATTTCAAGTACAGGATATAGATGGTGCTTTGTAAACTGAGCTATCAATGTACAATGCTCATGACACCTACACACAGATAACAAATTCTGATCTTCTACTGCCAACTGTTGTTCAAAGATGCCTTTTATTCTTAGATCTTTGTACGATATAGGTTATGACTGCACAGCCAACTCTACAGATTAATATCACAGATCCCAGCAAAATAAAATTTATATGGAAACCTCAGAACTTGAATGACATGTTCCAAAGAATTTTTTCATTAAATAAGGTAAGAAAGATGCATGTAGTGAGTAAAATTACAAGAAAGTTTTTAAAATATTGGTGTGGCTGAAAAGCTACATGTCGTGGTTTAAACCCAGTCAGGTAATTCGTTCGCTCACTTCCCCCCCTTTCTTGCCCTCCCCCTGCTCCCGGAGGGACAGAGAGGAGAATCGAAAAGAATGCAACTCCCACAGGTTGAGATAAGAACAGTTTAGTAACTAAGGTATAACACAAATCACTACTGCTACCACCAATGATAATAATGATAAAGGAAATAACAAGGGAAGAGAATACAACACCTCAGCACCAGCTGACCGATAACTCGCCCCCCTCAGCCCGACCAAGCACTGACCGATACCTCCTCCAACCCCGCAGTCTCCCAGCCCTTCCGGCTAACTCCCAGTTACATCCTGGGCATGACGTGCTGTGGTATGGAATACCTCCCTGGTCAGTTTGGGTCAGGTGTCCTGTCTCTGCTTCCTCCTGGCTTCCCCTCCTCCCTGGCAGAGCATGAGGCTCACAAAGTCCTTGGCCAAACCAAAACATCTCTATCAGCTCTGTTCCCAGGCCGAAAGTCAAAACACTGCACTGCACCAGCTACCAAGAAGGGGAAAAATGACTGCTACTGCTGAACCCAGGACATTATCCACCCCTTATTCCATACCATTCACGTCATGCTCAGATCCCACATTTTCAATATACCATCACTCTTATCTAAGTGCATGGACCAGTAGCTATAAAGCTGCTGAGTCCATCTGGTCCATGATGTCAGGCTCCATCTCTTGTAACAGACTTCCAGAGCAGGAGAGACTGTGTGCAGTGTTCACACTCGTGAATAATCTGGGCAATAGTGTCCATTGCTAAGTCCACCCCTCGATCATGAGTCCATCTTTGTGCTGCATCTCTGCTCTGATGGCCTGAAGTGCCATGGGCCCACCAGGCTTAAAATAATTCACTGTCCCCTTCAGCAGTTTCTGCAGCTTGTTGCTGGGGACTCCATACAGCTGCTTTCCATCTCCGATGCTTCCAAAGCACCGGAGGGGCCCAGTGGACTAGATACTTGCCCATACTGTCCCACATGCCCTGCCACTCATGACTATCCAGCCTTGGGGAAGACCTCTTGGTCCCCCTGAATCGTCGTCTAACCCCAGACAAGACCCAAACCTGACTCTGCTTAACTTTTGAGATCAGACAAAATGGTTGTGGGTAGCACACAGTCTGTGTGTGTGCCAACATGCTGATCCCCATCACAATCAGCAGGCAGGTCCCAAGGACACCCAAAGGCCATTCAAAACCTTCAGAACTCTCAAACGATGCTGCTGTACTTGTCACTGGGGCTGGTGTAGCTGCTGTGCTTGCCGGCTCTCCCACCGCCAGCTTCTCTTTTCCTGAGTCCAGCTCTTCCTCCTCTGTCTTGCTGGGAAATGCTGCGTGGTCTTCTGCATCCTCCTGGGGCTCGGCGGGCGGCTTCCGGGAAATGCTCTCGGCCGTCGCGGAGCTGGGCTCCTCCGCGGGGCTCGGCTCGGCCGCGGGGCTCGGCTCCTCCGCGGGCCTCGGCTCTTCCGCCGCGTTCTCCCGCTGCTCTGCAGCCGCCTCCTTCCTCTCCTCGACCGCCCCGACCTCCTCCACCGGCAGCCGTCCCCGCACGGCCTCCGGCCCCGCTCCCGCCGCCGCTTGGTCCCCGGGGCCGCTCTCCCGGGCCGGTTCGGCTGCCGCCGGCTCCCGGGGCCGCTCCCCCTCAGCTCCCCGCAGCCTCACGAAGATGGAGAGTAGGGTGAGGGCCAGGACGGTGAAGAGCAGCCGGACGGCCAGGTACAAGTCCACAGCCACGTCCGTCCCGCCCTGCTGCTGGAGCCCGCCCGAGTTACAAGCCATTGCCATAAAGCACAGTGAGACAAGAACCTTAGCCCAAGCCCCACACTTGATAAACACCAACACAACAAATACTGGCTCTAAGTAAGTTACAACATTCTGAAGCTGTGAGATCAACAAGAACAACTCTGATACCCAATAAATCAGCATTGTGACGAGTGACTATTAATCCAGTCAGATCTGTTGTTATCTCAACCCCTCGTGCCCCACGTTGGGCGCCAAAAAGAACTGTCGTGGTTTAAACCCAGTCAGGTAATTCGTTCGCTCACTTCCCCCCCTTTCTTGCCCTCCCCCTGCTCCCAGAGGGACAGAGAGGAGAATCGAAAAGAATGCAACTCCCACGGGTTGAGATAAGAACAGTTTAGTAACTAAGGTATAACACAAATCACTGCTGCTACCACCAATGATAATATTGATAAAGGAAATAACAAGGGAAGAGAATACAACACCTCAGCACCAGTCGACCGATAACTTGCCCCCCTCAGCCCGACCAAGCACTGACCAATACCTCCTCCAACCCCGCAGTCTCCCAGCCCTTCCGGCTAACTCCCAGTTACATCCTGGGCATGATGTGCTGTGGCATGGAATACCTCCCTGGTCAGTCTGGGTCAGGTGTCCTGTCTCTGCTTCCTCCTGGCTTCCCTTCCTCCCTGGCAGAGCATGAGGCTCACAAAGTCCTTGGCCAAACCAAAACGTTACTATCAGCTCTGTTCCCAGGCCGAAAGTCAAAACACTGCACTGCACCAGCTACCAAGAAGGGGAAAAATGACTGCTACTGCTGAACCCAGGACACTACATTAACCTAAATACTGTATAGGCTATAAAGCAATTTTCTAAGAACAGAAATCCTATATTGTATATGAAAGAAATTATTAGCAACACTAAAAAGTTATTTCTTCGACAGTATAAAGCATAATTGAAGGGAATAAACAAAGGGTTAAGTTAATAGTGCACAGGTCTAGAACAAACTTTACCCTAAAGAACTGTGGAAAGGAAGATAATGAACAGATTTTAAAACACGCTGCACAACAGCAATTTACTCAAAAAGTGACACTGAGAAAAGGTTGGAAGAGAAATGATAATACTTAATAAACCAAATTTTCATTTTGCAGGTGTTTTTATAGATAAGGCTGCTTTTTACTGCATGTGATGTATGTTTTAGTTAGGAAGAGTTTGACACTTTTTCTTGCTTAGAGAATGGAGGTGAGGGGAAATTGATTTGGCTGAATGATTTTTTAATAAACATATCAAGCAACTTTCATCCTAAGCTTAAGCACTTTGTGAAGAAGTTTTGCATGAATTATATGACATAAAGCTACACAATTAATTTTACTTCTAAGACTGAATATATCTGATGCAGAGCATGAGTGCAGAAACTGCATTCAACTCAACATACTAGTTGGCAAGAAAAGTGTCTAACTCTACAGGTGAAATGTCTATTAATGTCTATGAAAAAATCACACCCGTAAAAATAGTTTAAACCTATTCAAAATATTTCTTATTCAGTCTGCTACAAAATGCATTTCAGTTACAGAACTTCCTATTGCAGTGAGCAGAACAAAATTTTTAGAGGACCTTATTTCAGATAATTAAGTAGTCAAACTTGTATCAAATATACTTTTTATGCCGTACCTCAGTGCCACATGTTCCTATGCAACACTGCATAAATGTATAATCATGTTTGCGGACAGAGGGGAAACACTCAAGTGAAGTGAATTACATAATTTTGAGGAGAATAAATTCACTTCATTAAAATTAAAATCAATATTCTAGAACACAGACCAGACCTACTTCTCAAACCAAGAGTTTTATAGTTATATGGAGTGTAATTAAATCTAATGACTCTTCAAAAAATATCTTGTAAGGAAAGCAGGGCAGTTCCTATTGACTTGAAAGCACTTTGGTCCAAACCCTAACAAAGATGGGATAACCTTAACAAGGACAGAAGACCTGGATGAAAATCATTTACTAAACTGGTATTTGTAAGGGCTAAGAACAATGAAAGCACTGTAAAAAATCCCACCAAACCAAACCAACCAACCAACCAACCAACCAAAACCAACCAAAAAGCATAAAACAATAGTTTTGTTACATTTCTAGTTAAAGAATAAGGTGCAGAGAAAAACAAAGCTATTTTTAGGAGAAATAAGGAGAATTTGGTAATTTATAGCATGATTAGAATTTTTGCATGACTTTTATTCTGAACTAGAAGGAGAAATAATGTGGAGTATGAATTATCCATGTGATCTGAATCAAACTTTCATGTTGAATTCCCCAGCACTTGCTAGCTTGTCCTACTTATTTCAGACCAATTTAAATGTGTTCTGTTAAATATTATTTAAAAAATCTCAGCTGTTTTTTTATATTTTCTATTTGCAATATCACACAAGCTATGTCTCACTTACTGTCTCATCTTTCACAGTAAAAAGCGACACTTTATTTAGTACAAAAAGTTCAAAACAAAGTATACAGAAGGCTAAATGCCTGTTACCTGAAATAGCCTGTTTTCCAAATGTATCCTATTTCAAGGTAAATAAAGGCTCATTTAACAAGTTGGGCATTTGGTTAGCTATACAATCTACCCTGCTGCAGGTCATAGCTTTCAAGTTATCACAGAATGATAGGTTTCATGGGCTGTTTACTTCTTAATACAATATATTACACTGAACAAAGACAAAGCTACTTCATCCTCAAAATGTCTAACAACTGCAAAACATATCATTAACACATGACACAACACTATTTTCAAGGCAGAACAGTCCCATGGATACATACCAGCAGCTTTGCTGCTGCAGAGACTGACAAAACATCTGGTTGTTAAAAAATCTTTATGTATCAGCTTTATAACTGAACTAGATTAGATATAGTGCTGTGGTGAAAGTCAGAGTGGAATAGCTATTGATTAAGGTAGTGATCAGAAATGCTGTAGTCTTGAATTTATTTCTCGGTTTTGCCAGTGGTTGCTTTTGAAATTTCATGGAAATCACTTTTGTATCCTCCAGGTTGGGAGGAGTGTCTCTCCTTCAATGCTTGTGCAGTACCTGACAAGGCAACTGAGAATAACAATGAATAATTTACCTGCTGAGTAGCACGAGTTGTATCACAGTAGAGCAAGCTCATGGGATAGCTGGATTTCTTCCTCAGGCACTGCATACCAGTATTTATGCTTTCATAAGAAAATACTTGTATGCAGCAGTTCAGCCATCACAGAAGTCATCAGCAGTAGTACCTAGTGGGGCACAGCCAGCTCTACCAAACACCACTAAGAGATAAGGGTGCTTGTCACAAACTTGGACAATTATTCTGCTTTTAGGTGCTTTGTTCTTGTCCAGGCAAACACACTACCACACAGCGAACTACTGGACTAACAGAATAACGTCATATGAGGAATAAATATGCAGTTGGTGCCTGTCTTAGGGAGTTGGAGAAGTACTGTAGTGTCAGATGTCTCCTACACATAGGAGATAAAGATGCCCTAAATGTCTCCAAATAACAAACATGCAGGTACCACAGCACTTCTGGTGCACACAACTGAATTCCTTTCAAAGGAAACTAAACCAGCAGCTTTTGTTCGAAAGCACTGCAGCATATGGCTAACTAGCACAGTCACCCACAGTGCACCTAGTAACTTTTCCCTTCAGAAATCTTCAAACCATATGTTCAAATGCTGACAGTAGATCAAGGGAACAAGTAATCAGAATAAACCCTTGAATCACTTATAATAAAGATATGCATAGTCTCAGTCATAATCGCCTCAATCTACTTACCATATTGCAATGAAATATCTAATGTAAAGAAAGCCACAATTAAACTGATTTCAAATTTGTTATATGGCAAATTCTGGGTTTCTGTGTCATTTCAAAATCTGCCATCATTAGAGCAGCAAGGATGAAAAGTTTAGAAGTAATCTTGGGACAAATTTTTTCAAATTGCTCTGATTATTTCAAAGAGTACCAGGAAACAAAAAAAAAACCCAACCCAACCCAAAAAACAAAAAACAAAAAAGAAAAAGGGCATTATTCAGAGATGAGTGCAAAATTCCCATTTGAGTCAAGTTCTGGGAGCATGCTTTGCTGGAACACATTTTTGTTAAGATGGTGACATTTTCTACTCAGTAGAACCAGTTTCAGATTGACGTAACACTGTTAACTTCTGGGTTCAAATCAAGCTATGAGTGACAGCCATCCCTCTCATGCCTTTCTCCTCTGAATATTTTTCCAAGACAGTTTTCTTCTTTTACACTCTCTTACACTGTTCTTTGTGAAATTCTTCTCTTTGCCCAGAGACATTGTTTGCTCTGTAACTTCCAAACTGCTGTAATTTGCCTTGCTGGGACATTCTAATTTTCTGCTACTCCCTCAGAAGTAGTAGAAGTACTACATTCCTCAGGATGAGGTCTGACTCCTTTTTCATTTCCACCAATCAGTACTACTAACATCCTCCAATTAACACTCTCATAGTCTATCAAGCGATAAAAAAGGAATTCTGCACAACTGAATTGTCTCTGTTTTTAACCTGTCATTAACTCTTTGAAATTGCCTCCAAGTTGTTAGCTGGATTCTTAGGACTGCAGTCAGATAAGCATCCTGCTAAAGACAATAAAAAGGTACTATCCAGTAGCTGCTGAATAACTGAGCACCTAGGGAATATTACTGATGGAAAGAAAGGATTACAAATTGAATGGCTGTCAAAAATAGTAGTTTGACACTGTTGATGCAGATTAGAGTGAGACTTTTATGACAAAGTTCTATGAAATATGAGAAATATTCATACAGTTACCATCTGAAACTAATGGAAATATCCCCATCTTTAGAAAGTAAGTCCCTTCCCCATCATACTCCTTTCCAGTAATTTAGACTCAGTCTTTGTGTCATTTCTGGCAGCCACATATGTAAGTGTGGAAAATAATTTTTATTTTATAAATTAAGACCTTTTAGAAGCAGTCTTACTCATGGGCCCATTTTATGAATATGGAATATGCAAACTTTCATATTACTCCTTCTTCATATGTATCCACTGAACAACTGAGAAGTAGATTTCCGGGGGAATTTATCTGTAACCTAAGTCATTCCTTGGACAAGAAGTGAACAATCTGAATGCAAAAAAACCAAACTTCTCTGCATAAAACATACACTGAATAACAAACAGCCTCAAAACCAGCAGCAGGTTCACAGGCTATTCACAGGCAAGACAAGGGGCTGTTTCCAGTCAGGACAATTAGGCATCACAGCTTGTTCAGGGCAACTGTGGACCGAAGGGCCTATGTGGATACTGCTTTAACTATTTTACCAATAGAGTATCTTCTGTACCGAGTCAGGAGTTTCTGGGTGAATATCCCAGGTCCTTCCTCCTGCAGTGGCCTGCACTTGCATTATAATGAAAGAAAATAGAAAATAAAAATAATTTCTTAGAAGCACAGAACTGACATATTGTAAGACAAAGTCAATTACCTTCTTGTGCCACTATGACAGTATGATCAGCAGTATTTCCAGTTTGTTTTTGCAAAGTCATTGGCAGCAACTCCACTGCTTGAAGATGCACAACTGGGGTAGACTTCTAATAACATTTTGCTGAATTAAGTTTGTGCATATTCATAACTATGTTATTTATGCATTTTGTATATCATAGATCTAGTTGAAGATGTCCCTGCTGATTGTAGGGGGTTTGGACTAGATGACATTTAAAGGTCCCTTCCAACACAAACTATTCTATGATTCTTTCATAATACAACAGAAGTTAAACAGTTCAAGAATTTTCAAGGTTAACAGAACAAATAATTTCCTTTATTGAATTTCTAGTGCTTACACTAATGCAAGACAATAGACATCTGCTTTTCAATTTGACAGGACTATAGAAATGTTTCCTTCAAGAATAAAATAGAATCATTATGTGTAGTGGCAAGAATGAGATAATGACCAGCTATGTACTTGCATTTATACCTTTCAGGGAATACTGCATCTTTGAAGGGTAACAGCAAATGAGCACAGAGTCTCATTTAAAGAAGAGGGAGACCCCTACACTGAGAAGAATCTAGTCCCATTGCTCAGGGCAGTTCTGGAGAATACAGATCCTACAGTGATGAGGCTGGAGTAATACCTTGATACTTTCACACTTATTCTAAAGGATGTCAATTGAGACATAAAGAATCCCCTCCTCTATGCTATTCTGGAACACAGAGTATGACAGAAAGGTAGTTCCATCAAGTTTCCAACAAGAAAATAGAGTGCTCCCTGATTCCCAACTACATATGCCAACTAAATTGCATAAAAAGAAAATCCTAGCAATTCCCAATGTCGATGTATTAGCATTGAAATGCTAATCTGGACTTTAATTAATGTTAAATTAGTTACAGAGGAATAAAATTACATCAACATAAAAATCAAAAGAACTAAGAATAATTTTCCACATAAGATAAATATTTCTACTTTACATGGGAATTGCAATAAATGATTTTTATGTCAAGTTAATTGATGCCAAACAAGAGTGAAATTCCCTTGGAAGTGAATATTGCATTCACATTATTTCCAATAAAAACAATTAACTGCACTGTATGCTGTTAACATAAGAATATGATTGCCACAGTCTCTACATTAAACCTCAAAATGCTGTACCATACACTCAGGAAGATTTAATATACTATGACCCTATCCACACAGAAAAAGGATGAAATACAAATTTTAAAAACTCTGCCTACATTTAATTGCCTTTGCAAAAGTACCCATCATCCCAAATGAGGTTTTCATCTCAGTGACAAGAGATGAGAGAAGAGAAAAAACTTTTGACGGTTAACACTTGCTTTGATTTCAAAAACCTACTCAAATGGGTAGTAGGCCAAACAATCTCTTACTGCTACAGCGTTTTGCCTTGTTGAAGTGATTAAATTGAGGGGGTTTGTTTTGGTTTTTGGCTGGGTTTTTTTTCCTTCTGATAACTTATATGAGTTCTAAGTAAGTTTTCAACAGCTCTTGAGATAAGAATAATTGCAATAGACAAGCATTTTGAAATTGTCATCTAAATGGCATAACCTGCTTTATGTGCAGTATGTGTATCTTATACATAGTTTCACCACTGCTATATAAAAATACACAACCAGAAGTTCTCCAGCTGTGCATATACTTGCATTAAAAATACAGCATCTTGAATACAAGCTGTGTGTCCCTGAAAGAACAGTAGCAATTAGTATATGTGCAGCAATTATTCATGAAATTATTTGATGCAACCCTAGGCTAAAACAGGTATCTAACATACATGGGATGAATCATGACAATTTTCAATTGACTCTTGAGAGCACCTAGCTGAAATTAGACAAGTCAAGATCTCACCTTCATGTTAGAATTTTCTAAGTGATAGTGAGGCCTCCAAGTCTTTTCCAAGTCTAGTTTTGTTAGAATACACAATTGTATAAGACCTCTTTCAAAACTTTGACTTACAGTCCTATTGACTTCAGTGAGCATGAGTGATTAATGAGTCTTAATTTTCAAGTGGAAAAATAGAATTACTTAGCAAAGGGTCAATACATCAATCATCAAAATGTATTTTGATTGCCTGAAAGAGTTTAAGGTTGATAGAAGGGAACTGAACACACTTAAAAACATAACACACTGCCTGTAAAAACATTCTCAGCCACTTCCAATTCAAGATGTCACATTTATTTTTCCATTATAACTGCAAGAATGAATAACTAATCTCCCAGAACTCTTCAAGAATAAGTTAGGGTTTAATGATTAAGTTTTCTACTGTTCTTGTTAGAAATAAGAAACGTTGAATCCCTGACACAAAAACCATCAGAATATTAAACTATATTTCTCATACAATTTTCTGAATAAGAAACTGACCTTCAATGCTGACTTTGTTTTCCCTTTTGTTTTTATTCCACTTAGTAAATTGTTCCTTTTTAGAATCTCCTCTTAGCTGGCAATATGAAAAGAGGTAAAAACAGATTGAATCAGCAGGATTTCAGAAGTTGCAGTCTATCAAAAATTCCATCTTAGTGATCTGAAAAAGCATTCTTTGCTCAGATAAAGTAGCTCTTTGTCACCCAAGCAAATGACAATAATAGATTAACATGTTACCATACTCCCTGGAGTATGTTTTTAAGTCAGTGCAGACACTCCTTCCCTCCCTCCTCCTCTTATCCCCCTCCCAAAATTAAATTTGTTTTTGAAAAATGAACACAATATTTTAGCCATGCAAATATATATTTCTTTAATCAACAGAGAAATCAAACTGAAAGCCAGATTTTTCTCCCCTTACTTCCACTACTTCACAACATCCTAGACCTGCAGAACAGCTAGAAACTAGGATGACCAGGTTCCTTAGACAGGTTTATAGTTGCTTTATATCCTTGAAATAGTAGATATCAAGAAAAACATAGTCAAATTTGAGCCTGAGGCTGTAAACATTATTCCAGATACAGAGCTAACCTTTTAAATGTGGCAGGTACAGAATGTCTGCCTAAGGCTGCAGACAGCTTGAAACAATCATGTGGCAAGGTATATATTATCACCTTCATTTAAATGCAGAATTAACTCACAAATCTAATTTGACTGAATATTAATGGAGTTAATTGCTAAAGTGCTGCTAAATGTATTATTTTCTGGTTTATTTATTTACAAAAGAAAAGTAATCATAGAATAGTTTGGGTTGGAAAGGACCTTAAGATCATCTAGTCCCAGTCCCCCTGCCATGGGCAGGGACACCTCACACTAGACCATGTCATCCACGGCATTGTCCAGCCTGGCCTTGAGCACTGCCAGGGATGGACCATTTACCATGTCTTTGGTCAACCTGAGGCAGTGCCTCACTACCCTCACAGTAAGGAAATTCTTCTTTTTATCTAACCTGAACTTCCCCTGTTTAAGGTTAAACCCATTACCCCTTGTCCTATAGCTACATTCCCTGATGAAAGAGTAATGAGGAATATCTTTGTAGATTCTAACTAATTTTGACAGTTAATCAGAAGATTAGGTGTATACCATCCTACATTTCAAGCTAAGGTGACGGTAAAACAAGAGTATCCCAGAGATATTTCAGAGGCAGAATAATTTTTAAACCCCAGCTGCAATAGTCCCTGAAACATTGCAAATACCATACAAGAACTACACCCTTTGCACCCACTGAGAAGTGTGCCCTAGGATCCAGTTTTTACAGACAATAGAAAACCTCTGTAATTTATATAAGCTGAGTTTGAATTAATTCCTTAATGATTAGGCAGCAAAAATACTTCAGGCTGAGAGACAGGCATGTTTAGAAAACAAAATGCCAACAGACTCTCCTATCAGAATAACAGGTCTACACACACAGCATTTCTAATTAAGAGGTTGCATAAAATAGGATGTTTCTTATTTATACCGACGTGTTTGCTTTAAGCAACCATAATTTAGGGGAAAAGACTGGGAGAAAATAGAGAGAAATGTGGTGTATGTGTTCACGTTTATGATTCATAGATGATTAAACAACCTGTCTACCACTTCACATGGTGCAATTATTTATCACACACTAGTGCAGATCTAATAAATACACACAGAGATAAGACTCACTGGTTCTTACCTTTGAAAAAACAGGTCTATAAGTGGTGATGGAAACCTTCAAACTTGGCTGGCAAGTTTGCTAGTCAGCAAGAGATGGCATATTAAAAAGACTGAAAACTAAAATTGAAAAGAACTAGAAGAAAATTCTCCCTCTTCACCTGCCCAAACAACATTCACTTATGGCTCCTTCAGGTCCTTTCCTGAGTTAAAATTAAAACCGAAATAAATTGGAATGAACTGAATTAAAATAACACTATAAAGATTTTTAATAACTAATTTACAAATTTCTCATAGATTGCTCAGTCAGTATTCTTTCAAACAAAGCTAAGACATGCTGGTGTCAATACATTCAAAAATATTCTTACAGTTTTGAATGTTTAATATTTCTACTAAATTTTTGTTTAGAGCAAACAACAAAATATGGACTTGGATTTAAAACCCACTGCAAACAATGGGAGAGCTTACAAGCATCTCCATGCACTTCTGCTTAGGTCCTAAATGAACGAATCAAAACAAAGTCCCAGGTGGCACACGTAAAGCATAGTAAAAGTCGAACTTAATACATATGTCCTACACATACTCACAGAAATTTTACAGTAGTGATAAAATAGAAGTGCACTTGCTGTTAGTCTTTCCAGATAATTTTTATCAAAAATAAAGATGTCACCAACCTTAGTAACAGATATTTTTTGTTTTATTTATGTATATTTCTGACACAAAGTAGATATTCATTAAACATATTGACAGAATGTAAAGCGAAACACCACTCCTATTTAAGTTCAGGTTTACTAAGCATAAAGGTCTTTTCAGTCATCCTATGAGAGAAAAAGGAATAGAGATGAGGAAGCCATCAAGTGAAAATCTGTTAACAAACAACATTTAATATAAGTATTTCTCTCCTGCGATCTCTGCATCTAGTCTGCACACAATAAGGGAGGATAAATGTCATACATTTTTCTCTCTGAAATGCTGTATCAGGTGTTATTTGTTGGAAGAAAAAAGGTTATTAAGAGCTTGTAGGAAAGAACAGTGGCTTTTAAAAAAGACTTTTTTTTTAAGCTTAAATTTAAAATTAAAAGGGGTCTTCTAATTTAATGTTAGTGTCATACTTATGCTGCATTTCTTTTCTTTAAAGCAATAGTCAGTGAACCGGAAAATCATTGTTGAAGCTCTCTGCCATATTCACGAGAATGCGCTACTGATGGTATATTTTGTGTGAATAAGCAAAACCAGTCTCTGTTCTACATTCTTTCAAATCAGATACTGTCCCTCAGTGGGACATGGGAAATAAAAAAAAACAAATCAAACCTTAAACAGCTTTGTGAGAACACTCAGTATCAGCTTTGAGAGGTCATGGCGAACTGAAGGTTTCTGATGACTGCAAAATGCCAAACATCACACCCATGGGCAAAAGGCATTAACAGGAGTTGTATGCCAAGTCACCCCAACCTCGCTTTCTGGAGAGTAATGGAGCTAGTCTAAGAAGAAACCACTTTCAGGCATATAATAAAATGATGACTGGGTACAACCAGCATGACTTACCAAGGGCAAAGGGTACATAACAAACTTAATGGCCACAGCTGATGAGACGACCAGCTTTGCGAAGAGGAAGAGAACAGCAGATGTAGTTTAACTCTTGAAAAGCATTCAGCACAGTATCCTATAGTATCCTTGTAGCCAAGCTGGTGGTGTAAATATACTTGTGAGATACGGAAGTGGGAAGAAAACTGGTTGGGTCGCTAGGTCCATTATGATAAGGATACAAATCCATCTGGGATCTGATAACTAGAGGTGGGAGATTACCTATTAAATGGATCTCTGACAGCAATCAGTGTTGTTATGTATGAAATATCTGGTATTTGTTGTATTTTTATTTCCCTTTTCTAGTTTAGTGTTAAGCGCTCATTAGTGAATACAAATGCTGGTATCACCTTAATATCAGGATGAGCTCAGAACTACTGAGATAAAGTAAAAATGCTTACTGGTAAATCATGCTAATACATTTTCCTAGCAAGTGGAACTAAATGTAACTCTATAGAAAGCTAGCTTTAATATAAGCAAAGAAGATAGATTATTTTTTAAATCAAAAATTGATTAAAAAATACCTAAAATAATCTCAGGAATAATGCCACCAGAAAGTTTTAAATATTACTCCTAGTATTTTATTTCCTTTATTACCAAGAAATCAAGAAACTTCTTTGCCACTTTAAAAGCATACAAAAATGTTGAGGCAAATTTTATTTGCCTTAATGCTCTTTCAAGGCAGAGAATTAATAACTGTCTGTGAATATATCATGCAGGCTACTTTCACATGCACAAGAACAGTTTAAAAATACACACCCTCCAGCAAAAAAAAAACCAAAAAAAACAACCCAAACAACGCACCCTTAGAGGACAGATCAGACTAATTTTCAAGATTTTTGTGTATTATAAAGGGAGCCTTTAATTGTATTCCATTTCTATCCCTCTGTCTAGGAACTTGTGAAACACTTTGAGTCAATGCATCCTGGCAAATTAACAAACACACTTGTGTTTCATGCCTGAAAACATTCATGCTAATCTATATTCATGGCAAGATGTTCCAACTTCTCATAAGTACCAAAAGAACAGGAGCCTCTTGTTTTTCTTCTGAATATAAGAAAAGCCCTTGAGAGAATAATTTCTGCTATAACAGATGACCCCAAGACTACAATATGCACTGTTATGTTGTTTTATCTGTCTTGTTCAAAAGCAAAAGTAAATAATTTACAGTAACTGATGCTACAAAGATGACTGCTTAGGAAAGATGGATTGTTTCAACTTAGCTTGTTTTAGGACCATCCTTCTCAGTTATTTACATGTGAAAGCTGAAGTACTTCAAAATGGGTTTGGAAATCCTGTGTTCTACCCCTTTAAAAAATCACTTCCAACATAAATCCAGCACAGTACTTGTCTGGAAACTAGTTATTTTTTTGATGAGTGCATTCTGACCCCTTTAATCCAATTCAGTGATTTTCCCAACAAAACACTCAAAATTTAAAGCTGTTTTTCATCAGACACATCTGCATTGTAAAAAATAAAATAAAATTTGTAAAATGCTAAAGAAGGTCTCAGAAACTGAAAGTTGGTGTCTGTGCATTTACTATTATGCACTGATAGATCTTAAAAGGTGCAACAGGAAGAAAGTTATGCTACAGGTAGATGCTCTTCTAAAGGCAAATACAACTAACCTAGGTCTACTCTGTTTCAGTGCGTCCAGTCAGCACTGTCAAGTGCTCCATACCTGCAGTGCTCTTGCCAGATTAAATGAGAAGATTCTCACACCATTCTCAGATTAATCTGCACTTTGCAGAATAAGGCTCTAAATGGTATTTGACTCGACAGTCATCATCCAGTAGAAAAGGATTTGGCCACTGCAGAAAGCCAACCATGATTAAATCTGGGTTATGTGTCACTGATTAAGTGTAAAAAAGCCTTTTATACACATTTACACAATGCAAAGCTTCTGATATAGATCCAAAATAAAAATTTCTAAAACTTGGCAGCTGTAGAATTCATTGATTAGACTACATCTCTAAGAATTGAAGCCAAATTTCCAGCTACATTTTCAGAGTAGATTTTGACTGGACAGTTAAGGAATAAAAATGGTCATGCAGCATCTGTGAGGAAGCATTACTGCCTCTGAAAATAGTTATGGTTGTGCTTTAGTAAAGTACTTAGGATGAGACCCAAAAAGTGGATACTTAGATATCCTAAAATACATCATAAGAAGATTTTAGATGTTCTAAATCTAAAAGAAAGCTACAAACCACAAGGACTACTTCACATACCTAAATCCTGGCAGAAAGCTTAGTCAGGAGTCAGTGTTCTCTTCTCCCTTATATTCTGAGACACTATGCTCTTAAGCTGACCATCCACTACTTATCGGAAACCCACAATTCATAAACACGTCGTCTCGCACTCAGGCTTCTTTAAGAGCCAGTCTAATGGCTGTTTTCAGCATTCTGTTTTCAGCATTCACTGACAACTATTTGGTGGTCACCTAAACCTCACCAACAAGCTTGTTCTCTGAATCTTTGTTTACCAGGTGAGTACAATGCCCTGTTTTACAACCACACACAACAGAAGTTCCAAAATTCCAAGGGGACTTTTTGCCCAAGGTTGCTCAAATTCCTGTCTCCCAAGTGAAGACTGACCAAGTATCTAAGGGCTAATTTAACATGGGACGCAAAGAAAAGCTTTTCCTAGCCATCATGCTGAAATGTGCTAGAAGGGATATATTTCAGAAAGTACTGAAATATATGAAAGCTAACCACAAGAGAGAAAGAAAGGCTAGGATGATCACTTCAGGTTTACAGAATTGCCCATCTTATTTTTAGATCTATGTAACACTGAGGCATGATCATAATAGCTCTTCAAGACTAAACTTAAGAAGAGCTCAGGATTAGACTAATAAACTGCTTTTGAAATTCAGGGCATAAATCATGTCACAGTAAATTTTTCAGGATGCTTCTGGACCTCACTGAAAATACAAAGTTGCATCTCACTGTGTGACCAGCATGTAACAGGTGTTAGCAAAATGCTGATCACTTCAGACAATAACCTGAAATAGTAATATTTAGCAGGGGAAAAATATCTTACCCCAAAAATTAACACCAGACACAGTGATGAGTAAAATGCAAATCAGAAAAGCACTAAGGCCACTTAAAGTGAAATGATCACCAACAACAATTCCCTATGAAATACCTCCCAGGGCCATAATCAGTTGCACTATGAGGACAGCTTGAATCTTTCTCTGAAATGCCCAGTACTGCTAATCGACTAGAGACAAGATGCCAGTCATGACCGACTTTTATTCTGCAACATAATTCTTAGGAACTGGAAATGGAATTCTCCAGAGATGATGTGGGAGGTACCCAGTAACATGTAGGCATCAAAAAACAGATAATAAAATTTAGTAAATGTTATCTGCAATACATTTTACATGATGTAAACAAAACTAAATTAAAATACAATATGACAAGCAGAGAAAGCTCATTCAGCAAACAAGATCCTTCAAAAGACAGCATTTGCAGTGCTCAGAAAAAGCCTACCAATTTGAAGCAGATAAGTAAGGACCATTATCAGAGGGATAATAACCATCTCATACTTATGCATGCAGCATAATGAACGGAATAGCACAATAAGGCAGATATGTTAGATTAGCATAATTTCGTTCCACTATTCAAATGTGTAAGTTGGAAATGGGTTTTGTTTCACTTACTGCTTTTCTCCGTGGGTTTTAAACATTTTATTCAAAATCCAGGCTCTGTTTTATTTTGGTTTTAGCCCATTATCTGCAATTACCATCTACCTTGCCTCTGTTTTACCCATGGATACAGCCTTTCAATCCATCCTAACAGTCTTACTGGCCATGATAGTACATTGACTAGTAATATCTTTATAGTATTTCAGATAGATATTATAAAATGTTTCTCCATTTATGTGGTTGTATATTTAACTTCCTTTGACTAAGAGTTCCCTCTGTCAGAAATACAGTATTTGGAGCTTTAAGAACTCTTTCAGAATATTTATTCCTGTTAGAAATGTCTCCTTTAACAATTTACATCTATTGTATTAAGTAATTAGCTTGTAATTTACCAGTACTGGTCAAAAAGTAATTACTGCACACAAAAGTCTAACCTACTGTACATGAAAAACTACTATATTTAATTCATTCACTCACATTCAATCTAACAACTTGTTCCTAAAGGAATTCACTGTTAGTCAACTTGAAGGCTCTACAAAGGGATCTGAACAGGCTGGATCAATGTGAAGAGGCAAACTGTATGAGAACAACAAGGCTCAGTGCCAGGTCCTGCACCCGGGCCACAACAACCGATTGCAATACTACAGCCTTGGGGAAGAGTGGCTGTAAAGCTGCTCGGTGGAAAAGGACCTGGGGGCGCAGGCTGAACATAAGCCAGCAGTGCTCCCAGGCAGCCAAGAAGGCCAATGGAATCCTGGCCTGTATCAGAATTAGCATGGCCAGCAGAGCCAGGGAAGTGATCATCCCCTTGTACTGAGCACTGGTGAGGCTGTATCTCAAAACCTGTGTTCATTTCTGGGCCCCTCACTACAAGAGAGAGAACGGAGTTGTTGGAATGTGTTCAAAGAAGAGCAATGAACCTGGTGAATGAACCAGAGCACAAAAGTCTTATGAGGAATGGCTGAGAGAACTGAGGTTGTTTAACCTGGAGAAAATGAGGCTCAGGGGAGATCTCATTGCTCTCTACCTGAAAGGAGGATGTAGTAAGGTGGGTGTTGGTCTGTCCTCCCAGGTAACAAGTGATAGAAGAGGAAACAGCTTCAAGTGCTAGGAAAGGCTTAGGCTGGGCATTAAGAAAAATTTCTTCACTGAAAGGATTGTGAAGCATCGGAAGAGGCTGCCCAGGAAATTGGTGGAGTCACCATCCCTGGAAGTATTTAAAAGATGTGTAGACGATGCTTAGGGACACGATTTTGTGGTAGACTTGGCAGTGCTAGGTTAACAGCAGAACTCCATGATCTTAAAGGTCTTTTCCAACCTAACCGATTCCATGATTTTATGATTCTAACTGATCATTAAAAAGAAGCAATTTACAGAAATTTGAAAAAAGACTGCTTTTGCTTTAAAGAGAAAATAAAATTGCAACTATATGGAAGCAATGCTACAGATTAAAGATCTTTTATATCAGAACAAAAAATTGATACTGACTGTATTTAACAGATAGTTGATCCACTGTGATGTGTATTTATTCAGATGAGTTACATTTTATTAGAGTACAAACACAACCTGTTTATTATAGAGATGCAATAAGGAGGCCAGGGAATTAGGAGTTCAGGATTACTGTATGAAACTGTCGTGGTTTAAACTCAGCCACGCAGTCACGCTCGCTCACTCCCCCGCTTCTTTCCCACTCCCCACTCCCAGAGGAATGGGGAGGAGAATCAAAAGAATGTAACTCCCACAGGCTGGGATAAGAACAGTCCAGTAACTAAGGTATAACACAAAACCACTACTGCTACCAGCAATAATAATAATGATAAGGGAAATAACAAGGGAAGAGAATGCAATACCACCTGTCGATACTCAGCCCGACTGAGGAGTGAGCCAGCCCTTCCGGAAAACTGTCAGTTACATCCTGGGCATGATGTGCTGTGGTATGGAATACCTCTTTGGCTAGTTTGGGTCAGGTGTCCTTTCTCTGCTTCCTCCCAGCTTCCCCTCCTCCCTGGCAGAGCATGAGACTCAGAAAGTCCTTGGTCAGACTAAACATTTGAGCAGTAACTAAAAATATCAGTGTTATCAGCACTGTTCTCAGGCCAAAAGTCAAAAACACAGTGCTGCACCAGCTACTAAGAAGGAGAAAAATGACTGCTACTGCTGCACCCAGGACAGCATCTCATAAGGCAAAGTGCTCTGGGAAACAAACAAGACAATAAGAAATAACAATAGCCCTCATTTTGTATTCTCCAGGCAGAAATCAGTGCAACTGTTGTGTATGTATCCTTCCAGAACAGACTGAAAGTTACCACAGCATATGCATAATGAAAACAGGTACAAAATATTAATAAGTTAGTGTACTATTTTCAATAATTCCCCACTACCTTTCAGCTGAAATGCCATCTGAATAAGATGATCAATCCTGCTAATAAAATTATTTATTGAAACCACTTCCTATAACACAAAATAGCCAGGGAGTAATAAAACTATTAAACTAATAAAAGTATTAAACTAGTAAACTGAAAAGCAAATAAAACTACAATTATTCTGATCATACACTAGCATTTTCCCCCAGATTACAACATTATACTTGCTTCTAAAATAATAATCTCAAAAGGGTTTCCTCATAGGTAGCGAAAGATAGTCATGTCTGCACTATTCCTCAAGGCAGTTGAGAAAATAATGGTAATAAGAACAGAAAGTCATTTATTTACCATGCTAAATGAGATTTTCTGAGCTTGAGTTTTCTGTTTCACAACATGCAGCTGCATGGCTTTTTGTCAGGTGACTATTAGAGTATTGGGGTGTTTGGTCTGGCACAGCTTGCAGTCATTGCAACTTCTTTCTATAAAACAAAGTCATTCTTCATTGTGTATATTTGTTTCTGCTCGATTTCACAACTTGATATGCTGTCAGTTGGCATTTATTCTGTACTCTAAATCAATTTTTCTTTAGCACAACACCACCTCTCCCATAAAAGGTCTGATCCAGAAATATAACAATATGGAAATATGGAAAGCATACATCATTACTCAATGTGGTATTTATCTGTTAATACATTTTGACTTGTTTCATGAAGGGGTTTTTCATTTTTCAAAACCAAGGAAGCAGTTTTGCTCAAACCCAATCAATTGAATCCCAAAACATCAAAGAGCACCCTCTTTATGTGTCTTTTTATGTATATAAAGGCATTTTTTCAATATTCTGATTTCTAGAAATTAAATCCATTAAACAATCCACAAAAAATATGGAACACAGTCAGGTGTTACCAAATCAAAAGACTTAAAGATATTATCAAGGTAAAACAGATCCACGGAATCAACTGTGTGTTTTTATACCATCTGTCATTATGTTAGATCAAGGCTGGATTTTGCATGACACTGAAACCCCATTACACTAAGGGAGAAGTATACTGAATCACAATATTAATGAAGAATCCAGCTAACAGAAGACAACTTCCCTATTGATCTCCCAGATATGCTTTGAGAATAAGACAGAACAAAGTACAGTACCTTTCTACAGTTATATTGTCATTTCACTAACATTTTTTCACAGCTGGACGCTTGACCCAAGAGGTTTTAGCTAGGTCCCTGTACACAGCACATACATGATGCATCTATAAATGTATGTTGGTCACCCATTTATTCACTTCCCAAAGTAAAGGATAAGGGAAAAATACGTTCCGTAAGATGTGGGGAAAAATCCAAAATATAATATGAAAAACACATGAACACATTAAATACATATGTACTCACACAGGGCAGTGCATGATTTAGTAAGAGAAATTAAGATTTTATTTAGCACCTGTCCTGGGTTCAGCAGTAGCAGTCATGTTTCTCCTTTGTGGTAGCTGGTGCAGTGCTGTGTTTTGACTTCCAGCCTGAGAACAGTGTTGGTGAAGCCGATGTTTTCAGTTGTTGCTAAGTGATGTTTGCCCTGACCAAGGACTTTGTGAGGCTCATGCTCTGCCAGGGAGGAGGGGAAGCTGTGGGGAAGCAGAGATGGGGCGCCTGACCCAGGCTAGCCAGGGAGGTATTCCATACCACAGCATGTCATGGCCGGGGTGGGGGGTGACTGGGAGTTACCCGGAAGGACAGGGGCTTCTGGGTGGAACTCGTTTTCTTGGCCGGTGGTATCGTATTCTCTTCCCTTGTTATTTTCCCTTATCATTGTTGTAGTTGGTGGTGGCGGTGGTGATTTGTGTTGTGCATTGGTTGCTGGACTGTTCTTGTCTCGGCCCGTGGGAGTTGCACTCTTTCGATCCTCCTCCCCGTTCCTCTGGGAGCGGGGAATGGGGGAGCCCCGGGGGGGGGACGACACGGACCTCGATTGTTGTCAGCTCGGCACCACTCACTGGGAGTGAGTGAACGAGTTACCTGACTGGGTTTAAACCACGACAGTTCTTTTTGGTGCCCAACATGGGGCTCGAGGGGTTGAGATAAGAACAGATCTGACTGGATTGATAGTCACTCGTCACAATGCGGATTTATTGGCTCTCAAGGATGTTCCTCTTGATCTCACGGTTTCAGTATATCGTATCTTACATCCATCTGGTATTTGCTGTATTAGTGTTTTTCAAGTGTGGGGCTTGGGCTAAGGTTTTTATCCCATTGTACTTTATGGTAATGACTTGTAATACAATAGAATCATTGATCATGAAACTGATCTGGCTTATGTTCCCAGTGTGGTCATCACCTTTATACTTTGGGAGGACCCTCCCAGTCGTCCCCCCCAGACCAATTACATTTGAGAGTTTTACTTCACTACCGAACAACTGCAAAATCCAGAAGAATTAGTAAAACACTTAAATGAGGTGTGTGGTCATTCTGGCCATACCAGAGATGGACAAATCATGGCAACGTGCTGGGGCACAGCAGCTGCAACACTAAGCACCTTCAAAAGGAAAAGAAGCATCGACAAGTACAGTCGCTACTCAAACTTTGGCCTCAATGAACAGAGCAGCTACCCCAGTGGCAAGTACAGCAGCTGCTCAAACTTCAACTCCGAGCAACAGACAGCGCGGTTACCCCAGCTCCATGCACAGCAGCTACACCACCCCACCCCCAGCAACAAGTACAGTTGCTACTCAAACCACAGTGATAATCACTGCAGCCAAACCAGAGGACCAATTCGTATCAATATAGGTTGCCCCTGTACTCAAGAGAACAAGCAAAAAGGAGGCAAAAAGGGTGAAGCGAGATAAAGAAACAATGAATTCACCACCCGGTCCAGAATCTGATCAGGAGTCATCATCACATGACGAAGAAGAAGAAGAAGAGGTAACTTCTCGACCTCGGACCTCAACCGAGCTGCGGAATATGTGAAAAGATTTTACCCGTCAACCAGGGGAGCACATCATCACCTGGTTACTCCGATGCTGGGACAATGGGGCCGATGGTCACGAACTAGAAGGTACAGAAGCCAAGCAGCTGGGATCACTTGCTAGAGAAGGGGGAATTGACAAAGCAATTGCAAGAGAGAAAAAGTCCCTCAGCCTTTGGAGGCGGCTCTTGGCAGCTGTGAAAGGAAGGTTTCCGTACAAGGACGATGTTACGAGTCGTTCGGCCAAGTGGACTACTATAGACAAAGGCATCCAGTCTCTGAGGGAATCGGCCATCGTAGAGATGATCTATCACATCAGCTGAATGACGGGCATACACCTATAGATCCAGATGAAGTTGAATGTACACGACCCATGTGGCGAAAACTTACACGGAATGCACCGTCATCATATGCCCATTCATTGGCAACAGTAACCTGGAATGACATAGTACCACTAACAGTGGATGAAATGGTTCATAAACTCCGAGAGTTCGAAGACAATCTCACCCCTTCCATCATCTCAGCTGTGAAAAAACTGTCCCAGGACCTCGAACAATTGAGGGACGATCTATCTGATTTATCCAGCTCCTCACGTGTACCAACACACGTCTCAGCTATTAACAAAAGGCATCCTATTGTTCAAGAGAGGAGATACAGGAGGTATACGCCATGGGGTACCCTATGGTTTTACCTGCTGGATCACGGAGAAGACATGACAAAGTGGGATGGAAAACCTACTTCAGCTTTGGAGGAACGGGTGAGTGAACTGAAGAGGGGAGCAAGGGCCAAGACTGATCGTCCCATGAGAGCTACGGCTTCAATCTCTGGTGAGCAGTTTCCCAGATGGAGTGGAAGAGCTGATTTTACTCCAGCTCCTGTGATAACGAAGAATAATCCCTTTCACCACGACTTAAGTGTCCAACGCTGTGACGACCATTAGAGGGGCCCTGCCTCCAGCCAGGTGGAGCTAGGGGACAGTCGGATTTACTGGACTGTGTGGATCAGATGGCCTGGCACATCAGTCCCACAGAAGCATAAGGCTCTAGGTAGATACCGGTGCACAGTGTACCCTGATGCCATCAAGCTGTCAAGGGGCGGAACCCATCTATATTTCTGGAGTAACAGGAGGATCCCAAGAGTTGACTGTGCTGGAGGCTGAAATCAGCCTGACTGGGAGGGAATGGCAAAAGCACCCTATTGTGACTGGTCCAGAGGCTCATGCACCCTCGGTATAGACTACCTCAAGAGAGGGAACTTCAAAGACCCAAAAGGGTACCGGTGGGCTTTTGGTATTGCTGCATTGGAGACTGAGGAAATTGAGCAGCTGTCCACCTTGCCTGGTCTCTCAGAAGATCCCTCTGCTGTGGGGTTGCTGAAAGTTGAAGAACAACAAGTGCCAATTGCGACCACAACAGTGCACCGGCAGCAATATCGCACCAACTGAGACTCCCTGATTCCCATCCATCAGCTGATCCGTAAACTGGAGAGTCAGGGGGTGATCAGCAGGATCCGCTCACCCTTTAATAGCCCTATATGGCCAGTGTGAAAGTCTAATGGAGAATGGAGACTAACAGTAGACTGTTGTGGCCTGAATGAAGTCACACCACCATTGAGTGCTGCCATACCGGACATGCTAGAACTTCAGTATGAACTAGAGTCAAAGGCAGCCAAGTGGTATGCCACGATTGATATTGCCAATGCATTTTTCTCAATTCCTTTGGCAGCAGAGTGCAGGCCACAGTTTGCTTTTACTTGGAGGGGTGTCCAGTTCACTTGGAACCGACTGCCCCAGGGGTGGAAACACAGCCCTACCATTTGCCATGGACTGATCCAGACTGTACTGGAACAGGGGCAAGCTCCAGAACACCTGCAATACATTGATGACATTATTGTGTGGGGCGATACAGCGGAAGAAGTCTTTGAGAAAGGGAGGAAAATAATCCAAATCCTGCTGAAAGCTCGTTTTGCCATAAAACGGAGTAAGGTCAAGGGACCTGCACAGGAGATTCAATTTTGGGGAATAAAATGGCAAGATGGATGTTGCCAGATCCCCACAGATGTGATCAACAAGATAACAGCAATGTCTCCAGCAACTAATAAGAAAGAAATGCAAGCTTTCTTGTGTGCTGTGGGGTTCTGGAGAATGCACATCCCAAATTACAGTTCAATTGTAAGCCCTCTCTATCATGTGACCCGGAAGAAGAATGATTTTAAATGGGGCCCTGAGCAATAACAAGCCTTTGAGCAAATTAAACACGAGATAGTTCATGCAGTAGCCCTTGGACCATTCTGGACCGGGCCAGATATAAAAAATGTACTGTACACTGCAGCTGGGGAGAACGGTCCTACCTGGAGCCTCTGGCAGAAAGCTCCAGGGGAGACTCGAGGTCGACCCCTCGGCTTTTGGAGTCGGGGATATAAAGGATCTGAGGCCAGCTATACCCCAACTGAGAAAGAGATACTGGCAGCCTATGAAGGGGTTCGAGCTGCTTCGGAAGTGATTGGCACTGAAGCACAGCTCCTCCTGCCACCCCGGTTGCCCGTGCTGGGCTGGATGTTCAAAGGCAGGGTCTCCTCTACACATCATGCAACTGATGCTACATGGAGTAAATGGGCTGCACTAATTACACAACGAACTCGAATAGGAAATCTCAGTCATCCAGGCATTCTAGAAGTCATCATGGACTGGCCAGAGGGCAAAGATTTCGGAATGTCACCAGAGGAGGATGTGGTGCGTGCTGAAGAGGCCCCACCATATAATAAACTGTCAGAAAGTGAAAAGCAGTATGCCTTGTTTACTGATGGCTCTTGCCGTATTGTGGGAAAGCATCGGAGATGGAAGGCAGCTGTATGGGGTCCTGGACAACAAGTTGCAGAAACTGCTGAAGGAGAGGGTGAATCAAGTCAGTTTGCCCAGGTGAAAGCCATCCAGCTGGCCCTGGACATTGCTGAACAAGAAAAGTGGCCAGTACTTTATCTCTCTACTGACTCATGGATGGTGGCAAATGCCCTGTGGGGGTGGTTGAAGCAATGGAAGCAGAGCAACTGGCAACGCAGAGGTAAACCCATCTGGGCTGCTGCACTGTGGAAAGATATTGCTGCCAGGGTGCAGAACCTGGTGGTGAAGGTACGTCATGTAGATGCCCATGTACCCAAGAGTCGGGCCACTGAGGAACACCAGAACAACCAACAAGTGGATAAAGCGGCTAAGATTGAAGTGGCTCAGATGGACTTAGATTGGCAACATAAAGGTGAATTATTTTTGGCCCGGTGGGCCCATGACACTTCAGGCCACCAGGGCAGAGATGCAACATATAGATGGGCCCGTGATCGAGGGGTGGACTTAACAATGGACACTATTGCCCAGGTTATTCATGAGTGTGAAACATGTGCTGCAATTAAACAAGCCAAGCGGTTAAAGCCTCTTTGGTATGGAGGACGATGGTTGAAGTATAAATATGGGGAGGCCTGGCAGATTGACTATATCACACTGCCACCAACCCGCCAAGGCAAGTGCCATGTGCTTACCATGGTGGAAGCAACCACCGGGTGGCTGGAAACACATGCTGTGCCCCATGCCACTGCCCGGAACACTATCCTGGGCCTTGAGAAACAGATTTTGTGGCGACACGGCACCCCAGAGAGAATTGAGTCAGACAATGGGACTCATTTCCGGAATAACCTTATAGATATTTGGGCCAAAGAGCATGGCATTGAGTGGGTATATCACATCCCCTACCATGCACCAGCCTCTGGGAAAATCAAACAGTACAATGGGCTGTTAAAAACTACACTGAGAGCAATGGGTGGGGGAACTTTCAAGCATTGGGATACACACTTACCAAAGGCCACCTGGTTGGTCAACACCAGAGGATCTGCCAACAGGGCTGGCCCAGCCCAGTCAGAACTTTTACATATTGTAGAGGGGGACAAAGTTCCCGTGGTGCATATGAAGAATTTGCTGGGGAAGACAGTCTGGGTTATTCCTGCTTCAGGTAAAGGCAAACCCACTCGTGGGATTGCTTTTGCTCAGGGACCTGGATATACTTGGTGGGTAATGCGGGAAGATTGGGAAGTCCGATGTATACCTCAAGGGGATTTGATTTTAGGGGAAAACAGCCAGTGAACTCAATTGTATGCCGTTGCCTGCTGTGTAATGCTTTTATAGCCCATCAACTAGATGTCTCCAGGTCACCAGCGACTGGCCCTGACTTCCCTCCAGCCATCATCCCAACAGAGAATGAACTTGGAACATCATGGACCGAATGGACTCGGCAGCATTATAGGGATTGGTCCATGCACTAAGAAAATGATCTTTTCCTCTTGGTCTGTATGTATATGGATGTATATATGTGGGAGAGCGACGGTGTATTGAAAATGTGGGATCTGAGCACGACGTGAATGGTATGGAATAAGGGGTGGAAAATGTCCTGGGTTCAGCAGTAGAAGTCATGTTTTTTTTCCTTTGTGGTAGCTGGTCCAGTGCTGTGTTTTGACTTCCAGCCTGAGAACAGTGTTGGTGAAGCCGATGTTTTCGGTTGTTGCTAAGTGATGTTTACCCTGACCAAGGACTCTGTGAGGCTCATGCTCTGCCAGGGAGGAGGGGAGGCTGTGAGGAAGCAGAGACGGGGCGCCTGACCCGGGCTAGCCAGGGAGGTATTCCATACCACAGCACGTCATGGCCGGGGTGGGGGGTGACTGCGAGTTACCCGGAAGGACAGGGGCTTCTGGGTGGAACTCATTTTCTTGGCCGGTGGTATCGTATTCTCTTCCCTTGTTATTTTCCCTTATCGTTGTAGTTGGTGGTGGCGGTGGTGATTTGTGTTGTGCATTGGTTGCTGGACTGTTCTTGTCTCGGCCCGTGAGAGTTGCACTTTTTCGATCCTCCTCCCCGTTCCTCTGGGAGCGGGGAAGGGGGGAGCCCCGGGGATGGGGGGGGGACACGGACCTCGATTGTTGTCAGCTCGGCACCACTCACTGGGAGTGAGTGAACGAGTTACCTGACTGGGTTTAAACCACGACACACCACAATATTTACAGCCCCCAATAGAAAGACATGCAACAATTACAAAAACGTGATCAACTTTGAACAAAATGCCACTCCTCCTATAACTTTGGCATTGTTATTTAAATGGTACAGCAGTGTTAGTGGTGACACTATCAACACTGTTTATTCTGGATTAATTTCTAATTGAAGAAAGCCTGCAATACAAATTAGCAGCAAAAATCTAAAGCCACAAGAAACCACTTTTCTTCCCCTTTTAATCAGTGTTTTGTTATAGAAAGTCAATTCCTGGCATCTGCAACAATCACTAGCAATTCTTAAATTAATTTACCAGTGTAGGATTTCAGGATTTCATTAATATCCACAACCCTATCAATACTTTCACTTTCTTGACAAATCTTAAAGCTACAGGAATCGTACTGTTCAAGAATCTAAACCTATAATTTCCTTCTAGAAATAAGGATTACTAATCTTAATATTCAAACTGAAGTCAGTTGATTTCCACATGAATTTTGAAACACTGACTTTCATGTGAAATAGATGTTGATAAAAAACCTGTTTTGATTACGTAAAATAGAAGTCTAGATCAACTGGATTTTTTTTTTCCTTTGGAAAAAAAATGGCCCGTTCTTCAACTCTGCAACGACTCAAGTCAGTACCCCAACAGTGTCACAGTCATTTAGCAAACTTTATAAATATAGTCCAGTACTAGAAGTCAAAATATAGCCAGATAGAGTATGATTACTGGTATTACACTTAAATGCAGTAGAGAAACAACCCTCCATCTGATACCATATAATCATTCTATTATCTAGCATACATGCAGACTTGTAAAAATATTTTAAAAATACCTCTGATAGAAAATGCTACACATTTTCACAGGTGTGTTTACTTATATGGCTCTACACCAGTAATCAGTAAAAAATATAGCAGCACAAGATGAAAATGCTTATGAAGTTATGAAATATATACTAACATATTGGATGCTGGTGTTTAGGATGACTGAAAAAGTGTCTTCCATTTACATGAAAAATGAAAAAAGAACATTCACAGGTTGCATTAAAATGTACCTGCCATTTTGTAATAGTGTGCATAACTAATTATTTAATCCAAATTAACAGACTTGGACTGAGATTATGACCTCAGGCATTTTATGAAATTTATGAATATCAAAGAATTAAAACATAAGCACAGAATCTAACTTGAAAGGCAGTTATACTTTTTTAGTGCCTTGAAGAAATAATTGACTGATCTCTAATCTTAGGTCTAAATTTTTCCTGTTCTGTCAGACAGAACATATACAGTCATATAATTCTCTGACATTAAATCCCTAAATCCAGTGATAGATTACATTTCCTGAACTTTGCCTTTCAGAAATGTATAAAAGACATTTGATTGGTGTTGGTCCACTTCACATGATCTTTGGACATCCAGTAGCATGCCTGGCATAGCATACATTCTGGCTTAATTATCATCTTTTCATGGCATAACTTAAAGAGTAAGACATAGATTCTTAGACATAAGAATCTACATAAAACATAAAAATAATGTTCACTGTAAATTCCTTGATCTTAGAAATCTTAAACCTGTTTGTTAAATGTTTATAGATGCCTATGCTTATGCTGGTTTAATGATGCAAATTTACATGTTCACATGACAATATTTTTCATGTTAGAAGGATAACATTTTTGCTGACCAGATTATGCGGAAACCAACAGACATAGATTCTGACTTTTCAATTCACGATGATAATTCCTATGGGAAATTTCCACTGACATGTTTCTTGGTAGGGTATCAAAATTAACTTACTTATTTTATTGCTTTGCTTTCACAAATATCTTTGCAGGTTTGCAGTCACCAAAACTTTCTACATGAGATTTTTTTTAATTCACTTTTGCAACAATTTAACAATATTAGTTTACTTTGTAAATTGGGACAGTTATTTATCTTTACATTAGCTGACAGTTTTGTTGCTACACAGAAGACTCGTATCAAAGTCTATATCTGTTGATTTAACTGTTGAGATATATGGTTCCTCTATTACAGTTTCCAACGTATTTTGCTATATTAAAATACAAACGATACTCAGTAGAAGCATTCATGTGTGTTTCAGCAGGACCCGTGACAGTTCAGCCAAAGCTGTGTACAATTATGCATTCTCTCCTTTATTTTGAAGTCTTGATAATAAAAATTACTCATGCTGGTATACTGCAAGCTAAAGCTATACTCACAAGTGAACAGCAAGAGAGACTTACCAGGGGTTTCTTAACATTCAGGAAATTTGTATCTTTTGCTTCTAGTGATCTAGGAAAGGTGCATCTTTTATAAAAAAGACCAGTTGTTTCAGCAGGAAACTGAACCATTCAGAAATTTTAAATCCACTGTCTCCTTCCCTAACAAACCATAAACTGTCCTGAGACTGTCCAAGAGTTCTTATGTGAAAGTCCTACAGTGAAGTAATGAAAAGAGAATGGGGACAGACTGTAACTGCAGCTAAGCAGACAGGGAATTTAAGTCAGTGTGAACTTCAGTTCTTGACTTTGCTCTTAAAGTTATTGCTGACTTTATTGAGTGAGGATAAAATGTAGAACACAACTCTGCACTCTCTTGTCAATAGATACACAATCACACTGATAATTCCAGAGTCAAAAAAGAATTTTAGGATTAAGAAATAAAATAAAAAAAAAAATTACATGATTGAATCCCTGCTTTATGAAACTACTCTGGATTCTATAAAATGAGCAATGTCACCTACTGCTCAGTGACATTCTCTGTTCAACAAGCGACTCAAACATCTGATTCCTGTTAACCACCTGCTTAAGTTTCATAACCACTTGAGGCCTGAACTATCACAATAACTGTCATGCTTCTCAACGTAAATCTGTGCCTAGGAACTTGGGAAATATGGGAATGTCTGTCTTGCAGATGCCAAGGTTGAGGTCTGTTCTTGGCAACAGACAATATATAAGTATATGGAATTGGGACGCAGAATACCCATGTAAGACATATGACATGAATAGCAATCTTACTCAAACTTCATGCAAAAAGAGTACATCATCTTGTTTTAGAACTTTAGAAAACAGTTCCATTTAGCTACCATCTTAAAAAAAAAAAAAAAAATATAAAAAATTTCTCCATTTCAAATCTGATTGTTTTGACCAGATTACTCATAGATATTTTAAGTTAAAATCAAGTCCTGAAAAAAAAATGCTTAACAATAAAAGATTTAAGAAATGCTATGCATACAACTCTTAAAGGTGTATGTTAGGTAACCTGGATCACTAACTAAATTAACTTCTTCTTTTGAAGAACAAAAAATTCTGTAGGCATCTTACACTAAATCTGGGTTTTTTTTCAGTTATCTTAAGATAGATGATGATCCTAGGTAAAAAATGCGTTAGTGTATTCACATACACCCATTTTCTCTGTGACTGGACTAGTCACACAGAAGTATCTTCTGCTGTGCATATCACTACCCTGAAAGTATCTAATCATTACCAGAAGCAGTTGCAGTGAAGTATAAAATTGTATCTTGCTGCAGAAATGATTGTTAGAGATTTTAAGGAGCCAGAGGAAATATAAATGCCTGCACAAGTTAGTGAAAACTCAGTAGTTCTGTAATACAAAGATTTTACAAGTGTTTCCTAAATAAGAAATATCCTGTTACTGAATGGTGCTTCCCTTCTGAGACACAATTTCTTTCAGCCTTAAAATGTTCTCTTCCTTATCTACTTTTGACTAATTATCATTGAGAGCTTTGGCTTTGTAGTATATTTGCCCTGCTTGTTGTTAAATTGGTCAAGTAATAAGATATGACAGTGCAAGTCAGGTAGTTAAGAGATAATAATTTTGCCTCTCCAAGAAAATGGGTAAGATAAAGCTGAATGTCCTTCATGCTAATGGATATAATTACTTAACAGTAACTATTCTCTGTGGAATTTGACATTCTTTTAACAAAGCCTGTGTTGCATGGAAGATCTACCGATATGTATACTATCTGCCAAGGTGTACATATGCAGAGTCTCTGTATGTGTTTACAACTACAAGGTTTTTCACTGTCTATGCACTTGCACTTATATTACACAAATCTGTACAAGTGTTCTGAATATTGAACATTAAGTAAATGTTTTTTTGGATAAAGTACAGAAATTAAAGGCTAAATATTAAGGTAAATCTCTGAAAAACTAAACATCTCAAAAATTGCTTGAGCAGTAATTTTCATTTTTTCCTCATTTCCAAATTCATGTTAAAAGCTCAAAAGCTGGACTACTGATATACACATCTGCAGAACATGTGTGACCTGCTGACTTCTGCTATAAATATCTAAAAGAAAAGTGGAAAAAGTGTGCCTGAAAATAAGTGAGGAAGTTCTCACATTTTTAATGCTTTGATTACAGATGGACCTCAGTAACCACAGGGTTTAAAAATACATTAGAATACTCATTTATTCAGTCTTTGTTCAGAGTACTTCCCAAAGTTTCCCCAATAGTCTGTTGCAAGATTTTTATCAAAAATTTGGTGGAAAATTCAACCTAGAATGGGCTTAGGACTCAGTACAAAAGTCTCTGCAAAGAGTATGTGACACCTCTCCCAGAATTCTTAATGCCTTCCTATTGCCTGGGGAGAAGAATTCACCCCTCTAAGTTTCACTCATAAGCTAAATTTCACTGTCCTAATAGCTCAGTTTTCTGTTTTAAAATAGAGGAAATAGCTGACTGTATTTTTTTCTTTGTAGAACAATAGTTAGATCAAAAATATGTTCTTAGACTATATTCTGTTTTACCTGCTACTGGGATTAAATAATTTGTCCTCATACCTGTCTACTGAGATAACTTGCCCTGTAGGATTCAATTAAAGAATTCTGTCTTAGTTCTTCTGGAATACATCAGAAAATTAAGATTTTTTTTTTTTTTTTTTTAAAAAAAGGGAAAAGAGACCAGAAGTTAATATAAATGAACCTCTGATTTTCTGGTCAATGACCTCTCTTAGAATCCCTACTTACAAAACTGAACCCAAATTCTGCTCAATTTTTAAGTGGGGATTAGAAAAAGGAACTTATGACCAAACATTTATCATAAATGCTGTATTTAACACTTGAACTGAAGCAATAAAATCATAATCAATTCCCTGCTTCATAGTGAACATAAGAACCTGTTTCTTTCACCTTACTCAAGTTTTGCTTAAAATTTAACTTCTGTTAGGATAACTCCTCTTCATCCTTCATTGAGTGTATCCAATTTTTGTTACTTTAGAGAAAGAAAATTCCAAAGGAAAATATCTACAGCCCAAAGACTACTTGATTTGCCTATCCAGAGCAAGAATCATGGGCTCATGATGAGCTTGTGCTCTAAATCACAGTATGTCTAAGGCTGTTTAAAAACCTTCTAGAACTCTTGGCTGTCTCTTGGTCTATCTTCTCAAATACAAAATGGTGTATACAGAATGGAGTTATGGTTTTCCCCTATTTCCTCCATTTTCTCCAGACTTGAAACAGTTTCAGTTTCGAGCAGTTTGCTTTTGTCTTCAAATACTTTGTGTCTAGAGGAGGATGAATATTGAGAGAGATGAGGAAGACAAAGTGAGTGTACAGAATAGGTGGTTTTAAAATACTGTAAAATTAGGTTTTATTATGAAACTTGGATATAATCTTTCCTATCACTGTTTTTTACCTAATACTCAACCTACCATTAATTTTTATTAGCATTTAATATATTAACAGCTGAATGGTTTGGGGTTTTTTTTTTTCATCAGTACAGATCTATATGCACATGGATCACCAGTATGTCTAAGCACTAATCTTCAATTAATAAATCTGTTCATTTTTCCTTGGCGATAATAAAATACAGAATATTACCTGACTAATGAAAATAAGGTAGTTATGCAGAAATGTATAAAGTTTACTATCCTAAAGCATCACTTGCTATTTACCTACATTTATTCACTGCACCCATCTTTCTAAAAGCATAATTCATTCTAACTGAAATTGCAATATCATAGCACATTATGCCTCCCACAGTCAAACCTGTCAATCATATAAAAGGCAATATATCCCTTCAGAGAATAGTTTTCCAACCCCAGCAAGTTCCAAACTTTACCTCCTTTTCCTAAACACATTTTATTTTGGAGCAACAAAATTGTCTTGGGCAGCCAAATACAGAAACATAAAACAGTTAATACTAGCTCTGCAGTCTTTAGCATTTCATCACCTTGCATTTTACCTTGAGATGGTATTTAATATGTATAATCCTAATGCAGTGATTTCTCTAGTGCAGTACTCCATGAATCCTGTCTTTGTGAATAGTAAATCTACCACAGATATGTAAAGCACCCTCTCTGAGTCTCACATTCAGAGTTTTCAGAATTTAACCCATTTATTCCTTTTATTTAACTGAACTAGAAAAGGGTTTTGTCTTGGTTTGGATTTCTGTTGTGTTTTTTTTTTTTTTATATATAAGAAAGCAAGAATTCTACATTTTGCACTTTGTAATGCCTACAATTTTAATAAGCTAAATTACTTTAATTATGTGATCATGTTATTAGATACATTTCTCTATAAAAGTATCTGTATTATGCCTAATAAACCTACACCACTGATTTACATTAAACTGGTATTTACATGCTGGAATCAGGTACCACAAGCCCTTTTTCCCCTGTATCATATCACTACCAGTGGAAAAAAGCTGTCCAGCTGCTGTTGCATATCTAAAAAGAAAATTCTCAGCAGGGCAGTTCCCTGCATTTTAGCATAAGTTTAGTATCTCATATTAATCACACAGTAGCAATAGGCTGAAAAAGCAGCCTACATATTCCATGCCAGCTACAGTTCTACCAAGTCAAATACACAAAATAATTCAGCAGGTGCAAAACTGCAATAAGACAATGAAGTCAGAGTAGCGCCAAGACTCAAGCACAGATATGGCTGGACTTAGACGTGAACAAAGCATGCAGTTGCCTAGGACAGAGGAAGAGCACAGAAGCAGAAGAGGACCCACCCCTACCACCTTCCATACCCCTGTCAGAACCCACTGTGCCATCATTTTTGCCCTCTCATTTTTGCTCTCCCGGTCCAGGTAACTCGTCTGCTCTCCTTACTTCTTAAGACTATTTTAGATTATTATGTACAACTTATGTAAATGAGTCAAGTCTCACAGTTCCACCAGGTATGAGTTTCCATGTACAGTGTCCCCCCACTTGGCGTTTATAGAAGGTTAAATTCTTTCAGTGGCATACAATTAACTGCAAATAATTGAGTATCTTTGCCTTGCATAAGAATAGCTATATGAAAAAAATACAAGTTCAATAAGTCAGAAAAAGCTTCAATTTGCTTTTAATTTATTTTCGGTGTTTATGCTGTGCTTAATAGATTGTTGTTGGAGAGAGAGAGACAGTAAAAATTCCTTCTGGTAAACAATTTAGCTTAAGAATTAAAATTAGAAATAAATAATGATTCAATTTTATTGAGACTGAATGCCAACTGAGAAGAATGCAGATTGAAGCATCTTAATGGCAATTAAGTTGTTTCATTATCTTTCATAAATTGCTCTGGGAGGATTCACTCTGGGCTAATGAGTATAAAACTGAAGACCAAGTTACATTTTTTCTTCGCCATGAGTTTCAGTCTTTGAGGTCAAAGGGAGTCTCTCAAAGTGACTCTCACAAAGCTCAGCCAAGGCCCTTGAAAGTAACTAGAAACAGTCATAGTTCTCATGCTAGCTGCGCTAAAATAGCAGCATAGACTTAGGCCAGAACTTTCAGGTAAGCCTCTACTGTAACAATTACCTGTGATTTGCTTGTTTTCCCGGCTCAGTTAAGAGATAGACAGAGGCAGACAAAGTCTGTGCAGTGCTTGCAGGTAGGCATCACCTTGTGACAGCATTCAGAAAGATTTTATTCCGTCTTGTGTTTTGGAAATACGGTTTGTAAAATGAAGGGTGAAACCTGTGACTTTGTTATTTGCTGTATACCCAAACATACATACAGATGGATTGATCCAGCAAAGTATTTTGTGGTGGCTGCCTGCCTGCCATAGTTGTATACAATTGTTTACCCAATGAAGATAATAGCAGCCAGTCTACAGCTATTTAGAGGAATATGATGACTCACAGGTTGCACATAAACAGTTAACAGTCATTTGAACAAGCTGGAGTGGACTGGAAGCCACCATATAACACTCAGCTGGAAAAGCCAGAAGAATTGGTTCTGGTGCTGTGGATCAAACTGGTTTTAGCCCACAAAAAAGCACATATGAACTCCAGTAATGCCTAATGGAGATGAGATTTAATTCTGGCTTCCCTTTATCAAGTAGATCTTTAATCTGGACTCTTTGCCTCAGAGATTATTCACATTCAGAGACTAGTGCCATCAGTCTCATCCTACTCAGACTCATGGTACTGTATTTCTCTGGACCACTCAGAAGCCCAAGAGAACATTCTAACTTCATGCAAAGTAACAGAACAAAGACGTCAGGTGCAGAGTCCCCATGTGCTCTAGTCCAGTGTTTATATATAAAATAAATTCTTCAGACTCAAAGCAGCTGTTTTTAAACAAAACAGAATATTGAAGTATTTTCAGAGTATGTTTTTCTAAACCATCACATGCATACTGGGAAGTCACAGTTTATTTCTGATCTCACAGTTTGCCAGTTTCCATAATTACAATCTCACAGGCTTTGGTTTTCATCCTAGCAGTTCCACTCAAGTGGATCTCATTAAAGTTTGTATCCTAACCCTGAGATGCTGCAAAGATTTCATGTGTTTGGAACACTGACATAACTTGTGCTGAAATCCATGCTGATTTAATTGTGCTGTGCTGAATTCCATGCTGGATTCTATCCTGCAAGCTTTCTGTAGTTTTACAGTATATTATACAGAAAGAGTACACCACTGGGCTTACAATATCATATTAATACAATATACATATAAAGTACTGATCTCTGAACCTCATCCCTCTCAGATTTTGTATTTTTTCTACTTTGGTTAAAGAATCAGTAATTCCTAAGGATCAACAAGTTGATATACTCCAAACAGTAGCCAGTGGATAACAACCTAAGTGCATTGGTACTTTCAATAAACGTGGTGGGGAAAAAGAATTTGAGCTACTGTATTGCGATTCAACTGCTTACTTTGTGAATGCATTTGTTAATTTGCTATTATTAGATTCAGCCCTCAAAACCAAAAAAAAAAAAAAAATAAAAACATTCAATCACACACAGAAGTTGCTGTCAGAAGTTATGTTACACAAAGAAAAAACAACACAACTAAGTAGTTCTAGTAACACATAACATTTCTCTTACATTTAATCCCCACACAGTAGAAAGAAGATAAATGGAATCTGCCACAGCTTTAGCTGTGGAAGACTTAAAAAAGAAATACATACATTAAGCACCCTTAACACTATTAATTCTTCAGCAACCTACCAAAACATGGTATACATGATCCCCAAAATGTACTTCAATCACCACATTCCATACAGAGACCTAGTTAAATAGGCTAAATAAGAAGAACAGATTAAGAAAATAAAAGACCATTTTATAATCACATGTATCTCCTTATTAGACCACTAAGTTTTATATCTTGCCTTCAAGTGCAGCCAGCACAGCCTCAGCTCTTATGATGGAAAATGAGTAGTCTGCATAACTCACCTGCACCATCTTGTTTGCAAAGGCAAGGGGAAAAAACATCTGTAATTCATGTAGTGCTCATTCTGACACTCACAACATGACAACATTCACACAACTGCATGTGTCACAGCAACTCCTCTGGGATTAGTTTAGAAGGACCCTTGACTTTATTGCTTCCATGACACACTCAACTTGTTGCAGCAGAGCCTACCAGCCCACCCCGCACTGTGCAAGGTGTAGGATACTTTTTCATTTGTGTTAGAGCAGATTAAATAACACTAAAAACTCCAGACCTAAACTGAATATTTTGATGACTAGTTCTGCTTTTCAGTGTGCTGCAATATATTTATTACAGTAGGAAAAGCAAGCTTGCTTCCAGGAGATACAGTCTCAAACATATAGCTTAAATCTTCAGAAGGAACTGAAAATTACTACACCTGAAAATCCTAGGATTCAATATCAATCATTCAGAATAATTTATTGGCATTACTGATTCCTGAATCCTCATTACAGACTGTTTTAAAATAGTTAAAGGAAATATGAGTTACAAGCAAACAATCAACTACCACAGATCACCTATTCTATACAGATGTTTGGTTGACTATGTTACATCATTTAACAATTAAATTATAGTCAATACTATTTCACTGGCATTTTTCAGATCTATAGATTGAGGAGGAAGATAGTCTGCTCATACAAAGTGCATAACACAAATAGACAGATATTAATAAAAAGCTCTTCTAAATTATTTTTACTCATCCTTCAAATCAAGAATAGAAATTAATAACAGGAAATATTTAAACTACTTTAGAAATCAAGATAATTACAAGAAAGTTCTGACATCTTCAGAAATTAAACAATCAAGAGCAGAGTTTGCCAGATTAAATCTCTATATTGCGAAGCTTATTATCAGACAACTGATTATTTTTTTCCCTAAATATTCAACAAAAGTTCTTCTAAAAAAGAAATCCAAATTTAAAGCTAATAGGTATCATAGAGCAGGTGTCATAGAGCTTTATTAAATATAGAGGGTTTTTTACACAGTGCTACATACAAACCCCTCTTACTTTTTTTTTTCCTTGCATTGTTTATCCATTATTCAGTTGTGCTCAGTTTGGATTAAATGGAACATAGAAACTCCGTGAATTCATCAGAAATTAAAAACTGTTCCAACAGCACATGAAAGAAGATATAGTTTTGAACTGCGGTATTAAGTTCAGATCTGCATTACTTCTGATGCTTGTCAGTTAATATTTTTACTAAATCTTTGCATCTTCAAAAATGCAAGAGAAAAACACTGATCTTTAATACAGAAAAACTTCCTATTCAATTCTGAAGTCTAATCTGATATCTAAGTTTAAACTATTCAGTAGCATTTTTTTTTTAAATCATTAAAGTGCAATATATAAGCTGTTAGTTTTGTTTCTTACTGTTTTCATCTGTTCTTATATCTGATGTGCTATAAAGAACTGCTAGAACCCTATAGTTTTAGGAGCCTACAGTTATTAATTTTCTGTATTGATCAAAAAAGCTTCCAATAGATGGATCCTTAAAAGATAATGGTACGGCTCTAAAAAGGCGAACAGGACCCCCGTTAACAAGATTCTACTGTCAAGAAGTTGTGGGGGAGGTAGCTGACTGAATGGGACTTCTAGTGGGAGGAAGTTCACATCAGTGAGAAGGAAACTAGCCAAGTGTCTACTAAGATTGTATATTCCAGATCAACAGCCTGCTAGTGCTGTTACACCAGAACAGAAACAAGAAATCAGACAACACTGATCAAAATTATTAACAGGTAACAGAAAAAATGAAGCATGGCCCAGTGAAACTTTACAACCAGGAGACTGCTGCATGTATGGGGGATACAGACCAAAAGCTCTTACCTTTATTTACTCATTTATCCAGACAGGCTAAGGATCCCTGGAATTTACATGTACCTTAAAGTAAGCATCAATAATAAATCTGTGCACAGAAAGCAGGTGACACAGCACTGCTTTTGAAAAGCAGGTCCTAAAAAATTTGCATTTGACTGTTTCTTCCAGCATGAATTGTAGTCTTTGAAGAGTTACTGAAACACCCTTTTAAGACTTTTATGAAAGCTGGTTTAAATCAACATTTACAGACCAAGTATGTTCAGCTAGAGAAGCATCCTAATTGGTGGCACTGAACCCAAGCACTTCATTAAAGTATCTCCCCCTCACATATTTTGTTAGAATGATGCTACAGATTTATTTAGGGGTCTCTCTAATATGGAACATAGCACTTTTTACATGAGTAAAAGTGGTACTCCCAACTTTAGTGACCAATATTGCAAACTGCATAAGAACAAAAGAGTTATGGAAACACATGAATCCTGAGGGATTCAGTTTAGTGGAGGAAAAGTTCAGAGGTATTCGGTCTACACAGATGATTTAGAGCAAGAATCCCCATTTAAAGCCAAGCAGTAAATCAAATTAAGTACATTCATAGTCTAATCAGAAAAAAAAGTCAGAAAACAGCAAGCTTCCACCATAAACTTTGGAGTAAAAAGCAATTCAGTGTTCATTCATCTGGTGAACAAAACCCAAAATGAGAAAAATTTACAAAGCTTGTTAAATGATACAATGTGCTATTGAGCCAAAGCTTACTTAGGTTAGCAAGACTGAAACAACATGACTTTACTTGCCTAGAGAAGCATGTTTTGCAAAGTCCAGGATTCAAACCAGCATCCTCAATAATAAAGAAGTTTCTCCTTCAAATAATGTTGTATAGCGAACATCTAATCTCAGTTTAAAAACAATGATCTAGAACAGGTCTTTATATTCTTAGAGAATTATGACTGTCAGGAAGGCTAACCTGGTGGTTTAACTCCAGTACTGAAGAACTATTACTGCTATTTGGAGTTAACAACAGGAACAAGGAAAATACCATCAGGTCATACTAAGTTATTCTTGAATATACAAGTTGTTACATATATATATATATATATACTTTATATATATAAAACACCTTTTATCTTCAGCTTCATAGTTGCTCAAGCCCAAGTTTGTATTCCAAGAAATATACCATCCATAGCAATACCATGAAAAAAAACTTGTGCATTCATGTTAAATAGCTTAAGAACAGTGGTTATTACATACATGTATCGTACATTTGTTCTCATGCAGTAACAAGCATGATAGTTATGGCAAGGTGGAAATATTGGTAAAAGATTAAAAAAGAATTCTTATTAATATATAGGAAACACTTCTTCCAATTTACATGTACATACATTTTTAATTCCTCCTCTTTCCTGCCTCTATGGCATTTCCACACATAAAACAACTCAAGAAATTAATTAAAATCAAATCTGTTCTGGTGGATTCCAGTCTCATCTGCTGGAAACCACTACATGTCAAGATTCATATTAGTTTACTATTCTGTCCTCTGGGAGGAATTTAGCCTTGTGCAGAGAAGCTGCAGTGTCTAGGCATGATTTAAATTTGTCCAAACACTTTGGTTGAAAACCTGATCCCATTGTTCACTGGCAAAATTCCCACCAGCTTCAGAGAGGCCAAGATTTTAAGGCTCAGATTGTGCCTATGCCTTGTACAGATCCTGTATGAACAGGAGAATCTAACACTGAAAGAATAAATTAGTTTTCTCAGAAAAGAACTTATGCAACAACTTATTAGGTTGCTACCTTAGAAAAAAAAAAGGGTGGAGAGAGTGGAGACGAGAACCAGAAGATATTTAACTATAATGTGAGCAGATGCGCAAATGTATTTTTGGTATAAAGATAAGAGGGGAAAAATATGTAAGGCTATTCCTTCAGCACCACTTGCATGTTTCAACTGTATGGTCTTATGTATGTGGGTTTCTATTGTAGAAAAGGACAGATGAACTTTTTTTAATTCTAACTTTGCAAGCATGAGATTTACTTTGCCAACATTGCAAGACTGGTGATTTTAAAGACTGCACAGAATACTTGCACACAAGAACAAAGTCAAGCCAGAAAAACGTCAAATGAATGTGAAAAAGAACATGTTGAGCAGCTTGGAAAACTCTCATTATGAATTTGAGCTACGCTTGGCTCAGACAAACGTATTTGGCACTGGTATCAGCACTCTGTTAGTATTTATGCTTGTGAAATATTCACAAGTGCTGCAAGGAAAGGAGGAAGTTTATTTCCAATTTACCAGTTTTTCTAAACTAATTAAATATCTATGAAAGCAAATTGTGTTTACTGAAATCCAGCTTTTAATTTTTAAACAATAAAATGACTTTGTACTGCTTTGCTCATCTGTATACATCAAATTAACTTTTTGTTTTTTTTTCTATCCAAGTAATCTCCCAAACCAAAAACTTCATAACTTGGTTATGAAATCAATACAGTGAAACAGAGGCTGGCTCCATGAAAAATTCAAAAAAGTTCAATATTTACAACTGTAGTGTCTCAAAGATATCACTACATCATAGAAGATAATCTAGTCATCGCATTTCAGAAAGGAATAGAGATGCAGGTGAAAGGACTGCTACCAGGTTATGCCTAAGCAGAGCACGCAAATTGTTTTAAACAGCAGTCAGCTTTCATCTTGCTGCTCAAGGACTAAATTAGGTTTGGGTATTAGCAAGCCCAGAACTCAACCCAATCTTCAAATTTTATTAATAAGTGAGCTGGAGAGTTCAAGTCTCCACCCTGGTTATGAATATTATCTTATTTCTCAAGTAGAACCACTGAATTGTGAGCCAAACCTTCAGAGTAAGGAAACTATTTTAAGTGATGTTAAGGCAACAAATTTATTATTTCAGATCACAACTGCACATAGCAGCAGTTGTCTGCTTTCTTAACCTGCTTAGCACGGATTACATTATCATGAGGTACATTATCATGCGGAAAGCCAAGTGCAGCATTCAGATCGTCCATACTGCCATCTTGTCAAAGAACAGCTTTATCTTTTTCCCCACCAAAAATAATCACTCTAGTTTTTTGTTTGTTTGTTTTTTTTTTTTTTTTCTAACTTATCCACACTGTGTCATGGCACTTCCAAAACCAAACCATTGTAGAGTTCAGAATGTGTAGTTTCAATGGTTAATGCGAGTGGTTAATGTAAAAGCTCTAAACTCTGAAAATCCTTAAACTTCGTCTTTCTCAATAAAAACATAATTAGTTTTTCTGAGTTACAACATCTGCATTTGCTATCATACAGAATTCAGGGTGGTAAAATCCTCTGAATTAAATAAGAATTGGGTCTGTGATCAATATATACTAATTTTGACCTGTTCCTCAGATTTGTCACAACCACCTGATTCCCTAACCAGCTTCAGCAACTATTTCTTCTCAAGTTTCAACAAGACATATACAGATGTCTACAAAATACTTAAGACAGACAATTCCTAAAGCAGCTGATTGAAACCAAGCATTTTACAGCCTGGAAAGCTTGCCAGCTTTCAACTTCCTGAATGGTAATTTACCTTGGCATCAAAAAGGTATGACAGTTTGGCTTGACAGAGAAGAGGTCTAAGCAGAAAATACAGCTTCAGAGAAGTAAGGTCCTGAATGTGATGGCTTTTGAACACAAGTGAGCTTGTAGTTCAATATTCCAGTAATGGACAGAAAGAATTATACAATCAGAACCTCTGTCAAGGGATAAGAGCTGGTAAGCCAACCTATGCTAATCACAATGGTCTATTATCAGTCCAACAAAATTATTTATTACTAGGACCTATAAACTTTGTATTGGTGTTCATTTTTCCACCATAAACTGTATGGTGACAGCATATATAACTGAAGTCTGTAGCTTAAATGTGCCACGAATATAAATCATTAGCAGATAAATTAGTTGTCAGGTGGTTAGATTTCCAGCTTTTTACCTTGTCTGTAGCATTGGCATTTTTAATGAGCTTTTTCTGTATGAATGCTAGAAAATTAAATCCAAGGCATCACTGATCCTTAGGTGATGTCACTAAGGAGCACACAATCACATCACTGAGAATGAGTTTCCTTGGCCCTGCATGCTTTTTTTCAAAGCCCCTAAGGATTTCTGCTTTCCCCATCAATTTCAATATGAATAAACACAATATAGTTACTTGTGTATTGACAGCATCTCAGAATCCTCTGAGCACAGAAACGCTCTCAAAATGCAGTGCTTCCTGTGGGGCATTAAGTTCCTTTCCAGATTGTCAAACAAAAGTTTATCTGCAATGAACCAGAGATAATTCTTTTGGAAAGAATGTTCTTCTTCCAAAAATTCCTCCCCACAAGAGCTGTTTTTCTTCACTTCCTTTAACGCTTTGCAGCTTCACCTATTTGTTTCCCATTATTATATTGTTACAGTCATCACTGCTGAAACTGTGCTGTCCTCATTTTGCAGCAGTATTTACATGAGTGTTTAGAACAGAGCTTTTGAATTTTTTATTTTTTTAATAACATCCTACCTGGAGCAAGAAGTACATTATAAACGATGAAAAGAAGAACTCAGCCTATATAAGACTTTGAAATCCACTCTTCCTCAGTAGAGTTGTAACTACCAGAAGACTCAAAGCTCCTGCCTTGAGCTTATCTGTACAAGCTTTCTCACAATCCATTCCATTAACTTCATAGTTGAAACCTCAAAGACAGCATGGATAACAGTCATGCTGATGCTGTAGATCATGGACTTCCTAACAAAAGGACTTCCAGGAAACCTGCCTGATTTTTGCCATTTCCATCCCACTGCCCATAACTGTTAAGCTTCTGCAAAAAAAAAATTGACTTTATAGACTCATCTCACTTTTCTCCCCACCATTACTTATCAGGTGTAAATTGTAACTAATGCATTTGAGGTTTTGAAAATATTCAATATGGCTCACTTGTAGGCTTCAGGCTTGGAGTATTCTGGGCGGCTCCCCTTCTGTTTGTGCCTAGCTTCTTCATAAAGTCCTTGTTGCTTAATTCTGTGCCCAGTGAATGCATTGCATGAAGAGCTGTTTTTTTGTAGAGGGTATCTACCAGAATTGTATTTCTCCATGCCTACAAAAATAAATGCCGTTATGGAAGGAGGGTAAAACCAAGCAAACAAAACCAAACCACCCCACCCTCAGAAAAAAAAACAACACCCAAACCCACAACCAAAGCAAAAGAAACCAACACCCCCCCCCCCAAAAAAAAAACCAAAACAAACAACCTAAACTGTTGTGGTTTTTTTTTCCTTGGTTTTTGTTTTGTTTTTTTTTTTTTTTGCTAATCAAGGAGAAATTTTCATATACAATCTATATTCCTTAAGTGTAGGTAAATGGATACTGCCTAAAAGGAGAGCTTGATCAGATTAAAAACTGATCTTTAACTGATGCACATTATAATTCTTTCCAGGCTGTTATTAAAACATATACGCAGTGTAACAAACAACATGAAAAGAGCACTACATTTTAATCCCCATAGTTCTCAAAATATTTTGCCCTTCAGTGTTCTCAAACTCCTTCTTTCAGTTCACTTTCTTATTACAAAGAGTAAGATCAGTATTAAATAATAAATCAGCAGATTTTTCACAATGAGGCTACACATTTCTATAGTCTGCATACAGATTAGCAATTAGATCTTTCAGAAAGATCTTGTAACATTTGGCACATTAAAAGCATCAAAAATATTCCCAGTATATTTAAACTAGAATTTTATCTTGTGTGTAGTGTAAATAATTTATTTCCAATGTCTTTTTTTACAATAACAAAAAGTCAAAATTGTATACCCATTCTATGTTTTACCCTCAAGAAATCAGGACCATCACTTAAGCAGTCAAACAGAAAAATGTGAATAAAGAGACTTGCAGAGTGCCTGTCACAAATTATTTCATGTATTAAGTTACAACACTTATGCACAAAGGTGGCAGCAAAAAGAAATCTGAATCATGCCTAAAAGCTTGTTAGTTTCTCTGAACCTACTGCCTGTTGACAAAAATTTCCTTATGCCAGTTCATACACTAACATCTTTTCAAAGTCTCTAGGACATACAGCCATAGGTATAGCTTTCTGGAGCCTGGAAGAGCATCAGCTTATCAAGGGCATGAGAAACGACTGAAGAATGCTGTGTTTGCAGTTGTGTGTCCATGGTAAGGTACACACATGAACATGTGTGGGTCCCTCTCGCTCTCCTCCCCTATAGTAAATATTCAAATCCAGACTTGAGTATATCAAAATTGTTGAAAGAGTAAATGTTTGAAACATGCTATAATCAATATACAGCTGCAGCAGGTCTAGTTTAACTCTTTTCTCTGTTTGGGAATTTGCTAGTCTAAGTGTTATTGGTATGTAATTAAATTTAGGCAAAAATAAGAAAAACAATGCTTGATCTTGATTCAGGATTAGGAAGTGGTCACTTTAACTTTTATACATTTGAATAATCCTATTGCAATTTATTCTCATCAACTCTGAGTGACTGCAGAATACAGGTTTCACATTACACCTCTAACAGAATTGTGTCACTGGACATTAATAGCATTTAAAATTAAGCTGAAGAAATTACAAGAAAGAAAAAAAGAGAGAGGAAAAGGGGGTAGGATTGCAAAATATAGGCAAATTTTGTTATCTAATTATCTTGAATTGGATGTTTTTAAAAATACTGAGAACAGACAAAAATACCTATGAGAATTTCTCCTTTATTTTTATTACAGAAACAGGGATTCTCAATGTCAACACTTGAATTTGCTTCTCTTACTTGTTAATGAATGGATTTTAGTTCTTAAAGGCATTTTTAAATTTGCATTCTTATAGAAAGGCAAAACATTGAATATCAAACACTATTGTTTCAGAGGACAGAGGTATTTGTTTTAGGTGAGAGTGGTACCACCACAAATTAATTTATTTACTCCCTAGCCATTTAATATGCTCCTCCCTTCCCAGTGACTGCTAAGATTATCCTTTTTAGTTATCTATTTTTCACTCCAGAAAATTGCCATTCAACACCTGAGCCATCCCATTATAATCTGGGGCTTTTTTACTACATGCCCTTATCTTCTCTTTCAGCACTTTACACTAGGGAACATATGTGGAACATGGAAGAGAATTAAAAGCTGCTTTCACATTATTCATATTATTAACTATACAAAAGTATACAAGACCGTAAGCACAGCATTTTAAATGAAAAATGGAAAAAGTCCTCAAAGTAATCCAACTGCTCTACTCCTCCCTGGTTAAAAAATAATCCTTGCAAAACCCACTGCATTCACATTAAAAACACTGTGTTAGAATTCACAATACTTCATGAACACCACAATACAATAACAAACAATAATTCCAAAATATACTGTATTAGAAATCTACTAAAATATGGATCTGTATCTCTGATTTTAAGCTTTCCTAAAAGCCTTGATACCCCCTTTGAAAATGCTGTCTACTTAAAATGTTGAAGGGGCATTTACAGACACACACAAGGAAATTGCACTGCACTCAAACCACAAAAACATACTTTACTCAAGGTCTTATCTACCAGAAATCATACACACAACAGAACACTGCAATGACTAAGCTATTATGTGAATGCCAACTAATAAATGGGAAAAAATAGCAGTATGAGCAGAGCCTCCTGTTTCATGGATAAAACCACCAATACTTGAATATAAAGCAATGAAGTTATTTTCTTTTAAACAGGAGATACATATGAATATTTATTTTCATAGCACTAAAGCATCAGCTAATTACAATGTTCCATGTCATTACGGTAAGGGAATTAAATGATTTTCTCTCAAGTGCTGAAAAATACAAGGTTACAGTGATTTTCAAGTCAGATATACCCATAGATCCCCATTAGGTATTTTGTTCTGCAACTAGTGGACTTGAACTCTCATTTAGTATATTTTCTGTAAAACCCACCTAACATTTATGGATTAATTCAATTTATTTCTTTTTTAATTACCAAGCCTCAGAACTTCTTAAAAAGCTAGCACTAAATGTAGGAAACCTATGCCTATTCCCTTTTCATTTTCTCACTGGAAGTTTCTCTCTGGATCTCTACAATACTGTAGTAAAAAGATATACTGTCTTATAGCACAGAAAACAGATCAAATTCCAGCAGTTATGGACTGTGTGAATGACAAACAAATCTGCTTAGCCTGAGAACGCATTTATGTTTCTGAGCTATTTCCTCAGCCAGTGGAAAAAAGAAATTAGAAGAAAAAGGAGATTGAAAGATTGATAAACCAGAGATATGACATTCAGGTGTATCACTGCTGACTTGCAGTTATTTTCCTGATGGCTTCAGATTTTATGAAGTTTTCTATGTTAGCTACACTGCAGGAAAAGCTTCAGCACTTTCAGTTTCATTATAAAGTCCAATAAGAAAGGATGAATGACAAGAGCTCAGACATCAAGTTTAATTCAGAACACTTCTTGCGTTGAATCTGAAGCATTTTTGTGTATGTTTAACACAGCTATAAAGTCCAACAAAATATTTTTAAAAATCTAACAATCAGCACAAAACTAACTGATTAATAGCTTAAATGCAGGGAATTGTAGTCTTCAATGGCATAAAAATTCCCACTGCACAGTGAAAAGCAGCAATATCTATCAGTCCACTACCACCTATCTCCGTGGCAGACATCCACCCCATGCTTCCACAGTGATATATGCATTTTAAAAGGTTTAATAAATTCCTTATAGCTGAAATTTCAACCTAGCTACAAGGGTAGCTTTTGTAACAGAAATATACACCTAAATAGAAAAGAGGGTTATGGTCACAGCAGGCCAACAAAATTATTCTCTCAACTCTTCCTGCATCTCAGCTGGGGAAACTCTGTCTAATTTAATGTCAGCATTCTCAGAATTTTTCTCCCTTGAAGAAAACACAAGCCAACACTTGGAACAAGCATGTACAACCTTCCCATAGCCTCTTCCTGCAAACACTGCTTCTGATAACAACAGAGCCTTGTTTGGACCATCAAGGTGTTAAATGATAACACAATTTGCATGTACGCATGCAACAGAAATATTTTCTTTACAGTAACTCAAACACAGACATACCTAATTTTCTTTTGGATCACATCATGTTGAAAGCCTTTAAGAGCTTCTGGACTTCTGCTAAACAGCTTGCTTCCAATGTATATTTTTCCAATTCACACACACACCAAGCAAGGCTTGTAACTCAACACTTTGCAGCAAACAGACACCTCAGATCTATTCTTAATGATTTGATTCGTTTCACACAATCACTGGACTAATTTCCTTCTAACCCTGAGCTTCTTTTATGTTGCTTTAAATAGGTTTAAAGAAAAACTTTAAATAAGAAAAAAATAAAATTTGAAATAAAGTTCATTGGTTGCACTTGCACCCAACTTAAAAGGCATGTAGAACAATGATGGGCTGCAGAACAATATGCAACAAATGATTCCTTATTTTACCAAATCACATTTCTGCATGTCATTCAGTGTAAAGCCATTTTCTCCTCCAAATGAATCTATCAAACAAGCAGGCTCCAAGAAGCTTGAGAATGAGTCAAAGTAATTACTGGAAATTTAACACACGTGCAGTTCTCCAAGTTTTAACGTTTCTGGGACCAGAACAAATGCTTGCTCTGCCATTAACTCCCATAGACAACACTAGATCATAATCTGTCAGCTGACACATTTATGCATGTTGGCATCAGTAACAAAGTTCTTGAACTATAACTTCAGTCAGAGCATTGATACTTTCCATAACAATCTTTTAAATATGATTTAAAATATCATTATTGCTTAGAGCATATGAATTTAAACACATTGACCCTGTCTCACACAGAAAGCTTGTTCTCTTGCTTAGTTCCTCCAGAATATTCCAAACCCCACAGCATTAGTTGATGACAAATTGCATTGTAAAAGGGATTAGATAACAAACCTGATTCAGAGCACTGTGCATCTGATGGTTTTCAACAGGACTTGCTGCAATATTTTGTTTCCCCTGTGAAACAACTCTGAGGAGACTGAGCTGACAGTACTGACCACAACAGCACATGGAACCACAGGACCAGTCTGCAACCAAGCTAAGTTTTTGGCTAGTAATTCAGCAACACCCAAACAAGAAGAGGACCTATTCCTTTAAAATAGGGAATAGTTTTGTTCAGTTCTGGCTTTTCTCAATCTCCACATTCTACTTTGCTTACAACTCAATTTTAACACCATGGGAGCACAGAAGTTGCAATTATCACAGTAAGCACTAGCATCAATTTCCCATTACTACTTTTTCACAGAACGAGCAGCACCTTACGTTATACTTTTCCTTTTGAACAGAAGGTAATACACATGTCAAGTCTGCTGTTATTAGGTTAATTTGAAAGAATGCACCTAGGCAATTTACCTGATACAACCTGCAGTTGAGAACTTAAGAGTGTCTTCTGATTGTTGCTACAGCACTGAAGTTTCTGAATTTATTAACTTCAGTAGATGTGTCAAGAAGATACCACTAAACAATTCCCTGATTGAAACAGCTTAGATCAATATCTTTAATACAAATCAACTTCTCATATGCACACCAAGTCCTCCCTTTAAGTTTCAGCTGGTGTCAGTTTGTCAGATCACGCATGCAAATCAGCGTGAGTCAAGATGAGCAGCCATGGTCAATACTGTCATGAGACACCTTCATTGCTATAGTATGTATGCCCGAGTAACCAAGTGTAGTAAGATTCTACCCTCTCTTAAACTTGCTAAGAAATCTTTGCTTCCCCCCCTCCTCCTCCAAAAGGGGAAATACTTAAACTATTCTTATTGTGCATTCAGTATTATTTTCACAGATAATGCATACAATGTAATTCACCTCTGTTCACATGCAGCTGGAGATTTACTCCAAAGATGGGATGCTTCATACAGCCTCATTATAATTCTGACTTCTGATGAGAGACATCCACCATTGATTTCAACTCCATCAGTGTAAGGAGAAGCCTCCCATCCCACCCCCTCTTTTTTTTTTTTTTATGTATATAGACAGTAATTTATATACTCTTTTACAGTATCCTCTGACAGGTGGATCTTGAGCCATGATGGTTTTATACAGAATAATAGCTAGTGCATCACAGGCCTCAGCATGTTAGATCGGCCAGGAGTACTTTGTGAAAAACAAACACTGACATATTTCATAGTCAGAAAACAGCAAAGGGGTAGAAAGAAATGAGCTTGGCAAAATGCTCTTTATAAAACTGATCTGGACTGCACTTAAAGAGTCACAGCACCACAACAGTTTCAGTTCATTCTTCTGTCAATCAGATGAAAAAAAACTGTAGGTATAATTACAGGTAAAAAACATAGGATTTAGAAAGTGTATATTCTCTCCTGTATTAATTTAAAAAAAAAGAAAATCTTCTTTGGAACTATTTACTAGCAAGACCATAAAAAGACTATGGCTAGAGAAAAAGAAATTTAAATGCATGTATAGGGACAAAAATCCCCATAAAATTGATAATTTTTACAATTCTTTAAAAAATATAGATATTTTTGAACAGTCATTACCCTTCAGAGGACTTAACATTGAGACACCTTTAACACAGTTCTGTGCAGCAGATAGGGATTTCTGAATTCTGTTCTACTCTTGTCTCAGTGTGATTCTGTGGTATGTTTTCTTAACTGTTTCTACTCCTTCTGGTCTGTATATACCTTTAAATAATGCCCCCTACAGACTTAAAGTAATGCCCAGGCAGCCCAAAAACTAAAACATACATGATATCTTCTACATATTATGTATATTATCTCTTGGGCAAATGTCATTGGTTTTTGGAAATGCTAAGAAAAAAGTAACTGAGAATGGAAGAGAGTATATAAAAATCCAATAAACCAATGCAAAATAAGTACAATGAGACTATGACTATATGAGGACATATATGACTAAAAAGGACATGGAACTGTTGGAACAAGTGCAGAGGAGGGCCATGAGGATGATAAGGGGACTGGAGCACCTCCCGTATGAAGACAGGCTGAGGAAGTTGGGGCTGTTCAGCCTGGAGAAGGCTGCGTGAAGACCTCATAGCAGCCTTCCAGTATCTGAAGGGGGCCTATAGGAATGCTGGGGAGGGACTCTTCATTAGGGACTGTAGTGACAGGACAAGGGATAACGGGTTAAAACTTAAACAGGGGAAGTTTAGGTTGGATATAAGAAGGAAATTCTTTCCTGTTAGGGTGGTGAAGCACTGGAATAGATTGCCCAGTGAGGTTGTGAATGCTCCATCCCTGGCAGTGTTCAAGGCCAGGTTGGACGAGGCCTTGGGTGATATGATTTAGCGTAAGGTGTCCCTGCCCACGGCAGGGGGGTTGGAACTAGATGATCTTAAGGTCCTTTCTAACCCTAACGATTCTATGATTCTATGAGTATGTCCTAACACTATGAGTGTCCTAAAATTGGATGGTAACAATGAAGGCTGGTATCTTTGCACATCTACACAGATATCTAAATGATGTTGCATTTAATATAATCATAGAATGATTTAGGTTGGAAAGGACCTTAAGATCATCTAGTTCCAACCCCCCTGCCATGGGCCAGGACACCTTCCACTATCCATCCAACCTGGCCTTGAACACTTCCAGGGACTCAACATCCACAACTTCTCTGGGCAACCTGTTCCACACTCACAACGAAGAACTTCTTCTCAATACCTGCTCTCAGTCTACCCTCTTCCAGTTTAAACTCATTCCCATGGTCCTGTCACCACATGCCCTTGTAAAAAGTCCCTTTCCAGTTTTCTTGTGGGCCCCGTTTAGATATTGGAAGGCTTCTCTAAGGTGCCCCCAGAGCCTTCTCTTCTCCAGGCTGAACAAGCCCCATCTCTGAGCCTGTCTTTATGGAGTTGTTCTAACCCTCAGAGCATCTACGTGGCCTCCTCTGGACTCGCTCAAACAAGTCCACAACCTTCTTATGTTGAGGACTCCAGAGCTGACTGCAATACTGCAAGTGGGGTCTCATGAGAGCAGAGTAGAGGGGGAGAATCACACTTCTCAACCTGCCACCACACTCCTTTTGTTGCAGCCCAGGGCATAGCTGGCTTTCCAGGCTGCAAGCACACAGTGATGGCTTAGTTTGAGCTTCTTGTCAACCAGCACAATTTTTCTCTACAGGAACACTTACTGTACTCTAATTCATAACCTCATGTTAAGAAACACAACTCTATTAATCTGATTCAATTCTAGACAGAAATAATTTCCTTGAAATAATAGATATGGGACAGTAATGAGTTTTCTGCATTTACTCCAAGAATTAATAAATTTGCATTGTTTTGTACTGTGACCTTGTTTAAAATTCTCTGTTCACATCCATTTATGCTTTGCATTTCAATCTCTTACTGCATTAATTGTAACTTTCTCATTACTTCTCTCACATATTCAACTTATCTATATATTATGTTTCTATTTTCACATTAAAAATAGAAACTCCTTCAGGCAGGGATAAAATCCTCAGTACATGTTTTTGATGCCATCTGGCACATTGGAGTCCCAAAATCGTACCTTAGCAGAACAACTGATCTGAAATCCTCCCTTACCCAAAATGCATGTCCTAACTTTTCATTGCTATTTATATATGACCCCTTGCAGCCATACTGCCTCTGCTCATAATATCTCTTCTCTTGTTTCCTCAAAATCTCCTACGCATTTGAAAGGCTAAACCAGCCTCGCGGATCAAGGCCTGTTCAGAGCTGTACGTTTTGACAGCAACCTTTAGGAGAGCTAATTGCTCTTTCTCAGAACAGCTGAAGGCCTCAATTGCAGCTGTAGGTATTCAGTTATGGCATCCTTTCACCTGCAGGCTACTCATTTTCACAGAATTTACAGAAACCTAAGTCTGAGATCTTGGTCTCTTTGAAATTGTTCAAGACTTTCAAACTTGTTTTGCTTAACCTAAATGGTCAACATCTATGTAATAAAAAAGCTCAAATCAATATTCTACTTGCATTAACAATGAGAAAAAAATTACTCCTTATGTAAAACACATTAATATTATCCATACCACATAGCTACAAATGTATAAAAACTGGTTATTGACTATAGTCAAATATGCAGTGAATATATTAGTTTTCATTATTGACTATGTTCAATGCTATTCAAGCCACTATCTCTAAATTTTCATTCATTTAAATAGCCATGGCATATTACCTAAGTAACCAATTACATACTATAAAATAATTAATAACAAGTGAGCAAATTCAACAGCTCATGATCAAATGAATAGGTTAAAGGCTACTTATTCAAAATATTATGCAAATATATCATAGTATAAAAACATCTGCAAAAGCGGAAGTCACATTACAGGTCCATGAGCAGAAAATTTCATGTGAATAATAATGAATTTGTGCTCAATTTTCTACATCTAGGAAATTCATTTCCATAGTTATAAAATTCAAATCACATGCACACTGTGTGGATCTCATGCAACAGTATTTTACAGGGGGTTCCTACTTTTTCATTAAGAGGCACAACACAATTCACACTTTGGTGAAGTAGCAACACCCTAAGCCTCCCTCCCTCTGACATTTCTCATTCCCCCATCCTCCCTGCTGTATATTCCCTCTTAACCTCAAAGGCATAACATTTTAGACTCAATCTTCTTTGAATTCACATCACTTGATCTTAAGCAACCAGAGACAGGCTCAGTATCCCCAGACAAATTCTCTCCAATTCTTTGCACAATTGTACTTCTTTGTAAAATACCCTGTTGAATAGATAATAAATTTGTCTCAATCAAACTATGATCTTCTAATACACTTCCTTGTTTCTCTCCCATTTCCTACCAAAAGATCCATGCATAGGAACCTTGTTATTAGTTTAAAAAGCACAAACTTTTATTTGGGGATGAATCATAACTGTATTTTTACTATAACACATCACAAGGACATCCAGTTAAAGAGAAAAACAACACTGAGCCTCCTCCTTTTTGAGGACACCACTCAATTCACATTAATCAAGACAGCTATTCAGAAAAGGCACTAAGGACCCAAGGCTTCAGACTGTTTTCTTATTGTGCAAGTTTAACTACGCAATGCGGAAGAAAGAAACAAAGCAAAATGAACAACTGAAGCCTGGTTACAACACAGGAGTGTCATGTCATGTTACCCAGTAACAATACAAAGTACAAAAACCCAGTATGATTTAAAAAAATACAGTTGCTTTCAAATAAAATCACTAGCAACCCAAATTTCGCACACAGTCATAATGTTTCACAGAAGTTTCCTAAAACTATTGTACAGCCATTACTGCAGTATTGCTCCTCTAGAACTGCTAGATGCATCATGGACTGACGTATCTGACAGGAGGCTCCAGCATTGAAAGAAGTGAATGACAACCCTCATAATCAGTAGGACCCAAACAGAACAGTACTGTGCAAAAGCTGGTTCAGATAATATCCCTTCTCTTTCCCCAATATTTGCATGCAGGGTTCCTAAAATGTTTTCTTAGCCTGATTTTCATTAAAAAATTATTCAGACACAACTGCAATTACTATTAAACTTCACATATTTAAGGGTAAAAAACTTAGGATAAGGATTTTTCAGAAATCCTGAACCATCTTTCAGAAAACCTGGAAAAAAAGAGGCATAATATGAACACCATTCTGAATACTAAACAGCAGTGGGGGAAAAAAAAAAAAAAAAGAAGTTATTTGAGTAGGAAAAAGGTGATTTCACATAAGGGAAATATTGGGAAGTATTGTGGTAGCTAAAATCAAGTCTCCTGGTATTTGATTTTCAGCTTTTAACAGAAAAATCAGGATTTTGGTTCAGTTGCCAAATATAAAATTCAGAACATACAGATTGGAATTAGAAAGAGCAGCATTTTTTTGCTTAATTCAAAATGGTGGATATTTTTGATGGCCTAAAAATCAGCTGGTCCAAATAAGTATTTTGTCAGTCATTTTGCTTTTTTGTGTGTTCGTGTGCTTTTGCTTTGGTTTGTCTGTAAATTTATCCTCCTTACCACTTTCATCAGTTAGCTCTAGATTTGGTGGTGATAAAGAACAGAGTGGAGGCTTGGACAGCACACACTGTCTTAGTACACAAACATACCAATGTACTATGATTTTCCTGCTGTCAAATTCATTCTATCTAGGTCCTAGGCACTGGATTCTTCAATTACTCTATAACATTATAATACATCTATTTCTTAATTCTAGCAGCCTATTCATAATCAGTTAATAAATTAAGGGGATAACTTTCAGTCAACTTCTTTCCAAAACTATTTACTTAAGTATAATTTCTATGCATTGAATTTTCCCAGCATACTTTGTATTTTCATTTTCCCTTAGAAATTTCATACCTCTGACATAAAAAGATGTCTCTAGCAACAGTACCTACTTTTCATGAAAAATAAACCATCCCTCAAGAAAATCCCTGAAATATGTATAATTTTCACTACTGAAAATAACAGAAAATAATGTCACTGCATAGCCAACTTTAGGTGAAGATGAAAAACGTTCTGCCTCCCTCTTAAAAAATTCACATACTTAAAATATCTGTTCCTAAACCAAAGCTTTTCTGCACACACACACACACACACACACACTTCAACCTACAAGCTAAACTGTAAACCCCCTGGTATACATATTTTTACTTTTTTCCTGTTGTTTGCCAGGTTGCAGCACCAGTTTTCAAATAAAGAGCAAAGTTATTCAAACTGTTTTTGTTAGAGAAACCTTATCAGGTTAAGACCCTAAGGGACACACAAAAGAAAATACAACAGAAAAACATATATCTGAATTTGGTCTCTAACGTGCTTGTAGGAATTTGCTCTCTTTTATTCAATGCATTTCCTATAATCATTTTAGAGCCACTGCCAGTATTCTCAGAGTCCACATACAAGAAACAGGAAGCAAAAGAGACATCAAATCACAGCATGAGAATAATCAATCCATTTTGAAATTCCCTTCAGACATCGAAACGAGAAATGCCTCCACAATATAAAATGAGTAGTAGGTATATCTCCCCGCAAGATCCTTTAAGGATTACAATATTCATTTTTTCTTTCTTGTCTATAAAATCTAATATCAATACAACTGCAGGTATGTGAATCCCACACTAAGTCATAATGCCCACTTCTCATTATTCACAAGCATTCAGGGGTCTTACTCTTCTAAATACTCACACAGAAAAGGTCAAGACACCTTTTGTTTACAGTTGGAAACATACTAAATATGCATACAAGACAGGCTATAAGATAATATGCAACATTTTATAGATTGTAGTGCTTAATCATTTAATAATGTGCAAAAAAAAACCCGGCCAGAAATGTGAATGAAATTTTTAGATTTCTCAACAGAGGCATTGACAATATCAATGAAAATATAAGTAGCACCTTAATATTCAGTACTAGACAGACTGCTGTTAGAATTTGATCATCTATTTTTTTTTTGTCTCCAATTTAGGAAGGAATTAGGAGAGTTCAGAAAAAGAACTAGCAAAGGGCTGGAACACCCTTTATTACAAAAGATTTTTTTTTTGTTTTTAATCACAAGAGCCTCCAAAAGCTTAAGAAGTAGGTTTCATTCCCAGAAATAAGGCCAAGAGATCTATTTGTTCATGGAGTATGCAGATGAGAAACAAAACAACTCCAAGACAGTATTTCCCACTTACTGCAAGCCTGTTATTATTTCTGCACCCTCAATGTCCAGCACTGCTCTTGAATGAGTTTTCATACTCCCCACTAAAATGATAATAAATTTTGAAATTAATTTTTAACCTTTTGTATAATGATGTTGTCTTAGAAACCTGATCAGAAACATAATATTCAGCTTTCAAATTTCTATGTTTCTGTATTTGGCATATTTGATTACCACTGATTTCCTGTTTTCCCCTGTGTTTTTTTCCTGCTAGCATATAAGATAATATACTGACTTTAGTACACTCCAATGCTGATGCACCTTCTTAATGAGTGTTTTGCCAGTGCACCTCAGGGGAAAGTGGTAGTAATTAACTGCAAATGCCATAGCTGAGAGGACACAAACAAAGCCTTTGTTGTTATTGTGTTTATTTCATGAATGCTCCAGCTATCTAATAGTCAAAAAAACATTTTTGCTTTTGTTTTCTGTTAGGTATCTACAATCAGAAAAATACATTACTCCATTTTATGCGTTAGAAAATTGTATTAGTGCAAATAACTAGCAGAGTATGAACTCAAGAGGCCATCACAGCTTCCACTGCTGGTTACAAAATGGCGATTAGGCGCCTATTGCTGAGATATGAAAGTCTATATTAAACTTTCTAACCGTCAATGCCTATTCAACATAAACCAGAAACATGCCTGTAAGCATACCTGTAGAAGATATTGTCTCATTTTGGCCAAATTACTCCTTTGATTTGATACACTTTAGTAGCAAATTCTATCACATCCACAGCTGATATCAGAATTAATTCTCATCCTCTGTTGATGATTGTTTTTCAACAAACCTGATCACATTTTTTTCATTAAAGAAGGGACAGTGAGTAAATAGATTAGAAAAGAAAGGAGGAATCCAAGCCTTTGACCCTGTTCTGTGTGTTTATAAATGTTATACATGTACACATGTATGCATATAAATATACACATTATGTATATTTTCTGCTGATTAGTCAAGTTTAGTAAATATGTCACCCAGCAATGCAATATAGCACAACCTTCATGACAAATGCTGCAGGATTTTGTTTTTTTACTTCATGCCAATCTTGCACTAACATTATATTTGAGTTGTGACCAGCTTCCTAAAAGTTAAGTAAAATCAAGGAGGTAAACTGCATCAAAATAAATAATTCCCATCATTAATTTGACCTAATCACTATATATATACCAAGCAACTGTCTGGACCATTCACTTTGCTGTTAAAAGGCTCCAGGTCACTCCGTGTGTTTAAATTGGCCCAATTCCAAAGGTTGCAAGGTTGGTTGCAGGGAAGCTGAGGTTTCTCTGCACATTACAGAACTACTGAAACATACATATTCAAGTTTGTCATTGAATTTTAAGTGCAGAAGTTTACATTCATATAGAACTGTCCTAGGTTCAGCAGTAGCAGTCATTTTTCTCCTTAGTCACTGGTGCAGTGTTTTGTTTTTGACTTTCAGCCTAGAAACAATGCTGAAAATACACTGATGTTTTTAGTTGTCTCTAAGTAATGATTACTCTGATCAAGGACTTTCTCAAGCACATGCTCTGCCAGGGAGGAGGGGAAGCTGGAAGGAAGCAAACAGGACACCTACCAGCCCAAAAGGGGCATTCCATACCACAGCATGTTACGCCCAGTATATAAACTGGGAGGAGTTACCTGGAAGGGCTAGATCACTGCTCGGGTAGGGCTGGGGTGGTGAGCGGTTGTATTCTCTCCCCTTGTTATTTCCCTTATCATTATTATTATTATTGGCCTCTTTCACAGACACCCTCTTGTCATGGGGAAAGAGCTTGTGTGCCCTTGTGAGGTTGACAGCTATGCTGGTGGTGGCATATGCCTCCGGTAGGGTCTCCCATGCCAGACAGGTCTCAACTGAAGAGTCAGACAAAGCATGTCCATGGGCAGGATGGGCTCACTAGCCTTCGGGCAACCATCCTAGGAGAAGGACAACTCAAACTTCAAACCCAGGCAGATGGAGCTCATTTAGCCTTGTAAGGCCATCCATCTAAGAGAAGGATACACTAACCAAACCTAAGACCTGAGGACTTTGCTGCTACCATCCAAGCTCGCTAGGCCCTGGCAGATAAACCTCAGGTGTAAAGGGTGGGGCCAGTTCCATGCATGCTGTGCCTCACCAAAAAAATCCACTGCACAGGCCCGAAGGGTTTAGTCGCTATTGGAAAACTGTGTAGCAACAAGTGAGGGAAAAACTGGCAGGTGAAAAGGTCCACTGGAAATCGCAGACCCAACCCTGCATGTGGGCGGTTCATGACAGGTCGCTCAAGACTGACCCAGCAGATGAGTCTTGTTTGGCAACATCCTGAATGTTCGCTGTGCTTTTTGCAACCAGATTCGCCTATCCCACGTTGGTCTTTTTAGTCATCAGCGTGCTTGTAGTAAGCGTGGGTAAAGCCTTTTCCAAATCTTTGTTCGTGAAATCAAGCCATCATCATTATTATTCATAGAATCATAGAATAGTTAGGATTGGAAAGGACCTTAAGATCATCTAGTTCCAACCCCCCTGCCATGGGCAGGGACACCTCACACTAAACCATATCACCCAAGGCCTCATCCAACCTGGTCTTGAACACTGCCAGGGATGGAGCATTCACAACCTCACTGGGCAACCCATTCCAGTGCCTCACCACCGTAACAGGAAAGAATTTCCTTCTTATATCCAACCTAAACTTCCCCTGTTTAAGTTTTAACCCATTACCCCTTGTCCTATCACTACAGTCCCTAAGGAAGAGTCCATTCCCAGCATCCCTATAGCCCCCTTCAGATACTGGAAGGCTGCTATGAGGTCTCCACGCAGCCTTCTCTTCTCCAGGCTGAACAGCCCCAACTTCCTCAGCCTGTCTTCATACAGGAGGTGCTCCCGTATCATCCTCGTGGCCCTTCTCTGGACTTGTTCCAACAGTTCCATGTCCTTTTTATGTTGAGGACACCAGAACTGCACACAATACTCCAGGTGAGGTCTCACAAGAGCAGAGTAAAGGGGCAGGATCACCTCCTTCAACCTGGTGATCATGCTCCTTTTGATGCAGCATAGGATATGGTTGGCTTATTGGTGGTAGCAGTAGCGGTTTGTGTTATACCTTAGTTACTGGACTGCTCTTATCTCAACCTGTGGGAGTTACATTCTTTTGATTTTCCCCTCCATCCCTTCCCGGGAACAGGGGAGGAAGAACAGGGGGAAGGAGCAAGCAGCTGCCTGGTTCTGAGTTACTGGCTGGGCTTAAATCACAACAAGAACGTATAGAAATTCAAGAAAATATTAACCGAAGACCTTTTTATTGCCTGTTAAACTCATAATGAGAAAGAAGCTAAAGCACAGATCAAGTGAATACCCTTAATTATAAAGAAGTATTAGTAATTTCAAAAATATTATTTTGAAGCGAGAATTTAGTGATGTAAATTAAAAAAAATAAGTGACAGAGCACAAGAAAGAAAACAAACAGGTGTTCAGTATTTTAGTGATAAGATTTTTTTTTAATAATTTTTACTTCCACTATTAAATTCAAGTGGGTTCCTAAAAGTTAAGGAAATTTCTTTCTGCAGGTAATGCTTTATAGTATTTTAAGATTTTGTATTGCTTACTCAAACCATTTGATGCACTCTTTAGTATCTGTAGGCACCCATCAGTCATATGTACCATTCTTTTTATTTTAATTCCTGTACTTAAGTTAAATGTCAAGATTTGAGGCAAATCTTAAGTATGCAAGTAGTCTTGCTAACAGTGCGGGTAGTCTTAGAGAGTCACCATCTCAAATTTGTGATCAGACATATTTCTAAATCTTCTTAGAAATCAGGCTTTGAATATCACAAGTAAGACCTTGAGCAAAGGCTGCAAACCAAACAGGGTATATGCACGTATTTGTATGCTCCAACTTAACCAAGACCTACATGACTATATGAGCCCAGCACTACATGTGAACTAAAAATACTGCTTTATTCTCTGGACAGCTCCTATTATTCAGGTTCTCATATGAAAGATAAAATAACAGACACTTCTGTAGTTTTTGCTATTTTCGGATACCCAGTACTAGAAACAAATTCTGAAGAGGTACAGGTGCTCATTTCTTCACTGCAAGCCACCGGAGTTCCTGCCAGGCGTTGTGGAAAGGTTGCTCTCTTTGCCCTGTTGAGAGATCTCTAAAAAAATTGCCTCAAAGCCAGAATTTATCTCCTTGTCATTTTACAAGGAGAAGCTACAAACTAAGTGATGTTCAACCACACAGTTTAGTATTTAGTTTATTTAGCTTGCTTACTTTTCTTTTGTTGCTGTTAGTTCCATTGCTACAAAATGGATCACTGGAACCTGTACTCAAACATCCCCACAAAGAAAAGTCACTAAGGCTAAAAGCCAAGATTATTACATGGAAATGATTTCACTCCATAAAAAGGTATTCTGATTCCTAAGAAACATTAAAGACTGGAGCAATACTTCATCTAATGCTGATCAGAATAAATTTGCAAACAAGGTTTAGCTACACCTATTAACAACATGAATATATTAACACCAAGAGAAACAATGATTTTGCATGGCAAAAACAACTGAGCATTTATGCTTCACTATTTTAAACTCTCTTTATCTGCAATTCATTCAACATATGCATTTGAGTTTTGCTGCATGAGTTGCTCAGACACAGAACAAAAGGTACCAGTACTGCAACCTCCTCTGCACAATTTCCTCTGTATCAGTCAATAGTCTGTTCTCCAAGGAAGATTTACATTCTGGTCAAGAGTGGAGAGTCCCAAAGTAGGTAAAGTTGTCCTATTTACCAGAAAAGGCAAAATTCAAAGCAGTGGTACATGAAGTAAATGCTATACTGTGCTACAAAGAAATACAGGCAGATATATCAGGGTACCAGCAAGGCAAAGGACACAAGTGAAGCAAGCAACACTATCTAGAGCCCCAAGGAAAAAAGCCTGTACACGATCCATTATATCTCTCAAAGAGATTCACCCCTGAATCCTATAATCAATGTGCTTATTTTTTCAGGTTAAGTCTGCTGTAATATCAGCTATCCAGGTTGTCTTTTCTTTTTTTTTAATCTGCTGCTTTGCATATAAAAACTTACCACAGAAATGGTAGAAATCATTGGCAGCGCACAGATCCACAAAGGATGTATGCTATACAGAAACTGCTCGCTTCCAGCATTCTACTGTAATATGCAGTGATGTATATCTTCCTCTTTCACAATACCAAATGATGACTTTTGTTCAACTATTAATGCACAAGCACTAAATGGAGCTAAGTTTTAGACTACCAGTTTTCAATTTAAAGCACCTTTTAAGAGGCAGAAACAGAAAATTAAAAAATGAAGGACAGACCAAGGAAAACCAGGGCAGCTAAATCTGAGCACTAAATTAGTTGAGTGAGAATTAAACCAACATATTCTTATTTAGAACCTACAATTAATATGTGCTCAAGAACACATGACCAAAAATAAATTAGATATAATAATGCTTTAGTTTTAACCACATAAACGGGAAGAATTCTTAACAGGTAAAAGTTGTGTTTATTTTTGTAAAAACATAGGAAGCTGTCATTGGCAAAATTATAAATTAAATATTGCAGCAGAAGCCAAAGTCCCTGGTCATCTTTGCAGTGGAAACATGTTCATGCATCTCAAACTGAAAACATAACTTCTCCAAATTTAGTGTGAAAAGATTCTCCTTATATTGTCAAATAAATCACAAGGTTTTACATAGTTAGGAAAAAATTACCAAGATTTATTTATTGCACTATATTTCAAAACAAAAACAAAGACCTAAACCCTTCTGCCCTTTACTGACAACTTTCTCTGTAAATCAATAAGCTCTGAATTTGGGAATAAACCAGAGTAAGTACCTACAGGCCAAGTCAACCCCTCCTTACACGGATTTCAAGCAGAAGAGTTTCAGTTCTACATGAAGGGACACTATTCTGTACTGATAGTGAAGTTACAGTTAATGCAATTAACTTCTGTTTTTACAAGGAGCTGTTGTCCAAGTCTTGTTTCCACAAACAAGCTCCTGACTTCTTGGTATCTGTCCAGAGACTTGCCATGCTTCAGGTCTTTGACAAAATCAACACTGTCCTTTAACAGGCTGCAAGTTTATCTGAAGACTTCCCCCTCCTTTTTCCATAACTATCATTGTTTAACCCCAGCTGGCAACTAAAACCACAGCAACTAGAGGTGCTACATTTACTGTCAATCAAACCCTTACAGGCCATCTCCCATGTATCCTTCATGTTAGGGGGATTTCACTGTTCTCACTGAAACTTCTTTTCAAGCTGTTCCTGGTGAAACATTTTCTTCTCCAATCTCCCATCCCACCTCCAGCTCTCTGGCTGAGGTGGCTGCTGTGCTATGGTTGCTGCCCGCCAGGCCAGCCATGCCTCATTGTTTCCTCCAGACTGGTATCTGCAACCCTCTGTTCTCTCTCCTGCAATGCTCAGCCAAAAAGTTAAAAATAAGTTTACTATACCTTTTGAGTTTACCATAACACACTTAGTATCACACTTTTTAATAGATCACATTTAATTACAGTTACCATGTGTCGTGGTTTAAACCCTAGCCAGACAGCTTCTTCAGTCACTCACAGTGAGTGGTGCCGGGCTGAGAGCAATCGAGGGCCCCGCCCCCCCCCCCGGGGCTCTCCCCTTCCCTGCTCCCACAGGAATGGGGAGGAGGATCGAAAGAGTGCAACTCCCACGGGTTGAGACAAGAACAGTCCAGCAACCAATGTACAACACAAATCACCACTGCTACCACCAATGACAACAATGATAAGAGGAAATAACAAGGGAAGAGAATACAATACCACCGGCCAAGAAACGAGTCCCACCCGGAAGCCCCTGTCCTTCCGGGTAACTCCCAGTTACCCCCCACCCCGGCCATGACGTGCTGTGGTATGGAATACCTCCTTGGCTAGCCTGGGTCAGGCGCCCCATCTCTGCTTCCTCACGGCTTCCCCTCCTCCCTGGCAGAGCATGAGCCTCACAAAGTCCTTGCTCAGGGTAAACATCACTTAGCAACAACCAAAAACATCGGTTTCACCAACATTGCTCCCAGGCTGGAAGTCAAAACACAGCACTGCGCCAGCTACCATGAAGGAGAAACATGATTGCTACTGCTGAACCCAGGACGTTATCCACCCCTTATTCCATCCCATTCATGTCATGCTCAGATCCCACATTTTCAATACACCATCACTCTCCCACATATACACATCCATATACATACAGACCAAGAGATAAAAAATCATTTTCTTAGTGCATGGACCAATCCCTATAATGCTGCTGAGTCCATTCGGTCCATGATGTCAGGTTCCATCTCTTGTAACAATCATTCAGGGCAGGAAAGGCTGTGTGCAGTATTGGATCGTTGTCTGCTGATGCTGGTTGTTCCTTTACTGCGGAACTCATCTAGTTCTAAAAAGTTCATTCTCTGTTGGGATGATGGTTGGAGGGAAGTCAGCGCTAGTCGCTGGTGACCTGGAGACATCTAGTTGATGAGCTATAAAAGTATTACACAGCAGGCAACAGCATACAATTGAGTTCACTGGCTGTTTTCCCCTAAAATCAAATCCCCTTGAGGTATACATCGGACTTCCCCATCTTCCCGCATTACCTACCAAGTATATCCACGAGTGGGTTTGCCTTTACCTGAAGCAGGAATAACCCAGACTGTCTTCCCCAGCAAATTCTTCATATGCACCATGGGAACTTTGTCCCCCTCTACAATATGTAAAAGTTCTGACTGGGCTGGGCCAGCCCTGTTGGCAGATCCTCTGGTGTTGACCAACCAGGTGGCCTTTGGTAAGTGTGCATCCCAATGCTTGAAAGTTCCCCCACCCATTGCTCTCAGTGTAGTTTTTAACAGCCCATTGTACCGTTCGATTTTCCCAGAGGCTGGTGCATGGTAGGGGATGTGATATACCCACTCAATGCCATGCTCTTTGGCCCAAATATCTATAAGGTTATTCCGGAAATGAGTCCCATTGTCTGACTCAATTCTCTCTGGGGTGCCGTGTCGCCACAAAATCTGTTTCTCAAGGCCCAGGATGGTGTTCCGGGCAGTGGCATGGGGCACAGTATATGTTTCGAGCCACCCGGTGGTTGCTGCCACCATGGTAAGCACATGGTGGGATGTCGGCAGTGTGATATAGTCAGTCTGCCAGGCCTCCCCATATTTATACTTCAACCATCGTCCTCCATACCAAAGAGGCTTTAACCGCTTGGCTTGTTTAATTGCAGCACATGTTTCACACTCATGAATAACCTGGGCAATAGAGTCCATTGTTAAGTCCACCTCTCGATCACGAGCCCATCTATATATTGCATCTCTGCCCTGGTGGCCTGAAGTGTCATGGGCCCACCGGGCCAAAAATAATTCACCTTTATGTTGCCAATCTAAGTCCATCTGAGCCACTTCAATCTTAGCCGCTTTATCCACTTGTTGTTCTGGTGTTCCTCAGTGGCCCGACTCTTGGGTACATGGGCATCTACATGACGTACCTTCACCACCAGGTTCTGCACCAGGGCAGCAATATCTTTCCACAGTGCAGCAGCCCAGATGGGTTTACCTCTGCGTTGCCAGTTGCTCTGCTTCCATTGCTTCAACCACCCCCACAGGGCATTTGCCACCATCCATGAGTCAGTATAGAGGTAAAGTACTGGCCACTTTTCTCGTTCAGCAATGTCCAGGGCCAGCTGGATGGCTTTCACCTCATCAAACTGACTCGATTCACCCTCTCCGTCAGCAGTTTCTGCAACTTGTCGTCCAGGACTCCATACAGCTGCCTTCCATCTCCGATGCTTTCCCACAATACGGCAAGAGCCATCAGTAAACAAGGCATACTGCTTTTCACTTTCTGACAGTTTATTATATGGTGGGGCCTCTTCAGCACGCACCACATCCTCCTTTGGTGACATTCTGAAATCTTTGCCCTCTGGCCAGTCCATGATGACTTTTAGAATGCCTGGATGACTGAGATTTCCTATTCGAGTTCGTTGTGCAGCCCATTTACTCCATGTAGCATCGGTTGCATGATGTGTAGAGGAGACCATGCCTTTGAACATCCAGCCCAGCACGGGCAATCGGGGTGGCAGGAGGAGCTGTGCTTCAGTGCCAATCACTTCCGAAGCAGCTCGAACCCCTTCATAGGCTGCCAGTATCTCTTTCTCAGTTGGGGTATAGCTGGCCTCAGATCCTTTGTATCCCTGACTCCCAAAGCCGAGGGGTCGACCTCGAGCCTCACCTGGAGCTTTCTGCCAGAGGCTCCAGGTAGGACCGTTCTCCCCAGCTGCAGTGTACAGTACATTTTTTACATCTGGCCCGGTCCAGACAGGTCCAAGGGCTATGGCATGAACTATCTCGTGTTTAATTTGCTCAAAGGCTTGTTATTGCTCAGGGCCCCATTTAAAATCATTCTTCTTCCGGGTCACATGATAGAGAGGGCTTACAATTGAACTGTAATTTGGGATGTGCATTCTCCAGAACCCCACTGCACACAAGAAAGCTTGCATTTCTTTCTTATTAGTCGGTGGAGACATTGCTGTTATCTTGTTGATCACATCTGTGGGGATCTGTCTACGTCCATCTTGCCATTTTATTCCCCAAAATTGAATCTCCTGTGCAGGTCCCTTGACCTTACTCCGTTTTATGGCAAAACCGGCTTTCAGCAGGATTTGGATTATTTTCCTCCCTTTCTCAAAGACTTCTTCCGCTGTATCGCCCCACACAATAATGTCATCAATGTATTGCAGGTGTTCTGGAGCTTGCCCCTGTTCCAGTGCAGTCTGGATCAGTCCATGGCAAATGGTAGGGCTGTGTTTCCACCCCTGGGGCAGTCGGTTCCAAGTGAACTGGACACCCCTCCAAGTAAAGCAAACTGTGGCCAGCACTCTGCTGCCAAAGGAATGGAGAAAAATGCATTGGCAATATCAATCGTGGCATACCACTTGGCTGCCTTTGACTCTAGTTCATACTGAAGTTCTAGCATGTCCGGTACGGCAGCACTCAATGGTGGTGTGACTTCATTCAGGCCACGATAGTCTACTGTTAGTCTCCATTCTCCATTAGACTTTCACACTGGCCATATGGGGCTATTGAAGGGTGAGCGGGTCCTGCTGATCACCCCCTGACTCTCCAGTCTACGGATCAGCTGATGGATGGGAATCAGGGAGTCTCGGTTGGTGCGATATTGCCGCCGTGCGGTGCACTGTTGTGGTCGCAATTGGCACTTGTTGTTCTTCAACTTTCAGCAACCCCACAGCAGAGGGATCTTCTGAGAGACCAGGCAAGGTGGACAGCTGCTCAATTTCCTCAGTCTCCAAAGCAGCAATACCAAAAGCCCACCGGTACCCTTTTGGGTCTTTAAAGTACCCTCTCTTGAGGTAGTCTATGCCGAGGATGCATGGAGCCTCTGGACCAGTCACAATAGGGTGCTTTTGCCATTCCCTCCCAGTCAGGCTGATTTCAGCCTCCAGCACAGTCAACTCTTGGGATCCTCCTGTTACTCCAGAAATATAGATGGGTTCCACCCCTTGACAGCTTGATGGCATCAGGGTACACTGTGCACTGGTATCTACTAGAGCCTTATACTTCTGTGGGACTGATGTGCCAGGCCATCTGATCCACACAGTCCAGTAAATCCGATTGTCCCCTACCTCCACCTGGCTGGAGGCAGGGCCCCTCTAATGGTCATCACAGTGTTGGACACTTAAGTCATGGTGAAAGGGATTATTCTTTGTTATCACAGGAGCTGGAGTAAAATCAGCTCTTCCACTCCATCTGGGAAACTGCTCACCAGAGACTGAAGCCGTAGCTCTCATGGGACGATCAGTCTTGGCCTTGCTCCCTCTTCAGTTCACTCACCTGTTCCTCCAAAGCTGAAGTAGGTTTTCCATCCCACTTTGTCATGTCTTCTCCGTGATCCAGCAGGTAAAACCATAGGGTACCCCGTGGCGTATACCTCCTGTATCTCCTCTCTGAACAATAGGACCCTTTTGTTAATAGCTGAGACGTGTGTTGGTACACGTGAGGAGCTGGATAAATCAGATAGATCGTCCCTCAATTGTTCGAGGTCCTGGGACAGTTTTTTCACAGCTGAGATGATGGAAGGGGTGAGATTGTCTTCGAACTCTCGGAGTTTATGAACCATTTCATCCACTGTTAGTGGTACTGTGTCATTCCAGGTTACTGTTGCCAATGAATGGGCATATGATGACGGTGCATTCCGTGTAAGTTTTCGCCACATGGGTCGTGTACATTCAACTTCATCTGGATCTATAGGTGTATCCCCGTTATTCGGCTTGATGTGATAGATCATCTCTACGATGGCTGATTCCCTCAGAGACTGGATGCCTTTGTCTATAGTAGTCCACTTGGCCGAACGACTCGTAACATCGTCCTTGTACGGAAACCTTTCTTTCACAGCTGCCAAGAGCCTCCTCCAAAGGCTGAGGGACTTTTTCTCTCTTGCAATTGCTTTGTCAATTCCCCTTCTCTAGCAAGTGATCCCAGCTGCTTGGCTTCTGTACCTTCTAGTTCGTGACCATCGGCCCCATTGTCCCAGCATCGGAGTAACCAGGTGATGATGTGCTCCCCTGGTTGATGGGTAAAATCTTTTTGCATATTCCACAGCTCGGTTGAGGTCCGAGGTCAAGAAGTTACCTCTTCTTCTTCTTCTTCGTCATGTGATGATGACTCCTGATCAGATTCTGGACCGGGTGGTGAATTCATTGTTTCTTCATCTCGCTTCACCCTTCTTGCCTCTGTTTTGCTTTTTCTCTTGCACACAGGGGCAACCAATATTGGTATGAATTGGTCCTCTGGTTTGGCTGCAGTGATTAGCACTGTGGTTTGAGTAGCAACTGTACTTGTTGCTGGGGGTGGTGCAGCTGCTGTGCTTGGAGCTGGGGTAACCGCGCTGTCTGTTGCAGTCGAAGTCTGAGCAGCTGCTGTACTTGCCACTGGGGTAGCTGCGCTGTTCATTGCAGCCAGAGTTTGAGTAGCGACTGTACTTGTGGCTGGGGGTGGTGAAGCTTTTGTGCTTGGAGCTGGAGTAGCTGCACTGGCTGTTGCTTTGCCCTCAGATGCGCCGACATTCTTTTCCTTTTGAAGGTGCTGGATAGTGTTGAACAAGGTCATGTAAGCACAGGCCAAGCCCCAGCACGTTGCCATGATTTGTCCATCTCTGGTATGGCCAGAATGACCACACACCTCATTTAAGTGTTTTACTAATTCTTCTGGATTTTGCAGTTGTTCAGTAGTGAAATTCCAAAGTACTGGAGGGGCCCACTGACCTAGATACTTGCCCATACTATCCCACACACCCTGCCACTCATGGCTGTCCAGCCTCAGGGAAAATCTCTCGGTCCTCCTACATCGTCGTTTGACCCCAGACAAGACCCAAACCTGACTCTGCTTAACTCTTGAAATCAGTCGTGGGCAAAACACTCTGTATGCGTGCTAGCATGGTGATTCCCATCACCATCAGCAAACGAGTCTCAACAGCATTAAAAGGCCATTCAAAAACTTCAAAACTCTCAAATGTAAATGGTCTGGTGGGACGACTGGGAGGGTAAAAGGATGTCTCCTTCACAGGTTGAGCACCTGAGAAGGAGAAAAAAGATGTGTAATTGCTAAGCACTTCTATTATATACCTCCCAAAGTATAAAGGTGGTGACCACACTGGGAACATAAGCCAGATCAGTTTCATGATCAATGATTCTACTGTATTACAAGTCATTACCATAAAGTACAATGAGACAAAAACCTTAGCCCAAGCCCCACACTTGAAAAACACTAATAAAGCAAATACCAAGTGGACGTAAGATACGATATACTGAAACTATGAGATCAAGAGGAACAACCTTGAGAGCCAATAGATCAGCATTGTGATGAGTGACTATTAATCCGGTCAGATCTGTCGTTATCTCAACCCCTCGAGCCCCACGTTGGGTGCCAGAAAGAACTGTCGTGGTTTAAACCCTAGCCAGACAGCTTGTTCACTCACTCCCAGTAAGTGGTGCCGGGCTGAGAGTAATCGAGAGCCCCCCCCCTCCCCCCACCAGGGCTCTCCCCTTCCCTGCTCCCAGAGGAACAGGAGGAGGATGGAAAGAGTGCAACTCCTACGGGTTGAGACAAGAACAGTCCAGCAACCAATGCACAACATAAATCACCACCGACACTACCAACGACAACAGTGATAAGAGAAAATAACAAGGGAAGAGAATACAATACCACCGGCCAAGAAACGAGTCCCACCCGGAAGCCCCTGTCCTTCCGGGTAACTCCCAGTCACCCCCCACCCTCGGCATGGCGTGCTGTAGTATGGAATACCTCCTTGGCCAGCCTGTGTCAGGCGCCCCGTCTCTGCTTCCTCACAGCTTCCCCTCCTCCCTGGCAGAGCATGAGCCTCACAAAGTCCTTGGTCAGCTGGTTAAAGGAGGATTTTATCACTTAGCAACAACTGAAAACATCGGTTTCACCAACATTGCTCCCAGGCTGGAAGTCAAAACACAGCACTGCACCAGCTACCACAAAAGAGAAACATGACTGCTACTGCTGAACCCAGGACACCATGACAAACTCCTAAAATCTAACTGCAAATAATATTATTAGGTGTAATATTATTGCAACCTTATTTGCTTTTCTGCAGTGCAATAGGCTTGACAAGTTCATTGACTTATACCATACTGGGGGGGGAGGGCACACATGATGTCAAGTGAACACACTTGTTTTACTTGACTTTTAATTTCCAATAATAGTTCCTAACACAGAAGGCTTCCTGAGAACAGCTGTTGTGGATATGGCTGCTCTGCCTCCACAGGTTTAACGGTTTTCTGATCGAATCACCTGAAATATTTTTTTTAAAATAATCTTCTCTTTAAATAATCTTGTCAAAGAAACTTCTTACCAACTTAAAAGTCATAGACTATGATTATGGCAACATTTTAGTACCAAGGCTTCCTCAGTAATTTCAAGAAAGACACTAACTTGTTACTTGCCAACTGCCTGCTTTGTAGATGAATCCCAACAAAAGCAGTATTTAATTGTTAAAGTAAAAAACACTGGTAAGCAGCAGTATTTCACATACCTTCAATAAGCAAATGCCTTGACTACAGTGAGAAACTGCAACCACAAACTTTTCCTACATGATAAATTTATTTAAAGCAAAAGGGAAACCTGAGTCAAATAAACTCCAGAACACCAGGAGCCATTATCCACCTTAGACTTCAATTGAGGACTGAAATCCCGCATCCGAGTGAGGTTCTTCATCAGAGTGTGGAGGATGGGAGTATTTTCCCTGTGTTCCTGAGAGGTTTTAATTTAAGCTTTGAGAAAATCTTCCCTATTTGCTCCACCAACTGTATCTTAAGTGGCTATGTTATCAACTTATTTTTCTTTCTTACATATAAGCTTTTAATAAGTAGTATCTGTTGTGCTAACTGAAAATACTTTATAAACAGACATAAATAAACAGATAAATATTTAAACAGAAGATGATAGACTGAATCATGCATGAAGGATAGAATTTAAGATAAAAGCATTTTACTGATTAGCATAAGTATTTCTATATTTGCTTTTTTGTCTGGTCTAAAAATTCCAATGATATTCAGATGCATGAAATAATTGCTTTGAGTTATTCAATCAAAAGTTTTCCAGAAAACTACCTTCCATGTAATTCAAACAAAAACAGTCACAGAGTTCTTGTCCAAAGCATCTCTGAATAAACATGACAAATATACAGCAGTCCCACTATGCTTTTGTATCCTAGGTGAAAAACAGAATCTAAAAAAGTTTATTTCACAAGTCTGTTCAATTCCTGGATTGCATTAACACCCTTCCAGGAAATGCAAAATAAAATCCTGTATATTTTTCTGTTCACATGCTTAATTTGAAGTCCACTCTGAAGATGCCCATTTTCAGGTATATAATGTATATGCAAAGTTTTATCAGATTTCTGTGACCTACTGCAGCTAAATTATAAACATTATTTTTTAAAACCCCTGTAGTTTTCCTATTCACTTAAATCACTTGGCTCAAGCTTTTCAGGATACTTGCAAATTAATACTGAAAATGTTTTATTTCCAGCAACTTCTACTAAATTGAACTGAATTTTAGTAAATTTCTTTTTTGTTTCCCTATGGCAAACAGCATTCCCTCAACTCGCAGCATCTTAGCATCAAGAAGAGAGCTATTCAAGCTTGCTTCCTAGCTCTTTTGTCTTCACTGCGGATAATGGAAAATAAATCCTCCTTTAACCAGCTGTTTGTTACATGCTTTGTTTCAGCACTATTATTTCTTGTACCCTTCCCTCCCCTCTTTTTTTCTTCTTAATTTCAGCTTGAACTGAACCATTAATTTAGATTTTCTGTAAAATAAGCACTGCATTTGTATTAGTAATGAAGTTAAGTGAGCATACTCTATTAAAAGCTCTGACTAGCTCTATAAACCACCACCGAACAAAGAGAGCTCCACTGTGAGGTGTACCTAGCCATGATATAATTTTTGTAACACATTAAGAGAGATGATTCAGATGAATGTGAATATTTTGGCATATTTGTGAATACAGTTATTTCAGAAGGAAGCTATAAAATTCAAGTAGAAATTAGAATTGATCACTAAACTAAAATGCAGGGTTTAAACATATTGCATGAAATGTGGAAGATTTTGACAGAATGAGCTCATACATAGTAAAAAGTAAACTATGATTAACATAAAGCTTACATGGTTATGCTAGCACCTAACAGTTCTCAGATACCTTTGCATCACTCAATTTTTACTCCTGAGCCATGAAAACTCATCCAAAGGAGTTTCTAAGGCTTTTCTCATTTTCAGTCTGGTGCGATTCAGTGTTTATTAAAATTATCTATATAATAAAACAAAGCTACAAACAAATTGTAGCTTCCAAAACCAGGTGTGGTAGAATGATCATTCGTGGGAGAGGATATTTATGCTAAATTAAAGAAACAGCATGAGCAACAATAAGGAGTAACGTGACTAAGAGAAACACATGGAAGTCTCATGAATAAACAGGTTTGGTAACAGTAAGGCAGTAAGTCCAGAGACTCATCCCTGGGGCAATTTTCTCTGGAATACTGGACATTATACCTTAAAGAAAGATGGTAAAGAAATTTAATATTATGTTTTCTAATAAAGGAGCAGAACAGATAGATTAGAAACCTCTTTAAAAGACTAACATGAAGTAACGTGAGTCTGATGCATAAAGAACTTATCGATTATTCACATAGTCTATTTACACTGGATGTAAAGCAAAAATTAAATAACTTCATTTGCAACAAAATCCTGGCAGTCAGGTGAAGGTCCCGATAACTGGAAAAAGGGAAATATAACCCTCATTTTCAAGAAAGGGAAAATGGATGACCCAGGGAATTAATGACCAGTCAGTCTCACCTCTGTGCCTGGCAAAATCTTGGAGCAGATTCTCCTGGAAGGCATGCTAAGGCACATGAAAATCAACAAGGTGCTTGGTGACAGCCAGCATGGCTTCACTAAGGGGAAATCCTGCCTGACCAATTTGGTGGCCTTCTATGATGGGGCTACAGAACTGTTGGACAGCGGTAGAGCAGTTGATGTCATCTACCTGGACTTGTGCAAAGCATTTGACACTGTCCCACACGACATCCTTGTCTCTGAACTGGAGAGACATCAGTTTGATGGATGGACCACTCGGTGGATAAAGAACTGGCTGGATGGCCACACACAAAGAGTTGTGGTCAATGGCTCAATGTCCGGCTGGAGACCAGTAATGAGTGGTGTCCCTCAGGGATCCGTCTTGTTTAACATCTTTGTCGCTGACATGGACAGTGGCATTGAGTGCACCCTCAGCAAGTTTGCCGATGACACCAAGCTGTGTGGTTCAGTTGATACGCTGGAGGGAAGGAATGCCATCCAGAGGGACCTCGACACGCTTGTGAGGTGGGCTGATGCCAGCCTCATGAAGTTTAACCATGCCAAGTGCAAGGTCCTACACCTGAGTTGGAGCAATCCCAGGCACAGCTACAGGTTGGGCAGAGAAGAGATTCAGAGCAGCCCTAAGGAGAAGGACCTGGGGGTACTGGTCAATGAGAAAATGAGCATGACCCGGCTTCAGTGTGCGCTTGCAGCCCACATAGCCAACCGTATCCTGGGCTGCATCAGAAGAAGCGTGCCCAGCAGGTTGAAGGAGGTGATCCTGCCCCTCTACTCTGCTCTTGTGAGACCTCACTTGGAGCATTGTACACAGTTCCGGTGTCCTCAACATAAAAAGGACATGGAACTGTTGGAACAAGTCCAGAGAAGGGCCATGAGGATGATCAGGGGACTGGAGCACCTCCCATATGAAGACAGGCTGAGGAAGTTGGGGCTGTTCAGCCTGGAGAAGAGAAGGCTGCATGGACACCTCATAGAAGCCTTCCAGTATCTGAAGGGGGGCTATAGGGATGCTGGGGAGGGATTCTTCATTAGGGACTGTAGTGATAGGACAAGGGGTAACGGGTTCAAACTTAAACAGGGGAAGTTTAGATTGGATATAAGAAGGAAATTTTTTCCTGTTAGGGTAGTGAGGCACTGGAATGGGTTGCCCAGGGCAGCTGTGAATGCTCCATCCCTGGCAGTGTTCAGCGCCAGGTTGGAGAGAGACTTGGGTGATATGGGTTAGCGTGAGGTGTCCCTGCCCATGGCAGGGGGGTTGGAACTAGATGATCGTAAGGTCCTTTCTAACCCTAACTATTCATGATTCTATAAAATCCTTAGACATCTGCTATAAGAGAAATCTTTTATATTATAATTTTAGGTGGGCTCTGAAACATGATATTCATGTGGGCTACATACAGCCTTTTGTGACAGCTCTCAAAAACAGGTGGGCTAATATTTTTTATTGTTTCATGATGAAATTAAGTAGATGATACCACAAGTGTAATTCCATCCAGGTATTTTTATTCTTCTATGTCCCTCTAACAAAACACAGAATGTAAACTTTTACTGTTGCTGTAGGAATAGCATATAAATATAAAGAAGACAGCACTACTATCACACTCATGCCAAAACTTAATTTTATATGACTAGAACAGAAAATAGCCATCGCACTAAATACTGGCAATAACTGATATTGGAATGACAAGGACACAGCTCCAAAGCCAGCTCTATTTTAGAAAGAGGGAAAAAAAAAAAGGTTTTCCTATCAGCACAGTACTTCACAGAAATGGCTTACTTTTCTAATTAGGTGCTTTGTCTGCGACAGTCACACTGCAAATACATTCAGTTCATATCTTCATAGCCTCAGAAGATGTCACTCATTTGCTACTTCCAAGTATTTTGTTAAAAGCTACACAATTTTTCTTTTGAAAAAGATAGGAAAAGAATAAAGAGAAGCAACTGGCTTCAAAGTAGAGTAAGTGAGTGCCAACATGTTCTAGAAATAAGTGCATGCCTCCAGTGTCATGTGAAAGGAAAATACTGTGAGCCAAGGCTGCTGCTGCTTCTTCAGGTTAAAAGGCATGTGAAGAGAATCAAATCAGTGCATCTGGATACAGGTAGAAGAGAACAAGAAACGCAAGATGGAAGGAACCAGAATAGCTAGGCACTGTCTGCCAATAGAAGCTACTGCAAAGGGAAAAGTGGTAGACAGGAACGACCATAACCATCTCATCTACCTGGAATAACCTTCACCTACCCATTTCAGCATAGACACTAATTATAGTAATGAAGATGCAGCAATAGCTGCAGCACATCTCCATCACCACTCAGTGGCAGGACATGTCTGCTTTCCTCACCCTCGTTTCCCTCACGCAGCACACTCAGTGCTGCAATCAATATCACTGTGCTTCCAAGTCAGCAGACTGCCTGAACTAGTGTAAAGCAAAGTGCAACCTGAACTAGTAATGCAAGAAGCTTTTGAATAGAAACTACTCATGATGTTGCTATAAAAGGACTGACAACTATTTCACTCAATTAACTGTCAGGGTAACCACAGGTAAAATTTGAAATGACAATACTTGTCAAATACCCAAGCTGACCCACTTACAGCAACTTCCACTCCATCATTTTTATGCATCTAGATGGACCTCAAAGCATCAGACTAATGTGTTGATAAAATTAGGAAAGGGGAATGACAGAATCAGCTCTTAATCAGAGAACCTTGCTAGTTTCACTGAAGCAGAATCCCTTTTTAAGAAACAAATAGCTGGTTTAGCCCACCAGAACTGCAACTGCCATTAATACACAAACATCCTTCACCCTCAAGAGTGGGCAGCTCTATTAAGTTCTTAATCTAGAAGACCAGATGCTACTCATTAACTGTATTCGCCATTATTAACCATGTAACATTAGAATGCTTTTCAGATACTCTATATATCACTCTCCAAACCCAAAGTGAAAACAGCCTTATCACTGACCACAGCAACAAGATTCAAAATCTTGTTTTTCAAAGCTTTGGGGAAAAAATAAATAAATAAAATAATCTTACACAATAAAGACCATTCTACACATCCATGCCTGACATTTTAGGGACTGACAGTCACTTGAACTACAGTGTAGACTTCCATTTCCTTCACACCATGCAGGGAAAACTGGTTGGTACAGAATGCCTGCAGCATGATTGATTACCAACACAGAGAAAAGCTGCTGCCATACTGTTCCTTCTTCAGTTTTCATAATGATATCTCAAAGTTTCAGGCTCATTTAGAAATGTTTATTCTCACATGGAACATTCTCCAGGGCTATGGCCTCCCTTATTTATCTGAGGAAACACGGGTCCCCTTATACTTTCCATTAACAATTTATGTTCTCTATAACTTAGTCTATTAATTATCCCAAAACAGAAGTTGGCAGACACCAGAGTCTTTGTAAAGTCTACATTATGGGGACTACTGACTTAGAAATAGAAAAAAGAATCAAATAATCAGCTATGATGGAAAATACCTTTAATATGAAGTCTAACCATTCCCCCAGGGCTGCAAAGTCCAACACTAAACCATGTCACTGGGGGCCTCATGTACACTTCCAGGGATGCTGATTCCACCACTTCCCTGGGAAACTTGTTCCAATGCCTGACTACCTTTCAGTCCAACAGCCTGATCAGTACATGAGTTTAAGATAAAATGAAACGGTTTGGGGAATTTTCTGCAAGCTTTCAAATGCATCCAAAAATATTTTTCTGTCCAGCCCACATACCCCTTCCCTAGACTAAATTTGTTATACATCAATATTAAAAAAAAGTTTTTGGCAAAAGATTTATTATACTCTGATATAAAGGAAAAACTGATGAATTATAATCTGAAGTAGACAGTATCATTGCACTTAATACTCTGACAAGCATCCAAAAAACTTTACTATCAAAAGGCAGAAAAGGCAAGAGCAAATGCTAATCTCTAATTAATCTGTGTGAGAAACATGAAAACCTTTTAAAAATCTTAACTTACTGTGTTTCATATAATAGCTCTAACTACTATTAGTTAGTAGTTAGGAAAAAGTCATATATCAGGAAACCCCACATCCCCCAGAACCGTCCATCTTCCAAGGATCCATGGCCTCAGTCAGGTATCTTGTCTGAGACATCTACAGGAACGATTGTGAGTAGGAAAGCTGTGAGGGAGTCTGTGGAGAAGAGCCATACAAAACAAAGGTAAGACCAGCTTCACAGGTAGAATTGTTGAAATGGGGATTGTCAACTATCCTAGTTTACAACAGTAAAAAAAAACACACTAACATGGTGAAGTATAAAACCCTAACAAATTAACAGGCAGTTGGCAGAAGATGGCAAGTCAGTAACATCACAAATCTATTTTGGAAAGCCGCAGAGGCCAACTCTTTTCCTCTTGACTGATAGCTACCAGCAAAGACATTTTGGGTATCTTATTCCAGGGAGTAAGCATACTAATGCTCAGCTTAGTAAATCATTTAAGTCCTAGATATCTTTTGAATATTTTAGCCAATAAGTAAGTGTATTATACCCCTAAAGTTGTGTGTCTCCTGCTAACAGATTCTTTTTCTTATTCAGATATGTTCAGCTGTGCACAAAATGACCCCAAAAGGGAGAGTTACAAGGCTAAATTTTCTAAAGAATTAATGAGATTAAAGCATTCAAATGTTTAAAATAAATTTAAATCCTAATTAAAAGAGCAAATACCAAGATACTTTTTTTTTTAGTATCTACCTTGTTTCTACTATATTTCTTATACATCTAACTTGGAATCCCATCCTAAGCTTACTGTTGTTCAGAATAATTGGTGGCAGTAAGGCCACCGCAGGAATCTAAAAAGAAATACATGAATGGGTATACCCATGAATAAGGTCACAAGAATTATATTACTGAATCCTGGAGACAGCGAGTATTTTACTTCTATCACTGGTTTCAGAAGGAGAATCAAAACACACAAGTTAAATACAAGGATTAGAAAAAGTTAGAAAGTCCAGGGTATAGAGTCACTTGGAATATGTATTAGAGCATTGCTTTCATGAATAGACAGTACACATAGAGGAGGGTAGGATATAAGACTTCATAAACATGAAAGACTAAGTTTAACTAAAAATGCTGATAGAAAACTGTAATAATACCCATACCTCTCTTTCTTGAGGGAAGGAAGGGTATTTTGTGAGAGGAAGTACAAATAAGAGTTTGAGGAACCTGGCCCTATCTGAATGAGAACAATAGTACAAGTAGTAGAAAACTTTTCTAGGACTTCTACATTTCATTTTTAAATTATGATCAACTGTATCACAATGCCACCTGCCAATTTGGCTCACAGTATTCATCTGAACATTTTAGATGAGGGCTGAGAACAAGTTTGGAAAAAATAAGGGTGATTTTTTTTACTTTTTAGTCTAAAACACTCCCCTGTACATTTACATAGAACTGGACATCTACCAGTTTAAGGGGTTTTAGTCTTTTCTGGATGTTTTTAATTTTTTACACCTGCAAGAATTTATAGATAGAATATACATTATTGCCAAACATCTAGAAAGGACCCTGCCTTGAAGAGAAATAGGTTTAAGGATAAAATCTTTGCCAAACTTCTAACCATTTATATTCTTCTAAGGATCTCACTCATAGTAACTCCTCTGGAGTTAGTGTTTTCTGAAGTCATGAATATGTAAGGCAAGTTCTCTACAGGTTCTTTTTCACCTAACTCATTTACCACAGGTTTATGCATTATCATACTTTTGCAAAGTAACAGTTATTCTGCACACTTTTTTTTTTCTGAGTAATTATTCCTTCTTTATGCTTTTTTTCACCAGTCATTGATGCATAGGATTTCTTCACTAACAAGCTGACAGAAATCAACTGTTCACTTGCTGTATGGCAGCAGTATTACAACATGCATCAAGACTCTACGTACATTATGTACTCTCTGTTTTGCCCAACAGTGTGTGTGTGGTCATGAAGTGGCCTGTATCTTAGAATAGGGGTCAGCGGAGATGCATGAGGAAGGCTATTTCCACACTAGATGCAAGCATACTACTGAAGTGCCTTGCAGTGAAGTTATAACATGAACTGTGAGATCACAACCCTGGCACTAAAATCAATGTTATTACTGCATCGACTTTTAAAATACATGAATTGAATTACCAGTAACTCTGATCCTATTGCAATGTATAGCGATACTGGTCTGTCTCTAAGTATTATCCAACATCATCACCGGCAACTCTTTCATTTTGACAGAAGAAAGCGGCTCGTTATCAGAAATGGCAGAAACAGCCGATCCCTGACGGTGAACAGTGTATTTATGACAGACAAGGAAAAATGAGACAACATTCTCTGCCTCATCTGCAATCTACACTTCATTTTACTAGTCTATTCAAGCTAGATAATTTCTGAGACAAGAATTAACATACTATCATTAGTATGGAGCTTTTCTGGAGAATCTTGAAGCACTAGTGTGAGCTTACTGCAAATGATTTATAAATATAGGAAGTATTTAGTTCACTACTCACTTCCCTACTGTATTCAAAGGCATTAAAGCAGTTCAACAGCAGAGATTGTTTTTCAGAAAAAAAAATTTGTTTTTTAGCAGTTATTTTTGTATTACTCCCTTTTCCACTTCTGAACTGTTTTATTTTTCATTATACAAATTAATTTACAAAGAAACGTTTATAATATCAACCATTTCATAAACCCTGGCTTGGAAAACAGCTAAAACCCCCAAAATATTGTGTAGCATCCTTGACAGGAAGGAAAAGGGCAAGCAAAGTACCCAAAACTTCAGACAGTTTGTCATATATGAAGCACCCTTTACTGCTCAATGTGCTAAGTCTGAAGTTCTTGAGTTACATATTTTATTTTACAGTTTATTATTTACTTTCTTATTTGCATTTATAAATATGAAAAGGCGAAAAAAAATATAAATACCCAAACAAAAACCCCCACAAAACCAAACCAATCAACCAACCAAAAAACCACCAAAAAAAAACCCAGAAAAACAAACAAAATGCCAAACAAACAAACAAAAAAAAACAACCCACAAACATTGTAATAGCAAAGGAAGTGAAGTTAGAAACCACTTCACTACCAAGTAAGCAGTAACATCCACTGAGGCATAAAGGAGCATTGCCGGATATTGTATGAAGGGCAGAAATGTCTCCTAGAATCCTAAAATGATATATTCTTTTCCATTTTAGAAGAAAATACCTCACTGACTGCAAACCCAAATCACTTTTCCTCTTTCCTTGCAGTAGCAATCCAGTTACATTAGTATCTTTTATGTGCTGACTACAGATATTTCACTTCATTTTTTCATTTTAGATGTTACTCTAACAGAAAAAACGGTTACCCAGCTTTAGATTCTGATGCTTATTTATTTGAGTAATCTTTCCTCTGATATTTTCATAGCTCAGAGTGGAGAATGTGAGCTTAGCTGATAGATCAGTAGAAATACTTCCTGCATGTGTATCAGTAGCAAAACAATGATTATGGTACTGTGGGTATATGGTCTTCCCTTTTTCCAGTTTATCAAGAATAAGGGACCTGAAAAAGGCAGTCTTGTAATATTTGGACAAACTTTCTTAAATCCAGTGTGCAGTTTTCATTGTGTAACATCTAGTATTATTTCAAGCAAAGTGTTTCCCAGGTATTTCGCAGTTTTACATCTAGCTGTTTTACTACTGCTTAGCTAACATTCTCACAATTATTTTCTCAGATTAGTATCTAAATTAGAGGCTGTTGCTGCAGACTGTCTTACTGTGAAATTGTGAATTTCAAACTGTATCTATCATATTATTGCCCTATCTCAAACAGCTGTAAAATATTACACACTTGCAGATAGCATCAGCTTTGAGTAACCAGAAGACAGTCAGCAAACCAGGCAATTAAAATACTCAGTCTTTCCTACTTCATTGGGAAGACTTCCTGCTTCCTACTGCCCTGAAGATCCTTCTAGGTACTTCAGCTTCCAAGCAAAAACTGCTTTACCTTAAAGTGCTATTAATTAATATGCATGAATCTTTTATCAAACACTGAGGAGCTAACACTTCCTAATTTTGGTAAATTCTCAGATTTTTTTTTGTAGTTCTCCATCTTGAAATAGAAATGGCTATCCTACAGACACCTAGAGAACAGCAACACACTTGTTCTTGGTGCTTACACTTTGCCAGTTACCATCCGTGTTTGAAATAAGGTACTGGATGCCTAGTAAGGATTATTATTAACACAGATCAATACCTTAATTCCTTGACTGGGTAAATATATTTCAATCAGACAAAGAAAGTGCAAGAAGTGAGACAACAATAAATATATCAAAGTTGGACCACTAAGGAATTTCTGCAGTCAAGTACAGTGTTTTAGAAGTTCCTCTAGATGTACCCGTTTGTCTTTCCCACGAATTCAACATATAACTTAATATGCCTGTATTTTAATGCAGAAACTACAAATCATGTAAATGCTGTTTAAATTTATGTTATAAATTTGAAACCGGAAGTTTGCCTGGTTTATACTACTTTCTGCCCTTTTTCCAAGTGCCTGTATCTCTGCCTGATCAAGCATTTATAGCAGTGCTCAAAGTATATACTATGCATGATGCTGTTCTATTAATAAAACATAGTAAAACAAACGGCAAGCTAAAGCCTGATGAAATCATCTCATCATTTTTTTCTAAATTGTAGCACTGCCTGGATTTGAGGGGGAAAAAAACCCAAAACAATCTGCTGCAAAATGCTTCAGTTAACTAGTAAATTGGATATATTCTTCATGTATTAGGGAAAGAGATCTGAGTGTTCTGTAGGTAGCAAAGTACTGTAACTGGGTAAGTCACTAAGGTGGTGATGATGACAAAACAGTATCTCAGACTCCATAATTACACAAAGCTGACTTAACATAAGTGAAAGATTGCATCTAATCTTGGACATTCTTCACCTGAAGAAAGGGGCAAGTACTACAGGGCTAGGCCCTTAAATCCAAAAGCTATCAGTGCTCATCCCTCCAATTTCAGTAATATTGGATTTGAAACCTAGAAGGAAGATTTTTTCAACTGTTCCATTGGGCACTGAGAGTTGGGTTTAATACTGAACTCTGATAAGACTTCCTGTGAAAGTTTGAGCTCATCTTAATTTCAAAAATGTTCACCTAAAAATCTGCAATTCTGGACTCTAAATAAACATTTGAAAATCCTGAGTAGGTTGCCTAAAATCCGAAGTGTGTCCTTCACAGCTGGTCTCCTTGCGGATTATCTCATTTTACACAAATGAACTATTTACAATCTTGTGCATAGCATAGTGACTGATAAGATGCCATGAGTTTTGAAAAGATGTGGCAAAAAACGTTAAGTTTCTATTTTATATATTTGCAGATTAATATATTTGTTATTCATACTAGTAGTCTTATAAATACTAGTTCTCATGCATTTTCAAAAGAAAATTTAAAACAATGTAAAAACTATATTTAAAAAAAGAGTATAGAGCACCATTAAATTTCCTTAACTTATATGCCCCTATAAAATACTACCCGATATAAAGATTACAGTATTTTAGTTAATGAGTTCAATAAATTGTATCCTTAAATACCATTAGGATTAGGGTGATAACGAAGGGTTTAACAGATGTCTTAAAAAAAAAAAAAAACAACAAACAAACAAAAACCTCACCAAAACACCCACAGAAACTACACAGAATTTATTTTAAAGAATAGAATTCACTTCTGAAGTTCACTTACCCAGAGATTTTGGATTCACTTGAAAGGTTCACTTAAATTACACAAACACACTCTCAAATTGGCTGCTTTAGAACTTTTTACAAATCAACAGATACAGACAAACTAATAATTATCAGAGTGAAAATAAACAAGTCATTTTTGTAGATAGATAATACACCATTGTATTTTTTGTATTAAGAACAAGCAAAATCCTTCTGCTGACTTGACATGAACTGACTGGACCACAAGAGATTTTGGGCTAAATGCGGCAGGTATCTGAAATGAGCACACCATATCAAGAGATTTGCTTAATTCTGGTATAAGGCTATTAATCCAGGCCTCAAAATCAGACAGCTTACATAAGCACTGCTTTCCTTAGAAGAAATAGAAAATGATTGGAAAATGAAGAGCATCAAACCATATGGGCTTTGCTTGCAGTAATCATAAGCATATAAAATTTTGAATTATCTGTAAAAATCCTTCTAAAACACACCATAACTGATGACAAACACAGTCTCTGTGATCTCTAAGCATAATATTTATGGTGAAAGATGAGGTAAGTGAAATAATATCTTACATATTTCCCATTTCAGGGAGTTGCTGAACGGCCAAAAGTTCATCTAAGAAATGAAACATTAAGAATATAGGAATTGATTTCAGAAATTAAAAGGCAACACTTTGATTCACTACATAAGAGGTGGCTGGTATCTAGGACATGTAGTATTTGTCTAATACAAATAGAGGCTACACAAGACAACTCCATGAAACTTCAGCTATCCCATTAACAAGTTAATACAACCTTACACAGAAACTTTGTAGCAAGGAAGAATGTAAGCCAGTAATTTTATGGAATTTCTCAAGCTATTTCTTTAATTTATACATTTGAAAAGCCAGTCTGCCTCAGATTACACAACAGATTACTAATGAAAGTAATTTATGATGCAAGACCAGCCTGTTACTTCAAGTCATACAAAAATTCAGAGAAATTTCTTCTCCTCCCCCCAAAGAAATATTTTTCATCTTGTATGCATTATTTAGTATCTCAAGCCTTCAAGCCACTGCTTATTGCAGGAAGCTCATAAATCATATCTTCCACATCAGTCAACTACCCTTAGAAAAGCATACGAAATAGGGGGGTTTACCCAGTATCTCTTTGTAACCACAATTACTTTACCATATAAATATATTTCATCTGCAGACTAATATGAGTTGATTTTGATATAGTAGTACACTAGATCATTAGCAAATAAATGTTTGTGTCTGAACCTGATAGAGCTATTTCAAGAGGAAAATTTATTCATGAGACAAGCAAATCAACACCAGACTGTCCCAAAGCATGTGGTACCAATATGGGAAAGTCATGGCTTTTATTTTCTTGTTTCCTACAAATAAATAGATTAAAAAAGGGTCAGGACCAGCCTCAGGTTTACCCTGTCACAGACAATTATAACACACACTGCATAAGATCAAGAAAATGCTAGTTATTCTTCTTTATTTCACCTGTTGTTAACATTGATAAAAGATGACAACATTTGTTATGGTTAACTTTCCAGTCTGAAGCAATTACATTTTCTTTTAGCTGCAACGTGTTCTAGGAAATAGTAATCACTTTCATTCACATCAGGCTTTCTGGAGAAAGGTTGATTTTTCTAATGACAGAGCAACATAAAACACAGCTGTTTGTGACGGAAAGTGCCAATGTAAAAATGATTACAATGTGTTGAAGAGAAAAAGTTCAGTAAACAATGTCCCTCCCAATACCTCTCAGCTCTAACTATGTTAAAAAAGGACACTGAACATTACATACCAAATTGCACTTGATAGGCACAATCTAGACATTTTTATTTATAAGTAATCTACTTATAAACCAGCTATCAAAAGGGGTGGCACTAAATTTCACACACTAGTAGCTTGTTATTTACAGAAATGTTTTCGTTCACCTAAAAAGTCACAAAGGCATTAGTCCCAATCAATTGCTTGTCAAAGAGTATAAACCCAATGATATATATATATATGAGTGGGTATCATTAATTATCATATATACTGGGCATTTTTCATTTAAAACTGTAATTAAAAACACCCCACAAAGCATAATATACAATAATCTAATCAGGAAGAAACTTTCTATTTCTTTAGAAAAATCACCTAGTGCTAAGTATCAGAATTACGTTATTGATTTAGGCTCATTGTTCTAAATTGTTAAAAATTCCCACTGCATGCAGCTAGACAGGTGATATAAAGCCTACCATGAGCACTTTCAAGTTTCAGTACTTATGCTTATGTATTAACTGTTCACAATGAAACACGCATACACAAATAAATGCGAGGAAAGCCGCACATGGAGACAAGAGACCAAAAGAATACCCTGAAACCAGTAAGTATCACTTTTATTGGAGAAACAGCAAACTAGTGAAATAGATCACTGCTATGTAAGCCACTAATAAAAGCATGCTGAATGAAAATGCACAGTGAAAGGAAACTTTAGAAAGAAAAAGGTTCCCTAAAGGAGTGCAGAAATCAACATACATTGATTTAAGGTAAGGCACAGATGTTAAGATTACCAAATCTATAGGATGCTTCATGGCATGGGAAAAGCGGAGGGAGGAGAGGAAACAAAAACCGAAAAAAAAAACCCAAAACAAACACACCAGACACCAAACCAAAAAACAACCCCCCTCTGTATTACTCAAAACACTTAGTAGACTTCCCAACTCCTAGGTGCTGTTCATGCCAATTTAAAATGAGAAGTGAAAAGTAGTGATGTTTAAAGCTCACTTTTGCTTTTCAATAAACATCTGCATCAATTATTTAGAGCCTATCACAGAACCAGAGGAGTGTTACAACTACTATATCTTTACAGTAAGCCTCAGAAGAGGCTTGATCCTTAAAGATCAATCGTTATCAAATGCAGTTTGATATGTGATCTTCAGTATCCTTCTTTAACATAGTTAAGAGCTGAGAGGTACTGGAAGGAACATTGGTCACTGAACTTTTTCTCCTGAACACATTGTAATCAATTTTACATTGGCACTTTCTGCCAAAGGCACTTTTCAAAGCATTATATCCAAAAGACTTTAATTTTTTAATTACTGCATTTATATACTAAATTTCAAATCAAGCATTTTGACATGGTTATCAAGTATTATCCACTTTGGCACATAACATAGCTTTTCATGTAGGCAAAGTTGTTAGAGTTTGATTTGGTTTTTAAACTTTCCTTGTCTAATTTTAACTGAGTTGAACACATAGATGAACTTTACTATAGAGGGAAAGGACACTTCTTATCTAGCATGACAGGCTGAACCACCTCCAGGGTGTCCATTCACTGAGGAAGTCATATTCTCTCTTACCAAACACAGTTATGAGAAGTGACAACACTACCCAGAAAATATCAGCGCACTTGAACAGACTGTTCAATCTTGCCATTGCAAAATCTGGTCAACTGACTATCTCTCATGGCATTCATGAGTCAAGACTATTAACAGGTCCTGAAACACCACTTTCACAGGGACAGTCTGCCTGCTATGGTAACAGTTTACATAACCTTTTAGTACCTTTATATGCATCTTAATGTATCCATATAGAAGAAAGCACACTCATAAAAGAGTATTGGCATCCAACACAAAGTGACTCCAAGTGCTCACCTGGGTTGCTGGGAAAGGCTGCACTACCATCTCACCAGGTTTGGAGATGCTGGGAACAGTAGTGGGAAACCATGAACCACAAGCTTCATACACTGCCAAGTCCATAGCTTGACAGATCTGTGGCTTTGCCTCATCCATTCATCCAGGTAACTTAAGAAATGAAATTAAAATTAAACAGAGCCAACTTGCCAGCACTGTAGGAAACTACTGCTGCTGGATGGGATAATTATTGAATTTCTACTGAGTGATTGTGACAACAATTTGTACAATTCTTTTGACTATTCCTTTGGATAAACTTCATACTAACACAAAAAATAAGTCTTGTCTATAGAACACTTCTGTAATACATTGTTTCAGTTATTTCCGTATTTTATGCTGTTGTGGAGTGGTACCAATCAGAAGCAACACATGAGACCTTGATGACATCTGCCCAGCTCTGACTCATGCCTCAATGATGGCACTCAATGCACAGCCTGTAAGGAGGGGATTTCCTACAGAAAGTATGTTCCTGACTCAAAATAGTATGTTAATATAGAGATACCCAGTATTTTATATAATGATGAGAGTACAGACTGATTCTTCTAATATAGTGTACCTATCACATACATTTTCCCCACATCCTACAGAGACAGCTGAGTAGGCTACTTCAGTACATGCCTAACTTTAGATGCCATAAGGTATTCAAGTACTTAAAAAAGTGATGTTTAAGAGCTCCACTAAATAAGTGAAAAAGCCTTTCTAACAAAGCAGCTGAACACTGCCACAAGCATCTACAGTCTCTTCCAGAAATCCTGGGGCAGAGGGTGGCAACAAAAACCTCTTGGCATTCAGTTCTGGAAGTTAATTGTAAAAAGGCACAGTGAGCAGGCAAGGGCTATGCTTATGTTTTGTCAACTGCTTTCTGTCTTTCCTTCCCCACAAATTATGTATCAGATATGTAATCTCTTCTTCCTAACTTTTTAACCTGTAGACACTATAACAAAAGGACTTAGTTGCACACTTATCAGTCATCAGTTTTGGATTTTCTAAAGACTTTTGAAAGCCAATGTAACCAACTGTTAAAGCGGATTCATCATGAACAATGATGTTTTCACTCTTGGCAGACATGACTACACCATACTCCAATGAAAGTCCATCAAAACTCTATGAAAACTTCCACAGCTTCCAAAACCTGCTGAAAGCCCTGAAAGATGTGTCCTGGTTTTGCTAAAGCTCCATTTTATTAACCTCTCAGAAAAGGTGGGGAATACTATAGGGCATCTTCCTGCATAAAATCTATATTTATTTGCTGCTTACACTGTAGCTGCACATATATTAAATGTGATGTTTCATTTTTTTACAGTACTCCTCTTACCATAGCCTTAGTGAGACAATAGACAACATTTCACATACTTTTTGGCTTATACTTATCCTCAGTGTATTGTGCAATTCTCAGCTCCATATTTCTTCACCATAACTAATAGACTCAGATGCTGCTAAAGAATTTAACACACGTACGTTCTCTCATATGACTCCTGTAAAAGCTTCCTCCCTTTCAGGAAGGGGCTTCCTATAGATGTATAAAGAGTGGTATAGAACAAATTTCTGTGTAACATTGTAGTGGCATTAATATATAAATTATGAAGAAAGAAATAGTACAAACTGGAATTAAAATATGACTTCTATTTGAAGATCAACTATTTTTCATCAGGAAACCCATAATTATTGTTAGACTGTATAGTCCTTATTACGTCTTCTTCTTTGACAGACTGTTGACCTATTGTCCTGGGTTCAGCAGTAGCAGTCATTTTTCTCCTTCTTGGTAGCTGGTGCAGTGCCGTGTTCTGACTTTCGGCCTGGGAACAGAGCTGATAACAATGATGTTTTGGTTTGGCCAAGGACTTTGTGAGCCTCATGTTCTGCCAGGAAGGAGGGAAAGCCAGGAAGAAGCAGAGACAGGACACCTGACCTAAACTGACCAAAGAGGTATTCCATACCACAGCACATCATGCCCAGGATGTAACTGAGAGTTACCCGGAAGGGCTAGGACTGCAGGGTTGGAGGAGGTATCGGTCAGAGCTTGGTTGGGTTTGGGGGGCGAGTTATCAGTCGGCTGGTGGTGAGGTGTTGTATTCTCTTCCCTTGTTATTTCCTTTATCATTATTATCATTGGTGGTAGCAGCAGTGATTTGTGTTATACCTCAGTTACTAAACTGTTCTTATCTCAACCTGTGGGAGTTGCATTCTTTTCGATTCTCCTCTCTGTCCCTCCGGGAGTAGGGGGAGGGAAAGAAGGAGGAGAGTGAGTGAACTAGTTGCCTGACTGGATTTAAACCACGGCACCTATGTGGGCTTTAACTTGTGGATATGAAAGCAACATATCCTTCTTGGTCTGGAGACTGAGACTATCTTGTTAAATAGTATACCCATATTAACAGTATGCATGCTGATAGAGGATTCAGACCATTAAATTCAAAGTCATCTGCCCTTGTTTTCATTTATTAGACTGACAGTTTCACTACTAACAAAAGATAAATATGCAAGTTGAGAATTAAAATTATTAGAATATTTGTTCACCTATACTACTAAAGCAAAATAATAGCTTTGACTGGTAGGTTGTCTATATAAGCAGACACATCAGTGTCACGGAGCTTACGTATTAAACCAGTGACAATTTCTCCTTTTGGCTAAAAAGAGGGAGGAGAGAGAAATGGTACAAGTAAAATTAGTTTTATTTTAAAGATGACCTCAGAGTGGTATTTCTCCTAACAGACCACTATTTGCATTATTGATTTCTCAGAAGTTACCAGCTGATGGTCACCTTGACTAAATGTCAGACTCTTTAAAATGCCATTTACAAAGAGGGCTGACTTTCAATTATGTGTGCAGATGAGCAAAAGGTTCATGGAATCATCTAAAATAAATCATGATCCTACCTTAACTCTGACTGGCGTGTTTATCTCAATCCAGTGCTTTTTAGTATCAAGACAATACATGGGAGTTCACATTTGCCTTATGTATCTAATGTGAAGATTCCTCATCAGTGAAGCAATGAGGTATAGCTCAGCCAACAGAGAGAACTGGAACTTGGCAGAGAAAAATCAGGACTCAAATTTCTGCTCCAAAACTAGCACAAGCCACCACCAAGCAGCCCCTCAGTATCCAGTATAATTCAGTCTGCATTCCCTTCCACCTGCCCCAGCTGCACTCTCATCATCCCTTCAGCCATATAAATGTCTGCCTGAGAGCACACACACTATAGGGAACAGAAAGATACTGCTGGAGGATTGTCAGATTAGTATTTCAGCAAGATTAGTATTAGATGAGTATTATTCAGCAGATTGGCATTTCGGAGAAACCCTAAGAAAATAATATTTATCTTGCTTCATTCTTTCATCAGCATTAGCAAGCCCAGTCTCTCGCAAAAGTCTCCCTAATTGCTTAGAAGATTCAGTTCTTTGCAGCCTAATTTTCTGGGAAACTGGAGGTTCTATATATAGCTATGCTTTTCAGTACGATACAGAACAAGCCATTATTTATCTTAAAGCACTGAGCACTGACAATTTTCTCAGCTACTTTTGGCTTAGTACGTCACAGAAAAATTGCAAAACTCGGGCTATAAAGATTTGGGGGCTGAGTTTGATAACTTCAGAGGACACTAAACATGTAAAGGGGCCTGAAATTATACTGCAAGTCAGGTCAAGGTCTTCCAGTCACATGTTGTGGGAGCAGACAGCATCCTACAGAGGGGTGATTCACTAAGATAATGACAGTTCTCAGTAAGTCATGAGCTGGAGACAGCACAACCACCTCCACTATGCATAATTTGGAGTACTCTTCAGAGAATAGCATAACATCATTTTCTGGGTGAAATATCTTAGACTGCAAGACTGCTTTAAGCTCTAAAGCGTTCAGTTTAACTGTGCCTTTTGGCCAATGGACTATTAACAGAATATTCCTAATCAAACATCTTTTAATGCTTGTATGTCGTGTCTAAATATACGACTCATATGAACCCTTTCTGAACCTAGTTATTTACAAAAATTAGACTGGTAAACAGAAATCTATAGTCCATGCTTTTGCCACAAAGCTGTAAAGTCAGCTCCTGATCCAAGTCCATACTGGAGTGCCTTTTCTGGTACAGGACGAAATGCATTTCATACTGATATACTCTTGGCTGACAAACTTGCTGAGGGAGCACTCAATCCCTCTGTCCATGTTAGCAACGAAGACGTTGAACAAGACGGGTCCCAACACCAATCCCTGAGGGACACCACTCGTTACTGGTCTCCAGCCGGACATTGAGCCATTGACCACAACTCTTTGTGTGCGGCCATCCAGCCAGTTCTTTATCCACCGAGTGGTCCATCCATCAAATTGATGTCGCTCCAATTTAGAGACAAGGATGTCATGTGAGATGGTGTCAAATGCTTTGCACAAGTCCAGGTAGATGACATCAACTGCTCTACCGCTGTCCATCAGTTCTGTAGCCCCATCCTAAAAGGCCACCAAATTGGTCAGGCAGGATTTCCCCTTAGTGAAGCCATGCTGGCTGTCACCAAGCACCCTGTTGATTTTCATGTGCCTTAGCACGCCTTCCAGGAGAATCTGCTTCAAGATTTTGCCAGGCACAGAGGTGAGACTGACTGCCCTTACTTTATTCCCTCAGTCATCTGTTTTCCCTTTCTTGAAAATGGGGGTTATATTTCCCTTTTTCCAGTCATCGGGAACTTCACCTGACTGCCATGATTTCTCAAATATGATGGCCAGCAGCTTAGCAACTTCATTCTCCAGCTCTTTCAGGACCCGCAGATGGATCTCATCAGGTCCCCTGGACTTGTGCATGTTCAGGTTTTTAAGATGGTCTTGAACCAGGTCCTCTCCTATAGTGGGCCCAAGGTCTTCATTCTCACAGTCCCTGTGTCTACCTTCCAAGACTTGGGTGGTGTGGTCAGAGCCTTTGCCAGTGAAGACTGAGGCAAAGAAGTCATTCAGAACCTCAGCCTTCTCCAAATCCTGTGTAGCCAGTTCTCCCGACAGCTTCCAGAAGGGGCCTACATTGTCCCTAGTCTTTTTTTTTTATTTGCTATGTACCTGTAGAATCCCTTCCTGTTATCTTTAATACCTCTAGCTAAGTTTAATTCTAACTGAGGCTTAGCTTTCCTAACCTGGTCCCTAGCTTCCCGGACAACATCCCAGTACTCTTCCCAGGCCGCCTGTCCTTGCTTCCACTTTTTATAAGCCTCTTTTTTCATTTGAATTTTCCTCAGCAGCTCCTTATCCATCCAAGGAGGTCTCCTGGCCCTCCTGCTGCACTTCCTTCTAGTTGGGAAATCATCTCCTCTGACCCTAATTTGTGGCTTGTGCCCTACTTTTACCAAGTTTTCTTTTCAACACCTCTCTCCAGCATCTGCTCAGCTAGTCTAATATTGAAGACTAATCACAATTTAAAATTCCAACACAATTAAATGAATGCTTAGCTTCGCTTTCAAATACACAAGCTGTACAGTACTCTAGATGACAGAATCACAAGACACAGTATACACAGACCCCTTGTTTATTCTTACTTCAAGCCCATTTCTCTTTCCCAGGCATTTAGAGGGATAATAGTCCGGTTCAAAAATAAATTTCCTCCAAAACTCCACATGTATGCAAGTGTTTGTACAAATATTGCTAGTTAGATCCTAGTAAAAATGCGTACTGTTGAAAATAATTGCAACAGAGATCAACTGCAGAAAGTCTTATCTTGTATTTCATCTCTGAGAATCTACTGCTAAACTAATTTCTCCCCTTAACAACATAAGATTGACTGTAATGCAAGATTGGTGTTCAAGGCCAGATTAGGCAGAGCCTTGGGTGACATGATTTAGTGTGAGGTGTCCCTGCCCATGGCAGGGGCGTTGGAAATATATGACCTTAAGGTCTTTTCCAACCCTAACTATTCTATGATGCTATGTAAAATTAAAACTTTGCAGTTGCTTTAAATTTATCTTTTGGCTGCAATCTCCATCTCTGTTGGGGCATGCTTCGAAAGTCTCAGATCACTGCCTTAAACCCCTTTGTTTTCTCATCTTCCTCAGCAAGTTAGTGTATGGAAAGGAACTGTTTAATACATCTTTGCTTATTCCTTACAATGGGTCAAAACAGGTCGGCGAGTGATTTTTCCTTTGGTCTCTGTATTAACAGGCCTGGTCAGGTAGGGAGGTCCTGGTACTTAGCTTCATTACCTTCAGGGAACATTAGCACCCTCCTGAGGGCAGCCTTCACTGTTCTGTTGTAGGATTATGGCCTCCCGGCATTAAAAGAAGAGATTTTCGAAAATGCAGTACAAGCCTAAACCTTTTTATAAGTCTTCGGTTTCACTTTAAGTTTCTCATAGTAAAATCTACCCTAACAAGAAGGATAAATTCATCAAATACCTCCCTGAACCTGTAATTCAGTCATTCAAAATATGATGAAGACTAGATCTCCTAGAGACCACTAATTATTCTTTTTAATGATGTCTGTTACTTCCTAATATCAGTCAACTCATCACAAACTCTATTGTGCATGTTATTCTTGTATACAAAATATTTCCTTAAAAATTCATATTGTATTACCATCACTAATTTAATTAATTTGACTTGGAATTTAGGAGGACATCACCCTGTACATATGTCAAAGTTGGAAACAGTAAAACAAGCCACTAAAAAAGTCAGTTTATTGGTTTCTCATTAGTTTTAGAAACTTTGTATATACATATATAGAAGTTATGATTCACGTATTCCACTTAAGGTACAATTCCAAGTGCAATTTCTGTAAATTCATTTCACCTGGCAAAGTTGCAGGGAGGAAGACCAAAGCATGCTTTCTCATTACACAGTTTTAGTCTTCTTTCCCAATTTTCTGGGAAAGTCCAAGTGATAATAGAGCGAAAGCAGAGTCAGTCCTTCATACCATTTTTTCCTCTATTGGCACATTATTACTTTATTTGAACTACTATTTATCAATGTGGAAGGAAAAAAAAAGAGGCACATTTCTCTGTTCCTAGATTAATACTTTCTGAAAGGCACAGGATCAAGAAAGAGGTTTCAGCTTTGAAAACTAGACCATCAAAGCACCTACCAATAGGGTATGAGAAACCATGGGTTATTTGGCAGCTATATAGCCAAAGAACAGGAGACAGAGAAAGTGTACAAACCATGCATGACATGGAAGAATAAGCAGAAAAGAATAAATGGACTTGAATAAAGAAGGTACAGTATGAGGGAAAAAAATATTCTTGAAGAGATCACATTAAAAAAAAAAAGAAAAACTGGGAATATAACTGAAGGAATTTAGTATGAATGAGGAAACAAAGAAAAGCACCAACATACACGTTCTCTTTTATAGAGTATTCCTGGATAAATCTCTTTCTAATATTAAAGCAAAAATCACCTATTTGAAGCACATACAACCATCACTGCACTGCCTGGACCTTCTACTGAAGCCTGCCACAATATGAAAAGTAAACAACTAAGCAGTTGCAAGACCTCGCTTTCAAGAGGGGTGAAAAAAAGCTATGAAGTATTACCACTGGACTTGGAAGAATCATCTTGCTCTTGGATGATTGAGTATACTTTGTCTCTCATTTATCTGAACACAGCAGTTCAGTATACCTGCATGTATCTGTGGCAGCACAAAATAGTAATAATAATTTTTCCCTCCATTCCCACAGAAATTTTAGCTGATGTGCAGTACTAACAAAAAGATCTGCAAGCAGCTGCTAGAGTCAACGTTACAATTTACGGAGGTAAAATCAGCAAAGCAGCATATCCTTCAGAATATTACTTTTGTCGAGCAAATTCATCTCCACTGAAACATACTCTCCAATATTTCCATGAGTGAAAATGCCACTCATTTGTTTCAAAATACAGTAAAACTTAACTTCACAGGTTTCCTGACTTTAACTTGACATAGGTTTCTAAAAAAAAGATGATGTCCACTCATGTCTTACCCCTTGGGAAGGCACCTACCATTTAACAGTATGGTTTGGCTGGTTGGTTTTCTGTTAATTTTGTTAATTGTCTAGTTTTTAATGTAAATAAAGCCTTCTTTCATTTTGCTTTGAAGGTGGCTTAGATAACCATCTAGAGTGACCAGTTTATCATTACAGGGCTTTTTGTCAGGGGCTTTTTTGTGGTTTGAGAGTTTCTGCAGCTGTGTCACATTCAAAACTCAGTTGTTTGCTCTGCCACAGTGAAAGACAATTAAAAATAGATGACTCACAAATTTGGATTCATTTCAATTCTAGATAGAATGTACTTTGACAAGTTTGCAGTTCTTTTTCTGGTACACTTTTGAAAACTCTTCCAGAAACAGAGCTTGCTCAATGAGAAGCAACAAATTTATGCAATTATTAGGGCAAATATCAGAACAAACTTGCTTATGAAAGTTTTCTCCATATAATGAGGAAACAGTTTTCAAATTCTTTCAATGTATACAACCAAATAATTTCAAATTTCAATATTATGTAGTTAGAATAACTGCTGCCAAACAGAAAAAAAAATGGGACACATTTCAGGGGGAGGAATAAATAATAATTCAGTTCTTTTAAGTTTTAAAGAATATATATTCAGAAAAATAACATGCAAGTGCAGAAAGGTCAACTCTCATCAAATGCATTATTTTACCAGTTCTAAAGCTTTTCTGATCCAAAAAAATTCTAGCAGTAATGCTTATTAGTGATTAGAGACATGCTTTGCAAATAGCCCAAGTCCCAACAGCTTATATCCACCTCCAATCAATACTAAACCTAATTTAAAATAAGCAAGCAGAGGCCAAGTGTTTCTCACTGATTCGTGCAGATGCATTAGAAATTATTAGCAGCCATGGGTTTTTGATATATGAAGATATGCCAGAAACAGTTCACCTTTCTCAAACCCCAAAAGACCACCACACATCACTGGAAAACTCTGAAGTTTACTTAATTGCTTGTAAATCATTACAAGAACAATGTTATGAATCAAAGTATTCTTAATGTATGTGTCCAACAGACAGTGAATTCTTGTCCAATTGTCCCACCCAGACACTAGCAGGACTGTTACCCAGAACTAGCAGGACTTTCACTGGGTGGATCTTCAATAACCAAAGCATCCATTCATTTCTTACTTAGATTTGTTTAAAAACATAATATTCATGTGAGATTTTTCTGGATATATATCTGTTCTGCATACATAGGTGTATGTATAATTGTGTTGGGTTTAGATGGGATAGAGTTGAATTTCTTCATAGCAGCTAATATAGGGGCTATGTTTTGGATTTGTACTGAATATAGGGACATTTTCCTTATTGCTGAGCAGTGCTTACAGAGTCAAGGCCTCTTCTGCTTCTCACACCACCTCATCAGCAAGTAGGCTCTGGGTGCACAAGAAGTTGAGAGCGGACACAGCCAGGACAGCTGACACCAAATCACCAGAAGGATATTCCATACCATGACATTATTGCTATATATATGTGATAGATATAAAATACATAATAACACATATAATTTTTATAATGGAAAGAGCTGTTATAAAGATTCTTTTTTTTTTCCCTAGTTCTTTTTTAATACCTTTGTGTTAACTTAGAGACTCAGAAATACACAATTCAGATTCCAGCACCAGCTGAATCTACTGGAAAATAAACACAAACTACTGGGTGTTACTGTATGGCTGAGCAACACAGAGAAAAATAATTATAAATCAGTTCACAAACTAAAAACATCACGAGGGCTCAGAACCCTGAATCTGAAACTTTCTAAGCAGACTGAATAACTAAAACTGTCTGCTCTCTCTCCTCCCCATACCTTACCCTTCACAGGGGCACAAAAAACAAACATACTCTTCTTGCCATTAATGTTAAAAAAGTATCACAGACTATTTAACCAGATTTAGATCACAACTCAAAACTCACTGAAGTCAACTAGAATTTTTCCTGATGTCTTCTGTAAGTGCAAGATTAACAAACAACGCCCATGCTGATTTCTGGAGTCTCAGCATGACAGGAACTTCCACTGAAGCCAGTGATACATACAGAAAGAACAAACTCTGAAAGCCTGAAACCATCAAGGAAATAACTTCCTGGATAATTATCTTTACTTTTATCCAGAAGGTTATCTTTACTTTCATGTGAATGCCGTCAGCATCTGATTACTGCAGTCAGTTCAACTTCATTTAGTGTTGTTAATCAGAGCAGATTCACCCTCACCTTTTAAAGCATGTTAAATCTTTGAAGGCTTCTTTATATGAAGTACTTCCTTGCAAAGGTCTTAGTACATTCAATTCCAGTTGATCCAGTAGAAATTGAATGGGTTTTGCAACCTTCCGGAATCAGTAATTTTTTGGACTTTTAGAGCCAGAATAGACCCTTGTGACCACTTAGTCAGGCTTTCTGCATGCAGTTTTACTGAAGTCCTGAGAGAAATATCTAGAATGCCAAGTAATTACTGGGAGAAGGAGAAGCAGCTGCCTAAGGCAGGCAACTGTGTTTGGAAAATAACAGGTGAGACTGGAGTGTTTTCCATTTTTTGTTTTTCTCCCAAGCTTACTGCCTAGAAAAGATTGTAACTGGGAGGTGGGGGGTGTGTGTTGGGGTTTGGGTTTGACTTTTTTGTTGACTGGTTGTAATTTGTTTGGGTTTTTTCTTAAACAAAATTCATCATGACAGAAGTGGAAATAAAATACAGTAACTTTTAACTGATTTCTAGACAAAGACTGCTTAACTGAAAGCTTATGATGAAGATCTGGAATTTACTTTGCATTCTGTGGGGGTCACTAATGAAATAAGGGTTAGGATTTTTTATAAGAAAATTAAAATAAGAGTAGTCACAATGAAAGATGCTAGGGAAATGTCAACAAGTCAGTCTAACCACACAGAAGTAGGGCAGGCATTCAACCATTGCTGCTAATTTTTTTTGAGTGTGCTAATCAATATTAAGTACTTTATCTCAAGGAAAAACTACTCAATTCAGAACCTAGAAATCAATCCACTGTCAAAGCAGTTTGAATTATTAGCAACTCTTAATCAGTAGTTCATGAACTATATATTTAGGATCCATATCAGCAATGCAACACGTGAACCACAATATTAGACAATTACAAAATATTAACATAGGGCCACTAATTTCTCAATCACCCTTCAATAATTAATCCCCAAAAGCTGTAACACCAAACCCCTCATGTTACCTGCAGTTGTTGGTACTCTTTTCACCTCTTAGACGTGTAGGTTCCCTCATTCACATACATCTCTTGTTTGAGTTGTAATTGCTGCAGCTTTGTATGTAGTCCTGCTGCTCCCTGGAACCTGCTATTCCCCTCATGCTGGTGAGAAAGCCAAAAAAGGGCAGATTAAGAAACCATCACTACAGATCTCTTAGCAAGTCTTCACACAGACATCAAGGGAGGCAATTACCCACTGACTTTGCATTCCAGTGAATATGTCAAGGTGAGAAAGTCATATGGAGTAGTCCAAGATTATTATTATTACTGGGACATCATTATAACTATAAAACATTTGGATACTATAATAAGACAATAATTCATTCACCAGTGGAATTTTCAGATTGAGATCCCTTTATTTGAAAATAGAAGAGTTAGTTGTAGGGCATCAGGCTAAGTTAGGTTCTGTGAATGTAGAGAGAGAGTGGAAGAAAAAGAAACTAAATAATATATAGTGCAGTAACATGAGCTCTGTACTTATTGAAATAGCAATGAATCAAGCTAATCAGATTTTTCCATTGACCTTTCCAAATGGATCTTTAAAAATTCTGAGGCACAAAAATTGGTATAGTACATCACATCATCTTAAAATATGATATATGGCAGTACCATAAGCTGGTATGCACTAATAATAACTGAAATAAGTTTTTAGACCTTGTATCCTGCTCATATACTCAATGCAACAGCTATTACCTGATATAAACACACACTGGTCAATAACAGTACAACATGAATTTTCTCAACATCCACAAATTCAGCAGAATTCTTCATCATCTTCCTAATCTATTGAAATGCTCTTTGTAACAATGAGAGAAAATGAAAAGCTATTGCGATTTTTAGATAGCAGAGCACATTTTTAATGCTTAAACTTACAAAATCTATGAAACTACCAAGGCCAGTTAGTCATGATCTTTCAGCAAGACACATTTTGATTCACTGTACAGAAAAAAATTTGCAGAGGCACCACAACTGAATTTTATGCAGTCTCTGACAATACAATGTGTTTGGGTTATTGCTATAGGAATAAACCATTTCCCAGAGAAAGCAATGTAGTTTCTAACACATATTGCACAAACTCACCAGCTAACACGCCAGAGGAAAACTGTCATTAAAAAAACAATTTGGTAAGTTTGATTCCAAGAATTCTACCAGAAGTACATCACCTGAACAGAATTACTGAAGTCAGTTCTAGGATGCAAAGGTTGAAATAAATAAATAAGAAAAAAAAAATCAATACCAAAATAGACAACATAAGGGAAAAAAAGAGGTACTGAAAGAAGAAATGCAGTACTCTATGTATTAAATATAATTGTTAGCAGATATGTATTTATTATTAATCTGAAAAAGCAGTTAAGTTGTTCATTGCCATCAGTGCTTTCAAATCAATATGCGTAAGCAGAGTAAGCAGATCTCCATGTGGCATACCTCTTTGGTGCCAAATAGCAGCAGTGGGCACTGACAGCATACCCATTTCTGAAACAGCAAAACCATGCTTCCTTTCATGTGCCAATAAAATAGTTTCACTGCACTGGCTATTTCAGATGACGGGAGACCTATTTGTCCAAAATCAGTCTGTGGCTGGGAGGATGTTTCTTTGAAGTCACATGTTACACCATAAAGGAAGTCACAGCAGTTTAATTTCAAGGTCTGTGGAATTTTTCAGATATTCTAGAGAGGTTTAGCTTCTATTCAGATGAGATTAGTTTTCTTACAATACCAAAAAAGTACCTAGAAGTTGGATTACAAGTCCTTCCTACTTTCTAGTCATGGGTGCATATAATCTTATTCATATAATCTAAAAGGCAGACATTGGGGATGGTAGAAAGCCATGAATTAAGGTCACAATTAGAGACAAGCATTTCCAGCAATTAACTTTTTAATAAGAACATAATAAATATAGTCTTTTAAGGTTTTACAGGAGAAGCTTTACTTTAGTCAACATTTTAGTTCCATAATTTAACAACATAATTAAAACCCATTCTATTTTGTAAGAAAGTCTGATATGAAGACTATAGAAATATACTTGGAAGTGCTCTGAATGCCTCTGAGGAGGTTTATGCCACCAAAACAAACAAACAAAAAACCCCCTAGAAACCCAAGCCCTCCCCCCCCCCAAAAAAAAACCCAAACAAACAAAAAAAGCCCAGGTTAAAAAAAAAAAAGAAATTTTTCCTTTTAGATTCTTATGACATCACAAAACAAATCTGAGTTAAACCAAATATCCATTCGAGCCTAGTAACATATCTTCAGTAGTGGGCAAAAGAAGAGTTTAAGCAGTTCATGTACTATTCTATGCTCACTTTTTCTATAAATGCATCATGCCCAAAATTCATGTTTTCAAACTAACTTTTATAGTACTATAAAGTTAAAAACATACTGCTAAACTAATGTTACTGTTTCTGTTTCCACGCAACAGGTAATACCACAACTGAATAGTGCAAAGGTACAAGTATCTTTTCATTTTTCTCATCTTCAAAGCAATGCAAATAGGCACCTGAGCACCATGTCTGAAGTCTTTATTTGCCAACAATACCTTAAAGGAGAATTTCTGATTAATTCTTTAAGTACTATTCTTTCACTTCCATCATATTATCACTTAAAATTAATTCTAGGAATAGAACTGGATTTAGAAAAGAAATCTCTACTAGCTATTATTTCTCTTCTTCTGGGTTTAAACCACAACAACTGGTATTTGCTCTCAACTTATTTTAGTCCTGAACAGCCTGTGTTGTGTATAAGGCTCACAAGAAGCATTTCTTTTACCCTTACTTTTGATTAACTTGTCATCCAGTTTATTTTTCAGGAAAGCAAACTGAGTATCAAGCCAGGGAACAAACACATAACGTACAGGTACATTCACAGTTTATGGAGATTACGAGTGTACTCAAAAGTACTTTCCACATAAATGTGAAGTTCTTGCAGACTTTCATGAAGAGAAAAAGAATTAGCCATATGAGAGCTACAGATATTCTTAATCATCTTATTTCTGCTCTATATGCCTATGCCCAAGAGACATTTTATACTCATTTACACAGGGAATGAAACATCAAAAGCACAGATGCAATATTCTGCAATTGAGACATTTTACCCAAGTTTTGTGTTCCAATGTCCAAGAAATACCAACAACTTTAAACTTATCCATACAACCCAACACGTTCAGGTTTTAGAAATTCCTATTCCCTTCTATATCATCGATATATTGTTGAAAGTCTCAGCTGCTCACAGAACAGTATTTAAAACAAAGCAGAAAACTGTGTTATGCCTTTCATTTTTCTACCACAAATAGGAATTAACCCAGAAGTCCAAACCCTAACAAGAGTTCAGAAAAAGACATTTAAAATTTAAGTCTACCACTAATAGCAACAGTGAACTCCATAAGGAAGAGAAAACCCTCCCAAAACAACCACTACCAAACCCAAAATAAAAACGCCCAAGCAAACCATAACAGCAATGTTACTGTTAAGTGTTTGGATAAGTCAAATGCTTTTCCTTCAGAAATCAAAATCCAAGTAAATACCCACCCTCCATAATAAGTCATCTCTGTGGTCCCTTAATGAAAATTTGCAGCATATGTTAAACACTTTCCATCAGGACTGCCAGAGTAGCAAAATGTAAATTAACAAATTACTAACAGAGAATCTGAGATTTTAAGGAATCTAACTTCAGTTTTATCAGTAATAAATCAAACTTCAAAATCTTGAACATCTACATTTCTGTCTTAGAGCACCATTGCTTCTTGACTTGCCATCCAACGAACACTCAGTTCAGCTGCTGCAAGGAAGCCCTTCTAATACCTAGTCATGGTATCCTCCAGGGTACATCTTTCCTTTGTGTAAGGCTAAGTTTCATTTCAAAAATAAAACTAACAGCAGCTTCCTTTAATTTAAATTCAAAAGTCATCCCTGGATTTTATTCATTGCTCATTCAATCTCATGCAGGCAATTTCCTAGAAATAAGGATTTTCTTAATAGAAGTTGCACGAATTTATGTTCAAATACTGTGTCTGAGCCTTATATGAAAGTATGACTTTCCTCATGGTAAAACAAGAGGTAAGACCCACAAACACACACAGAAACATTGTTCTTTATTTCTTATCTTTGCAGACCAAACTCATGGTGATTTTAACTGCTAGCAAGACGAGAGAGCTCAGCAGCTGTGTCCTGTTTTCATACCCAAGTGAAGCAATCACGAAAACTCAACAACACAAAAGTACAAAGTGAGCCAGATGTGAGTTTAACAAGTAAACAGCAGGGAATGCGCTCAGTCTTGAACATGTTAGTCAGGGTTCACATCTTTGGCAAACAAATTACTTGCATGTAATTCCAAGTAACAACTCCCTTGACATGTGAAACTGCATGCCCAGACCTGCAGATTTTATATTGAGAATAGACATAATTGTGGGATTAACTCTGTCAAGTTAAAAGTAATTATTTTCTAGTTATGGTTTTACTATTTTTCCAATAACCAATTAAAGTATCTGTAATTGTGCTTGCAACACAACTATAATGCAATACTCAATGTTTTCTGATTTAACCTTGTGAGTAGTGTACTAGAGTTAACACCCAAAGAAACCCTACTGCTCTTCATCTTGGAAATCAGGCCAAAGATTGCTTTGATATCAGTATATTCAATAAAAGTCCAGGCCTTACCCTGGGTCACTGAAGATGAAGAGTAAAGATATTTCTTAAAAATACACATTCACAGAAGCACTATGAGTCTTCTTAACATGTTATTCTAGAAGTTTTGTAAAACATTATTATTGAATTTACTCTACAAAAAGCAACTGTTCCTGGTTGCAAAGAAAACTTCTGATTACTCAAGAATAATGTCAATGGAATTTTTGTCTATGAAATATAAACTATGGATTAAACAAGATTAAACAAGAAAGACAGGTTTCTGTCTTTCAATCCCACTGTCCTGAAAAAGTACTTCAAAAATAAGTCCACGTTTCAAAAAAAAGCTAAAAATTCGGAAGCACAGTCCAACAGCATTCAGTCAATGTATCTTCTAAACATTGATCCACAGTGAAACTGCTTAGCAGCTTATGATTTCCCGGACTGCCTACCTTGGTTAGTATATTACACGTTTTGAGACAGATTCTTAAGTAACAGCCAGGTATGAAAATAAATCTATTTTACAATTAGGATACCAGTAAGGATTCCACCCCACCATATACATGAACACTTTTTATTAAAAAAGAAACCAAAACACCACTTCCTTTCTTAACTGACTACATTAGCCATGGCTATAGAACAGAATTACACAAATAATTTGTTCTTCCAACCATTTTGTCTTTTTCACCCAACAGGAATGCATAAGGCTCTAATCACAGACTGATTTTCTGTTTCACATTCACAGATTTTTGTCCCTTTTGTTTTCACTTTTAAGCAACACTAGTCTGTTGAAATGACTGTGTGTCATCTTAAATCACTGTAAAGCATACACAGAAAGCCACAAACACTTTTTTCTACTAATTGAGTTTATCAAGACCAACACAGGCACAGTCTCTTTTCTCCTCTGCAATTTTTGTCTGATTTTTCAACTGCACTAGTGCTGATGAAATGGGAAATAAACTGTGGGCCACAGAGTTGGCAATGAAAACTTACTACTGAGAAAAATTGCACTGGAGGCACTTGATCCATTACTAATGATTGCGAGACTCAAATGAGAGCCCTGTCCTCTTCACTGTATGTTCATAGTCCATCAAATCCCAGAAAACTTTTCCCTTTCCATTTTCCATAGGCTTTAATCCTCTCCAAACCAGCCTGTAAATAGTAAAGGTTTTGCTACAGCTCTAGCATTAATTTGTGTTTCATTCACTATAAAACGCAAGTGTTCCTAATGTGATTTCTCCTTTCACCCTATAGACAGTATGTTAAAAAACTGACAGAAGTGATAGAAACCTGATAGAACAGCTTTGTGGATGTTTAAAGTCACACAGTTTCCATATCTCATGAAAATGTGTCTGAAAGGCAGTTTGTAACTTCTGTCATTAATAACAAAGCGATGTTACAGAAATATTTTGTCATGTCAAAACCTGCTGCTAACAGGATACATAGTAAGGAATAAAATCAGGGTCTCTTTGTTCACTTCCACACTAACATTTATGTCAAAAAAATTTCATCTTCAATGACTTGGCTCTTTACCACAAAACATTAATTTGTTGCCCATAATGTTTTTCTGTTAATTTCTGAATTGACAAAATCATAGAATAGTTAGGGTTGGAAAGGACCTTAAGATCATCTAGTTCCAACCCCCCTGCCCTGGGAAGGGACACCTCACATGAAACAATGTCACCCAAGGCTCTGTCCAACCTGGCCTTGAACACTGCCAGGGATGGAGCATTCACAGCTTCCTTGGGTAAGTGATGTCCTACTTGACTTTAAGAGGAGGAATTCCATATGCCCATGATTGGGGTTGACATGTTGAAGTCTTGTTAAACTTATAGGCATCCAGAGGTGACATGCCCTGTGAGACCATCGCATCTTCCTCTATAGAAGCCTGACACATCCCAATGCATATTTCCATCTTCCTCATCTGCCATTCTCATACAACCTTCTGCCTCCTCAGCCTATTCAAAAGACAAAGTCCTTCAATGTCTCAATTCTTCCCACACTCTAAGTTTCACCTCAAGTTTTCCCATGCTGCTCTACCTTTAAAACAGAGAAGTATACTGCCTGTGAATCAAGGCTGATTAGTCTTAGACAAGATCTCTGACATAGGTCAAATCTGTGGGTGAAATCATTTTCCTTCCCTGCATACCCCATCATTTATCAGGTTTGAACTCTGAAATGTAATTAGATTCAACTGTAAATTCCAAGAGTTCAGATGAATCAGCAATGAGAACTAGTGAAATTATGACTTTCAGAGAACTCTAACCTGAAACACGGACAATACACCACAGTAATCTCTCAAAAAAAGTATTATGTGAACATGTGAGCTCAACAGGGCAACAGGGTTATTGAATTGCTATTTCTTCCCTCCCTGTAATGAAAAAGAAAACCCAAAAAACTCTTTAATTTGGTGTTCATTAAAGTTGGTGGGATTGAGGATAGAAAATTATTATCCAAATAAAGAAAAAAAAACAAAACAACAACAACCCCCAAACAAAAAAAAACACCAAAAATTACAACGGCAGGTTATGACAGTTGTATACTGAAGGGGGAAAAAACAACAGAAAAAAACCTCAACAAGCCAAAAAACCCAGAAACAGCACCCTCCCCCCCCCCCCCCACATTTCTATCCCAAATATTCCCCAAAATGTAAAGAAACAAAATCCAAGGCTCAGTGAGGTCATATGAATTTTCTTTACTTTTTTTCTAATACAACTTCTGCACAACATGCTACATATAAATACACAACTTGGCCATTTTTAATTACATTTCCGTGTAACGCTGTTTCCACATAGCAAATATCAAATTAACCTCTTTGAAATTGCTGTTGGCTTTACTGTCTGGGTTTTGTTTGGTGGGGTTTTTTTTTTTTTTTTTGGTTGTTTGGTTGTTGCTTTGTTTGATTGGTTGGGGGGGGGGGGAGTTTCTTTGGTTGGGTTTTTTGTTTGTTTCTGAGAGATTCTTTTTTAGGTTTGGTGTCCTGGGTTCAGCAGTAGTAGTCATGTTTCTCCTTCATGGTATCTGGTGTAGTGTTTTGACTTCCAGCCTGGGAGCAATGTTGGTGAAACTGATGTTTTCAGTTGTTGCTAAGTGATGTTTACCCTGACCAAGGACTTTGTGAGGCTCATGCTCTGCCAGGGAGGAGGGGAAGCCGTGAGGAAGCAGAGACGGGGCGCCTGACCCGGGCTAGTCGGGGAGGTATTCCATACCACAGCACGTCATGGCCGGGGTGGGGGGTAACTGGGAGTTACCCGGAAGGACAGGGGCTTCCGGGTGGGACTCGTTTCTTGGCCGGTGGTATATGTATTCTCTTCCCTTGTTGTTTTCCCTTATCGTTGTTGGTGGTGGTAGCAGTGGTGATTTGTGTTGTACATCGGTTGCTGGACTGTTCTTGTCTCAACCCGTGAGAGTTGCACTCTTTCGATCCTCCACCCCGTTCCTCCGGGAGCGGGGAAGGGGAGAGGCCCGGGGAGGGGGGGGGGGGGCGGCTCGATTGCTGTCGGCCCGGCACCACTCACTGGGAGTAAGTGAACAAGTTGCCTGACTGGGTTTAAACCATGACAGTTTGGTTTGTTGTTTGTTTTTTTTTTAACAGAAATGAAGGCAAAAGTTATGTTCAGAGATTTCCACATCATAAAGATGTTAAGCTGAAAATCAAAGCATCCTCAGACACACTGATATAGGCATTAACACTTTTAATTAATTTCCCACAGTAAGAAATATAATCTCCCACTCTATGTAATTACTTAGTGATATTTCATTCATGCATCAGTGGGAAATAGTAGAAAAATCTTAAATTAAAACTTTTATGTTTCCAACAAAGGCAAGCCCCCTCATTTGCAAGAACTGAGGACACCAAACTGCTGATGGGACCACACTCTGACAGTTTGAAGGTAGTACTGCCCCATGGCAGCGCAGTCGCATGATCTTAAGGTCCTTTCCAACCCTAAATATTCTATGATTCTATGACAGTTTCTCTATTCATCATTCTCTCTTCACAGAATCATAGAATGGTTTGGGTTGGAAGAGACCTTAAAGATCACCTAGTTTCAACACCCCTACCATGCGCAAGGACACCTTCCGCTACACCAGGTTGCTCAAAGCCCCATCCAGCCTGGCCTTGAACAGTTCCGAGAATGAAGCACCCACAATTTCTCTGGGTAACCTGTTCCACACTCACAGTGAAACATTTTGTTTTCAATATCTACTCTAAATCTATCCTCTTTCAGTTCAAAGCCATTCCTCCTTGTTCTATCACTACATACCCTTCCAAAAGTCCCTATCCAGACTTCCTGTGGGACCCCTTTAGGTATTAGAAGGCTGACAGAAGGTATCCCAGGAGCCTTCTTTTCTCCAGGATCTTCTTTCTGTGAATGCTTTTAAGCTGAATCTGGGAATCTTGCATCTATAGCAGTTTGCTTATATCATTATAAGGGCAGTTATACATCTACACATATGTAGAAAAATAGTTATTGCAGAGTCATCACAAGAAGCCCAGACAATTTTTATTTTCTTCCTTGAAAGGGCATCATAATTGCCCAGTTTTCTTATTTTTTCAATCTTCACTGAATTAGAGCTATAACTTCTCAAAAAAAAAGTCATTTCTGTTCTGATCATTGTGTCCTTTTTGCTATGGATGTGTTACAGAGTAATTTCAAATAGGTATTGGGCTTTTCTGCTGGGAGGTTTTTCAGCAAATACTTCTGTTCACACTTAAAGGAAATGAGCAAGTTTAAATTAGGTCTATAAGCTCACTTACAGCAGAAGCAGAGCAAAATCTGCCCTTAAATTCCAGACAATTGGAGTATTGTGAAGGATTGTTCTTAAGTTCTACCCAGATGAGCATTCCCAATTAGATGGGTAAATCCGGTATTAGGTTAGATACTTTAAATCTTGAATTTGGGAAACTGATTCCTTGGAATGCTTCTTTTATGGCAAGGAAGTACAGTCAGTCAGAGGAGAACACTGCAACCCTTAAACTGTAAAGGAAAGATGTCTGTACTGGACCTTCTCTGAGCCCAACACAGTATATTAATAATACTTGAATAAAGAAAATATTAAAACTATTAAATAGCTCTAAATTATTAAATTCTGCCAATTAGAAGTATAATGAATATTGTATGAAACCAACGTATGAAGCGTTTCTTGAAATTTTATCTGAAGGACTAATCAAAGTTAGCGGTGACAATATGGAAATGATCACTGCTTTTTTCTCTCCTGTGAAAGATAATAATTAAGTACTTCCAAAAGAGCTGTAATTAGAACAGTGAAACTTCTCCCTTCTCTTTTTAAAAGGGATTCTGCAATTGTCCATATTTCACAAAAAGTGAGTGATCAGAATAAAGACAATTTTCATGTAACTTGACAGATGAGGCTTTTAACTCCCTCCTTATTTCCAATAATGAATGATTTTTTTGCTCAGTTTATCTGGAATACATCACATTAGGATAGACAGATTACAATAAAATTCAGGGGAAGGAACTGAACTGAGAAATTCCTAGCAGTATGTAATAATATCCAGGCAATAGTCATCAGTTACTATTACAATAAATCAGAAGGTTGAAGAGAGACTAGCCAGAGTTGTAAGTTTGTGGGGTTTTTTTTGTATTTCTGTTTGCGTAACACACACCATGTGAAGAGTTTGTATTCTTTTGCAGAAAAGCAAACTATTTTTTTTAATATCACCTTTTACTTCTTTACAAATCCAGATTTTTTTTAATGCTAAGGATGAATATAAGGTTGCTTTATTTCAAACTGTTATTCACTTATAGGTAATTGAAGAGCACATCACAGCATTATGTATACCATATGGGCCTTCTATAAAAATTAACTTTAGGAACATAATTCTCAACAAGACTTGGTGGCAATTATGTTCCACATAGTTAACAAAATAATATAATCAGTGATGTGGGAGAAAGGTTAAGACTAATTTTGAACATTTTGCAGTCTAACAAAGGCCAGAAAAATCATATATATATATATATATGCATATATATATATATGCATATATATATCTATTGTATGCATCCTTTGGTGGAGCACTGAAGGCACTTTAAGCACACTATTTTCCTGTTTGATAACTTAAAAGGTATCTTCTAGTATGTTAGCTGGAATCTAAGAGGAATGCTATAGAAGCTATAACCATCAAAGAATAGTACATACATCCCAGTGAAGCACTTTATAAAATCAGCTGCCTTCCTATACTAAGACAGATGCTTTAGAGCAGCTAGTGGAGTAGAGTATATTTTTGAATTATTTATTAATAGCAAAAGTGGAGGTGTGGAAATGATTTAAAACCACTTCTTGCAGTGTGTTCTGTTCAAGGATTTGCAGACCACACATTCAGAATAGAATGTGTACGTGTACTTGTAGAATGGCTAACTGCATCTCAACATCTTGGGCCATGGGGCAATACACTGAGAATAAAGTTCAGTCATAGGGAATAAAACACTTAGAGCTCTGGGCTGAATAAAGGTATGTGTATTAATACACATACACACACAGAGAAATGCTGAAATGCTGCAGGGTCCAAGTCCCATTCTGTTCCCCACCTTCCCCCCAAAAAATCTAAAGATCTCAAAAGGAAAACAGGCCATGTATTATTTCACTAGGATGTTCGTACATTGCCTTTGCCTCAAGATACCTATTATCTAAAAATACACTTTGGCTTCAGGCTGCATTCAACATAGATCACCCTAAATGCCTGTTGTAAGATATTAACCGAAGGATATAAATGCAAAGCCCAAAATAGGGGAAGGAAAAAAAAAAACAAACAAAACCAACCCCCCAAAAAACAAACCACACCAGAAAAAAAAACCAAAACAACAAAACAAAAAATCAATTGCTTCCTGTCATCATGGACAAAAAGCCACCTAAGTCTAATTGACTAACTTAGTAACTTCAGTATCATATCCTCTTCTAAAGAAATTAATTGCCACGAATAAATTCAGGGTTTTGGAACCTGTCTTTCAGAAGTAGAGTCTTGCTCTTTGCAAATTCAGTTCCAGAATATTCATATGTAAAAACAAACAAACAAAATCAGTAAAGTCCAGAGGTCTGGTCTTTTAATGAATCACCTCATATAAGCACAAAATTTATACAAGGAACAGGAAATTCTTACAGGCTACCAAATTACACCTATGGTAGTTAAACTGAACATAAATCAAGGTCATTTCTTCATATTATCTGCTATGACAGAAATAGAGACAGCAGAGCTGAACACGCCCCAGTGTTATTTTGAATAGGCTAACAAGAAGTGCAGCAATTTAAATCACTCAAAAATACATTGAAATACACATTAACATGAATCTTGGCATGCAAAGTTTGCATCTATTTAGCAAGTAGTGTGGCTAAGTGTACCTGTAGAAAAAAACCAACCAAACACCAAAACTCTTAGCTCTGAGGATTTGATGCATTTCAGGTGTGTTTTCCACAGTTTTTGCACACTGAACTAGCTCTTGCACATGGGGTGTATTCAATCTGTGGAACGGATCAGCCACCTTAAATAGTTAATTTGTAAAAATTTAAAAAATTCACAAAAATTTACTCATAAAGAATTACTTACCCAAACCCTCTTGAATATTAATAAATATTTTGAAGAATCCATTAATAAAATAATGAGCCTAATAAAAACTTCCAATAAAACACTTTCTAATTGTTAGTGCTCTGGAGAAACGTATAACATTTGGGATTTGGGGAAATACATGTTATTTCTAGATGTGTCACAGGCCTTTGGAGTTAGATAATAGTGGCCTATTTTTCCCAACAGTACCTTTCCATCCTACAGATATTATGATAGACAAAAGATCCTTTAATAGACATACCCAGTATCACATGATGTTAAGAAAATCATATTAGTATAGAAATGCACTACTACGAAATGCATTTCTGAAACCCAACTGAAGAGCAATAGAGTAGTATTCCTGAGTAAATTCTAAATGTTATAACCAAAAGGAAAAATATTCACATTAATCAAAACAGTGATTACAGAAACATGACCATTCTAAAGGATATTTTAAATCGAAGTTCAGTTTAATAGTGAAAAGATGATGTATTTGTATTTACCACAAGAAAACAGGCAAGACAAACAATGAGGAAATTTTATTTAAGATGAATACGTGTTTCTTGGGCATGTTTTTTGATACTTTGCAACCTGTTATGTATAACCTGAAGCTTACTTACTGAAGAAGTCTTTCCAATGAGGTAATTAACCTTGAGCAAAATACATTGCTAATCCTAGCCTTGTCTTAAATGAAGAATTAAAGTTTTAAATAAAGTGTTGTTAATACAAAATAAAGGTTGAGTGAGCTTTGTTTCACTTTCTAATACAGAACACTAGTAGGATTACTATCAGATATTTACAAAGCACAGATTCAACTCCCTCACTAACTGAATGAAATATCCACTTATATTCTCAGGTCATTTTTTACAAAAAATACCACTAAAAATATTCACAGTATACATGGATACTTGAGATGGTGTTCTCTAATTTCATTTCCAGAATGCAACATAAAATACTCTATTAAAAAAGGACAACAAAGCTTTTGGCTTTTTATTAACAGTTTCTGTAAACAGCAAGCAGCTTTTTGCATAACAGAGGATGAGTAGCCTGAAAACCTCTTTTAAATGCAAAATGATACATGATCACTGAAAATGCAAAGGTTTCCACCAATCAAATGACAATGAAAAAAAAAAAATATTCAAATAGAGGGAGAAACTTTTAAAGCCATGTTTTAAACTAAGCTTGTCCTATCATTTATGAAACATCAAATACAGTCCAAGGAGCTGAATCGGAGGCAGATTCACAGCAATTTCATTCAGGTTTCCAAAAATGTTCATGTTGTGCTTCTCTCATCCTCTATCATCCCCCTAAAAGACAGAATACAAAGGAGTGTTTCAGAAAGCTGGAAACTGCAGTGTGACAGGAATTCCTTATCACAGTTCAGTCCAAAACAGAGTGTGTTAAAGTGATGGATGGGAATTCAGTCTCTGCATTTCCTCTGTGACCATTCACAACATTTCCTATCAGAATTGAAACACACGCAGCTGTGCTTGCTTTGATTGAAAAAGGACTAAATTGGAGACAATCCCATGGTAACTGCACACTTTATTTAAAATAAATACATCTGTATTCATGTACTCACACTTTTTAAGCTTCTTTAGTGTATTTAAAACAATAGAGGATTTGATCCCCTGGCAATTTTTTCCTTAAAGAACATACTTTTAAATATTAAAGTTTATTGTTTTGTTTTGTTTTTTTTAAAAAAAGCAATCTCTTTTATCCTTGTTGAAACCTGAAGAACACTGGGCCATTTACCATAGTGAAAATGAAGAACAGCATGTGCTGAGGCACCAGTGGATTCCCATGTCATTTCTATGAAAATACTAGACCTTCTTAGCGTTTTCTGACAGTTCTGTACATATTGATTTCATCTAGTTAATTTTTCTCTCACACACACGTATTAATGCTAGGCTTCTCTATCCGTCTTTAACAATAGGACCTTGTGTCCACATTCCCTGAAAAATTCTATGCTGTGTTTGATAACCACATACCCGTCACACTGAAATTCCATGTAATGACTGAATAGTTTAACAGCTATCTGCTGCTAAAAGTATAAATCAAAAAAAAAAAATATATCAAGAGCCCTCACCAAGTGTAGTTCTCCTACTCTGCTCACAACCTGCTCCAAAGCACCAGAAGCAGTTCAAGGAAAGGGACTCATTGTAGTAATAAAACCACCCTCTTTCCTTTGGCTGCAGATAGGTTTTGAAATGATGCAGCTTCCCAAAATAAATTTTCAGCTTTATCAAGTGACTTAACATAGCTCTACTTTTCCCTCTGTGATAGGATGGTATGCATTTGTGCCTTTAATGTAATTAATTGGAGGGACTGCAGTTTTCTTATACACCGCTGTGGAGCCTCTCAGATTTTACTTGACCAATTCAGTGCTGGGTTTAGTTTGCTACTAGTCTTCCTCCCTATCCCAGGGATCAGGACTTAGACTGTTTGACAGCTGCTCTCACTTAGTCTTCCTTCAACCTTGACATTGATAACATTCTTCTTCTTACCAGTCATAATTAAATCTTCAAAAGCCTATGCCTAATTGTATTCTACTTTGTATGAAAATACTCTCTGAACATATTTAAGCACTGTGTTCTGTTTCATCTCCTCACCAACAGATCTCTGGGCAGTTAGTCTCCTACAGCCATCAAGTCATGCATTTCAAATCATAGCGAAAAAACCCACAAAAAACCCAAAACGCATACTCACCTATGATTCGCTTACCTTTTTTTTTTTTATTTAAGAGAAGGTAAAAGTTATTTCTAAGTAATTTCTAAGCCTACTTTAAATTAATGGTGCTTCCAACTGCATGACAAGACTCAGCAGTACACAGAAACTTTACCATGGTATTTTTCCTTTCACAAAACTGAAAAAAAAAAAAAAAAAAAGGTTTTCTTCATCTTGATTTTGACTTTTGATCAACGTGCTGGTCTCTAGATCTACTGCAGCCTCAGTAGGTACATAGACAGACTTTATTAATTGCAGCAGAAAACTTGGAAGTAGGGAGCAGTGTAAATTTCCCCAGTGGAATCCTCCAAAGGAATTATCCAGAAAATAAAGTAGGCAACTGTTTTAACACAGAAAACAAACTGGGTTTTGTGTGCTTTGGAACAAACAAAACCATGGGTATCATTAGTTCTATCCTACAGGCCTCCCAATAACACCTAAACCACCAAAAAATTTCTATGCTAATACCATAAGCTTTCATACCTTCCTCATTATGCTAGGGAAATCATCTAAGATAATACTGCTTCTGATGGAAGTCCAAAATATTTAGGCATTGAAGAGTTTAATTAGACTTTATTAGAAAAGAAATCAGACCATTATCCTAACGTTAATTTACACAAGGCTGAATTAACTCTCACAATAAACATATGTATTCACCGAGTCTAAATTGATTAGGCAAACACACACTGTTACACAAGGTTCTGCTTCATATAATGCTAGAGACCTACAGTTAAACTTGTTAAAGACCTAATCTAAAACTGCATTAAATTACACTGTTGGCATTTCTTAATTTTCAAAATGCTTAATATCCAACATTATTACCTTTCTTTTAAAAAAAGTATATTAAACAGAACAGGTATCACACTCTTGGCTAATCTCTGCTGTGTTCAGTTTTCCTAGCTAGTCTATTGGAACACTAAGGTCTACTAATACTTCCAGCAATTAAGAATTATTTATGAGTATTCTCACAACGCGGTGAGAGCCCCTCAAAAAGAAACTGCATCTGCTCTGAGGATTTTATTATGAAAGAGAAAAGAAACATAGAAACACAGTCAAGGAATGCTAATGACAAAAAGGGTTTTGGTTTTTTGTTAGTTTTCCCCTAGAACTTTATTGTATACTGTACCCACAAGCAAACTAAAAGAGGACAAGGAAGAGTCACACCTTGCCTATCGAATACTATGAAGAGGCAGGAAAAACAACCATACGGATACTAACTACTGGTTGGATAAATAAAGAATTTACAATATGCCTCAAGAAATAGGGGGGAATCTGTTTCTATAAGGAAACATGGCACAGCCTTTTATACAATAAATTGACATGCTATTTCAGACTTTTCAAAACGTTTCATGTAAAGTTTCAAGACTCATTTACAAGTTAACTTTCTTTCCGATTCTTTTCTCCTAACCTGAAGAAATCTTTTTATACTGTTATTTAAAAGGTACTCAGTGTAAGTTAGTATTCAAGTAGTGAAAGTTTTATTTTAAGGTGATGGGCTTCCACAATAATCGTAGTCCTACACAGCTTTTAAGTTGAAGCCTCACTCACTGTAGATGAATTACTAACAGAAAATATATTTGGTGGTGCAAGAATATGTCATAAGTGTATCATGAATATAAGTACAGATACGTATGTGTACTGATGACCTGGCAAGAAAACTATTGCCAACTTGCTTCAGACAACTTAATCACAAGAGTCAAAGTACAAAGGAAAAGATGTAGAAAATGTGCAAACAATGATCTACACGTTTATAGCTGTCAGCATAGTTTTCAAATAGTCCCATAATGGGACTTCTCAGTTTGAAAAGTACAATCTGTCTGACTTGCAAGTTTGGCACTGAACAAAAATTTGTTAATGCCAGGAAAGGAAAGTGTGGGAGTTGAAAGTCACTCATCATTGTATCACTTTACCACAGACTAAACAGAGATAAAAGATTCTGTACAGGCCGTAGTTTCCAGTATACCATACTTTCTATTAACTTCTCATGTTGGAACTTACAAGATGCTTACATATAAAATGATTATTTCCTATTCCCAGGGAACAATCTACAATATTTTCCAAGTTGTTTTTACCATTGAGTAAAGATATTCTAATTCCATCCCAAGAATATCATTAGTCAAGCACTGTTACCCTCTATAAAGATTTGAGTATAGGTTTATGTAGTTTTATGTGTATAGTTTTTTTTTTAGATAGTTTTATTGGCATCTTGGAAACATGGTGGGATGGCTCCTGTGACTGGAGTGTTAGAATGGAAAGTTAGCGGCTCTTTAGGAAAGACAGGTCGGGCAGACAGGGAGGAGGAGTAGCTCCAACTTGGAGCAGATTCCCCTGGAAAGCATGCTAAGGCACATGAAAAACCACAAGGTAGTTGGTGACAGCCAACATGGCTTCACTAAGGGGAAATCCTGTCTGACCAATTTGGTGGCCTTCTACGATGGGGCTACAGAACTGATGGATAGGGGCAAACCCGTTGACATCACCTGCCTGGACTTGTGCAACGTATTTGACACTGTCCCACACGACATCCTTGTCTCTAAACTGGACAGACATATATGTGGATGGATCGCTTGGTGGGAAAATTATATGGTACAGATAATTCACACAATTCATGTACACAAGACATTAGATGACATTCAGTAACATTCCTCCTCTTAGAAATTAATCATGTAATGATTTTCCTTAACAGCTTCCATATTATCCAGAATTAATCCTGAGTCAGGATAATGGTGAAGACCATTAATTTGAATAGTTTAAGAGCAGTTATTCTATAACCTGTCTACCCGCAACCCTTATGATTATATAGCAGGCTGACACTGAGCCATGTTTTAGTGGAACAGCAGTTTTAAGCAACTTGTTTTACTGCAAACATGAAAAATTTTGGGTTTTACATCTGTATGTGCCTGTTCATGTTTAACACTGTGCATAATCATCTACAGAAAAATGGTTATGCAATGAACACCTGCAGGACTCACCTCTTTCCATAGAATGAGGCATTATTGGAACAGAAAAGCATAAGCTCACCTTTTCACTTCCCTGAAGTACTTTAGAATGTAATTTAGGCTAATTCTTATGCTGCCATTGACAAAATGCTCATGTAGATCATAATGTCAGCAGAAATAAATTCAGTGCTCAAATCAGCTGAAGGTTTTTATTTTCTGACATTTCATATCAGCAATTCAAATATTTCCATCCCTAAAGTAGCATAACAATTATAGCCCTTCACAAAAATTCAGAAATCTACACATTCTACTTGAAACAAAGGTCATCATGTGGAGGGAAAAATGTGTTGTAATGCAAGAAAACACAATTTTTAAAGTATATTGTTGCCTTTTTTATATTTTCTGTAAAATGCAGAATCTATTTTGAAATAGGAAATGGACAATAGGTGATTATGAATTGCTGTAAAAAAAAGAAAAAGCAACTTCCTTCTTTATTGAGCCAAGTTTTAGGTGGGAAAAAGTCAATGTATTCAAAGTCTGATGTATTTGATTTTCTCATTTAATAGCAAAGTTGCAGACACTTTAGAAGCACCAACTTTTGTCGAAGTTGCTTATACTGCTTTTGAGAACAGAATTTAACGTCATAATTCACCTAAAAATTCAATTTATTTACTGCACTTTCTGAATTTGATTTCCACCACATAATGAAAGAATTCATACCCTTCCAATTCTATTGATTTCTTCCAAAACAGATTAAAACCTTAGACTCTTTTTGGCTTCACCAGAGAACTTAATTAGCACACACTTAAAACATGCATATCTATGGAAATTCAGCAAACATTCTGCTGCAGTTCACCTGTTTATTCCTCTGTACTCTTTCCATTGATGCTCCCTACTGAAGTTTTATCCCCAAAGAAGGGGTCACCCACAGTCTGCAATTTTAATAATATCTCACATAACTATAAACATCTTTGGACCTTAGCTTTTCTTCACCCATTTCCAATGGTTACAAATCATCACATATCAGTATCTAAGTAAATAATTCACTTCCTGCAGAGTTACACCAACCTTGAGGGGAAAAAAACCAAACAACAAACAACAAACTTATTAGGAATCATCTATATCATCTACTCATATTTTGGTTGATTTTCCAATAAAAAAGCATTCAGAGTTCCAGGTAACAGAATACATTAGTTACTAACAGGAAAGACGAGCAATACTTTCTTAGCTATAAATGAAAAAGAGCAGGCATACAACTGGTCACAGAGCCTTCCCCTACATACCTAAGAACACACTGGCTTAGCATCTCTGTTTATAAATAAGAGCCTTAAGGAATGCTGAGGTCTGAAAGCCTACAGTAAACTAGTCAAGAGCTAAAGCATGCTATGAATCACTGCACTTTCAAGTTCAGGTCACCCAGCTGTTGTGCCTTAAACATAACATTTTTCAGAAAAGATTAAAACACCCACTTCTATTCCTCAATAGTCTTTGGAACATGTAATTCTGCTCTAAGACTGAGAGAACAAAATTCACTTAACAGTGCTTACACAGCACAAGAATTGAAACTGCAATATCAGGGAGAATTATTTTACTCCCTTTAGCTCTTCTCAGATAGCAATAGCTGTTTGAGTGTCTTTACTAGCAATTGGGTGGATCTCCCCACACAATTTCACAATAAAACAAAAAGTACAATTAAAGATAACAGAGCTGTAACAAGGAAATCTACATATCACCTAGCTTGCCAGCAAGAACGTAGAAACACTGAATCATCAGACAATGCTAGCAATTGTAATGATAGCCCAGTCCTTTATTTTCAGATATTCTTTCTTTCCTTCAAGACATATAACACATAAATAAGAATAAATCGTTAGCTTTCCACTTATTTCTGATGCTATTTTGTGCATCTACATGGACCTTCATAGTGAAATAGCAGCAATTTGTAACCTTTAGAAACACGAGTACACATATATTTTAACTTCCACTGAAGTCTCTGTAACATTTCACCATAGCTAGCTTTACAAAAACAGTTCCACTTGTTTAATAGTCCCTGTGAGTTAATAAACATATCTTTACTGTTCAGCGACTACATTACATAAATAGTAATTAAACCCACCTTGCAATAACCATATTTAAAACAAATTTATTTAAGACAATAGGAAATTAGAACAGGTCTGGGAATTTACACTACTACTCTCAAACTGAAAAAAATCAAACCTTTTTTGGTTATGGTAAGTATGCTGTAGAAATACTAAGTTATTGATCAGTTTTGATAGCAATATTATACCACATACTTGTATCATTGCTCCTATTACCACTTCCTCTAGTTTCAGCTGCCCACCACTGTCCCAACACTTCAGCCAGCAGGTTGTAAATATTGGTTTAAGCTTCTTTTAAAGGTAATACAGCACATATAAGACAGCAGTTTAAGAAATCGGCAACTATGTGCACTGTGCAACTGTTTCTAGAGCCTCACTTTTCTGCTGGGGGAAGGCAAGCAGAAAGGCACTGGGGCCAAGCAAGAGGCCACAAAAGTAAACAAAGCTTCTCCTTTCATGCATTTAAAAAAGATCAATGAATGGAGATTTCCTGCATGCATTCCTGCAGCATGAAAAACATTCTGTTTCATCAAGTGTAACATTACTAGAACCCCTTCAAAGTAGTCATTTGGTATCTTACTCAAACTTCTAAAAAAAAAAAAATTAAAAAAAATCAGTGATTTTAAATCCTACATATGTGCAATAATGAAATTGCACAAAGATTAAGGTTTTTCATTTCTTCAATCTAAAAAAAAAGGCACCAATACTGTGCAAGAATTTTAAAACTAAGATGACATTCTCAATAGTATCAATTACATTCTCAATTAACTACCACCAAGAATTGGGTTAAAGGGAAGAATCACCCCCAAAAGGTAAACCAACATGACTGTCAACAAAAGGTTTCCATTAATACTCCATTTTATTCAAACTATTGTAATTCCAGAATGAGAATGTCTTGATGAATTTTCAACTGAACAGTACATTTTTCAAGATCAGCTACTTCCATATATGGCTAGTGTGATTAATATTTAAAACTATGGCATTTTTATGGTAGTCCCCACCAATGTTATGATCTATTGTACTCTAGATGGCTTTGGTATACCTAGCAAATGTCAGCAGTTGGCGGCAGTATCAACGGCAGTGATGAACTCGTATCAGAAGAGTTACTGACTTTCTATATTCCAAGACTAAGAAATGCTCAGGCTTTCTAGCCCTAGACTTAGGTTTTTACCTCTACATTGCTTTCCAGATATATTAAAAAATAAACACACACATCTTCTTAAAGTTCCTGGAATGAAAGAAAACCATATAAGAATCACTTAGCAGCAATCTAAATCTGAACCCTGAAGCACATAGTTTTTATTTTGTTTTATAACAGGATGCAAACTCTAACAGACTTTTTTAGCATTAAACATTATGAACTCCAAAAATGGGCAGCCTAACACCCAAACAAAGCAGGCTTTGAAAGTGTTTTGAGCGATTCCAGTGGGATGCTCTGGACTTAACCAGACTACATGAGAACAACACAAAGTCTTTTGTTTCTATTTTAATTTTAAAGGCCTGCAGCCCAAATTCGCTTGGTTGTCTGATGAAAAGACAACTAATGGGAGAAGATTCACAAAACAAGGTTTTTGGCAGCTTTGCCAGTGTAGGAATGGTCTTCCCCTACCTGCAGTTACAGATTCTGTAGCATTGTCCCTCCTTATCTTGTACCAGCAAAACTCTTTGTAAGGCTGAACTGAGAATCAAACAGGAGGTCTGGTTAAAATAAAGAGACTATTCTTCACCTCATAGATGTCCTAATTCAGTCCCTGCCAGTTCTGCACAAAACACTTCAGTATACCTGTAAAACAGCACACTGTACAACAGAGGCAGGAACAAACAGGCGAAGATGGGAACTCTGTAAACCAGAACTGCTATGTGACAAAACAGCATCCTTGCTGTATTAGCTTCCCTTGCCAGGGCTAACTACCTAGTAATGAACTGTTCAAGAAGGAATGAAAAGGCTTTATGCTAAATTCTTCTTTAATTAGAATACAATGAAGGGAAATTAATGATCAGTGTTTAAAGGCTTTATAAGTCTTAAAAGAATTACTGTTAAAGGCTGCTCCCTACCAGGATTAAAATTCATCTCTAAAATTTAATAGTTACACGATCAGCTGCCACAGAACAATTTCCTCGCCCAACAGACAACTGTAAACTTTACTTCATAAATAGGGACAGACATTTAGACAGCAGTTACCGTACCACAGCAATGGTTTTGGGCTGATCCAGGACTGGAAATGGCAACCAGTTACACACATACGAGGCATGAGCAATGTAAGGATGAAGGACATAAAGCTATAAATTTCAAGCTATTAAGCAGCCAGACAAAGAATAAGGCTTTTGATTTCACCTGTGGCAACGAAATAGTAATTTGTTACAGCAAAATATTGTATCCAGATCTTTCCCTGATGTCTTGGTAGTTCTCTCTCATCATCAGTGATCAGGCTATTTAAAAAAACATCATCAAAAGATGCTTATTCCACAGTAGCAGTAAGGCAAGATAGTCTGCAGAATGAAACAATAGCATACCAGTACAGTCAAGAAAGCAAGTTACATTTTTAAACATAAGTTTCTGCTGATGATTTTTTCCCCACATCAAAACGTATTCCTGATAAAGTATAAAAGTAATGTCAGCTAGAGGATGTTACTATTCAAAAGCAGAATTCTTCAGTTTTACAAGTGGAGACAGTTGAACAGCATATAATGAATCTACAGTATTGAATCATTCTGAGAAAGCCTAGGACCTCTTAATAAGTTCCTAATTCTATCTGTGACTTAACACATATAAGGTTGATGGCAACTGAATTGCATAAACTATGATCTGTGAAAGGATGTTTTAGTCCAAAGTACATCAGTGTTATGCTAGGTTGAACTCTGGTTGTATACAAGAAAAGTTGTAATAACCACCATCTCCTTATGTAATACATGAAGGCAGATAAAAGAAATGAGCAGCAGTAGGGACTCACTGAGGAGCCTGAGTAGGATAGTCAAAGCAGGTTATTTGGACTTAGTAGGACTATGACTGGTTCAGTGACAATGGAGTAAAAGGGCTATGTGAAATCACAAAACATAGTAAAACCAGAAAAGATAAGATTAACCTTATTTTCAGACTGAAATGTTCATTTCAGTAAGGGAAAATGGGGGAGGGTTGTGCTTATCTCCCCAGAAGCATCAGAGACTAAGAGAACAGATAATTAACCATCTCCAAAAACAGAACAGGAGATCAAAGATGGAATAATATGGAATAAAGAAGGATAACCCAAGAGCTGTACCAAAAGCTATTATATGGAATAGGGTTCAACTTTGCTCCCATCTCACCTTAGCTTCCACACTTATAAAGTGAAGTGAGTTTTCTCTCTCTTTTTCTGAGTGATAATAATCTGAAAACCAAGCTAAAAAAAAAACTTAATGTTTTCTTACTTTATTTTTTTTTCACAGCTCTTGTCATATTGTCTTGATAGCAGTCCACAGCAGCTATTCTATGACACAGAAATTGTATCTAGTACTGGTACAATGAATAGAGGTACAAGGAAATTCACCGAAGTAGACTGATGATAGAACCCTCAGGCAAACATAAGCTGCTACTAAAAAAGTCATACTAATGGCTGCACAGAGCTTTTCTTGCAATGCAACTGTGCACATCTGACTAGAAGCAATGGTATGTGTCTCAGCTAGTAGAAGAAAGTAAAACAGTAAGTAGGAAGAATAAGTAATCAATGCTGTTTCTTCAAGCATTGATTATAACATTCACATCTACAGAGACAAAAATCTGACATAAAAGAGAATCCCCATCCCTGTCATGCCTCTACAAATAAATAGCAACATTTAAGAAGGCTCAGTTTTCTTTACAGATTTTAAAATGATCTCTCTCTGCATTAGTACAAGTGTACGAAGAAATGTTCTGATTCTGTAGTTTGCAGTCAGCATCTCCCAGAGTGTGTAAACCTCCTGTAAGACAATACTGGCTCTCTTGGCTATAGAACCAATCCCAGCATTAAAAGCTCAAAATCTTTAATTTAAAAACAAACAAACAAACAGCAAACCACAACTTTTTAATTTAAAAAGATCTGGCAGTGCAAAGACAATTTAGGTTGACATAAGTGCATTACTCACATTAAAAAATCAAACTATAACACGATCTATGTTCCGCCAGTAATCCCTGTTTTTCTGCACTTGTTGCTGGACAGTGTTGTTATACGCACTACAAAACATAAAATAAGGGTATACTGCTGAAGAGCAGCAGGAATACAGCTAGAGCAGCTCAAGAATCAGCTAGGAAACAAGCTGTGAAACTTTCTGAAATCTCAGATGTCAAACCACCAGCATTTTCTCTGTTTACTGCAAGTGTACATTCAACCCAAAACAAACAAGTAAAAGATTAAAGACTATAACTGCTCTGTGGTTCATTTTCAGTTTTTTTTCCTCTTTTCTTTCTTAAAGAGAGAAATAGGTATCAATATGTCTAAGACATGAACAGTATCCTCTTATGGAAACAGTGCTTTATACTACATAAACTGGAAGACTAAAGGGAAAGAATGAAGATACCATCTGCTAGCATCTGGAAAATCAGCTTCTAATCTCAAATCATGTTTGCCTGACTCCTAATATTTATTGCTTTTCACCATAGTCCAGAACCCCTTTCTTTGACAATAAATCATTTTCTTGCAATGTATTACTCAAACTAGATGATCTAATAATAACCTCTGCCCTTAAACATAAAAAGTGAGTCCATGAAAAAGATCTGACATTTCTTATAAATAGTATTTTCATTGACAGTTGAAACAGGAAGTTTTAAATTAAATATTAATTTTCCAGTTGCAAGACTGGACAAGAAAGTATTTATCTAACTTTTTCTGAGAACCTGAATTTGCACACATGCAAAATATTACAAAGGGAGATTTTAATAAGAAAAAAAATCAGCTTAAGAATTTATGGAAAAGTAGTTTTTTCAAGTAACATTTTGGGTAAATGAAAATATTTTTATTTCATAATTAAAGACATATAAAGGTACAACTGCAGGACTGTAGGGGACAGACTAAAACTACTAGCAGTCTTATTACTTACCCACAGTTTTCCAAATAATTTCCTTATGGAGGTGATCACAGAAGCCTTTTAATTAAACAGCCAGCATATATCTGAAAATATTCACAAAGTTTATTTTATTACTTATGTTAGGGCATATTGGAATGTTAAGGGAACATTTTCTGCTTTAGTTGCCCGAAGACTATGTCAATTGTTATTACATAACACAAAGAGCACTAAAGACATACCACCTTTTACTGAATTCTTGTGCTCTTCCCCTCTGCCAAATTTCAATTTATCAAGCACTTAGCAATTAAAGGTCAACACTTTATAGATTTTATCTAAAGGTCATATAAAGGTCATAACACTTTCTGTGTGTGTGAACACTTGCTAGAGAACTTCCTTCCTCAAAATGGCTTTCAAGTTTTTCCTTCAAAATTATAAAGGCTAGTATTTCCATGAAGATATTCCTCTGTTACATAGAGCTCAACTGGTATAAATTTACATAGTTCTACTCATATGCTCCACTATTTGCTACGGCTTATGTTAGATCTAAAAATTAAATTCTCTGTGTATGTATAAAAACACAAAGTACCACTTAGCACACCGGCAATGACAATGATTAAATACTAGAGGGATATATAGCAGAACTCCTATTGTTGTGGTATATGCCTCCTCAGTTACCCTCAGTTAATTAAATTTAGGGTATGATAATCCTGTTTACATTAGCAGCACCAATCTTGCACATGAGTATGTATGCTGTCAACAGTTATTACCTATAGCACTACATATATTAATTCCTTTTTGATGTATAAGCACTACGTATTCCTTCCCAGTTTCATACTGAATAAACAACTAAAAAACTATTTAGTCAAGTAATGAGTTCAACAAATGTTCTCATCACTGATCAGGCTAATTGGGTGTTCACAAATGGAAGAATATTTGTTTCAACACATTAACAAAAATTAAATCTAATCCAGCATTGACAAAGGATGTTTTACAGGATTCAGTGCTAATGAGTCCAAACTTATGATTTGGTCTATTTTTTTGTGTATGTATTTGAACAAACATGGTACACTACGAAGAGACAGCAGGCAGACACTGGCAGAGACAGAAAGTGATATCACTGACAAAGTGATACCAGTCAGCCTGGCAGCAGAGGTATCAGCATTCCACTTACACAAAAAAAAAAAAAAACAACACAACACAACACAAAAAAACCCCAACCCAGAAATCAGTCTGCTGGAGAAAACAGCAAGTTAACAACAAAGTTACAGAAGCTTTATACCCTTGGAATACGTGGGTAGTAGATTAACAAAAGCAAAACACAGCTTCTCAAGAACATAGAGTTGAATAATTCTTGGATTTGCATAGCATAACAACTACACAGAAACTATAAACGTACACAGATGAGCATATGCAGATAATGTTTTGGCACATAGAAATTTCTGACAGAAACCTACATTACAGAAAGATTAAAATAAATTTATACATTTCTTTGCGCAATTTGTTATATAGGAGTTTTACAAGAGGGTTGTTTAGGTTTTTAAATATAGATGGGTAGTTCCTGAAGCCTGGAAAATTTTGACCACAGGCCATAACAGTTGCGCTTTCCCCAGGTGATCATAACTTGCTTGGTTTCTACCCAACTAACTCAAGTGCAACAGAGAAATTTTATTTATTTATTTTTTTCCTAAAAGAAGTTTTCCAAAGCTAGAGGCTATTGCCAGCAAGATCATTGACATTAATTGCTCCCTAAATATTATTAAATCAAGCTTGTTTTCTGCAACAGTTGTTCCTGTCTCCATAGTAGATGGCAGTGGGTTATTTCAAAAAATGTAACTGGAATAGCTAGATAAAAACCTCCTTAAAATCCCTCATCAAGCATCATGAATATGTCAGATGGTGTTTGCCAGATACCATCACATGTTCATTTTATTTTAACCAAACAATAAGTAAACCCAGGATTTACATTCCAATCTCTCATTCAGGAGGACAGACCTTTTTAAAGTTCTACATATTTCTCCTAAATACCCAACAACTTTATATGTAGGAATCCAATTTTTTTGCTCTAGTTTGAACACCTTTCAGACATCTGAATATTTTGTTCCAATAGTCTTAGAACTATTATATAAAATTCAAAAAGTTACTGGATGCTGTGCTGCCTACACTAAGGATAAGCAGCCCAATTTTGATCTAGAACATCTTTTCCATGATGGGGCTATTGCTTTTTTGACCATAACCTACAGAAATGAGCAGAGCAAAACCTGAAACATAAATACAGCCTATTTCTATATCCCTAACTCCCAAAGAGAGGTAACTAAATACTGTTCATTCAGTGTAAGTTCAAAGTCATTCACAGAGTACCTTTTTTCTGAAAATAGTACTACATTTCACTCCATAAGGTCAGTGAATAGGATCAAGTAACTTACAGTACAGTTTAACAGCTCAAAGAGCACAAATACAATGTATAGACAAGAAACAGAACTCTTTTTAGGAACCAATAACATTTCTAGAAATTAGCTGCTTCTCTGAAAACTTATTCAAGCTGCCCTCCTTAATAAAATCTTCCATTATGGCTAGGTCAAAGGATTACAGTAAAGAGGGCCACTAGTTCTGTTGTATATGCTTTTTGCTCTTGCACACACTGCACAAATGCAAGCATACCCGTACTAGGATGCAATAGTCATCCAGACTTGCCTTCAAAGCTGATATTAAAGTCAACAGCAGCACAGAAATATCTAAAACATCTAGTTGTCATATCTGTACATCTGTCTCTTTTCGTCATTGCTAATAACAGAGGAAAGATTACACTAACACATCATGAAAAGAAAACACTGAAGTAATGAAAGTGACACAATTGCCTTCTCTATTGAATACTGAAAAACAATAACCTGAATAAAGGTTATCAAGCTTGGGGAAAAAAAGAAGCCTTTGATAATACAGTTAGGGGCTGTTCTATAACATATGGAGCATATATTATGCATAGACAATAGCCATGAATTCCCGTCCTGTATGACTAGACTATCAACTTATTGTGAATCTAAAACCTGCAACTACGTGGAACCAGTATAACTATCTTGGATAAAAATACAATGCTACTCACAGGGAATATATATCTGCTCTACAGAACATATGAAAGCATAGGATCTTATTTTGGGAGCAGCCTCACTTAGGTAATTATACCACTGGAAGTCACTTTTGTTACAGAAAAATAGAACAGTACACAAGCTCGCTGAGAAACAGGATGCCAAACAGTTTTTGAAACAGATTCTCTGCTTGCCTTTTCTGTTTTGCCCACATTCCTGGTCATCTGGAACAGTAATCTACCCATGCAGCAACTTCACATCTGCTCACAGAACTCTGAAAGCACTCAACATCATGAACAATTCCATTAAATTAATGAAATGGTCAATATGCTTAAAACTAAGCCCATGCTTCAAGTGTCCTGATGAACTGGATCTTCATCCAAAGCCCATAAAATCCAACAAGAGTCTTCACTTTCATTCCCGCAAGTTTGGGCTTCAAAATGCTTTGGATTTTAAGTGCTCTCATCAACTAGTTTTGAATCTTTCTTGACAACACAGATGTACATTGTATCTTTGTTCATGTTTCTTGATTTAGCTTTTGTTTACCAAAAATTTCAGGTTGAATAATTTCATTCAACATTTATGTCAGGAATTCCCACTGGAAATGCAAAGTTAAATCTCTGATAGAGTTTTGTTTTCTTCCTATAAAGAAAATAAACAAAACAAAAGAAGCCCCAAACCAACCCTGAAATACAGTATCGTCATCATCTCTGAATTGGCAAAACTCGAGCTTAGTGTTACCCAATTTAGTGTGGGACCTCTTTGTACATGATAAATTTAAGCCACTCTCCCTCAGACAGACCTCCTGCATAATGAAAATTGCCTGTCAAATGTTTAAAGATTACGAACTGTTGCATTAACTCTTAACAGTAATATTAACCAATTTTTTCCAGCTCTTTCTGAAGACTAATGATGCTTCCCTTAAAAACAGGGATTGGCTTAAGATTTCTTTCCATATGTTGGCTTTAAAACTGCTGCTTCAGTCCAGTAAAGAGAAAAAAGGATAAAGCGCCTGCCACTGTTTTCACTTCTCTGCCCTGAATTGGGGTACTGAAACACCAGTCTTGAATCAAACCATTTCTGATATTCTTCTTGCAATTAAACAAAATGAATCTGTCATACTAGCTTGTCTTGCAAATAGAGTCTTAATTAGATAAAAGCTATTCACCAGTACAGGAGTAGCCTTTATAAGCTGATTGGCCATTGATTCTCATATTTATGATGCTGTTACAATTAGAATCATAGAATAGTTAGGGTTGGAATGGACCTTAAGATCATCCCGTTCCAACCCCACTGCCATGGGCAGGGACACCTCACACTAAACTTCGTCAAAAGAAGCGCAACCGGCATGTCAAAAGAGGTGATCCTGCCCCTCTACTGCTCTCATGAGGCCTCACCTGGAGTACTGTGTACAGTTCTGGTGTCTTCAACATAAAAATAACATGCAACTGTTAGAAAAAGTCCAGAGGAGGGCCATGAGGATGATCAGAGGACTGGAGCACCTCCTGTATGAAGATAGGCTGAGAAAGTTGGGGCTGTTCAGCCTGGAGAAGAGAAGGCTGCATGGAGACCTCATAGCAGCCTTCCAGTATCTGAAGGGGTCCTACAGGGATGCTGGGGAGGGACACTTCCTTAGGGACTGTAGTAACAGGACAAGGGGTAACGCGCTCAAAATTAAACAGGGGAAGTTTAGATTGGATATAAGGAAGAAGTTCTTTCCTGTTAGGGTGGTGAGGCACTGGAATGGGTTGCCCAGGGAGGCTGTGAATGCTCCATCCCTGGCAGCGTTCAAAGCCAGGTTGGACGAATCCTTGGGTGGCATGTTTTAGTGTGAATTTTCCCCGTCCATGGCAGGGGGCTGGAACTAGATGATCTTAAGGTCCTTTCCAACCCTAACTATTCTATGATTCTATGTCACCCAAGGCTCTGTCCAACCTGGCCTTGAACACCACCAGGGATGGAGCATTCACAACTTCCTTGGGCAATACTTTACACCATAAAAAAAAAAATATCTTTCTAGTTTATAATGTCTTATGCTTTTCAAGATACATACAGCATTTTTTTCTGATTAAATATCCACCATTACACTACCTGTAAGTAACATCAAAAGAACCCAATTGTTTATTACATGTTGTTAATACAAACTCCTAAGCCACAAAATAAAAAAATTAAAAAAAAAAATTATTTTCTAACCAGATCATCTCCCTTGTGTTGCTATTCAGAATAAGCATTCTTTTCCAAGGAGACTGTTTTTTCAGATACCATGGTACTTTATATTATTCAATCAAAAGATTCCAATGGGGATGACAGACTCAGATATATTAATGAAAATAAAGATAATAGATTGTATAAAATAATAGACAAGTATAAATTTAAAATATATAAAACAAAAAAAAATTCAGAATGCATATAAAATAGATGCAATACCTAATCGCATAAAATCATAATGGAAATAGATAAAAGATAAAGATAGGTTCCTGACCATTTGTACTCATAGTGCCTTTAAGAGTGGTTTTGGTCTCAGTCTACAAGAATGCTGACAAAAGCAACACAGGCAATTAAGTTCTTCCCAAAGTTCCCCTTTCATTCAGCTAGTCAAACTGATTTATATTTCCTTTACATTTTCCAATATTGCTGAAACAAAACTGATGCTTCCTTCCACCTGTGTTATGTTTGAATTTCTATGTTCATGTATTTATACTTGCACCACAGATTGCAAGCCTTCTGTAGGTGTGAAAAGCCTGCTAATTGCAAATAATGATCAGCCTCCTGCTTCTACCTGAACAAATGAACAAGTCTAAGTGCATCTCTATGACAGACATGTGGTTCACCACTTGGATGAAGCTCTGTATTTGAGGCTTCTTGCATCACTTTTTCCACTGTTCCTGTCCACACTGTGGCTACTCTTATTTCTGCCACTAAAGCCACAACTCTATTAATTTTTTATCTCATTGTTCTTTCTTATTAAATCACAGCTTATGGCAAAAACATTTAACAGTCCCATCATCTATGCTGTCCTGCAAAAATAAAGCAGCCGCATAAATCCACTCAATACTGCTGATAACACATACATATTTTAAAAGGATTAAATATAAACAAGGTTGCAGGCTGGGTCTGCTGAGTTTCTGGACTACAGCTTTTAAACAGAAGAGTTAACATTGCTCCTTATAAATCAAATCTTACAATGACACACCAGAGAAATGAAAAAGCAGCCATGTTCCTGTTGAATGTCAAGAAGTTTGAGACACAAATCTCATTTTCAAAGTCTCACTAGACCTCATACAGTCCCAGTCAAGTGTTTTGTATCCATTTAAGTCACATTTTGTCAAATGATACTGAAGCATTCCTACATGCTAAGCAGAACATAATTCCTTCTACAGGCATGCGCTTACATAAGATCTACCACAACAGTTTCTCCATTGAAACATTAAATTTTCCACATGACCACAGCTGAAATCCTGTCTGTGTAAATTCTCTAACTCTATGGAACTTCTCCATAAGATCAATCAAGATTATAAAAAAAAAATCCTCCCATGTGTGTTTACAACTGATTTTTTTTTTTATGATAACCTAAAAATGTCAATTCTAACTTTGTCATTATTGTTTCTACAGTTCTACAGTAATGCCTTTTCTAAAAGGTTTGTTCCTGCTAAAGACAATAGCAAAATTCTAAATGGCATCACTGGGGCAAGGATCAGATTTGATACACTGTTCAAAACAGTGGAGGAAAGGATGGATTTAATGAGACCCTGCTTGGAAGAAACAGGAAAAATGTAGTATGTCAGAAATACAAAAAATTTGTTTCATACAGTGGCAATGTCAAGGCTCATTCTTATTTACATGTTTCAAGCTGTTCCTGCTATTTAAAAATTATTTCAATGTGTCAAACACTTTCAAATAGACCAGTTGTTTCCAAAACTCAGAATTTCAGCAGAGTACTGGGATTTGTAGGGAGTTGCTAGTATACACAAAGAATATAATGCATCTCCCTATAAATGTGCCCATGTCATTAATATTACAAATGATCCAACTCAGATCTGTGTGAAACATTTCAATTCTGAAATGTCAAGTCTGCTTTCCACACAATTATGCTGCCCAGTGGCTTTGTAATGAACATCTAATATTTCATAGACTTAGCAAACGAATGTGATTGGTTCTTTGTTGCGATCTCTGTGGGAAGGTGTTAATTCCTGTTATCTTTAATAACTCTTTTATGATTATACAGAAGATCCAGACTGCTCAGAGTACAATACCAAAACCTGAAAAAGCTACTTTTTGTGAGGGTTGCAGTTTTGTTCACAAGTTTAAGATAGTTGAGATTTTACATAGCACGCACTAGAAAAATGCCTTTAGTCTGTCTATATTCTTTGATTATTCTTTTTCTGAAAGCTACAGGTCAATAACTCGGTAATGCCTTAACTGCTAACATAAATACTATTACTTTTAAGGTTCATCTATCACAAGCATTATTTGAAAAAAAAAAAACAAAACAAAACAAACCAAAAACCCACGCCAGAATTTAAAGATGGGGAAAGGAGTGTAAGCGGGAGAATTGTTCAGTAGCACTGCATGTACATGGATTTCACTATTCATGCTCTATTTATTTCATTTATTTCACTATCAGTGCTCTATTAAGTGGAACTTTGATCACTGTCAGTAGACGTATAATAAATACAACTTTAATGGAGTTACTGATTCAAATAAGTTAGGATCTCATACTTGAATCCTATTTCCTCTGTTCCAAAGAGGAACTGAAATCTCCAACCATTACAAGCACTGAGCCATGAAATGCATACTCTATTTTCCCCCAGTAATAAAATTTCTCAGTTATCTAGAATGGTAATGAAATTCCTTTAAGCCTCCAATTTCCAGATCAGCAGATCAGCATTGTCCAGACTGCCAATGGGTGCAATTCAAACAACCGGCATCCTGACGCTTACAGTAACATATAGGTTTATGACTGATGTAGTGGCAAGACTGTTTAGTGCTGGACAAATTATCAGCTCACAAACTCATTCTCTACAGAATCCTACCATCTAATTATGAACCGCCTGGGAGATTACTCTTAAGATAATTTCCTTTCCTACCAAGGAAAACCATACGCAAAAAAGCCAAAACCCATACACAAAAGAAAACACCCACAAAAACCCCCAAAACAACTAACACACTCAAAATACAAGGAGCATGAGCCAAGGAACAAAGGACAAAAATCAACAGAATGGGAAGAACTGTTCTCAGATTATTGAAAAACGCAGTCAAAGGATGTCACAAGCAGATAATTTACTGTAATAACCCATGAATATTTTAATACATATATTTAATATATATAAATTTGAGCCCTACTTCTGTTATTTTAAGCAATAAAGAACTAAAGCATCATTTTAAATTACCGAAACAGTGGTTACACTAGTTAAGTAACGTATATATATACACTGTCATTTTGGTTATAAAAATATTTAACATGAAGCTTGACTTGCATTCAGCTTTCTCACCAGTGTTAATCTGAAGTTAATTTCAGCAATATTTGTCTATATCTATAGCTGCATAACACACTAAATCTGTATTCACCAAGGCTTTAATTTGCTTGACCATTTGAAGAAACTAAATGCTAAGAAATTATTAAAAACCTGTCATACTGCTACAAGTTACAATACTTTTAGCCCCATTTCAATGACATCTTTTTTTCTCACCTGCAATTATCTTTCTAAAATCTACACATCAGCAAGACAGTACTGTAACCTAGACCACGTCAATACATGCCCTCCTAACTACTGTAATTAAGACAAAACTGTTTATGAATTTAACTGTCAAGATTCAAAATTAGAGCACATACACATAAAGAGACGTTATTTAGCGACAAGTTGCCTCCAGTCACCAAGAGAAGCACAATAACACTTTAGAGACAAATAGGAACAAAAGGCAAGTTTCCATTCCCGGCATTAATCTCCTGACATATTTTAATCAGCATATAAACAATACTCTTGCTTCCAGCAATAGGCAAGACTAAATTCTAACTTCCAAGGGCATTAGTGAATACTTAAAATTACAACCAGACAACCAGATCAGGAATAAAGTTTAAAATCTTCAATATTTTGACTATACATGTGAACACACATGTTTAGAACACCTACCTATTTTCGAGTACCCTCTCTGATTTTCATTGTGTATATTCTTGACTAAAAGTCTACTCTACAGTTAGCTATTCTTCCTCTCTGCTTTGCCCTTGACCAGTAATCAGTTTTGCCATTTAAAATGTTGATTTTCTTTACTTCAGCTGCTGCTTGCTTTGAACAATGTACTGGAACACACAGCTGTATTCATAATCTGTTATCTCAACACACTGATAGGTTGTTTTCCGCTGATATCACTAATGAAGATAGTGATAATGCTCTTGGAAGAGTAATAATATGAGTGCAGACAGCTTAAATAACCTATTCTGCTTCACATGAAATTACAGAACGATACATAATGTTGCATGTCAAACATACTGCCAGACAAACTGCAAGAGACATCAACGTATAATTTCAATGAGATTATTCCTGTGTTAACATGAATTTAATGTACAATCTCACATAACTCCCCCACTTATATGTCCTACAAATATCACAAAGCTATTAGTAAGGGTCAAGATAATCATGCCTAGGTAGATAGGTTTAAATTACTCTGTTTTATTACTTCCATTTTTAAGCATCTCTTTACTATCGCTCCCGATTCAAAGCCATCACTCATGCTTCGTTTCATTTGCTCACAAGAGCAGACTCTGAACTCAGGGTTTCTACTGAATAGTAGTAAACCTACAACAGGTGATCCAGAAAACCCAAAGGCAGGCAAAAACTACCCAGTAATAACTGCAGTGTATCAAATGCAGCACACCGAGACTCTGCTGAGCACTACACAGCTTTTATCAACATACAGCCATGTACACAACAGCATATAGCACTACCTGAGAAAGCCAGAATAGCCCTCAGGAAGGACTAACTAGGATGGGCCATAATCTTACTAATACAGCTATGCTGCTTCTATTCCCCAAACCAGCTTCTACAGACTACTCTGTGTTCCATTCATTACCCAACTGTTTTAAGAAAAAAAATAGGAACAAAAAAGTCACCAGGCCACTGCTGCAAAATATTTGGAACAATTCACAGTAAACCAAATAGTATTAAATTGTTAATGTTTTAACTTTAGGAGAATACTATTATAGGAAGATGTAAACAGTAATGCATAGATCGATGCAAGGATTTTTTTTAACATTTTCTTTTTTTTTTTCCTTTACAGAGAGAAAAGCTATCTTTTAAATTACTACAGCATTTTCACTCAAAGAAGCTGCTGGAAATCTGGATGAGGACAACCACAAAAGGTACTTGGTTTAAGTAGAGGTGTGGTAGAGTATCTAAAGATAAGACAGCTATGCCTTTCTTTAAGGAAGTACTAGGTAGAAATGCTGCTACACTTTCTGCACCACTGAAGTTCTGTTCAGTTTCTTAAGCAGCTATACTTCATGCATTTTTATTCTTAGTAACCCTTTGTCTTGTTCAGTGTATATTAAACATAAGAATTTAGGATCTCAAAAAAATCGGTAAAAATTCCTAGTCCATCTTATAACAGAGCTCCTATGTCCACTTGCAATAAAATAATGCTTTATGTGACAAATGCATTACATTACAGCAACTTAAGAGCTCTCAGTAAGCCCGTCTTTTATATACACAAAGTTTAATTTCACCGTTAGCACGTGAAATAAACAGAAAATATGTAAATATATGCAAATATACACTTACATACTCAATTTACAGTACATTGTACATAACAGATATCATGCATACACAGAGTCCAGGCTTAGGTAGAGAAAACAGTCTTCATCGAGATATACAAATAACATTAATTTCAACACTAAACACATGCAAAAGGCATATGTGGACATATATTCAAAACTACACCCCCAAAAGATCTTTTATTTCACACCATTACAACCCTTATTTTTAATTATTTGGCTTAAGGCTATGGCTACAACTCCTAGCCATCAAATTCTGCAACTTGCTAATTCTGTACACACTAAATAAAATAAGATTACGGCTACACATCAGGTCCTTTTAGTGAGTAAGTGATGAACATTTGTCCTCATAAGACTTTGCCTGTATCACTACAAACTCTCATTGCCATAGACTCCCAAAGGTCTATTTTACAGATACTAAATCCATCTGGTTCACTGTTTTGAGACAGTTATGAAACAGAGGGACCAGCTGTCCAAACAGCCCATCCCAGAGCCTGACTATCTCAGTGGCTCTTGCAACAAAAATAAGACAGCAAGGTCTGCCTCCCCAGACATACGCTTGAGAGGAGCTGTCAGAGGTTTATGCCAGTTTTTGTAACAACCACCCATCATAAGAAGTAAAAGTTTTAAACTTGTCTCTTTCTTAAATGCTCAATTGGAAAAAAAACCAAAAGTGGTGTATGTGCAAAAATTACTAAGTAACAGCTGACATCTCAGGACACTGGCCTGAATATTCCAGCTAAAACTGTAATCAGATGTAGTTATTCACTGTGGACTGTAAGCCATAGCTAAATACACGTTTAATCTTTGTAGTCAGCATTTAACACAGCTGGGTCCCTGCACCACTCCTAGGCACTAGCCTTAGCAACAGTAGATAAATATATTCCAGAAACCCTTTCAAGTTTCTTTTCCCACTCTTAGTAATTACTCTTATCTCAAGAACACGACTTAACCCTCTCTAACCTGGTCCACTGTATTGCATTTGGGTATACTACTCCAATTTTAATACTGTAGCAACCTACTCCACTCACAGCAGCAATTTGCCATCTAAATTGTGAGTACACTACACTGCACTTCAGTAGGCTACAGTAATTTCTCATCTTCTTAAATATAAACTCCAACTCATAAAAAGATGGTTGTTGACCTCACTCTCATAACAGAAGTATTAACAATCTATTTCAAGGACACTTGTAGATAAGTTTCATCATTTTATTTCTCAACTTTTCGCAGCTCAAGATCACGAATTCTCAACACCAAAACTATGCCATATATTCTCTGACTGCACAGAAGTGAAGCACCTCTGATGTTTCTAGCATCATTACACACTTTTGAAATCATGTTTGAATAGTGAGAAAAAGGCAATCAAAAGAAAAATTTAAAATCTCATTTGAAAGATTTGAGGCTTGGATTATGAAATAATCATCAATAACTCTCTTAGGCAAAACCACAAAAGTTGATAAAAGAAAAATTGTCTTCCTTCTCAGTGCATTCCAGTTCTGCTAGAAGAATCAATGTTTTCTTACATAAACTAAGATTAACAACCATTCTACCTAACAGCTAACTAGGTCTGTTCAGATATTAGCTTAAACTGATAAACTCTGATGGGCAGCACATGAGTTTTCAGGCTAAACTTTAACTCATTGTTTACTACAGCTTGTAAATAAAACTTTTAACATAAGAAAGAGTTGTTGTTTTTTTTTTCCAAAGTAAGCATAGCATTAACTTCATGGACTCAATTCTTGTTAACAAAAGGGAAAAGTATTACATGAAAGCATCAAGTGTTAACGTATAATGTTAAAAGTTACAACAGGAAGTTTTTTAAATGTACTTTATCATAATGTTCCAGTCCCCATGAGCAAGTAGAGCAGACTCCACTTTGCCAAAGTGTTTGTCTTTTTTAGCTGACAAAGATACTTTTGACTTCCTAATTTGTACCAAAATGGATCACACTGAAGTAACTTCTCAACATTAGGCTTGAAATGTGTTTATAGGACGTAGTGCAACTTGCTGATTTCCTTGCTTTTTTCTGGATAAAAAAATCTGGAAAGGACACCAATTTAAACTTATCAGCTGTGTATGTATAGGTTCAAAACCAGTTCATATGCATTTCTCAAGCTTAAATTGTGAAACATGATTACCAGAAATTTTCATATACAAATACCATTGACGTTATAACCACAGTCACCAGACAACTGTGCTTCTAGCTTCTTTTTTTTGGAAAGGTTATTTTTGTTTGATTGGTTGTTATGCTTCAAGGAGCTGTTTTCATAAACTCTTCACTATGCACATCCTTGGCCTGACAGATTTTCCATAAATAAAGGGACATATTTTTAGCAGCAAATAAAGTTACTATTGTTTTATTTTAAAGGTGCATTAGCTTTCAATTAGAGCATGCATATGTTTGCTTTGGCAAATTGAAGTTGATACGAATATATGTCATCTTTTTAAATTAAGCACAACATCAGTGAAAAAATCCATCAACTCTTAACTAGTAAGTAATCCCAGTCCTGCCAAAACCAGAAATTAAACACAATAAAAATGCTGCAATTCACTTTATGTCTTAACTAGGTTTCTTTTATGAACATTATTTCTAACATGCAGAGCTGTGACCTAATTAATTACACACGATTAGACAGAGTCACAAATATGGTGTGGCTGCTGACTGCAAATACTAAGAGCCTTCAGGGGATAAAAGATTTTAAAAATCACCTTAATTTATACAGGCCTCATGAATTTTCTACCAATGAAATGTTAGGTGTCCTAATCTACATGTTGAGCAGCAATAATACACAATGGGTGATTTACTCTAGAACGTTCCATTTCTAGGATGCGAATGTATGCGTAACTAACCTAAAAAATCTTATCATAATCACTTAGCCAAATAGATTATGTGACAGCCAAAAGCTACTGGAAAACTACTCTAGCAGAGAGGCAACCAAATTCCCAATAGCTGTTCTTGCAAATGGTACTTATGGACATCTTAGCTGGCAATACAACTGACAAGCTAACCATGGAAAGGTTCATCTATAAAATTATCCTAGAATTTTGACTGGGTTTGCATTTGAATGTTTGTTTGAAAAAGAATTAATGTTGGTTAGAAAACATAAGGCTCTTAAGAAGGCAACAAAGCCATCTCAGTTTCAGTCTGCCAGTATGAACTCCACAACACTAATATTAAGATCTTGGCCAAGTTGACTATAAAAAAATTTTATGTATTTTGGATTTTTTTATCTCTCCTGAAGAGCAAAAAACCAACCCACAATGAGAAATACACTACATTTCTCAATAGTGTACATCTTCCATAAAAAGAAAATCATATATGGTGGTAGCTTTAATCAGGCATTCAATTTCCTGAAGTCTTCAGAACATAAACAATGATTTTTGCTCTGAAAGTAACATAAAATATAACAGAGCCAATGCAAACCTCACACTACAGTGATTAATTGTTCTGCAGTAAGCACAAACAGTCCAGACCATGAACAAACTAATGCAGACACAGTACTGTAAGTCATCACTAATTCTCACCTGCACAACAGAAAAAATAAGAGTTAAAAAAAAAATAAAATAAAAACAGATTGACAACCACTGAACAGGCTGAATTCTGATTTAGAGTAACACTGCAGGTAGGCATAAATGTTACATTTTCATTAGTATCATTTCATACATTAATGGCTGCAATAAATGAATGATAATGCAAGTGAGAATAAAGCCCATATTTCTCTCAGACAGTAAAGCAGAATAACCTTTGTCTCAAATTGGTTTCACTTCTTACTGAACAAACAAATGAACAAACAAAACCAAAAAACAACACAAAAACCAAAAATTGTGACTTCTTGTTTTTAACAGTGTTATTTGCTTTAAGTGTTTAATTTTAAGAAACAGATTTGCGCTCTTTACTAACTAAACACTGTACTGCCCTTGAACACACTGGAGTAGGTACAAACAAGAATTTGCCAGAGGGGAAAAACAGGGAACAGATAAAGCCTAAAGAAAAAAATGAGGTGAGTGATACATATATAGAAAGTCGTTCTGTTTCCTCATCTGCCTTGTGCTTCTGACTGAAACAAGATTGAAAAAGTACAGTAAATATTTGTGCTTGGTATTGGTTAGCAAAAAAATAATTAGTTTTGGAAAGATAAAAGCTCACACAAAGCAGGTAGAAGTAGCAAAAATACTGCTTTACTTTGAAAAAATAACTTGTGTAATTTAACACAAGTCTTTACTAATTTCTCAAGTGAGAGTTAATCGTTGATATAATGCACAGATTTAGCTATCATATAACCAAGGTTCCATAAGCCTTAATTTCAACACAGGCATGTATCTTCTGTGTGCTAACAAAATTTTATTTAAAATATTTTAAGCTGCTATACAAAAAAAAAATGGACAAGACCATTTCAGACACTCATTTTCTGCTTTTCTTGCAACAAGTGAGCAAGTGGAACCTTCACAGAGAGGGGCTAAATTCACTTGACAGCATTTTGATTATTCCTTTGCAATTGACTTTTTTTTAGATCATCATGCTTATAAAACAGCAGAAATCACAATCTTTTTGACTAGAAACACACTTTAAGTTTACTAGTGAATCATTTAAAAATTCTTTTCTCATTGAGTTCCCCCAATTTAAAGAAACATTTAAACAAACTGGAAAATTCATTTTCCATTGTGTCACATTCGAAATACAGCTATGTTTACATATCATATATTTAGATATTAATATCATGTGTGTTTGGGAGCATGGAGGATTCCCAACAGGAAAAAACTGACCGCTTGAAAAAATGTTAGGGCTACTCATATACAAAATACAACAAACATTAACAGTAGAAAACGTTGAAGCACAAATTCTGGTAGCTTAATGTCTGGTAGCAGTCCAGCCAAGACTCAGCTGAGCTTTGGTATTTCATCTGCCTCAAAGCATTTTCCATATACATGCGAATATACATCTGAAAACTCGAGGCATGTTTAAAGTTTTGGAAGTTAGGTACACAACACAGAGTAAGAGGATACAGAAGCGCATGGCTTGTATCAACAGAAATTTAATACCCAATTTTTAAAAGTTACAGGTGGGAAAAAACAGGCATTGCTACTTTAAACATCTACCACTGGCATGACTGATTTACACAGCCTCACTATTTCTCTCAGCTCAGACGGCATCCAGTTGAAAGTAATAAAGGCAGTCTAGGAATCAATGGCTTCACTATTTCAATCCTTACTGAAAATTCCAGCCTTATGGTCCTGACCTGTAAGCACCACCTCCACATGCCACTGAGGGGCAAAATGTGCTTCAGTAATACAGTGCTATATGAGTTCGTCTTTTAAAACAAGTAATAACACAAATTCAATTATCAAACTTAACTGGATAAAGATGCGATTAAAAATTGAGCCACATCTGACAAAAAGATACAAAGTTACAACTATCTTGTTAGTAAGAAACTCTGATTTGCAGAATGGAAAGCTACAAATACACGACCTCCCTTGCTAGGCAGGAACTGAAGGTCTGAAGAAGCTAACACAAAGAGAAGTCAGGTGAGAATACACTGACAAAAAACAATGTTTACTTTTCCAAGAATGAAAACATACAAGTTTCAAGAGGGATAGAGATTAGTCACTGGAACCAGAGACACAGTATGATGTGCCAGCACACTCTGGAGAAGAACGCACAAATCAGATCAGATATTAGCATCCCACAAACAGAAAAACACCAGAGCCATCAAAAGTATTCACACAAGAACCGGAGGGTGGGACACAGAGCAGCAGGAGGCAGAGGGGCAGGGGTGAGATGACCTCAGCCCTCGCAGGAGCACAGGTGGCCAGCAACGCACAGCACTGCGCTTGCTCTCCCATGGGGGCTCACTGCAGCAGGGGGCCCGTCACCACCCACTGCTCCTACTGGTACAGCTCCCACCCCCAAGGCTCAGATGCCAAGGAAATGCTCATGAGGCACCATGTGAGGTTCCATGAGGCTACTGGATTTGCACTTGCCTCCATTTTGAAAAAGACACCCACTGTATTTGAGAATGACGTGCAAAATGTGGATTTCTTTTCATAACTGCTTCGTAGGTGAACAAAACTAATGCTTCTACAGTACCACGCTAAACTTCCTCAGCAACAAGGAGAACCAGAAACAACTCAGCTACATGCTGAGGAAGTTTTAAATTCCTCAGACACCCTATAGTTGCAAAACTGACAAAGCCCCAATAAACACAAAAAGACAATGGAAATTTCTTTCTCTCTTACCTCAGAAACTGCAACCTGAGGCATCAAGCTGGGAGCCTCAGCATTAAAGGTTGAGTAAGCGATCATTGATGGACACCAACAGCCCTGAGGACTGCGCGAGGCCTGTGCTGCTCAGGACACCCCATCGGAGGCAGTAGGTACAGGGGGCCAGAGAGCAGTATGGGGCTGCTCACAAGGGACAGGCAAGACCTCAGGCATGAGGTTCCTCCGAATGGCGGGTGGACCTGAGCACAGGGGAAGCTGTGATGCCACACCCAAGGCATAGCTTGCCTCCCCAAGACCACCCTGCCCCACCCACTAGCTGAGGGGTCTGTGATGGGCAGGGTTGAGCAGGGACAGGCACCTGCCCTGGGTGGCTGGCGGGAGGAGTGAGCAAGGCGAGGAGGCAGTCACATGTGTGCAGCTTCACACCTTCCTCAGTGCTTGGCTGCACAGCTCTGAAAACGTGCACTCACCAAGGCAGTCCGGTCACAAGCTGCGGTTCACCCGCTGAGTGCACCGCTATTCTGGCTGGGACAAACGCTAAACTTGCTCTCGCACGGATTCAGTAACGTATTTAAAACACAACACCACCTCGAAGGAGCACAAACGGCTGTCAGAGGGCACTGATGGGACTTAATTGCCTGAGTACCCTCACCTGGGCCTACAACACACCCTGGTCTGGCCCTCTTAAACACAGCCTGGCTTAATGTATTGTTCCGGATACATCAAAATCGATCAAGATACAGCAAACATCTGTGTGTTTCAGTAGAACATTTTAAATGCAGCTCTTCCTCTGTGAGTTAGGAAATGAAACTTTTGTTAAATATCAGTAATCATGCTTGTAACTTTATGAAAACAAGATGTGTGCATCTGCACATGTGGAAAACCTTATCCAGCTCCAACAGTTCTTGAACTGGGTCATGCAAAGGTTTCCGGTTTGTTCTCAGAGCTGGAAGTAAGCAACAAAGATAATTTAAGATGCTTCCATATTAGGAAGCATCATAATTACCTTAATCAGCCTAGACAGATGTTAGGAATTTTAATTATTATTTAGTAAGATCATGGAATAGTTATTAGTGTGTTATGGCAACAGTTTGAGAAAGGGTAACTAAAATTCTCAAAGCAGTTCTGCTTTCCTCTCCTAAGTCTTCATTATCTCTCAGTGAATCTCACAAGCATGTTTCGAGGCACAAAGCATGGATAATAATGAACTGCTACCTTAATCTACCTGAAATCTACAAAAAGCATCTGTTTTGGAAGCATTCCTAATATAATAGGATATGTATTTACTCAGGAAAGATTGACTGTAGTTAGTTTCTAATATTCCTAGTTATCTAGTGAAATCATTTTGAACCCATTAGAGTTCTATGTCTGTCTTTAATGGGAAATGCATTTCACTGTTAGTATTGCAAATAATTGTGAAATTTTGAGCAACGACATTGTGGTTAGGCACGTAAAAAAGGCACCTAGAACCTGTAACTAAACTTCAGAGCTATTCTTTCAACCTGGGCATTGCACATAAGCGAGACAATACAGAAATCTTTTTGGTAACAAGAAGTGACAAAATACAATGCACCTTTTAAATAAACAGTCTCGGAGAAGTTAATTATAACACTAATTTTGTCCAACAAGGATTGCATGGGAAATGTTACAAGAACTTTCAGCAATGCTGTCTAGGAGGTTTCTAACTAGCCTTATTGTCACAAGGCAGGAGGGGAGTATCACCATTTTCCCAACAATGCTTGTCAGCTTGTCGCTGCCATCAAAAGAACTTATTTCACAAGTTTACTGAGCTAATATTGCAAACCCTTGAATTATCCAATTTCCCATTAAAAGCAGAGATCGTCAAGGTAAGCCTATTAAACCACCCAATATTTGCCCAATGCTAAGTACTGTTAAATATAGACATCATATGCTGTCAATTTGACCTGCACTTCAAAATCTTTTTGTCACCATTTCCCTCCTCACCTCATGTCATTCCATTTCTATGTGAATAATGTAAATGTTTCCCATTGCAATATGGTTTAATAGCATATTTAAAACCTTCTATAAAAAGAAATAATTGAGGTTCCATTCTTGAGCATAAATGAGATGGATGGAAATTGAATGAGTAATTATATCTGACATTAAAAAATAAACTTGCACTATATTCACTGGGGGTGTCAAATGATTATTATAATTTTATATCAAATTATTCAGCAAAATTCCAGATTTAACTGAGTTTTAATCAAAGTATAGCTACAGAACTGCTAAATCTAACCTATAGGCAACAGATAACACTCCTGCTCAAAGTCTTATTCCTGTATGAAACTATAATACATCAAAGAAATAGAAGTATCAGTGCAGTTTTCCTCTTTCCTTTTGCCCTCCTTAAATCATGTAACGTAGTGTTTGTGAAACAGATTTAACAGTCCATGCAGTGTGATGCTTCCAAGCAGCCACAAAACTATTACAAGAAAGCAAAGTAACACCCCCATAACAATGTACTTCAATACAGTCTTAAATTAGATAAATATGCTGCTCCCTGAGTGAAGCAGATTAAAGAAAGAGCTAACAAAGCTGATAGAAACTTGGAATTTTTCTTCTATGGAAATGAGAAATTAGGAGAAAGGAAAATTATTCTGCTTTAGAATGTAAAGTAGATGTGCCCTAGTTTTGCCTGCACAACAAATTCTATCTTCCTTTCAGGAAGAGTGGTTTGCTCTGCAATGTGCAGACTTGAGTGAGACAAGTTTAAGACACATTCCTGTGCTTTCTATCAATCATCTTGCTCTAGGCAGTTCTGTAATTTGTGTCCTGTTATTAGAGGAAATCCCCATTCCCAGTGACAGCTCTTCTGTAACTTCACAGTCACACATGCATCCTCTAAGCACAATCTAAGCATCTAGTACACAATATGAGACACCACAGTGAGCCCCAAATGCTTGTACTAAGGGTATCAGTATCTCAGATACTATTGCTGTGTCCCATATCCAGACCTCTTTAAGACCTGTCCCAGAACATCTATGAGTTATTCATTATTCTCACATGCAGACTGGGACAAGTATCTCTTGAGGAGCAGGAGATTATAAAACAATTAAACAGCACAGGTTTTAAAGAAAAAACATTAAAATGTAAGTGTAAACTTCTTAAAAAAAAATCCATTTGTTTTGCTTAGCTCCACATTATGCCTGCTCTGAAGACAGAAAAAATAAGCTGGTAACTAATAGATTTTTATATATATATATATATACACACACACACTTATATACTCTTTCAATATTGATAAGCCCAACTTTTTCTCTTAAAGTGATGGATCATATGCAAGAAGTCAAACTAAAGAAAACTTTTATGGTGACATTGAAAACACAATGTATATCGAAAGAAGGAACTTTCAGATTCATTATTAAATGCCAGTGCTGGAAACACACTTTAAAATAACACTAAACTTAGTGTTATAGCTTGTTTATCCCATCAACTACCTGTTTTGTTTCACAGAATGTAAGCCACAATTTCCAGTTTTATTTTAAAGTCCTTATTTAAGAATAAAATTATTATAAGGTCTGCTTTATTAGTACGTCTTATAAATAGAAGGACAAACAATAACAAATGCTATACAGCACTTCAGAGGAAAAACAAGGAGGCTGCTAAGACTCTAAAAACGGGGCAAAAATTGATTTGAGATACTTTCAAGGAAGAAGTATATTTGTACTTTTATAACTTGTGTGGGCTTTTTTCCATATATCACTGTGCTACTATCCTCTTCAAAATGTATTTCAAAGTCAGCGGGTGTCACTATACTCTGAGGTTTTTATAAGTCTTTTATTCTCCCTCATGCTTTAGCTCGCTTTCTTCCTTCCTTGTCATCCTCTGTCACACTACCTGCCTTCTAAACACTTTTAACAGACAGTTGTTTGAACAAACTGGCATTCAAATAGCTGTGGTAAGGGGATCTATGTATGTTAGCAATGTCTGCACAGCTAATTGCTATATCCTTTGTGCACATCAAGCTTCACACGCAACTATCACCTCCAAAATTCAATTTTTAGAATTAGCAACTTCTGTACTCCTATCAATAAAGAAATATGGTTCAGATATGCTGTTAAAAACTGTGGGAGGCACTCAGTCCAAGGCAGCTTTTATCACTTGTCACTCTGAAATTATAATAGTAGCAAGAAAGTAAAAAGCTCTTTCGTCTTCCTGGAGTGCTAAAATAGCATTTCAATGCTACTTTTGGATCACTCAGATGCAAGTTTCTGGGTCTTTTCAGCCTTGCTGCAAGACAGATTTCCTGTACAACATAAGAACATACTACTTTCCATTACTTGAGATCTACACCGAGAAGTGAAAATCATTCTGCCAGATACTCTGCTAGGAACTCTGAGACCCAGTAGTTAAAGGAAGATAAGATAGACAGAAATAAAGATATGAAAGGCACTTTTTCTACAATAATAGCTTATCGTTACATGGTTAAAAACTGTGACACTGCAATAAGTTGTTTAATATGGTCTCAAAGTCAAGTATTTTCCATGAGCTTTTTACATTTGAATAAACTTCATAAAAGTTGCAACAGAAAAACAGATATGATTTATATTACAGTATCAAAACAAAAAATTCTTTTATAACCTATATTTACATAACACAAACTGTACTTGACACTGTGAGTAGGTTCAGAGGTAAATTGAAAATAGTACACTTGACAAGTAGCAGAAGACCATAGAGAGAAAAACTAACAAATTATTGGGTTGCAAAGTAGCATTTCATAGAATCACAGAATCATAGAATAGTTAGGGTTGGAAAGGACCTTAAGACCATTTAGTTCCAAACCCCCTGCCATGGGCAGGGACACCTCATGCTAAATCATATCACCCAAGGCCTCGTCCAACCTGGTCTTGAACACTGCCAGGGATGGAGCATTCACAACCTCACTGGGCAACCTATTCCAGTGCCTCACCACCCTGACAAGGAAAGAATTTCTTCCTTATATCCAATCTAAACTTCCCCTGTTTAAGTTTTAACCCATTACAACTTGTCCTATCACTACAGTCTCTAATGAAGAGTCCCTCCTCAGCATCCCTTTAGGCCCCCTTCAGATACTGGAAGGCTGCTATGAGGTCTCCACGCAGCCTTCTCTTCTCCAGGCTGAACAGCCCCAACTTCCTCAGCCTGTCTTCATACGGGAGGTGCTCCAGTCCCCTGATCATCCTCATGGCCCTTCTCTGGGCTTGTTCCAACAGTTCCATGTCCTTTTTATGTTGAGGACACCAGAACTGCACACAATACTCCAGGTGAGTATTTCCCACGTACTGTTTCATAAGATGTTCAGGTACTGAAAAATTCCAGATTCTTTATGTTTTGCATTTGAATGACAAGATTTTGCTCAGTGAATGGAGAGAGGTGTTTGCATGGTAAATTTTCTGGACCTTGCTCATAAGAAAGGCTTCTTCAGTTTGAAGTAGGAAGACTTCATTGAACTTTTCTTACATAACCTCTCCTAACCCACTAGTTGCCATTGAAAAATGATGAGTAAAAGTCATCTCCACAGAAAGAGAAAAATTTAACTGATCTGAATTACATTTACTTAGATTAGTGAATCTGACTACCCACTGAATCAAAAGGATTAGGAAAACATTAAGTTCTCAGCCACACAGGCCTGAATTTTCACTGCAAGTCTGTGCAATTGCATTCAGAAGGTAGAACCGTAAAAACTAAGGGAGAGGTTATGATGCTCAGAAAAAAATCAAAGAGTAATACTAATATAGGCAAGGAGGGGCAGGCACAGACATTCTTCATCTGACAAGCGTTCAGATGATACAGAAACTAGCTTATCTCTGGCTAAGCAGCCATCATAAGAGATGTTATCTTTCAATACCAAAGTGAAATCTAGCAGAGAGCAAAAGCAGAAGTATTTAAGGTTCAAGCATTCCTTCTTTTCCCTTTCCCTCAGAAATATCACAGGACCGTATTATAAACCATACTTCTTGTACTTGTGATTTATCATGGTATGCTTTTTTGCCCAAGTGAAATGTCCTTCCTCCTAACTTAGTACTTTTTTCCTTAACATTTTCTACAATGATAAACTATGTCACAGTTATCTTATAAATAATCTTTAATATGTTTCATCATGTTAAAACTCAAGTATAAATCACCTCCAAATTAACTTCGAAAGACATCTTTTAGAGCAATCTGGATTTCAATGCAGATTTGTAGTTCTGTCTTCTATGTTCTTTACCCAAATGTGCCTTGATTAATAATCAGTGGTTTTGTGACTGAATTCTTGCTTTTTTCCTATAACCTACATTTTCTCATCTCAGTCATTTTCATTTCCTTTCAAGATCTCTCACTGACAACATCTCATTGTGTTTGTTTATTTACTTAATTGGCACTCACATAACTTTGAATAACATGATCTATTAATGTTACTGATTTTTGCTAGGCTGAGTGCTGTATCTGTTGTAAACATTGATTTGAAAACCTGGATTACAACCTTGAAAAGTTTCAATCTACAGACTGAACTACCAACTCCAACTCCCTCCTGCATTTTCTTCCCACTAACTACTACATTTCAGTTTAATAAAAAGAAAACGATGTCACAAATTAAAGACCTTTTCTGTTTTCCTCACACTGTTAGCATTCCGATACCTATGAATACATGTATTTTGTTTACATTCTATCAAATGTTATTTTTATTGCTTTTTTGCAAGACAGTATTTTTTTCTACTCTGACTCACATTAAATAGTACTTCATTCCTTGGAAAAAAAAAAAAACAAACAACCCCCAAAACCAGTGAATTGGCCCTTCATCTGTCTTTTATGTGTCTATAATCACCAAAATAACAGGAAAACTGTATGGTATGACAAGTCAAGTGACTTTTTTGCCCTCCCCAGACCTGAATGATATTGATAACTTTTCCATCAAGTCCCTGTTCATAGAAAAATGATATATAGCTACTACAGGTTCATGACAGATCATGAAACTCATAGCAGGTTATCAGCCAGTATTATCAAAGTGCAATTCTTACTCTGAAAACTGCTATAAAAAATAAGGTTATGCTCTTATGTAACAGATTTTTTTTGTCTACACCTGTCAAATTTCATGTCTGGTATTTCTAATTTTTTTTTAAATGAATTCTCTTAAACCAGATTAGAATCATGAACTAAATTCAAATTAGAGTAAACGTGCAAACAAACTGAAGGACCAGGGAAGTAGAGATGCCACCACTGATGTAATTTGATCAGGAAAGTTCTCCTTATCAGAACCTTCATTGTCCTGAGAACCTTCATTTAGAAAAAGTTGCATTTTACACTCAATCTCATAGAACATTAAAATTCAACAAAATTTTCATTGTGAAAAGGTAAATATAAAAACCCCTAGTGCCATTTTAGATATACCCCAGAAAAGAGAATGGCACTTTAAACGAAATGGCAAGACTAAGGGGGGTGTGTGTGTGTGTGTGTGTGGAATCTATGTCCCTTGCAAGGCTGAAAAAAGCTATTAGCTTTCTACAATATGTCTGCTAAAACAACACACATTCTACTTAAGTGCACAACACAACCTAATATAAAATGAGAGTACTCTTTTTCCCCAGTGTGATGTAAGGCAAAAGGAGCAAGTAGCACTGAGAGAGAGAAACCTTCACAAGCTATATACTCTCATATAAATCTCCATTATCCTTTGTATTCTGCCTCTCATGACCCCACAACATAGGTTTCCACACAATTTTTCATTCACTGAATCAGAAATGGGAAAACCCACAGTAAGCTTTTTTTTGGGGGGTGGATGAAAACCCATCATGAGCATGGAGAAGGTGCACACACACCTATCCCGCACCAGCATATGCTAAAATAAAATAACAAAACTAGACAAGAAAATATAAAAAACTTAGGCTGCACAGGATAAAAAAGAGGAAATTCAGCTCTATCTCTGAATAAATGCATATGCTTTCAGCATATTCACAAATCTACAGATAAAGCTTGGATGGACTATGATACCACTCTCATCAGTCCCCGAAAACCTGAAAGAGCAATAGCATCAAGATGAATGAGTGAGCTTTGTGCTGTTTGCAGTATACTACATGTGCTGGTCCACACAATTATAAGTACATTTCTGAAACAAAATATTTTAAGAAAGCTAGTTCATTTCTTGCTGCAGACCACACTCTGTATTGCCTCAGGGACATGTTATCTGAAGATTATTCTCTAGTTGTCTTTGTTCTTGCCAAAAGGCCTCAAAGAATGAAAAGGTGCTTTTGAATGATAGAAAAGGTATTTTGAAAGGGCATCACAAGCTTACTGGCCATTTACTGTTATTCTTTTTGCATTAGATTTTACAGCACTTCCCAGGAAGCTGCACGTAAAAGTATTTTTAGAGAGATACTAAATGTACTCATGATAGTTTTACTTTATAGAAGTGAAGCCAAGATGAAAATAAAGAGTTATTTGGGGTTTGCTTATCATAACTGTATGACTGTGACCTTAACCTAAACCTGGAACTCTCCACATTAATTTCAATGGATTTTGAATTAAGCCCTATGAAAACATTGGTTTCATTAATGAGTGAACAATAGACATACATTTTAAAAGATTTACTGGTTCCTCTTACACAGTTCAAAGACTCAGAATCTACTACCCACTTCTGTTCTGCAACAGTAAAAATACTAACTTTGGCATGGATTCCAAGGAAAGTGTCATAAGATTATAAACTCATTCTCTCTAACGCAAATAATATACAAAGCAATTCATTATTAAAACAATCCATTAGCATGTAATATACAAAGTGAAACAGTAGCACTTTTGCAGTGATTAAGGGAGAGCTAGAAACTTTGTCTAAAGAGGTTTCATGTGATAAGTTTCATGTGCTAATAAATTCCATTGAAGTCTCTTTGGTAAAAATCACTGTACCTAAAAAACAACCCAAACCCACAAACATAAACTGTTTTATATGCTTAAGGGACTTATTTGTGAATAAACAAAATCTAATCTCAGGGTGGTGGTATAGGAAAGGGTGGGTAGGAAAGGTGTTTTAGTATTTGTATTTTTCATTCTCACTATACAAATCATTTAAATCACAATTTTTTTTTTTTTTTTTTCCTCAAGCAAAGTCTGTTTTGCCCAACAACAGTAACTGGTGAGCCATCTCCCTGTCTTAATCTTGACCCATGAGCTTTCTCATACTGTTTTCTACCCCAGTCCCAGTGGGTGAGGTGGGTGGGTGAGTGTCTGTCTGGCTGCTACATGAGGGTGACCCACCACAACTCCCAGTACTGATACAGAAATACCTCAGAAGGTATTAGTCTTCTCTCGACATATTGGTCCCATGTTGGGTGAAAGTGACATTGCACAATTTGAGTTTGGGTTAATGCAAGGAGGCTAAGAAAGCCTGTATATCTTCAGCTCTTTATACACAGTTATAGGTTCAAGAAAGACATTCAATTCAATAAAGTTAGACTTGGTAGTCCAAACCTCTGCTTGCAAATCAATAAGTGAAAGAAACAAGTCTAAATGAGTCTTCCAAACAGGTAAAGTTATCTTCAGTAGCTTATCCCCAAAGAATGTAATTTTAAAAGGAAGAGATGTGTTAAAAACCCATATATATATAAATAAAAAATATCTCAAAAAATAAAAGTTTTAAACTTCACCTACAGTTTCAAATGGAGAAGGTGAACATATTTTAACAGTTCTAATGACCTGCCTCAGTTATGGACATGGTTTTATAAGAACAGCTAACACCGACTCATCAAGAGACAGTTTCATAAAAACAAGGCACCACAGTCTGCTGAGCTTGTCTGAGCTCTGTCAGAGGTTACAAAAGCTAAAAGGCAAACTAACACTTATCAAGGCACCAAAAGATTTTTTTTCACCTATTTAAAACTTCTGAGAGAAGAACCCAGTAAGACAGTGAATCATGCAAAAGATCAACACCCCCATTATACATTCTAGATTCTAACTAGTAACAAGGAAAACAGCCCAAGGGGGCATTGCCACAAATCCTGAAGTCATGGAACAAATTACTTGCAGAAACTCATTAATCAGCTATTTCTCAATACCATGGCTATATATCCTACAAGAGATACATAAAGCCAGAGGGTTACCTGCTCACTGAAAAGGGCCCCACCTACAAGGATCAGGTGAAAAAGGGCAGGATTTTGACACTTTGGCTGTAGCCCAAGTAAAGGAAGAATGCAATGTTTATACTTACTGCTAATTATTCTTGAGGTGAACAGCTCAGTAGAAAGGGTACTTGTTTACAGTTTGGTCAATCAAAAATCTCCCTTCAGAAAAAACCCAAGTCATGTTCACTTTGCTATAAAAATATTGGCACATTCAAACTAGCAAGAGACCAGAGCTAAGTTTAAACTGAGCATGAAATGCCAATTCAACAATTTCGCTTGTTACTTAAGCTGCTGCTGTTCATTATAAACAATTGCAGTGACTGTGGAAAAAGAAGTTACAGAATACTCTTGCTGGTACAATATTAATATAATGGAAATGTGCTTGTTCTCTGAGGAGTTGACTTGCAGAATTTGGCCAAATTACTATTTTTTTCACTAATTATTCTGAAACCACTATTGTAGTGTGTTTATATAATGTTCTTACTACAATGGAAATCAACATGAATGACAACTCTTTCATTCCAAAATTATTTTTAACCTTACAATTACAGAGATAAAAAAGCAATATAATTCTAGATCCTTCATCCCCAGGCACCTATGCAATAAATGAGTGATTCTTACCACAGTGCTGGAAAAATGAAAAGTAAAACAGAAATGGAAGTGTGTATCACAAACTCCAATTCTGTAACTATGCTAGCCACGTTCATTCCTTCTTTATTAAGTAAAAATAGAATCGGATCGCTTAAGATCTCATACAGAAGACAGAAAATCTGGCTATACCTTTGTTTCACTGGGGTTAAATTAGATCTTTATACCTGATATTCTACAATAGAGTGATTCATTGAACACTTGGAAATAAATTTGGGGGGAGGGTGTAGGAAACCTTGAGATGCCAATTAATTTCTCTGAATTCCACTGAGGTCATTGGAAATGCAGTGTAGGCTTACTATTAGATTGGCCTGGATCAGCTGTTATTTGTTATCTTCACCAATTCTCATCTTTTACATCTCCGTAGAAGAAGTTTGCCAGCTGCTGCATATACAGCTATTGTAAACATAAGCTGGTATAGTACATAGGACAGTTATTCATTTAAATAGGTCTATTAATCATTATCTCTTGTCATCTGGCACATAAAATAGGCCTGTATTCATTTTTTTCTGTGTGAAGTAGGCATTTTAAAATTTTTCACTGTCAAACAGGCCTGTTACACAGCCAGTGCAATCTGTAATGCTTTTATTTATCAAACTTAATGTAATAGGATCCCTTGACATAGTACACTGATGAAGAAGTGAGGTTCATTTTCAGAATGCTGAACTAACGTAAATGTCTAATAGCTGATATTCTTCACACTTTCTGTAATGCACAAATATATGTACTGTCTCAGCATACAATAATTTCTACAGCAACCCACGGATTTCGTAAGATGGAATGAAAAAAATTGCTGTAAGACCTGTTAATCACTGCAAAGTGATATTGCACACTACAGCTGTGGTCCAGTGATTCACAAACGTGGTTATGAAGTACTGACAGCAGATTCTTAGTTGCTGGCATATAAGAAGTATTAGCAACTCTTGGATTTAGGTAAAATGGTATCTATCATAACTAAGAGACTGGTTTGTGAAACAATTTCTTCTTGCAATGATATGTAACTGCTCATAGTCTCCAGAGGAAACAAGATCTTCAGTTCGTACTGCAATAAAAACCAAACCAACTATAACTTTCAAGACTTCTTTTTACGTAAAGAATAAAAAGCATTACAAATCTCTGTTACCAGTACAGCAAAACTTTAAATGTTCTGTGTGATAAATGCGTACTGTTGGTTGTATGCGTATGGGATCTGAAACTGTACATTTTGTGTTTGTCAGATACAATTACTGTCCTGGGTTCAGCAGTAGCAGTGATTTTTAGTCCTTCTTAGTAGCTGGTGCTACTAAAGCACAAAGACAATACATTTACCCGATGTTAATGACATTACTTTTGACAATCAAAAATAAAATGGCTGTCCAACCTCTTCTTCCCCAAGCCCAACCAAATCTGAATGTGCCTTTCTTACCTGTTAGGAAAAAAACCCAAACACTAACCACCAGTATACGCAGGCAAGCATGGCTTTCTAAAATAACTTCATAAATCTAACTCATCTCACATATGTTTCTGTTTTCCTTCAGCTATCCCTGAGACACACCCACCCTCTCAGTAAGCCAGTTTATTTTGCAAAATCAGCAGATAGGCAAACAAATAAAAAGCAGTTTTCTTCTAGCTAGACACCTGAAAGGTGGAAAAAGGGGACAGGCAACCACCAATACCAACAAATGGTAAGAGCAAGGCTTATGCTTCTTCACATGCAGTGAACTGTTACACCGCCTCAGCTGCCAAATCATCTGCAATATCAGGTGCCTTGCCCCAATCAATACTTAAAGCAAATAGCTTCAAGAAAAAAATGAATCTGCAGGTCAAACAAATAAACCTTGGTTTTACATATTCTAAATCAGTCTTCAACTACTTTGGTTTTTGACAAAGGGGAGAAATTACTAGAGGAATTACTTTTTCTCCAAAAATAGGTTTTTTCCAGAAAAGGAAGTGTTGTTTTTTTTTTCCCCAATCAACCCTATTTGAGAACATCAACATATGGAGCATGTTAAACATAAGACAGAGTGAAGTATGTTTTGAGAAAATTCACAGTTTTGTGACCTAGATAATGTCAGCAAAAATTTCTCTCGTTGCAGTGCATATAATCAAAGGCATTTTGGGAAGACAAGCAAATACTTGGAGAAGACCCAAATGTAATTTTGAAAGGTTTAAATTATACTTGAGTCCAAGACATTGAAGTAAGTCTTTTAATAAGAATTAGAGGGAAGAGGGTTGGTTTTTTTCAGTTTTAACTCTAATGCAAAAAAGACAGAAGCACACGCAGACCCTTTAATGAAAAGCAAAAATAATAAAAAAAGGTTGTTCAGAATGACTACAATATATTTAATTCATCAGATGAAAAAATGCATTTATCTTCTCTTTGTGTGCCTGAAGGAGAAAAACATAAATACAATCTCCTGTGGGTGTGGAGCTGTAATATCTAGTTCTTCTCCTACCTCTTTTTCTTGATTTCTTATATATAAGGATATATATCTTTATATATATATATCTATTTTATACATATATATAAAATATCTTACATATTAATAAATATATAATATTTATTAAATTAATATAGCTTTGAATTACACCATAGAAGTCTTTCTCATTCTGAAATCAATGGAAGTTTTGACATTAGATATGCTAAAGCATCATCACTAGAATACATTATATGTCAGTGAGTTTATTTTTTGTTTTAAAGACCACTGGCCTATGGAAGAAGCTAAATGAAACAAATAAAATATCTTCTGGCAGCAATGCTGACCACAGAGCAGTAAGTTTTCATTTACTATTCATTCTGAAAAAAAATACAGCAAATAACTCTAACAAAACAAAACAACTTAATGCAGGTGCACATGCACATGGAGTCCTGTCTTCAGAGGTGTGGTGTTCTGTTAAAATGAAAGAAAACCCAAAACCAAAGCACACCAAAAGAAAGCAACAAATAAAACTACTGTTTGGTTGTGTTGTTTTTTTTTTCTATAATTGGATGTTTCAGCTCAGTAGTTACTACAACATAACAATAAAACCTCTTTAAATTCTGTATTTAAAAAACAAGCATACTTTTAGTAGTAGTTGAAATGAAACATCTGCACTGTAATATTGGTTAAAAGAGTACCTTTTAATTGACTAAAATGGTGGTTAATCTATTAACCTCAATTTTCCCATAGGATGCCTGGTTCCTTGGATGTGAAATATGTTCTCCACCTGAAACTGTTTGAAGCACAGCAGGATTCCGTCAGCATGATGCTTTTCCCGAACTACTTAGCAGAGCAGAGCTTAACACCTTTGTTTGCTTCGGACATTGACTGTTGCTGTTACACAGCTATTTCATAACAAGCAGCACTTCATACCTTTCAGATACAGTGTATCTGGCCTACCAAAAATTAAGCTTGTTTGATTTGTTACATTCCTGTTGTTTCTCTGTTACCAATTCTTAATACAGTGTTTATCCACTTAAAATCTGAAGCATCTAGTATGATTCCCTGTAAACTGGTCATTTCTCTTTTGATTCATTTGCTTATTTAAATTCATAATGGACTTTATATTATTTCTCTTGAAGGTGGACTACAACAAACACCAACAGCCATTAACAGTATAAAGCATCTCCTCTGAATCTGTACTCATTGTGTTTGTTTTTTATTTTATAGGCCTACATGTGGGTTCATAGCAGATTCCAAAGAATAAACAAATAGATGAACTGCAAGTTAAATCTCTTTATGGTCTTCAGCAGTCAGATATCAGATTCTACTTAAACACAGTGTAAAATGAAGCATAATATTATGAGCTCCAGAAGAAAAAAAAAAAAGGCTGTAGTCACAATATATGAATACTTTATATCAAACCATTCTACAACTACATTATGTTATAGAATTGTACCCAAGTTATGAAATTAAAATTATTTTATTTTAAAATATAATCACATTATCAGATATAAACCCAAGGATTTTAAGTACATGTCAATATTTTCTCCTTGACACTTTTTCCTAATTAGACTACTTTTTTACTGCATTTCCAGGAAAAGCATTCAAAGAAAATCATCATGGTATTATGAGATGCCACACAAGGGACAGTGAAAGTCTGAGAATTATTCCTTGAGAATGAAAGCAAAATGCATTTCTGACAAAATTATGTGTTTTCTCATGCAGTGCAGGCTTCCAAAGATGAGCTATACCCAGAAAGAATTAATGTGGAATCTGAAATGCAGAAACTCCAGTAACTATGGACAACTCCCAGGTGGCCTCTTGCCAAAATTTCTTGATGAGTATACAGAGTGCATCCAATTTGTATTTGTACTTCAGCCCTTGGGAAAGTTATTATGTATCCAAGAGAAAAACAATTCTCAAGCTTAACAGGCAGGAAGATAATTGCAAAAAAATCCTGCTATACTTGACTATGTGATTTTGTTCTAAGTGACGAATGAGCTAATACAAACACACAGAATGTCTGTGTCTACCAGCCTTAACTTTAATATAAGGTGAGAACAATGACTGCAGTTTCTCTTCTCTCCTTTTTCAGGAAGAACTCTTCAGAGAACTCTGATTCTGATTCAGACTGATAAAGTACACTAAAACCATCTCTCCCAGATTACTTCTTTTCCTTAGCGTCACTGATTACACTTGTCTGCCCACTCCTAAACCTCTTTCACTCTCATCACAGTAATCCTAAATCCACTGCCGACACAGACACTCTTCTCTAAACTAGTTATTCTGTAACAGCACTTTTCTGTCCCTTGTTTTAGCAAATCACCTCCTCACATCTTACGTGGTCTCTCATCCACCAAATGAAAAAAAAACAACAAACCCCAAATCAAAAACTTTTAACATAAATTCTGTGAGACGTATGAGTTTTGCATAAAGGGTTTATAGATAATTTCAGTCCACAAGCCATTAGTAATTATGTCTAATATCACTGCGTATGTGCCTTTCCTGCCTGACTGTTCAGTTTGTTTATGATTTTACTGTAAAATCTTTGAGTCAGAAAATGTGTTAAGAATCCTCTCCTTTTACCTAACTGTTCCCTAAAAGAAACCCAAAAAAACAATGTAGTGGCTTCAACCTTAGCTTCCCTCTTAGGTCAAGAGAAGGTTGATGGTTAATTTCAACCTCTGTAAGCAAAATATCATTTTAATAGTGTATTTCTGGTCAGTTTCTATTCCACCATCTTAGATGAACTACCCACATTCTGAGTCTTCCTCAAAAAAAAATTTAGGGGCGCTCATGGAGTAATTCATTGGGAGAAACAAAATTTTCCAAATAATTATCTAATAATGTGTGCCTAAATTTATTTTTAGTTGACCTGATTTTTTTTCAGCAATACCTTCACAATGAGGGAAACTGGATGCTTTATCTAAAAACAGAGCACCTAGCTAAATTTATAGCTCAGCAATTATTAGCACTACATTCTCTGCAGTGTTCATGAAAAGAGTGAATATTTGAAATAATATAGCAGCCAGGACAAAAAGAACCATTTTGATAGATCAGGTATGTATTTCTATAATTTAGTCAGTAAAAACACAACAACACTTAAAAAGATTAAAAAGTTAATTCTTCTGAAACACAGAAGCAGATTATAAAATGCACGGAATATCTATGAACAAAATTTCAGTTGTTTCTACTCTGTTCTTTTTCAGTAAATAATTTATTTGGAAACCTACATCTGACACATAATATAGCTTATAAGGTCATATATTGGTGGGAATAAATAAATAAAAATTCCATTACTATTTCAGAAGTATTTAGCTTTTATTTTGCAACAGATGTTAGATCTAGCATAATGGGATACTATTGCCACTTAGAGATGAGTGGAATGGATAGGCTTACTTCATGTACATACCTGGTAGAAACTGTTGGTAAAGACTGATAAAATGCATATATTTAAAAACCTGAAACAAACAAGGAAGTGGAAAATCAATCTGACACACTCTTATCCCTCTTCTTATTAGCTATGAAAATATTTTCATACTTTTAGATTACAAATACTTGGCTTGGTATGGACTCTTACATAGAACACTGGGAGAATGGCTGGTAGCAAGTACTTAAACTTCAAAAAAGCTCATGTAATGAATATAGGGAAAAAATCCAAAAATTTAAAAAATACAAAGACAAACAAAGAAAAAACCAAAACCGCAACAAAATCTTCTAAAACCTGTGTACTTTGATTTTCTGTTCTTTATATGAGCTCTTTTTTTCCAGATGTGAATCTCTTCTGCTCACTTAAAAAGAACCCTTACTAAGCACAAAAACATATGAAGTCCCACTTTATGTATGAGTTTTACAAAATATATGGAGAAGCCTGACTGGATCATAGACATGTAAAAAATCCACTATTTGTTTGCTTTTGAAACATGCCCTCTATCAAACATACATGTGATAGAAACAAGGACCTTGGGTATGAAGTTCAGTGGAAGAGTGCGCTGCAAATGAAAATTTGCCATTCCAGAATCATAGAATGACAGACTGTAAGTCAAGTTGCCAATCATTAGAGGCTAACAGATGTCAATTGTCTGTTGGCTCTTATTTTATTGTATTACAGAGATAGTCAGGAATAACAAAATATAATACCTCTTTATCATGATGAACAGTGCCCATTTGCCCTACTGGGAAGTTAAAGGACAGAAATGCCCCAAGAAATAAGCAGTATTGAAAAGGAAATGTCATGTTCTCAGCAGCTACCAATACAATGGCAGTAAATACTTTGCATACAAGCCTATTACCTACGTTGCCATAGGCAGTAATAGTTTGGTTAAATAAAATTTAATATTAAAGTCAGCAAAAGTTAAAAGACTAAACCAAATGAAAAAGGCAACTTGAATGTACCTGCCTAAGACCAGCGAGTGCGTTAGAAATTGATGGACTAAAAGGAGAATGCTGAAAATTAGGCTTAGATGGAGAAGGTAATGAGAGAATGTAACATTCTCCTTATACCATTTCTGCTCCTTAAAAAAGAATTTTAATAAAGAATCATGACATGAAATGAGTAAGAATACACTGAAACCTGAAACAAGTATAGTGCAGCTCTTCTTCTATTTCCAATGTTTCTTTGGTTTCCAGGTTGCAGAAGACACAGATATTTTAACAGCCTAATCCTGGCCAATATCCCAACAAAACTAGAGAACTGCAACAATACCTCCCACAGCCACCTTCCATAGGCTTGGCTAAGAAGTAAGACATAACAGCTGATGCTGTTCTGTCTTCTTTATGTGCTTGCCTTTCTACTCACTAGTTTTCCTCCCTTTTTCCCCCTCTTCTTTCATCCTTTGCCTAAAGAATCTGCAAAAGAAAATCTGCATTCAGCAGCTAGCATGGAATCCCGTCCAACACCTAAGAGAATATAGGAAAATTAATGCTTCAAAAAGCATTTATCACTACCCATGTTTGTCATTCATGGAATAGTTAATAAAAACATGCACTATGTCTGTCTCCTAGCTGCCACCTTGCAAATAAATGTCAATACCAGAAACAGGTATTTCCTCTTCAGTGTCCTTTGCATTTTTTTAAACTTGTCTTAAAAGAAAGGTTGTAATTTATAATGATGACAACAGTAGTAGCCTTTCTCAATTCATTTCTCAACCACAAGAATATATTTATGTCCTATTTTAAAACTGCCTAAATGATTCCTAAAATGCTGTACAGGTCAACAGGAAGGACGTAGGAACAAAGTAAAAAAATTAAATTTCGATTTCAATAAATGTTCTACATTTCAGATGCTTGGGTAATTTCTTTCACAATAATAAGATCTGATTTTTTATTAATAATAATTAGAAGCCTTTTAAAAGTACATGTAGATACTATTTTCATACAACAGTAGGCAGCCAAGATTTGACATCTGAGAATCCGAATCTTTTGAACTGAGGATTTATTTAGTGAGAGGTCGATATTAACAGATTTGATCCTATGGGCCAAGTGATGCCACCAAATTTGTTAAAATATTCAAGAAATCTCATTTTGCTATGAGGCCTACTTGCACATTATCTTTGACTATAGTTTCAAATACAGATAGTCAATACAAATATTAGAAGGACATACTTAAATGTTTGGGCTTCTGAGAAATATCATTACAAATGTCCAGAACTAGAAATGGTTCTGACTGTCAGTGTGACCTGAGCCTCTAGAGCAGTTAAGGATCTGAAAATCGTAACACCTATTCCAAACATTAAATCTTCACCTATCACATTGTTCTTTAAATTATTCTTAAACTCAAAGAATCTTCTTCCAAAAGATTAAATCTTCACCTATCACATTGTTCTTTAAATTATTCTTAAACTCAAAGAATCTTCTTTCTATCTGGATTAAAATTGATCTGGGGAAAAAAACAAACCAAACCAAACAAAAAGCAACCAAAACCAAACCCCACTTGGATCCAAAATCTACTTCTCTGATGCAAATGAGAATAAAAATTCTATGTCATTAGCAAACCTAACCTATCATAGTTGATGTTTTCTTATGTGAAGTATTAGAACACAAATAGCAGTACTTTTCAGGGTTGTGGCATTTTTCTAGATTTCTCACTGATACAAACTCTGAGGTCATTACAATGCTTTGGGGTGAGTGTCAGGAGGATACATTCCCTGTCATGTTGGTCTTACTCTATCAGCTACAATATACTTGAATAATTTCTTAATTGTGAGATCACTAAATAAACTCCAGTGAACTGTTCTGTCTTCTGTGGATAGCAGGTATCATGGTCCTCGTGTATTTATTACTCATGGCAGATTTCACATTTTTGATAGAGACAGATGTGTTAGAAAATTTTATTGCCTAATTTCATTTTATTGTTCTGATTATACCTCAAGGAAAATGTAGTTTCATTTTCAGCAGGCTAAACATTTTAGACAACAGAGGTACATCTTTGTGCAAATGTCTGCACCATTGCTCTATTACTACAGTGGCTGATAAGAAAGCTTTTTAAATTTTCAGGTAATTAGAAACAGCTCTTTTAATCAGGAAACACTATTGTTCACTGCTCCCAAAGACTACTTTATACAGATTTCAGAAAAAAATTACACCCAAGGAAAAACTACAAGACATGACGAAAAATAATTCTTCAACCACAAATCCAAACACCTACTTCAGTCAAAGTACAGGAGCAGGAAATTTATCTCCCTGGCTTTATATTTCCATTCATATGCTCATTTGGAACAACCTTTACATGACCAAAACCAAAAGTCACAACATGCTGAAATCTTTGTCTGAGTCTTAAGAAGATATAATTTTTTTTTTTTTTATATATCTGTCATATTTATTATCTGCCAAATTGCTGAGTATAATCATGGTATTAAATAGCTTTCTCAGAGTGCTGGAAAAACAGTACTTAACTCAATGAAGCTTAATTATGTTTCTGTCAAAATGGTTTAACTGAATCAGGAATGACTAAAATCCCACAAGAATGACTAAACACTCTGCATCTTCTTCACTAAAGGCAGAGACTGGACTAGTAGAGCATAGAACTATCTTCAACTGGATTTTCTTTATGCTGTTCACTGTTTTGTACAACATACTGGAACTCCTGTACTCAACTACATTACTAGGAAATACTGTTAGTATAAGTTCATTTCTTAGGTATTTGCCCAAGATCAGTAGAATCATTTAGAAGATATATCTGGAAACAGATTAAAGTATGCTCAACTGTGAACCAAGGACATTAATAAAAGCATTATCAAAATAACTTATGTGTAGCTGATCATTTTCTAGGAGAGTTGATTCTGAAGTGCTAAGCAAAGTTTGAGCTAGGTAACATCCATCTTTTCTGCTGCACTTAATTGTTCTATTTCCTATAAACACTCTTAAATGTAAGAACTAATTCTATTGCCCAAGACCAGTTCTATTTAATTTCCTTGTGTGTTGAATTGTATCTCCTTGTGCAATGTGTGTCCATTCTTACTACATTTTAAAAATTAGAATAATGTTAGTTCATGATGTTCTGACACTTAAAATTTGTTCACTGAACTTCAAATAGGATGACTAGTTTCCATACTTGAAGTTTTCATTTCCGTATCAGGATGGTAAGATTTTGATTTAAGGGTAAAAATATTCAAAAGCTCAAATCACATTTGAAATGTTTGTTTTTAACATTTGGAAGTGTTTCCTACAAGAGTAAGCACGTATTTTCCAGGGAGTGAAAAATGCATATTCTTGCATGCATTAATACATGTAACTAATTTTGTATAATTTAAGCTTTATACCAAAACATTTCTATAATGAAGCTCAATTTTGGTGATTGGAATGCTTACGTAAAAAGAAAACATATTTATAAAACAAATTATATCTTCTGATGACTGTTTACTGTTACTATCAGCTTTACATATAGATATCTTTTTGCAGAATAAATGCTATTTCTTTTTGTATATTGCAGTATAATAAAAGAGTACATCCTGTAAGATGGCTGTGTGAAACTGCCTTTTTTTTTTTTTTAAATCAACTTAAAAGTTCCGAATTATAAAGTTACAGGAATGAATTTTGATCTCTCAAATCTCTAGCCTGTTTTTCCCTTCTAATGAACTAAGAGTTAACTGGCACTGGTTAAATGAGACAAAAGGCTGAAGTTGTCATATAAAGAGACAGACTGTCATGGTATCTCCTTCATGACAGAAGAAAGAGGAGAAGAAAGAAGAAAATACAGATTCAAGGAAAGTCCACAGTCTCAAACAAAGCACATGTCAGCCAAACAACAGCATATGGAAACCAATGTCACACCATGTACATGCACAGCGTGAAAAAGCTATTGTAGCATTTCCTTCTGCTTTCCAGAGGTCCATCTGCTGTTCCCATTAGATCAAAAGAGAGCAGTTATTCTTTGCCATTTCTGCAGAACCCAAGTTTCTATCAAAATCTTTTATACCACATCACAACTAGAAGTAATAAAAAAGGGTGTGATTACTTCTCTTTTCCTGAAGCTCAATTTGCCTGCTAGATAGCCAAGGCAGCAGCTCTTCGTACAGATGACATCTAAGAGGAAATTGTACACCCATGTCCTTTATAGTGAATTATTAAAACCTTAATTCCTTTTTATCTATTATTGGGATAGTATTTTAATCATATTTTTAAATCCCTAATTTTACAGCAGCAAAGGAAGTTTCTCCTTGTATTCAAAGCATGTGTTTTGGTTTTTTTTTAAGAGAAGAAACTGAGAAATATTTTCATAAACAAAGGGGTTATTTGTTTATTTAAAGTTGCTGTGACTAAAAGGGGTGCAGGATTCTAATAATACAGAAGGACCTATTCATCAAATGACAATTCAGGTATGCAAGGAAGTTTTCTTAGTTATGTATTTCCTTGCACTATTTGGTTTTGCTATTTGCCAATATACTCTATCAGTACTTCTCAGTGAACACACAGTGTGTGGATTCCTGCATTGCAGTTGACAGCCATTATTAGCCAGAGTTAAAAGATGTGTGTGATCACTGTGCAGGTTTTTCTCAGCAACACTATTAATATGCTAATTTATAGACTCCAATTCACCACCATAATCTTTTTGCTTTGATTGGTTCTTACACTCAAAATTGTCAAGATGCGCCCAGCAACAAAGACATATCTCAGCTTGTCATTTCTTCTTAATGAGTAATAAACTCCAAGGTTAAATCCAGGACAGTGTAATTACCTCAATAACTGCAAACAACCTCAAGTCATCATTTTGATAACATTAAGGAGTGGAAAGGCTATGACCCATAACAGCAAGGTGCTCTAGTTCCCGTTTCTGTTTCAGCTAGCCAACACTGACTGAAGGCTCTAAATGCTTAACCTCAGCACGAGGCAGAAGTTTATTTCTGACCAAGAAAACTATTCTGTGACTTGATCAGAATGCATTCAAGTCATACTTAAAAGCTGATAGACTTGACTGCTTTGGGGAAAATTTGCTTGGAGAGCACTCACTGTACAGGCTTAGCACTTTCTTACACGTATTTTATGTTCATCATGCAGCAGCATGGCTCACCATTGATATATTCTAATTAATGCTTCATTCAGTGCATTTCATTTGAAGTTACGTTTTTTTTAAAACTGAGAACACATCAGTTTTTCATACCTCTGTCATGACTCTGGTCCTCCATCCAGCATAGCCATTCATGAGCTGATCACAGCAGGCTGGCTATTTGGATGCCAAAAGGCAGTCTCCCACAGCATGTCCGGTGCTCACAACTTCCTGATGTTCTCTGTAGAGTCATGCTCCTGTGCAAGTTGCAAACATCTCAGTTACTGTAATCTTATCAAAATAGCATAGATCAGCCACTTTAGGATTCAAAGAACAAATTGCAACACCCAAAAGAGCCCCTCAAGCTCCTCTAAGGCCCCCCTGCACTGTGGCATTCTTCTTTTTTGAGCTGTGTCGTATACGCCTAAGCCTAACCAAGAGCCACTCAGAGGCCTCATTTGCCCATTATGCCGAGTGCTTCAGTGTTTTGGCACAAAGTACATAACAGAACGAAGGGTTTGTAACTCTATTCACCAGAAACAGGTCCTTGGATGCATATTCTTCAATTGCTCAGATACTATTACATGCTAATTTAATCAGACAAATATCCTGCAATATATAATCAGACAAATATACAAATACATATTAATCAGACAAATATACTGCAATATACTGAAACATATTTAGTAGAGCAATTAACTACTGCATGAATAGAGTATTTCAGATGAGGTGACAGAGTATATTCTTCCCTACATGAATGTTAGCGTTTATTCCCACTTTGTTTCATGAATCACTGTACCTTATTGTGTTTCTGTATTCATAACCACAGTTATTAACCCATCTACTATTTGAAAAACAGAAAAGTGAAAAGAAAATCTCTGCTTTTTAACTATTTGCATGTTATGAAACAAGTGGTATTTATTACTATGCTCTCCTATCTTGATGACATTTGGGAAAAGCCAATAACAACACTGTAACATCTGAATACATTTGAGCCTGCCATCTAAATTTGATTTTAACATCTGCAAATCTTGAACAGTTGCCATTAAAGACATATAAATCCCATAAAATCACATTTATACAAGAAGCTACTGAGTTCACAGACCTCATTATGAACCTTAATAGTGATGTACTGTTCGATTACAACAGGTTGACTAATCCAGCATTGGGGTGTGTTTTTATCATTGTGGCTTGCTTGATTTAAATAAACCACGTTAGAGATGTTATCATGTGCACAGCTCTGCTCATAAAACCCTAGGCTGCAATAGAAAAAAAGTTGATATAAAAGCTGTAAATAGCAGTTTATCAACTCAAGAGTACTGAACTTCTAGTCTCCATTGATATCTTGAATTTATTTCATAATTAAAAGGAGCATATACATCCTCTTTATTATGATCAGAAAGTAAAACACAGAAAGATCTTCCAAACCAAAACAGAATCAACAATTATATGTAAGATCTAGAGAAAGTCTCTGAGTTCTATGAAGATAAGGCAATATATAATGGTAATTTTCTATGCAAAGTCATGGAAACAAATGCTTTTTACTTCCACTTTATCAAGGAGATTTACAAAAGGAAGAAGTGTCTCCCTTCCTTCTTTATGACCTGCTTCAGATTAGTCACATTTGTCCCCACAATATCATTTGTAAGAACAGTCTATTGTCAAAAGACAAAAAGACTATGATCTAGTAATCTCCCTCAGCCTTCTAATAGTTCATTTTATGCCACTGTATTAAATTAGTTAATGCCTTCTCCAAACAGAAAAATGAAACAGTCAAAGAGTAGTCTCATAGGTAATGTTTTGCATACTTCTGATGCTCCTCACATAAGCTTATGTGAAACAGTGACTGTGACACCGTCTGACCCTTTCGCTGTCCCAGGAAACCATTTTCCACTCCCTGTGTAGAAGAAACGAATCACAGCTGCTGCAACAAGAGAGACAGCCTAAGCCGCATGACTGCAAATAAGTATGATTTGCTCCTTATTGATCGTTTCATAAAATTCAGTGATTGCACTGGATATGTCAATTATTGTAAATTAATGGCATTCTACAACCATGTTGCCATTCTTTGCTTTCTGCTTCTTTCATCACGGGATTCTAAACAATTCCAAATAATAATTAAACATTTATCTCTGGAGTAGTGGTATTTTCTATGAGAGTCAGTCACAGTCCAGCCTCTTAAGAGGTAATCACATTACTCAATAGACAACAGTCACATTTTGTCAAAAATTACAGCAAAATGATATTTAGAATACTGCTATTTCTTCTACTTAAAGGAAAACTATGATGTCCCCAATAGACATACACAAACTTCTGGATGGAACCACTAAATACACAGAAATTAAGCCAATTCAGGTTTTTCAGATGTATGGAATAAAGTAACCTACAATTAATTCCACATTACTCCATTCTTGCATTGCTCCTCCTATGATCTTCTAAAATGTTCTCTCTACACTTTAACAGTCTGCATTTTCAACACTTCTCATACTTATTTTTTTTCTACTATAATATATTATCTTCCAATCTTTCTAAAATGCCATCCTACTTTGCCTTATATTCTTGTTCAAACAACATTACATAAACTTGTGTTGTTTAACACAGGTCTGAGCAGTCAAGTGTACAACTAAGTTTTATCATCAGGGAATAAGTATGAGATACTAAATTCACAAAATAGGATTTCCCACATTCATTCTGAGCCAGAAGTTTGTACATGGTCATTTTGGACATAAGAGAGCTATGGAGCTATGTGCATAATACGAGAGTGGTGACAGCCTACCTCAGGCAGTCACGAATCTGTTAATGAAATGTTGACTCCTTTTAAAATATCCAGCTATGCAAGTAGGGGAGTTCATAAACTTACAGATGCAAGCAGACATACCCATCAGTTATCACCTATTAATAACTTGTTCTGATTATAGTTTGTAAGCAGTTGAAGAAAGAAAATATTATACTTTTATCCTCTTATCCATTATGAAGCTCAGCACAGCCCTCAAATTCAATAATCACATTACAAATAGGTAGTTAATAATAAACGCTCAGCCACTCCCTAAAGGAAGCTTAGCCAGAAACTGAGGGTGACCTCAAGGCAGGCCATGGCCTCCCCAGTGGCCTGAGCAGGGTGGGCACCCACCAATGGGTTCATCACTAGATCTCCTTTACACTCCTTTGCTGGAACCAGGGGCAGAACATCCTGGAGAAGTCCTGGACTAACAGGAATGTCAAAGGTCAAGTATTCTGAATACAACTGAACAGCAAAGACAGGAAGAGCTCAGTATCATCAAGACCACTTGGGCTGAGCAACAGGGATTATATTTATTTCCCTGTGAAATTTCAGGGTTTCAAAATATCACTCAGTAAAGTACTAACACTTTTCACATCATTTATATAAAATTGTATTCTTCCTCTAGCACCGTTCCCAGTTTTGATCTTCAGTACTAGCACCACTGATTCATTGCCAGATCAAAGGCAAGCACTGACATGATAGCGCAGAATACATGTTATTTTCAACATCGGAAGTGGCATATTGATTTACTAACATCAAGTAATTTGGAAAAAAATCACAACTACAGTACCAGCAGTAACTGAATTTCCTTTACACAGCAAAACCAAGAGTTAATTTTTACTTTTTCATGGTAGCAAATGGTCCAAGTGAAAACAAAATTTATAACCACCACAGAGCCCCTGAGATGACCTTCAGAACATCCTCTCCCCCAAGGTGTGCTGATGTGTAATATGGTAAACAATCTTTATTTGGAAAATAGAGGTATTTCTCATCAAAAATTAGGAACAATTATTAAACAGAAAAATAAACATATCCCTCTTGTTATTGCTATAAAAACATTCTGAGATAAAAGAAGGAAAATAAAGTTCCATTAATATGAATTATAAATAATGTATATATGTGCATTTCTAAACTACTCACTACCTTCATTTTTATCAGGCTGCTTAGCACCCACAGAGATAACTTTCTGAAATAACTGAGTATACTGCAGTTTTCCTTCCTTGCATAGGGGCTTAGCAGAGAATCCTTGTCACTACTTATAACACCACAAAGACAAGTTTTAACTAGGTTTTATTTTCCTCCTTAGCACAAGTATGATCTTAGCTGTTGTGCCCAATAGCTGATTAGGCATCACCTAGCAAAAGCTGGCAGCCTACTGCTCCATAATAACAGAAATCATTACTACAGGCTAGTCCAAATCTATAGTTTTACTTAAGACTGCTATAAATGCAGACCTATTAGGAGAAAATACAGACTTAGTGAGAAATAATTTTAATAATAATTAGACAATAAAAACCAAATGTGAACAAACGCAAGAAACTAACTCATCAAATGACTCTACATAGAAGGCAATGTGGAGGTAGGGGTACAGCTTTTACCTTAAATGATCTCAAATACAGGTTAACAAGAGATTGTTAGCATATCACTTCATTGCTTTTTTTTGTTTTCATCAAAGCAAGCCAACAAAGAACACCTTCTCTGTTATACAGACCCAGCAGTTCAGAGTAGTATAGGGAATTGTCTCTGCTGGAAGGCATCTCTGCCTGTTGTCAAGCTTCATTTTGGCACCTCCTGGCTAACGCTTCACTCTAGTTCAGTGGCTCCCAAACTAGCAGCTGTGACCTCAAGGGAGATCACAGCTGTTAACACAGGGTTATAAACCAAATAATCCTGTATTTCACAGTCAGAAGTGCAGAACTACTGCTCCATTTCTCCTTTCTATTGATCTACTTATGTTCAGTGATAAGGACATCACAGTCTTCCCACATATCTTTAGGCTTCTTTGTGATGGACTGTTTCAGATCCACCATCAGTATACCTACAAGATATTCCTTCTCTAATATACCATTCACTAAAACAAATGACCAAAAAACCTCAAACAGTTTGATATAAATGTTATTTAATTTGTAAGAGAAGAACTGAAAGATTATTTGTGAATTCAGTATTGCTGGATATATTTTGCTTCTGTTTCCAAAATAAAATTGCCCAATTAATTTTTTTTTTTTATTTACATTTAGGTTTTTAAGGCTTGTCAAGAATTTAATTAGGAGAAACCTTACACACTTAGAACCCAAAGGCTTATGTTTTATTCAATTTAGAAAAGAAGATGCAGGAAAAAAGAAATAATTTTTAGTTGTGATTTAATTCAAGTTGTTTTTTTAATCCATTTCATTAGTGAAGAATAGCATCTGTTATTTGTGTACCTCTTTTACATTTCTACATTAAGCCTTCTACTCCCCTTTGTATTTCATTTAATCTACAACCAGCCCATTTAAAACACTAGTGGATGCTTCCAGCAAAAAATCCTACTTATCTTCTGTAAGTAGATACTTCTGTAATACACAGCTATAATAGAAACAACCTGAGTCTACTTTGCTGCACATCTGCCTCTTCCCTTCTCTCTTTTCTCTCTTATCAATCTTATTCTGTACTATCTAGCCACCTGCTCCTACTTAAAACTTTCAAGTGATCTCATTAATTTCACTGCATTAAATGTATATATTAGATGCATGCATCTAAATACGTACACTTGTAAGGATAATGAAGTGCCATTTTGAGAACTGATATTTCAGGATGTGTACAGATCCGGGCCTATTTTTTCCAGCAGTTATTACTCATTCCCCTTCAAGTAGTGATCCTAAGCACTTTCATAGTGACAACTCCAGCTCCTAAAAAAATTACTCTCAGCTGCAGAGGGCAGAACATTGATTTTGGGACTGCAATTCTGTTCAGATTCTTAATCCCATTCAAACTGGCACCTTAGAAGTACCAGAATAAGGAAGTCCCACATCGTATCCACGTGGCCTCCTGCCTTTCCTCTGAAATCACGACCAGAATGTCACTGGCTTCAGAGATTCAGAATGAAGCTTTTCAGTTAGAGTTCAATTTATGTAAGCTCTTAAAATAAAAGACATCAGAAAAATGTCAGCCAATCATTCACTGAAGGAAAACATTTCAGCAATTATTCATTATTAGCTTAATAGATAAATATTAAGCAATCCTATATGTTTAATCCTGGACCGCTCAGAACTAATGAGGAAAAGGGAGTCCCTGCAGCAACGCATGTAGCCTTAGCTTACAGACAGTAATGAAAAGCTGGCTGCAAAGCAATAGGGAGTGAACAGCTGAAGACACTTGCAACTCCTGTTTATAGCTATTTTGAAAACAGTTTTCTTCCTGGTGCTGAAGATGAAGAGTCTCAAGAGTCTTTTTTCCCTTGATTATGAACAGAATTTGTTCACTGCTATGAACATTTTCTCACAGAGAAATAAACTGATGTTATGCTCAAAAATAAGACAGAACTCAAAATGTTTGGTTTTTTTTAACAGCAATCTATGCTGCTCAGTTTAAAGGAAATGTGACACAAAACCATTCATATGAAAGAAATTATTTCTGAGCCCACTTACCTGGTGACCTGTATTTGAAACCATGAACCCCAATATGAAGCCTGGTATGTCTCTGAAAAGTGACTTCACTTCTCTCTCTCCCAATCATTCCTGCAGTTCTCTGCAGTTAGTAACCATTGTTTCTGAATCTCTACTGTCTCATACTTTCAGAGTGACCATCAATAACTTCGGATCAATCTCTGTACCTTGATCTTTTTTTTTTTTCCAGAACAGTGCTAGCAGGTAACAACTTCGTTCAATTTTCAAAGATATAAATACAAAGTGCATACAAGGAGATATAGTTGTTGAAATCTGAAATGAGGAGGAAATTGCGCTAGAGATTTCTCAGTTTTGAAGAACTAGCATTTTGACCTTAATAATCCAGCACAACTCACCACAGTGTCTGTGGAGCTCATTACTGAATAACCTAAGCCTTAAAGAAGGTTACTTTTCTACATCTAAAAGAGAGAACAATGATTTGAATGTAACATGTAATGGTATAGCATTTATTTTTTTTTAAATTATTCCAATTCTATTAAGTAGTGAGTTACTTAATTTTAGTAAGAAAGAAAGATGCATAAAATAACTGCATGCAAAAAAGGGGGATTGCCAAAGCCTTCTTCAGGAAGCATATTCACTCACTGCCACAAAGCAAAATCCATCTTTGTTGTGGAAGTTAACAGCAATAAGCTATGACAAGATTAATAAAAATATTCAAATCCCTATTCCCAAATATGCCTAGCAGAAACATGTTCTGTCTTTCCCAGTGATACTGCATTTATCAGCTCTCTGAACAATTTGTCTTCATGGATTTCATTTCTTACTCTCTTTCAGGACAGAGCCAGTTTCTTCCGAAAAAGTCTAAAATTTATTTTTATTCTGTCTCTGTTCTGATGACCCATGCTCTCCCTTCCAGATATTTTCCGTGAGACCGAAACACAGAAATTACTATTCAAATTACAACAAATATCAGAAATGGGCCCAAATATTAATCAGCAATGGGTCTTCCAGGTGTCATTTAGAACTATGGTTCTATGAACAGAAAATTGCTACATATCTTCTTAGGACTACTTTGTTACTGATGCTTATTTTGTCATTTTCTGAATTATCATTACAGTTATCCCGAGAGAAATTCTATATGGCCTTTTGTTTTAATGACCAAATTTATATGGCTTTCATTCCAATAACAAAATCTCTGGAAGAATCACCAAGGGCAAAGCCAAATATTCCAAATACAAATAATGAAAACAACAGAAAGATAGAGATTCTGAGAAAATAAATATGTTTATTTTTGCCTGCCTTTTTAGTTTTGTAGCGTCTGGAGATTTTTTTAACCCATTTCTCCATCTTCTTCAGTCCATTCATCCTTGGTTATGCTAATACCACAGTTCCACTACCCCAAAGTTTTCCAGCTGACAGTGAAACATAGTAAATCTCTTTTTGCCAGCATGACTCTCTGAATTCAAATACATATCTTCCGCAGATGACAAAAGCAGCATAAATGGACTGATCCTACAACAGAATCTATTGAACATTACAGGTTGCTCCTTATTTAGATATTTGTTATACACACAGTGGGATTGACTTTGGGTAGAAGATGGAATGCAAAAACTTCATTTATATACAACTGAGATTCTTTCCAGACTGGTATAAATTTAATCACATAAGTTCTTGAAGAATATTTGTCATGCTCAATGTTATATACTGAGAAAATTTGGGCCAGGAGAAATCATACAGCGCAAACTTCATAAGGAATGTCCAGCCTCCCAGATTAAACCCTTGATACTTGCTTAAGGCGCAGAAAAAGTAGCAATTCAGCTAAAGCCTTTATTTGAAATATAAACTAAACCAAGAAATTTACAGAACCTTTCCAGGTTACTACTGAAGAAAAAGCTAATCCTCTACCATTTATTAAGCTGCCATTTGTTCTAGCTTTTCAAACATCAAAATTTAAATGCTGTTAAGACTACAGACAAAAGCACAGAATCTCTAAAGCTAACACAAGATACTGTTTGTAAAAGCAGAAGCAACAAATATCACCTTGGCTTCTCATTTAAATGACATCCACATTTATTAGAAATATTCTGAGCAATTTATAGTTTTTTTCTAGCTCTCCATCTCAAATGGTACCACTGTCCTATTCTAAAGGAAGTTACGTTAGCACCAGGAAGATGACTTGCCCAATGTACAACTGAAACTTTCTCAGACTAGGCACCTTCTTTTAACCCATACTGCCATCCATAAGCAAATACAGTTTGTTGCAGTTTTATCTCTACTGCGTCATATTCTACAAACCCAAGAGCATCTACTTCCCAGTCAAGTTTTTGCTCTTATACAATTTGGGTGACTGAAAAAATGAGAAAAAGAAAAAGTAGAAAGTTTGGGTTTTAAATTATTTCCAATCCCTTGTTTAATTCTTTCATATTGCAACATGGAGTGTGATTTGTGAAATGTACCTCTTCCTGTAAAAATCACTGAACTTACATTTTTATACATTCAAACTATTCTGAAAACCTACACTGATTTTAACACCTTATGTTTACATTAGACTATTTAAGGATAAAATGAATTCCTGAATATATGACTACTCATAGATTAAATATATGAATATTCATGAATTAGTTCATAAATAATGGAAAAACTGCTATTTGAGTAACAGCTATAAGGTAACATATCACCTCCTGTTTAATTCCTTAGTTCAACAGAGAATTTCTTTTAACTGGAGAAAAAAAAAGGTTATTGAGATACTCAAATGTGAAAAATACATCAATAATAAGACTGTTATTAGTGAAAACAAATTCTTACGTGGTAGACAAGTTGGAAATGGGTCAAAATTGTGTCCCTGAAACAATGAAGGTCAACTGCACCCTGGGTTGCTTTAATAAGTCTGCCAAGCAAAGAGGCAGCCTGGGTGAAAACATTATTCTCCCCTATTCTGCACTTATAAAGCCTCATTTGCAGAACTAAGTCCAGTTTAGGGCTCCCTGGAACAAGACAGGCATTGAAATCCTGCATTAAATTCACTGAAAGACCACCAAGTTAGGGGGCTGAGAGAGATGGGGGCAGTAAAAAACCAAGATTTGTCAGTAAGGATGTGAAATCTCCATGTCTGCAGATGTTTAAAGGCTAACAGATGAGGGTCTGAGAAAGCTGACAATTTTGAAGTTGGCCCTGTGTTGAGCAGGGTTAGAACAAATGATCTCCAGAGTCAACCTAATGTTTTTCATGATTCTATGAATAAATCATTTTGCAATGATTCATCTTCCTTTAAAAAAGACATTTAAGAAGTTATCTAAATCATGCTGCCTGACTTAGGAGTCAGATAGAACTAGAAATTCTACGATTTAAAAGCCAGTTTCTTACCAGACACAAAAATACATACCTTGATGGAAACTAGTGGTTTGGGGCTATGCACCTTTGTACACAGACCTTTTATTATCAACAAACTTCTTGCCTAAGCATAGAATCTTAGCAGGCAATGTCCACTTGAATGACAAAGTAATCACTATTGGATGAAAGGATTTCAGCTAATCCTGATTCAACACTTCTCATTTCAGTTTAGAGCATCATTCTTTAAAATAATATTTTAGGGCAAAATCCTAAATGCCAGTTGTCAGTCAGTAATACAGTGTTCCCTGAAACTGCAATTTGTATGGATCATTTTATAGCCTTTTAGTCACTAATACTAAGCTTGTGAAAATAGTATCTGCCACTACAGGAGCCTAAGAGGAGTTTATTTACTGTGAATGCAATCCATTTCAAAACCCAATCATACCTGTTTATCAAGACCTAATCCAGCCTACTTGAATAAATTCCTCTGGGGATGGAGCATCATAACAAAATTGATCACCTTGTCTGAATGAGAAAAATTTAGCAGGTGCATCCTTTTCCCAATGAGGGAATACCTTAACAGGATCCCATCTTTCTGTACAAACGATTAAAGAAAAAATTTTCACATCTTTGTTAACCCTGGGGAATATTTTTTAGTACTTTGAAAGAGAGCCAACTCTCAGAGATCTTTTTGGAAATAGGTTCTAAAACCTTTTACAGAACTTGGGCTAAAGCACCATTGTGACAACTAAATTTATCATGCAGTGCTGCTTCCAAATTTAATAGCCAAGCCTCAGGAGCAGGTGGTATCATACCAAACACTCCATGCAATTTATGTAGGCTAAAAGACCATACCTGATAAGTGAAGGTAGGAATCTATTATTAGTCTAATTAAAGTCTTATAAATTTAACTGAAGGGTTATTATTAGTCCAGTTATACAACTTGTTCCTAAGAAAGACAGTTAAAACTGGCATTCACAAACTTTCTAATATATACTTCTTTCTCTGGTATTCTGCTCACTCTAGGTTTCTGTGCTCCTCCTCTTTCCTGCTCTTCTTTCTATGCTCCCCTGGGTCCACAAATATGCTGTTGGGTTCCCTCAAAAGAATGGCAGGGGTTACAACAAAATTGTTAGCATCCCATGTTCTTTGCCAGGAGTATTATATTCATCATTTAGTCCAACTTGCTCTTGGGTGTTCTTGGGGTAATTTTTATGCGATTTTTTAACACAGTACACTTAATAGCTCCCTTTTCATTGGTTCACAATTCTACATTATACATGGATTTACTGTGTATGGTTATATATTTTCATTTTTTTTTCTGCTATTGCTAAAACTGGTTTTCACAGCTCTCAAGGTTGCACAAATTTAATGACTATTGGCTAGTTGTTTATAGCTCTGATACCTCTAGAATCATGCTGCGTTTGTATTTTCAAGACCTATGTTATCATTTTGGGGCATTTCAGAAACCTCTGTTACATCCTTCAAGCTGTGGTTTGCTGATAACTAAGGCTTTATTAGCACAGGGTAATCATGCATATATCTTTGCTCAAGGTCAGTAATAGCTCACCCTTCAAAACTGTAATATATCTGAGTACACAGAGAAAAACAACACTCTAGTGACAACTTGCTAGACCAGTAACTGCTAGCTATTGCAATATCTCCAGTGTGTCATTGAAATTGCCTGCCGATAATATACCCCCCAATTCTAAGGAACTAATGAAATTAGTAATGAAATTCTCTCCAACGTGAGGACTTTCTAATTTCAGTATGCATATTTGAACTCCATTTATAAGAATTCATTGAGTGCAGGACTGTCTTCATGAACTAATGACAAAAATGCCAACAAACACTAGTCCATATGGACTATTTCCAAATCTCTACACAATGACGGAGTCAGATGAGAATAGTCTGCAAAAAATGTTGAGGTATGAGCTAGTTTAAATTAACAAAGCCTTGAAACAAATTCTTAAATTTAGATGAAGCCTGTGTTTCCTTACAGGTATATTACCTGTGACAACAGAAAAAAAACATGTCTCAGTATTAGCAATTCCTATGAAATCTCCTGTTCACACAATTAGAAAATGCTTTTTTGAGATGACTCATCTGCTTGTGGCTGAACATTGGGTCACATTTGGCATATTTTTGACTGGATAATTTCTGGCAAAATGGCCATAAAATGTTGAGTTCAGGATCCTGTGAGAAGGAAGCAAGGCAAAAAGCAAGATCTCAACCCTGGACTTGGAGATCACCTAGCACAGCCTTCTCTCAAATCAGTGTTAACTTCAAAGCTGGTGAGAGATAAAGCTGCTGCTGTTGAAAGTTCTTGTGATCATTACTACAGCTTTAAGTAAATCCAATTTATTTTGTACTGGCACTGGAAAAATGGTACACATGTGGGGTAGGTTAATGTGCCTTAGCTGACAACCTGTAACTGGTTTGAGAACATATGAGTATACCAGAAGTTTCACTTCTGCACCAGGAAAGTTCTATACATCTCTGACTGAAGCAAAGCTGTAAACTGGACAAATATTTGCCAGAGTTATATCATACTGGCCAGAAGTGGCATTTGGCAAATGAAAACTTCCTTGCTATATAACTTTTGAAAAAAAGGCTAAAAAAAAAATAATGTCAAGAAGACATTACGCATAAGGACCAGTTTACTTTAAATCCTGCCCCAGATCACAAACAAGACTCAGAAGACCTTTTTGGATACCAAGTGCATTGCTGTGCTGCTGAGGTCAGCAGTGACAGCGACTTCGTGATTGAGATAGCAAGTGCATTACATGTGGATGCACAAAGAAGGAGCTGGCATGAAGAAAAACGGAGTATCTCCTTTAGCTAGGGTAATCTGAAGGAGATAAGAGATATGGTAAGATGACAAACCAGGAAGATGCATTCACTTTTATTGACTGCAGAATATAAAACCCAATTATCAGTGAGAGGTGTTTACAGGTTAAAATGAAAGAAAACAAGAACTTAGACAGAAGTATACAGCAGTATACATAAAAAGAGAGACTGCATTTTGAAACATGTACAAAAGGGCAGGATCTGAATTTAGCTCTATATCAACAAAGGTATCTTTACAATGCAGATATGTGAATATAGGCAGGAGAGGCAGGTAACAAAGTAAGAGATGAAGAGAAAAAGCAAGTAACAAAATAATATTGTGGAGGATGAGAGATGGAAGAAGAATGCAATGACTAGTTAAGAGTTTTATTTTATTCAATTTCTTACAAAATGCATGAGTAAATCACGAAAGGATCTGCTGGAGTTAAAAAAAGAAAACGACCCAAGACAAGAAAAGGTATTAATTTAAAAAACAAAACAAAACCAACAACAGATCCTATAAAAGTGATTAATACAGGATCAGAGGACAAGTATAAAAATAGTAACATGAAAGAAAGAACATGACCTAAGATGACATCATTCTATTCACTATTGTTATAAACTGTGTTGAAGAATGGAAAGCCTGGGAGAGAACAGAGGATTGCTGGAAATGATACAAGATTCAGTGAGAGCAGATAAGCAGCCAACAATAAGAGAACAAGTCAGAAAAATGTAGTAAACAATAATACAAATGGAAATGAACCACTTTGTCAGTGGGTAGGTGGCAGTGAAAAGTGAATCAAGAGGTGGCCTGACATGGAAATTACTTAAGAAATGTTCAACAATTTAATCACAGAAAGAGAAGCAAATGCGGTGTTCAAATTTATTGGAAGAAATGTGCAAACATGAACAATGAGATTCACTTTAACCCACAAGGCACTAGCATAGAGCAATTGTAAGGCTGTAAAAACTGAAATGCAGACAAAATCTTTCTTTATGGGAATGCAGTTCCCAATGTAAATTCTCTATGAGAAATTTATGACAACTAAGTAGTCTCTACCATCATCAACCGTTATGCTAATGTGTATATACATTGTGCAACAACAATTCTAGGCTAAACATTAAAGTTTTCTACAAGGCTATTCTCACCTGACACCCCTTTCTGCAAGAGCAAGAAGTCACAAAAAGCTATAAAGCAATAAAAACATTATTCCCATACTTTAATCTAACAGCTCTACTGGTTGTAGTTGTCTCAACAGCAAGAAGAATTTGTCCCAGGTGAAATCGTTAGATTAACAATGAGAGGAGTTGTCAGTAAGTTATCTTTTTTTGTATCAGCCACATAGAAATTCAGTTTCTTCATAGCTTTTTCAAAATGAGCCATTTCCTTTCAAATACAGATTTAAGTACATAAACTAAGCTTCTGGAGAATGCCATGTTAGGAGGGATGTATTCCCGCAGCAATGATTTTCTTGTACCAACTTTTTTTTTTTTAAGCAAAGTTGTGTATTTTACACAGCACCAGCCCTCCGCATTTGAGCTGTAGTTTAATCACTGATTGAAGACCTTTGGAAGAATCTTTGGAAGAATTGCACCTACATAGAAGGTCTACAGGATCCATGTTTAACATGTAAGTCATTAGTGACATTCAATAGTTCCATTGGAAGGGACCTACAACAATCATCTACTCAAACTGCCTTACCACTTCAGCACTTCACATTTAATGAGCAAATAGTATTTATATTATTTTTATTGGGGTGATTTCACCCAAGTGAGTTAAACTAAGGAGCCTCCAGCAAGTAGTGAGGATTCAATCCAGTTATTAGGAGTTAGTTAAATCTAACTCCTTTCAAAGTGAGCCAGACTAAAGAACTGGAGAAAATTTGGTAATTTTTCACAAACCAGCCCAGTTTTCTAACTTCCAGTTCCATCATACTCTGGTTTGAGGCTCATTAGTGTATTACTGCATTTATTATGTTTTGTTATCGTGACTGTAAGGAAGAAATATTAATACCAAACCAGATAGATTCATCTATCTTCCCAAGGATTCCCTCTTGTGTTAATTAAACAACTGTGGTGAGAACAGACTCTCTATTACAGTGATAATGTTCTTGAGTTCTGCTTGCACGCATTTCCTGTTCCTTCTCTGACACAGTACTTTTATAACACAGAATTTGCCCTATATAAGTACTACCTATGCCATACCAGTTCCTGAAAATTCTGTATACAGAAAGTCATATGGTAAAAAACACTATACAACATAAGCTAGTCAGTCTTAAAATAGTTTTCTATATGATTTAGGGACTTCTAATTCGATATTCTCATTTCTGCTCTTACAGAACATTTTAAATTCATCAATGGGGGAAGTGGGGAAATGATTATCTGTTAAGAGTTCATCTACTTCAAGCACATGGTCAGTAAGCCATTCATGTACTATTTCTGTTCTGCTGTATTATGTATACACCACATGTTAACTATGTCAATTAGCTTGTTCTTAGGTAAACCATGGGAAATTTTATTTAAGCTGCCTTGGAAACATGGAAGGCTGAGCCAACCCAGCCCGGATGTGACCCTGATGTTCTTTCTGGGCTTTAGTCTAAATAGCTGAATAGTAAATAAAAGCTTTAATATTTTAAGTAGATTTAGGTGCATGACTCACTAATATTCATAGAATTCAGTCAACTAAATCCACAAATGGCAGCTGTAAAGTATTAATATGGAACAAAGCTGAATATTATATATGCAGAACACTATAAAACCAATCACATATTCTTCCCCCCCCACTTCTCATAAGGCTACAGGCCGAGAGCTGCAATTCAGATCTCTGGACCCGTAACTAGGAGGGTGTTTTCTTTCCAATTCTTTATTCTAATGTTCTCCAACAATTACAGTATGCAAATATTTTTCTTAACTACACTTGCTTTATACACCTATGAAAGAGGTTTGCCATGTTTGACTTCATTAAATGATACAGGATGTCTCCAGGCATATGGTAGTAACAGGAAAGCAGACTAAACCTAACACAACAGCAGAATACAGTTAAATAGTTCAAGGCAACATGTATCAAAACAAAAAGACTGTCTGTCTGCCAGCGATTCTTCTCACGTCTTACATCCCAAAATTAAACATATACACCCTCAATAGTGTTTAGACTTCTGTGCTACTTATTTACTAGTTTATTTTGCTAAATATCTCGTCAGCATAACCAGGGACCAGGAATTCTGAGAAATGTCCATCAGCTTAAATAGGTTTCTGTTTAATTTCCTCTCTTGCTTATAAACTTTATCAGGCAAACTCATTATTTCCACTGCATTCAACATTGTACAAAAGATGCCAGCTTTTCATCTCTAATATCTCTTGCTGTGCCAGTGACACCTGCATTTATTTTACATCTCCTTTCACAGGATTTTGAAGGATAATACAGTCAGATCAATTTATGCCTCAGTTCTCAAGTCACAGGGTAAGAATATAACGAACAATAATTTAAACAGACTCGAACAAAAACAAAGCAGGACAGATGTACCTCCTACATTTTTATCACTCTTTCTGCAATGCAGGTTTGTAAGTAGAAACACCCTTGCTGAAAAAGAGAATGTCTCTTATTGTATTCATGAGTATTGTGCACAAAAGGATGTCTCTAACTCTTTTAAGACACCCAATACCATCCTTGCCATGTTTTGATAATCAGTGTTACAAAGACATCACAATTCTGCAACAGACGAATGTAAAATTTTTCACAAAATCATACCATAACTGATCAACAGTAAATGAGAAAGAGTCTCTAGTTTCTCATCATCTGCGCCTTTAAACACTTCTATTATACTTCAGGCTATCCAACAATGGATTCCTTTTTGGTACGATCTTGTTTACTTTCATCTTCTTTATATTTTGAAACAAAGCAGTGGCCCCCTGTGCTCATGCATCCCCTTATGGACAGGGTTGTACAATACAGCAAAGATTTCTAAAACACTTCAGCAGAAGTTTTAAATCTACATAGCACAGCATAAGCACAATTGTTGGAAAAGGATGCAGAACAAGCCAAGGAAGCTGAATATGTTATATTTCATTTTGAACTGAAGAAAAAAAGATGAATTGTAAGCTAGAATTAATAGCAAATTCTGATCCAAATTAGAAACAATGATTTTACCAGGCATATTTTTTCCTTAGACCAAATGATACTTTGAGTCTTATCTTCCATTACTGTCGTGGTTTAAACCCAGTCAGGTAATTCGTTCGCTCACTTCCCCCCCCTTTCTTTCCCTCCCCCTGCTCTCGGAGGGATGGAGAGGAGAATCGAAAAGAATGCAACTCCCACAGGTTGAGATAAGAACAGTTTAGTAACTAAGATATAACACAAATTACTACTGCTACCACCAATGATAATAATGATAAAGGAAATAACAAGGGAAGAGAATACAACACCTCAGCACCAGCTGACCGATAACTCGGCCCCCAAGCCCGACCAAGCTCCGACCGATACCTCCTCCAACCCTGTAGTTTCCCAGCCCTTCCGGCTAACTCCCAGTTACATCCTGGGCATGACATGCTGTGGTATGGAATACCTCTTTGGTCAGTTTGGGTCAGGTGTCCTGTCTCTGCTTCCTCCTGGCTTCCCCTGCCCCCTGACAGAGCATGAGGCTCACAAAGTCCTTGGCCAAACCAAAACATCGCTATCAGCTCTGTTCCCGAGCTGAAAGTCAAAACACTGCACTACACCAGCTACCAAGAAGGGGAAAAATGACTGCTACTGCTGAACCCAGGACATTATATACAAAGGATTATTCTAAGCTGTAAAAAAGAAAAGCCTGAAGATATTAAAAGAGCTCCTAAAAAAAGTCTACAAATGTAAGCAAACAATAAAGCTGAAGTTGATACTTTATATTAAAAGATAAAGTTTTAATTTTTTTATTTTCAGCAAGTCATTCATGATTTTTCTTGAACTGGCCAAACAGGTTAAATGTAAATAATGTATTTAACAAGTCCAAGCCCTTATCTTCATTAAACATAAAATATGACACAACTGATCTCAGCAGGAATTCAAAACAAACATAAACTTGTTCTTTATTCAGACTTCAAGCAACCCTTTTTCTTTCTTATGCAGTTTGTACTGGTAAATTTCTGCTTCTACTGAGGAGCAACTCACTGACAAAAATGGCGAACACATTCAATGTGCAAAGTAATACTGACATAACAGGGAAGGCCTCAATATCCTCACCTGTGGCCAGAAGACATATTTATGAGCTTCTGATCAGGGATTTTGAACAAAGATCTAAGAAACTGATGGCGAAGCAGATCAAGAGCTGCCGTTGCTCCCTTCCCTGCTGCAGAAACTAGCTTGTGCACAGTAAGATAACAAACTTGCTCAGGACAAAAAACAAACAAAACCAACCAAACAACACCCCCTCCACCCCACAAAAAAAAAAAAAAAGAACAAAACCCAAGAAAAAAACCCCCAAAAAAAAACCCCACACAAAACAAAATCCCCAAAACAAAACATGAAACACCAAAACCCAACCCCAAAACAGATCACCAGAGAAAGGAATAAAGGGAAAAGTCATAGCATGTTTTACCACTGCACTGAATTTACATTCCTGCAATGCCTGTGCACTTCCGAATCACAGCTTTTAGAGAAGATCCTGTATTAGTTTCTCTTCTGCCAATAAGCAAATGTGCTCATGCAAGACTTACAGACCAATTTGAAAAGCATCGTTCTTACAGGCAGACAAGTGTCCATGCTTTTTAGATGCACATCTGTTCAAACTTAAAAATGCCAGTAAGCATAATTTTTGTTTTATAAACAAAATCTTTTCAGGATTTACATAACAGTTTCTCTCACAGCTGACCAACATATGGTTTTCCAGGAAAAGTATTTACTGATAAAACTGGATGCAATACAGTCATATACACAATGTGGAAAGTTTTTTTCACCAACTCCCTCTGCCAAAAAAGCAGAAGTCTTAATCTTTCTGAAAAGCAAAGGAATGATAAAATAAACCATACTGATTCCAAATAACCAACACGTTACTTCAAAATGCGCTTTTTCTTCTTTGCTTCTCTTTGCAGGCCCACTAGCTGTTAGTTTACATTAATTCTGCACAGAGCACAGAACAGAGAGCTATGTCTTCCATGCAGGAAACATTTTTCCTTGTATCTCAAAACATACTTTGACAGCAAAAGTCAGTGTTGTGACAATGTGACAGTAACTAATTTCCTAGAAAGCTTTTGTATTTATCTCCAACAAGCTAGACACCCCCAAATTTGATTAAACTTGCACCTAACACAAAACCTGAATAATGGCCACATCTCGTATCTCAGCATTTTGACACACAGCGACACATTTATGCTGTTGTCTTTGGAGATGACCAGTCAGGTTATGTGTTGCATGAATTTCATTGAGAAATACTTGGTGATGCAGAGAAATATTTATTTATTGGGGCTTTTTTTGTTTTATTTTTTTAATCTGAACTGAAAAAATATTTATGCAGAGGTTACAGTTTTTCAAAATAAGCTTGTGTCCACTGCTGAATACCATTTCACAGGAACAAAAGGATCTTATTTTATACTGAGCAGTGCTCCTATCTTTTCCTACAGTAATGCAAAGTCATCTTTATAAACCACTAGGCTCTCTCTTTCAGAAGTTAATATTGTAGAATCAGTTATACCCACAATGCATAAACCAGTGTTTCCCTCTGTCACTGAAATATCTACCAACCTGTTTCCTAGGTCCTTCAGCTGCAGAGCTGGAATGAAATGCCAAATCTTCACAGAGAAACTTAGGAAACAAGAGAAGCTAAGAGGGAAACCTGAAACATATACCTTGTGTATATATTTTCCATTTATCATTAAGAAATAGTCACGTCATAAAGGGGAGGAAATTAGGCACCATGAGAGCCTAGCAAGGCAGGTGAAGTATGTCTGAGGTAAACACTTGCAATAGTAGCTTGAAACCTTACAGAGGAGACTATAAAATCTCCTTTGGGCATAGTGTTATGTGTAGTGCTATGTGCTGCAGTACTACTGCTAAAGAGCAGAAATCATTTAAGAACAGGAATGGCTGCTGGAATGACAGTAGTTTGTACTACACGCGGCTTCAGCTTAGATGAGGTCTCACTGCCCAGCCAAAGTAGTTATACAGCCTTGGAACTTGAAGGTGCTGATCTTTAAATGGAGTGTTACTGGAGAAGGTAGCAAGCAGCCAGTTGCTTAGCATTCTCTCAAAATGAAGTCAGAGAGGAACACTTGACATTATCTTTGTAGTTAGGAAAGCAGCTGGTTTTCCTGTGTTATCCTATTTATCTTCCCTTATTCTTTCCTTTAAATACACCATCATCAGTAACTGTCACTCACTGAGCACTAACAAAGTTTAAATTAGTTTTTCCAGCTTCCAGGGTAGGGGACAAAATCCATGTATTTATTAGTGACCTCTAAAGTTGAACCTACTCTTTGCTGAAAGGTTCTCATATACAATTGTACTTGATGTGGAAAGGAACTGCAGAGAAATCTTTTGAAGCAGTTTAATTATTCTAACAAAAAACTTGGTTCACATGAATAACACTATTTCACCTTAATTTAATTAAATATTTGGTATGACAAATCCCCATTAAAAATGTTTGCCATACAAATACTTATTATGCTGAACTTTAAACATTTAAATTCCCTCTATGAAAAAGTGGTTTTTTTTTCCTCAGAATATCAAAAGTGAATGTATATTATAACACACTTTATTAGAATATATTTATTGAAATATAGTGAAAGCCACATATAACATTTCTAGCAGGAGTTCCCTGGATCACGGTATCAAGTCTGCCTGCTCACTCAAACTCATGGAGTCCACACAACTTATACAGATATACTGATTTAACTAGCCCTTGCTTGTGAGAGAAATGTTCAACATGGCTTGTAAAACTGGCCTAAGAAGACAACAGTGGCTGAGTAGTCAGCCAGGCTCTAGACTGCACACGAATCAATATCCAGGAAATATTTCAAACTGAAATCCTCCAGGACAGGCATAAAAAAAAATCATGTTAAAATCTACCATTTCTACTACTGCAAGGAACAGAGAATCAGGCAAAACTGGGCTTAACTGGGCTAAAAGAGGCTGGGCTGGGCTACACTGGGCTGGACAAGGCTAAACTGTGCTGAACTGGGCTGAAGTGGGCTGGAGTGGCTGAACTGGGCCTCACTGTGCTGGACAGATCTGAGCTTTTCTAAATGGGGCTGGACTGGGCTGAACTGGACTAAATTTGGCTGGGCTGGGCTGAACTGGGCTAAACTGGGCTTAAAGTGGCTAAACAGGTCTTGGCTGGGCTGGACTGAGCTAAACCAGGCTAAATTGTGCTACACTGGGCCTAATTGGACTAAACTTGTCTGGGCTGAGGTGGAGTGAGCTGGGCTGGGCTGTAAACTGGGTTGAACTGGGTTAAATTGGCTGGGATAAGCTGGAGTGGGATAACTGGGCTGGACTGAGCTGGCCTAAACTCTGCTCCATTGGGGTAGGAAGGGTTAAATTGGGCTGAACTGTACTGGGTTGGGCTGCATTGGGCTAAAGTGGTCTGGACTGGGCTAAATTTGGCTTAACTGTGCTATCATTATCTGGACAGATCTGAATTCAACCTAAACTAGGCTGAAGTGGTCTAAACTGGGCTGGGCTAAAATGGGCTCAACAGGCTAAAGTGTGCTGGACTGGTCTGAATTGGGCTAAACCCTGCTGAACTGTGCTAAATTGGTCTGGACAGGTCTGAATTGGGCTAAACTGGGCTGTACTGATCTGGGCTTCGTTGAGCTAAATTGGGCTTAACTGTGCTAAAGTGGTCTGGACAGATCCGAATTGGGCTAAACTAGGCTGAACTGGTCTAAACTGGGCTGGGCTTAAATGGGCTGAAGTGGGCTAAACTGGGCTCAACAGGGCTAAAGTATGCTGGTCTGGTCTGAGTTGGGCTAAACTGGGCTGAACTGTCCTAAATTGGTCTGGACAGATCTGAATTGGGCTAAACTGGGCTGAATTGGGCTAAAGTGGGCTGGGCTAAACTGGAATGGACTGTGCTGAAGTTGGCTGCACTGGGATAGAGTGGAATGGACTGTGCTTAAGTTGGCTGTGCTGGGCTAAACTGGGCTAAATGGGCTGCAATGAGCTGGAATGGGCTGGACAGGTCTAAACATGGCTGGGCTGGGATGAACTGGGGTTTAGTGTCTGAACTGAGATAAAGTGGGCTAGACTGGTGTGCTCTGGGCTAAACTGGGCTGAACTGGGGTAAACCAGACTATACTGGGCTAAACTGGTCCAAACTGTGCTGGGTTGGTCTCTATTGGTCTCAGCTGGGCTAAACCAGACTTAACTGGGGTAAACTGAGGTAAACTAGTTTGAACTGGGCTAAACTAGGTTGGACTGGGCTAAACTGGTTTGGGCTAGGCTAAACTTGTCTGAACTGTGCTAAAAGGTGCTGTGTTTGGCTGGGCTAAACTCGGTTTTCTCATATGGCAGGAGAATATTCTTTGACACTCAGATTTGCAGGAACAGAATTCCCTTATTCAGCAATTCCAAAATTAACGAGCCCCCCGTCATCCAAAGCCTGAATTCCATTAAATACAAAATCCTCTCCCAGGAGTGCTGCTGCGATGGTTCTGGGACTTGCTAAGATGAGCGCCCGGCGCTGCCAGGCGCGGGTACACAGTAGGCAGGGCATGGGCTCCTCTTGCCGTTAGAGACCGTGACACTGAGCGGCCGCGGGGAACACGAGTGCCTCCGGGGGGGGAGAGATGGGAAGGGGACGCAGTCTCCGCTACACCGCGGGACAGCAGCCCCTGCCTGTCGCGACTCCCCCCTCCTGCCGCCGGGCTTCCCCGGAACCCTCGGTGCTGCGGTTCACCCCCCGTGCCGTGCCGTGCCGAGCCGAGCTGTACAGTGCGGTGAACATTCTGTCCCTGCCGATGGCAGGCGGATTGGAACTAGATGATCTTAAGGTCCTTTCCAACCCTAACTATTCTATGATTCTAAGATGAGTGGTTTGAGTTTGGAAGTGATGGGCATCACAATGACCTACAAAGTGATTTCTTGCTTCTAGGCGATTGACACTGAATGGAACAGACTGCCGCAGCCTAAGACCCACGTAGTGAGCCCAGTTTAACAGAAGTTTTAGATTACAAAGGTGGTGTTTGGAGTGTGGGGGGAGGCAATCTCTCTGAATCTAAAAAGCCTGTTTTCTCAGCAAAACCGGAAAACAATCATTGCAATTTTTTTCATTGCTATTATTCTTTCAAAATAAAGCAGAAGCTTCAACTTCCAAGGAAACAGGTACAGTTGAAGGGTTTGTCTGCTTTGCTGCATACCATTAAATCCAAACATAAAAAGATATTAGCATTCTTATAATACACCCTCAAAGGTAATTCCACTAAAATAAAATTCAGGACTTCTCCAAAATCCTTGTGATTGATCTTAGGGGCTAACACACACTTTTCTTAATGGAGGAATATAATTAAAGTCACAGTTCTATGGATAAATAAGTGAATATTATGCAGAAATGAGCCCTAGATGTTTTCAACTGTCTCTAGAATCTCTTTCTTGCCTAGAGGACATGCCACAGGCAGATTTTCAATATATATTTCTCATCAGAAAACAGTACCATATTCTGGAAAGATCATAAACTACAAGTGTATCTTAGAATGCACAGTTTCTTTTTAAAAAGAGCTAATCCATTTTCCAAAAATAAGCCCATTGCTTGAGTATGTCTTTTCATAGCATCAAAACTGGGGGAAGACCTAAGCAAAATTACTCATTACCGTAAGACTCAAAGCAATGCTTTGAGGAATACCTGCCAGCTTATGCAGTTAGCAAAGATTCATGGGGCTCCTCCTCAGATGACATTGCAGCACTGCACAGGTCTGTACTAACTAGATCTGTCCACAAAGGATTTATCCTGAATTATTAAGTTTATTGAATTATTCAAATTTGAACTATTTTCAGAGGAGGTAAATACAAAATTGTCCTGGGTTCAGCAGTAACAGTTATTTTTCTTCTTCTTTGTAGGTGGCGCAGTGCTGTGTTTTTGGCTTTACTGAGCACAGTGCTGATAACACACCGATGTTTTAGTTGTTGCTCAGTTGCCCTTATCCCAGTCAAGGACTTTTCAGTCTCTCAAGATCTGCCAGTGAGGAGGGGCATGGGAAGCCAGAAGGAAGCAGAGACAGGACTCCCGACCCAAACTAGCAAAAGGGGTATTCAGTACTCACAGCCCATTTAAAAACAATATAAACCAGTAAAACAGTTTTTGTAGTAAACAACTTTTACTAAACTTTTGCTTTTCTTACACGCAGCTGTCACTGCTTCTGCTACCTAGACATCTTTTTAGTCTTGTATAAAATTTTCTCTCAGCTGTGTGCTTCCTTATAATAAAATAGATTATTTGTAAACAAATTTAAATTATTTCAAGTTTCAATAACCACTTTGTGCAGCAGAGATACAGGGAACAGACTCTTGTGCCACTTACTGGTATAAGAAGTTAAATTTAAGCAGAATTTCAGTATTTGTTTAGACTGTTTTATGATGAAGATAGGGCTTTGCCTGATCATAAGTTCAATTAAATAGTGATGATTACTTGTCAGGCTAAGGGATCCAACAGCTTAGTTTGTAATACTCTGATACATATTAGAAATACTTATTGCAATAATTTTATTATACCTCTCAGTCTAAGAAACGCTACCTTCTTCTTAATATTGCTGTTCTCTTCATTTTAATTAGAGTATGGATGTGCTGATAGACATAGAAAATGCCTATTTATTACTCAAAACAAATAATCTAAATTATGTCTAATATAATTCTAGTCAATAATTGCTCCTTAAACCAAGAAGGGGCACTGATTGATACTTTTATTGCAATGGTAATTTTAATTTGAACCATGGATTTCAAGTTGACCAACATAAGTATCAGTTATGAAATTATTTGAAACATATACTAAAAAGTATAAGCTAAATTTCCATACTTTACATAGAGTCCCACAATTACATGAATCTGAATGCAGAGAGTTGCATCTGTATAATTACTCTTATGTTCTCAAATACAAATTCTTTTTACTCTCAGGATCTAACTGTACTTAAATCACCTTAATGGAGGACTGGATACATACACACTGTTACCTGGTAAACAGATATCATGCGCCAACAACCTGAGAATTTGCTTTGACAAAGTAATTTCTCTCATTTTCCCCCCAGAAGGGTTTTAAACATGAACTTTTGTAAGGTGCTAGGCCCCTACACTAGAGACTGTGAGATCCTGCCACTTCATAGTCCCCTGTTTAGTATCTTCTTACCAAGGGAGGATCAAAATGAGTGAGACTTATCTTCTGCCTGCAAACTTAAGAAAACAGTACTGTTTGCACTATTTACTTGTCAACAGTATATAGCTAGATGAGTACACTCTTGTAGGCAGACTCTTTCCTGCCATAACTTTCCAGAGTGCCAATCAAATCAGTAAGACAATATAGACCAGCACAGTGCTGCTTCATGTTAGTTTCAGCCCTGCTCCTTGCACCCTTTGCTAATATACTTCACAATAGTCTGTACATCTATCTAGGACCATATATCATGGATGAACCTGGTTATCATGCAGTTTGTAAACCACAGTTTGAGTGCATGCCTTCAGGCTATAGCAAATTCGAGGTAGTACAACTAAGGTTATTTTGTTCCTTTCCATGGTCAGATGCATTAACATACAAATAATGAAAATAATAATAATAATAATAAAGCATATGCCTTGCTCTTCTTTATATTATTTTGTCCCAAAGTAACACATAAAGCTAATCATCTCACCACAAAGCCTGCAACAGCAACATCATCATGTATGTTAATCTTATTGATCAAGATTTTGCCTGTGTCATTTTGCAGGTGCAAAGCCTGAGGAGGAAGGCCCAGCACAAACCCCTTTTATACATCATGCAAAGCTTACTGGTATTATATGGTGCCATCTGTGTAGATATAAAAGTAAATGAACATGAAAAATTTTCACTTCCCCCTTATTTGCTTGAGATACAGTCATTGTCTTTTCATAGGTAAATATCAAGGGAAAAATTTTGTTGCTGTAACAACCATGTTAAATAATATTGAGGTAAAAAAGTCCCTCACAAAAGTTTTCAAGCAATAAGCTAATTTAAATATGCTCACAAAGAGCACTTGAAAAATAAAATAAGATGTACTGGAATGTGAGCATAAAACTACAGAAGTGTTACCATAGTAACCCATGCTGTAAAGTACTATTCATGCAGTATGTTCCTGAACAGATAAATCAGCCTCATTAATAGTAAGTAAGGTACATGTTTGCAAGAAGTTAGTAAAGTAAGTAATGTTACAGACTTTGTAGACATACTTATGTCATTATTATCTGTGTCTGGAACACCACTTCAAAATAAACAAAAATTAGCAAGGTCCTGAATATATCCAAAGAACAGCAGCTGTGTTTAAAACCAGAAAGATTTGTACTAACCCTGTGATTAAGTAATAAAACCCCAGAAACTGAAGAATATGGCTCACAATATTTTTAATAGGTTGAACTGAATCTAGAACAGATGTGATACATTTTAGGAAATTTATTTTGTTCCCCCAAAATATCTAATGCAATCATTAATTTCTTAATTCCAATGATTAATTGCAATGATTCATCAGTCAGAGATTTATATTTTGTCTTTGATTTATCAACCAAATTGTATTTCAGGCGTTTCCTGTGCAGAATGGCAACAGCAGAACCAACTAGTTTAGTTGTCTTCATTTCCCTTAGAAAAGAACAATTAATTTTCAAATTGAAATATCCCTGATATCAAAAATTTCTCCTCAAGAGAAGCCACCCAGGACTTCTTATGTATGACAGAGTATGATAGAGTTCTGCACTATCCTTGTAAACTAAACATTAAAGAAGGTAACAGCTGCTTGAGATCAGGCTCACATTCATTTTAGACAGATACATAAGCAGCTTTTAAGAATGCTCCTCAGCAGTTCATTCTCAATGTTTGAAAGAGTTCCCAAGTACACCATACTTTTGTAACGTCACATTAGAAAAGTGCATTCATTAAAACTTTCCTCAGTCTAATTGATGTTATTAATTTTAGACAAGTTAGACAAATGAGAAAGACGTGCTTACTTTAAATCTGACTTTACTTTGCAAGCTGAGATATAAAAATTAATACTCACATGAAGATCATACATAAAACTCTCCTAAATTCTATCAGATTTTAAGTCTATCATTAGTAGCCACAAATAAATATATAAGAACTCAGCAATAAATTTAATCTACCTATAGAAATTGAGAGCAGTACTGTAACAATTAATGACATATCTTCTGACTCCCACAGCAGCCCCTGCATGTCTGCCTGGGACCATTTATCATGAATAAACCAGAGTAACATATGCTTACTAAATCACAGTTTGAGTGCGTGCCTTCACACTATAGCAAGTTCAAGTCAGTACAATTAAGATTATCTTGTTACTTTCCATGGCCAGGTGTATTAACATGAAAATAATTATTTATTTTTTTTTAACCCAAACCCAAGCAAAAATCCTCAATACTTCCCAATGTATTAAATTACCGAAGTCACAAAATGCATGGATATGGGGAGTTTTGTATCATGTTTCAAAACAATATGACCAGAATAGATCTCTCAGACCTTAATGCAAAACATGACACACTGGTGGATTTACCTTTATTGCTCTCAGATAATCCAGTAATTATCAATACTGTATTTTATATGATTGTCCAAGACACATTTACAAAAGCAATGAAATAAATTTGAGAGCTAACCATATATAACATATATACTACTAATGGTAAAATAACCACTCCACATAGCACTATTAATTTTAGATTAACTAATAATAGCTCAATTTCAAAATAACATTGATATGATAATTTGGGTAGATAGCAGGAAGAGTGCAATCCAGCAGAAACAGAAATATAAACATTAATATATTCAAATAATGCACAGAACTTTATTACAAAGCTGACATTTTTAAGGCTCAATATCTATTAGAGTTGATCGATATCTCATAGTGTTGACAAACCTTTTAAAACTTGGTTTTGCCTAAAATATCAATTATAATAAGAAAACACATCTAGGCATCATGAGTTAGATAAGCCAACATTCTCATCCAGCTAAATAGTACTGTCATTCTGGACAGAGTCTACGAATTTATTATACAATTAGCTGAACTTATATTTATTGAATGCATATGTGAGACTACATATATGCATATTGATGTAGAATATGAACACTTGCATCTATTTCAGTGATTGATATGTTTCAGGTATTTTATTTCTCTTCAACAATGCCCAAAGTACTGCATGAGAAAATAGAAATTGAGGTTTGTGAATAATAAAACGACCCCAAAAGGTAGGTTGTTACAAAACCAGTTATTGTTCTGTTTTAAAGGACAGGCAGTAAATTATTCCTTTAATAAAAATGTCAGTGTTTACATAGGACAGATAGGAAAATCAAAAAATCAATTAGATGCTCTTGTTCTCTCCCTCTACTGGTTCTGCAATGACAACTGAGCATTTGTGGAACTCCTTGTGGTGTAAGTGATGATCCTGATATGCAAACAAGAAATAAACAGACAATGCCTCACTGATCACTATGCAACAACATTAAACTAAAAGACAAAGAGACCATACACAATAAAGACATAAGGGCATAAGATGGGGAAGAAGGGGGAACTTTTTGACTGACTAAACATAAATACATAAAATTGACCTTATATTCAAATGATATTCAACCAATAAGTTAAAATTCTATTCAAATTCTATTCATATTATATTCAAATTATATTCAACCTCCTCTCAAAAAAATAAAACAGAAACTCAAAGATGTATGCCACACAGATAAACTAACTGCTTTTACTACACAGAGATGACACAACCAAAATAAATGCTGTGAGGAGAATTATTAAAAGCAAAATGGTAGGATGGATAAAAATTGTACTACTGAAATGTATTAACTGTGTACTAAAGTAATAAAAAATATGACTTATCCTTTCTGTTACAGTATTGTCTTTTCTCTATGACTCACACCACTTTCAAAAACTGACAGAACTTTTAAATTTTTATTTCAATTTCTTCTGTAAGAAGAAGAAAAAACAATTTTATTTCCACAGAAAATAAAAAGAAAATTAGGGCAATATAATAAAGGTTTTATGAAATGCATGTAATCCACCCACTCTTTTCTTATTTATCCTAACTTCCTTTTCTCTATGAAGCTTTTGAGAAGATACCTCTGTATTTTTCAGACTTGGAAGCCAAATAGATTAAACTTCAAAACAGAAAAGCTATCATTATTACAGCTTTCAATTCATGTTTTATCCAACACAGGTGTATGCTATGAAATTTCATTTTGTAAATACACTGCTAGGACTTAACGTGCAATAATTCATAAACATGAGCAGCTAGGTGAGAAAGAGATTTATCTCAAGGTAAGCAAAGAAATCTTAGGGTCAGGAGAGAAAAGGAAGATGAAGGGAGAAGATGAAATGTGAAATAGCGTAAATTAAAAAGCGAAGCAAACGTCACATCACGGATTCAAGAGTTTCTGTACTAGGTCAATCTTCCCAAACACTCTAAGAAGCATTTAATTGAAAATGACTGGAATAATGATGGAAGTTTAAAAGCTCAGTGGAAAATGCGGCTTACACTTTCCACGGAGTCAGAAGAGGACTACACTTTGCCAGATCAGATTGTAGTTTTTTAATGAATGAGTCAGAGGGAGGCTCCCCATGATTTCCTTGTCCATCACATGTCACCATGCACATCTTTGCTGCAATTCCTGAATTTCTGGACTCCCAGGTCAATCGAATTTAGTCAAAAGTTTGATAATTTTAAATTTAATAAACTTAAGTTTATTATTTTCAACTGACCAGATTTTAGGATTTGATAACCCTTTGGGAGCAGTGAGCACAGATTTCACACCTACATTATTTCCATTGAGTGTGAAAAGATTCATACCACATGCAAAACTGCATTTGACTTAGATTTTATTTTTTTTTTTAAATTACCATTTGAATTGCATTTCAGTCATACTTCAAGGCCCAAACCCACTGGATATCGTATTCTACTGAATACCATGCAAGTGTAAAATGAGAAAAAATCCCTGCCTTAAGCTTTTCTTCTTAACAGATCAGGCTGTAAAAATTTGAAAATATAAATGATGGCAGAACAAGTGAAATAATTTGCCCAACTTCACAAAAGGCCTTTTTAAAATTCACCCCATGGGACACCAGTATAATGCCATCCTTTTGCAAGTGCAAATATTGGATATCCTAGTACTTTTTGCATTAAAAAAAAATAATAATTGGAAAATAATGCTTCTGGTTTTGTACTGCCCTTAGATGAACCACAGTACTTTTTGATAATAAGGATATTAACTGTCTAAAGAGCTGAAGAAAATGGCATTAAGTCCAGGGCAATTTTTTTCTTTCCCTGTGTAAACTTTAATTAGCAGGTGCAGGCTGGTTCCTTTTAATGGCATCTTTAATGTTCTTCAGTATTATTGCTTTGTGCTGTAATATTATTTCTGTTTAAGTTTCTGCTGTGAGCAGGAATAAGTTTTTATAGCTACACTTTTGCACTACGTACATCTAATAAATGTTTATAAAGAGTCTCACAACAGGGAAAAATAACGAGAAATTTAGTCAATGAAATTACCCGGAGCTATGAGAGAAAGATTTGACTGACTGTGATTTCATTTAAAAATAACTGTATTTGATGAAAGAAAGAGCTAATGTAGCTGCTGGGTTGGGTCCAAATTCAGCCTTTCACTGAAGTCTTTCCAGTGATTTCTCTGTGATTATTTCACACCTGTTTTGTGGACCTACATTATAGGAAAATCAGTCTGCAGAAACTGTAAGAAATTATGCATAGATTTGCTGTACCATTAGTTACTAAGATTCAGCTTCTGCAACAAGATGCTGTAAAGTAGAACTGTCAAAACAGCAACCACCTTTTTTCTTACACTAATAAGAAAAATGTGGTATTTGAAAGTCTATTATTTCCACCAGCTGAAAGGTCACTCCACTCAATGAACAGATTTCAAATTAAATTTACCACTGATAATTCTTTATAACACTCCCATATGCTGTATCATTTATTCCAAGGTAAATGTAAAACGTGTGATAAAACACTCTTTAAAAATCATCCTCAGAAATACTCTAGAAGAATTATCTTTTCAAGAAATAGCATGCAGTGAGTGAACAGTGATAAGTGTTTATTTGTCATTGTAAACATCTTACGGATGTTTATAAATTAGCATTGGAATAAAGTAATTCCATGTAGGCCACAGGTATTTCCTTGACATCTACATGACTGTATCCTCAATAACTAGAAGTCAGTCAGCACATTCTGTTTATATGGTAATGAATGCTATAAATAAGACTGAGCATGATAAGAGTATATTCCTATGTGTCATAGTTTAACCCCAGCAGGCAAATAAGCACCACACAGCTGCTCACTCACTCCAACTCCACCCTGCAGCAGGCTGGGGGAGCGAACTGGAAAAGTAAAAGTGAGAAAACTCATGGCTGAGATAAAGACAGTTTAATGGAACAGAAAGGGAAGGAAATTATAACACTGATAACAATAAGGATAATAGAGTATACAAAACAAGTGATGCATAATGCAGTTGCTGAACAACTGATTCCCAGCCAGTTCCCTGGTCACCTTAATCCCAGTTCATGATGTCATAGGATATAGAATAGCCCTTTGACTGGTCTGGGTCAACTGTCTTGGCTGTGTCACCTCCCAGCTTCTTATGCCCCTCTATTCTTTTTGTTGGCTGGGTATAACCTGAAAAGTACATCACTTACTATACTAACACTGCTTAATAATAGCTAAAACCAGTCATGTGTTATCAACACTATCCTCGTCCTAAATCCAAAACACAGCAGTGTACCAGCTGCTACGAAGGAAACTCTGTCCCAGCCGAAACAAAGACACTATGAAATCTCACCATTTGTTTTGGAACCAGAGAAACAGTTACATTCTAACTTGCAATTTTCAGGTGACCTTCAGGAGATCAAGTACATATTTATGTAACTGCAGTAAATTAAGGATAATTTACTGTCAACAATAGAGGGTGAGTACCACTGATTTCAAGTACTGGGATAAAACATGACTGTTTTGTTAACTTCAGTAACTGTTACTGGCTGGTTGAAAACATTTTCACTTAAAGGATATTCTAAATAACAGAAAAATGCTAGTTTCAACAGTGTAAATTTTTTTTTTCTGAAAAATTGTTTGCTTTTTGAAAGAAATGTCAACATTTCATAGAAACCAATAATTTCCCTAAAATACAATTACAAAACACTATTACAATACTGCATGTAATTCCTCTCATCTTTACCCAGAGACTCTAGTAAGACATGATTTACATCCTATGGTTTATCTCAATAGCTAGAGATTCCTGTGTTACACTACAGCAAAAAAAGAGAGATATACATTGAACGTGTGTGCTTCGAACAAAGGAGCCCCAGAAGTCACAAAACCACGGGGGCAATACAATGTCTGAATTATTAACATTTTCTAATATTACTACTGATTTTTAGCTAAAAAATACTTTCTATCTTCACAAAAAAAGTGTATATGGAAGGGTGTAGGGCAACAGCACACTTTGACTAACAAAGGACATAAGCAGGTCTGCATCACAAAGGTGATACATAAGAGAGTTAGAGATGTGCATAATTAAAGGTATTGTTTCAAGGAAATACACTAATAGCAGGAAAGACTTTCATAAACTATCCAGAACACTGTATTTAGTAGTCTGCACAGTACCAGTTACTCTATCAGTGAAATCATGAAGTAATCAGTGATGTAGAATATATTTCAAAGAGGGAGAAATACAGAAAACCCCCTTTCTCTCAGCTGATGTCACATGTTGACTAAATTTCAATCTCATGAGAGATAATCATCAGCTGTAACAAGTTTCTCAGATGTTGCTGCCTCTTGTTACTTATGAGACAATCACTGCATGCCAAACTCTTCAAAAGCTAAATTCCTTTAACTGACCTCAGTAACAGCAATATTTACACAGTAAGAATCAGTTTACCAGACCCTTTCATAAAAGACATATCTAAGCAATTTTCCTCAAAATTTTATATTAGAATCCACTGTTATTTTATGTCACAAATATAAGTTTGTCTATCTTTGAAGCAGTTCAGACTAGGATCAAAATCCTTTTATTTGCATTCACTATAGAATAATCTGCACTTAACAGACCTATTAAAAAACAAATACTCATAGAGTAGTACCAAAAAAATCTCCAAACCTATCACAGAAGAAAAATCCATGTAAACAAGTCTTTCATAGGAAGAAACATATAACTCTACTACAGAACACAACATTCCTAGCTGCTGCTTCTCACCTATTACCCACCCAGATGAAATCTTTCAGTATTATTTAATAAACCAAAATGATACAGGAAAGAAACAGATTTTTAACAGCATCCTCCAAAAATATATTTAAAACAGATAAGTGAATGTGATTAAACTTTCCACCAGGAAAACCATCACAAAATTAACTTTATTCTATACCCTGATGATAAGAGAACATAGTAATACAATACCTCCTTTAATTAAATACAAAACTTTTTATCATATACCGTTTCTCTTCTGTGGCGGAACATACAAGTGAGTAGGACCACTATTAAAACATTTGGTCCCCAAAAATCTTTCTCCATCTTGGGTATATATGCTTCATTCCACAATGGACTCAATACTTGTCCCTGTTCCCTCCAAACAGACTTAAATGTTTGTTCTCCCCCCACTGTGACCAACAGAAACAAATATTTTACTTCTCAATCCTCTTTATTGGAAAAATAAACTAATCCTCTTTCCTGTTAAAAAGCTGAAGCATGAGTTGCTTCCCCTGTTTTCCCCAGGAAATACAAATTGTAAACCACAGAACCTAAAATCTACTTATATTTTGCATGTGAATTCTGCCTGCAACCCATAAAAACTGTCTGTGAAGTCAAAGGATTTTACAGGCTCAGAACCTGAGGCACAAATAATTTTTTGACAAACGTTTTGTGCATCTGTGCAACCATATTTATTCTTCTTTTGCATTAGTCTTACAAATGATTTCTAATGGGCTATAAAATGAAATTTGTTAACATGTAGAGATTAATTTGCTTAGCAATTAGAACACAGTGGCAGATATCTAAGACTCGTAACTAAAGCGCAAAACATACATATCATAAAAAATTATTTAATGAAGGAATATGTCAAAATGAGGACTAACTGAATGACGGGAGTGAAAGAATGGGCTGTATCTACACCACAACTACCACCAAGAATTGTGGGAATTTCAGATCACTACTCTGCCTTAACTCAGTCTCTCCTCCCATTTCCATCACTACATTTTCCCTGTAAGCTAATACACCAATTACTATTTCACCTATTATTCTTTCTCTAGTAACATTCATATACAGTGTAATGCTCTGTCAGGCTTTTTGTACTGCATCTGCACATTTGATTGTTATTTCAAATACTGGAAAAATAATCATATGCTGTTTGACTGTACATGCAGTCTTCTGCATACCTGCATTATCGAGACCTGTTTATAGCATTCTCATTTATTGAATTAAAGTAAAGCATACAAACTAACAGAATAGCTTATGGTAATATATTCTTTAAGTAGCAATAAGCCAAACTAATAACAATCTATCTCTCGCTGAAAAGTTTGCTTTTTTGCCTTTTTTTACAAACTTGTAAAACATGTTTACATTAAGAAAATGCGAACAAACAATGGAATTAATACTGTCCATTTTCATATTCTTAACTTTTAAACCTAGTACAAGATATTTTAGATAGTAACCATTACATTTTCAAAAGAGGAGATCGGCTCAAATAGAATATTAAAAACAAATATTGCTAACTTGCTGGCATTTATAACCATTTCAGTGATCATTTATCATTTCAGTTCATTTCTCCAAGAAGTCTTTTAGTGTTCATGAATTCCAAATGACCTTTCTAGTAATTTCTTACTGTGCAATTGTCTTTTAACAACAGATAATTTACAAAACGGCAGAACACTTCTCTTTCCTTTTCTATAATACGATAAGCAAATACTTTCCAATTAAAGATAGAATGCTGACCTGAACATTTTGCTGTATTTAAAAAGCTGTAGCAGTAAAGACATAATAAATAAAAAGCTCATTATAGTATAAAACTCTTTTGAAAGATTTCTATTTGTTTGAAGAATAGCTAACTTGGCTATCACTATGAACAGCTGTTTTGAACTAATGTTTTGCAGAATGCAGACAGATTATTTAGCAAAAAAATACCCCTGAAACTGAAAACGCAGCATTACTGGAATCTAGTCACAGCAACTAGATGTGTAGTTCCTCACACACATACAATAATAAGAAGAGCTCTACTCTATGAAACCATTATTAAAATAAGGACACAGTGCATACCAGTGCCTCAGTGTAGGCATGAATAAATACTATGGGAGGTAAATGTACAAGTTACAACTTAAATACCTTCAATGCAAGTAATTAACTTTTTGTGTGACAAAAAAGCATATAACATTGCTTCTGACAAACATCTCCAATGCCATCTGCTTTAAGCATATATGCTAGAATAAATTGTTAAGCACATAGTTTAACTACTTGGTATTAGTGAAATCCCATTCTTGACCCTGCATCTTGGTATTAGCGAAATCCCATTCTTGACCCTGTATCTATTTTCCTTTAAATATATCACTGACACAAAGAAAGAAAAGCAGTGATCTGTCCTGAGTAAAAGCGTGTCTCAGCCATACTGACTGAAGTCTGCTAGGGTAAAGAGATGTAATTTTATTGAGATAAATGGAGCTGAACCAATTTTCAGCTTCACTGAAGTTTACGAAGCTAAGGAAAGAATGTATCCCTTGTTTTGTAAAAGGATAGAAGAATTTACTAAAAAGGCAGGAGAATTTAGTAAAAAGGCTTCAAGTGAAATTTCACTGTATCCAGATCTCAGAGATGCAGCAGAATCATTTATTTCCTGAGTATTCTGTGAAGAGCTGGCAATGTAAGACTAAGCACAGGGTTACTTTGACTTACTGCTTGGCTGGTCCCCTCAGTTGATTTTGATTTAGAAGAGCTAGGCTACAGATTTAAATTCTTTGCAGGAATTCTCTGGGATTCTGAAATAAACCTATCAGTACTACAAGTTGAAAAGAGCATCCTTGTGGAACATGAAGAGGCTCCTAAACTAACTGTTTAACTTTCAGAGAAAATTAATTGCCTTGTTGCCTTGCATTCTTATAAAGAGATATCATTGGCCCAATACCTGGTTTTCATGACTAGTGTAAAACACACTTCTCTCTTAGTCAAAGCATATGTTTAGTGATAGAAAAAGGCAAGGCATATATGCTACGCACACAGGTAATTCAAGTTATTCACTAAACAAATAATGAAACTTGAAGGTATTATCAGAGCTCTCATTTCTCTGCCAGAGTAGTAGGTCAGTATAAATCTTGTTTATGTTGGAATGGTTATGAAAGTGTCGTGGTTTAAACCCTAGCCAGACAGCTTGTTCACTCACTCCCAGTGAGTGGTGCCGGGCTGAGAGCAATCGAGGCCCACCACCCCCCCCTCCCCCCCCCCCCGGGGGCTCTCCCCTTTCCCACTCCCAGAGGAACGGGGAGGAGGATAGAATCACAGAGTCCCGGTTGGTGCGATATTGCTGCCGGTGCACTGTTGTGGTTGCAATTGGCACTTGTTGTTCTTCAACTTTCAGCAACCCCACAGCAGAGGGATCTTCTGAGAGACCAGGCAAGGTGGACAGCTGCTCAATTTCCTCAGTCTCCAAAGCAGCAATACCAAAAGCCCACCGGTACCCTTTTGGGTCTTTGCAGTACCCTCTCTTGAAGTAGTCTATGCCGAGGATGCATGGAGCCTCTGGACCAGTCACAATAGGGTGCTTTTGCCATTCCCTCCCAGTCAGGCTGATTTCAGCCTCCAGCACAGTCAACTCCTGGGATCTTCCTGGCACTCCAGAAATATAGATGGGTTCCACCCCTTGACAGCTTGATGGCATCAGGGTACACTGTGCACCAGTATCTACTAGAGCCTTATACTTCTGTGGGACTGATGTGCCAGGCCATCTGATCCACACAGTCCAGTAAATCCGATTGTCCCCTACCTCCACCTGGCTGGAGGCAGGGCCCCTCTAATGGTCGTCACAGCATTGGACACTTAAGTTGTGGTGAAAGGGATTATTCTTTGCTATCACAGGAGCTGGAGTAAAATCAGCTCTTCCACTCCATCTGGGAAACTGCTCACCAGAGACTGAAGCCGTCGCTCTCATGGGACGATCAGTCTTGGCCCTTGCTCCCCTCTTCAGTTCACTCACCTGTTCCTCCAAAGCTGAAGTAGGTTTTCCATCCCACTTTGTCATGTCTTCTCCGTGATCCAGCAGGTAAAACCATAGGGTACCCCGTGGCGTATACCTCCTGTATCTCCTCTTTCGAACAATAGGACGCCTTTTGTTAATAGCTGAGACGTGTGTTGGTACACGTGAGGAGCTGGATAAATCAGATAGATCGTCCCTCAATTGTTCGAGGTCCTGGGACAGTTTTTCCACAGCTGAGATGATGGAAGGGGTGAGATTGTCTTCGAACTCTTGGAGTTTATGAACCATTTCATCCACTGTTAGTGGTACTATGTCATTCCAGGTTACTGTTGCCAATGAATGGGCATATGATGACGGTGCATTCCATGTGAGTTTTCGCCACATGGGTCGTGTATATTCAACTTCATCTGGATCTATGGGTGTATCCCCGTTATTCGGCTTGATGTGATAGAGCATCTCTACGATGGCTGATACCCTCAGAAACTGGATGCCTTTGTCTATAGTAGTCCACTTGGCCGAACGATTCATAACATCGTCCTTGTATGGAAACCTTTCTTTCACAGCTGCCAAGAGCCACCTCCAAAGGCTGAGGGACTTTTTCTCTCTTGCAATTGCTTTGTCAATTCCCCCTTCTCTAGCAAGTGATCCCAGCTGCTTGGCTTCTGTACCTTCTAGTTCGTGACCATCGGCCCCATTGTCTCAGCATCAGAGTAACCAGGTGATGATGTGCTCCCCTGGTTGACGGGTAAAATCTTTTCACATATTCCGCAGCTCGGTTGAGGTCCGAGGTCGAGAAGTTACCTCTTCTTCTTCTTCTTCGTCATGTGATGATGACTCCTGATCAGATTCTGGACCGGGTGGTGAATTCATTGGTTCTTCATCTTGCTTCACCCTTCTTGCCTCTTTTTAGCTTTTTCTCTTGTGTACAGGGGCAACCGATATTGATACGAATTGGTCCTCTGGTTTGGCTGCAGTGATTATCACTGTGGTTTGAGTAACAACTGTACTTGTTGCTGGGGGTGGTGTAGCTGCTGTGCTTGGAGCTGGGGTAACCGCGCTGTCTGTTGCAGTTGAAGTTTGAGCAGCTGCTGTACTTGCCACTGGGGTAGCTGCACTGTTCACTGCAGCCAAAGTTTGAGTAGCGACTGTACTTGTCGCTGGGGGTGGTGAAGCTGCTGTGCCTGGAGCTGGAGAAGCTGCGCTGACTGTTGCTTTGCCCTCAGATCCACCGACATTCTTTTCCTTTTGAAGGTGCTGGATAGTGTTGAACAAGGCCCTGTAAGCATAGGCCAAGCCCCAGCACGTTGCCATGATTTGTCCGTCTCTGGTATGGCCAGAATGACCACACACCTCATTTAAGTGTTTTACTAATTCTTCTGGATTTTGCAGTTGTTTGGTAGTGAAATTCCAAAGTACTGGAGGGGCCCACTGACCTAGATACTTGCCCATACTATCCCACACACCCTGCCACTCATGGCTGTCCAGCCTCAGGGAAAATCTCTCGGTCCTCCTACATCGTCGTTTGACCCTGACAAGACCCAAACCTGACTCTGCTTAACTCTTGAAATCAGTTGTGGGAAAAACACACTCTGTATGCGTGCTAGCATGGTGATTCCCATCACCATCAGCAAACAAGTCTCAACAGCATTAAAAGGCCATTCAAAAACTTCAAAACTCTCAAATGTAAATGGTCTGGGGGGACGACTGGGAGGGTAAAAGGATGTCTCCTTCACAGGTTGAGCACCTGAGAAGGAGAAAAAGATGTGTAATTGCTAAGCACTTCTATTATATACCTCCCAAAGTATAAAGGTGGTGACCACACTGGGAACATAAGCCAGATCAGTTTCATGATCAATGATTCTACTGTATTACAAGTCATTACCATAAAGTACAATGAGACAAAAACCTTAGCCCAAGCCCCACACTTGAAAAACACTAATACAGCAAATACCGGATGGAAGTAAGGTACGATATACTGAAACTGTGAGATCAAGAGGAACAACCTTGAGAGCTAATAGATCAGCATTGTGACGAGTGACTATTAATCCGGTCAGGTCTGTCGTTATCTCAACCCCTCGAGCCCCATGTTGGGTGCCAAAAAGAACTGTCGTGGTTTAAACCCTAGCCAGACAGCTTGTTCACTCACTCCCAGTGTGTGGTGCCGGGCTTTAGCGCAATCGAGCCCCCCCCCCCCCCCCCCCCAGGGCTCTCCCCTGCCCTGCTCCCGGAGGAACGGGGAGGAGGATCGAAAGAGTGCAACTCCCACGGGTTGAGACAAGAGCAGTCCAGCAACCAATGTACAACACAAATCACCACCGACACCACCACCGACAACAATGATAAGAGAAAACAACAAGGGAAGAGAATACAATACCACTGGCCAAGAAACGAGTCCCACCCAGAAGCCCGTGTCCTTCCGGGTAACTCCCAGTTACCCCCCACCCCGGGCATGACGTGCTGTGGTATGGAATACCTCCTTGGCTAGCCTGGGTCAGGCGCCCTGTCTCTGCTTCCTCATGGCTTCCCCTCCTCCCTGGCAGAGCATGAGCCTCACAAAGTCCTTGCTCAGGGTAAACATCACTTAGCAACAACCAAAAACATCAGTTTCACCAACACTGTTCCCAGGCTGGAAGTCAAAACACAGCACTGCACCAGCTACCATGAAGGAGAAAAATGACTGCTACTGCTGAACCCAGGAAAGAAAGTAAAACTGATCTGAAATATAAAAATGGAATTGGCTTCTTTGAATAATGAAAAATGCTTTATATGTATTCAGAAGTCTTTGGTCAAGCTACACTCTCAAGCAGTTTATTCTGTGTTTGTCTCTTCCCTGTCATTGTCTTTTTCTGTCCCACTTCCTGTAATCAAAATTGTAAACTAAAAGAAAAATAAAAAGTTATTTCAAAATATTAATGCAATCATCAACAGAAAATAGTACTGAGTATGTCACATAGACATTGATGCTGAGGAAGGTGCCTCTCTACTATTACTAATAGTAGGAAGGGTGATGGCAGAAGACACTAAATCTCTGCATTAGACGTTGCAGCAGAAATACAGAGGAAATGAGAATAAGGAAAACAGAATATACCTGTTGCATACAACTATGCAATATAGAAAGCCAGCAAAGGTTATCCAACCCTTTTTGGAACAGACAAAAAATTCAGTTGCGACTAGAACCTGCAGTTTGTTTCTGTCACCATGTGCTGTATCGCTGCTTTGGGCTAAACTGGCCAGCCCCATGCTCAAAACACGACAGAGCTGTCTATGAGAATACTGGGAGCATATAATGACAGTCACACTGAAAACAGTATGATTGCACAGTTATGCACATGTGCACAAGTGATGTAAATATGCACATGTGCAAGTTGAACACTTTTTTTACCAAATGTTGTGGGTTTTGATGTCTTCTTCAGATAAGAAGAGGAAGTTTCAAGCCCTTGGCCTTGCTCAGTTCCTTGTAAAACTAGAGGCATTAAGTGAGAGATTACGAACATTTCTAACAGCTCCCTAGAGAGCACATGCTAAAGATAAGTGGCATCTTCTTTTGTACTCAATCATAGATTTTAGTTAGGAGAGATTTTAATGAACTTTTTAAGAACTTAAGACCGAAGTTTTAGGGGGCAATTCTGGGACGTACAGATACAGCTGTAAGTTTGTGCTACTCCTACTTCATTTGAATTTAGAACTACATGGTTAATAGAATAGTAAATTCCTTTACAAAGGAATTAATTTTTTTTTTAAATGGAATTCTTTTAATTTTAAATTCTTATTTAAAGAATATTAACAAGTATATTAACAAGAACCCCTATCTGAAAAATACGGTTTCAGGATAATATATTTAACTCAAATTTTAAAAAAGACAGATAATTCCCCTTCCGTTATGAAAACAAAATTTAAATGGTGACGTAGTAGTTACTCAAACTGAGTACCTGAGGCATGTTATGATGCTTGCAAACAGTGTAATTTTATTTTTTTTCTTCAAATTTGTAACTCTAATAGCATCAGCTTTCTGTCAACTACAGTAATTAGGGAATTTGTCAATGTCCATCCTATTATTCTTCTTGATAACAAAATTCAACATCGACCAAACTTTAATGTTCTATTTTTACCTTCAGAACGGTACATAAATGTGAGGACCATGCTACTAAAAGCCTCATAGTGCTTAATAAATGGATCTCATCAACCAAAATTATCTACCTAAATACCTGAATACAGATATTCATGATTAACAGTTCAGGGAGATACATATGGCAATCTTAAGGTAACCTGAAGGTTTGTTATTAATCTTTAAGTTGCAGAATAGCTAGAAATAACATAGAACACCTAGAAGCAAATCCTCCAAGAATTCAGAGGCTATTGGTGACTTTAAATGAGACCACATATAGTATCAAAATGCCCAGTAAGGGACCATAAATGTAGGAAAAACAACACAACATTCTTTGGGATTATGCTGTACGTCTTGTTACTTTTTTAAGGCCAAGTGAAAACAGAAGAAAGAGGTCACAATATTCCATCATATTTCACATATGAGGTATTCTGAAAAAGCATATTCTGAGATGGCTTCAGCTGCCCTATTTCAGGGTGATCCATACCCTGAAAGCTATTTGCAACTGCACTGAAAGAGCAAGGTAAAGAAGGTGAAAGTCACAACAGCTGATCCTTCCTGCTCTAACGTGGTTATTTGCTGAGTACCATACCTGTCACTGAAATCCTATATTAAACAGATTAATGAATTCTACCATATCTGCATTATAAATGCAGACTGTACATACATGCAAACAGACATTTTTAGTTCTGTAAATATGACTTATAATGGAAAAGACAAAAATAAGAGCCACATGAAAATTCTGGCTTTCTCTGCTTAGGAATTTAGCTAACCTGAAGCTGTGTTATGGAAATGCAGCTTGAAAGAATGTTATGCATATCTGGGGCTAGGATCTTCTGCTAAGATCATTTTCAAGTATATTTGGCTCTGGATAAATGAGCTACACACAGCTCTAATTTAGTCCTTATGTGTATGCTGAATACACTACTTTAGTTACCACGCACATTATTTTCAGCTAATTCAATAGCTTACAAACCATCTTTCCTCTTTTAATGTATTCTAAAATATGTTTAAGGATCTTAAAATACAAATCAAATCTCTTCGGAGTGCAATAAAAGCACAATAAAACAGTTCTAACATATAACCAAATACAATAACCACATATTTAAAGGTGGAAAATGAACTCCTATACCACTTGCAAAACTCAGCTATGTTCAATATTTCAGAACAGCAACAAAAAAAACCTGCAGTCTGAATTCAACCCATTCACATACACAATTTCCACTTCTCTGCTTGGAAAATATACAAAACTAAAAAGGAATGAGACAGAAAATTTAGAATAACAAGAAATTACTTCTTATTCTTCTCAGCCTGCTACTATAACTATGTATACTCATGAATTTATCCATTTGCATTTAAAAATAGAGAGAGAGATTCAGTAGGTGGGCTGTGCTTGTCTAAGACACATCTAATTCTTAGACTAGATAAAAACTTTGTAAACAACTCAGACCCCACAAACAATAGTTAATTTAACTTTTTTTATCACACACTTCTCATACAAAAGTACTTCAACAGAGCATGAAAACACAAACAATTTCTCCAGAAAAATAGCCCCAACTTTATGTCCACTTGATTGGGATGTTAAAATATCATACTGAATCTCTATGAATGACTATTAATAAACACATCAAGATACTTTCACTTAGATATTGTTCTAATGACAGGCATAAGGTGAGAAATTCTGCTGTTGGGTGGAACACTGACTATTTCCCTGGTGGCTTTTCTGCATAACAACATAAAAGCATTCTAGGAAGGGCATTCTCCTTTGAATTTCTACAAATATCCAGAGACAAAGGATATATAAATAAAATTAGGGAATTTAAAAGAAAATAATTGCCATTCAGAGTATGGGCAAATGACAGAATTTAGAGAGTAGAAAGATAATTTTACTCTTCAAAATCTTTTTCTTTTTTTTAACTTTGATCTTCTCAGAGTTAAACACTGAAAAAGCTAAAAGTTAGACACTATGCACTACTTAAATTCCTAATGAATTTGCACAAACAGCAGCAGAATTCCAAGTGAGCAACCTCCTACAAATACAGTTACTTTAAGAAGATTACAGGGTAGTTGAATACTTACAAAGACTTGAGGCCCTGATTCAGACATGCCTAAGCACAAACTGCCCTCTTACAAAATGTTATATTTAACGTTATATATATTAATGTTATATTTAGCTAACCTGCATAGTAAAGTTAGACAATGCCTTTAACAGCCTCAATCAGCTTTAACATGAAGTGCAATAACTGCTCTAAAATAGAAAATACTTGCAGAGGTTTTAGAAATCTTTGCCAGGAATACGTTCCTTATGACAGATATTTTTTTCCCCAGAACTACTTTCCATAAGTAATTATGACTCTCACTCCAACCAAAAGAATTAAGAAAAAGAATTTTTAATCAGGTGTTGTAACTTTTATAGCAAAAATTATTGGGAAACAAGTACTTTGTTTCTGAAAAAGATGTGCAAATTCTAAATCTATAGAAAAAAATAATAAATTACCTACTGCAACACTGTTTAGAAAGCACATTAATTCTATTTAACTGCTCTTACTTAGATACACTTTCAGAAGCAGCTATTTGCAGGAGTTTGAGAATTATTCAAAGGTCATGACGTGCACTCTGGCACTGGTGATTGGCTGGAAAAACACCAAGTTAGAAGAAAACTCTTTAAGAAAATATAAAATGTAATTAAAAAAAAAAATAAGGCTTTTTGAATAGGAAAAGTTGCTTTATTTTGCCTTAGGATGACTGGTTTACTGCTGCATGTATACATTCCTACCTGTGTTTCATCCACATATGAAGGCCATGATCACAAGACACTTTGGTAAGATAGAAATATTTTTGCTAGAAATGTTATTTCTCTATCTCTCATTCTTCGTCCATGTAACCATAAATTATAACCTTCAATCTTGTCAATACATTATTGCAAATCTCTAAACAAACTGATAAATACAATTTATTCTCTTTCTCCAGTTCTCTTGGGCTGATATGCAACAACAGGAAGATTTATAAGCTTATTAAAGAGAGACAAGCCTTGGTGCTAAGGGTTCAGCATGTTCTAGAAAAAAAACACCAACTTTAAGTACATTTGGTAAGTAGGTGCATGACTTGTCATGTCTTTGCATCGGAGCAAATGTAAAAGGAAATTTCTAATCATTTTTCTGAGCAACAGATAGTTCCACAGTCCTCAGTCACATGTTGGGTAACAGATTAGAACTCTTTCTGTTAGTGCAGCAAAGGACTTCTTTGCATTCATCACTGAACAACACCAATAAATTATCACATGTAGCAAAGCATCCCTGCCACACCTAAGTGATTAAGGTAGTTCTCCAAAAATCACTTCTGCTTACAGGAAACCCTATAAATTAATAATGATATTCCAATTTAGAAACACACCAATGACTCTTCCATTTTTTACGTGCACTGAATTCTGAGAAACATCACAGTATAATAATTATCATGTCATCTACATATGCTTCAGATGACGATGAAATACCAGAAATGACAACTCTATTTTCAGGAAAGGACACCTCCAGTACAATAGCAGGGATAAAATAAAATGAGGGGAAAAGCTGACCTTTTGAAGTGCGGTTGCAACTCTTCCTAGCTTTCCCGTGTAACAAAGGGTGGAAACACAAAACTTATGCCTTTGTGTTCTCTTTATGGCTTAGGACACCTAGTATTTTGTCAGTAGCTACTCAGTGAGAAAAGCTGCCACTGGAGGAAATAGGTTTTAATTTATCTTTCAGCTAAATAAATATCATCAAAACATGCATTTCTGCTAAACTTCAGAATGTTGTGTGAAGACAGACAGTTTACAATTTTGTTTTAAGGTTGTAAGTTCAGGATGTCCAACTATTTCAAACACAGACAAAATGCGTAGAAATGAAAGCAAAGTTCAGTTTTCTAGAAAAAATGATTCAACAACCAACCACTGCTGATCCAAATACGGCGTATGGATTTTAGTTGTTTGTACTATAATGGCAATGCAGTAAGAAATGCTATTCTATCATGTATCACTAAAGCTGACTGAATTAATATCTGAAAATCTTTCTTTGAAATCATGTTAATAAAGGATTACTGTAGCATCGATTTAGCATAATATTTTATTTATGACCTTATAAGCTATAATAATAAAATCCTTAATCAGATAAGGCATTTCTGTTTAAAGGAAAGTACTACTATAAAAACATACGCCAATTGTTAAATCAGCAACCCATCCCTGAAACCAAAGCCATCATCAGTGTGTGAACTAGTTGATAGTCATAATCTTAGGAATAAAATGTTTCCAGCACTAATGTCAATATCACCATTTCATTAACTCATTTATAGGAAAGAAAACACATATTTTTCCATTGCTTAAGTTTCTCACATTGGAGAATTTATTACTTTAATTTAAAAAAAACAAACAAAACCCAACCAAACGTGTTCCACATTCTTTCAAGACTATGGGAAAACTGTTTCTTTACAAAGGTGCAGAGATACTTTCACATGTATGGGTACATCAAAACCAACATAAGAATTGTTGATTCTGTGCACTTGAAAAAAAAACATAGATTATTGGACTAATTTTTCAGTTTCTTGCAATTCAACTGCTGTCACTAGCCTGACTTCAGAAAGTCCCTCAAATAGGGAGTCCAATTTAAAAGTTGCCATTTGAAAGTAAAAGAAGGTAATGACTCAAGCGAGTGCTTACAGTGACTCCTTTTTAGACACCAATTAGACAAGCTGTGTGCACATTTTCAGGCAAAAATACATCAATGAAAGCAATACTTTTAAAAAGGTGTATCTGAGATAATGAAAAAGGAGTAGGAATAGACCTGACACTTACAAAAACAAAAAACAAGTTGCTACCCACACTAAACATACTATTAAAAACAAAATAGCAGAAAAATGCAAAAGAACTACAGGCTTCAAGCCCCAAACACAACTGCCACTTGGTTTCAAAGGTCTAGACGTTGTCGCACCAATGTTTTTTTACATAGTCCCATTAATCGTAAATTATTTTTGGGTAGATAAAACTGGTAGCCAGAGTTTCAAGAGCAGTGACACATAAGATCCACTGAAATGTTAGTTAAAAGCCAGTAAAAATAAGAGCAATACAAGCAAAATATCAATATATTTTTTTTAAAGAGGAGAAAATAGAAAAATATCTGAAACCTTAAAAATGTGAAATGCAATAAGCTTGTACTTTACTGCTATCTGGAAACAGAATTTAGAAGTAGGGAACACTGTCAGTTCCATGCAATTAAGCTGTAGATGGTACTGCCATAGATCCAAGCAGTACTCTTTTCTCCTTGAACCATTAGGAAGGACATGAAAATCTTTTCACCATGTGCCTATAAATTCAATCTGATTTCCAAGCCGTATGATATACTATTAAAAACATCTAATGGACTGAGCTTAAAACAAAAAAAAAATACCACTCTGGAAATACTAACAGTGACATACATGCTAAGGAAGTAATTAAACCTCAACATTTATCAACTCTTGAATCACTTCTTCCATTGTTGGATTGCTTATAGAATAACTGAGTCTAACAGCTCATCACAGTATTTCACAGATTGGTATCTTCCCACACAGAGAATACTGTTCCAAATTGTTTTACTAGCAAAAGTTAGCAAGAGATTTTGCATTCATTTCCATGTGTCTGGGACATTTTGTGTAACTGATGTCACAATGAGGAATTTTATTTTTGAAGAGAAGTTACTTTCTGTAATACTACCCAAAATATCATTCCCAGTGATTTAAGCTTATTCTTCATTTGATAGTGAATAACAATACCCTGCGATAACTACAGATGAGCTTGGGGTAGAAAGTAAGCAGATGAAAGCAATTCAGCAACTGGGTATTTCACTAAGTTTCTTGCCACTTGAAGATAAAACATTGTTGCACAACAGATCCAAAGAGTTGAACTACAAGTCTTTATATTAAATAAGATACAACCAGATTTCTTTTTCAAACAAAAGCTGATTTAAGAATAGATTTTGAAGCACAAAATTCTGCAACATCAGTTCAACCCAGTGTTCTTGGACTGCTCAATAAAACCACTATAATGAAGTTCAACAGTTTAAGCGGTCTCTCTGTAGTAAACTGTATTACATTCAAGCGTTTAACATAAGTAGATAAAAGCCGATGTACAGCTGATTAACTTCTTTTTTGAAGGGCCTTAAATTTCCAGAATCCATTAAGATTTTTGAAAAGCCAAGATCTATTCGTCCCAGCTAATTATCTAAGAGCATGTGAGTCACCTGAAAAAACACCACGTTGATTCCTAAGCTACTTGTATGTTTTTAAATATGCTACTGCTTATCCAGCGCGCATCACTACTGATGATACTAATGTATGTGATAGTTGTGTTGGCATATTTTAGAGACACAGTAATACAAGAGAGGATTATTTTCTCATACCTATATATCATAAACGTGTATACATATAGAGAGATCAAAACTACATGACACTTTTAACATAAAGTTTCCTATCTGTACCTTATCAATTTACAAATGAAGAAAAAACCCCTAAGATTTGATAATATTAGAGTACTGGAATGCATATAGTCAGTCTTGTTATTGAACATCCCCAAAAAATTGGCAATCAAGTGATGCCTGTTTTCATAAACTCTAAGATCTCAAAACTGAGTTTTGAGCATTGTCACTTCAATCACATTTCCATATATACAGTGTTTTTTGCTGGGGCAAAGTTATTTTTCTTGATAGTAACTCACATGGTGCTACATGGATTTATGACCAAAATAACACTGATGATATCAGCTATTGCTGAGTAGTGCTTACACAGTTAATATCTTTTCTGCTTCTCACAGCACCCCACCAGCAAGTAGACTCTGGATGCACAAGTTGCTGGGAGAGAACACAGCTGGGACAGCTGACTCCAACTGACCAGAGGGATATTCCATACCATACGGCATCATGCTTAGCAATAAAAGGAGGAAGGCGAGAGATGTCCAGACTTAAGGCATTTGTCTTCCCAAATAACCATTACACATAACAAAGTCCTGCTTTCCTGGAAATAGCTAAACATCTGCCTGATGATGGAAAGTAGTGAATAACTTATTTATTTTGCTTTGCTTGTGCGTACAGCTTTTACTTTATCTATTGGAATGACTTTATTTTAACCCATGAGTTTTCTGTCTTAGCTTTCCATTTCTCTTTTTCATCCCACTGAGAAGGAGTGAGCGAACAGCTGTGTGGCGCTTGGATTCCTATCAGAGTTAACCCACAGCAATAAGACACATTTAAGGAGCATCTTTCAGAATAGCTGAAAACATGTGTTATTAAGTAGGTATATAAAAGAACCATCAATTTTACTTATTTTTCACAGAAAAATAAAGGTCATTTGATACAAAAGCTATTTATTAGTTTTCACACCACTTTTCTTGCCAAAAGAATTGATATTTATGAAAGTTTGCTGGATGTCATGGTTTTGCTGATACAGTTTAGAAACTGTTTATCAACATTATCTATTGCTTGTGAGTTAATATGCTATCAGCAGTTTTCATTAGCTACACGATAAAGATCTTTACAAGATACCTGGATTTCTCACTTTTGATTCATGCAGGTTTTAAGATAGTGCTCTCGTGCAAGACCTGTCTGTTCTATAGGTAAACAAAAATTTGGCATGTTTATCTCTGATTTTAGAGATGTAAGAAAGCCCAAACAATTCAGTTTCCTTGTGTCAAGCTTGTACTAAACAGAGCATTACTACTACTACTTACTCCTTGCAAAAATTACATGGACTAGAATTCTCAATGATTACTCATTATCCAGACTCATATTACAAGACAATCTCAGATGGCATTAATTGGCTTACAAGAAAAAACTGTCATAAATAAAAAATGAGAGGAAGTTCCAAAATTAGGAAAAAAAATATATATTCAAACTGTTTACAACCACCTTCCTTGTCACACAACTCTTCTTGCTTTACTCTCTGCTTTTGTACATAACTAATATAACAAAAAGTTGAAGCAAATCAGTGATTTCGAACAGCAGTCAATGATTTTAAAAATTTCCCAGGAACTGCCTTACTTTACAGGACTCAGCATATCTTCATTTCAAGAACTTGCAATGAAACCCAGGCGAAAAATATATCTCGCTGAGCAATGCACAGCCTTCTTTTTCCAAGTTACACTTAAAATGATGCATCTTACACAGTAGTTGCTCCTTATTCATCCACCTTATGATTTTACTCTTGTAACCAGAATATTTCCAATACCTGTCTGTATTTGAGTCAACTTTCTGTTTCAAAGACCTGTCTCACGTATTTTACATCAACCAGTCCTACAGAACAGTGAGCCTGGTAACTGCTTAAGTGCACTGTGGTTCATAAAACATAGTAACTCTGTGCTGCACACTGTGATTTTCAATTAGTGTCTGTGGGAGATACTGTTACAACAAATATAACTACAGTTATATTTACCTATACACTACACATCGTAATTCCAAACAAGGCGAGAGATTTGTGGAGGAAAAGAACCTTCCCTCACCTTTTGTGAACCCTCAGCAGTTTTTATTATTTACTCTAAGAGGTGATGATCCCTTATGGCTTCTGAACTTTCACCAGGAAAAACTGTGAATGTCGAGCTGTTGGGTAAACAATTCTAGCTCATTCAGAATACATGTGTCCCTGCTGAACAAACAGATGTATAGATGCAGGAAAGTATTTTAGCTTGGTCTGCAAGTCTTTCTGGCCTTCACAAGGGATTTCATAGAAACAGAACATTCTTTTACAAACAGATCAAAGCCTTATACCTCACAGAGACTTTGAGGGTGTTCCCCATTTGTTACCCTTTTAAAAGGTTAGCAAGTTTTAGCTGAAAACAACTTGGGTCCTCAGGCATCAATTAAGGCAATGGTTAGTAGAAGGAGAAATACTATGACACAGCTACCACAGATCAGAGACAGTCACCATGGCCACAAAAAAAAGACTTTTGCCTAAGGCTGTGCCTAAATTCACAGTACACAAGATGGATTTTGGAGTAATGGTCCTTGAAGGAATAGGTAACTGAAACTGGAAGTTAACTATGGCTGGGAAATGTTTCACAAGTTCATATTTTTAGTTTGTACTGAGAAAGCTGGAACCACAAAGAAAGACTAACATCGAAAGAATTATCTTCTGTCCTTGAAATCCAGTTTAGGTAGACTAAACTGGTTGTAAATGTCAACAACATGTGGTATCAGACTTAACAGAACTTTTAAAATTAAAGTTTTGATCCACTTTAATTTAAATTTTAAATTAATAAATTTTAAAGTGATTGTTCTTGAAAATGACACCAGGGAATTTAAAAAATAATAAAAATTCTCTCTGTGGGTTCTCTTCAAACAGAAAGTGTTACTCCAGCAGCTAGGAAGCTGTAAAAAGAATAGAAATGCATCGCATGTGTTCTGGTGGGTTTATTTACTCATGACAGTCAGCACTTAATCTTCATCATCTGAAGTGTGACATTTGATAGTGGCTGTCAGATTTGGGGTTTGGTTTGAGTTTTATGTTTTGGTTTAAATATTGCCTGTTTCTTTAGAGCCCTGGATATGAGTCTCAAACAGCTTTAAGAAACACAGTATGTTTTGCGTGAGTGATAAGTTTGTTGGGGGGTTTATTCACTGCCATTCTAACAGGCATATCCAGTGTTTCTGAAACACCTACAGCTGAAACTACTGTTTTGCTAAGTTGAACTGAAAGGCTTCCTAGTTTTCTGCAAAATTATAGTGATCAGCTGTTAAATAAGGAAAGTCATTATCAAATCTCTAGTTATTTTTATAATTAATTTAGATACCACATAGAAATATTTGAAGTATTACTTCATTCTAACCCTTTTTAAGACGACAAGCAAGTCAGCCCAGGTTCTTCATGTCTAGATGGTTTAGTACTTCAGGGCTCCACAGTCTCTGCTATTCTATCCTCCTGTCAAGTCTATCTGTTCCTAAATTTCTCTTTCTTTTGAGGCATTTCTAGTGCTATTTAGAGATCAATAACTAAACAAATTAAGTAAAGTCTAACCCTTACCTTAAAAGGGAAACTCCTTCACTATTGTGACAAGTAGAGTCATTGTCCAAGAAGTCAGCTTTTGACAATGCTTATGCACTAACCTTCTGATCCTTATTGTACAAAGTTAATGAAAAAATTCCCATAGGCTTCAGTTCAGAGTGCCTATTTCCTTACAGTTGAGAAATACAGTAATTTTGATTTTTAACAGACTTTCAGCAATTATGTGAAAAATTAAGACAGTTTTATGCAATCTGCATCCTAATTTGTTCTGCGCACACACTGAATTTCAAGCTGTGAAATTTCTTTCAATATTTACATCCTTTAATATAATGTAAAATCATCAAATATTCATCATCTTAAATATTAGAACCTAGCTCCATTGAATTAATTATAACTGCATAAACATTTCTAGAAAACATGGTTGTTTAATTACCATTGACAACATTATCATTACTTAATTATTATTGTGCAAAGATATTGCAGCAGATTACAAATAAAATTATGGGTGCTGATTTAAGCAGAGAAGTTTGCTATCTTCTTTTTTAATCACTGCCATCAAGATAAAGATGAGAAAATCTGGTAAGACATCAGGGATTCAAACTTACAGCTAACCCAGGTGTTACTCATTATTTCCAAGCTGCATTGAGATGAAAACTGTTATACAAACTAATAAAATCTCTAGTAAGAATAAAAGTCTCCATTCTACTAATATAAGTTTGGGTTTCGGCTTTCCAAGGATAAACACAAACAAATAAATTTAAACTGCACGAGTAGTGAGATAATTCATATATTTACATTTAACTGTGATACACGAAAGCAAGAGTATAGTGCAATTTTAGTCAGTGGAATGATCCAATTTATTAGCAACTTGTTTAATATCAAGTAACTGTAGCAGAAAAAATACTTAATTCTTATCTATTTTTCTAAAATTATTTTGCTAAATATGCTATGTATAAAAAAAGAGTATTTCCTATAATAGCACATCAAATAATTTTTTCCCTCCTATGAATTTCCATCATCATAAGCAAGAGGCTGTTTTCCAAAGTAATACTGTTTCTTGATAATAGCAAAAGGAAATGATAATCAGTACTGAAATTCAGACCTGAAAACCTCACCAATTTTTAGACTGTTAGCTTTGTTATCAAATAAATTAATTGTTCTTCAGAACTGTGACATAAAATGCCTTCCTTTAAAAGAAATTCCTGCTGATTAATTTCTGCAAATGTAAATGCATTTATGTGATAAATATAGCTCCTCACTAATCTCTAGTGATAGTTTAGTCAAGGTCGTTAATTGATGAGAAGCTAGAAACAATCATAAAGTTTTAATAAGTACAGTTTGAGTCCACACTTCCATCAAGCTAAGGCTGTCACAACTGCATTTACTGTTTGTTTACATCACTTTTGTGAAACATCACGTTCAATAAACAATTTACTGGCACTTTGTGCCTGGCTCCATCAAAAAAAAAAAAAAAATCAGATTTGCACCTAGAAATATGTACACTATATTAACAGAAACTGTTCTAATACATTCAGAAGTGATAGCTCAAGTATTTTATGCTGCTATTTTAGACTTTAAAATGCAGAGAAGAATATTAATTTAAATATTTATTCTGCATCTATTTTTTCCCTTGCAGGACGTTAAAATAGGAGTGGATTAAGGAATCTGTAAAACACTAAAGCACTTTAATATATATTAGCAGCAAAAACCAATAGAAAAATTCCTGGAATACAAATTCTTTAAAAAAAGAAAACATAACCCAAACAAAGAGAAAGAAAGAAAAAACAACAGCAAAATAAAAATAATTTAAAAAACAAACACCCCCCCAAAACAAATCAACAAAACAAAACCCAAACATCTAAAGAGAAGCAAAGCTGAAGCTATGCAAGTTCTTTTCCTTCTACATTGTTATGAAAAGAAACACACACACATTTCTCACAAAACATGCATACACATAATTCACGTACAAATATAGTGCTTATTGACAACTTAAATGAGGTCTTTAATATGATCATGTTTCCAGTTTAGACATCAAATGCTTCTTTTTCTGGGATACTACTTGCAATTACTTGAAGAATAGCACATAGAAAGAGCCAAATTACTTGCTGAACAACTGAGTAATAAAGCACAAATTGTAAGTATCCTAAGTGTTCTTGCAGATTTAAATCTTTCTGACAAGCCCTATAGAAGCAAGAAGAACATTTGTGCAAATTCATTTAAGTCCCCTAAAAGCCTTCTGCTCTATTCTTCTGGAGTAAAACTTGTGAGGTGAATTTAAATACATGCATTTTTTGGAACTCCTGGTTGGGTTTTTTTCTTCCAAGGATATAGCAGCTGCATCTAAAAAAGCAGGAGAGAATGAAAAGCCTGACAAAATACATAACCAAATTAGATTAATATTATGAAGTTATATAGTAAAGAAATAGTTATGTCATGAAAATAAATATTTCCCTGGTAATGCACTAATGATCTGTTTCAAGTCTGAGAGCACTTGCACTCAGATGACAATTTTAAAAGCTGCCAAGTATGTTTAGCTATAAAATTGTTACCAAAAACAAACTGTGTGACTATGTTCATCATTAGCACTAACAAATTACCCTTTCTTGAGAATATTAGAGAAGGTGCTTATTCTACTGATGGCTAATGTGCTGACAGTTATCAACAGACATTAAGTGCTTGTTCAATAAAATCCTTTTTCTTCTTTTTTTTATGCTTTCAATGTACCTGAAAAATGTAAATACAGTTTGGGGAGTACAAGGAGGTCTGCCTGCCTTCCCTTCTGCGACCAAAATAATGGCACAGTTTAATTACTGAAAGTAAGTCCCTTATCCCAGATTAAACCCATTCAAATAGTCCATTCTGGAAATACAAATTGCATCCTGGCTGTAAAAGCAGTTGCGCAGGTGACTGACCATATCACAATACCACATTGTCCCTTTATGAAATCTGAGCATTGTCCTGGGTTTTGGTGGTTTTGTTGAGTTCGGTTTTGTTTTGTTTGGAGTTTTGGGGTTTTTTTTGGGGGGGAGGGTAGGTGTTGTGGGGGAGGGGTGGGATTTATGTGCCTCCCTCCCCTTTTTTAAACCATAGCTTTTATGACAGAGACATGAAAGTACAGGCTACTTAGAAAAAAGTCCATAGCTTTACCTACCAGACTGACAAACAGGCATGTGCAAGCCTGAATCACAGAAGTAAATATGAAGGTAAAACAGCATTGCAAAGGTAACACCCAATAGATTGGGTTGCAACAGCAGGACTTAATATATCTTTAAATGTTTTCATTAAACACATTCCCTTTCTAACTCATCAGCTTCCTTGGGCAGATGTTCTCATTCAAATGCTACAAGACAAAGTTCTGTTTTCTAACCTAACCCTGTATGGAACAGCTGGGCAGCCATAAGGCACATGGGCCTCAAATGGTGCCAATTAATCTCCATGTGTGTTCAAGCTAACACAGTACATTTGGCTACTGGGTCATCAGTAATTAGGTTCCCCCTGACGTATTAGCTACCAATTAAAATAAAACCTTCACAACCCTAAAAGGCCACATATTACTGTACATCAAAATATTCTGGTTTTGTAAAAATTATATAAAAGACATTTTATCAAAGTTCCCTTCAATACAAATGCTGAACAACTCCTTTGTTGAGCGCCAACATGAAAGTTACTCAAACTTTTTCTCGTTGGGATAGTAAAAACCAGGAATGTGAGAGCTGGCATTCATACAGGTTGTGTGCCAGCTCCTAAGGTTCGCTGGTATGATTTGCCCTATAAAGACACTTCTGTTCACTGACTGCAAAGAAACATAACAGTACTAAACTTCAGGCCTTCAAACTCATCTTTGTTAGATGCCTGAAAATGATAGTAGACACCCCAGAACATTAAATATTCAGTGTCACCATATTAACATTAATGTGTGAGTCTTCATCCAGAGCATGCATAAAACTATAGTCTCCAGACTTGGAAGAAATAAAAAAGATCATCCCTGCTGAATCTGAGGTCACCTCATCTTTAAGCATCTGAAGAAACGCAAACCCCCTATGAGAAACAGATGGCAGGACAGGAAATTAAACTCTGACTTTCATGTAGGTTACATCATAGGCACTGGACAAATTTGCTATGAAAAAAGTAATTATGAACGAAAATTTACTGCATTAAAAGTCTCCCTGTAATTAGCACTGAGGAGAAAAAAAAGAACAATAAAAACCCCAACCAACCAGATGTCCCCCTCACTCCACAAGCAAACACTAACTTACGAAGATCACCTCAAAAAACTATAGAGTATTCCAGGTGTTTATCCTTCACAAAGCTCTCACAGAATCCTGCACATCATCTACGTGCCTCTGTTCTTTAAAGACAATATAATTAAATAAGATATTGACTACCTGCCTACCATGGTTGATTAATTTCTGATTAACACTGTTGCTCTTAAGAAATCAAAAGTGGTCTTTAAAAGGCTAAAAGCTAAGCAGGAATAACAGTTACTCAGTGCAAAAAGTTACTTCATTTCTTTTTTAAAAAACCCCAACACTATGGCCTGAAAGAGAGAAAGGGTAGGGCCTTAACACTGATGATGAGATTTTGCATCGCATCAACATCCAAAGTTTAAAGAAGTTAACTCTTGTGAAAGTCTCTATTACTATAGAAGTTCCTATCAATCTGCTGCTTATGGACATTCACACAATTACCCAAGATATACCATAGAAATCTGTTAAGTCTGAAATGGTGCTATTTCTATTAAAAACTCAAAGGAAACCCTGAACATGAGCTGTCAGTTGAAATCACTTTCTCCTGCAGTTTTCATGTGGAATTTCAAGTTTAGGTGTACCCGAGAATCAGAACCATGTTGAAAGCCTTGGCAGAATACTATTTCAGTGTTGTTTAAGTCTTAGAAAACATCTAATATTGAAACAACTCTATGAAAAGCTGTCATTTGAGTTTACCAAAACTATAGGCTCTAATTCTGCTTGTCATTGCAATGTGACAAGCATAATTCCACAGTTTTTTAGACAAAAGCTAGGGATAGCAGTCAGCTATAAATTAAGGATGAGTTAGACTTTAGTGTTTGGGTCTGGTTCAAATAAGCTTAAAAAAGAACTGGTTACTTATTTCAGCTCTTAAGTGAAACGTATTTAAACATACCCAAGGCTGAAATATTTTACTATGCCTATTACAAAACTAAAAGCCTTTTGCAAAATGTTATGCGCTTTTTTTATGCTAGCATTACAGTCTGTTGGTAGGAATAGCAATAAACACTGCATGAACACCTTGAGCAGGGGAAGTCCCATCACTTGCCATTGCCATTACCATATCCTCTCCTGGGAAGCAACAAGAGCTACTCACAGCACTGCAGACAGCATATGTGCAAGTGGCCGTTCCCTGAACTTGCTTCCCACTTTCTGGAGAGCTCAGCCAGCAATACCTAATTTCACACAAGCATAGAAACCAGTATCTCCAGAAATACAACAAAGCTGCTCTAAGAAGTCCCTGTGCACTGCAGTTCCCTACTAGCATACTGACAGAAATACACGAACAAATTTCAGCGTCAGTCCTCCATGAGGAACAGGGCTACTCAAGCTTTACAGTGCTTTAACAAGCTGCTTGCATTTTCAGGACTTTATTATTGTATTACAATGTAGTATATGTTACCAAACACAAATTCTTATTCAGAATCCTGAGGACTGGAAAAGTCTATACAATACTTAAATAACAGCAGTACAACTATGACACAAGTTAGGACCTAGGCACAGATTCTGAAATATCCCTGCAGATGAGCACTGTAGTAAAAGTTTCATAAACACCTAGACACATTTTTTTTTACTTATTGTAGTGGGAGTTTTAGATTTTCTAACGTATTTTAACAGACCACATCCTTATTTCTAAGTGCCTAAAAAATACCATATGAAACAGCATCATGGACCTAGTTCTACCATACTCACTACTGGTAGGTAAATGATGCTACCAGTTTTAGTGTGCTCTAAACCTTAAGTTCAATGTTACAGTGCCCAAAAAGAAAGGGCAGGGTGGGGAGTGGGGGCTGTGTGTGTTAACCTTAAAAGCATAAGCTATTTCAATTCTGCCTGTGAGGACAGAAACATTAGGGTATTCATTTACTCCTAAAGCAATACTTGTATTTGTTCTCTCTATAACTGAAAAATATATTCACTTGAAAGGCAAGGTAAAAGTAAATGTCATGGTTTAAACCCAGTCAGGTAACTCGTTCAATCACTCCCCCCCTTCTTTCCCTCCCCCTACTCCCGGAGGGACGGAGAGGAGAATCGAAACAAATGCAACTCCCACAGGTTGAGATAAGAACAGTTTAGTAACTAAGGTATAACAAAAATCACTGCTGATGCCACCAATAATAATAATGATAAAGGAAATAACAAGGGAAGAGAATACATCTCACCACCAGCGAACCAATAACTCGCCCCCCAAGCCCGATCAAGCACCGACCCATACCTCCTCCAACCCTGCCTTCTCCCAGCCCTTCCAGCTCACTCCCAGTTACATCCTGGGCATGACGTGCTGTGGTATGGAATAGCTCTTTGGTCAGTTTGGGTCAGGTGTCCTGTCTCTGCTTCCTCCTGGCTTTCCCTCCTCCCTAGCAGAGCATGATGCTCACAAAGTCCTTGGCTGTTATCAGCTCTGTTCCCAAGCCGAAAGTCAAAACACTGCACCGCACCAGCTACCAAGGAGGAGCAAAATGACTGCTACTGCTGAAACCAGGACAGTAAAAAAAAAAAAAAAAAAAAACCAAACAAAGCACAAATAAGATGATAGGTTACAAACAAAATTCAGGAAGTTCAGAAGGAAACTAAGTCAGAATGCAGTTTTCATTACCAAAGAGTTTGATCCAAAATTTATCTCAAAATAGACAAATCTACAATGTCCATTTAAGAAAAGAGAGGAAAAAAATGAATCACTAATTAGTTTTGACTCATTCTACTGAGAATTTTAAAAGTGGGAATCCACCAAAATGCAGTTCAAAAGGTCCCTAGATTCTCACAAGAAAAGTCAATGAAATTGGCCTAATTTACAAAGCGTGAATAAAATTACTTTTCCTTAATGGTAGAAGGAAACATTGTTTTAGAAAATGGACAAGTACTTTTTGACACAATCAAAGTGTCTATTGGAAGATTAAATCCCCCTTCAATTCTTGAGACCATTGGCACCTTTTATTCTAACTAAAGCACCTGAAATGATCACAGAATAGATTGGGTTGGAAGGGACCTTAAAGACTATCTAGTTCCAACCCCCTTACCATGGGCAGGGACACCATCTACTAGATGAGGTTTCTCAAAACCCCATACAACCTGGCCTTGTACACTGTCAGAGATGTCAAAACCTTTCTAAAGTTTTTGCTAACAATACAATGAGAATTCCAGTAAAAATGCCAAATACCAATTTTAAAAGCTCATCTTCAGATCACCGTTGATATTTCTTGGAGAACATCTTTTTTCTGCATAACTGAACCTTCTATTGATAACAATGAAAATCTTCTTAAGACAACAATATGAATCATGCTTCAGAATGGCTGTGCAGCAAACTCATTTGCTGATGTTACCTTCATTTCCCTTTCACAAATAGTATCGTACTTTGAAAAAAAAAAGGAAGAAAAAGAAAGAAAGATTGACTATATACCCTGGAAGTACAAAATGTAGACTTTTGAAAAGAGAACGGAGTATTATACAAGTTGGAATTAACAGCAGATGTGTACCATATAGTCTGTATATACGCTCTTGGGTGGCTTCCTTCTTAAGAAACTATTGAAAGGAAGTATTAAGAGTACTACCTCACAATTAGGACATCATCTCCATACAGCATTTGAGAATTGATCACGTGTGAAGTAATTTCAAGCTGAATTATCTTGTGTTGACATTTCAGATATATATTCACTAAAGCACACAATAAAATTTTAATGCAAGCTTTCTGTCATCTTTCACTTTCTGCTGCACATCAGTCATCTGAAGGTAGTGCCTCCTCCTTTAGGAGTTTATCCCTCCTAAATGACTCTTCCCACAATCTTGTGTAGACTTCAAAGCCTCCTCCCGTTCACTTTCTTAGCTTTCCTGAAGAACGTAACCTAACAGGTAATAAATTTTAATGGGCCTTCAGAGATACTATGGCACTGCTAAGCTAACGCAACTCAACAGATAAAGTGAGTCTATGTGAGGTTCACGACATAGCTTCACAGTGGATGAAGATTTTTCTTCAATGAAAGAAAATGTAAAGTTAACAGAGGCAAGAAAAATGTGATTAGGAGACAGATTTCTTCCTACAGGTACTTGATTTCACAGCAGTTGGTCTCAGAGATGCTCAGTAAAACTGCACTTGAAATAATATAATCCCTAAAGATCCATACTGGACTGCTAGGCAGCATGTCTTGAAAGAATGAAAATAGCAGTCCTGTTAAATTTGTTTCTCATACACAGAAAGAACATTCTTGGAGATTAAATCTTTATTATCTTGACAGAATATGTGAAAAGGGGAGATATTTGTTAAACCAGTGACATACTGTAAGACTGCAGCTCAGATTTATGCTTTTGTCTAAGTAGCGGTTACACAAAAGCAGGACTGAAGAGACTCTTTTGTCTCGTTATGTAACGTTATGTAATCTATGTAATTATGCCTTTTTTGCAATTTATTCTCAGACTATATCTTTACAGTATTTCAGTCTAAGTACAATATAATCTTGCTCATTAGAGCAATAACAACACTTCCAGTAAACAGCACCCAAGGCCACTGTCAGAGAGGACAAAATACAGGCATTGCTAGGAAAATGGGATATTGTTTCAGTAAAGCTGAAGTCACTTCAAAACAAGTTTCTTGGTAGATTGGTAAATCAACACCATTTTACAGAACTGATATTATTCCATTAAGAATGGCAGTGGGGGGTGGTGGTATGTCCTCTGTTATACAGTCTCCTAGGATTCACTGGGGCTAAATATTGGTACAATGGAAGAACAGATATGCTGCGATACAGACCCAGGGAAGGTAAAAAGTCCCTTAAAAGGAGTTATACACACTTTTGCCTATAAAAAACACAAGCTCAACCAGTGCAAAAAATCCAATGGATTTTATCTAATAGGATGGCACGTTTTGAGAAAGCCTAAGACTGGAAATTGGAAGTTTCTGTTCCTAATTCTATTTCTGGCTCTTCAGAAAGTACAGAAAGTTAATCTGACCTCTCCGGTTCTGATATCCTTTTGGGGAAAAAAAAATAAATAATTTTTTTTAAGTATCTCTGGAAAGCAGTTTAAGATGAGCAGTTTGAAAATAGTCCTATAAAATCTAGATAGTCTTCATTTTGAAAAGAACTGGTCATTAGATGGGGCCACATCTCTGGAGTATTGTGTCCAGTTATAGGCTCCACGGTTCAACAAAGACAAGGGATTACTGGAGAGGGTTCCTCTCTAATGAGGAAAGTCTGGGAGAACTGGGCCTCTTTAGCCTGGAGAAGACAATTTAGAGCACAAATTAAGTCTGTGCTAACAACCTCTTTGCAACTCTGCATATACACTCTGGTTTCCCTGGCAGGGTTTCATGGGGGAGTGGGTGGCATAAGAACAGCTTTGCCAAATTAACCACTTCAGTGATGTCCTTTCTTGGCAGCTTTCCACTGTGTATTTTATCCTTCAGGGGAATCTGCTCAGAAGCATCAACAAATTGGCACTCCTGTTAATTGAGCTCAGTCTGAAAAGCTTATTTTTATTTTTTAAGAGAATGATTACAATCAATGCATATTCTGCCTTGCAAGTACACTTACGCAGCAGTGGCAGGATCTCCACTGCCACCCCCAGCACCTTGCAGGATCCTTACTTAAAAAGATAACATACCCTTTATAAGGTGCATATGACACTTCTGAATGACATGCATTGAGAATCAATTTTTATAGATTATCATTTGTTAGTTCCTCCTCACTCACCCCTTCCTCCATGGAGTGAGAAATCATCAAGGAGACATATGATGAACCATACAGGAAGCAACTGCCAAAGTGTTTCAGTGTGAATCTGACAGTTCAGAAAGTGGAAAATCCTTTATACATTTCTCATGTAGGAAAAACTAGTGCATGCAGATTAGAGTGCCCCAGTTTCTTTGCAGAGGAAGTTCTTTTCAACCACCTTTTCTTTTTCCGAATTAGGTACTGCTTTTCTCACTAGCACAAAATCCTAAATTCAAACATGATTTTTAAAAGGATTTTTGTTCAGCAGCTAAATATAAGGATGCTATGCTCATTTGATACTACAAAATTATGTGCTCCCTTTTCATTCTGAACTCTATGTCTGCTTCCACTCTGTTACATAGATAAACCCTTAATTTCCCTTTAAAATCTCTTTTTTTTTTCAATATGACCAAATGCTGAGCTGCATGAAGCAGCAATGATGCTGGCACTGAGAAAACAGACACAAATACAGCATCTATCTTAAAGAAAAGGCAAGAGAAGTAAAATGACGCAAGAAGGTGATCAATGAAGATGACTGAAACTTAAAATATCTCTGCATCACAACACAATCTAATATCTAAACAGAGAAAGAAAAATATACTTTGCAGAACACACACTTGAACTTGCTTCAAGGAGGATATTTTTGGTTTGCTGCTTTTGCACCTTATATACAACCCTCTATAAAAAGGAAAACAATTATCAAGGATCAGCAAGGGCAGGTTGTTTTGTAAGGGAAAACTGAGGCATGAATGATAAGTCACAGCAAAGGAGGCAGGGCTGTGCCCTCAGCAGCTCAGGTGCAGTCCTGCAGGAGCCAAGCAAGGCACACAGGGCAGATCCAGCAATGCTCACCAGGTTCTGCCAACTGTCCGGACTGTCTGGCACGTCTGCAGTGATGGAGCAGGTCTGGGTCAGAATCCATATGAGAATCAGGGGGGTACAAGACTGGGCGTAGTCATACCTGCAGCATAGCTCAGGCAGAGACAAAAAAGCAAGAATCAGAGCTTTAAAAGCTGCCATGTTAAAAAACGGGCATGTCCTTTCTGAGGATCCTCAAGGCTGCAGAGTTGTGCCATATCAAAGGTGGCCTAGATCCCCACAGGAGGGCTTGTGCTCTGAACTTGCCAGACAACAGCATTTTGTAGGGAAAAAGTGAGTTAGAGTCACAAGGGATAAGATGAATCCCATTTTTGTTAGCAACCTGCAGTGTATTTCTGAAGCAAGTTTCTTCACTTTTTTTTTGTTTCTTCTACCTCTTCTTGCATGTTAAATCACACCCTATCTCATTCAGGGATCCCTTACATTCCTATCTGCATGACTCAGTTATAATGAAGTCAGGTGATATACCACAAGCAATAACGATAACCGTTTCCTCCCCCTGCTGTAAATCTTAAGACAGGAAGGGTTCACATTCAAGAGTGCAACTCAAATAAAAAAAGATGCAATTTCACCATATGTTTGGAAGAATCCTTATGAGTTTAGTTACTCCAAGATGAACTTCGTGCATGTGAAAAATTCAAATCTCCAGAGAACAAAGATCATCAACAGTTTCAAATAAAGTTTCCTAATTATCAGAGTACAAAGACAAGGTCAGGTCTGTTGTGCACATAACTTTTCTTCTCAAGGACGCAAGAAACAAAATGAAACATAAAAAAAAAAATCTACTTCTGCCCTGAAAATCAACAGAAAGAAATTCTACCTGCAGGGTAAATCTTCCAGAAAACAGCTGGCACCATACTCAGAAACTAAAATAAAATTTGCCTGTAACTACAACAGTGCTAAAAAAATTCTCTAACATGGATTAATATTAAACATGTAAAAATCCCTAGTTTTCAGTTCACACAAACAGCAATGGAAAAGTGTTCTTAAAAGAACCACTAATATGTTTGAGGAAAGGAGGCTGCAAAGAGCAAGCACAGTCTGCCTCTCTCCAAGTAGTCAGCTTTTAGTACTTTTCCATCTATTCTAAAAGCCAGGAATCACCTGGGAGAACGATGTATTGATGAAACGCACAAAACCAGATACTTACACATCTGACTGCCTGATGGAAGAGGAAAATGATTAAGAAAATCTCAAGAGGACAAGATCACAGATGTGAAGAAACGATCCTGATAGTTTCAGATGAAACAGTTTTGGCACTTAAAATACCCTTTTAGAACTAGAAGCACAGATTTTAAAACTAATTGTGACAAAGATAAAACATGATGATCAACTAAGAACATCATGTGATTGATACCCTGTAATTCAATTCATATATTAGCGAAAAATGAGTAAAATAGACTTTAAGTTTAGAGTTTAACTGAGGTGGTTCTACAGCTTCTATCAGCTGTTTCGATATAGGTAACTAAAGACGCCTATTCTATGTGAAACAAAAAAACTTTAAAAATTATTCATTACTATAAGTGTTCTTGTATCATTTCAGTTTGACTGGACAGAAGGAGCTAGGCAAGACTGACTGTGGATTCCAAAGACATCAGCATGTACTGAATTTGAAACAAGTAGCACTTAGAGAATCTCAGCTCTGAACTGAATGGGGGTCAGCACTGGCACAGCTCCAAAAGTTTTAAATTATCTCCAAGTCTTCTTTACATCATTAAAAAGTGTATTGCTTAGGAACAAAACCAGGACATTGGAAAAACAACTCTTTATCATAGATAAAGCAGGAAACATAAAAGCATTTCTTGCAATTGTTCACTTCTTGATTCATTTTCAAAACTGAAGATCAATGTTGTCAGATACTGAGGGACCACAAATAGGCTTCGTAGAAGTAACCTGGGAGCGCATATGTGAAAAATCACACGGTGCTTCTAAAATGTCACTGAGGATCCACTTTGCTTTAATCTTACTGTTCCACTAAGTGACTGTGCAACACTGAGCAGATCCTGTATCAGGTACTGTATGCACAGACACCGAGTCTTTTGTGTCTGTCTTGTTCTTAGAAAAAACAATTTTCTAAGTATAACTGTGAAGATAGGAATTCTGAGTCTGAGAGAAGAAGCATTAGGCTAAGGGAAGATTTTTAAAGACAGATTCTTTTTCTTTCTTGAGGCTAGCAAATGCCTAGAAATATTCTGCTGCTGTCTGGTTAGACAACATAATCAAATGTTCAACATGCAACAAAACATTGCAGGCAAAACATCCCTCTTTTGCCTGAAAATAAGGCTGAGTTTTTCACAAGAAAAATGTTTTCAATATCATTTGTTTCGTCCGTCTTAGTGAACGGTTAAGCCTGTCACTATTTCAAGATCAGACGTACGATTTCAGTCTCAGTAAAATGCATATAAATTATTGGCATAACTGTAGTAATTTTTGGAAGGGCTCCTGGGTTCAGCTTCAGGGTGGGAGGCAGAACGGAATGATAAGAGGGAGACATAGCATCCTCTGGGATATCATAGGTGGCACCTACACTAACTTCTTCCAGCCAGTCCTCAGCTGTTCTGTAACATCAGGCTTCCAGCCACAAGTGGGCAACTCAATCATGTGAAAAGCAGGAGTTCATAAACTAGACAAATAGCTTTGGAGACTCTAGGACTGACCCTGATTCTTTCTATAACTTGATAAAGTTCCACGGATTGTGATCCCATAATGTTCTGTTTCCAGAGCTAGGCAATAAAAGTCAGGTATTACATACCATAATTAAGGATGCTCAGGTACTGAGCGGCTGCACTTTTTATTAGTGTCAATAACATTGGCTGTAAATATTTCCAGCTTAATCCAAATTTTGTCAACTCACACAATAAAAATATCTATTGCAATTGTTGCTGCTAGAAAATCATCAACTGAAATGGTATAAAGTTAAACAAACAAACAAAAAAAAATTAAGTCTTACTGATAGGGCCAGAACGGAAACACAGAGTCATCTGTATGCACTTTTCTACTAGCTTCCACAGGGGTGAAGCAAGGCCACCAACAGATGATGCTCGTCAGTCCCATGTACTTCAGTTCTATAAACTGGGTAAGTAGGGTGTTTTCTTCAGTTGGTTGGTTTTACAAACCAGGATTATACCAAGGCTTTTGAACACTAATCCTACCACAAGGAACAGCCACAAGAATCACACTGACCATCCAACAACCAAAAAATCTAAACAACTTATGGGGGAACACATGGAGGTTTGCTCTGTGTGTGTTTATGTATAGTGTAACAGATGCCAGTAGGGGATATAGCCTGGTTTAAGCATAGCTTCAGACTGCTCTTGTAACCAGTCAGTTGGTAGTAAGTACACAGGAATTCTGCTGAGATTCAAGCTCTTTGGACAAAAACATGCAGTGTTAGCGGCAGAACACAGAAGTCCATCTTCAAATAAGTTATGGATATTCTTAGACCTGTTCACTGATTCCACAGATGATGTATTAACCCCTTAAGCCAAGAGAAGTGTTACCACTTTCAAATGAACTGCAGTTCTCCAAGAAGGTAGGAATAAGCACTGCACTGGGGGTAAACAATGAAAGATTTGCCTGAAAGAATTATTTCTACAATGGTTATCTTCAGGAACTAGATCTGCTAAATATAAGGGGGGGAAAAAGTAACCTTAGACCACTGTAGTGATACTAGACCAGAAAAGGGAAATACTTCCAGATGTGGAAAACATTTAGAGTTTAACCAGATTAAACTTAATCTGGTTAGAATATAACACAATATTAGGTGTCCTCAAAGAGGAGGAGAAATGGGGAGTGGAACTGTGGAAACACTTGCTGGGATATGAACCCAGAAGATGTGGAAGTTATCAATATGGAAATTATCAAGTTGATCAAATATGAGGCTATGGCCAGTTGGAAAGACAAGAGACTGGAGAAGCAGAGAAGCAGCACACAACAATGCAAATATCTCCAGATTAAGAGATTAAGCTCTCTACTCCAGATTAAGAGCTGTGCTCTAGAGTGAGGGCACCATCCCTCTGCACTGTAGCAGATGGAGGACAGCCACGACTTCAGGCTCATGTGCATAATTCATATTCCCATTTTAGCCCAGAAAGATGGGAAACAACTTTGTGAACCTAAAAGATACTAATGCTCATTTTTGAGTACAATCCACAGATGATTGTGATCATTTCAGCAGCCTTCAGAAAACTTAACTGTCATTCGCCTGTTTATGTTTAAGTTCATGGGTATGGTTTATTTTGAAAAAGTTAAGAATTCAAGCAGGAGAAAAAATTTTTTTTGTGATCTTGCATGGACCACAGGACTGTAAACAGGGCTACACCGATCACTGCTTTGTTTACTTCTGATAATAGGGTTTGGACACATTGTTACGGTTAAGGCTAAAACAACAAATACTGAAGACCTATTTGTGAAAAACTGCCTGTTTTCCCTATAACTAGATGTATTGTAAGTCTGTTTAATTTGGAGTAGGAAGTGAAATAGTGATATATGCTTGCTTAACACAGTTGTGTAAAAACAGTAAAACCAGGCTAACAGCATCTGGTCTGCAACTAGTTAAGGAATCAGACTGCTATTGGAGGTAATGCATGAGAATGAACTTTCTGATTTGCAATCAAGAAAAAGAATCCACAAGAGAAGAATCTCAAACAGTTAACAATGCCCAGACTTATTCATCCACAGTCTTCTACTGACATGAACTACAATTAAATTAGCCTGAGATTTTATGAACAGTATGGTTGCATTAGCATTGCTCTGATAGTTTCCGACTCATTTTTTCACACACATGATGAATTTTACTGATCTAAATGCATAAGAAAACTCAAGTTACTTGGTCTTATTACTCCTCAGGCTTTCACAGTAATTGCGTGACTAATTGCAACAATCCTTTTTTTTCTTTTAGAAAAGGTCAAAACCCAAAGATATATTTCCCTAAATATATTTTCCAAACCTATCGCCCTGCTGACTGTACAACTTGCTTTTTTATTCTTTTTTTCGTCCACCTGTGCTCTGAAACATTCTGATGTACAGCATATTTACACATAATCTTTAAAATGGTGCGAAAGTCTGATATTTTTATGTGGAAGGAAATACACTAATCTTTTATGAGAGAATAAATTTAGTGTCCACAGAAACAGCTATAAGTCATTCAAACCCATGAAAAAAATATTCAGTAAGGTGTCTTTGAGAGTACACCCATCTACCTATTTCACATCACAATCTCTATTCTGTCAGAACCTTTCTATTTAGATCTAGGTCCAGGAATTATTAACGTGGAACTAGTAGAGCCATCTGTGAACTACTCCAAATTTCAACTCAGAACAGGTTGCAGTACCTCAGGGAAGTGTTAACAGAGCAGGGAGGGAGTCATTCAGACATCAAGCTTGACTTCATTTCAATCTGACAGCAGCAGAAAGTCACCCTGTCTTTGAATACATACTCTTGAATTTATGCAAAAGCAATACCTTATTACCTGCCCACGCCACTGGTCATATATGTATAAAACACACAAAATAATATCACAGATGTCATTGCTTTAAACAGAGGCCACAGAGGTCCTGAATAAACATGACTTCCTATTAGTCACAGCTAAAAGACAATAATGAGCTACATAGTAAATTCAGTTATAGCAGAAAGAAACAGCCACACGTATTTCGAAGTGGTTGAAAACATGGTATATGGGTGTATTCCTTTTCCTTTAATACCAATGTTCATCAAATTATTTTTTTAAAAACTGTTGGGTTTGTTTTTTTTTTCTAGCTCAAGTTTTTAATCCATTTACTACAAAGAAAAACTTTTCCTCTTTCCTCCTCTTTCAGTCTTGTGCTGCTTATGGGAGCAGCTGCTGGAACACACACGTTGTGTCTGTCCCCTGGGAAAAATAAAGACTAATCTTACAACAAGTGTAGACAGGCTGCAGGGGTCACTTGTGCTGGAGGGAGTCATAGTTGGTTTTTCAATGCCAAGACTTCATTTCTACCATGATGACAAGCTTTTATAAACTTGAGCTTTATATCTTGCCCTCTCTGCTTTCTGTGGTTCATACAGTCATTTGTCATAAGCTAACCTAAAAATAATGTTGTGTGTGGACTCAGTCAGCAAAGAAACAAAATGGCATACTTACTGCAGGAAAAAAAGAGTTTAGACATTGTTAAAAGTTTAAAAACTTCATTTTTCTTTTTGAGAAAGTTTGTGCATTTGCTGAAGACACTCTTCAGTTGTACAGCTGTAGAGATACAATGTGGCCTTGGATGACACAGGTTAAAAAAAGCAGGCAATTTGTTCAGTCATATTTACTCCTTCAGGAGTAATTTACTCCGATGACTATTAATGGAACTGACGCACAACTACATATTTCAGTGTTGATTTCCATAAGACCTTGATGGAAGTTATGCACTTTTCAGGTGGCTGAAAATCCCATCTTCTGGCAATTAGTAGAACTGATTTTAATGTCTACTGAAGACCTACTGAAATTAACTAAAAGACTTTGATCAGCTTTAGATCAGATGCAGCATAGGAGAGAGAACGAGAGATATGTTTAAAAGGGTGGGAGCTTTCATGTATAAGAAAAACTGAAAACAACAGATGACATGAAAACCTCATTTCTCTTTGAAGTCAGTCTGATTCATCAGCCCTGGTGGGCAGAAACTCTTATAAAATTTTAATTTCCTATGCCTTTAAACTTATTCCCTTGGTCTATGCAAAAGTCCATTTGCCCTACACAAAACAGAAGGTAATGAAACCACGATTTCATTTATCAAAATCTTGAAGTACTCACCTAATTATGCATGTTTACTAAGCACAGGATTCTGCCACTACATGCATAACAGAAATAGAAAAGTACATACTTTTTAAAAAATGAAGTACTCGAGCAATTATATTAAAAGCTTACAGTATTTTAAAATTACTCTAGAAATATTAATTACATTTTGAATTGCCTTTCCAATAGAAAATGTAGTCTGTGAGGATGACTGATACAATATTCAGATGATACAACTTAACTCAGAATACCCTTTTCCAGTCCACCTGTTGGCCTTGTGTCTATCTGCCTGACAAGGTCTTTGTGCACAGCTAGTCCATAACACTAAAATCTGTGACATATGAGGATCATTTACCACAAAAAGTAGTCTACAACAGCATTTGTCAACCTGCATGTTGGAAATTTCCTTAGTTCCAAGAGAGAAGTACAATTTCACCCTTGCAGTCATAGTAAACCACTGCTTTTGGAATGCCATATTCATCCAAGCTCTTCTGTAAACAAACATGACACCAGAGAATAAGTGGTGCTTAAAGGGACTACACAAAAGATAGTGTTTGAAACTCAGGGCTGATTACTTTCATTGTCCTCTTCAATAGAACAGACATTCAAACATTTTTTAAAATATGGCTCCAGTAAAAGGTAATGGTTGACTCTGCCAAAACCAGTTGCCTTCTCAGTTGCTGCTTCAAAATAAAATACTACACAGCATTAAATTTAACTCCAGTAGCCATTGTGAGAAGTCTGAAAATTTGTTTGTGACTGAGCAAATTAAACCCTGTTAGGTTGCACTGCTGGTACCCCTGTAGATAACTGGAGGCTAGCCGTTCAGAGAAGACATTTCCTCTCCAGGTTGAACAAGCCCTGTTCTGTAACTCTCACAACAGGGCCTTGGCTTCTGCCCTTATTTTTGTGGCTCTTCATATCTTTTCTGTACTATGGGGCAAAATCTGTTACAGGACACCACAAAAGAGAGCATGGATCCATCTGCTTTACACCCTCCCTTCAGGTATTTCTAATATCACTTCCCTCAGATTGCTGCCTTTTCACTGCAGGATCAATAGGATTCTAATCAATCAGATTATATGACAGGCCCCATACAACTATAATTTCCAGCAAATTAACAAATGCACCAGATAGACAAGTAGCTGAGCAACCAGGTGAAATTTTGTACTTTTGCGCTGAAGCATTCCTTTCTTTTTCCCAAAATTTTAAACGTAAAAAAATTAAGAATTCTACCAATGTGTTTTTGTACTGAACAGCTAATTAACAAAGCCAATTATACTTTACATATAGTGGAAGTATTTGGCATTACCTATAGGGGTGAAAAATAGTCAGAATATTTTTCACCATTTGACATTACCATCTGGTTCTTGTTTAGGTAATACCTACCCTAAGATTTCGGGCATAATAAGAGAAAACATTTTTTCCTCCAGCAGCTCTGCTGGACTTTTACAGAAAGGACTACAAAGCTAGATGAGAATAGTATAAAAATATCTTTGCTCATAATCTCAAGCAAGTAATGTGGAGCAGTCATTAGAATAATGTCTATGCATTATGAGAAGACTGATGAATACTCCATCTGTTGTTCACCAGCAAACTATCTGCCATATCAATGTCTCACAACACCTCACATATCAAACCTCACAACTGGACTAAGTATGCCCTTTTACTCTACACTTTTTATGGAATCACTGGATATCACCATCCTCCATTTTTACAATCAGTGATATAAACCCAACCTGCATGTTGGGTTTATACCAGTGATATAAACTCCAATGATAGGAGAAGCCACAAATCTGAATCACTGCAATGACAAGAATGAAATTTCTCTATAGCTTACTAGGATGAATACTGAAGTAAATCCCCTTTAAATGACAGTAATACCAGCATGCACTTTGACCTGGTTTTCAAAAGAAGTAGAAAAGAACTGCAAATGGAAGGTGGATTCCTAATCTCTTAGAATCCTTTGGAAATCTGAGTTTGTTTTCTCTATAAACGAGCCAATATATGAAGCAATTTCTATCAATATCGGTCAAAGGCACGCAACTGAAACATCTAATTTCTTTTGAATAACATTCTGCTTAAACTCCTGAATTAGAGTACTTTGCCATACAGCTTGTACAGAGTTTCTTTTTCTCTTTTTGATAAGTGGAGAAGTGATTAATACAGGGTGATTTATCATACACTGATTCTTTCAACATGATATAAACTGGTGTGAATATTTGTTTGAACCAAATTAGTTCCTACATTTACTAAAACACAGTAACCATTACTACGGGATCAAATAGATATTGCTAATATAGAAAGTAATCAGCCAGTGCTTTGTTGTAGATTTAACATGCTCAGAAGAATATTCTACTGTTCATGTCACCACTAAACACCTCCAGCTGCTTTGTAGCTGCTCAAAGCAGAAGACCATCAAAAGCTATTCTAAACTTTCTCAGGGCATGTGTCTTGTCATGAGAAGCGTCAAAGGTCAAAACCACTATAACAGGGAAGTGTAATTTGCAGTGTCACGGGCATTTTCTTCTTCATCAATAATGCCACTACTCTCACATACATTCTGACCACAGGCTTAGTATATGACACCCAGTTTAAAACAGGATGTTTCACCTTCACTTAGCTACCGTTATCACTACTCACGTAGCACGGATTTCCATACAAGATAATTTAACCCTCACTTCTGTGACTGCAATGAAAACCTACTCTTAATCCGCCAAAAAGTATAGATACACCGTTTCAGTTTCTTTACTTCCAAGAATCACACTGATTTCTTTTAACTCATTAAAGCCCACTGCCAGAGAAAGTCAGACTTTCTTTCTGCAAAAAATAAAGAACAGTTGTGATCATGAAATTTAACGTGGAGTTTTAAGAGATGAAAATAGGGTAAAAACGAAGCTTTACTGCACCATAATTATTTTAGTTCTTCACTGCAAACACAATTGGTAAAAAAATTAAAACACATCCACTTTGCAAGGAGCTGACAAGATTAAATTTTACCAACTCATTCCTTCACAAATACTAAGTTCCTTCCACCTATCAGACAGTGTCTTGATCTTCATTAAGAAGAAATTAAAGGATCTTAAGATATCTTCATGGTACAAACATGTTTTGCTTTCAGCACCAGGCAGCTTGTACCATTAAAATGCTGTATTCTGCCAGTACTGTAACTGTATTCACATAAAGATAAGTATAGAAATAGCATATTGAGCATAGCAGCAGCTCAACATTCCCTGAAAACAAGGTCATACAGGTACTTGCAAGAAAAATCTTTTGTCATTTCTCAGAAGAAATATTATCATAACAACAGGAGATTTATGGAAAGAAAATATTGACTAAATCAATCATACATATAATGATTGACTAAAAGAGTCAACTACTTTTTTCTTCATATGCTCCATCATATTCATAAATAGTATATCCGTTGCTGTATGAGTAACATCATACAATACAAAGAAGCCTTTCACTGGGGACAAAAACCTGATATTTGGGATTATCTGAACTCCTTTCCATCTTACTCATGCCATATAAATCAGTCGTAGTTAAGCTAACCACCTACAAATCACTTTTTACTGTTCATTAATTTAAACACCCGCAATATGAGACAGTTAAAAAATTTCGCCTTCTAAAAAAGAGGAAAAAAAGAAAAAATGAGCAGATGTAACTATATGTCAGATAATTCCAGTGAAAGTAAATAATAACTTATTTATTTCATTAATTTATTATTTATATTGTTTTCCTGACCATGGTACCTCTTGCACAGAATGCAGCAATGGCTCTAGCCTCTGCCCCAGGTCAGGCCACATTGCTGCAGCTGCATAAACCTTGGAGAAAGCAAGCCAAGAGTAAGATCAGAACAAGACCTGGCCTCCACCTATAACTGAGTCACTGACCCTTGCTGAACCAATCTCCTTTTGCACATGGGAAACATTCCTGAATTTTTTCATGTTATCAGTAGAGATATGTATATGTTTATAAAACCTGAATTTAAATGCCTTTTGTTTGGTTAGTTGGTTTTTTTTGAGTTGGTTTTTTTTTTTGGTGTGTGGGGCTTTTTTTTTGTGCATGTGTGTTTTTTGGTTCCTGGTTTTTTTTTTTTAACTATCTAAGGAAAATGTCCCATATTATTAACCAGAAAATTGAGACTTAGTAAAATGCATTACTAGCCTACATTAACACAGAAAGTTGTAAAATAGTTTAAATAGTGTAAATGTGTAAATAGATTCAAATACACTAATCCTCTATCATGTCCCTCACTAAAGTAAGTGGATTGGGGCTGACCATGTCAATTAACCACAGGTTTTCACATACCTACCACAGTAGCTTGTCAGAATTCTCACAAGAATTTCCTCTACACAAAGAAACTGCAAACTGAAGCATCATAAAACACCTTCTCTGCAAGTCTTTACAAACCATGAGGTAGGTGTACATGTATTTATCTCTATGCAAGCAGTAAGTAAAGTGCTTGCATGTCAGCTTGCTTGCAATGTCAGCTCATAAAACTAGTTAAATAGGAAATTAATTTGGCTGACATTTGTAGTGAGTTGACCTAATATTAGTACATATGTTCTTGTGTACACTCCTTCTCCAGAAAGGAGCCCATTTGCCATTCCAGTCCTGAGAACAAAGATTTACATCCTGAGTCTCTTTTTTTTCATCTGTCATCCAGTTCTCTAGACACATACAAAAATGTAGGCAACACCACTTTAACTAGTTGGTTTAACACTAATTGCAGTTATATAATATGGTTGCTAACTGATAATCCATGGTTAACTCCTGTGGTTGAGGTTACTGTTTAAAAAATATTAGAGAGGCAGCTTTTGCCTTTAAATTACTCTATTTCTGGTAGTCAGCAGGGTGTTACGTCAATGCATGCTCATCAAATAGAGGTTTTGATCCAGTCTCTTCTGGTTTCAGTGATCCCATCTGCATCACTTAGGCTAATAATTCACAGCCATTTTACAAAATAATTGTAACTGGTAAATTACAGACATTTAAAAGTATAGTAAAAAACTAACAGGTAAGTACTCTCATCATCAAACGGATTGTAATTTACTATATCAATGGAACAAACAGAACATTACTGTGGAAAAAAGAATTAAAGCTATGGCCTGCTGTTCTTGTTCTGCAGTGCTTGATTTCGAAGATGACACTCTTCATCCTCACACATTTTCCATCCATTATATAGTTGAATTATTTTAATTCCATCTTGCTGCATTATATGTGTGTGTTAGGTGAAGTAATTATAATGGAAAGTAGACAGCAATAAATGAGGACTAAAGGCACATAATTTTCAGTGTGTACAAAGATACAAACCAAAGATGTTTACTTAATTTTATCAAAGCAATATCTCTGGAAATTAAAACTTTAATGAAAGCAATAACTGAAGCATAAGCAAAACAATATTAAAGCCCCAACATAATTTTTCATTATATTAAAGGTTTAAAGCTGTTTTCCTTTTTTAATTCTACAGTGCACTCAAAGGAAGTTACTGGGTTCTAATATTATTATTCAGTTGTACATACTTAGAGTATCTACACATACAGTGTCACTGGGGAGTAATGCAAGCAACAAACTATAAAAACTCAAAAATCATCAGTACAGAATACACGAGAGATTTTAATAACTGGAATGAGACTTTTCGTTATTAATGATATGCATCAAAAGCAATGCTGCTGATTCCCAAAATAAGAGCATTAAGATTCATTTCATAACTACTAGGAAGTCTCTTTGCAATTTTTCAAATTAAAAACTCTTCATTTTTATAATGAACAATGTGACTTATCAATGATTGTGGTTTTTCAAAGGCTATTATCTCAACATTCAAGATCCACACTTTTGACCCGGAAGCAGCCTGTAATAAACTGGTTATAAAAGAAGAACCAAGAATATACATTACAATTAACCTTTTTATTTCCCATTACTTTGATATGAGTTCACCACTTTAATTGTAGAAACATTAGGCTGAATCCCCAAAAACTAATGAGTTAGAACACCTTGCAAGGTAAATGGAAGTTTTGTTTGTCTTTAATTCATAGCAAACCTAATCTCGAGATGCTCTGTCAAGCCAGAAAAGTTGCCTAGAGATTTCCTAGTCCCCCTTCAAAGAAAAATCCAAACCTTATGTTTCTCAAAAAGGACACTTGACTTCATTAGAATCAAATCAGCAGTAAGTTAAGAGCTTTAATACGTTAATTTATTTTCATATAAATTTCTCATTTAATTTTTCTGTCTTGGAAAAACAAAAAGGACCTGAATTCTGTGCACAGGGGAAAACTACACTGCATGTTTAAAGCAGTAGAAAAAAAAAATAAAAAAACATCATTTCACAAAAATCATGGAATAGTTTGGGCTGGAAAGGACCTTAAAATCACCTAGTTGCAACCCCCCTGACACAGGCAGGGATGCCACACACCAAACCATGTCACCTAAGGCTCTGTCCAACCGGGCCTTGAACACTGCCAGGGATGGAGCATTTACCACTCTTTTTTGGGCAACCCATTCCAGTGCCTCACCACCCTCCCAGTAAAGAACTTCCTCCTTATGTCTAACGTGGACTTCCCCTGTTTAACTTTAAACCCATTACCCCTTGTCCTATCACTACAAAATTTCAATTCCATCATTTAAAAGAATTGCAGGTTATTAAGAAAAAAAAGGCTAAATCCAATATCGTGAACTCCTGTGAATTTAAAGTTATCAAAGAGTACTTTGTGTCCAAAATCAACAGTAGAACATGGCAGTTAGCAGACAACACAGCATAATTCAGTGAGAATTACAAGTGCTTGATAGTAAAATAAAACATAATCTGCTAATTATAGTTTCACATAGGATGAATTAACCCCTCTGTCATAAATGTAAAAATAAGTTTAAGAAATCATTACAAACAAAAAGATATTAAATGAGAGCTCAGAGAGAAGGGAAATAAACAAGCCTGTAAATTTCTCACAGGGACTGAAATCTCTCTATGACATCTCTTCCTAGTCAATCCCACTGATTTCTCAGGCTTAAAGGACTTAATCCAGATCATATGGATCAATGAGCGATGCATGGTTTGTAGTACTTGATTTATTTTGATTCTCTCCAACATAGGTCTCTGCAAAACAAGTTACACATATACGCATTGTGACTTCAAGAGAAGATACTCTTTTCTGGTAATTTGCACTGCTTGGCTCTCTATAGAGAGTTCTAAGAAAGAGATGCTTCAATCTTAACAAGGATGTAATTGGTCTGTTAGTGTTTATATAATTGCTGGTTGAATTTAATTTCTGAAGAGGTTATGAAGAGATGACAGTTTTAACAGTATAACATAGTTTTTAAATGAGCAGTGTAACAGACTCTCAGACTATTCAGCTCTCTTCTGCAGAAAGTACTCTGCTATCGCAATAGACAAGACAATCTCTCAAAACCTGTTAAATGTATTCCTTACATGGACATTCTGAAACTGAAGTATTTGCTTCCCTCAGGATCATTTAATTACTAAAAACACAATAGTATTCAGATCTAAGAATCTCATGTTGTTCAAGGTTTATTAACACTTCAACACCCATTGCATACATCTCTCCGTAAGTCTTTGTAAGCCTATAAAGCTAAAGGGACATTAGTTCAGCCAAATTTTTTGACTGTAAAAGAACCTAAAGTGAAACCATTAAGGACTAATGCAAAATTACGCAAAATACATTATAATCAGTACTACTCCAAGAACTGACCTTAGGCTATTCAGAATATATCGTACTACTAATAAAACCATTAAATTCAGTTCATCTAGCAGTTTTTGTTGATAATATGGTCTACCACACAAAAAGTCTTGTTACATGATGAATTTAATGTAAAAGACATCAACTTGTCTTCCCCCAAATAATTAATTATGTAATCTCATTTACTGACGATGTCCAAAGAATTTAACTTGTGCTTTAAGGGCAATTACATTATCTTATTTTCATCATCAATAATCCAGTTTCTTAGCTGTGCTAAATGACAAGGGCAAAGGACAAATAATTATTCACTTCAGAAGTAGATTACTATGCAGAAAAATGAAGATTTATTTGCATTCTCATGTAAATTCAGTGGGAATTGGTTTTGTTTAATGAATTTGACAGCTTCTACTATCCTTGTTTTGGATCAAAGGGAAGCAAGACATTTTCAGTCTACTGAAAAAGAAATCCTAACTACCTTTTTAAAAGGTGGTGGCAGCTAGTTTAGAGAGTGCTGATAATTTAAGCATAAGTATTAAATTAACCAAGGCAACAATAAGAAATTTTACCTCGTGGCAGGTTTAAGAGAGTGGTGGTTTATCATGTTTTCAAATGGAATCCATTTTACTTTCAGCTAGGACACATAAATCAGATTGGCTGGCTGCCCACAGGTGGTCAATATCAGTCAAATGACAGTTTTAAGAAGTTATACAGCATTACAGAAAACATATGAAGAAAACTATACTTCTTAAAATGGTCTGAAAGTAGAATTCTTCACTGTTTGTTGTGTGCTAAATAAATGCAGGAAGAGAAAAAATAGGAGCAGAGGAAGAATAAGGGATGAAATAAGGAACTGGCCTCAACAGACCAGTGCAGAAATGTCATTAAGTGTTTATAGAATTATTTTCGGGTATATTTACAGATCCTATGAGAAATGTTCAAATTTTCCAAATGAACTTTTAAAAAACATAAATACAAGTCAGGACACATTTTTATTATCTACATTCTCCTCAATCTACTTGAGCAGAGAAAAAGGCAGCAGGCACTTCCTGTCTTTATTTTTGAGACTTTAAATGTTTTAAGAAATGTAGCTTTCTACTATCTTGATTATGTGTTAAGGTACCTTTATGCAACAGTCAAAATTATAGAAAGGATTGATGGAATTGGAAAAATTGGCTACAGACAAATGTGCCTATTCTGGAAATAGTCTAAAATCAGGGTAAACATGGATTTGTGCATTTGCTGAAAAGATTAAAGGGAAATAAATGTTTGTTACCAACACTGTGCGAACTGTTCCATTGAACTTTGCCTTTCTCTTTTTCATACGTTAAGAAGCATTCTAAATTTTATGCAAGGAAGAAGCTGAAGAGTCTGCACTTAGTCTCCAAAATCTACTTCTCCTCCTAGAGATCTCACATCTCAGAAAGAAAGCTGACTAACATCACAATATCCTCATGTTTCCATCGCCACACTTCCCTAGTACAATTCCATAATCTCATAGTAATTCTAGACAGTCCAGGATTATAAAAATATTCAAAAATCACAGCTAAGCATCTCTTACACCATCTTACAACATTAAATCCTGCATAAAAGTTTAATACTTTTGATTAAATAAACCTTTAAGTATTTTTGGTGCAAATATTCAGTGATCTACTACTGAAATTGCAAATCTGAGCAAGTTTATCATTAATCCCAGAAAGACTTAACACTTGTGCTATGGATCTCCTTTACACTTGACGATAATCACTTACAGAAAGCACAGCACTGAAACACAGTCTAATATATACCAGAACTTATTTACAATTCTTGGGCTGGGCCACAGTTTCCTCTGAAGGGGAGAAATTGCTTGTAAAAAACCTTGGTGTTATAGAAATCAAAAACATCTCTGGATTAATAAAATTCTCTTTGACTTCTGCCACTTTTCGGCTAAGATTTAAATGGGATTTATATTCATAAAAGAGAGAAACCTCCAAAACAGGGAAGTACCTTGATTAAACTAAATTGGTTTTATTAATAAACCCTGAAAAGCTTATTCTTAAGACATTTTCAGAAAGCCTTTCTCAAGTACTGAAACTGTCTGAGAATCAGTATATTAGGTGAGCAAGTCCTCCACTAAAGGGAGGCTTGACAAAGCAGCAGAACTGGCCATAGCGCATTCATTTTTATTGTGGCCATCTCATTAACCTAGTTAAATATTGTATTCTAAGTACAGCTGCACTAAGTGAAAAACAATACCCTGATTTTGCTAGATGTGCTTATTTGACTAGGATGGTATTATTTCAATATTATATAAGGTTCAATGAAATGAACAATGAGATCTATAAAACAGCTGCACTGACTTACAGATCTGTGTGGGCTCAAAATACAGATCTACTTAGAGGATGACACTGGGACACATTGTTTTTTTTTATAAATTTGGACATTTGATATTAAAACGAAAATATTATGTTGCCTTCCTAAAACTTGCTCCCCACTTTGAGCACAACTACATTTTTCACGTCTTGGAAACAACTCACCACCAAAATTCTTCTGACAAGATTCCAAACTTACTGCTTCCATTAGTACCATAGGGAAGTGCCTCTCAGTTGCTCAAAACACCTCATAACCCTTTGGTCATTTCAGGCCCCTAGCCCTAAGCTTGGAGGGGTTTTAGTCTGGGGTTTTTTTAAGCTTTCAGTAGCTTTTCTGCCATAGATTAAAAGCTTAATTCAGCCTAGAATATTATTGAAAGCAATTACCTCCACACATTAACTTTACTGGGTGTTGAAGACCTTTTTCTTTTCTTTTAAAATAATATGTTCTCCTTGGAACCAACTGGGAAAACATCTCCATGCATGACTCCCTAAGGCTTTTAAAGCTGCTTTAAAAGCTAGCGTCAGTATCAGACTTAACACTTGGTCTTAAGTCCAAATCAAATTTTAAATGTCTGGAAGTTATTTAGGTATTCGCACATACATCTACAAATCCTGAAAACACTAATCTATATCACTGCTAGGAAATTCAGTGAAATGCATAAATGGCAAAGAAATGTACCTCATACCAGACTAGCCCTCACATGCACTGCATGTGCCCTAGCTACGTAGGTACATGCAAGAAAGACAACCTTCAGTTTTTTCACAAGAAACATACTTGAATGAAAATGTGTTAACCATCACACCCACTTGCTGGTTGCATCCAAGTATCTTCATGTTTAAGTTCTGGAGTTTTGCATAACAGAATCTACATCCAGGGAAATATTAGGATAAAAGAGGGGGCACAGTTTGCAGGTATGGAAATAGCCTCAGTAAAGATCCATGTATTTGTGTTGGTATTGTGTTTTCTGCTAAAGTCATGTTTGCTTGGTCAAGTCATATTTCTTGTTTCCCATCATGGATTATCATGGGTTTTGAGCCCTGTAAGTTACAGGCATTTAAACTCTATGTAATTGCCCAGGGAGGCTGTGAATGCTCCATCACTGGCAGTGTTCAAGGCCAGGTTGGACGAGGCCTTGGGTGATATGATTTAGTGTAAGGTGTCCCTGCCCATGGCCAGGGGGGTTGGAACTAGATGATCTTAAGGTCCTTTCCAACCCTAATTATTCTATGATTCTATAATGGTTATTTTAAAAGCTGTTGAGTGGCAGTTAAGATTTAATCAACTCCAACAAAAAAGAATCTCAGGTTAAAAGGTTCATAGGGGCCCAAAAGAATCACTGGGAACTTGGAAAACACACCAGTCAATGCATGTGGCACTCTGCAACCTCATTTTGACAATGGAGAGACAAGTGATACCATTTACTCATGTAAGTGGTCCTGCAAATGCAAATTATAACTCCACCTTTTTAATAGCAAAGTGTAACTGTTGTTACACTGCAAAATGTTTATACTGCTGATTTGCAGAGTGATGTAGCTAGGTTAACTTTGCTGCGCAAATCTGGTAAACTTCAAACAAACAAACACACTCACACACAGACACACACACACACACAAAACAACACAAAAAAACCCACCAAAACCCAAAAGGTGTGAAATCAATGTCCTTTTCCTTTAAATAATAATAATTAAAAAAAAAAACAAACACATAATTTGTATTCTCAACTAGATGCAGAGTTAACGAAGTAGGTGATTACTGGTTTTGTGAAAATTCACTTTTCTTTTGTTAGCCCCTTAAAAGCTACAGAATATCATATTGTACCTATCAATACAGAATATTATAACATTGTAAAATACACCTCAAAAATGTAGTGGGAATAAACTTCATAACTCAAAAAATAATAATTACTTATGATATGAAGGTTTTAATGCTCACTGCATCTGCTATCAAATGAACTAACTATGAAGACAAAAAATTGAGTGAAAGTAACAGTTCCAAGGCTCTCATGGGTCACTGAGCAAAGCATTCTCAAAACAAGTAACTAAATTTTACACTAATTTCTATAGCTCTGTTTCTGTCAAATCTTTTGCTGTGATGTAGAGCTCATGGAAAAAAAACACCTTTTTACTGTATCACATCAGTAACTTCTCAGAAGACAGAGAGACTACTCAGAATAACAAAGGGCTCCTTGCTGAAGAAGCAAATAATGGTTTCAGATTCAGCCTTCAGCTACCTCAAGTGGATAATTAAATAGAGCCAGTTTTCAGTTTAGCCTAATGTGAAAGCATCAGCCTTTCAGAAAAATAGCATGGCAATCACTTCACACCAACAGTTATACTTCAGTTATCTTCAGGTAGAGGCTACTTTCCCCTTGATCTTGCCCAGGCTTGTATTCTGATACCTCTATATGTGCAGACTTTGGAATCATACACATTTCATAAACATTTTCATCCCTTAGCACAATCAGAAAGCATCTTTTGGATATATTTTTCAAGGTGACAAGCAGGCTGTGGGTATGTATATACAGATGGCGTCCTGGTAAAACTGGCTTTTTAGAGTTAGGGAAAGCACCTACCAATGCTGATGAGGCTTAATATTAACCAGTAATATATATGGATTTACATTACAGACTCCTGAGCAAATATATGTTTTATGGAAAAACATAATTAGGCAGGTTGCTTTTTGTTAACACACAAAATTAAGATGCAAATCCAATAACTATATTAGTTCTATAAGTATTTTGTTATTGGTTTTGGAATTACTGCTGATTCAACACATATTTGAGGTTGTTTTACTTGGTAGATATTTCTATAATAATTATCCTCTTTATTTTCTTTCTGACACATTCTACAATTGCTATTTATGAAAATACAATACGCAATGATTAGGGGAAAAAAAAAAATCACTTCAAAAGGCAAGTTCTGAGAAATACACTCACCTTTAGAAAAATTTAACTGGGGACAAAGTCAGTGGAGCAAAGGTTTATTTACAGCACTGGGTGCATGCCTTCATATCCTGCAAGCACATTTGTGAGTACAGAGTCAAAGTTTCTTATAGTCAAGCCTTTTACATGCTTATAGGAATCTCAGGAAGACAAATCCCACCTCCCGGTGGCTGATGCAATCTTCACTGTCTTCCGTGCATATCCAGGAGGGTCTTTTAAGAGCTAGTTGATAAGAGCTAGTAGTCTTCTTTGATATGAACTTTTGACCTACTTAGCCTCATGCATGTGTCTAAAGCCCTTATACAACTTGTTCTGTTACTTCCAGACTAGATGTTGGTTTGATCAGGTATGACTGCCATATGTCCTATGTCCGGCTGTAAAAGTTCCTTGTTCCTGTTTGTTTCATAGTTTCAGGAGCTTACAATTTTCCTGTCCACCTACATGATTGTGCTTAAGCAGGATACAATGCAAAAACAAAGATAAAGCAAGCTTTTGCTGAAGCATACTATTTATATTGTGACTCAAACCTTACACTTTCAGAATAAACCACTGAATTTTATGTCTTCAGTGAAATATGCTTACGACAAATGAACATACCATGCTGTTACTTGAAGAGCACTTACACATGAGGCTGTGCTGAAAACAGAATTATTTCTCAAATCAGTGTTACATATTATTTCATGTTTCACAGTATTCTAACAATTAAGATTTTTCTATTAACCATCTGCATATTTTCTTCAGCTGTGACTCAATAACAGAACGTTCTGTCTCATGAGTGCCTTTGACTCATCACATGAAGCACAATATATTTACTTAAGAACACTTGTGCTTTAGCACAAGCTGTTAACATAGGATGAAGGCACCTAACCAGAAGAGGCACAAAAAGACTTCAAGCAGGCTGTACCAAGAAATTTAAGATAAGTCTGCAATAATGTATATGAAACTTGGTAATTTTTTACCCGTTCACAATTGAAAGATTTTAAAAAATATTTCCATCATTATTTGGGTTGCTTAGACTATGCACATCTAGAGAGTGGATATTGAATAATGCTCATAAACAGAGAAACATAAGATTTGATTTCAATTTCCCTATTTAATATCACCCAACATGATTCTCTCAAGGCTAGTGTCTTGACTCACTTGAAGATATTGAAGAGTTTCCTTTGTTTCAGAAGACCTGGTTAGTATCATCTACTTTTACCTATTAACAAACATTTTAAGTTAGCAAAGGTAACAAAAACAAGTTTCATAATTTCTCAGATAAGTTACACTGCTTTATCAATAAAAAAAGTCTAGTTACACAGCACTGAGAAGTGCTGCTGGGTTGAGGAACAGCATAATTTGATTTTACTTATGTAAGAGTTAATTCACCACAAAAGACTTAAAATACCATCTTCATCAAGATCTCTCCAGAGAGGACTATAGAGAAAGTGTTTCTTAATAACCAGTGTTCACTGCTTGGCTGATGTTCATTTACTCCCCCCCTCCCCCCTGCTTTTTTTTGACACAGCTGTATCTAATAATTATTAACACCAAGGAATAGCAATTCTTATTACTGTGGATATAGGATCCTAGAAATCTGTGGAAGAAACCACTTGTTATTTTTAGGATATTGAAAACTCCAAACCTCATAAGGCAAATCCCATTCCAGAAATTTATATCTCAAATTCTACCTGGCATTGAACAATGGGCTGAATCCTCCATTTTACAGCTGCTGTCACTTCAGTCAATCACTCAAACTAGTACAGTCTACACAATATTATCTTATTCTTCACATAAGCAACCAGTACTTACAATTAGCCACCTCTATCCTAGCTTCCCCTAGCCTTACTCTGCAAATCTGCCAACATTCTCTATTCCAGTCATTTATAGTGCTTCCTATTTATGACTGAACATCTGGTCCCGAGCTAACTTTTTCAACCAGGTGAAGACTGAGTGAGCTGTAAACAGCTTTAAATTTTCCAGACACAGTGAAAGACTGAAAATGGAATACATTTATACACGGGGCAATAGAGAATTCAGAAGCATTTCTTTATAATCTGATCCTAACTCTTAGTTTTCTTCTTAGGAAGTTTATTTGTCTGTCCTCATCTGTCAAACTGTCTCATTTCCACATTCCCAGACACCTTACAGAGACCAGCCCTTTTGCACACAGCTAGGTTAAGTGAAACAGTTGGCAAGGATCACCGCTGTGCATAAATGCAACTTTCTAAACAGATGGATACATTTATTCTTAGCGCTTATTTGAAAAGAACACTTTGAGAAGACTCAGAGAAATACATCAAATGTTCGTTCTGTGATAGGTCATGCATACAATCCTGCTGAAAATGATAGGAGTAGCTGTAAATTATGAAAAGCTGCAGTCTAGGATCTCATAACTGGGTGGCCTAGATATTAATAAGGATATACATACTAATGATGATGAAGCAGTTGTCCATGGAAAAGCTGATTTAGAGAATATTCAGTTTTATCTTTCTGACAGCTCACACGGGAGCACATACAGTATTCATTTCTTTTCGTTGTGCTAGAGTCAAATTAGAATATTGTTTAAAGATAAGGGGCACTATCATTCCACTTATTTGACCTACTTATTCTATTCAGTACTTTCCAATCTTTAGCAAGAACAGCTTTCAGACACAGGGCAAAAAATTCAACTCACAGCAATATAAAATTTCTGTAATTGCATTTTGACAAAGAAGAATTATTCCAGTTTTACACCAAAATAACTGGGAAGAGATTGTGATGTCTGGGTTTGTTTTTTTTTTAAATTTCTCCCTTATCCAAATATGAGAATAATATTGAGGACAAAGCATTGAATTCTCTGCTCTAAGTAGCATTTTAGCTGAATAATATTCGTTTTTTGGGCTGTATTAACTGATTAATCCTAGTTTATATCAATATAACTTAACTGTAATTTCATCATCCATGCCTGTGACAGCTACAGAAACAGAACCCAAAGTCCTGACACAAAATTCCTACACAACCATGATCATAACACACTGTGTTTTACCTTAATATCAGGCCCAGAATTATGTCTTGTGTCTCACACCAGCCACCCAAAGAGTAACCATTTTCCTTATTCTGCTGTCTCCATGATTTATTCTTTAAGATATATCAGAAATAAAAGTTTCAGTTGATTATGCACAGGTCACTTAGGATATCCTTAAGCAGAAGTTCAAACCAATCAAAAGCAACTTAGCCCTAGCATTCTCTTCCTAAATTTCTTGTTCATAATCACTGACATAGCTGGTATGATTTCTGGTATGGTCACTTTAGGTCAAAAAATATTACAGGACCATATGGCAATGAAAGCTCAGGAAGAATTTTAAAATAGATTTTAAGGCTCACTAACCTAAGAGGTGCCATTTAAAATGTAATGTGTAACCTTGTTCCTATTCTGAAACAGATACTAGATTCATACTTTCACTATCACAAAACACAGTTTGCGATAGTAAGTAAAAACTACTTAGGGTAGTAAAATACACAGATTCATAGAATCATAGAATAGTTAGGGTTGGAAAGGACCTTAAGATCATCAGGTTCCAACCCCCCTGCCATGGGCAGGGACACCTCACACTAAACCATATCACCCAAGGCTCTGTCCAACCTGGCCTTGAACACTGCCAAGGGATGGAGCATTCACAACTTCCCTGGGCAACCCATTCCAGTGCCTCACCATCCTAACAGGAAAGAATTTCTTCCTTATATCCAATCTAAACTTCCCCTGTTTAAGTTTTAACCCGTTACCCCTTGTCCTATCACTACAGTCCCTAATGAAGAGTCCCCCTCCAGCATCCCTATAGGCCCCCTTCAGATACTGGAAGGCTGCTATGAGGTCTCCACGCAGCCTTCTCTTCTTCAGCCTGAACAGCCCCAGCTTTCTCAGCCTATCTTCATACAGGAGGTGCTCCAGTCCCCTGATCATCCTCGGGGCCCTTCTCTGGACTTGTTCCAACAGTTCCTTCTCCTTTTTATGTTGAGGACACCAGAACTGTACACAATACACATCAGAGTTTACGCAGAATACAGTATTGATCTTCTCCTGGTGCGTATTTCATAATGTAAGGTTTACACCTCTTAAGGACAGCAAGTTAACACAGGCAAGACAAAAAAACCCTGTGCTCTTGTTTAGAACATACATCATCAGAACCAAAGCAATCTCCAAGATGAGATACTAAATATATTTACATATTTTTACAGTTTGTAACTTTTTCCACTGTCATCTCTCAAACCATGAATGACGTGTGGATACAGAAAATGAGATATTTGAAAAACAAAATGCTAAGACATCCTTTAGGTCCTCAGAAACTGATTCACAGCTTGACCAATGCACCACAAATGAATGCAACTAGTACTGGTCTACTTGCCATTCACTTGATACAAAGATTGTGAACTTCATTCAGCAACTGATTACATTTTAAATAGCAGGAGAATACTCTCAGTGCCCTCTCATGAACAGATTGATACATAAAAGCTATGTGTTTTGTTTCTGATTTGCATAAATTCGTTAAACCAACTGAGAAATAAACCTTCTCAAAATCACCTTTTAAAGACCTTGGTTCAAGAATGGTCTAGCAGTTCTTCACTGAGACTTCCATTTGTCAGCCATTGCTACAGCAAATCAAGTTAAGAAACCATATACAGCAGTGAAAAGAACCAATTCACTTTTCTCATTAAAATAATTTGTGTCTGAAAATTCTACCAAATCCAAGTGCTTAAGGAACAGCTAGCACAAAGTCAAGTCTAGTTTCCGAGATCATGATACTATTTTGAAGTCTTTTGCCAGACTAATGAATGAAGGCAAAGCCCAGTAGTACATATGTGAATAAATGTAGAAGTATTATGTGGTGCTTATAATAAATGTCTGGCTAAATGAATGTATTTTCTCATGCACATTGTGAAAAAACTGCATCAAGAATTATTTTTAATTTTTCCTTATTATAACCAACTCATAGTGTATTTGTCAACATATTTCACTTTAAGTTATTGAGGACTTGAAATAACTGAGATTTGGAAAAAAATATATGGAAGACTGAGCCAGAGAATTTAAGCAAGTCATCCTGTTTTCAGTCCCTGGGAACACATTTCTGCACCCACGACTGCTATGATGATTGGCAACTCCAGTGGATTTGTAAAGGGTGAATGACATCTGACCAATCCGGTCATCTTTTATGATGAAATGACTGAACTCGTGAAGATGGGGAGAGCAGTGAACATCATAATTTATCCCAAGTTTAGCAAGGCTTTCAACACTACCTTTCATGGTATTCCTGTGTCTAACATAGGAAGTTACAGTCTACCTGGGTGGACAGCCAAACAAGTGAAATGGTGGTTGGATGATTAGGTTCAGTGAGAGGTGGTGAGATCGGCGGCTCATGCTCTACCTTGGTGCTGATAACAAATGCAGTACCACACAGGACATACTAAGATCTTTCCCTTTTAATATCTTTATCTCTTACAAAATAAGTTCAACAAGGACTTATGGCTGTGAGATGGCACACTCCTGAAGTTTACAGATGACACCTATAGAACAAAATAAGTGAGAGAATCTGGTTAAATATGTTCAACAGATTTCCTGTCTATAATGCCAAGATTAAACCACAGATTTATGGAAGAATCACAATTCCAATACATGTCCTTTGATCACTTTTGTTCCCAGGTGGCTTCCTAAAATCAATCTTCATTTTTTCCTGTTCTTCCCTGATACTTATTTCACTTGCTGAATTTCAGCTAAGAAATTAAACAGTATTTCAATCAAGATTCCTCACAGAAAAGGCTCCAACTGGTGAATATATTACTGAAAGAGACAAAAATAATTAAACTCCCTACCGAGTCTGAAATTCTGTTATGATTTCTTTTCACTGAATTAAAAAAAAAAAATAAATTTGAAAGCTTAACTGAGTCAGAATATGTCTTATATACTGGTCATAATCAACTCAAAAAGCAAAAGAAAGATTACAGAACATCAGCACCACTTGTCCGTAGTTTTAAAATAGAGAACAAAATAGTACTGAATAAGGCTATTGCTGTAGTCAGAGATAGGAGCCAAAAACAAGACAAGGGAATAAATCAGCAACAGATTTATATCTGGAGCTATTTCTTACATTAAAAATGTGAGTCTTTATAAGGATTTGGCATAAAACTTTCTGTTAGGGAACATGCCAGGTCCTCATATATATACTGCAAAAACCCCATAGGGATATGTATGAGAAAATGCTGATAACTGAGCAACAATGGAAATAGAAATTGCATTGAACAGACTCAGCTGAAAAGCCTTTATTTAGACAGAATAAACAGATTCGGTCAAATAATTAAAAAAAATACAACCAAAACACCAGCTTTCTTTAAATCCAACACATTTTATGTATTAGCTGCTGACAACTCTCCGGTGCCTATTCAAGGCAAAAAATCAGGTTTTACAACTTCATACTTTGGTTACACACAGAGATAATAGTTAACAAATAACAACAAGCACAGAGATATGCATAACAATGTTCTTATACTTCGATTCTTATCTGATGAGCCAGAACCTCTTCTATCGTATTTGGCCATATCATCATACGCAAGACTAACTGAACCCTGTATTCTGCCAGTGATAATGGACACAAAACAAGCTGACTGTAGCAAAGTTCTTGTTATCAAGCCTGTGCCTTGTAATTCTGCCAATTTTGTGGGCAAAGTGGCAACACGCTGTTGATTTGTTGGAGCTGATATTTCTCCAGGCAATGGCTTTCCTACGTCCAGCTGCTGTCTTGAAATCATCTGGTGTCACTTGAAACTGGGATCTAAATTTTTGCTTCAAGACCCACATATTCTAAATGGACATTCAGGTGAGAATGACATTATTGATAAGAGGATGTTGAGGAATGCCAATATGGGTATATCTTTGCCTTAAGGCAGGATAAATTTACATAAAAATTAACTTTAATGAAAAAACATTAACATCCATCTACGTATGCACATTAAGTAAGCCTCATTCTCCCCTTTTATTGAGCCATAAATTGGTCATATTAGATGGACACCTCTAAAATAAGATTTGAGCATAAGAACCAAGTTCATCTATGTAGAAGTTCATCTTCGTTCATGTAATGCCGAGGTTGACTGTGGTAACACAAAAGTAACTTTAAACAACTGATGCCAATTTAGATTTTTCTAGACTCCTGGTCAAATCTCTTCTGTTAAAGCCTTTCAGTGGGCTGAGTCAAGTTTCCTATTTCTGTTCATAGACAAGTTAGATTTAAACCGTAAACAAGCATACAGCCTGCAAGATGGGTTCTGCCTATGAGAACAACTTGTGACTCAGGATCTGCCCTGGGATCTTTGGTACCTCTTCTATTGAAGGAGAGATGCTCATTGAGTGACTAAACCACCACTGAGGAATGTATGATAGATAAATGCTTGACATGATAGATAAATGTTTGTTGCTGTAAAGAAAGGGAGCACTTGCACTAGTCACAAAATCAAAGGCCATTTGGTTTGCAGAGAGAACTCCAGTGTTCACTTCTCAGGATGGCTGCGCATGTGACAGCTGAAAGGATTTGCCTTCCCTGACATTATCAGATGTGTACGCCAAGCATATAGTCAGAAATACTTTATCATGTGTTAACATCACATGAGATGGTCTACAGAGCTCAGTAGAGAGTTCAATAGCCAGCTGTACAAGCTTTTCCAGGAGAAAAAAAATGTGCACAACTTTCACTTAAGAAACTACTAGTATTATAGCAGGATTTTAAGTTTTGCTCAACATTCACATGTACTGAATTCTCAAAGCAGTTCATATTGAAAAAAAAACCAAACATGCCAGTATTTACATTGATATTAGCTGAAAGCGTAGACATACATTGATTCAATACTTTTGCTAAGACGACAGTTGTAGGTAGTTTGACCTAAGCAGAAGGAAACTTAAAAGAAGAAAGCAAACATCATTTTTTAATAAATACTTCTGACGATATCTGAGGAACACTGGAAAATTTTTCTAGTCCTGTTTCTGAAGGACAAATAATATGTTTCCTTTCAACAGAAAGTATGCAGAGAAGCTCTTCTTCCTGCAAGTTCTGCAGAGGAGACTGCAGAAGGAAACAACACTGAAGCTTGTGCCTATTGCACTTCAATAATATCACATCTTCTTATAAGTCTGGCCAATATTCAAAATTACAAAGTACTAAAAGTAAATCAGCAGTTTGAAAGGAACTACAATTAATTACATATACAAACAGGCAGCAGCAACAATTTTTACTGAGATATCACGAAAGAAAGCTGACATTAAATAATTTTAATGTTTTTATAGCAGCATGAATATAATTCTAGTAAATTACAAATTAAATTTTATTAAATGATTCAATATTCTGCTACCTGACACCAAGATAGCCATTACCCTGGCAACTGCTAAGCAGGATCACATGGCTTGTGTCTCATTTGCCTTTCTATCAATTTATTTAAGGGAACTTATTTATACACTATAAAATATTTTTACTGAGTAAGATGCTGTGAGGTGCCAAATGAATTTTGACTTTAAGGTTCAGAAATTAGGAAAGAACATTTAAACTCCACTGCACATACCAACAAACTTACCAAAAAAACAAAGTAGGAAAAAAAGAATACGCATATTAAAAATATAGAAAACTCTTACTAAAGAAGACAGTCAGGCAGGATTGCCAAATCTTTGACCAGTTACATTTTTTTCCTAAACAGACTACTGATAACTGTATGTATATATTCATGTTGTCACCCTAATAAAACAGCATATGTTAAAGTATTTATAGCTACGTGTTTAATTAATAGATATAAATTCTATAGTTGATCATCCTGTTATATTACTGTAACATTTATCATTGGGAGTCATTAAGATTCTCCCTTCAGCTAAAATTGGTCTCAAATGACAAATACAGGTCTCTTGCAAGCTCTTTTCCCACACTTCTTTAGTTCACACACAGATGCAATTTGTGTATGTTACAGATGCAAGTGCAGACTGAACTCATCACTGCAGTCTACCAAGTGAGGGGAACATGTCCTCAGAAGCAGTGTTCCTGTGATTAATATCTTTCTCATGCTACAAAGACATGATATGCATGGACTCTTTCAAAACTTGTATTTTAAATTCAGGGTGTAAAAAAATGCTTTAACAAATTTTATATAGTTAATTCTGCTTTGCAAAATATTTGTAACTGAGATGGCTGTCAGAGTGCAACATAATACATGAAGCAAGTTACCACTGATAATATAAACTATGTCTAGGAACATACTCAACTGCCAAATACAGATCACTGTATTTAAAATTGTTGCTTTTCTTAAAATGCCAATAAAGAAAAACTCTCTGCTTCATTCTGCTAAGAAATAAAGGCTAGCATCATAGGAAAAATAACCAGAAAGTATCATGAGCTGAGGTGTACTACTTACATGGAGGCATGAGATCAGAACACGCAGAGCCATATCATCCAGCAACAGAAACAGGAAGCACAGAGGGCAGAGTGAAGCCTGCAAACCTGCAAAAGAAGCAGAAGTTTTGTGTTGCTAGGTACCAAATTTCGGAAAGCAGTTCTCTGGAAAGTGGTTAGGAGAGACATAATCCTCATCCCAAAGGTTCTAGGTATCAATGCCACTTCAGTCAATTGGAACCTAGTGTTAATCACATTTATCACTTCTTAATTATTGAAGGAGTAAGATGACTATTAAGGAGGAGAAAACCCACAGTAGACCCATATATCCCTTGCTATTCATTAATATACTCAGCTTGTAGGAATCTCTGCAAGTTTGGTGGAGTCAAAAATCTACACTGATCTATACCTATAAATATCTAGCTTATGTTTTTTCCTTTACTACTTTAGCTGCTACTCCACAATGAATGAGACAGACAGTAATAAAGCAAAAGAGCAATCCTGATAAATGATAGATAATTCATTCACGTATCTTTTAACACTGGACCTTAGCAAGAATCCCAGCCAAGTCTGGAATCCTGCTGTCTCAAACATACACCGTTAGTTACAATTAGTAAATATTAACATACTTAGTTTGCATTTGCACTCTTTACTTAAGAACAAGATAAGCTATGCTCTTTGTGTGGCAAAACTTTCAATTCCAATAACAGTATCACTGAGATCCTTAAGCTTTGTTCTTCCACGCAGGTAAGCCTTAGATAACCATTACAAAGCAGATGGAGACATTACGTATCACATCAACATCAAAATGATCTAGTCTACTCAGCTGCAAAAGTCCAGAAGAAAAACCTAATAACAGTAACACAACTGAAGTCTGGGACATTTCTCTGAATGTGTGTTTTGCATTTGTAGTCTGATGTATTGGAATTCTCTGGGGTTAGGTCCTTTTTTTTTAAAATTTGGACCATAAAATGAAATGATCTGAAAATAACTTCAGGCTGTTACTGCACTGAAATAATGCTAAAGGCAATGTTTTATCACTCCAGAACAAGAGGAACTGATGTTTGATCTCAGTGTCCTTCAGTTGGGGGCAGGCGGAGAGGGGCAGGAATATGACAGAGAGGGAATACAGTCTTACGAATATTTATCAAACCAGAAAATATCCTGTGGAATTAGATTTTCCATGCATTTAAGGAGACAGATTTTGCATATCTGGTCTAGGCTGTAAGAATTCCACCACCACAGCTGTAATTTTAATAAAAATATCTTGTAAAATTGGAACCTCATTGTAATATGTACTACACACACAAAACCAGGGGGTTTGCCCATAAGGTTTTAAAAATGTGTGCTATTAAAAAAGACTTCTAATTGTTGCAAGGGAACTGCTGCATTCTACTAGAAAGAGATATGGTTAATAGTTCATTATTTAGGCTTCTATTTATTGATATGCAAAATATATTTCCTCAAATAAGAAGCAAACAAAAATTGTAGTCTTGTCCCTTTAAGTCACCTCACAATATTATGAATACCTCGGAAAAAGACTCAAGAGATGTCCTCAGTCTTTGAACTCTCCACTCTTATGACAGCGTATTTTTCATACTAAACATTTCCACCTATAGCATGTTTTCTTTTTATAGACATACTCTTCTTCACCTCCTCAAAGCAAATTTCAATCTGTTTTTCTGATTGTCTGTCTTTGTACTCCTTTGGCTCTTGAGCCTTTCTGACCTATTCATTCCCCACCCCATGAACCTGTCACATTCTCATTTTTCTATATATTTAAGGAAGAACAAATTTAACACCTCCATGAACAGGCAGAAAATATGATGCTAGCCACTGAGGGCAGAAGGAGTGACTATGTCTGGAGCAAAGACTGCTGTGTTGTTGACATGATAGGCATTTATATCCTTCAGTGTGCCGCGGTTAAGCTTTTCCTTCTAACAAATTATCAGTAACAGTTAAGGAAGGAAACTGTAGCTGAGGGCTGTAGATAAACATATACTAGATTGTACCTTAAACCAAAACTAGAACATATACATAAAAAACCCCACTCATATCTACCTAAAACAGACTTTAAACTCATTCTGCATTTGGCTCTTGTGGTACTCGGACTTTATTACTCAATTCATTCAACGGTTACAAAAAGGCTTTGATAAAAGAAGCACTTCCTATCTCATACTGTTGCTAACTGGGGGTGGGAAGGAGGAGGAGAGTGTGGTGAATTATAAAAAAATATATGTGTCTTTAAAACCAAAACTTCCTCTGCAAACAGAAGCTGCCTCAGAACGCATGTAGTAAGAGTATCTTCAGCAGATGTTATCTAAAATACTCTTTTACAAATAATAGCTAAAGATTTCCACATGAAACAGGAAAGTTTCCTTCAGTACAAGTATTAAGTTTTATACAATTAGCACAATACCTACATTGAAGATTCACCAGTAGATCAGCGTTATTTCCTTGTTTAGAATTGTAAGCATGAATTAATGAATAAAACATCTTATTGAATGTCCTACCCTGGAAGATGAAGGCAAGAAGGGACTGACATAACACAGTTCCTTACCTTTTATTAACAGGAATAAGTCAGAAATATTTCCTTGGAGAAAGATGCCACTGCAAGCAAAATTTGTCCATGACAACACAATAGAAACTAAAAGTTCCACAGAACATCTGAGATAATCAGGATGAGAATTTAAATTTTTTGTGCATTCTTTTATAAATTATATACTATAAATTAGCTTAAATTCAATTTTTTATATATTTTAAAAGTAATGAATTTGTACTTTAAGAAAAGCTTTTTAAATATGGGGAGGAGAAAAAGCATTTTTTAACAATATTAAAATTCAACACAAGTTTATTAGCTTTCCAAAGGGCTGTCTTTGCGGGGGGAAGGGGGGGGGGGGGGGGGGGCAAAGAGGGGGAATGTAGGGGTGTATGTAGATTTGTTCATATTAAAAAGAAAAAAGTCTCCTAGAAGAGTAGATACCTTGCTACAGCTTTGTTCTGCAGACAAGTGGTCACAAAGCACATTAAAAACATGCAAGTAAAATGTTAAAAGACTGACTTGAGTTGTATCACACTCAAAAGATATTCAGAACAACTGTATCAGAGACCAGGCCAAGAAATTTCAGGCTAAAAAAATCCCAAATTAATTTTGGGAAGCAGTGGGTTGGTTTTGGTTTTTGGTTTTGTTTTCTGTTTTTAAAAAAAGAGAACACTCTAAAATTGCTCACAATCTAGATTTATGAAACCTGGAATAATTTCATCCCCAAAGAACTTCAGCCTAAACATTAAGCATGCAAACATTAGTGCTGGTTTCTATCATTTAGGCAAGGATGAACAACTTCAGTTCAGTGGAAAATTAGTCTGGCAGCTAGAAGGGAAAAAAAAAAAAAGGAGAATTAAAAGAATGGGTTTTGCCTATGAAGCCTAAGGCTGTGACATGAAGTATATCACAAAACTGATTATCTGGAAAACACTGTTTTAGATTTACATTTTCATCTTACCATTGACTAGATTTGTTCTTTGGAACACTAATTATTTTGCCCACCCTAGCTTCTCTTCCTCCCTCCCACCTTTGTTTTTTTTCCAGAGACTGAATAGAAAAAAATATAGTTGGAAAAGTTAGTAACAATGTAAAACATTAAATAAAATTATAATGATAATTTATGACAATGTGTTAGAATAACTGCCTTATTCATAAATACAGTTTCCCATATTGTTTTTCCCCTGGAGGGAGAACCAGTAAGATAAAAGTGTTGCTAAACAGCACCATGGTCCAATAAAGCACAGTGAGCTTGCAGGCAGGAAAATCTCATTTCAGGTGTTCCTTTTAACACTCTGTGTTCTAATTCCAGCTATGACAGAACCTGCTTTGGGGCTGTCCCATGTTTTTTGTTCCCAAAGCAGCTAGTTCAACAGTTTTCATCTCATCTGCGGCTGTCGAAGTGCAGCAGTACTACAGAGCAATACAACCTGCTTTTCATGTGTGCGTGTATGGGTGCGCGTGTGTATAAATATATATAGCTACTAGCATTTCACATCTATTTCATTTGGCTAACAGTGTGAAGAGGAAAGCAAAAAATTGCATCTCTGAGGACAGAGGTATTTAGCTTAAGAGAAATACAGTTGCCTGGGTAAAAGCCTAGTAAGCCATAACCTAATTACAATATATAAAACAAAAAACTTGACAAATTCTCTTATTTTGATAAGATCTCTGACCCATTAATATAATACTTAAGACAAACACGCACAATATTCATTTACATGTTCTCATATTAGCTGTAAGAACATTTGTCATTCTACACGATAATGTAGGAAACTCATTTTCCAGTGAGGAAACTGTTTCAAGCTCATTCATATTTCCCAACATGACAAAAATAAAACCAGCAGTCAGTTACTGCACATGCTTTATAGACACTACACCTGCATGAAGACAGACTAAGAGGTCATGTAAATAATTTACTTTTATTTTATATTTGAGTACTAGTCAGGAAAGTACTGTTTGTTGCAAGTGAAAACCAGTTAAAAACATTAATTTACCACCTTCAGATTATGAAACAGATTCTGCATTTTAACTAATGTTCTAAATGCACAGATTTGAATAATTATCCCTTGGGTTCTTGAAGGACCCAGTAAAAACCAACCTGTCAAGTGCACTGACCCATGAAAAAAGCTTATTCCAGTAAGAACAAAAATAAAAGAGGTCACACACCAATTAATATAGGAACCCTGTAACTGTATGATCTTCACAAACTATTTATGCATTTTCAGGTTCCATTGCCTCCTCCCTTTCAAACAACTTTAAAATCTTTAAATGGAAATAATAAAATTAGTTTGGCCTTCTATTTTGAGACTTTTGCTAAGATTTATCTTTAATTTACTCCTGTGTCTGACAGAAATTATATATGGTTATTTCAGCTACCTAAAATTAATAACCCAGAAGCAGAATTGAAGGAGACTGTAAAAAAGCTCTAGTACTTTGATTAAGGATTTTGAGATTCACTTGTGAGAAAACAATACAACCCCTGCGTGTGAACAGATATGTCCTGAATCACACAGATGGAGTATTTAGCCTAATAAACAACATTCAACATAAGCCATCCCATATTACCTAAATGAATGCAAAAAAAACAAACCAAAACAAAGAAACAAACAAAAAAACAAACAAAAAAAAAAACAAAAAACAACCCCCCCCAACCAAACTTTAAATCTCTCACATCCAAAAATGCTAAACCTCTAAATAATGTAGTTCCTTCATCCTAACCAATCTAAGGACATTCACCTTCAAGCCCACTGACATACCGTGGCATCTCACTAACACTGACTGAATAGTCTCCAGAACTTACCACATTTGGAACTCGGCGGAGGCATGCAACACTGGAGATGCTGTTAAAATATCACTGAATTATTTAGTACTCATTGTATGTTAAGAAATATAAGTAGGAGCAGTTAGCATCCTCATGGTCTTTCACTGAAGGAATTTCACTGTCTTCTGCATACCATACTTTTTCCGCTTTACCAAAAGTAAGATTGGATCTAAGCACAAGAGTGCAAGGCAAACTATTTTCTCTGTTATTCCACACTTGCATGGCCTTCAGCCTCAGATGTCTGTTGTTAGCTTTCTGAATATTTTACCAGGAGTGGTGGTAAAACTAGCTTTTCGCCATATGTTTCCAATCCTCAAATACGTTTTTAACTTAATATAGGTTTTTAATCCTGTAATTGACTCAAAATAGTAAAAACAAGTTTTCTAAATCCAAAACTACAACTTGTAACACACTGCCCTGAGCAACAAAATGTCAGGAATATAACTTCTAACATCACAGAATCTTTCAGATGAAGAAATGTATTTTTATAGCAAGGTACAGATTTATAAATATTTAGGCTGCCATAATTATTACCATCTGACATCTGTCACTTTTCAATATACATTTTTCCTCAAGTGACAGCCACATTCCTCCTGAGAGCCATAGTTCAGAATTTTGAAGAGTTGTGTCATTTTGCAGAGGAAGAGATACTGCACAAGAAAAAGCAGAAACTTATTACAATTTTTGGCTCTTCATAATGCACGAAAATTTGACTGATTTTGTCTGTGTCAGGTTAGCAACAGGTTATTTCCACACCTCTTTAAAAACTGCGTAAGTGAAAAATGCAAATAAAATTAATTCAGCACTGATTTTATGTTTACTATTACGTACTGTAACTTTAATACTAATTGTGTGGTATCAATAATATGTATTAGGCTTCAATTTCAAAACCATCGCTTATATTTAATATGTTAATCTAATAACCTGGCCTCCGTTTTCAAACAGGCAATCTCACAAGTTTGATATTAATGTCTTCTATTATTTTTTTCTCTCACAGACCACATACTTTTTCTATATTTAGCTATAATTTGGCTACATTTCTGTTAGCTAGGCTCTTTGACTAAAATAGGGCACTATTTATTTTGCATCTCAGGTTCATCATTAAAGTGAAACAAAGATGTCTTTTGTTTTGGATATATATTCCACTGATACCAGTAGATGAAGACTGCCTACAACTCAGCATAGTTCAGAATATTGCTAATCCAGGAAGTTAAGTGGGATTTTATGTTCACTGAATGTCCCCATTTTCTACAGAAGTCACACCACACAAAGTAACTTGAACGTTATTTAGGACTGAATTTCATCATCAAGATACTGAACAGAGCCTTACTCCCCAGGTTGCCAGCTTAAATCAACACAAAATTACTGAATGGTTGTGGTTGGAAGGGACCACTGGAAGTCATGTGTCCAAACTCCCTGCTAATGCAGGGTCACCTAGAGTACATTGCCTAGGGATTAACACAATTACTAATAACCTAGATTTTTAAATGTTTTTATTCTTATTGATGGTCAATGGAAGAGAGAACAAAAGTGCCTCAAAAAAGCAAAAGCTTTTAAAAGCATGGTAGATAAGCTACACCAGGAGGCCACATTACACTGCAGATTAGTGCAAGAGAGAAACTTTGAGCCTGTGAATGTTACTGTTCTGGGTATTCATTCAAATAAAACGTCTAGTAGTATTTTTGCTGGTGCAATTAATTCTCTACAACACTGTTACCTGTCCTTTTCATTCAAAGTAGAAGGAGCTGCTACTTTTGGAGACAAAAGGGTCTTTTCCTCCTATTGTTCATACAGTTAGACAAGAAAAATAAAGGGTTACAAAAGAAATGTGACCAGTGGAGAAGTGCAGGAGTGGAAGGGGGAAACACGATTAATTTTGCTGAATTGGTTATTTAAAACATGGTTTGCGACCTACATACTAAAAGCTGCCTGCAAGGCACCCTTCCCTCACTATTACTACTCTCTCTCAGAAGCTGCATGTCCTGTTTTCACCTCAGCAAGCAACTCTACCTTCCGTTCTTCATTTGAGACCCAGAACCTTCTTCCCAGTATGGGAAAGATGGACTCTACTGCCTTTTTCTTCCGTCTCTTTCTTGGTTTATTGGGCTGCCTTTCTTCCACATACTCAGTCCCACTAAGCCTTAGAGCCAGCAGTGCCTAAATTTAGGTTTCTTGGGAAGAAGGAAGGAGTAGGTAACCCATGTTGCATTCACCAGCACTGGGCACCCATTCAGCTGTGCAGGTAGCCTCCTAAACCTTCCTATGGAAACTACTTCCAGGGCAGCAAAAAACTTTGCCCAAATGCTTTGAAGAGTTAAAGAAAGAAGTAACACCACACACACACTTTCCGATGAAGTATTTGTTTTACCTTAGTATAGAACATCTAAGGGATAAAGAGATTAACAGACACTTGCTTTGATTTTTGCACTGTTAAATCGGGTTCTCAGAGGAAGGTAGCAAGGAATCTGAACTCCAGCATTTCTACAGGATAGGAAACTAATTAGTAAGTGGGTAACTAAAAGTATATTCTTCTCCAATTAGTAACCTGAAGAGCATATTTGACAATGTGAAGCCCTCAAAACCTGATTCTCCTACAGAACAGTTTTGCCTAAACCAGCACCATACTCTAATAATTTGAGTGAGAAATATTGAGAAAGTTGCATGTGAAGCAGCCAGCTACATGCAGCTTTGGTGTCTTCTCTTTCTCCGCTTTTGAACACTGTAGACTGCTGGAGTAAAAAAAACATTTCTCCTCTGGCAGAGCTGCGTGGGTTGGGTTTGGTTTTTTTGCTAGAAAACACAGAGCTGAAGAGCTTTCTTGGGCTTTTCTCTTCTTTTTCCCTAGGCTTTAAATGTGATGAAGGAGGAAACTCTGCAGGCTTTCCCTTTATAGAAGAGAGACTCCTGCAGAGTATTGATTAAGGTGATACCTGTTCTCCTGCAGACAAGATTACCGAACAAACCAGACAGCTATGTCACTGAACACAATCCAGGAGCCCACATGCATGACAACTTATTTAATACTGAAAATAGATTCCTCCTTAGTTGCCTACACACTGCCTGTCTAGTTCATATCACACTGCAGATTTTCAAAACTGGCTCTGAGATCCTGCCCAGTAAAACTGACTATTTAAGAGCAGCAGTAAGAAAACATTCATTTAAGCCATAAAGAGGCCCAGTTAAAAAAAAAAAAAAAAAAAAGAATTAGAAGCCTACAAAACTGGAAGGAGCTTGGGGATTTTTTGAGGGATGAGGAAGAGAGGACAAGATTTATAAGTTCAAGGTAAAAATCATCCCATTTTATGTAAGCATTTGGGCTTTACAGAATAGTAACTATCATTCTGCAAATACATGAGACAATACAGTTTAATTTAATTTTCAGTATAAATCCAAAATTATTTTCAGTGGGTTTTCTTCTTTTAATGAAGCTTTTAAAAAATGAATTCCCATATTCACTTTGAGTTTCAAGCTCAGTCGTATTTTGGACGAAAACAGGCAAAACGTTAAACTAATGGAGCAACAGGTTCTGGGGTTAGAAGCCTTAGAATAAACAAGGGGCTGAACAGCCCCAGTTCCCTCAGCAGCTCTTTTTAAGATTTGTGCTCCAGAACCTTCACCAACTTCTTTGGACATGCTCCAGCACCTCTGTATCCGTCTTGCAGTGGCAAGCCTAAAACTGAAAAAAGCACTCAAGATGCAGCCTCACCAGTGCTGAGTACAGGGGGATGATCACTGTCCTGGTCCGGCTGGCCACACTACTTCTGATACAAGCCAAGATGCTGTTTGCCTTCTTTGTCACTTGGGTACAAACTGGCTCATGTTTGGATGGCTGTCAGCCAACACCTCCAGCTCCTTTTCCACCAAGCAGCTTTCCAACCACTCCTCTCCAAGCCCGTAGAGTTGCATGGGGTTGTTGTGACCCAAGTGCAAGACCAGTAACACTGCCTTCTTCAGAAAAAAGCATTCTGCCAATACCAACATTTTTTCTGTAGAGTGCAGCTAAAGCCCATGAAGTCTCTGGAAATCTGCACTGATTCCTGCAAGATTAATCCATAGGTTACTGTGCAGTCTGGGTTTCCAAAGCTTGTGACAGGGGGTTGCCTCAATAGTAGAAGGATACTCAGAGCTTAATACAAGGCCTCTGCAGAGCAACAGAGCCACAGGAAGGCCTTCTCATCAACCACATTTCTCTCCATGTTCAGTTCCTAATCACGGAATAGAACTGATAATAGGATTTTGACTGACAGTTGTCCCCGTTCCAAACCATTGTTTTTCTCCTGTAATTTTCTAGGTAACACTTAAAGAGGTGAGAAACTAAGATGACGCAACATGCTGTGCAAGGCCACTTTACTCCATACCAAAACAGCACCTCTATGAACAAGAAAAAAATGTCAGAGGCTTCCGCTTTAACTCAGTTCAGTTTCTGTAAGACGGTACAGAGTGTACTAAGCATCACCTTCCCAACTTCCCTTTCTTCCGTAGCCGAGTAATTTGGACCTACTCCTGTGGCTCCTTTTTTGCTATTTAAACAGCTAACAAAGGTAACTGTTCAGCATGCGACTGCAAGCGATATTAAAATGAAAGAATACAAATAGAAATTGACATTACCTGCAGGTGTGTTAAGGAAATATGAAACTTAGCAATGCTTCAGAAGTCTTTCTAAAAATCTGAGCAGGCAGCAGACTCATGTTTCAGAACAGGGCTTATACTCAGATTCTACCCCAATTCTGAAAGTCCCTTGGACACCTTCCTCAGCACTACTTTTCCTTAAAGTTGAAAAAATAATGACAATTTTGTCAATTACTCTTTTATCAATGAGGACATTTATAGTTACTTATTTATGTCAGTTATGGATCTGTGGCTTTTAAAAGATGATTATGATTTACCAGAGAAAAATCTTAAAAGTTTCTCAGCTCTTTTCATAGAAAAGAGCAAGGAACAACAGTGCTGCTTTGGAAGAAGCATTTCCTCCAGAGCTTACAGAAACAAATATTTTTGAATCTTTCATTTGTTGGGTTATAAGTATTTTCAAGATGTTGTACTGTTGAAAAACCTTGACAGAATCAAATGCTGCAGGAGCTGTATACATATCAGAAACCAACAATATTGTTGTCTGGCACAAGAGACAACTTCATCATTCTGCTATCTACTCACATTTCAATGTTGCTTCATACCCTAGTAATCCCAAATGATATGGATCCAGCCAAGTTTATGACAAAAAGTAACAAGTCTGTGTTCCTGAAGTACTGTCAATTATGTGTTTAGACATCTGATTATATTAAATTTCATCGTAAAAACAAACACAAAAAAAACCCAAACACACACACTCACACAAAAAAACAAACAAAAACAAGCTGAGTAGCAAAACAAATGGATGTCACTGAAACAAGTTCCTCAGCTGGACAGCACTAAGTCTGAGAAAAAAAATTCTCCTACATTCTTCCCCAATGTAACACACTAATTGTACCTGTAATACATTAAGAGTCAAAACACGCTGAAAGCTGAGCACACACACATAACAGTACAAGATCCACCTTACATGTAAATTCATTCCTGTGGAAGGAAGACAAAGGTTTGTTTGATTTTTTTGTGGAGGAGTTTGAGGTTTGGTGTGGTTTTTCGGTTGTTTTTTTGGGGGGGGGGGGGGGCTGTTCTTTGGGGTTTATTTAAGATATTCCTGGAAAATCCATCTAACTTTCTGGTAAACTGTAGATCTGGTTTAGAAAAATAACACATCTGTCATGAAATACATTATGATGATTTGCCATTTTATGAAATAAATACTTACTTAAACCTCTGAAAGACATTAATGGCATTAATTATGCTATTTATACAAAAGCTCTATAAAAAGGTCTATATAACATCAGAACAGTAAACTATGTCTTGTACTCAGCACCTTTTTATCTTGTAGACTATTACTGACTGAATACTATTAGCATTCAGTCAGTACGTTTCTTTAGCTTTAGGGAAAGCATATCAGGAGTGTGTAGAAGGAAATTAACATTTAGCTATTCCTGGGTTTTCCCTGTACTTCAAACACCAACTTTATTCTGCTTGTTCCCAGTCAAGATTTCTGTTCAAACCTTGCTTTTAGAATCGTACTTCTCAAAGGTTAAATTTGCCACATCCTTATTTCATCACAAAATACCTCAATGCGTGAAAAAAAAAATAATAATGCAGATAAGGATAGGAAAACCTTGTTTAAAACTCCACTATTTTTGTCTTTAAGGAAATTCTAACACTTCAAAAGTTGATTTCAATAAACAGAAAGTTGACAGTCTGAAGTTTATTGCGACATAGAAGCTTCTAGAAGTGATACATATGACATAAATATGAAGCAAAATTCAGTTTCACACAAGACCTAAGTTTAAAGACAGATTTAAATAGAATAACATGTATGTGAGTCGTTTTACAATAATCACAGAATAAGTAGGTTTCTGACAGACATTTTGACAAAATTATTCTTGTAGGAAAAAAAAAAATCAGAATTTTTTACCTAACAAAAGTGTGTAAATTATGCATGGGAATTTTTTTGTTTGTTTGTTTTCAAAGCCCACTAAGTTATTTTTGTTGACCAGATAATTTTTAAGCTTTGTTTAACCATACAGACAATAAGAATAGGTAACTTCACTGTAAAATTAAGCATACGGGGGGGGGGGGGGGGAATCTTCCTTCGGTTCCTTTATATTCTGGGGTTGATGTTCTTTTCCAGAGGGGTGCAAATTTTTCAAAGTCAGTATCTTGAGCAGCAGAAGGGGCTGTAATCGTATTTCACATTCTATTTCTTAACAATTACTCATTCACAATAAAACAGAAATGAAGACTGCAGCTCTGTGAGAATTCAGAAAAGTTGCACCCCACATACTTCCTTTCAGAGCAGGGAAGTTGATACACAGCTACATCAAGGCCTATTTTTGTCACCTAAATCGGATATCAGTAGCACAGTTATGAAATATGAGCAAATCATCTCTGTAGGGAGTAAGTTCTACAATACCTGTTTAGATAGCAGGATACGGAAAATCTCACAAGAGTTTTCAAGGAAAACCAGTAAAAATTTTATTTGCTAATTATTTCTAAAGGCATAATCAGTTGCTGAAAAGCATTCCACTGAAATGCATGAAGACTTGACAGAAGTGTATCATTGTCACAAAAATAGCTCCTCTTAGTCTTGCTGTCTTATAAAGTCACATATCAGGGCACACTCTAGTGCTAATCAAATACTTTGAGACATTTTCACCAATTAAAACTTTTTAGAGGCTGTGAAGTTATTCAGTCTGTTGAGCAAAGTAAGATAAATGAAACCTACAGTGACGGTCCAAAGAGGTAACAATAACACACTGCAGTTCTCAATCTCATGAAAAAATAGCATCTGAGATTGGAAGTGGGACAGATACATGTAGATTAAAATAAGCAGGCAGCTAAATTAATGGAATAATGAGAAGAGAATAACAGAAAAAGGCATAATTATGATTCAATAAAGAAAAAAATTCTGCTACCTATTTAGGTGTTAGAAATCCTGACATCACTAGTAAGTGAGAACACTGATGAGTAAGATGGCACATCTACCAGGTACTGGCAGTAACTAAGCTGAGAAAACATGCAACTCTTAACTACCTGGCATTTTAAAGAACAGCTCAAGCAGCCAGTATGAAATTAAATAAAAGGATCCACTAATGTGCTTCTATGTAGTTACTGTAAAACAATACTTTTTTTTTTAACACTCTTTAAGAGAATGCAACTCTTTTGTCTAACTAGAAAACACTTGCTGAAAACCTGACTAATGCTACAAATCCTTTATTCAATCAGATGTTTTTATTTAATCTTGCTGCCTGGAAGTCTGACTATAGGGGAAAAAGTATGCTAGAACTGCTCCGTAAACAAGAGGGCTTGGGGAGTAGGATGGGGTGTGTTTATTAGCTAGTATAATGCTAGTGAAATTGGTCTTGGCTACAATTTATGCCGATTGACTATCATATAAACAAGCAAGAAAAAGACATCTCCAAAAACAATAACATACTTTTGCTATTAGAATAAACCTTTAATGACCAACACAAAAGTCAATTTCCCCTTCTGACTTTCGACTGTGTGGACTTTCTGATGACTGCTGAAATAAGACAAATACTGGAAGACGTAACAGAACAGTACCGAAGAACAAAAAGGCTTTACAAAGCTCACAAGCTACATTCCAAAGTATTTCTCCTACCGCATGTTTATCTGCTAAATAAAAAGCAGTTACATGCTGAAGCATTAAACAAAAAATACAACATAGCTGAACTTCAGGTCTTATTAAAGTGATTTCTTTGTTGGTACCTTTTAGCTTTAGCTTCCTTTTGTGCTATTACTCATTTCCAAAACAGTCATTTCATATCCTCAGCCAGCTGTGTTGTAATGACTTCAGTATCTAATTTTTGCAGGTGACAAACTCAACTCCATCAGTAATTTTTAATGTAAAAATCCCACAATTGCCAATAACTACTAATTCATATAATCATAATTTATTTATTATAAGACAAAATTAACCATCATTAACCACCCAACAAACAAAAAAACCCACACAAGCAAAACAACAAAACAGCCACCTCCAAGTGAGGCTGTCTTACGAAAGCAAAACTTAATAACTTGGCAGAAGAGTATACCCACACAATGCCCAGTTAAACTCACTGGGTTTCAGTAGTTGCAGAAGTCTTTTGGTGCCCACCATTATCAGGACTAGAATATGTAATTCTCTTCAATAGCAAAAAACCTTTAAAACAGCTTAAAAAAAGGAAAAGTATCATCGTAAAAAGAGCTCCTACTTCTCCCTAAAAAACATGTATAATATATATGTACACCTTCTGAGCATATAATTCTGGATGTTCTTTCAGCTACCGATAGCAAGGACAAATGCTGAGCTTTTCATTTGTTATTTCTGGTAAATTTGACTTAGAGGACCAGGTTGTTCTCTATGCACTACAAAGACCTATTCACTGTAAAGCACTGAAAAACCCATGGAATTAGTCACATCACCTTTCCCACTTCCAAGTTCAGCATGTATTGTGAATACACTGTTCCTGTTGCAGAATGGCTCTAAGAGCAAGGCCATGGAGCCTTAGAGGCCTGTGCGAGCAAGGCAAGGTGTAGGCCCCACAGGTAACCAGAGACCGGACATGGGAGGAGAATGTGGAGGAAGCTGTGTAGGGCTAACCAATACTGTTGTGCCTAGGAGGAGTGGCTGAATACCACTCCTATATATGTGTGAACTGCGTCACAAATAAAGTAGAAGTTTGCTTATCACCCATATTGGGTTGGCCTGTCTGCTTCTCCTCGCCGCTTACATGTTCCCATGCATTAGAACATTATTTTTCAGATTATTTCTTCGGACAGTTCTGTGAGCAAGCTAGAATAAAAGTGAAAATGTGTAAGTACTTCATTACACATTAGAAGGTTTCTTTTTAAGCTGACCTCAATATGATGGTCACGAATGTCAGCATAACTTTTTGCAGGGAGATCTAACTTCCAACCTGATGATTTTTTTCTCCCTCCTGGGAACAGATCTGAGGTCAAGGGCAAGCAAAGAAGAAAGTATGAAATAACATAAAGAAAGTACTTCTTTATGCCTCTGTAGTCCTCTGAAAAAAAAAGCTGAGTGGGAAAGCAATTTGGATGCTTGTAATCAAGATAAAAGCTGAACAGAGTACTGATAGTATATGTAGTTTAATGCTAAAAGGCCTACAGTTGTCCACAGAATGGCAACCCTGATAGTAATAATGCATGAAGTAGCTATTTGTTCCTTATTGCAGGACCAATGTTATTGATTCTAAGATTAACTATATGGTAGAAGGGCAATTCTACCTCCCATATAGACTGGTTCACTTTTAGCTTCTTCCGTAAATGATCCTCATATTGAAATATCTACAACTAGAGGAGCCACTTAGGCTGAGAAAGACTTTTAGCCTGTAAAGAATGGTCAGTTACTTAAGAAAAGCATAACATAGATTAAAACATTTTTAACAACCTAAGCAGTAGTCTTTTCATTTAATTGCAAGTGTATTTTTTATTCTCATTGGCAAGGAAAGCACTGGTACTGGGGAGGAATTGTTTTAAGGATCTTAAAGAAGAATATCAATAGAATTTCACAGACATTACTCTAGAAAACTGTAATTCATATAGCAACTGTAATTCATATAGAAAATGTGGTTCACAGTCTATTAAAAAATCTATAAAATATATATATACATAAAAAGTAAGGTTCTTCTACATGACATAGCAGGAAGATTCTAATAGACCCTCTACTGCGTAAATGTAATTCCCGTTACTTTCTACAGTATGACTTGATGTAGAAGTCCTTGCAGGAACCAAGTACCTGGCAAAGCCAAGACTTCTACTAGTAAGAATTAACTGAGAAAATAATGTATCTTTTCAAACCTTTCTAGTAAAGGTTAGACCCTAAACTTTTTTTCATATTTTGTATTTTCTTTTTATATACTCTTCTACACTATATATTTTATGCCCTACTCTATGACTGAGTAATCTTTTTTCAATGGGGCTATCATTTTAAGCGTTCCACTAGCTAAACAAAACCACGGATAAACCATGGGGAAAAAAAAAAATGTCCTGACATACAGGCTTTCCCAGGAATATGTTCTCAGCCAAATCCAATGTACTAACACTTAGATCTTTATTATTTCGTGTGCTAATGTAAACCTTAATTCAAGAGCATAAGAATATGGAAGGCATTGTTTTAACTATTTTTCTAATATTTACATGAGAGCTAAACAAACAGGGAACATATGGCTTTCCTCTGAAAGAGAAGTATAACTGGTACAGCACTAAACAAATATGTGAGTAATGATGAATCTTTCTTAAGAATCAGGGAAACAAAATAGATCTTTATAGCCATCGGGTGGGCTTCTAAAAGTGAAAAAGTTAAAGAAAATTATTGAGAAGGTTTAGACCCAGAGGGAACACAGATCTTAAGATTCTGGCTTTTCATAAATGCCTGTGCTTTTGATAAGCAAGTCATATTGTGTAAACATTTTATCTGTATTATAGAATCTGACACTATTTTTCAAGCAGAAAAGCTCTATGGAGTCTTGCTTTTTCATTTGGGAAAAAAAAAAAGCAGGCATGCACGAAAAATTAGGCTGTTTGCCTCCTATCACTACAATTGCTATTAAAAATATGCCATGTAATATATGTTTAATTACTTTTGATATTATAAAGGCCAGTATTTTCAGAGGACACTCCAGATGGAGGAAAACACATTTAACACCACCATGTACCTAGATGATACAGATTAAGGACAATTTTTATGCCAAACCTTACCAAGCTTTGCTGTTGAGAAACTGTTAGCCACACTGGTACTTCAAAATCCAGAATTTAATGGAATTCTACCTAAAGTAGCAGAAAACTACTTTACCTTAAAAGGAAGCTGATTCTTATGGCTTCGCTTAATTTTTTTCTAGTCATTTATTCTGGAAATTGACTGCCGAATATGACCTGCACAGGATCAAGCCAATGATTTCTAATTATAACTCAGTATCTATCTGCACAGCAAATAGTATACAGTTTGAGTCTTTTCTAATTCATTTGACATTTCTGATGGACACAGATTTTTTTAGATTTATATGCAATTTCTTCCTAAAGCACAAATCTTTAAAGTGGTACCATTTGTCTATGAAATGCAAATACAAACAATTTCCCAACTCCTACACAGATGACTGTGTTATTTATCCAGAAACCACTTCTCAATTGTTTTGTAGAAAGATGGTCCTCTGGGTAATTCTTGGTGGACAAACAGTACAAAAAATACAGGACTGACTGGATATAGATGTCACTGCTCTGCTAAAGACTTTCCAAGGCAAGTCACTTCAGAATGGGCAAGAAAAGGAAGCTTAAACCTCACTGAGTAAACAGGAAAATAGCTGGTAAATGTCTATGTACTTCTGAAGATAAAACCTTAGTCCTCTCTTCAAAACAGTCAGATAATCTCTATATCACTTGGAAAGAATATATAGACTAAATTACGCACATTAGGGAACTAAGAAGTCTTATAAAACTAAGTATGATGTTTATCTCTGTTCAGTACCCATAACCACAGTTTCAATCATGATAAAATGTAACCTCCTGACGTGATATAAAGGGACATCACATGTGAGAGATTGGTACTTCAATTTCTTGAGAGAAACAAACTAAAAACAATCAAAACCCCCCCCAAAAAATGAACCATACACCTGCTTCTTAGTGATTTCTTCAGCTTTGAACACCAGGTTGAGATGAGCAAATTGTCATTTTCAGTGCATCAGAAGACTCACAGTCATTTCAGTGCACAGTTGAAAAAATTTTCTCAGTCTCCCACAGCCAGATAAAAACTGCCAGGAAAACTGTCCTATATCCAGCCATTTACTCATGAAATGACATGATCTGACTTCACCACAATATTCTACAACTCAGTTCTCTAATCTTTTATCCCACTTCATAGTCAGAGGATTCATCGTGAAGTCTTTTGTCGTAAGTCTGTTTTTCACCACTGGCTAAATTGTGGAAGTCATCAAAAGCAAATTCAGTGGAAATGTTACACACTTTAAAAATAACAACAATATCTGCAGTCAAATTTTCCAAAGAATTCACAGCTCGTTCAGACACTAGAGTGAAGCTTTATTACCAAAAGAACTCAATATACAGTTCATATCACCATACACAGACAGACTCTTAATTTAAGCCCCTTCTCTTCTATAACATGAGGGAAAAACCTGGGGACTACCTGGTTTAGAGTAAAACACCTATCCTCACATCCCAAACCATATTTTCATGTTATTTGGCTTTAGACTTGCAAGAAACAGCACAAGCAAGCTTTGGTCCTATGTTCACATTCAATACAAATGAAAAAACACAGGATAGGATTAAGAGCTAAAATCACTTGCTAAAAAACAAAACAAAAACAAAACCATAAAAAAACAGCAGCAGAACTTGCTTGGAAATATTTTCTTAGCAGAAATGAAGTGGCACACAACTTACTCTGTTCCTGACAACTTGATTTGCCAGAAAGGAGCTCCCCATGGATGCCTGTAACCTGACTGTCTCCAGGAAATGCTTTCAGCTACTCAGAAAAGCTGAGAGAGACCTAGCATTGACCACAGCACTGCCCTAGATATGGGGGAGCAGAAAAATACATTGCAGCTGGACTCCCAGCAGAATACACTAAGTCAAAAACTCAAGATCTCTGTAAGACCATTAGAATAACAATAAAAAGTTAGGGTTCAGGTCAGATTTTTGCTTCCAGAAAGAATAAAGTAGCAAAGGTTAAGCATAAGAATCATCAGTACAACAAACACATCCAGTACAAACGAAAACCAAATGGGAATATGGAAAACAGACCCAAACTTGACAAAAAACACAGGGAGAAAGAGTGGTGCATGGGAAAGAATCATTGAAAATGAAAAAGGAATCAAATCTACACACTTACAAAGTCCTTATGGATCACAGGCTTTCAGGCCTCCTCTGTTGGCATGCGACAGATATTAATTCAGCTGAGAGGCAGCAAAGTGTTAGAAACTAGTCCTTCCTAGCACAAGGACAGACAGGATCCCAAATCAGTCAAAGCTCTGCAAATAGCATCGCCCTATCTTCCCTTTGGAACAAAAACAGGTGAACAACACCAAAGGACCCTTCCAGTGTTTAAGCTAATGTGCATTAGAACACACTAGTATAGCATAATATTTTCAACAGAGAAAATTTAGTGATGCTGACCTTAGCAGAATAAACCAAAATTGTCAGTAAGCAGATCTGCCCATTTTATACTTGTAAAGCTGTTTCCTCCAAAGCTTTCCAGACTATTTCATTCTACACAGTCCCTCAAAAATACCTCCCCCCCAGTCCCCTTACCCCCTACATCCCCCCACCTTGGAGGCTTAGGCACAATTTTGTCCATTGCTTTTACCAGGAGTTTGTTTTTTTCACTGCAGACACTGCTGTTTGCACTCTCCACCCCACCTCCTGCTAGAGCTTGCTCAGAAGCTCTTACTGGGGGGCACAAACAGTTGTTTTTCCACAGGTAAACACTGACACATGGCAAAACTGCTAGGACAAGGCATGGAGGTAGCTGCCCCCCATCTGCCCCAGACCACTGTTACTTATGGGCAAATGAACACTGACTGATGTAAAGTTTCTCTAAATCTGGTTGCTAGAGAACCAGAAGCACTGGGTTACAGAAGGATCACACCATCTGTAATGCTTGTGCAGGCTGGAGCATCTTTTTCAAAGAATAAGTCCTGCAGATCACATTAAAGTAGCTTTTGACTCTATCGTGTGTGTTTCAATCCAGGCAGCCTCTGAATTAGAGAGCAAATTGAAAAAACCTGCCCCAAAATTTTCCTGAACATTCATATTATTTAAATAATCATAATTAATAGCACAAGGATTCAGAATTAGTGAACTGTAATATAAATTAGGTTGGCAAATATTAACTACTAAAGCATTTTTTCCCTCCTTAACTTTTGCTGAATTCCAAATATTTACTACAAATTAAACCTACTTTAAACACTATTTACTCTTAATAGGTTACCAAGATTTATTTATATTTTTTTTGTGATCATGAATTCTAGCATATTCTGAGGAATATGGCCATCTGTATTCCATCCAAAGCTTGCTAATGAGAATGAAAGGATGGTCTAGATCAGCAGTAAGAGAAAATGCTGAATTATCCCTCCCAAACTCTTGGATACACAAGTTAAACTTCTTATGGGAGGAAGAATCATCTTGCACCACCTTGTTGTCTTTCATGTAAAATTCTCAAAATACACCTTGTATCTTTCACCAATCCCCCTCCTGCCTCAGGTAATTAATGTTTATCTCCAAGGGAGTCATCTAAAAAGATCTGCAGCTGCAGCTATCTTCCCAGTTTTAAACTGTGCAATAAAACTCTACACATCCACATCTGAATCCACAAAATGTTACTTTAAAAATCTAGAGGTTTTTTCTGACCCTCACAGTGAAAAGGACAGCCAAAGAGTGCACCATAAATGCCATCTCTTCTATAGGATCCATGCCTCTTTATGTTAAAAAATAAATAAGTAACAAATTGATCTGTAGGCATTCTGAAATACACATTTTGCCTTTTGCAGTTTCTCATCTTAAAATACAAAAGGCCTAGGACGTAGACACTGTTGGCAATATCTAAGAAAAAAAATGTTTCAAGTTTCATAATAATTTAAAATCATTTTTAGCTACAGAGTATGTTCTTTTACATGGGAAAATGTTGAAGCATGATCAGAAGCTAAGCAGCACAGCAATGTTTGAGTTAGATGTCAGAAATAACAGGTCCAAGAAAAACCAACTGGTCTCCGAACCTCCCTCTGGGCTTATCAAAAACATAAAAGATTTGCAAATAAGCTATTAAACACATTGTCAACTGCTGTTTCTTAAGCATACATATGCTTAGGCAAAGTGAAGATTTATATGTGCAGCCAGGCAGCCTGTACTGCTTATTTCAACACTGCAAAGTTCTATTAGTGGCAAAAAGAATATTTTACTTTCTCAGATTTGCTGGATGAGCTGTGCTGTTGTACCTCAACTGCTTCATTTCCATGATCCAGTCTTAAATGAAAACAATGTGCTGCTTACATGCGAAATACAAAGTCACACTTGCATTATGCGATTTATTTTTTTTCCTTAACATTACTACTAGTGAGTTGTTTACATATTTAAAATTTGGGTCGCATATTTATGATCTACCTGAACAAATTGTTGAAAGATGACCAAAGTCTGATTTTTAAATTGAATTGCAGGGTTCGGCAACCGCAGCTGGCACATGGTGTTTAAGTCCTTAAAGTTTAATCTCAATTATTTTATAGACATTATTGTTAAACTCAAGAACCAATTTCAAAATAAAAGCAGCTAAGAGTCTAAGTAATAGCAAGGACTGGTAATTCAAGTACAGGTATCATGCAAATATATGATAGCAAAGTAATAAAAATTTCATGAAAATTTATCATAATACCCTAAGTCTGAATATGTGCTGTGGTTTAAGCCCAGCTGCCAACCCAGAACCACGCAGCTGCTCACGCACTCCCTCACTTTCCTTCCTTCCTCCCCCTGCTCCTGGAGGGATGGGGAAGAGAATCGAAAGAATGTAACTCCCACGGGCTGAGATAAGAACAGTCCAGTAACTAAGGTACAACACAAACCCACTACGGCTACCACCAATAATAATAATGAGAAAGCAAATAAGGGAAGAGAACACAACTGCTCACCACCTGCCGACTGATACCCAGCCCGACTGAGCAGTGATCTGCCCCCAGTTTATATACTGGGCATGACATGCTGTGGTATGGAATACCTCTTTGGCTACTTTGGGTCAGGTGTCCTGTCTCTGCTTCCTCCCGGCTTCCCCTCCTCCCTGGCAGAGCATGAGACACAGAAAAGTCCTCGGTCAGAGTAAAAAATTACTCAGCAACAACTAAAACCATTGGTACTACCAGCGTTGTTCCCAGGCTGAAAGTCAAACACAGCACGGATTTCTCTTCATCCCAATGAATAATAATCTTTGCTGGTCTACCATAAAAGTAATTCTTGTTCAGTTCTGGAATTTCTTTCTACTACTACTTCATCTCTAACCTTTTGTTAAATATGCTGCTTAAGAAAATCCCTTCCCTCATTTCTCTGGTCCCAGATCACATAGTCTTGATTAGTTTCATAAGGAGTTCATTTTGCTCTTACCAAAACCAAGAAATGTTCTCTGTATTGGTTTAATTTCAGTGTGCTCTTTAATTTGTTCACTGTTCTCATAAGATTACCTTAAGCGTCTTACAACAAACTAATAAATAAATAAATCCCTCCAAATCCTTTAGAAATAGGTATTTTTTAACTACTAGCAATTAAAATATTTGAAATTCAGGTTTGCAAGCCTATTTACTGGGAAGAGAGTGACAGCATCTGCATTTGAGCTGCAACAACATACCAGCCTTCACAAAGTACAAATTGGCACGAAAACAGGTAATTAGAAAATTTAAGTGAAGCACGACAATTTAACCCCCATTAACCAAAAGTAACATTTTTCACTTGGTCTGATCCAGATAATATGGTCAGCTTCGCCTAGATTCTGGTTTTGGAAAAGAAGATGGTTTAGATTGACCTAAGTCTCTCAATTGCCTACATGAGATTAGAACTCATGGTATGATCATTTTTCTCATTTTGAAATATCAGTAAATTTCAAGGCAGAAAGCCTTTTCTAACTGCTGAATGAAAAAGCAATAAATTTTGGTTAGCCTTATGCAGAAAAGCCACATTTGTCTTGGTCATGGCTTCCAATGCATAGGAAAACACTGCCTAAATGGACTGTTCTCTGTATATCTCACTGTATATCTCTTGAACTAGCTGTTCTCTGGATGTTCTCGTAACAGCTCTTCTCCCAGGAATGATGATTTAATATTAAATATAATTGTGCTTTCATTAGTTCACTTGCAGGGGATAGCAGTCCAAGCAAAACTATTTTCACTTTTCAATTAAATCAGGAAGCACAATTAAACATACATTTACTCCATGACAGAAAAGAAACTGTTTTAAAGAAAAATTCTGAACAGGTTTGGAACCTGTGGGTTTTGTTTTTTTTGACAATTGTTTCCTGTAATGAATAATTTTCTGGGGGGTGAGGAGAAGGGGGGGGTTGTCCTTAATTAAAAAAATGTTTCTGTTAACTAAACATTGGAATTGCCAAACATCAGAATTCCTAGTTTATGCAGACAATGAGACTAAACATTGATGATCACTGCAGGTTGTGTATATTCATAGGTGTACTTGCCATATGTATGAGGGAAAGAGATTGGTATGGAAGGGTTAAAAGAAGGTTTTCTTGCCCAGTCTCCTCCTTTCAACATGATTCTTTAATAGACAGATCATAAAAGCATAAAAGCACTGGTCTGTTGTCTCAAAGGGGAAACTATTATCCAAGAAGGATTCAAGCAGGGTAAAAACTGCTAAACTTCAAACTACCGAACTGGGCCAATCAGTTTGTCAGAGCAACATCTGTAATCATCTAAAGCAAGAACCCATCTTTAGAAGGATACACCAACTGATAAAGAACCAGGAAGGTATGAGGTCAATAGTCACAGGCATACTCAGAACAGCTTCCTTAAGAGAGGCAGTTCAAATGAACATGAATTTTTTACCTGGAAAAATCATGGGGAGAAAAGTATCTCTAGAAGTCTGTCACCCTGACAGAACAGCTGTTCACTCTTTCTTCCAATATAAGAGAATACAGGTCATCAAAAGAAATTGGAAGAAGGAAAATTCAAAATAAAAATATGGAATTTCTCCACATAGTGAAGTTTTAAAACAATTTTCAGAAAGATTTTTTAGATACTTAAAAGTTTACATGGGCAGACTGATGAGATAATGATCCTTACAAAGCTACTTAATGCCCTAACACTAATTTGGCAAGTGCCTAACTAAAGATCACTGGATGCTAGAACAGTATTCATGTAGTGTTCACCTGATGCTTGCCTCTTCTTACATTCTTCACTGTATATTAACTCTTGATATTGTCAGAGATAGGGTACTGAACTGGAGGCACTTTCTATTGCAACTTTATTAGTAGATTACTACCTTATATATTTTTAGGACTCAGGATGACCTGCCTGGTTCCATGATAACCCTTTCATCTCCTTGGGGAAACAGCCTTAACTTTACTCCAAAGTGGAGGGCTTCAAAGTCCTGTATCAGTATATATTTTGCTTCTTAGCTTAAGTAAATAAATTAAACTCAAAGAGGTCTTAGCTTACGTGAGAATGACCTGCCATGAATAAAGTTCTTTTAGTTAACAGATCTATCACATAAATCAACTGCAGATTTTGTTGTCTCCGCTACTGAGAAAGTTATTTACACATTTTTCTGGTATTAAACAGAACACCGTTCTCCCTTCGTTATTTGGGATGGCAATAACCATTATTCCAATTTATATTATGCTGTCTAGGTTAGCTGAAGGAGTAAATATCCACCCTATCACAACACTGTTCAAATAAAAATCAGATCCAAGCGTCCCTTCACAGTACAGATCTTGCTATATTTTATATAAACTTATTATAAAGGTATGCAATACAATGATGCACACAAATTTATTCATTTAAGATTTCTATGTTTCAAAATTTTGGAAGTATCAAAGACTTTTTTCATTTTCTATTTTATTATTTAAAACCCTCTCAATTATGCTACAATATTTTAACAAATTGAGCTGTAGACTTTGGCTATATGCATTCACATTCAAATATGACAAAAATTGTGGATTTAAAGTTATGCAATATAACTAATCCCACTGAACTCATTATTAAAAAATGACAATACAAACACTATACAAGGAAGGTCTAGAACAAAAGCAGCTATTAAAGTACTAAGCTGTAGTCTAGCTACAGTCAAAGCTTTTAAGACATCTTCACACAGAAATCTGAAATGGTAAATATGACTTTGTGGACACTTTCCAGAAGCTTTTCCTGTGCAAAACTGGGACAGCAAGAGAGAAAACATGAAAGGACCAGAGGAACTAATTACTCTACAAGAGAATTGAACAGAAAGATTGTTTCATTAGGTTGCAAAATTGGAAAAGCAGAATCATAGGAATCTCAAACAAAATCAGTCATGATTCACCTCCCAAATTACCACTCGACAAGATGTAATACTACTCCTGTACTGCTGCTGGGTTTGTATTATTCATCCACAGTATGACTTCCAACAGAGAAATATGTGAAAGAAATACATAGCTTAACAATCAGAAAGTGAGAAAAACTTGGTTCTTCCTTTAGAAATTACCTGTCAAAGTCAGTGATGATTTAGCTGAGGACTGAGGTCACAAGAAGAGTGAATATTCTTTGCTTGGGATGGCTAAGAACACAGTTACAGTAAAAGCAGAAAAAAGAAATCATTGAAAATTTCTCAGGGGACTCTACAACACTGTATCAATGAAGAAATAAATAGAACTCCAGAGGTGAGGAGGTATTTTGGTATCTTTATTTGCATGCATCCGGTTAAATTCATTAAAACAATACAATGCTACCTACAAACCTGACCCTCCATGCAATTTCATGAGTGAGGAGAATGTCGAGAAAGGTCAGGCACACTCCTATTGGCTCCGAAACTAGTATAAAAGTGAGGTTAACATGCTTTATATAGTATAATTTGAAGCCAGAAGTTAGAAAGCATTTTGATGCTTCTGCATCTAAGGACAATCCCATTATTTCCTTTCCTACTACTTCCATCATCTTGATTTTAAAATTCTCTCATATTATACCTGTGTCAGGTTTTACCTATAACATTCTAAACTGCTTGTGGAAAGGCCATTTCTTTTTCTTACCACAAAGTAAACTATTCTGGGATGGACTATAAGTGCTAACATAAGTATAAATGCTGAAAACTATTCCAAATGGACTGGGAAACAAGGAAGTCCTTACTTCAATTCTGGGCCAAATCCTGCAGATTTTCCTTCTCAGTAGGATATTTACCAGTGTGGCACACTAAACTTTGCCTGCAAATCCAAGTTCGCTTGGGGATTTTAAACTGAGCTAGTAACATTGTTTCTGACTGTAGTTAACAAATTAGTTATGTGCAATTTAAACAATAATGCGCTTCCTTGTCACACTTTGTGTTATTTATGAAGCATAGTCTTTCCTACTTAGTTTTTAGGTTTCCTAACTCTATACCAATTAAAGTGTTACAACTCATATATGAGAAAAGGTAAGAGATACATTGTAACAACTTAGATCTCAACTCATTAACAGACTACAGCATGGGAAATAGGTACTGTTGATCTAATCCTACAGGAGAAGACTGGAAATTGGCACATTTGAATCCTGGACTTGAACCTGTCCCAGCCTCTACCAATTTGTGGTAATTTTTCAAACAAAATACTTTAATCTCAAAGAATTAAAGCATCCTTCTTTTTGGCAGACCTGTGAGGATAAATTCACTGTAACATGCAAGCAGCACAGATGCAACAACATCTGAATACGTACATAGTGCTGAAACACGAGTAGCTTTGATTCTGGATACTGGCATTAAACCAACAGGCTTTTTCACATCAACAAAGGAGAAAACACCCCAAATGCAGGAGTGCATGCAGAAGTACTTTACCTTCAGTTGTTCAAAACCTGGAAACTGCTACCCTCCTCAACCTGAAAGCAGGGAGGCACACTTTGAGATAGGTTAAGAATGGATTCACAGGTTTTTGTGAAAAAGCCTAATTAAGAGAGTGATAACTGCTCCTTCTTTAGAGTAGGATCAAGTTGACCTCAAGACAGCTTGGTTAAGGACAGGAAGTGACAGTAGCCATGAAATGAAGAAACTGCTTAAGTTGAAGAAAGGCACCAAAAAAATCTCCTTTCTTACTTACATAAATATAGATGGCCTTAGAGAAATAATATAAAAGCCAGAGGACTTCAAGTAAGTAGCCAGCTCTTTAGCTGCACCAGTATAGGAATAGTATTACATCTTGTCATGGCAATTTGGGAGGTGAATCATGACCCAACCTAATTTAAAATTAGAAATCTTTTTTAGAATGTCAACCTTATCCTTATAGATACTTGTTGCTAAAAAGGAAACCATTCATTTACATTAAATTTAAATTACATTTCCCACCTTGAGTACTGTGTTCAGCACATGGGCCCCCTACGTAAGGACATACCTGTGGAAGTGAGTCCAGAGGAGGGCCACTAAGATGATCAGAGGGCTGGAACACCTCTCCTATGAAGACATGCTGAGAGAGCTCTGCTTGTTCAGCCTGAAGAAGAGAAGGCTCCAGGAAAAACTTGCAGCTGCTTCCAGTGCCTAAAGGGGGGCCTACAGGAAATCTGGAGAGGGACATTTTACAAGGGCATGTAGGGACAGGACAAGGGGGAATGACTTTAAGCTGATAAACAGTAAAACTAGATTATGTCTAATGAAGAAATTCTCTACTATAAGGGTGGTGAGACATTGGATCACATTGCTCAGAGCTGCTGCTGCCCCACCCCTGGACATGTTCAAGGCCAGGTTGGACAGGGCTTTGAGTAACCTGTTCTAGTAGAAAGTGACCCTGCCCATGGCAGGGGGGTGGAACTAGATCATCTTCAAGGTCCCTTCCAACCAAAACCATTCTATTAAAAGAAAATTAATCTGGTTCAGACTCCTTGCAGGAATAGTGGGAATGGATTGTGCCTTCTAACCTGAACATCTGACAGCATGAATCAGGACTATCATAGAATCATTAGGGTTGGAAAGGACCTTTCTCCCACATTCACTTAGTTCCAGCTTCACAACTGGAAACCTCTGAAATTTATTAATACTATTGTAAAGGTACCTTCCTGTACTGCATGAGATTTTCATCATGCCTTCCCCTTGGATTTTACTCCTTAGAGATCTTCCTTAACAAAATACTCTGCAGTGATCAATATTAGATTTTGAAGAAGTTCCACACAAACAGGATTATGAGAGCCAACACTGCATTTCTCTTGAGGCTATTTTTTGTCTTGTCATACCTTACAGAAGAGCTTGTTTTGGAATGTCAGTTCCTGAATTTCAAAAGAAGTTTTCACAGGAAACTGCAAGAGAACTTCAGGATATCTCATGCTGCCAAGATGTGTCAAGTGAGGTTACAGCCTCCATTTAACAAACAAAAGGCTAGAAACTGATCACTGCTGGATTAAGAAAAATGGTCCACAAAAGTATAAAATTTGATGACAGAATATTTGGGGAAAGCATCACAGTACTTCTTCACCCTTTGTACACTTGCCTTTACAACTGTTTTTTGCCTACATTCAGATATGGGATATTGGGTTAAATGAAGCTGGCTTAATACGGATGCTCTTTTTATTTTTACATTCTTAACAGCATCTTCTTTGGCAATGAATGCAGTTTGTTTTGATATTTCCAAATGTTTGGCAGCCTACTGTGAGCAATAGAGCAACATAAAATTTAGTTAACCTTTATACAAGCAAATCAAATACAGGTTCAGTGTGACTCCACATGCACACCTTGCCTAACGTACACACACACATGCTTCTGGCTCTAATTAGATAACCTTTTGTTACCACGATGAAGGGCCTATTACCTGTTGACTATCACCTTCTTCCCTCTTTGCTACGCTCTGATGTAATTATAGTTACTTATATTAGCTATTTTTATTTATGTGCAATACAGCAAAACAACACAGTCAAACATTAATGGAGAGGCAAGTAAAACCAATCAAGCTGAACAGATTTAAAGAAATGATCAGCTATGTAAAACAATATTAAGCGCGCAGGACTAGTCTTAGGGAATAATAATGTTTCTATACATCACTTCTAGCTAATAACCTGCTCTTCATATATAGAATTATCAATACACTGTACAACATATAAAAAAATTTATATTAGCATTGTAGACACATGAACATTTAATAACCTTGCTGACAAACTCAGAAATTAATTTTCTGCAAATATGACCAAAATAGAATAGAATAGAATCATTTAGGTTAGAGAAGACCTGTAGGATCATCAAGTCCAACCATTAACCTAGCACTGCCAAGTCCAACACTAAACCATGTCCCTTAACAATACAGCTACATGTCTTTTAAATACCTCCAGGGATGGTGACTCCACCACTTTCCTGGGCAGCCTGTTCCATAATTAAAAACCCTTCCAGGGAAGAATATTTTCCTAAAATCCAATCTAAATCTCCTTTGGTGCAACTTGATGCGATTTCCTCTCATCCTATCACTTGTTACTTGGGAGGAAAGACCAACACCCATCTCACTATAACCTCCTTCCAACTAGCTGTAGAGAGCAACAAGGTCTCCCCTGAGCATCTTTTTCTCCATACTAAACAACTCCAGCTCCCTCAACCACTCCTCACAGCTCTTGTGCTCTAGGCCCCTCACCAGCTCTGTTGCCCTTCTCTGGACCTGTTCCAGCAGCTCCATGTTCCTCTTGTAGTGAGGGGCCCAGAACTGAACAGAGTATTCGAGGTGCAGCCTCACCAGTGCTGAGTATGGGGGGATGATCACTGCCCCGGTCCTGCTGACCACACTGTTTCTGATACAGGCCAGGACACTGTTGCCTTTCTTGGCTGCCTGGGCACACTGTTGGCTTTTGATCAACAGCCCCCAGAGATCTTTCCTACCATGCAGCTTTACAGCCACCCCTCCCCAAGTCTGTAGAATTCCATGGGGTTGCTGTGACCCAAGTGCAGGACCCAGCACTTTGCCTTGTTGAAACTCAAGCAATTGGTTTGGCACATCAATACAGCCTGTCCAGATGCCTTTGTAGACCTTTCCTACCTTCAAGCAGATTAGCACCCTCACCTAACTTGGTGCTGTCTGCAAACTTACTGAGACTGAACTTGACCTCCATGTTGAGATCCCTGAGAAAGAACTGGCCCAAATACTGAGACCTTAGGAGCACCACTTGTGACCATCTGCCAACCAGATTTAACTCCATTCACCATCACCCTTTGGGCGTGGCCATCCAGCACCCACCCAAGTCATGAAGAGCCAGTTTCCCCAAAAGAATGCTGTGAGAAAAGGGGTCAAAGACTTTATTAAAGTCTAGATAGTCCACATCCACAATCTCTCCCCCTCATCCACTAAGCAGGTCACTTTATCATAGGTATGCAGGTCAGCATCCTTTTCAGATCTGGAGTACCAGCAGATCATTCAGAGTTTCAGCTGTTTGGCATGAAACTCAAACTCATGTGATGACAGCCACCTACAGTTCCACACTATTTTTTTTTTTTTGGAATTCATCTTCCCTTCTTATTTCACCAAATACTAACAGTAGAAACAAATTCAGTTTCATTGTGCTACTGTTCTTCACTGGCAACAAAGTATATGTTTGGTTCTAGTAAAATTCTGAAGTGCACATTTAAGTCTAATTTGACATCAGTCATGTATCTCTGTGCATGATGCTAAGCACCTAGTTTACGTAACGTAACAGAGATTTCTGGTTAAATGGAAAAAGGAAACCAAAGGTCAACTGCTGAGCCTGAGACTGTTGTTAAACAGGTTATTCTGGGGTCAGATTCAACCGAATTTTAAAAAACATTTACACTAATAATACCCTAAATAGAAGGGTGCTGTTAAAATATTTTTATAAAGTATTATCAATACAAAGGATCACAAAATCAAGAGGAATTGAATAATTAGGTTTGGCACACAGAAAACAGAATGAAATGCCATTAATACACAATATAATATCACACATTTCAGGACTGATAAAATTTTTGTAAAAAGCCAGTGCTCATCTGCAGCAAATCACTGATATCGCTCTGGCTGTGTGACTATGAATCATCAGTCTAAGTCTGCTTTGGAAAAGGATATTGAACCTACCAGACAAAACTATTTCTAGAAAAGGTAAGGAAAATCGATCCTGTTGTGTAAGTCGCAGGCGAGATGCCATCCAAGCATCATACCTGGATGCTGGAATATTATTTGGGTCTCCAGTGCTCAAAAAAATAGCTTCAACTTGGAATACCTAAAGTGAAAAGCAATCATTATGACCATAGGACTGGATTATCTGCTTCAAAATTATACCAAAATAGTCTGGTTTGTACAGCAAAGCAAAACTAAGACGGTTATTATGTTACTAGATAATTTTCTATAAAAAGAAGAGGAAGGAATAACAGCTAGCAAAATAAATGCCAGTGTGCATGTGGCTGCAAATGGATAAGAAACCAGCCACTGAAATACTGAAACTGAAAAATTAAAGGAATACCTAATTACCAGAGGCATAAAATTCCTGAACGTCTTCCTAATGTTAAGAGTGTTTTAAATAGGAGCTGTTTAAATTTCTGGATAGGTTATATAAACAGTTGCCAGAGAGAGCATCAGCATCCTTCCTCAAAGACAAGTTTTACAATTTATTAGGAAAACTAAGAATGACTAATTTTTTCACTTACTTTTTTGTTATTTGGGTTGTTTGCAACCAAGCCGACACAATACAAGCCTGCACTCAGTTTCACATAGTGCTATAAATTAGCACAAATGTGCAGCAAGGTACAGGCACAATACAATTCCCTTGAATTTCCACTAGACAGAGTTACCCAGTAATTTACTCATTATGCTTTTTCCTCTAACAATATTTCTAAAAACACAAGCTGTTAGTTTTACAAAGAATCCTTCAAATTTGAAATTACAAAGTGGGTTTGAACATAATAGCTATATGGTATATTTCTCCTCACAGAGGAGGCAAACATTTTAGAACTGTATTTCCAGTTGATATAGAGGCATTTACTAATGTAAGCTATTATCCAGCAGAGTCATAGCAAAATGTTTTGGCTCTTCTATCATGTATATTGCTTTCCTGCTCTATATAGGTTTTTTTCGGCCTCTGTCATGGATCAACTGCCCTCTTCTAGAAGTGGATGATCCCCTTGCTTTCCCTTACGGTTTTTTTACCCTCTTATTATTTGGTTTTGTTGGTAGTTTGGCTTTTTTTTTTCCTCCGACACCATTTCCTCAGATATCCCTGTCAATAAACTCAGATACCACATATTTCAAGAAAACAGCCACATAAGAAACTCTAAATTCGAATTAATCACATTTGTTTAGAAACATGAACAGATAGTCTCCAACAATGGAAGGTCTATGGTATTTGTCCTCATTACCATAAGCAGTCTAAGTTTCAGTCAGGTAAATCATCAGAAGCATTCTCTTGACTAAGCAGAGTAGAATGCATAGTAAACAAAAAACACCTACTGAGAAATGAAAAGCAGAGAGAGATAAAACGAGGCTGAAACGCTTATCTGGAAATTCTGCCTAGAATCTGCTGGATTAAAAAAAAAGTAAAAATTAAAGCAAACAAATAGAAGGTATTGGATGGAAGTTTTGCTTTGCTATATAGCATGAAGAAATCTATTTTTTGTTATTCATTCTTCTACAAAAGTGTTAAAAAATATAATACCGATATCTGTGCCAGTTCGTTAGTCTTTCCTAAGCAGTGATGAAAAAATATGGTTTTCATTGCAGCAAGGAAGGACAAAGAGTGGTAATTAACCATGGACTAGCACTGTTATGTGATATAAGTTTTCCCTTTATAGCAATGAGGACTTCTAAGAAACTTCTGATGATGAGTCATAAAATATGTTATGAATTGGCTTTTATTCAGGACAAAACATAATAAGCTATTAATTTAGAACTGCGGTTCATCATTTGTTGATCATGTATCATCTCAAGTTCTGTCACAGAAGATGTTTTTAGAATGTGTGGACAATTTTATTTTAGAAGCGTGCACAATTCCATGAATAGTATTTACTTTTTTTCACTGGTTACTGCTATATTAGCACAGAGTACCTTCATTTCAAGATGGACAGATTAGGACTAATTATAATAATATAGAAAAATTGTAAGTCCTCTACTCGGGGTTCTGCTTTAGGTCTCAGTGAATTAGAGTCTAGGATCAACTCAAGGAAACCCAGCAGAAGTCTAAAAAACCTGAAGTATATGAAAATTGGGCACATACACAACATCATTGCCACATACGCATTACAAGTTTCCAACAGGCTGTGGTTTAGAAACTTCCTAAACCACAAACTGCCTTCCACATTGCACTTCTATTTCTTGATATATTTTCTTTGAATTATTGCTTTAAATCCATTTATATTTTTGGTATCCTATGATAATGACTTCCAATGCTGAAGATGCATACTGTGTAGTTTTTTGGATTTGTATCTATTCCCTGACACTTGAACTTCAAATCCCTCAATTCCTTTTCATTCCAAAACCTGATCAATTATTTATTTTTTTTTCTAATGCCATGTTACTCAATTTTCCCTTCCTCACCTTCCTAAGCTGAAAAGTCTACTCAGCCTCTTCCTACACTTTTGGTTCTCCTTTCTTGTTATGTACTTTTTCTGGTTCTGCTACATTCTCTTATAAACTGTGCAAGTAGAGTAGCACAGAATAGCAATTATGCATGCATCAACAATAAAGATGTTTCTTGCTTTACTTTTAATTCCTTTCCCAATAACTGTTCTATTCCAATTGCTTTTTTATTACTACTAGAGACTGAACTGACAATTTCTAACACATACTTTTTCATGAGTGTTAACAATCAATTTAGAACCCACTGTTTTCCTTGTGTAGTTACAAGGACAATGCAATTACTAGTTTTGGGGGTGTATTTTTTGCTGTTTTGTTGGGTTTTTGTTTTGTTTCTTTCTCCCATGTGCAGGACTTGGCATTTATTCAATCTGACAGCGATTGTCACCTCCCATACTATTGGCTCAGCTTCTTAGTACTCAATCAAGTTGCCTTTGCAGCTTTTTATAATCATATTGGTTTTTACTTTTGTTTCAGCAACTTTTCCTACTACTCTACTCACCCAGATAATTTATAAACAGCATAGACATAAGCACAGATCTCCATTGGTATTCTCCCCCTATAGTAAAACATTGCCTGTTTATTCACTTTCTCATTCCTAACCAGTTGATAATTTATAAGATGGCTTTTCCTCATATTTCAAGCCAGCTTTTTCTCTAAGAAATTGTGGTAAAGATCCTGTAGAAAGCACTTTGTAAACCCAGACTGAGGTCATTGTTTTCCATGCATTTCCTTTCTTTTAAAAAAGTCATTTTCAAATAGCTCACAAGAGTTGTAAATTGATTCTAAAGACAATTTGGGTTTTCTGCAATTTTATAAAACTTTATATCCCTGTACTGACTAATTATGATGCAAATTTACTTGGTATGGAAGGCAAAACCAATCATTTATAGTTTCCATATTTTCATTACAGGTCTTAACATCTTGGCATTGGAATGTCCACATTCCATCCCTCTGTTATTCAGACTCAACTTAACTGAGATTTTGTGCACACTGTTCTATTCACCCATTATGCTGCAAAGATGCCTAAAATTTAAGGGGTTAGCTCCCACTGAAGTTTTGTGGTCATCTCTAGAACAGACAGTAACATCTACAGTAACACCTGTCACTTCTGCTACACTCTTCTGTGTCCAACCTTTTCCTAATTTTTAACTAAAACCCCAACAATAAATCAAAATTTTATCAAAAAACTTTTATAATATTTTATAGTATTTTTCTATTTATCTACACCACTATTTAATGTTTTTGACATTTCAAAGGGCTCCTCAGACATAGTATATAGAAAGCCATTTTAAAACATTTTTAAAACTGCATTAAATTTTTACAGACAATAAAATAAGCATGTGTACCAAGGAACAGCATGAACTAAGACCCAGCTTGTCTTATTTTAAAGAGTCTATTAGTACAAAGATGTTCAAGAAGAAAAAAAAAACGTAAGGGGAATCTTGTTGTAAATAATTATTGCACTTTCAGTTGTTTCCATTTGCACTTTTGACTACTTCCTTCTGACAAATTGGGCTGAAGAAATAACATAATACAAACTATATGGAAATGTGGAACTCTAACAGGGAGCATGTTTTAACTATGCTTATATACTTTCGGAAAACCTATAATGTTCATAATCAGACAAGGAGGCAACCATTATGTTGATCTTACTATTAGCCTAGTACAACTGAACTCTCAATGAATGTCTTAATCAGAGATCTTTATGAAATAGAATCTTTCATGTATTAGAAGTAAGGAGGTCTTTGGTTCATAAGGCAATTATGCCGAGCTTATTTTTACGATGGCCTACAAAGAAAGTAATCCCTCTTATTAACAGTTCAAATATCAAATGCAGTAGACAGGTTTAATGGAATTACTTTTTAATCTTTTCACTGTCACCACAAGTGCCACCTGACATTAATCCCACAGCACTAGTAATAAGATTAAATGAGAAATTTTACCTTCGGCATTGTATGATAGACTAAAACACAGGAAGGAATCTCATCAATGGTTTGAAAAAAGATTTAGTTTCAGTTGTACGGCAACATAGCTGATGGTCTCTATAGGAAAACATCTATGAATTGTAAGAAAAGAAATCAATTCTTTTTCTGTCTAATGATAAATTGTAGAAAAGTATTCTATCAACCATGTAATTTAGGAATTGATACTTTAAGAGCAGGAAACACCAAGCAAATACAAAAGTGAGACCTACATGGATGAAAATTAAGCAGTATAAATAAAAATATAAGCTTTGAAGGAACACTGGAAAAGTACAACAACAACAGGAATAAAAAAACAAAATAGTTTTTTTTTAAGGCCAGAAAATATAGGGATAAAATGAGAACTGCAAAAATCTAGATCAGTATAGATAAATTGAAAGTTATAGTGAAACATCAAGTCTCAAACTCTTCTTAACAAATCTACAAAGTCAACACTGATACCATATTAGTGACAAACAACAAATGTAACATTTAAAGAATGGGCAAAGTAAGTGATATAAAATAAGTGCAATCTTTATCACACTTCAGTCTTTCAAGGAAAGCATATCTAGATGAATAAATAAAAGTATTTATTTCAAAACACAAGTGAGACCTCATCTGAGCTATCACACATCTTTTTGATCACTATACTCAAAGATTGTGAATTCAGACTGGAACATGGAACAGACCTCTCATAAGAAGAGAAGGAGGGATTTGCTTACTTAGGCTAGCAAAGTAAACAGTGAGAAGGAAAAGCTGCTCATCAGGTGGGTAAATGTTAGATGAAAAAGCTATATAAAACAAAGGACAACGCTGGTTCACTAAAGACAAGCACTTATTAGATTTGGATCCTAAACTCAGACTTAAAAGCATTTTCTGACATTTCCAGCAGCAGTCAAAATATAGAAGACAGGCAGTATTTGTCCCTGACCATCAAGCATTTACAATTCAGCACCAAACAAGAGTTCCATATTATTGAAAGTGAACGTGAATGAAGATGATTTAGGAAAGCTGCTTTCACATGTGGGTACAAGTTGTTTGAAAACAGTCCTAAATTAGACCAGGAATATTACTTTATTTCAACTAATCCCAAGTTATTTCCAAAATTTACCTTAGCCATACTTAAGCACCAACAGTCTATGTTTTGGGTGAAATAGAAGGGAAACCTTCGCATTTTAAAAGTGACCTTTTACCTTTTCCAAGTCACTTGTGTTTTACTCAGTTAACAGATTCTTTCAGAAACAGTGTTTTCTCTAATTCTGAAACAGGAGCAGGTGCTTCAGGTGATGCTGGTTTAGTATAGCAGTCAGCAAGCAGTCCAGAGGCTATAGAGGCTCATTTAATTACTTGGCACCACAATCTAATTAAAATACACTGTAAAGGCTAGCTGTCAGAATGAAAATTTGGTGCTACTTATCTAAACTTAAATGTAAGATTTAATTTTTGTTTTGCTTACATTTGAGATTACACAATAATTTTTAAAATATTTTAATACTTTCCAAGTATTTCTTTTTAAGAAAATTGTATCATCATTCACCAGTAAGCTAAAAGCATCCTTTAGTATTGTTGTTTTCTATATTGTGCACATCTGTGTGTCTAATTTCTCTATGAGCTTGGGGACAGCAGCCATTTTCTTTAGACCATAGCAGAGGGCAAGCAAATAAGTTTCTTGACTGTTAATAATGTGAATTAAAATCTAGTTGAGGTGAAAAGTCTGTTCTTCTCATATTTGTGTGTAGGACACAGTAACTTCTCCCATAGGCTGAGTGCAGGGATCTGCATTTCCTTTGCATGACAGTGTTATGAATGAAAGCAAGGAGTGGAGCTTTTAATGATGTTTTGAATCTCTTTAGTATCCCTAGTCCTTCCAGAAATGGAAAAGCTCTCTGAAAGCTAAGAGTGAAACAGGAAAGAAAAGTATGTCAAAATAATTTTTAAAACTCCAAGTTCTTGTTTACACATGGATTCTGTTAATATCTGAAACAACTTCACAAACTGATTTAAATCACATCATTTATCCTTTCACCAACTCACATGGATTTATGCACCTTATGCATTAAATTATGAGGTCACAAAAGTTTACTAAAAATGTGGCACAACAGAACGTCAAGCACAAATGTTGCCTTCAGACATTGCTACTATGTGTAGACACAGAAATTATAACCGACTGAAATTTTTTTTTAAATGCTTTAGAATAAATTGGTTTGTGATTATATAGCAAGAAGACCAAAACACACCAAACTAGTCACAGAAGGTTATATTCTCCCTACTAGTCAGAAGACTATAACTTCAAAGTTCACCTTCAGGCTCACAATTATTATTAATCAATTAAATGCCAGTCACTGTACTAGAATATTAATTGGAAATTTGTTATTGACATCCATGAGATAAGTATCTGTCCTGCATACTCTGAAATATTTTCATTCAATCCTATAATTTTCTTTTCCTCTTTCTTCAAAATCACCTCAAAAATAACTTTAAGAATGAAGTACTGTCAAAATGGTCATTCTGGTATAAAAATGTCTAAATTACAGTTACACAGCACATTTACTACAGTGCAAGTCACTCTGATTTTTTGGCTACCCAAAGCTGAATTTTAATGTATGGAAAACCATAGGGAGTTATCCAATACAGAATTTCCAAAAGTACTGAAATGTTAAAATATTTCTCAATTCCTTTATTATTACTATGAATAAACTGTCAAATAAAATACAGATTAATAGGAAATATTATTCTAATGAGAAAGTTGCCTAACAATCCTTTAGATGTTCTGAAGTTGTACCAGATTTGACAGAAACTGAAGGATTATTGGAAGAAATTGCCTATTCCAGGTATATAAATAAACTGATACCCATATAGTTGGTTAACACATGAAACCTTCAACAGCTTGAATTCAAATAAAGATTTGCAACACCCAAAGGCAGAAGTGAGAGAAAAATGATGTGCCAAAAATTCGAGAATTAAGACCATAAACAGAAGGCTTACACACACAAAAAAGAGTGCTTTTGTTAGGCCATAATCAGAAAAGCTGGTGCACATGATCTAAGAAAAGCATTTTGCCTGTGGCAGACTAAATCGGAACAATTATATAAGTTTGAGCTCTCTAAACCAAGCTACAAGCATACTTACGTGTGTTTAATTCATCATCATCATCATACATTTTTCTCTAATAGCTCCACAATTTTAAACCTTTTGGGTTGTCTCCAGGAAAGATGCCATTCCATTATTTTGAAGGACAGCAGAAGGAGAGTTCTCTCTGACAGAAGTCAAACAAATACAAGGAAATCATACAAGGAAATCACCCAGAGAAGGTAAAAAAACAAATCAACTAACCAAGCATATATAATTGTTGTATGATATTTTATCACAATTATTTTCACAACACATCAAAAGATAATGAGATCCTACTGAAAAAAAAAAAATCTTTATTTCTTCATTTCATTCCATTCCATATTAGAACACACTGGGACATTGTGAAAGTTGACTTCTCCCCCATGTATAGGTTATCATTCCTTTTGGAATGGAGTAACAAGATTTCAGATGGATGCAGTCACTCAATGCAAAATAAGCATTAAATAAGCAATAAATTTACATTACTCTAAGCAAGAAGGACCAGTTAATTTCCTTAGAAGGAGATGTACAAAGTAAGAAAAAAAGGCTGCATTTCATAGGTACTTTTTGTTCCATTTCAAGAAAGCCTGTTTCACCCAACCAAAGATTACTGAAATCAAATCATTTGTCAAGACCCATACTCTGGTTTTGCTTTCCCAAGTAATGGACAAGCATGTTATCATGTTGCACTTTCAGAAACCACTGTTCACCTTTAAACATCCATGTAATGGATTCTTGTTTTTCATAAAAAAAGTAGGACAACAGCTTCTTTAACTTCTAAAAATACTGTCAGCTTTTGCCTGATCTTAGAAATACTGAAAGACAGACATGCGTGACTGGGCAGTTATATCCTAGCCATGCAATGAATATGTATCTTGTCTCTCATGACCCTCCACCTGGAGTACTGCATCCAGTTCAGGGGACCCCAGTACCAGAAAGACAGACCTGCTAAAGCAGGTCTGGAGAAGGGCCACAAAATCGATCATGGGGTTGGAACATCTTCTCTATGAAGAAAGGCAGAGAGAGTTGGCATTGTTCAGCCTGAAGAACTTATTGGAGCCTGTCAATATATAAAGAGTGCTTTTAGGTATTTCTTTATGTTATTGTATTTTACTTTTACCAAGGTTTGTAGTGACATGACACGGGGCAATGGTTTTATACTGAAAGAAAATAGATTTAGATTAGACTTAAGGAAGAAATTTTTTTATGATGACAGCAGTAAGACACACAATAAGGTTGTGGATGCCCCATGCTCTGAAGTGTTCAAAGCCAAGTTGGACAGAGCTTTCAACAACCTGGTCTAGTGGGATGTGTCCCTGCCCATGGCAGAGGGGGTAGACTAGTTGACACTTAAGAGTCCCTTCCAACCAAAACCATTCTGTGATTTTATGATCTTTGCTGGATGTCAATCCACAATCTAGCAGTTGGCCCAGCATTTTTGTTTATAAAGAATTTTCCATACCAACGTAGATGAAGTATTCTGTACCAATCAGCAAGTAAATTTCAAACCCAGAGCATAATTCTTGATATTTTAATCTATAATGATTTGAAGATGTAATTTGTTTGCAAAATAATTACCAGTTTCTAAAGGGGTGTTGTTGACTATTGGCTTTGCATAGAAGATTTCAGCTAAATGATTTCAGCAGGAAAGTGGCACTTCCAGTGAACTAAACTTGTTAGAATTGAAAAACATACATTCTAAAACTAATCCTTACTAAACAATTTCATTTAAAGACAAGGATCCACTAGTGCAGATGCTTTCCAGCTGCATGAATGCACTAATAAACATAAAATGACCTCTAAGATAAATTATCATCAAGCAGGTATTCACATGCCCTCTTCAGGTGCCACTGTTTACTCTGACAGAACAATATGGGTTCCTGGAGACCATGAGAGAAGATTATTCATGCTGATTCTCAGCAAAAGGGTGAGACAGGGTTCCTATTGTCCTGGTTTTAGTAATTTATTTTTTTTAGTGGGACAATCACTTTTTTAGACCGTTTATCATTCTATTTTTGTGGAGAAAAACTTCTGTTGTTGGGCACTTACTGTGCTGATTTCCAGGCAAGAACATCATCAGGTTAGTAAGACAGTTGGGAAATTACACAAATTCTTTGTACTACTACTCCTCTCAAAAAATACCAAAACAGAACTGCTTTGCACAAAAATTAATTTTAGCTGGGAAATTAAAAGAATTTGTTCCAAGAGCACAGTCCTTTGAAAACAGTAACTGCTGCATAAATAAACTGAGAAATATATAGACTGCACAACTTGTATTAAATCAAATGCCCAACAAACATGCATAAAAATATGCTTCTGAGCTTCTGCTGACAAGGTTTTCTCAAGGCAATCTTCTCCAACAAAAGGATTTAAACCACACCCTACTTCACATCTACATCTTCGCTTCAGAAGGGTAATTTCTACACTATGATTTCAAGGTGATTTCATGTTTTCACTGTTAGAAACCCTCCCAAAGCCAGAACTTGAAGCACAGAAAACTAAACATGTAAATTCTCCACTAACAATCAAAAGCTCTGAGACAATGCCTTCAGCTGTCATTTTGTGATGAGCCTAATTTGGGTGCATTTTTTATTACGCAAGCAAATACTAGCTTGATTCGTCAGTGCTATTTGATTATAAATAGAACACCAAATTTGTAGGGAATTCAGTGCGAGACTGTCTTCATGATGGATAAATCCTAACTATGCTTTCATGGATGTCTGTGTTTATTTTTTTCTCTAGCAGTTAGGTTTTTGTAGTTAACAGATTTTAAACATTCTGAAATTCCATCACTATAACAAATGCTTCAACAGCATGTATTCCTTTAATCTAAATAAATCTTCACCTCTTACCCATCCTTACCTAAGCAATATCCAACAATATTCACTACCTTTGTCTTACAACCTTTCCCTACAAAATAACAAATCAGTTACATTCCCCACACACCTATCTGTTGTCTGTTGATCAGTTTAATCCATGATGTTAGGAGATGTGCAAAGTGCTTGAGAAAACACTAAACAAAGAAAAATACAAACTTTTTTGTTCATTTCAACAGTCTGTACTTTTTCTGTTGTTGAAGATTTAAACGCAGACTACCAGCATGAAGTTACTATGGGCTTAGAACTCTTTACCTTCCCGCTACCCTTTTAATTCTCTTGGTAAAATTAAAAATTCAGTACGAGATAGCTATTTTTTATCTGTGTCACCACTTCTATACAGCAGTTTTCCTCCAGTAAGCTTTGCTTCATTTGAGTAACCAGCCAAACTCACTTAAAACAGCCACCAGCACTGAAACATTCTGTTTTAAACAAACCCTTTGTTTGAAATCCTTCATTCAACATTTTCATCCCTATGGGAAATTTCAGATTCATGCCATTTCAGATTAGTTTTTTCTAATGATTACATGACAGTTGGTAGGTCATAGCTGGATCTATCACAAAACTTCCCTGATAAATGTTTTTCCACAACTCTCAAAGGTCTTTACAACTCTCCACTGCAGCAAAGTAACAAATTCCCCTGGTAATTGTGACTCAGTCTTGCTTGAATTCATGCAAATTTTAAAAAGATTTGTTGTTTCATTTTTTAAAGAAAAGCTGCGCTTCTAGACATCCACACAGCATTCTAATTAACAATATAGCTCATTTTCCATGACATGCGGCAAGTGTATTATTTTTCCTTCAATAAATGTTTGCATATATTATATTTACTATTGTCTACGTACATAAAGCATACATGAGTATCTTTCCAGTGACAGGTTCACCGTATACATTATTTCTGCATTTGCTTTTTTAGCAGTTCACCATATTCTTAACTTTTAATAGAAAACATTTCTTGCAGATCCTATTTTAAAATCCTTACTCTGGCTTTCATACAACCACTTTCAATATTAGTTATGATGTTTGTGGCTTTTCCTCCCCTCAGATTGCAGAGGATGTTTAGGAAGATATATGCATGTTTAAGTTTTAAAATAATACCTGCTTTTAAATTTCCTTGCATGTCTGAAACGTTCAAGTCTGTTCTGTGTTGGTCAAAGCCAGGTTTCGGGGTGCAGGGAGGGTGAGACAACAGAATGCGCAGGGCAGTGGCCTTTTCAGCCAGCCCCCATGCTACCAAATCCAAGCAAGGTGAGCAGGACAGTGCCACTGTGCCCTCTAGAACAGCTCTGCCTCCTGCCACCAGCTGAATGGCCTTGGCCCTAGGCCCAGGCAACCAGAGCCCCTGAACAGGGAAATGTGCTTGAGGAGGCCCTGACACAAAGGAAAAAATATGACTTTTGGCGACATACTTTGCTCTCTAGGATGCTTGCTGATCTGTTGCCAATCTGACATTCTTAGGTATTCTGACATAGCAGGCGGAACTAGGGCTTACTAAATTCTTTTCTTTGGCCCCAATATCCTTGGGCTGGCGATCAATCAGTATGTGTCAACTAATGGCAAAAGCATAACTAGTTACTTGAGGTCAAAAGTAAAACTCACTTAATCCCGTTGTAGCTAATAACTGGTCATGCTATTAGAAGCTACAAACTCTTGTGCTTAACTTTTATTATTTATCATCATTTAATTAGGCAGTGTGAAACAAGATAATATTATCACAGCTACTTACGGTCAATGTCCATGAAAAACATCACACTTCTAAGTTAAAAGTATTCTTCATAGCAATTCACAAACACATGCCTAAAACTCACTAACTCTAAAAAGATGTCTTCAGTAGGAGACAGTAAGTTTCAGACGCCTAAAACTGAGTACATTTGTATCTACTAACTCAAAAATACACACACAAATCAAGATAGCGCCTGCTACTAAGTAAAACCAAAACAAAGTCAGATTATGGTAATTCTACAAGACCTCACAACTTCTTTAATTTTAATCTGCTTGGATTTTTCCCTAGAAACAATTGCATGCTAGAAGTTGAATGTGCTACAGAAATCAGAAATAATGCAACTTTTATGCCAGTCTTCCCTTTTTTTTTAAACAATCTCCCTTTGCTGTCCCAATTAAATGCTGCTATTGGCCCTCATATCTGAAAACATGCAAAATTATTGCTAACAACATGTTCATGCTTGGGACTATTTACAGATATGTCTGCCACCTGGAATATGACAGCAATGTGCTATGTGGTTTGCAGTTAACAAAACAAATCTCTATTAGTCCAACATGAAATAGTAGAAGGTAATATGAATCCTGCCACTGGTCATCCGTGTGTCCTTATAACAAGTTCTTGTGGGAAAGATACGGAATGTCCTTAATTCCTTAATGTCCTTAATGGGAAAGGCTTAACCTTTCCCTCTACAATCAATAACCTCATGCTTCAATACAAACTGATACTTTAACACTAAGTGCAGTTGAAAATCTCCAATCTGTGCTTTCACCTTTTCTTGCAGGAAAATGAAAATTCAAATCTGTAAAAGCACATTACAGCTATAGTTGTTACGTTTTCAGTTTGGATGTTATGAATGCAGGCAGCTGCTAAGTAAATATGACGTTAGGAGCGTACATTCTGGGAGTCAGCCTAGGACTTGCTGTTACAGAACTCCAAGCCTCACTCATATCTGATATATTCCTACGTATGTCACTATCTCATTTTCTGGCATCAAATTTTTGAAGTGCTCTCCAACTTTAGAAAGTCTCAGTATTTGGGTGTCATAGAAACATACTGGAATTGCTAAAACTTTGGTATTTTTAAGAGATAAGCTAACTGCAATAGTGCTTCTGTCAAAGTGTCTGAAATTGAGGGAGTGATAACATGGTCCTGAATATGTCTACAGATCAGATGTCTCATGTAAAACAATTACTCTGCTATTTGTAGACAGGTATAGATGAAAAGATTTACAGTGCTATTACATCTGCTGTTGTGAACTGGTTAAGATTGTTGTTCAATATTGCAGCATACCCAATGTTTACATGAGCTCATTACTTTCAGAAAGTTCTCCTCCAGGGATGTGTATTTCCATGCCTGGTCTCAACTCAAAGATTAATTTGTTTGGAAAGCTGCTGTGAAATACTCTTCAGTTTTTTTTTTCTCAGAAGCAAGACTTTTGGTGGGCTTCAGGAAAGGAAGAATAAAAATAAAAGTCTGCACACAATTTGAACATCATCTCTGCACGCTCAGAAGCATCTGTTTGGATTTTAACAGCTTTTAGTGAATCCCCCACTGCTTAGGACATGGCAGTGCTGTGTTCCAGCCTATCTTGGCAAACCAATGGGACAAAAAGGGGAGGGGGGGGGGGGGGAAGAAGGAGGAAAGGTTAACATCCTCAGCTGGTGTCTTCAGTTTTATGTAGCTGAGAATCTGGCCTGTAGTGCTTACTGCTGCAAGGAGTCACATTGATTTCTATTATTTCACAGAGATCAGTTGGACTACTCCCAGCAGTAAAGTGCTGCTTTTAGCTGTAAGCTCTTACAGGCCAAGTCATTAAAAAGTCCGTGTTTCTATATTTTTTTGCCATTGCTCTCACCTGTAGTTTCTTCAGCCTTGAAAGGTATGTCTTTAGATAAACAACAAAAGCAGACATGTATAACACTAACACTCATGTTGTACCATCCACCTGAATGAATTGTCATTCCCCTGAAAGATTTTCAACCTCAATGTGATATCACATTCAAAACCATACATAATCATAGAAACATCCATTGAGCAGCCATGTCCAGTGCTATCCCAAGGTACTAGACTACATTAGGAAAATGAGTGGTATTTTAAAACAACTCATTTGTCTATGCTAATCTTAGCTTGAAAGAAGTTACACCACATTTTTCTCATGCAAGTACTGCCAAGAAATTATGCCAGGGTTTTCAAAACCTGAGAAGTGTTTGCCTTATGAACATGGGAATGAAATGGCACACAGAAGGACTGCAGTTTTAGCCCTAAGAAAAGGCTTCATCATAGTCTGATACTTGCCTTGTTGCCTAACGCTATTAAAGCCCATCAGTGATATTTGTGCCTACGATATCTACCTTAAAGTTAACCTCGGGTCTGCAAGCTCAATCTACACTCACACATTCATTTTGAGTTTATGCATATCCTGTGATCAGGGTCATAGGATATCTCAGGTTGGAAGGAACCTCAGAAGGTTGCTGGTCCACCCTCTTGCACAAAGCAGGGTCAGACTTACTTAGGGCTTTATCCAGTTGGGTTTGTAAAACCTCCAAGAATGGAGGCTACCCAATCTCTCTTGGTGTAGCAATTTATAACTAGAGAATAGGAAAATGAATTCCTCCTTTCCCCTACTTGAATCTAGGGATAAGATAGTTCATTTTGGATAACTACAAATAAATCAATGTATAAGTAGAAGGTCTAAGTAAGTGAATCAAAATGAAGACCCTTCCTCATGACTCAGAAAGAGCTGTGATAAACTTACTTAGCGTGGGTCATTTCTTGCAATTCTTATACCCACACATTATCAGGATAGATTGAGAGCTCTGGTTTAGGAATGGGAACAAGAAAAAAAAATACATTAGAGAACTGTGCAGCTGAAACATAGTGTCACAGAGGACTAGTAGAGATGCCATACAGAAAGATATATTCAAAGAAACTGCCAGAGTTATGCAGCTAAACAAGTTCCAATGGATACAAGCAAAATATTTTACTGTGTGACTTTTATGTCATATGTTTTCCATTTATAGTCAAAATAAGCTTGCTGCTGCTATTCCCAGCCCACAGGCAAGAGTAAATCAAAACGTCTTTCAGCTTCAAATCAGCAACTTGCACACAAGAGTAGGATTTGCCCTACCTCCACTATTTCAACTTAAAATAGCCATTCCATGCCTTTTATGTTTTTTCTTACAACCATACCTGGTTAATCAGAGCTGTTTACAGTTTACATTTTTCCTCAGCAGTATTATTTTTAAAAAGCAAAAATCTTATTTCATGGAATACTCTTGAATTTTGATTAGCCTCAACACCTATCATACATCTGTATAACCCAGTGATTTAAAAGCAAAATAACTCTTCTTCATTATTAAATGAAAGCAAAAAAACCCAGTAATAGCTGACAGTATTTGTATATACTAATATAAATTGAATGATATATTTGTACTGTATTCGAGTACACATGTAGACACATATATTATTTATGTATGTTTATACAAAAGACCAGAAAATGGTGACACCATAACAAACATGTATTGCAATGAATCCAGCATGTTAGAAGATAAAACTATCTTCTAGTTTAAATACCATCTTCTGATATGGGATACTATTTTTTATGGAAGAAAACATTTTCTCTCCATTCTTGCCATATATAATGTTGCAAAAAAAGTTTTTCTCTAGCTAGTGACTATGATGGATAGAAGGGTTTGGGTTTGGCTATTTAATCAGCTACAAAAACCACATTAGTGGCTATGAAAATACATAAATATGACTGTCTGAAAATTTCAGCTATTAAAACTGTCAGGGAAAATAGATCAGAAGGAGCTAATGGCTAACAATAAGCTCCTATGTAGAGGATTACATGTCCAAGCGGTAAGGTTTCTGCATCTACTGTCATGGTTATGATTGACAGACAGTATACTCCACCTTTTTTCTACCTTCACATTATGTAGATTTTCACATTTGTTAAAATTAAATATGCAAGTATCCAGGCTGATTTGCATTAATTCTTTCTGAAAGCTATATCAATGGCCTAAGAATGTGTTCCATTCTAACTAGAAAACTGGTTTTGTGTCCAGAAATTATAATATTTAGGAGCCCAGATCTCCATACTTTTACAAATTGCAATTGCATTCTCATGGAATATGATTATAAGTCTCCTTTATTATAAATATTTTCTTGTTCTCATGAAGTTTCACTTTTTTTTTTACTGTGGTTTTCAGTGCAAACAACATACATAGAATAGTCATAAAAGGAAACACAAATGACATCACCAAAGCAAAGTGAATAAAATGAAATTAAAATGTTGCCACTTGCTTTAGTGATTAATACACTGAATTATTTCTAGTGAAACCTAAAACTTCAGAGATCATGTAAAAACTGGTTGTCAGAAAAATCAGGACTAAGTGACTTCAACTGGACATCAAACAGCCATAAAGTTAACTCTTTGACTGAACAAAGGTTCAGTCAAATTCTATTTGGTTCCATCATGAGGCTTACTTTTCAATATGAAAAGAAATATTCCTGTATGCTAAATGTTACAAGCTAACCAGATGGCCACTTGATAGATGTCTATATATAGGAACCACTCTGCACCCTTTCATATGATAAAACCAGAATGTGTGTTTCATTTGGATCCAAATCAGTTTTAATTCACTTTTACCAGATAATGCAGGCAACTAATGATTACTCAATTAACCTCAGAGCACCACAGTAACCAGTGAATCCCCAAGAAACATAATAACATAAATATATTCTGAACGAACTGAATAACATGGATCAAACAAACTCATTAAAATAAAATGAAAGCAAGAATAACAAATTCCCAAAGCTGTGTATCTTACCAGCTTTCTTTAACAATAATTAGCAAAGAAACTGGAAGCACAGAGTCCATTTTTTTGCTTGTGTCTACCTAGTAACAATGAGTGCAATGTTTTAAAGGGCCTTAACTTCCCAGTGTATGAAATGTACATAATGAAGATTTAAGGTGCCTCTAGATGCATGTAATCTATAAAACTAAAGTAAAAACTATTACAGTAGCAAGATGTCTGCTGCAGAGATTGACAGTAGGTTTAGAACCCACCAGAAGACAAAAAAACCTTGCCTCAGGAAAAGGCTGGTATGACAGATATTCATTGCCAATACAAAGAGCAGACATAATCCAAAAAAACTGAAGACTCTCCAATAAGAGCACATATTTCTGTGAGCTGACTGTTAATACAGAAAGCAGCAATAACAAAAGCTTTATTTTTTTCCCACCTGATCACTTAATAAAATGTGCTAAGCAAGAGTGGGAAAATTATAATCTGCTATCATGGAAAAAATTATAAAGAAAACAAATTTTAAGTCAATATCCTGGAAAAGTTCCTTCTGTTAACAGGTAACAGCAGTGTTATGAAACACTAGAACTAAGGATGTACAAATCACTTAGCGGTTCTCAATGTAAACAGTTTTATGTTACTTGAAAATGTCCATCCCTTATTGTTTCCTGTCTACTATATCCTTAGAACTGAAAAAGTCAGTAGGTAGCATATCATATAGTATGGGCCATGACAAGAATACATTATCTTTCTGCTTGCCATACTGTATTATTTAACATTTTTAATAATCTACCAGAAAGCACAAAATAACTGAGGAATATTTTTCAGTTATTAAATCATTAACTACTGCTAACTAGCTTACCCATCAGGCTTTCATGCACTGTTCCATTTCTATGACAAACTTCTAAACTGATCATTACACTGGGAAACAGTTCCTTAAGCAAGATTACTTTTGCTAGTGTTTCCCCTGCCTTTACTCTTCAAAAATTCCTCTAATAGCAACACAGACACAAAGGAATGGCAATGGTATGCTAAATTTCAAAAAATTTGCAAAGAATTTCACACGAGAACACTGTAAAGAAGCCAAAGGTATAGCCAACACATTTATCAGTTGTAGTACAAAATGTGTTCTTACTCTGTAATTCCTGGTTTCTATGAGGCAGTACAAAATTCATATACATCTATCTAAATGGTTCAATTAAAATCCACATAAATCAGCCATGGAAAATCCTTTTAGAGTGTTTAAAATGAATTTCCTGGGGATGATATAAAGTGTTTATTTCCATGTAGAATTGGAACAGATACAGTCGTAGGAAGGAAAAAAGCAATCCAAGGAGATCAATTCAAGTGAGAGGACTGAGGAAGCAAATGAATTTGCTTTGTGGAGTTAAGTGCTCACAAGAAAGCTCCTTGGACTTTAAAGGAGAACTGTGTTTTTTTCATTATACGGAGAAAGGCCTAAAGATGCAGTTGGAGTTAGGACACTACAAATACACACTCAGGGCAAAGTCACAGAGAGGGAAACATTCTCAAAAGATGAAACTAATTCTGGGTCTAAATTTCTTAAAAAACAGTGGCTATGATGAGAACATAAAAAGTGAGAAAATATACATTATTACAAAGTCTGTTCCCCTACTCATCTACATCACCATTACGACTTCAAAACTTCACCAAATTTAAGAGAATTTATTTTTTTCTAACAATAAAAACTTAAATTTCATCCTTTGATTATTTGATTTAAATCTGAATTGTGATCACAACACCTTAAAGAGCATGCTCTTATGCTCTTCTTCCTCATCCTCTTCCACAATTTTGATGTAACAGCTTTCCAGCATGCTTTCTCATCAGCTACATAGCATTTCTTCACTAACATCATTCTGCAAGTGTATGTCATAAAAAGATAACACACATTAAAATATTCTTAACCTCACAGATCCAGCAGTTTTCATAATGACATTTTTCAGAGCAGTATGTTCCAGTGGGTTAGGAAAACTAAAGAGTTCACACAACTGCAAACCCTTTGAAGCCTTCCAGACAGAGCAGACATCTCTGCATTTTGTACCTGCTGTCTTGGCAGTTATCAGATATCCATCCAAAATATAAAAAGTATTCTTTTAAAACCCTAAATATTTAATAATAAACTCAAAAAAATCTTTTCATTTCAGGCTTCAAAGGAAAGTTCTGAGCTACAGAACAGCATCCAATAAAGACAAGTACTTCTAGTATTTGCTAACATGGGTAAGAGGGATAAAATTTTGTATTTGGGCTCTCCCAATATCCACTGCAGTATTTCTGCCCACAGCTCAAAAACGTGTTATTAAATACTCCTATTTTCTTCAGTTCTGGCAATCTGAAAATAATTTGAAATCATCTGTTGACTGTACCATACCACATGTCTGATTTGTACCAAACAAAATGAGAGTTGCAAAACTACAGTCATGCTTAGAAAGGCTGAATATATTACTCATCTCTTGTTCTAAGAAAGGTTGACCTAGACCTCCCTACTCTCCCCTCTCAATGCCATCCCATTAGAAGTCCGTAGCACTGGAGTAGGAGATTAAATGTACTCAAACTACAGTCAGACTGCTAGTTCTTGCGCAGACAGCTGCAAACTCATGAGAGAAGACCTGAAAAAGTGCAGGAATCATAGAATAGTTAGGGTTGGAAAGGACCTTAAGATTATCTAGTCCCAACACCCCTTCCATGGGCAGGGACACCTCACACTAAACCAGGCTCTGTCCAACCTGACCTTGAACACCGCCAGGGATGGAGCATTCACAGCTTCCCTGGGCAACCTATTCCAGTGCCTCATCACCCTTACGGTAAAGAACTTCCTCCTTACATCCAATCTAAACTTCCCCTGTTTAAGTTTTAACCAACTACCTCTTGTCCTGTCACTACAGTCCCTAATGAAGACTCCCTTCCCACCATCCTTATAGGCCCTCTTCAGATACTGAAAGGCTGCTATGAGGTCACCACACAGACTTCTCTTCTCCAGGCTGAACAAGAAGCTCATATTTGAATGTGTGGGGGCCCACAAAGGGGTAGTGAGCTGTACTGGAAGAGGCAGGAAGTCTTCCAGCAAGCTATGTATAGCCTTTGCCTCAATACACCTCTCTAAGCTACTTTTAAACATCCCAGCATGACACTATCTTACTGGGACATGGAGTCACTGAGCCAGGGCTCAGAAAATACCTCTTATTCCTGCAGTACTTCACAAAATTTTTAATTTGTTATAAATCATGAAACCAAAAAATGCTTTAAAAAGGTCACTTGACTATAGAAAATTACAGCAACAGCTGCAAGGAGAGCTAAGTGGATGGCTTTCAAGAGGACTTCTTTTCCTTGCTGTCTGCCATATACTAAGCTCCCATCTACTACTCCATAGCACTCCTATTTGAAGGTGGCTTCTTTGGAAAATTGAAACTTTTGGGTTTTTATCATACGGTTCCAACTTTTTACAGCTACAGTTTGGGCAGAGAAGAGATTCAGAGCGGCCCTGTGGAGAAGACCTTGGGGGTGCTGGTTGATGAGAAAATGAACATGAACTGGCAGTGTGTGCTTGCAGCCCAGAAAGCCAACCGTATCCTGGGCTGCATCAAAAGGAGCGTGACCAGCAGGTTGAAGGAGGTGATCCTGCCCCTCTACTCTGCTCTTGTGAGACCTCACCTGGAGTATTGTGTGCAGTTCTGGTGTCCTCAACATAAAAAGGATATGGAACTGTTGGAACAAGTCCCGAGAAGGGCCACGAGGATGATCAGGGGACTGGAGCACCTCCCGTATGAAGACAGGCTGAGGAAGTTGGGGCTGTTCAGCCTGGAGAAGAGAAGGCTGTGTGGAGACCTCATAGCAGCCTTCCAGTATCTGAAGGGGGCCTATCGGGATGCTGGAGAGGGACTCTTCATTAGGGACTGTAGTGACAGGACAAGGGGTAATGGGTTAAAACTTAAACTGGGGAAGTTTAGATTGGATATAAGGAGAAAATTCTTTCCTGTAAGGGTGGTGAGGCGCGGGAATGGGTTGCCAAGGAAGTTGTGAATGCTCCATCCCTGTCAGTGTTCAAGTCCAGGTTAGGTCACATGCTTTAGTATGAGGTGTCCTTGCCTATGGCAGGGGGGTTGGAACTAGATGATCTTAACGCTCTTTCCTACCCTAACTATTCTATGATTCTATGATTTTTACAATTGTGCAACTTACAGGTTTTGTGCTAACACATTTAAACTACAATCTATCTTTAGAATCTTAGGTAAAACGCGATAAAAACAGATCTTACCCCTACCATATGCAAACCCATGAGTCTTATTTAGCATATCTCCCATTCTAACTACTTCAAAGACTATTTTAAAGAAGTCACTATGCAAAATTGTCACTTTATTCCCTAATCTTATATCCTGTAAACACACATTTGGGACAAATTTTAAATTTCACTAACTAGATAAAGATTATTTCAAAATCAGATTTCAGTCATAATGAGTCTTATCTATACCACACCTGTTAAGCAAGTAGGAAAGGGAGCCTATGCCGCAATTCAACCCCCACCAGCCTAGATAGGCAAACCCCCAAAAGATACTTTGCAGAATTAAAAACTCTGAAGCCTACTCTAAATTACAGTAGGAAGAAAGAACAATAGCAGAAAAAATGCTCTACCCAATAAAGCTTGCCACTGGCTCAACTCCAGTTTGCTTTATCTAACTCTACAGTGTTGCACAAAGGTGTTAAACTGGATACATAGAATCCGGCCGCTCACACCAAGCTATAGTCCAGTATTGCAATAGCAATGTGGCTGGGACAGTTACCAGGATACCAAACCTTCAACCTTGTGCTGTACCTAGGAAGTGTTTGAACACTGAAAATTATATGCTGCATAGCATTCCTGAAGCAGTCCTTGAGCATCAGTTATTTCAGGTAGAGATCAACTGGAAAAAACCCTGTGACTAAAGTCCATTAACAGAGCACCAACTCTGCTAGAACAAGGGTGCGCTGCTGAGGTGAAACTCCACTGTTCTTCGCAGTCCCCTGAGTCTGGCTCATCAAAACAGAAGAAGCTGCCCTTTTCTAGGGCACAAATTAAACAGAACAAATCAACCAAGTTTAATTTAATCCACACAACTTTTACTGTTGTCCTGGGTTTAGCAGTAGCAGTCATGTTTCTCCTTCTTGGTAGCTGGTGCAGTGCAGTGTTTTGACTTTTGGCCTGGGAACAGAACTGATAGCGATGTTTTGGTTTGGCCAAGGACTTTGTGAGCATCATGCTCTGCCAGGGAGGAGGGGAAGCCAGGAGGAAGCAGAGACAGGACACCTGACCCAAACTGACCAAAGAGGTATTCCATACCACAGCACGTCATGCCCAAGATGTAACAGGGAGTTAGCCGGAAGGGCTGGGAGACTGCAGGGTTGGAGGAGGTATGGGTCAGAGCTTGGTCGGGCTTGGGGGGCGAGTTATCGGTCAGCTGGTGCTGAGGTGTTGTATTCTCTTCCCTTGTTATTTCCTTTATCATTATTATCATTGGTGGTAGCAGTAGTGATTTGTGTTATACCTTAGTTACTAAACTGTTCTTATCTCAACCCGTGGGAGTTGCATTCTTTTCGATTCTCCTCTCCATCCCTCCAGGAGTAGGGGGAGGGAAAGAAGGGGGGGGTGGTGAGTGAACGAGTTACCTGACTGGGTTTAAACCACGACAGCTAAACCTAGGACAACTGTATTCTAGCTAATGAGAGCATAGAGGATTAATCTACTTCTTTATTCAGTGTTGAAAGTAGTTACTGAAAACTATAGTTTCTACTCAGATCATCCAACTGCATTAATTTCCACAATGCTGTCTTAAAACATGACACAACAGTTCTTTGCATGACACAAAGAAACACGATAAAACCTGACTTCACCAAAAATAGAAGGCAAAATCCCTTATTCTTCTGTGTGATTCCCTACAGATAAAGCTAAAAGGAACCTTCTTTGTACATTAGGTATTTGTTAATCAAGAGGACATTGCAACTCAAAATTCATACTTGCTGGCAAGATGCTGATAAGAAAGCTATTGAAATCATGATACTACTGGGTGGTATCATCATAAATTTATCAGTGTAACAACTTCTTGAAGAATTAACACTTCTCCAGAACTTTGTGGTTTCTGGAAAAAGTAAAAAAAAAAAAAAAAAATGCAATTTTTTATGAGCCACTGAAGACATTATTGAAATACCCTTAGTGGCAATGGGCACTTGAATCTGTGTAGGTATATTTAAAATTACAAAGCACACAGGCTTAAGCATGGCTTGAGTTAAAAAGGAAACAACAGTTTCTTAGAATTTTACCATGAGTCACGGGACAGCATTCCTGAGGCTGAAGCACACAGCTGGAAGTAATTTTGCAAAACCATTTTCAATATCACATAGGAGGCAGTGTTCAAGTAAGTGGGCAACAAGTGCAGCAAGCCAACCAAGAGAACAAGTGTAATCTTGAATAGACTTGACTGAATGTTTTGAGTTGGCTTAAACACTCCTGGTGGGCTGAGACAATCTGAAATCAAATACTCCTTTTTCAGTTTGACAGTGACTTAAATTACACTTTGAACACACAAAACTGAAAGGTTTTTTTTTATTATTTTTACTGAAGATGGCATTTGTTTTTATTCAATCTGCCACTCCATGTATGTGTTTTGTCTCTAGGTCTCCTGTACCATTAAGCTGAGGTCCCAGATTTTTGTTGGCTGTCAACATGTCTAAAAGAAGCCTTTTTTGTGGATCTCCACATCCCTTGATAGTTTCAGCTCAAGATATGCTTTGACTTTTGCAACTCCATTTCTGTACACTTCAAAAATGTCGCTATATTCCTCCCAACTGGCCTGTAACTGCTTCCTCCTCCTGTAGGCCTCCTTTCCTTCATCTAGCTGAGTCAGGAGTACTCCTTTCACCCACACTGCCTTTATGCCACACTTGATTAACCTTCTGCACACTGCAATAAACCATTTATATGTCCTAAGCAGGCTGTCCCTGAATACCCAGCACTCCTGGATCCCCTTAAGCCCTCCAGTCCTGTCCACCATGATCCTGCCAAGAAGATCCCCAAATAAGACAAAAATGTGCTCTCACGTCAAGCATCATAATTCAGCTATTAATCTTGCACTCCCATTGGCTGCCAACCTGTCACAGACAGATTTCTTAAATGCGTATTTATACTAAAGGGACCTGCCTAATATGAGTTGATGGGTTATAAAGAAATAGGGAAGAAAAAACATGTTCCTTTTTCATTTACTTATTCTACTGTAAGAATCTCAGACATAATTCAACCTAAAAGTGGGATTTATGATGTTCACATCTCATATTCCTTCCCAGTAAAACAAATCCTTACAAAGCAATAAAAAAATGCTTAAAAAGTCTTCAAAATCAATCCAAGTCCTGGAGGCTACAGAAGAGTTAAATTTTTTCCAATAGGTCTGCTAAAGAGATATGTCTATCAGTGAGTAAACAACAATTCTGGTTTGTAGCACTAATAAGATGCCTAGATGAAGATCCTGGAAGAAGTTGCTACTTTTTGCTTAATTTTTTAGTGTGTGGGTTAATAATACTGGGGCTTTATATTATAACTCCTTATATTATAACTGTCATACAAATAATTTACAAACCTCAGTTACTAGCACAGGGAAAAAAAGGAATTTTTAAAATATATTTAATTATCCATAGCTAAAAAGAACGTGATACCCACTTCTCAGTAGCAATGGTTCTAGCTTTAAGACAAGACTCCATAAAATATGCATAGACATGCGCACAGAAGTGAGATCAGACTGCATTACAAATGCCACCCAGGAGGAACTAGATCTTAAAATTTGATTTCTATCTAAGCTGGGGTCAGAGAAGACTACAAGGCAAAAAAAAAAAACAAAACAACAAACCTTTTTATACAATTACTCAGAAATAAAATGATTGCTGTAATTAAACTACCAAATGCACCAGTAATTGATAACAAGAAACACAAGGTAGGTTACATATTAATCCACTTTTCTTACATATGTCCTACATGAAATATTTGCCCACTTCATATGTCTTGGAAAGAAAAAAAACAAAACCACCTAACAAAACAATATTAAATATATGAAATCTTAATATTTATTTGTCTTAGTCCTTTCAAAGAAGGGTGAAGATTAGCTTCATTGTGCTTTATTGTCTTATGAATAAAACTGAGTAATTGACAACCAAAATTATTTAGTTAATCTTTAAATGAAAGCCAGAACTCAAGAGGGTAGAAAGAAGAGTAGTAAGACAAAATGGGGAACCTGCAGGGCTTAGAGATAACCCAGCATGCTAGGCTCATGTCTGGTTCCTTTGCCCATTAGTTTGCTTTCTAAACCAAAGCAACTTCACTGCTGCTCACCTCCTCAGAGCCATGCTGCCCATGATTGATTCAGCAAGTAAAAGGACTGTCCTCTATGTGTTTTGAATAGAGGCAGTGAAAACTGCTACACGTTTATCCCCTCTGGGACGCCAAGAAATCTAATCAAAGATCCAGATATTTAATCTATGGAAATTTCTAGTGGCACAAACATTCACAACAGAGCTACTATACTTTAAATATGAAAGTATACATGCACATATAAAGAAAATTAAATGGGAATTTTGGGGACAGGGATGGGGAAGATCCCATTTTTAAACTCTACAGAGTTTCAGATTTTGTCATAAAGTACAAGTAATGAATAAATTCCTTACATGATTTCTTGAATAGGTTTCAAAAAAAGTACATGTGGAAATATTTTCCAAAATATCTAAACTGATGTTTACCACACTGTAGTTCACACAGAATGCTGTTGGCTCCTGAGGGTGTGGCAAAAGGCAGACACCAATAAATCTTTGCAACAGATTTGTTACTGCTTAAGTGCGATCATTCTGAAAAGTTGGTAAATATTATCCCAAATATGGAGCGATTATACACAGACAGAGTAAGAGATTAACTGTAGCAGTATCAACATAAATGTATTTATTTTAATACTACAAAGTTGCATTTTCATAACAGCTACTTTCTCTCTGCTCCCCCTTCCTTAGAAGGCATTAAACATTTTTCACCTCAAAAGCACAAAGCAAGGAAAATGTGATCATCTCCCCTTTGCAGCCAGAGACAAACATTCTGGGATATTATTAAATGAACACTTTAAGAAGGAAGTTCTTTACTGTGAGGGTGGTGAGGCCTTGCTCAAGGAAGTGGTGAATGCTCCATCCCTGACAGCATTTAAGGCCAGGCTGGACAGAGCCTTGGGAGACACGGCCTAGCGAGAGGCGTTCCTGCCCATTGCAGGGGGATTGGATCTTAAGGTCCTTTCCAACCGTAACTATTCTATGATTCTAAGTCATCTAGATTGTGGATTCACCATATTTAAGCTATTCTACAGTATGCATCCCCAGGGATGCTTTTATACTGTGGCAAAGATGCAATACCTTGCACTTCTCTGAAAGTGTTGGGATTTTCATTTAACAGAATCAAGTTCACAGCGAAAAGCTAATTCAAAGTTATCATACTTCAACAAAGCAATAACTTTTCCCCCCTCAGCTATTAAATTTCATTGTTACTTCAGAATGTTTGGTTTAGGTTAAGCTTATCAACCATATCTTTATCAATTATTCCAAATATTTTTTAGCACAGAACCATAAGAGGCAGATACTGAAAATTAATCTTTGTTGGAGCAACCTCTTCTCCACTTATAAAGTCCTACAATACTTTTCACTGAAAGCATGAGATAACTTTCTTTTCCTTTTTCTTTTCTTTTGAGACTTTGAGAGAAATCCACAGCATTCCCTGAGAGTTTGCCATTTAAAAAGAAACTCTCCTCTACATGAGCAGAATTATAAGCATTAATAAGCCATTTTATTGATCTTGGAGGAAAATTAAGAGTTATATTAGAAATAATGGCCTAGGATGCCAAGACACCAAAACTGGAATTTTATGCTTACCATAAAATGACACCATGCTTAGATGATGGTGAGAAACCTAAAAATGCCAATGCATGGTAAAAGCTAACTATAAGATGAGCTATCAAGTCCTGAATTTTTCTGTTTGCAGTAGCATATAAAGCTATATAGCATATATTTCTTATAAAGAAATACTTTGGAAAGTCCTGAGATATTTTTCTTCTTACTCTGCGTTGCACAGTAGGTCTTCCCATAGTTTTCCTTAAGAACAGGAAAACCACCTTTCCTAAGGCAGTCGTTCAAAATTGGGAAATAATCAGCCTTTTGCAGAGCTTGGCAGACATCAGACCTACTATATGTAACACTTGAGGAAAAAAAGAGTCTGTAAAATACTTAAGTAACTCTCTTACCTTCTAAGCTCCAGAAATTTATTTCTCTTATCCACTAAGAAACATCTGTGACAGCATCTAAAAATAGGATACCGTAGATAAGACTACTTAGGGAATAATATAACAGCAACATTATTTTCATCACTTTCACTTATTCAGTTCATATTATCACAGTTAAAAGACTCTTTTTAACTTATCTACCTGGTTATCTGTATTTCCTCATAGAAAATAGTTTCTTTAATGATCTGAAACCTAGGCTAGCTTGGCACAGACCAAGAACTAGAAGTTTTCTTACTAAACATTAGCAAGTCACATTTTTTTCTGCTTAGGATCTACTACAACTAGCTAGGATGTATGGAAAATAATCTTTTATTTCTAGCAAACATGAAATTTTATAGTCCTCATGAACAGATTATTTAAATCAGTCTATTCTTAGTCTCTTTCAGGCTCCACATGGATGTCAGCCATCTTGTGGGTGACTGAGAGGGGAACATTGGTGCCTCCCTCCTACAACTAGTTAATACTATTAATGTTTAAAAAGACAGTTTCCCATTTCATAGCATCCAGTAATTAAATACTGAACAGCCAAACAGTGATATTTGTGTCTGACGGATGAGCAGAGCCCGACTTTGTGAACACTGCAACTGAAGCCTTAGGTTAGCTCCATGCTCCCCTCAGGGCATAACTCCATTGTTGTCTCATCCCTTTCCTCTCTCACTACAACTACTCCTTATCCCATTCTTAGCAAAACAATCCACTCTTAAAAAAACTATCCTATGTAGAACCAGCTATCAACTAGAAATGTATTTTGTACTGTTTCCTGGTCAGCATATCATGCAAGACTCTCCCTTTTTGCTTATGCAGGCACTATAGAAATGTATAGCCCTGATAGTTTTTATTTATTATCTGAAGCAGAAGAGACAGGCTTTCTTCAAAAATAAATAAAAGTTTAGTATTACTCAAGTGAACCCCCCTGGGCCACAAGGCCATGTCCATCAGGACAGATGCACTCAGAGTGCCCCAATGCAAGGGGGACTCACCAGTGGGTGCAGCCAGGGGACCACAGATGGAGCCAGTACAAGTCCCAACAGCAGCGGATTCCAAAGATTGCCCTAGTCTTCAGGCAAAAGCACAGTAAGTAGCAAATCAGTCCAAAGCTGGCCCAACTAGTAAACAACAGAGAACAGGACCAAGAACAGACAGGCCTACAGCACAGTGTGAAGAAAAGGACACCTTCACACCTGAGCTTAAATGGAGCTGTGCCCTTGGGCAGCAGGTGTGGGGAGCCAGGTGGGGCCACTCAGGGCAATCAAGGCCCATTAGTGCCCTCAGAGCAGAGGGCTTCCTGCAGCTGAGCAGGAGCACTAAAGTGTCAGAGCAGGGGGTTGCATTTATTCAGCTGCTGAATATTAATAGATTTTGAAATTATCTATGAGAGTGAAAAAAAGGAAAGAATTAGTCCATGATGGAAGAACCACTGAATGACAGTTATCTGTTCTCCATCAAGAGAGGTAAAACTTGTTAATTTGTCTTATTTTAATCAGGATCAAGTACATATGATAAACTGTTTCAAATCATTGCTACTCAGGGGGTTGATGACAGTTCTCCCAGATACATCTGTTCTTTAGTTCATTAGTAAGCTTCCAAAAAAAGTAAAACAGATCCTCTTTCATCTCCTTAAAAGAGTGTTCCTCCTTCCTAAAAGAAGTTCCTCCATATGTGTGTATATATATATACATATATATATATGTAGAAGTGGCCCTTCATTCCCTTCTTTGATTCTATTTCCCCAGACACGAAGACTCAATTTGTCCAAATGTTCAGCATGAATAATTACCCGCGAAAAGCAGATTATGTCTTCTGGCCCTGTTCATGTCTGAAGCTGCTGTACATAAAAGCAAAGATGTGTTAGCAGTGTTAAAAATACATTCATGATACCAAAAAATAAAATTCAAGTTCCTTTCCAAGCAATGCAGATACAGGTCATGCAACTTCCAGACCTCCCTTGCCTAAGCAGCCTACTAGACATAGCCTTCTGTTTTAATAAAACATTTCTTTTGGGTTTTTGATACTACTTCCCTTGATCCTCATTCTTCATACCTTACTGAAACCTCAACTTAACAAGACTAAATTCACAATAATTTTAACATTTTTGTCACATCTGATATTTTCTGGTATAATTCAATTTCTGTATAATTCAACGGTTATAACCCAAAGTTAATGCATGAAGACTTCTGTGAATCTCCTCACAGTACCTGGCTTCTGAAGTATAGACTGAGATGAGAGGCAGGATGCTTTGTGCCTCAGTTGCTGTTTGTGAACCTGGGAAGTGCTGCTATAGATAATTTACATGGAATTAAGAAAACAAGCCGCATGGACTGAGTATTTTCTGCAAAATATTTACCAGCACTGCCCATTTTTGTGCTTCGAATTAGAATCCAGGAAATATGCACTTCTTGGGGTATTAGACTACCTGTTTCAAAATCCTACTTCTTCTACTAATACTCCCTACAATCTCTCACTTTCTTCACAACACATTTTTCGTTGCGAATTTACAAAAGTGATTACTATGGGATGGAGGCCAGTCTGGTTCTAAAATAAATAATGTTTCTTTTTGAAATTAACGCAAGTTTTAAACAGTGATAAAGTACCTTAGAGTAACAAGAATCTTCTGGTCAAAGCAAAGAGCTGGATCTCAGAAGGTGGTTCAATTTCTCCTTGCATTTCCATGCATTTAACTTTTTTCTTTTTCCTGGGCATTTTAAATTAGTCTTTCTGTCACTGTTCCTATTACAGAAGACTAACACTTCCTTTCTCCTGTCTTTAAGATTTTCTTCTTTAGTTGGTAAGCTCTTCAAGGCAAGGACTGTTCATGCAATGTTTAGTACAAAAGGCTGCTGATTTCACTTCTGGCTTCTGAGGTACCATTGTAATACAAATGATGACGCTAATCATATTGGGTGAGTCTCCAGAAACAGGGCATTTTAGAAGTCTGATATAAATGAGAGGGGGACAGGGGTTGGGGGGGAAGTCAACCTTAGAAATATGGTAGTCTTAAATAAAAATCTATTCACTTGTTCTTCATTCGGTGCCCTCTTTAGTTGGTAATGACTGGCAAACAAATGGATTTCTTGCAAAGGAAGTCTTTTTATCACTCAATTCTTTGTAAATCTTTAGTCAGATTAGAGAATTTCTGCCTTTTCTTTTTCCTTAAAATGTTATAAATATTTCTTTTCCATTTTGATCTCCTGCTGCTTTAGACATTGAGATGGTTATATCACAACCACAGATACATTAAAATGACTGGTGTGAGGTTATAGATACATACAAGAACAAAAGGACTGATGACTGAAAAGAAAGAACCACTTTAAATTATTCAGAGAGATTCTTTTTCTTTCCTTGGGTTTTTGAAAGCAATTGAAAAAAGTGAGGAATGAATGTGAATGCTGCATGAGCAATCTGACAGTGTCAGACCCAGCATTAGTGCATTTTTCTCTTTTGATCACTCAGTTCAAAACTTGTTCAGTTCTTTTTAAATAGTTTGCCTCTTCCAGTTTAAACCCTGCTTAAAGATTGTCTTCTAATTCCACTTCAGAAATTCTTGCAGCAGTACACTGGAGAACTACCTAATGGTACATACCCATAAGAGTCATAATGTTTTCCAAACTTTTTCTTAACCCTGACAGTATTGTGAAGGAGAATCCAGCATCTTCAAAGTACTGAAAAACCTAGGAGTAAAACCAGAAGATTTTAGTTCCAGAAGATTTGACTTCTTGGATTAAAAACTATGAATTTATTTTTCCTTAGATGTATTATCAAAGCAATACAAAAATAAAAAAAAAATTAAAAAGGAGTTTATATATGCTCTTAAAGATGTTATAAAGATGTTACGTCAGCCAGAATCCTGGATTTTTTTAACAAGAAAAAAAATCATGGATCAAGATGTGTGGTGTGCTTACAGAGTTACATCACGCATTATGTATGTGATCTGTATCGGCATAAGTAATGAGCTCTGTTTCTTGCCATATGCTCACACAAGCAGAACACTATACTTATTCCTTTTCTTTTTTTGTTGGAGGCTGGAAAGCAATGTCACCATATTTTTTCCATAAATCATAGAACTTTATTAAAAGTTCACTGTGATCACATTTACATCTCACCCTTTGATTAGCCATGGCTTCAGAATACAGGGGAAATGTCGGGGCAGTATCACTTGCCAAAGCCAATCTATAGAGATAGAGAAAACCCTTCTTGTACCTGACTGACAACTGGGCACAGTCCACTGATACTAAGTGAAAAAATGAGCAAATTAGCAAATAAGTGCAAAAAAAACCCACAAAAACACCAAAAAAAACCCTTAAAGGATATTTTCCAAAGATTAAAGCTTGCTATGACAATTATCCATTTCACAAAATCTTGTGAAAAAGCTGTTCTAAATTAATTCAGATAGAATGGCAGAGAGAAAGAGACCTGTTTAAAGAAGCAGGATTATACAATAGCGTTTCTTCCAGCCATTCACAAATGCCATTATTTTCTACATTATTAATAAAATAATAATTAAGAAAAAAAGACAAATCTGACAAATCTGAACTACTGCCGCTAGGTCGCAGCAGTGAGTAGAGGGCGAATAATGAAACCTGGAGGAACAGTAGTTTTGCACATAAATTAAATATGATTATGTATATATTTAAACATGTATAACCAGAAATAAGGGAAATGAGAATAACATATACAAAAGAATTAAAATTGTTTTTACTTATGTGGCCAAGGCCACACAGGCTCAAGGAAAACTGCTTGATTTATATCCCAGGTGTTTCTCCGAGGAGCTACATGGCTTCAGCTGTATTTCCTGAAATGCTGCATCTGGGGACAGCAGGAAAATTTTCTGTTGTCCTTCCATGATAATAGAGAGAGCTGAAGGGGTTCAGTTTTCTTCTTAACTCAGTTTAAAACCAGCACACAAGTCAATAAAGAATATGATGAAATTGCCTTGACTGCCAACTTAGTTTTGTAATACAGTTTGATTAATTCATTCCATGAAATTGTTTCCTTTTCTTTTAGAATGTTCTATTAATACTGTTGGATTTCACTTTCTCGTGACTTTATGCTATTTAATTGGTTGCTTCGAAAGGTAGTAAGTCAGATTAACAGCTTTTCACCATATTCCATCTAGTTTACACAAACAGAATTATCCACTGAAGCTTCAAATAGGTGTGATTCCTCCAGAAGTACACAATGATGTTAATTTCTCAGCCCTTTAAGAGTTTTGAACTCTTCTGTTTCTGCTTCTGCTTTGCATTTTACTCTCCCCAATAACTGCATCTGTGCTGCAAACCAGATCAGTGGAGTGACCCCATCCTAGGAAAAAACTCTGTCAGAAATGAAGAGTAGGGCAGAATTCCTAAAGGAATTCCCTGCCACTGCCAGTGTGTTCATATAACGTTTATGAAATGAAAGCGTAATGTAAAGATATTATCCATGTTACAAGCAATAGTATATGCAAAGAAACAGTGTCCATAAATAAAATATAGACCTCTGTATTTTCCTTTTCACACAAGGACAACAAAAATGTCTAGTTTTCCCATTATCAGTCCGCAGTAGTCATCACTAACAGAAACCTTCTATTCATCTTATTTAAGGTGACTTTGGATCCAGTACTCAGTGGAAACAAAGAAAAGAATTATCTATACTTCCATGGTTCTGGATAAGACCCTCTCAGCTGGAAAATATGATACATCACATAACATAAGAATTACCAGAAGCTTATCCTGCAGCAATATTCTGCCTGTATTTGTTGAACTGGTTTCTTTTTGACTCTGGTTTAACTCTTATGCTAATATTTTGTTCCTTCAGGCAAAAAATCCCACTACAATGAATGAATGAAAACACTATTGGCTAAGAACTACAGCTTGATTACCATTTTATAGCATTTCTCATTGATAAATCAATGTAATTATTTTTCAGGGCAAAAAGAGACGTGCAGTGAAGAGATGTGATTTATCCAAAGGCTGACAGCAAAGGCAAAGAATTCCCTAAGTCAAGAGCTCAAAGGATTATTTACTCAGTTTGGGACAATGTGTCAATTAGGTGAGATAGTCTTCTGTTTTATGTTTTACATACTCTGTTTTCTAGCATATATTTCACTTACTTTTTTAAATTATTACTGAAATTATTGCAGCATAGATGATGAGAACACTAGTATCTTTTTCCCTGATACAAGTTTTCCTGAAAAATTCTGCCAGAAGATCAGTTTTCTGCAAAGCATATCAAATACTACCACATTAGGAAGCTGTGAAGACAAAGCTATTGTAGAGCCCAGGCTAGGACTATTCAGTCAAAAACTGTTAGTATAAAAATTAATCTTTCTAGTCACAGTTTTTTTCACTTCCTGTCTTGGCTACACAGAGGGTACTTTTAATCCTTAAGTAAAGGAGTTAATAAAGAGCTGCTCATTTTACTACTGCATGTAGGATACATATTTGTGTTTCTGAAACATAATTTCTAGGCAGATCACTGACACCTAATGTATAACTCAATTTTTTTGATAGAGTATATTCATACTGAAACATCTCATTGTGTCTATATTTCTCAAGATCTGTAATTTAATTAAAACAGTGTCTCTCCATACAATTATTTAATCACAAAGCAATTTAACTGACTATTGTAGTTAAGCTTACTCATTGCAGCTACCAGAGCTTCCCATCACTAACACTCACTTCCTAAAAATTATTTGATTTCACAGAGCACCATTTCAATTCATTGTGTATCTCACTGTGATGGCTCCAGTTTCTGCCCTTTAAGTGATGTGCTTTATTTTGGGAAATGCATAATTCTTTTCTAGTTAATCTTTGCTTTTAGTACATATTATTATCCTTTTTGCAACAACTCAAAACCATGCTTGATTTACCTTTCTCCTGGCTTTTTAAATGATTGTCTGGTGCATATATGTCAGATTCAGGGCATTGAAGAAGGTCAAAGCAATGACAGCCTTCAGGGCTCTGCCAGTGAATGCTAAATTGCATACTCATCACTCATCACCACCACAAGCTCATCCAGAAAACACAGCCGTAGTGTAATGGAAGCAGTGCCTGAATAAGCTTCAGACATTCTTTTCATTACTCACAGATTTCCAAATTTTACAGTTAAGGCCTGATTTTCTCAGCAGTAAGCATCCTCTCCTCACCCTGACTTTCAGAGAAATTGCTCTTTGGGAATATGACTCCTTTAATTCCTACTTCTCCTCCATAACAAGAAAGGTCTTTACTGGACAGCCTGCAGTATGATGGCCAGCAGCGCTGGCTGGGGAAGCAGAATGTTACTAGAGTGAAAGAAAGGGATATATGGAAACCAGAGACTAAAACAGATTCATTGTTTAATGGGTATCATGACAGCAGCATCTGTTAGGATCCCCTACCAACACAGAAGGTAATTCTTGTCATTCTGTTCGGTCTAGCTTAGGCTCCTGAAACAGTAAATCTGCAGGTGTGCTGTTCCTTGCAATTCTTTTGTTTCCTTTGTTCTGAAAACAAGCAACACAATGTTTGTTCTCCAACTATGTTCATGCCTGCCACAAAATGAACCATTTTAATAAAGGTCTCTTACTTTCCAGTGTCGGAAGTGCCCAAAAAAGGTATGCTATGGCAACACAGATAAATTACTGTCACAGGACCTTAATTTTATGTCCTTAAATTAAGTTTGTGCTTACATTCTTTTTAAATGTAGTCTGTTGGGGAAAAGTGGTTGAAAATGAATACATGTATTCACAGGTACTGCATACCTCTGATTTTTGTATCACCTTCATCCACTTCGGGCCACATTCTAAAACCTTACTCACATTAAGCAGTGCCTTACTTCATTAAGGTAAAGAAGATACTGCCCAGCTTGGATAGGTGTTTCCGAATCTGGCCATTTATAAACAATAGTTTCCATCAACTACAATTAGCACAAAATCAACCAGACGCTGACAAATGAAATGAGTTCTTATCATCTAATGCATAATTACCAGCTACAAATATGTTGCTGTGCAACTTTCATCTACAGTGCAGCAGAGAAACCCCATTAGCCTCAGATGCTGCTCCTGGTGACAGTGACCTCTAGCACTGACAGGCTAATGGAATTGCACAGGTGTCACTACAGACATCATCTGTAATAAGTGAAGCTGTGCAAGTATAGCTGTGAGCACAACTTAACCTGCAGAGTACTTGTTTGTGGTGAGTATTAATATGATGGAAAGAAGCCAGTATGACTGCTAGGGTCTAAGCTGAGGTTGAAGTGTTGGCAGTTGGGAAAAAAACCCAAACAACTTTCTAGAGCAACTTGCTGACATAAGGTGTGGAAATTCATGAGACTCGGTGATCCATATCTTTCAATGTCAATATGTCATGCACTTTTGTGCCTCTTTTCATGGTTGAACTCTATTTGAAATGATTGAAAAGGAGATTTAAAGGTCCAAACACAGAGATTTCACCAAAAATATGAAAAGGTTTCTTAAAGTAAGAATTAATCAAGATTTTTCGTAATTCTAACACAGTGCTACTTCCATAATGACATATATTAATTTTCACAGTGGTTTTGGATACTTGTAGAAAACAGGGGCATTCCTTCTTTCTGTCTACCCTTGATATATATATTAATATATATAAAAATATATTTATTAAAATACAGGCGTATTTTCAGCTTAAGTTTAAAGAAGTTCCACCATCAGTTAATAACCCTAACTTTAATATCATGATACACTGTTATAACTGATGAAGACTACAAAGACTGGATAAAAGCACTCAGCTTTTAGGTCTCAAACATGTCAACGTAAACATGTAAAATGGATGAGGTTTGTTTTCTTATGTCAGTTATGAGGCAAAATCTTTGTTTAGTGCTAAAGAAAACTGACATAGTACACAATTTTCTCCTAAACTGCAAAAACTAGGAAAAGTTAGTAGTGAAGTATCATATCAATCTCCCCATGTTCATGGTTTTTTACAAACTAACTCCAGCCTTCCTTTCATTTCCAGCTCCATTAGGTAGTCAAAAGCTCTAAATATGCAAATGTCAGTGAACTTAACTACAAAACAAAACCTCCATACTCTCCTCATTCACAGCATCATCACTGTATCAAGAAAGCAGCATAAGCAGATGCCACACAGTCCCCTCCATGTGACAATCCTGGAAGGCTTTATATAAAACTGCAGCACACTCTGCTTTTCTGCCTCTTTCCTTCTACCCCAGCTTTAACTACTGGGTTTCCAGTGAAGCATACTGGTCACCAAATTAAAATTCAGCAAGCTCCTTCATGGGATATTTGCCTTTACAGAGAAATGATAGTAAATGTTCTGCCAAGACACCCACGAGATAATTGATGTTATAGGAAACAGCACATATGTGAAACACAAAAGAGAAATCCCAGAGATTTTCTTTTGAAATGAATAGGGCAACCCCTCCTTCCTCCAATAAAATAGTAAAACAGTCACGGAAGTAAGTGAGGTTTTAAAGCTCTTCATCTCTCTGTATCAATTAATTTGCATTAAATCCTATTAATATTTCACTTAGTGTTCAAAATGGCAAATTTTGTGGCTGGGAGGGGGCTGTCACTTCAATGAAGATTTTTTTCAAAATGAAGGTTCAAAGCTGCTGCATACACTGAACACCTTAATGCACGCACTCCAGTACAGCAAGTTGAAAGGAAATCTCATTACAGGAGGATTCCAGGACAAAAAAAAGCATCATCGTTGTTACTGCTAATTAGCAGATTCTTCTCCTGTTTCAAAAGAAGCTCCAAAACCTGAATGAGTAGATAGAACACCTCAGTGATATTCTTGCAGGGCAGGGGTGAGATATCTTGTGAGGGCGGTGCTGGTTCTTGATCTAAACTAACAACTATATACCCTGCCAATTTCTTAATCCAGCAATGGCCAGAAATTCAGGCCTGCAACTCTGTAACTGCCAGTCAGAACTTTAAATTCTGACATGTATGTTAAAAATAGCATGTGCAATGTCCTAACATAGTAATCCATTTTAACCATACCACCAGTGATTAACATGCCAGGGACACAAGTAGAGCATACTACAAAGAATGAAGGGACCAGTGAGTCAGCGCAAAGGAAACTCTCACATGAGTTAGAAAAAGGAAGATTTATGAAGCAGGTTATGACTTTAACCCACCATCAACTCTTCCTCTGATTCAGCTTGGATCATAGAAAGGCAAAGACAAGTCATCAAATTCACAGGATATAGAAAAAAAAACACAAAACCCAGAAACTACATAATCCATTCAACCTGTCAGGTTGCATAATCACCTGTACCCTGACAGTACACTACGAATGTATTTACCACATCTGTTTACATCAATTTATGTTTTCTTTAACCATGCACAAGAAGCCTATAATAATCCACAATTTCTAATCTCAAAATAATATACTAATAATAACCATTTTCTCAGTCTTTTCAGGCTCATCTCCCTAGTCTTTAAGAAGCATGCTCAAATGCATCCAGGTAATCATTCTAGACAGGATCTATAGACTTCCAAGTGCAAAATAATCCTATATTAGATGAAAATATTTCTAGCTCTTGGAGAGATAAATAGTGTGTCAATGCAGCATATTGAATCATGGGTGTCTGTTTAAAGGAAAATATATAATCATTACTCTTGTAGTTTGCATTATTTGTTCTCTCAGCAAGAAAAGGGATGCATGACACTGAAAACACTATAAATTCTGGATAAAGTCAGTTTGATGTCCTTCCTGTGAATATCCATGATTTCTGAAAAAAAAAAAAAAAGTCCTTTTCAGCTTGACCATAATTCTGAGTTCCTTAGGTTGTATTTTTTCAATTCAGTTTTCCCAGCTGTAGAGCTCTTGAAAGGAGCTTTTGCCTTTAATATACCTAGTGAAAAATGAGACAATAGAAGAGCTGGTTTTGGTTGTATTTTGTTGCCAAAGCTTTGAAAGGTATCTGTTCCTATATGAAAAAAAAAAAAAAAATTTAGATTTATCCAAATTAGAAAGCATGTATTTTACAATGAAAATCTTTGATAATGGTATCAAAATACTCTGATATTTTCTTGTCTATTTTCCACCATGACAATAACATATTTAAGCTGTGAGAGTTCTTTTAAGGGCTGCCAATCTAAATTAATTTTACTGGAATTAATTATTAAGTTCATTAAAAAAAAATAAATGCAGCAATAACAATTAAAGGAATGTTCTAAATTTCATTGAAGTGGATAGAAAAACTTCCACTGGGCTAGAATGCAGAGTGGAAAATGAGATCCCCATGGGGCCCAGAGTTCTCATTTTTTAAATGCTCTAAGCTATTTTTAATGGGATTTAACTCTATCATATTCTCTAATCTCTTTCTTTTTCATCTGTTTCACAAACTGCAACACATCTACAGGTATATGTGGTTCTGAAGTAATGAATTCATGTAACTATGCCATTCATTACTGCCTTTTGATCATTCTAGTAACTGGTATACCCACATTCTTCTTGAGAGCTGGTGCAGGAGATGGGATAGATGTAAACACTTGAAAGACACAAGACATGAGTGCATTTGTTTTAACAGAGACATAATCAGTAGGGGTAATAAAATGCCAGTTTTGATTAGGAGTTTGAAAGCCAAATAAAAGCCTGCTGAGGAAAGCTGAGTATTTCTACCACTCATACTGCAGCACAGCACTTGTGTATGGTGAGAGGTAACTAGGGAGGATTAGGATGACCTTTTCTTAATGAATAGGACAATAAGCTTCTAGGGACTGGGTGGTAAACAAAGCAAAGAGCTGGAAAATAACAGAAATCACATAACTTCCACTAAAACCTGGGGTTTTTAGCTTTGATTTTACATCTGTAAGGTATTTTCCCATCACTGACATTTGGTATGAATTGTGTATCCTGAAGCTGGGAACCAAATTTATCACGTGACCTCAGTCAAATTGCTCAGACTGAACTTGTCTCATTTTTACCTACTAAAAAAGTAAAAGAAGAAAAATCAATGCATATGGTCAACACAGTATATGAAAATCTAGCAGAAAGTTACAACATTGGTTGTGAAATCTTAAGACAAAATTTTAATACTCCAGATACATAAAGATCTGGAGAACTTGATGGCTAAATCTACCTGTGTCATTTGACTAGTTACACTACCTTGATGCTCACAGGCTCTGTGCATTGTAACTACTAAAATGAGAAAATCAAAATGGTGTCCTCTCTGTCTTTTCTGTAAGGCTTTCGTGCTTTCATGCTTAATCCTCCTCTTCTCTCACACACAGCATAGTGTCTGAGCCATTTCATTAGAGCATGTATCAGACAGAAATTATGCTTCCAAGGGAAATTGGTTTCAGGGGTATTTAATAACAATATCCCCATGTCTTAAATTCTGTAGAGTCGTCCTTCTTCCTGGGTCAAAAATGGGTTTATGTTTTCTACCTCTCTACTCCAGACCTAGCCCAGACACTGATGACACTCAAGTGAAGTACCTGCACTTTCTCAGAATTGCACTGTTTGGGCAGAGAAGGCCAGTAATGCAGAGTTATTGCAAAGTTATTGCAGAATGTGTTTGGAAAATATTCTAGTGGGCGTTTTATTGCAGCGTCTTTCAGCAAAGTAGCAGTTTATTTGAAATTTTCATGACTAACTACAGAAACACTCCAAAGAACTGCTTCATTTTGGCATAATCTCTCCCTCTTTTGTATATTTTGTGTTGCAAAATGCAGTGTAACAAGTTTTTCCATGAGCACTGGAGCTAATAGAGAAAGATTTTTCAGAGCATTTATGCTTCATGACAGAGTGTAACTAAGGAAAACATTGTGAAGATCTTTTTCATTAATCAGTTTAGGATCCTAACATGAGAAAAAAATTAACAGATTTACTGGATTCCCTGTTTTTCAAGAAAATACTGGAAAATTAATACAGGGAATAAAGTTAAAATTAAAATTTAAAAATAATAACATGAACAAAGCTCTAAGTTTTCAGCATTCTTGATTTTTTCTTTAATGTGGGTTCTGTTGCGTATAATGTACAATGACTTCATAGTTTCCTTTCAAGAGGTCAGTTGCCAGCTATTTCACAAAATTTATGGGAATTTAATATTACTGATCCATTTCTAAATATGGTTAAAGTCACCAATAAGTTAAAAAATAATTTACAGGCTAGTGATTAACATATTCCCTTAAGAAACCAGGCTAAAAACTCAAGTGATGCTATCAAAATCACCACAGAAAAATCAGTATTTCCACTGATGCTGCAACACGACAGTCAACAAGGTCCAAATTAAATGTCTTCCTTAAAAAAAAAAAAATAAATAAATAAATAGATAGGTAAATAAATAAAATCCAATACCTATTTTTTATAATTTGCTTTCAAAGAAATTCAGAGTTTTAACTACAATTTCTTATTTACCTTGGTATACAAATTCAAAGTTTTGGGCAGGGGGACAATGCAGGTACTTCAGTACTATTTCTGAGACACCTAGTTATTGAGCCTGGATCATGTGTTTTGCTTATTTCACCATTCTGTGTCTTAATCATAGAATCACAGAATCGTTAGGGTTGGAAAGGATCTTAAGATCATTTAGTTCCAACTCCCCTGCCATGGGCAGGGACACCTCACACTAAACCATATCACCCAAGGCTTCGTCCAACCTGGCATTGAACACTGCCAAGGGATGGAGCATTCACAGCCTCCCTGGGCAACCCATTCCAGTGCCTCACCACCCTAACAGGAAAGAATTTCTTCCTTATATCCAATCTAAACTTCCCCAGTTTAAGTTTTAACCCGTTACCCCTTGTCCTGTCACTACAGTCCCTAATGAAGAGTCCCTCTCCAGCATCCCTATAGGCCCCCTTCAGATACTGGAAGGCTGCTCTGAGGTCTCCATGCAGCCTTCTCTTCTCCAGGCTGAACAGCCCCAACTCCCTCAGCCTGTCTTCATACGGGAGGTGCTCCAGTCCCCTGATCATCCTCTTGGCCCTCCTCTGGACTTGTTCCAACAGTTCCATGTCCTTTTCATGTTGAGGACACCAGAACTGCACACAATACTCCAGGTGAGGTCTCACAAGAGCAGAGTAGAGGGGCAGGATCACCTCCTTCAACCTGCTGGTCACACTCCTTTTGATGCAGCCCAGGATACGGTTGGCTTTGTGGGCTGCAAGCTCACGCTGCCTGCTCATGTTCATTTTCTCATCAAGCAATGTCAATGTTAATAATGTTGAGAATACGCATAAAACAAAATCTTGTCTCTTGAACAACAATTCAACTTGCTTTTCTCTCCCGGTAGCATCTCACTATTATTTATGCAGTAAGAAAAGTGCATTATTTAGGTAGTAAATCAGATTTTAAAAATAAACACGTTTGCTTTTCTAAAGACCTCAGAAAAATTCACAGATAAATGACCATTTGTCTACAGGAAGAAAGCAGAGGATTAGAGAGGATTATTTATCTGAACTCTAGGCAACAAAGGACAACAGAATTCAAAAACTGATTTTGTATTTCCTCATCTCTTCCTTTTGCTACTAGACTAGAGAATCACTAGGGATGAAGTCATGGTCCATTGAGAAACTGTATGTTTCCTTTATCATCTTTCAAATGAATATCTTACTTTTGCATCACAGTGTCCAGGTAAGTATTCATTTTATTTTAAATTAACATTTGCCAGTCAAATAAAAAGAATCCCCACAGAATAAGCAGTCAGCAGGTAGCATTTCTTTCTATAAATGGAGCTGCCATTAAAACATTTTTATCCCAAAAGGATGGTGTGTGCACCCAGCACAGTGATTTTCTTATACTGCTTTAAGGATGGATGTCAAGCCAATGCTTCTGAAGAGCTGCAGATGACCCTGGGCAATAAGTTGCTTAGTAAGGAAGTCATGGATAAAATTCAGTGCAGGTAAGTGAAGATGATGCAGCCCAACATTATTATGCAGTGATGGTCTTTCAACTGATTGTCACATAGGAATGAGATTTTCATGTTATAATAAATATCTCTGTGAAAATAACAGCTCGGTGCTCAGTAGTGGTTAGAAAGCATACAGGGTTAGAAATAGTTGAAAAGTAATAAAGACTAGAACAGACAATGTTACTGTGCCACTGCATAAACTGGAGTCTGCTTCCTCTCTCAAAGCAAATTGTGGAGACAGAGAAGGTACAGGGAAAGGCTACAGGAATGATCAAATGTGTGGAACAGCTTTTGTAAAAGGAGTGACTGAGCAGATTAGTATTTTTCTGTTTGAAAAAGAGACAACTGAAGGCTGAATAGAGAGAAGTCTATAATATTGTGAGTGGAAAGCAGACAGAGAATAGAGATTGATTGTTCACTGCTTCTTTTGACACAAAGGGAGAAAGTATTGAGAAAGAAGAAGAAATAAAATAAAAATGCAAGCTAGGATCAGAGCAAACTTCTTTGCAAACTGCAGAAGGGTAGCATATTTCTTCATATTTAAGTTATGTAGTAATTAAATTACAAACTACTTTGCAAAGAGCCCAGAAGATGGTAAAAGACTACATGGGTTGAAAGAAATATTGGATAAAATCATGAAAGAAATTCCATTGAGTCCCGTTGAAAACAAAGATCTCTGCTTCAGGACATGACTGACTCAGAAATCACTCAGAGCTAGGAAAATATTCAGAGGACATACACATTTGCCCAAGCCCCCAATGTACCCTGTATTCCTGTATATGTTGATGGCTGCCACCACAGCCACAACATGCTGGACTAGTCTGACTGTAGTCTGACTCTATCCTTGTTTCCAGATAGAAATTACTTAAAGAGCAACGGGAATTACTCAGTGAGAACTTATCCAGTTCTTTTATTTTTTTCACTTCAGGTTTCTGACAATTAGTCCTTAAAAGTACATTAAATTATAAACATAATGTTCATTACAGCCTTCTCTATCATTGAGTATGTGTGTGAGAGAGAGAGAAACAGAAAGAATGAAAGAGAAGGCAACTAGTTGCTGGTGCTTTAAAATAAAAGGGTCTGTGATCCCCTTTACCAGGAAAAACTGCAAGTCAGACCATCAATGGTGTAAACTGGAGTATTCCCACTGTGGTCAATGGAACATTACTACCTCGCTTAGCAAAGGATTTAACCTGAGTTTCTTAAGCCACAGAATGGCTCTTAGATCTGCAAAAGGACACATGGGACACTGCAATATTTTTCGATTTGTCCAGCTGGTTACACTTTCCACTTTAAGTCACATCTCGGATCCATCTACTCTCTTGTCCATTAATTCTGCTCTAAACCTGGCCTTGTTTGTCCCTTGTTTTGCCTCAGTTCATAGTAATTATTTTACTTGTGCAGCTCCATTCAACTTAAAATCTCTGCCTCCTTTCTTACTTCAGTCCTAAGCACTGCTAAAATATCCATTAAATTTTTATGGCAGCAGTGTCCCAAGTTACTTCATGAAGAACAATCCATAAAAAGCCATTTTGACAGCAGCATCAAATATCCTACGTAGTTTATACAAGACTAATTTTGTTCTCAAACATGTGAATGTCAATCCCTATAAAACAAGATTATTTTAATTAAAAATCTAGCCCAAGGAAGAAGTCCTGGGAATAATCAACAAGTGGGCATTGCATTCATGCCTTTGCAAACAAGCAGTTCACAAGAGAAGGCAGTAAAGCAGTCTTCACTGTGTCAGTTTATATCTTAAACTCTCCTGTACTTGCAATTTTCTTTGCATCAATGTGTTTTCTTTATCTATTTATCACATTGTATTGTGTGGGAAAGTGGTAATTGGAAAGTTTGGTTGATTTTAAATATTTCCTCTGCATCTTTCTGAAAGTACAAAATACAGCAACAAGCAAACAGACTATTTTCTGCTTGCTACATTAAATTTTGTACGGTGAGTAAAGCAGTAAACCAAACTATTCTAAAATTCACTTATTCTAACTGCAACTTTCATAAGGACAGCTAGTGTTTCTAAGAAGTTATTTTATAGTAGGTATGTAGATATGCATATCATGTGGCTACAGATTTTCTGAACTATGGTCCTAATGGGATTAACAAATTTAATATTAAGTGCAATTGATGTTTACATCTTCAGTAGTTCAGGAGTTCAGAAGTTTTTTTAGCTAAGAAGCAGGATTAACTGTTGTAATAGGCAACAGCAGTGAAACATGGCTAGAACATGAATGAGGAAACAGGGTGGGAGACAGAGGTGTGGGAGACCAAACTGCAGGGCACGCATAGAGCAAGAAGATGTGATTTCAGGGGTAAGAGAACCCCTCAGTACAGAGGCTGTCACAGTTAACAGGCCAGTCACATTGCTCTCTTTACCCAAGATCCTGCAGTGCCATAACATGTTAGGTCTCAAGACCTCCTCCTTCTGGTGTGAAAATTTATTCACTCACTTGTGAATTCGCTCCCTACAAAATTCACCCCTGCCTAAACTGTATGCCACAGGGAAACATACACAGACCCAGATGGACAGCAGCAGAAATAGTTCAGATAACAGAAATAGTGTAACTGCTTCAGCAGTGAGAAACGCATGAGCAAATTACTCCTGTTGCTTCTCAGTCAGATAAATTAGCCTTTGCAGAGCTCCTGCAGCTCAAATGCACCTCATACTAGGGCAGCTGATACGTAAAGCCTGGTTCAGCAGGCCCCAAGAGAGAGTAGGTCCTGTAATAGAGTCATTGTGATTTCCTGTTATATAAAACAGCTCCTCTGAAACACAAAGAGATTAAATTCTTAAAAACTGCAAAGTCTATTTTAAAGCATTGAAACTGATACAGGTTATTATTCTTCTAAGTGCTCACTGTCCCACCTAAACACAATCTCATTCTGTTTGTAGTTTCTGCCCATTCTGGGGATTGGATGAAGCATCCTTGTTATCTTACAAGATCTACGGTGCCGTTTTCCCCTTTTCTTTTACGCTCTGTGACTATGTTTTACAAACTACATTTCATTCAAAATGGACACTACAGCAGACTGGATGTGTTACATGTGCACTGTACTGCACTGTCAGCTGTTTGTTAAATTTGCAGACACCTTTCAGGCACTCAACATCCTAGATAAATGGGCAGGTTTCTCTTCCTCCAAATCCTGTTGGAAAAGATACTCATGTTCACAGAAATCCAATCATATGGTAGCGAGTATCTGACAATCTGACATTATTATCCTTTTCATACTTACTGGGAACACTTCCATTAGCAAAAAAAAACCACACTGGTCTCAAGAGAAAATAGAATGAGCCAGATTATCACCAGCTGGTAATAAAGAACAGCGAACCAGTGAAGAAAAACAAGCTGTCCTCATTGACAGTAGCTCACCATCTAGCCCTTGGATTTCAGAACCATTCTAAAGAATATTAAAGTGTAAATATAAACATACTTATTTTGCCGCCTACCATTATGAGTCTTCTCAACATCACATTAGTGAATGCTTCTCCTAGGCTCAGCACACTGCAAACAAACTTCTACGTATTGCCAGCAATGTGAGATAATACCCATGTAGCTGCAATAATGACCTCTTCTGTGTTTACCATATGCTACCATGCCCCCTGAAATTAAGTAACTGTTTTACGGGAGTTTCTGCATATTAACAATCTTTAGCAGTGACTAAAAGCAATGTATGCCTGAAACAAGGGAAAATGGAATTAAATTTACATCTCAGAAAGAACAGCATTTTATAAGCACTTGTTGATTTTTGTAGCAGCTTAACAAGGAATGATGGTAGATGTCAGTTACTGCTAAATACAACCATTTTGTTTCAATAGGATTTTGTTTACCTTTCACTATGTTATCCTTATTTTATAGAGTGAAAAATAATACACAAGTGCAGAGATCTTAGATTTCCAGGGCTAATTTGGTAGAGACTTGATTCTGCACAAGATCCCCTTGAGGAGACAGAAGGGGAGGAAAACAGAAGGCTGGATGGCAAATTCAGCTCAAGGCACATGTTGCATACTGGACACTGTGTGAAGTATCAATTTTATACTAGAACTGAATTAAAAGGCAAAATGGGATTATTTTTTTTTTGTTTGGTGGGCTTTTTGGTCAACTGATGAAAACATCTGGGACAATATTTTAAAGCCAGTTTTGCCAGCAGTGAGAAGCTTCATACTTACTCAAACACTCCATGCCCCAGAGATTTGACTCACACCTGTTTTGTTTCATGTAGGTTGTCAAGAAGAAAGAGAAAAAAATAAATAAAATAACATACTTGAGAGTTTAACCCGTGGGTCAGATTATGGGAAAGAAGAAAAAAATCTACTTCAACAGGTTTAAGCAGTACAATAAATCTGTTCTGACAGGTATTTGACAGCCATGTTTTTACTGGCCTCTTTCTGTTTCAGGAGATCGGAAGGAAAGCTGTGTTTATTGAAGGTCATTTTGGAACAAATGAGCAATAAAAACAATCAGAAAATTGATGAGATTTTATTGCACCAGCTCAGGGCTTCTCTTTGTGAGTTTAACAGGATATGAATTTAGCTCACTATATTTACCTTTCAAGTTTGGCAGACTACTAGACTCCATTTACTACAAATCAAGACAGTTTAAAATACATATTATATTTTAAAGAAAGTCTTTCTTTACTAATGAATGTGAATATTAAAATACTCCTGGAAATAAAGTGCCTAGAAGAAATTCTATGACCCCTTTTCTATGGCCAGGTAATCACTAAGAGTACACTTTAAGACTCAGAAATTCTAATTGGGTATCATTCATGTACATGTCAACAACCCAGTAACAAACATGGCATTCGGAGAAGAAGAGACTCTCCTCCTGTGAAGGTGTACATCTCATCAAGCAAACAAACAGAATCTTCCTGTCAGGACTATTGGTGCATATCAGCTGAAGGCTATGGAGCTGTAACAATATCCTTTGGCTGATGTAAATCCAGATCCTGACCCCCTTAACAGTTTACTGTTATTTTGCAGGTTTTGCCACTGCTACTAAACACTGCTACTAAAAGAAAGATTAAATCATGACAGGAGACAGAAAATTTGAAAGTCATGGTGAATTCCTTTTTTTAGTACTTTGGTAACACTATAGCCCTACAGTGCTATAAGGCAGTTATAAGAATGGTGAATTAAACAGCCAGGAAGAAATGTTCTTTTTAAAAATTATTTGTATTTGTAGATGCAAGGGGAACATAAGGAAGGAAAACAAGAATAATCCTGCTGGACCAAAACAAATATCCAATTAACATCAAACACTAACGTCTTACAGCTACAAGAAAAAATATACAGAAGAGAATGGGAGAAGTATATTTGATACATAAGTACTCTCCAAACTCCAACAATTTTCATCTCAAGGATTTCCTGATTTGACTCTTGTAAAAGAGCTGGGCTGCCCAGCTGTTCTACAAATATTACCAGTTTCCCAGTGTATCCGTAGAAAGAAGAAAAGACGGTAAATGTTTTAGGAATCTACAGATATCCAGCCTTACAGAACAATACAGACTAAAAAATAAGGGAATTCTAACAGTGCTGGAACAATGACTTTATCTCTGTAACAGCAGGAAATAAGAAAAACTTATCTAAGATCCTGTATGTGAAGTAACACTGAAGTTTTTACAAGAGTCGAAGAAAACCAGGTGCCCAGATTCTGGAGAGATTTAGGACACTTAACTCATTTGAGCATTTTTAAATGGTGTTTCAGACACTTCTGATATTTCTTCATCACAAGAACATATGCATCAGACTCTTCTGATGATTTCTGACCTATTCCGAAGACATAATGGAAATTTCTGTAGACATGTCAAAAGCTTAACAGACATGGACAGGTGACCAACCTGTTTTTCTTAGTAGTGGCCCTTCCTACTTCTGTTTGGAGCTCATTAGTGGGATGGTGTAAGAAAGTTTCTACTATAGTGACCATTCTAGAATTTTTAAGCAAAAATTCAGTTTCTGATGTTATCGAGCCATCACCTGTCATACACAGAAACCTTTTTTTTCATTTCCTTTAGAAATAACTTTTAGGTTCAGAGAACATGGAATCTACAGTACAAAACCAAGAGTAATACAGTAGCAAATATTCTCGCAAGGTAAGATTCTTTTGTAAGACATGGAACGGTTGGAACAAGTCCAGAGGAGGGCCACAAGGATGGTCAGGGGACTGGAGCACCTCCCATATGGAGACAGGCTGAGAAACCTGGGGCTGTTCAGCCTGGAAAAGAGAAGGCTGCATGGACACCTCATAGCAGCCTTCCAGTATCTGAAGGGGGCCTATAGGGATGCTGGGGAGGGACTCTTCATTAGGGACTATAGTGACAGGACAAGGGGTAATGGGTTAAAACTTAAACAGGGGAAGTTTAGATTGGATGTAAGGAAGAAGTTCTTTCCTGTTAGGTGGTGAGGCACTGGAATGGGTTGCCAAGGGAGGCCGTGAATGCTTCATCCCTTGGCAGTGTTCAATGCCAGGTTGGACGAGGCCTTGGGTGATATGGTTTAGTGTGAGGTGTCCCTGCCCACAGCAGGGGTGTTGGAACTAGATGATCTTAAGGTCCTTTCCAACCCTAACTATTCTATGATTCCAAGGATTGTTCTTCAACTTTGTGATGTAAACAAAGTCTATTTTTAGCTTAATATCTGTAGATTAAAAGTCTCACTAAAGTCTAAGTAGACTTTTTGTAGACCACAGCCTTATTTCACAAGGAATATTGTAATAGTCACTGTTCAAACAAGGCATATATATATATATGTATAATAAGAACTACTTTTGTCTCCTAATTAAATATGGACTGATAAGTATTATTATTTAATATTAACAATATTTAATATTATTTTTATAAAAATAATATTCCTTTTCATCTGAACACTGCTTTTTGAATATTCATATATGAAATTCCTTTAAAGATCATAACTTTGGAGTAGGGGAAACAAAAATTTAAGAATATAAAATTATACTGTAATTTGTATTGCTTGTTTGGAGGAGCAAAATGAATTAGATTATACAGAGTTAGAAAAGTGTTACTTAAAACTTATTTTTCAACTGTGGATAAAGAAGAAATTAACCCATGTTTGAAAAATACTGTATTTTGAATTGTTCTATCAGTATCACAATGACATGAAGAACATCAATCAGCCACTTAACAACAGAAATAATTCTTTGTTTTCCAAAATAATGTTTTCAACCTTACCATGTATATTTCTTCAAAGATTCATTAGGGGACTTGTGATGAATACAATTTCATTTTGCTATACTCCAAAGGCTGAAAATTTGACACAAGTGCTCCTTATGCCATGTTTCAAAGAAAGATGGAAAACCTCAGGGGGCTATTCTGTATTAGACTACAGTTTATTGTGTAATTGCAGCTCGTCAACTTTTTGTCATCATTTACAGTACTTAATTTTAAGGTTGCACATTTCATTATGAATAGCTTACTGTAACCTTGATAACCCTATTCACTTTCTGTTGACAGCTCTTGAGCAGCTTATAGCATAACTAAACCTAGAGTGCATGATAAATAGTCTATAAAGGTATCTACTGTCACCTATTTATCATTCATAATGTACTGTGAATGAACCATACATACTGACATTTTACAGATGTTGTGCTACTACTAACGTATATTTATGTACATTTTTAATCCTTTTCAAATCATACAGCATTGTATCAGTATATAAAAAAAAAACTATATTCAGAAAGCTGGTGCATTTTCAAATGTTTGCATCACAAAGCCATTAGTCATTTGAAACTCCCATGCATACCACACTTTGGTTGATAACTATGTCACAGCACAAGGGAATGGTAAATTTATACAATGAGGCTTACTGGAAAGAGTGACTATATTGTATATATACTCTGTATATATATACTTATATACCCTGTGGGCTTCCACAGAGTATATTAGTATATACTCTGTGAAACTACAGTAAGCCGGTGAGAAAGAACACGCGAATCAAACGATCGCCTGTGTACGATTTTTCTCTTCTCCTGCTAAAGAAACTTTTTGTAAGGCTTAATTCAGTTCAGATTCAAAGCTCTATTTTAAATCAGCCATACAACCACATTTGGAATGTCCGTAACTGTGAAAAAAGCAATTACTGAACGATCTACAGAAATTTGTGAAACATGAGTTGACAACACAGAAAGATTCAACATTATTAAGAATAAAAGATAGTAAAATGCACATGTATAGAAAGAGTGGATAAAGTTACAAGGCCAAAGTATATTTTTACTACATAATTTTGCTTTTTTTTTTGCACAAATAAGGAGATAATTTTCACATATAATACATGCAATGAGGACAAAGATATGAAAAGGATTCCTGAGAAGATTTTTTTCAAGAACTTTTGACTACTATTCACCTCTCCACTCGAAGTCATGGGATCTAAAGTTGTATGAATAATTGATGCTTCAGTTCAGAGTTCTTACTTTCTCTGTTTTTCTTGCCCAATGAATAATTCATTGTTTTTGCAAAGTGGAATACTTAAAATAGGGAAGATTAAGAGAAAGCCACCTTCAAATAGTCTGTATCACTTGACTTGGAAAAGCAATACACCTGAGTTCCTGTTCCTCTTCTGAATTTGGCAGACAGAGGAGCTGAATCTGTATTTCTCAGAGGCTGAGAAAGTATGTGAGTAGAAGGAACACCAGTATCTCTGCTGTAGTTCCAGGAATTGTTCCTAAGCCTCTTGGATAACAAGCTCTCAAAAAAAAAAAAAATCAAAATGTTTCATTTTGAGTAATGCTCTTTCAATGTTTTCTAGATGTATTACTTTCCTTGACCTAAATTTGTTCTATGAAGGTGGGTTAAGATGGCAGTTTGTACTGCACTGAAATTCAATTTATGAATAAATGATTCCCAGAAAGCTCTGATGTGATCACACAGTCTGGCCTATGAACTGGCCTGTAGGTGCTGTAACCTTTAACAGTACTTCATCTAGTAGAGATTTTATATATGTGTTAGTATATTACCTGTCTGTTTTCTAATATTTCTTTTGAGACATTATTATATTTTTGTCAGGATGACTAAATGTTGCAGTCCTTAGACTTCTAGTATTATTATTTGAAATCTTAACAAATCCATCAGATAAATTAATTTCTAGGATATTCAGAGAGATAAGACAGAAGATACTGCTTCCTAGAGCAGATTCTACATTGCCTGAATCCTCCTCAAGCCCTTGAAAAATAATTTGTTTTTCATTAGGAGGTTTAATCTCTATTTTATTTTAAAAATACTTATTTGGATCATCCATGACTTAAACCTGTATCAACTTTATGTCTTTCTTTTGCTAGCAAAGCTCAGATTTCCAGATAACTGAAAATGGAGCCGCTTAGCGTAATTTGTAATTGTGTGCTCTATTTATACAAGTGAAACATTTTGAACAGGAAGAATCAGAAAGATCCATCCCAGAATTCTTAGAGAACACAGTCTGTACATTATTTTTAATGAGCAAGTAAGAGCAGCTTCAAATTACTATGGTATATGAATTTAATACTGGTTTAAAATACCCATTGCATTCATTAGCTGATACATAGCCAATCTAATTCTATGAAATTGTCAGCACATTCTTGCTTTATTGTGACAGATAGCATCGTTTTTATCTTAAGATTTTTCATTCCAGTCATACTGAAGTTTAACTGACTGTGCTGTCAGAATACAACAGCTCATACTGGTTTTTATTACTACTTTAAACCTTCCTCTATCTTATCTAAATGAGTGGCAAGGGAATTTTTTGTCGTCTTTCTTTTTTCCCCTTCTTTATTTCTTATTAACTATATGGCAAAGATTTGTGAATCTTCAAACTTCTAGTAAATGCATAACTAAAATGTTGTGTCTTCTCAAGCAAATTTTTAAATTAGACCAAAGTTTCATAGTCCACAATAATCAACTGAACACTAATGACAGGCTGCATGCTGTACCCAGACTAAAACCAGGAACAGAAGTTGAGAAAGGACGGCCAATGGGCCCTGTAACACCGTATTTCACTGCTAGGATGTCCAAAAAAATGTGCATTACAGTTTAAGGAGCTTTTCCGTTTAAGGTCTGCCTTCATTCACATATGGCAAGTCATCACAATAGCTCAGCTCATGTCTCTCTCTTAGACGTATCACTGCAATACCGCTGTTGTTTTTAAGCTTATAATTAATATTCATCTCCTGACTAGCCCTTTATGAAGATTCACAGCAGACAACCTAAACAAGGGACTCCCCCTGAGCTTTCAAAGACTATTTTATTGCAAAAAAACTTACACCCTTCACTCATACTGTGAAACTCTGATAAGAGAAAAAAATGAGCAGAAAAAGTTATAACTTTATGAAATGCAACTGCTTGTTAATTTGGTAAAACTAAATAAAGCTCCACACAATGAAACCCTTCTATTTAGTTCAAAAGATTGACTATGAAATAGATAATGCCCTTTAAATCTACACTTTCATGCTTTTCCTGATGTGAACCACTTTCATCCTCCTTTACAGCAGATTCCTGTTAACCCAAAACCTCAATAACTTCAAAAGAACGGAGAGCAGACGAAGAAAACAAAAAGTATGTTTTTTTTCCTCTTCTTCCTGCCTTGGCAGGTCACTGAATAGGAAAGAAAATTTAGTTTCTTTCCCTTCCTCCATAACATTACACAGTGTTGTACCATTATAGTGTGTAGAGCTATGTCTCCATTAACAGCAAACATTTCCACGGCATCACAGTCTTGAACTGCATTTATTTTAGGGTATCCCTAAGCTCATCTATACAATTTTAATCATGTTATGCAACCATGTTATTGAAGTGTTTCTGATTCATTTTCTTAGAACCCTGTGTTTCAGGGTTACTATTTTCTCCCTTTTACACAGAAATTTTGTAAATTCAAGTTCATGCAGCATAAGGAAATCTGGGTCAGAACAAATTTCTGTTTTCAAACCTGCCTTAGAACTTTATAGCAGACTTAGCAACTAACAACCATTTATCATAAAGATTTTATTATAAAATCATGGCTTCAGGCTCATAACTTCATTATGTAGTTTACATATTACTGTTATTGTCTAACACTTATTAAACACATCTTCTAAACAGAAAAGCTGACAACCCATAAAAATCTCACCAATTTTATTCTCCTTATGCTTATACGAGTAATATAACAAATGCTATTCTTCCAAAAAGCCCAAAACAAAACAAAATCCTATTCACCTAACCAAGGCTACAAATGGCTCAGAAGAGGATACATCCTTTGTTTTAAAATTAACCTAGTGGTGACGAATGTGGATCCAAAATACATCTAAGTGAATACTTCAGAATATGAATGTTTTCCAAGTCTCTCTTTTTTTCTAGGTACTACTTGAATATGTGAGTCCTTTCTATACAGGATCTCCGAAGAAACCTGTATATGCATCTCTGGATTCCATCTAGGAATCTTGTTTCAGGAAATCACACCAAGATGTTGACTATTTGTTACTTACTCTCTAAAACAATGTCCATCTTCTTATACTGATGCATAATCCGTAGTATAATTCTTTTTAGCCCCTCTACTTGCTCTACTGCAGTTGGGGCTTTTTTCATTCTACTGTAACACAAATTTATGGTAAGAGTAATAAATGTAACAACTTTCACAGTGCTGCTATGTCAGATTGTACATCCCAAAATTCTCCACATTCATTTATAAAGGACTAAGATCCTGTTACTATAGTAACTACAGTTTTACATGCCCTGACTGTTCTGCCTTTAAAAGCTTTGCCACAAAGCTGCTGCAAGGTTGGTTTTGAGTTTTTTTTGTTTCTTTAATGATATAAATCATGAGTTTCTCACCAAGCAGTCACATAGAAACATTTTCAAATGTTTTTCTCATTAAAAATCCCTACTCTCTACCTGTTTTCTCCTGAAAGAGCCAAAACAGCAGACAAGTGATTTGAATCAGTGATTTTAAATTGCTTGATTTAAAATTGTTAGGTATGAGCTTTAGAAAAATAATGTAAATAAAAATTGCTACCAAAAGTTTTAATTTTATTTTTTAATGCACCAAAACACAGCACAACAGATATTTAAATTTCATAAAACTGCTATCAGCAAGACCCATTGCATTAAAAAATGAGATCCAAAACCTTCACAACCTTAAGGTAGAATACAAGTATGCACATGAAGATAAGACTCTCCATAAAGGCAGTCCCTTGCAGAGACTAGGAGCAAACTTCTTTTTATTAGGAACTTTCTGAAGTCTAAAAAGTGCCACTTCAATTCCCACTTCAGAGAAATTCCTTTAGTGTTAACATTTTTTTATTCTTAACTTTGTTACATTTAAATATGTGTATGCTATACAATAGGTAAGTAGCAGGACTACTACGTGGCAGAAGCTCACTAGTCAACATCAGACTCGCAAGGTAAGAGTACAAATTATATTAGCCTGGGAATTCTCCAGGAATCTATTGGTGTCCTGACTCTGCTATGTACTATTGACACATGCTGTGCCATGGTCCTACCTTTGTCTCTGGTGGTGCTGCTCAGACGCTACTTCCATAGCATAAAATGATAACATAAAGAGCGACTGTCTTGCAGCAGTGAGTATTTTAACATGAACAAACAGGCAGCGCTTCATATATAGAAAGAGGTAAAATGACTAAAACTGAGAGAACCACCTCAGAAAAGAACTCCAGGTTCTCAGTCATAATCATCTGATTTTCACATCCTGGCTCTTCCTCAACATTTTCTTTCCTCACTAATCTGGCATTTGGTTTACTGAATAGTCAATCTGTGTATCTGACAGTGGATAAACGTTTCAAGCTCTGGATACCTTCCCAGATTTTTGCCTTTTCCAACAGTTGCTGGATTCCCTATGTTGATAGGACCACCTTCCCTTTTACTTTGTCAATATGACAGAAAAAACATGCAGAAGCTAAGTGTCTCTCATTGTTTGAACATGGAAACTCAGGATCAGGGCCACTTAAAAGGAGAAATGCATCCCCCATATCCATATCACACAGTGTGGTGAGTCAGATATACTCAGCAGAAGCTTCTTCAAGATCAGTGCATCCTGTTAACTTTGGATGAACCTGCAGAGCCACCATGCTCTCAGAACAGTTCAACATGTCCCATTCCAAGGAGCATGGCCAGGCACATCTCTTTTAAGCACAGGTGCATTTGCTATCTCTCAGGGCTTCACTGAAAAAATTCCAACTTTGTATCAGTGCTGTTTCAAGGCTGCCTCCTAAGGCATTGCTCCACGATCAGTTAAAAACTATGTGCATCTGAAATATTTAGTGACTGATAACTTGTATATTACTTCCTCACTCCTTTAACGTCAGTCCTTGGGTCTGTATCTTTGACTACTATTTGCAGGGTTTCTCACTTGTGCATGCAGAATCCAGAAAAGTAGTTGATCAGCAGTTTAAATTTTGGTCCTTCTTTTGTATCTGTAGTTCAAAATTATTATTTTTCAAGCTTTCAGCATATATCTGAAGTCCCTCAAAAAGTGTAAAATATAGGTCACCTGTTCAATATTCACCGTGAACTAATCACTGGCCAACTGTGACATCCTTTTGATACTGCTAGGTGCTTTTGGATTAGAGGTTACCTTTGTGCTGCCTGAAAATTCTGTTCCCACTAGAATCGATCCAGCTTGCAGGTGTTACAGAAGGTAAAATGAGGACATTTATTTCCAGAAATATTCTGTCTCTGTTTTCCCTGGTACATAGTTTAATCGTGTGTTTTTAGGATACTTTAGGGCCCATACTCATTTTATTAAGCCTTAGAGAAATCCATTTCCTTTTCAAACATCCTTATACCTTGTTAAAACTTTAGAAAAGCCCCTTAAGGATTCCTCTTCTGCCCTCTTGCTGAGGTTATCCTGGAGTCACAGTGTGATCAAGATTTTGAGTATCCTTTTGCACAGAAATGGTTGATTCTTGTGCCTGTCAACTACTGTAAATTCTCAGTGCAAATGCCTTGGTTTTTTTGGTTCTGTCTCTCCACAGTTTCACAAAATAAACTGATTTACTCTTAACAGATCTAGGCCAGATGGCACTTCTTGCATGGCACTGATTTGCAAACACAGGGTCTAATTTTGAAGTTATGCTTTAAAGCTTAACAGATGCTATGGCTGATGGGAGTTCTGCTAACTTGCTTGCACTGCTTAGCAATGACAGCAGATAAATACACAATAGCCCATAAATTCTATTCATGGCATCATCATTGCTGTGGCAACTTTTCTTGTCTGGAAGGTTATAACATCTTGTTTCTGAGCCAGCTATCAAGGTCTCCCAGTCAGGCAACAAACCCACTCCAAATATGCCCACAGGATATCTGTGGAAGAACGCACCATTCTGTGTTTCTAGTTTGTCTGAGGACTCAAGGGGAGCAAATCTGAGTAGATGAAAACCCTAGTACTATCCCAACTTTTCTGCCTAATAATTTAAATAATTAAAGATGTGGGAAAAAAGATGCAAGCACTCTTGAAGGCTAAAATTCTCAGTTAATAGTACAGAAGAATTATTTAGAGGTTACGAGGAACACTTTGGTATTACGTTATCTGCTGGTTTTAATTTCAAATGGAAAAGAGGCCTTTAGTTAAAAAACCAAACCAAACCAAACCAAAAAAACACCAACAAAACAACAAAAAACAAAAGCAACAACAAAAAAGAACTCAAAAGATAAACACACACACACCCTAAATTGCAGATGATGGCATAGACAGATGTTAGCTGTGGCACAATTAACCAAACACACAGTCTGCAGTTACTGTATCTCTGTGCAGAATCCAGTAGTATATAGAGTACATAACTTCGGTGTATCATAAACCTCATCTAAAGCTCATATACCAGTGTTTACTGCAAATTAAACATTCACAAAGTTGCAAGTGAAGAGTTTTCTTTCTCCATATTTAGAAATACTATCACAAAACTAGCGTGAAGGAAGGACAATGTGAATGAGTCCTAAACACCTCCCTTCCTTTCTCCTGTTCCCCTAGAAAAATCTTAAATTTTGGAACTCATTTTAGGAATAAAACTCTTATTTTTCTATTCATAATCCTCCCCACATGTCAGTTAAAAGCACCTGAGTGCACACAGCACTACCAGCTCAGTAACCTTTTATTTTAATGTAGGACAAAACTAACCAAAAAAACCTTTTAAACCGGTTTGTTTGAGTTAACGATTATTTCTAAAATCTTTTTCATCCAAATTTCCACTCAGAGTGTCCGAATAACTAGGGATGAGAAAAAAAATCACATAAGATAAAAGCAGAAGCTACAGCAGTCTTCACTAATTCTTCAGAATGAATCCAGAACAAGCCTATTAAGCAAGTCAAAAACTTAGTTTCTTTTTATAAATACTCATGGTGTACTTCTACTGTTTGTTTTCAGACATCACCATTTGCAAAGCTAATTATTCTAGCAGTAATCACAGAAAACAAGTATGAATTAACAGTGTATGTACGCGTTGTCCAGGTAGGGCATTTGAATGACCTAACTGTAATGTGTTCAAAAACATGAATGTCAAATTTCTACATCTAAATTTAGTATCATTTTATATGTAAATGAATAATTAAATACAAACAAAGTATGATTTGGTTTATGACTGACTGCAGAAAGAAGTTAGCATTTATATTTAAAAAGACAAATAAAATTCTGAAATTGAGGGCAAAGCAGGTAGGTTTGACTTGACAATCGAAAAGTTTGATGGTGATAAAGAAATTTTTAGGGCTTTTTAATGATGAATTGTTTTGCAATTAGCATGTGCAAAATAAAAGTGCATGAAAATTTACCTGACACACACATACTTCCAAAAACCTGATACTAGTCATTCACAAGATTTTGGTTGTTAGAAGCTTGAAAGTTTTGAAGATTTACCTAATCAGTGCATAACTCTGTCTATAAAATTAAATTAGTGATTCCACAACACTAGCTTTTCCTATATCAGTTTAGGATCTTCAGTATATGTATTCTAGGACTCACAATATCATTTTCACATCAGTTCATCTACTTTGTAGACAATTCTTCCAATACTTCATAAAAGGGCAGAAAGATCACTCCCCAGTACAAAGGAATTTTGTACCCACTTTAATCATTCTTTGAAAGCTCCTGAGACTTGCTCCTGAATCCAGCTAAATGGAAAACCTCCACTTTTAACAGCTCATTCAGAGAGATGAAATTCAGCCTACTGTATGATTGAATGCACTCCCGATCAAGAAGTAGCAATCACGGAATACATCAATGAGCAATGACATTGGGGAGGGCACTGTTCTTCATTCTGTCCAATAGACCATGGCAAAACACCTCATTCATATCAGGGATTGCCACTGAATGAGTCAGCATTAGAAAAGCATCTGGTCTTGTACTCCTTTTTCCCCTACTTTTAAAAAATGATTTAAAAAAAAAACCCAAACTTTGGCAAGGTTCTACCTTATACGTAGCAAATTAATTTAAAATCCCATTTCAGATTACATGGCATTTATGTTCTTTAAATGTTGGGATTGATCATTCTGTGGCCATTCCATTATGACTCTCTTCAGGTATGTCTACAATGGGAATATTGTATTTCAGGATCCAGCAAGTTGAAAAGTCAGATTGTAACGGTTGATAATTGCAGATGAAGTATTAGACACAAGCAACATCCTTACTGCTTCTTACTTTGAAATGGTCCTAGCTTTGAGATACGGCAAATATCAAGACGGTCAGAAGCTGAAATATGGGACATATGATGAAAGGCTGAGAACTGGCTTTGCTCAGTCTTAAACAGAAGACTCCAAGGGAACTTTGTTGCTTTCTACAACTACCTAATGGTAGGGGGCACAATTAAGGTAGAGCCAGACTTTTCTCAAATGTGGGTGGAAATGCTTCTCAAGAGCCAACAGAAAAAAAGAAAATGAACACAATTTCACTTCCCATGTGCATCATGAAGTTGGTGCACGTGGGAAATTCTAAATCAATAAAAGAACTTCTTTATATGGTCTTCAAAACTGGAACAGGTCACCCACAGAGGCTGGTGAATCTCTACCCTTGGACATACTCAAAATTTGACTAGACAAGGCACTGAACAACTCTCCTCTAATTAGCCCTGCTTTCTGTGGGAGCTTAGATGAGGTGACCTCTGGAGGTCTCTTCCTAGCAGATAATTCTGTGTCTGTCTTTCACATCGACTAAATTTCACTCAAATTTGATGTCCCCTCAGTTCTACCACTGAGCACTGCTCATGCCAAAAATAAAGACTGGTGGCATTAAGGTTACAGACAGAGAATAATTTATATTAAAAAAGTATACCTTGCATTTGTTATTTCTGGATCACACGCATTTCAGCTAATTGTTAGGAACTGCATCTCACTCTGAAGTCCTGGCATGGGTATGAGGACACATCTGAAATTAGAAACTTACTGGACTAGCTCTATTCAGTCGCTTTCTGCTACAGTATTTCCCACTACCAAGGAGGCTTGAATAATAATGTCTCTTTTCCATTTCTTCAATAGCATTTCCTGATACTACATGATCCCTAGCAGAGTTACACCACTGTGTGTCTCTTGGCATTCTAGACAGACAATAAACCCTAAACTGTAAAAAGTTATCTCGAATACCTAAGCTTTCTGTAAGCACAAGTCGGTATCTCAAACGCATTGGGAAAAATAACATATAAATATCACATTATCAGCATCTTTCATATTTAGCATTGACTCAAAACATAATTAAAAAGTCTACTGAAATCCACTACTTTGTTATTTTCCAGTCTGCTAAATTGGAATTGGAGAAAGTTTTGTTCCAATTCAAAAATATCAACTTATAACAAACATTATAAAGAAAAAAAAATGTTTTCACTTGTTCTTCTGCAGCCTACTTTTTTCTTGGCTGAATAACTTGCTACACATGAATTATGCAGCCCACATTGGCATACAGAAGAAGGCAATAGCTACCAAAGGATTTAATATTTGAGGTGCTATGGGTAAAGTACAATTTTACAGGGTTTTCCTCTTTCTTAGAGTGGGAAAGGAAGAAAAGGCAAGAGAAAAAAATCCCCACCATCTCAGTTTAAAGCATGATCATTTAATTTTCTTACATACGACTTAAAAAAATAGAAACTTAAAAAAAAAAACAAACAAAACCAAAACAAAACAAAACAGAAAAAAACAAAACCAAAACCAAACAAACACCCACAAAAAAAATCTCTTTCCTCTAAGCAGCAGAGGGGCAGTGAAAACAATCATCATGAAAGCATGAGAGGAAAAAAATTGCAGATGAGAAATGAAAACTGCATGAAAACAAAAATGCTTTGTAGCAGATTCCAGACCACATCTTCACCTGTACAAATTATTGCCACTGCAGTGAAGTCATTGAAACTCCAGCTGACTTTACCAAAGGATCCATCTCTCTCTTTTCACTAGATTCTCTCCCTTCAGCATCACCTTAGGTCAAAGAATTGACAAGTGACATGGTCTAGAGAAACCTCATCTATATCAAAAGTCAGGGTCTAACCTACCAGAGAATTAGCTGGTGTTTATTGCTTTGCCTGACATAACATTTTACAGAATAATTTTGAGTTACCTTTTAATGAAAACATTGACTGACTTATTAATATATGCACTGCTGATGTATATTTCTAAGGTTGTATATGACATCAATTAAATATATATGTGTAGATACTACCTCTATATTTTCTTATGAGATTATGTAATTTATCAAGTGGGAATATATTTAGTCATTTTCATGGCTTTTCTGGATATCTTAATCCTCACAGGTATAAATTAGAGTGGCAGATATACTGGAGGTTTTTCCAAGTTTGTCTTCTAAATTATGAACTGCTCGGCAAAAGCTATGCTGCTGACGACTGCTTCTGCATAGAATATACGGTGGGAGGAAAGACCCAAAAAGAACAGAAGCCTGAAACTAAGCATATGTGAATCCACCTTCCCTGCTAGTGTCCTCTCTCTCTCACACACACACATACTATCACTCATTGCAATCTAAGTTTTAGTGCCTTTTACTTTCCACAAAGCAAAACTCCAAAATTTATCTTAAGTGTACTGTGAAAATAAGTTGGCATACCATCCTTCCTCTGCTGCTTTCCTCATTCCATCTTTTCCCTTTTCTCACCTTCACATCTCCTTGTTAAGTCTCTCTCTTCCTCATGAACAGTTATATATGTTATACATATGGATGCCATACTGCCCAGGAAAGTAAGCATGCAACAGTGAGTATTTTTAAAGAAGGCTGTCAGAGTGAATCTTTATGTTCCTGTGTTCAGGTTGCGATTCTCAATGTGAAATTAAAACAAGAAACATAAAAATATTAGCATTTATATATACAGTTTCAAAGTTTCCCACTGAGTGCCCAATATTAAACTACTGCAGTAGCATTGCTTTACAGCTGTGAGGATTTACTGCATATCTTTTAATGAGATGTCTGAATAGTTGTTTTCACTCCAGGTTCCCTACCAACTGCTCACTAGTGTGAACAAAGGATTCACAACCAAGTGAATGGTTTGGGCAGCGCAAGTAGCTTCTCCTAAGCAATAGCATATGCAGACTGACTTGCTATGCTAGCAATAGAGTAATTTCCTTTATGTCATGGACAAATCTCACTGGCACTTAAATGAAACTTCTTTTATGCTAGTTAACTTTCTTTCCCTCCCCACCAGTTTTGCTGCTGTGACAATCACAGTGATTCACAGTGTTTAAGGGATGTAAATAATCACTAATCATTATTTGAACCTTTGGTATGAAGAATGGAGTGAGAGAGAAAAAATAAAAAAGACAGTAGAAGACAGCACAAGTAAAACTTGTGAGGTTAGGATAAAAGGAAGCAAAACGGAAACAGCAGTAATTATAAAACGGACTTAGGAAAACCTGGGAATTCATTTGTTATTCTATCTTGCTGCAGAAGAATAAATAAAAAACTCACTTGAAAATTAAAAAAAAATAATAAAAAAAAGGCAAGAGGATTTGATTTATATAAAGACTACTGTAAGTGAAGGCCCTACTTCTACTGAGTTTTCAAAATTCATTTTAAATCTCTAAGTGCAACATTAGACTTAAAGGGAGAAAACAGTCCTGGAGAAAACAAAAGAGCAGATAAATTAGATAATGCCTCCACCACTATCTCATAGTCCTCCTGTGAAAACAGAAAGCCACAGATGCAGTAATGAAAGCTCTAAGCACAGAAGAACCACCACTGCTTTTTAAAGATCTGAGCTGATGGGCTAAGCTGCGCCCTGACTCACACACTACTTACATGCTATTTAAATATGTGTCCAGTAATTTTGCCTGGTGCAGTATTACTGTCACTTGCTTTTGAGGTCATCAATCAAAAATACAATTAAACATTTGATGAAAGGGCAAGAAATGACCTTTTGTGACAATATCTTGGTCGTATATGATTTGTTTCCTGAAATTGAGGTCCTAAGTGGCAATTTTGTTCTTGACCTTGACTCATTCCAGGTTATACATCTGTTGTAATGAGCTGCTTTGCTCTTCCTTACATTCTTTGGCATGTCATTATTGTTTTCTGGATTTTTTCTGGCTTGACTTCATGATGCAGTAGAAGTCATACCTTTAAATCAGACTGCAGTGGTGCCAGTGAGTTTGTAACTTTTGAAAATCCATTCAAAATCCACTGCTTCCTGCCAATAAACATGAATGGGAATTGAGGGATTTTGAGGGCTGAGAGTGGGATTTCTTTTGGAAACATACAGAATAGACAGGTCACCTGAAAACAAGCACAGAAATGCAAGACACAAAAGCATTTCACATATTTTGTACCTTCAAAGGGCTCTCATGAAAATATTCAAGAAAAACAAGGACATCCCAAGCTACTGATATGGTATGGAATCTTACATGGCTCATACCTTCAATTTCATTCAGACACAACTGTTATGTACATCCAGCTTTTGCACAGGGCACTAGAAAGCAGACTAGTACTCAGAAATTTACAACCAATTTACAATTCTGTACTCAGGTACAGAAAATCTAGATTTTTAATATTAGTCACATATGCTTGTGCTGAAAGTTTAATTCCCAAAGAGATTATAAAACTTGTACAAAAGCATAGGATACAAAATAACAATTTTTTAAAGGCCATCAAATAGAAATACCATTACTCAGAGGTACAATTATAAAATATGCCCTGCAGTGAACAAAAGGTTTTGATGTAGGATATTTTATTGGGAAATAGGATACTTATATTGTTACATACCAACATTATGACAAAAATTAAAGATCAAACTACACAGCCATGCAAAGAAGCAAATTGCCATTAAATAATCATACACTCCCATTCTCTCATTCACTCTACTTGAGCTTTAGGTTCAACTGCAGTACAAGGTCTGAATGCTTACTATTTCGAAAACTTCCTAATATTTAAACATGAAAAAGATAAAGAGAGGACAGGGTGTGAGAAAATGCTTGTCTCTGCCTTCCAACGGTAATGAGAAAATATAGGACATTATTTGAATTTCTGGAGAGCAACACAATGACCTCTCCTTAGGAGCTCAAGTGGAATGCAATTGCCACTCCTGGACTGTCTCTTTAGATGCACATGATTCAGGCAAGAACATACTCAGCTTAGAAGTATTTGGACACCTCAGAAACAGAAGGACGTGATAAAAAATGCCAGCGTATCTTGCCAGTCTCATGGATGGGAAATTGCTAATGAAACAATTTGCAAAATGTCCTTATGGTTGCAACTGGCTTTAACTGTCAGACTGTAAAACTGATACTTAGGGAAGATCTACTGGGAAAAGCTGAACCATCAAATGCAGTAGAAACCACAAAGCCAAAGAGAAGCCCAGTTAGTTAGTTTTCATGTATGCAAATAAATTTCAACTTCTAAGGTTCAGGAAGAGCTGGCAGTCAGACTGAAGGAATCTTCGCATTTGAAATGTTTAAAATATGTTTATTTTCCTTCATGCCCACTCTTAAAATTATGAAAAAAACTTTTCCAATGTACACAATCCACACTCCATACACCCATCACGTACTCACAAGGCAGTTTGTACACTACTGGTACTCAGTCTGGTTTAAGTTCCAAGAATTACACATACTTAACAGAAAGCTATAATAACATGGTAATGTAGCACAGCTGACATGTTTCTGTACATAAATCTCAATCTACTGTTAGATTCCACACTCTTTCATAGAACTAAGTCATGGAGTACAGGCAAAGTGCAGAATAAAGTCATTTTGCACAGGTTCTTCAAAAAGACCTGTGCACTACATATAAGCAATTTTGAACACACCAGTAACTCTTCATATTTGGAGGCTAAATTAAAGTTTGAATTAATAAGAGTCTGAGTGAATCAAGTAACCAGAATCAAGACTGAAGTCAGGCTACTTTGCTTTTCAAAAAGACGTGATTTCTCCCAATGTTTCCAATGTTTCAGTAAATATCACAGAGGTAAAACGTGTGCTTTGTTGGTTAGCTTTGATTACTCAAGACCCTTGCATAAGTGAGCAAAAAGATTCTTCAGAAGAAAGAATTGTGAGTTTGGGTGCTGAGCATGTAACTATGTCTTCACTGGGCCATACTCCGTATCAAATAAAGCACATGTAACTGCTTTGGGAGCCGAAACCTGCCGACATAACAGCTACCTGTGTTGCTGGCATAACTGGACCTGATCCCTAGGAGGGATCAGATCTAAAATTTACTGCCTGTGGCTGATAAACACTGCATCGGTTACTCGGTATTTGTTTAGGTCCAATTGCTGTACCTAAATTTCTTAATTAATTTGGTGTTAGAGAAACATGGGACATTTATTTGGAAAAGAAAATGCTGCAATGGCCTCAAAAGGAACAGTAAGCAGATATGAACGTTAATCATATGAACTAGATTTTTGTTCTGCTGAAAACTAGCGTAAGTTTAATTAATTTATATCATCAGGAGATGTGGAGCACAGCTGCTGATTTTGCAGCTTCTGCATGCAACCCAGTTTTGAAGAAATATATAAAGCAGGGATTTCACCTGAATTAATGAGAACAATTTGGCTTAGTCATTGTGAAAATGTTACTATCACAGCCAGACTAGATTGCTGGGTTTCGTTTTTATAGTGAAGCCTTTCAAATCATCACTTTAAACAGAGATTATAATGTCTCCAACTGTGTTAATTTAATGGTAAATTTCATCCTAAATATGCAGAGCAATGCAGTTCTACAGAAAAAAAAAAAATCCCTAGAGATTTACCTCAGGTGTCTCTTTTAAAATATTATTATTTATCATATTAAAATTGCTAGAAAGTTAATCTAAATGGACACACAGCTAAACAAATAAAGGCAGAAATGCATGTCTATATCAATACCCGAAAACCATACATATATTATGTATTTTGGTGAATAGATTCATGTGTTGAACAGTGTCAGTTTTTATTGTATATTTCAGAAACTGACTTTTTAGCATAGTGTTTGCTTATATTCTGTTCCTATTGTTGTAAGAAAAACATTCTGAATACAAATAAAGATAAAACCATGCAAACTCATTAGCCATCTGACCCATGACACTGTAATAATGATCATTAGTCTTGTAAAGCTAAGTGAATAGAATTTTTATTACTTTTGCATCCAGTTTTGTGAACTGAGGTGCTGGTACCTTATTAAACAATGTAAAGTATAAAACCTCTTTCTTCTTCATCACATACTCCTAGGAGCCAATCATCAGCTACTATTCTACAGTAAACAGCCTCTCATTATTGGAATTAGCTTATAGCTCATATACTTTAGAGAACATTTATGTGTTGTTTATGTTTCTGGTAATAAAGCCTCATATTTTAATGACTTACTAAAGCAGTAAAGTATGCTAAAAGAAAATTAAGCAGCATTGAAGCAATATATTGGCAAGCTGGAGCTTTCCTCTAACAGAATCTACTTTCCTCTGAGAAAATAGTAACCTCTTTACATCCCAAAAAGATCATGTTTTATTCTGAAATTGCTTTACTGGCTAAGTGAGTTGTAGTATTTATTTATATGAAAACAAATAAATCATGTCGTATGTACTGTCTACACAGAATGACAAAATTTTACAACAAACACCGAGAAAGAATCATGAAAAGGAAAAAGAGAAGAAGAAAGAGAAAGGAAGGAAATAACAAAGGAAGGAATAACAAAGGAAGAGAAATAACAGATACCTATTTCAGGAAGAAGTACAAAACATAATAATGGCTACAACTATTTTAAAATAAAGCCACATTGCCCTGTACTAGAGTCAGTAGACCATCCCAGGGTTACACGACAAACACAGCCCTCCAGACAAATTAGCCAGACGCTGGTCCATGCTTTCGCTAATGGATTTCCCCCAAAGGAACCTGGAAAATAACATTTCCTATAAAATCCAAAAGTATTAATTGCAGTCCTGGAGGCAATGCAAATACTCACTCAACAGAAAGAAACACACTGAATTAAGAGCCATTGATCTCCTTACCAAGATTATGTGAAGAAAAAGGCTCTAGATGAAGCAAAGACCTGTGACAAGGACAACAGGATATCAACAACTGAGTGAGTTTCATTTGAGAGCAGTATCTCCAGTGTAAGAGAATCATAAGCACAAGTCTATATTCAAGATAGAAAGACTGGGATGGAAGTTGGAACAGAAGAGATGAGGTTAAAAATGGAATCTGAGGAATAGCAGGGGCTGAGTGCAGGAAAAGTTTTGTGGGATCAAAAGAAATCTGAAAGCATTGCGGTAGAAATGGAAGAGCTTTCCAGACATGTATTTGGTACTGCTTTCAGAACATAAAAATCCTAAAACTGTACAGACCGTAAAGTATGTAGATATATGTTGAGTTCTTTTTATTTGCCTTTCTTACCATGGAGTTCAGGTAGCACAAGCTCTGGGGTTCTCCACTTCAGCATAGATTGAGCTGTACATAATGCAGCTGTATAATTTTTTTTTAACATGTTCCATTCAAATCCCACAGCAATAAAAGCTTCTCAAAGACAGAAAATTTTTTACTTGAAAATTCTGGACTTAGTATTTCGTCCTCAAGGAAAATGCTAAATAATAATATTTTTTTATTAATAATAATAAAAAATCATTTGTTAGAAAGAAAAATATTTCAGATGTTTAAAACAAGCTACAAAATTCAAAATCACAGGATTTCATAGCCCTAGCAGTTCCTTCCAAGTTGAATACTAGGCTTAAAGACAACCAGTCCCAAAGCTACATATGCACTACTTGTATTAGAGATATATACTATATAACACGGATTTCCAAAAAAGCAAACGTTGTCATGAAACGACATAACACATTCCCAAACTAATTCTATAAGTTAGTGGATGAAAGGTATAGAGTAATTCAGAATAACGGACAGAACAGCACACATTAGTAAATCAAAGTATGTGTCAAATAATCTCTCTTAAAAAAAACCACATTCAGATTGATTTGTTTATAAGCACAGACAGAAAACTGACTAAGGGACTATAAACAAAGAGAGAACAATAAACGTCAGCGTACCAATACTTCAGTAGCCAGACTTTGCTAGAGTGATTTTACTGATGGACTTATTTTACCTCCTTTAGCCAAGATAGGAAATTGGATGAAAAAGATTTCTAAAACCAGAGGTGTTACTTTTGTATTCTGCTTACCTGGAGAGCTCTGTAACACAAAATGTAACAAACAGCACTTTAGCAGAACATATAAAGAAATTAAAAAGTATTTGTGAACAGAGTGTTAAAAACCAAAAGGTACTGTATCTATAATGACATAATCTTCTTTGGAGAACTGAAAATGTAAACAGAACTCATTCTGATTTTACTACAGTTTTTTCAAAGTAGATCAGTAGAGTAGAGTAGTGGCAGATGAGATATGTAAGCTATTGTTGCTCCACAGAAACAAATTGAGCACACACAACTTTGGAGATGACAAAAGCTGCTTCAAAGGGTACTAGATAGTAACTGTTATTTAGTCTGTCTTGAACCTGCTGTGTGTCTTTGGGCATTTATTTTCACTATGGCACCACTTCACTATGGGAAAATGAATAGAAATATAGTATTTCTAAATTAATCCAGGACTTTTACATCTAACTGTCACTAGCTGTAGATAATATGAATAAGGGACCCCTTCAGCAGTGTGTTTTAATTAGGGGTGCTCGGCTACGCATAATTCAGGGAAAATGAAACATAGTTATGGCCACTAAAATGAAACTTGAAAAGTACTGTACCTAAATTCATGTTCAGCTGTTGGCATGCTGGGAGAGAAGCATTAATCATACATAAAGTGCTTTGCTTAGCTACAAGCTACACAAACAGAAATACATCGACCTATGGAATGTGTGCTGCACTTTGATCTTGACACAAACTCCACTATACACGAATGAGATATTCTTCATGTGGTGTCACCATTGTGACAAAAGCTCAAGGCTACCATGGAAAGACATCTGACCTAGAGTGAGACAACATATTCTGCCTTCATACTGGTTATTCTCTACAGGATAGTCTGTTAGGAGACACAGGTTGATCAGTAGGGGCTAAAGGCTGAGCAAAATCTGCCAAATAGGTGTGGCTAAAGTGTGAGCTAAGTCTGTTAAAAGCTAAAATATATACGTCAAAGAAATATATGTCAAAATATAAAACATAAAATATAAATGTAAATTATATGTCAAAATACCTAAAGTATTATGGTGGCTTGAACTTCAAAGTAAAAAGCAAATGTGAACTATCAAGTCATCTAGTACTACAACGTATGTCTCATTTGTAAGATGCATATTAATACCTGCAGTAATATTGTCCAGAACCTTATTTTTAGTGAAAAGCCCAGCTGTGTGCATTCTGAAAGCTAACTGGAAATCCAGAACCTGAAATTTTTCCATCATCATCTTGAAAATGTCAATAAAGTCTTTACAATTTTCCCAGTATGTGTATGTCCTGTATTTCAGTAGGCATCTGTGCTTGCAATGTGGAAACAATTTTTAGTATCTTGGTGATAGTAAGGTATTGGGATCCTCACCAGTAATACTAACTTGAGTGAAATTATACCGCTTTACACCAACTCAACAAATGATTCTGTATGTTACCATGTTGTGTAATAACAGAACTTTCTAGAAATAATTTATCAGGGTTTTTTTTTTTCAAATGAGCTATGGTTAACTTTGATTTGTTTCCATCGATCCATAATATTCAAATATTAATTTATTCAGTAATAGAAGACTGCATTTTAAGTGTGAAGTCAAACACCACATACCTTTTTTGTTGTATTTTAGATAAATCTTTTCATTCCAATTTGCAATTTACAGTGATCAGCAGTTTAAAAATGCAAAATAAAATCATGATAGTTCATTAACTATGGCATACAAAGAGAATTGATTATATTTCCAGTTGAAATGAATGAAGTGCTGTTAAACTGTTCTTTTTTCTTGAAAATTTTAGCTTTTAAATTGCATTAGAACGATTACCTTTTTTTCTCCAGCTCTTGCAGTGTTGCATTAAGCATCTTGAAACACAAAAAAGCAACTTTTTAAAAGCCACCATTTTGCCTCAGCTAAGCATAATCAGTGAAATGCAAATTGATGTATAAAAATTGCCTACAGTGCTTGATGTAAATTAAAATTACACCTATAAATTCAATGTTCAAATTACCTGACAACTGCTGTTGTATTAATTTTGCTGCTGAATACATTAAACAACTGCAAATTCACTTTCTCACTCACATCACAATTACTTTAAATGCTGGTCAGGAAGAACTACTAAATATACCAATAAACATTTAATATTTAAACACTGTTTAAAAGTAGGAGATTTAGCTAAAGTGAATGACCTTCCTGCAGCTGGTACTTCTCTGGCAAATTTAAAAAAAACCTTTGTAACAAAACTTTCTAACTTTATGTAAAGGGAACAAGTTGTATTCATTTCTGAAAAAACACCAACATCACCCAAAAGAAAGAGCCATGGTATTTCCAAACTGCAAGTTAAGGTAGCCTTAAAGACATATATATATATATATATGCTCACATATATTAAAACAGGTGAATGGTCAAGGAGTGGTGAGGACTAGATAGATAAAATGAACTGAAGATCACACAGAGGACAGAAGCAGAATTAAAATGCAAGTCTTTGAACTCCTGTACTAGTGGCTTCTAGACAACAACCATTTTTTCAAGATAGTTGCAAGGACTCTTGTAAGTGAAATTAAAATCACTTCACCCTTTTTCTCCCCTTTTACTATGAAACATTGAAGAGATACCACAAATGTGTAGATTGTCTCACGCTTTTGAATGTTTAACCTTGATTTAGCACTAGTTGCTAAATGCTGCTCAAAATAGACATCAGGACAGTACTAGAAGGCTGAATATTTTTTTTAAATGCAGCTAAAAGCGCTAGCTATATTCCCAAGGCAATTTTGTCTCTAGCTAGCACTAATTCCACAGATTCTTCTTAGTAGCCTCTGTGCTCAAGACAGTGCAAAGAGATGCTGCTCTGCAGACGAAAGAGAAACAGGCGTTAAGGGCGACAGCAAGGCAAGGCTGTGCCCCACCAAAAGGGATGCTGGGACACAGTTCCACAGCTCTGGAGCAGGGTGAGCAGAGCAGGCCCAGGGCCAGAGCATGTTCAACCATGCTCCAGTGGTGGCCAGGTAAGTCCATAGCAATGAGGCACAGAGCTGGAGAAGTGCTAAGCAGAGGAAAAGGCACTCTGACCAAGCAAGGGGACCCATCTTACTGCTACATGGCATTGCTATCCCACCTTCCACCCTGGCTATTAAATCAGGCTTAATGTCGGGTTTCTACCAAATACATCACGTTCCCAGACACCCAGATAAAAGCTAGAGGCAAGATACATTCTCTTTCATTTTCCTTTAGCCACAGGGCATTTAAGAAAGAACTGTCAGTAGAAATGCGTTAAACTTTTCACCAAATCTATGTAAATAAAACATTTCAGTCAATTATAAAAATATATTTTACATATTTTTCCATGTAAATTTAATTTTCCTAGTTTTTCTTTAATTTTTTGCTAATTTTCTTGGGAACATCAGGAAAAAGTATTTTCAGATGATTTTTCACTAGCCCTGACAGTTTTTACAGGTATACAAATAAGTACCATGTGGATTGCCATTACTTTGCAATTTTCAACCTTTAGACCAGATTAGGCTCTTTTTAAGCCAGCTCCAGAACTGCATTCCCTATTTCTCTATGTATTATACCCTAATTTTCTCTCATGCACATAGGGTCAGAGACATAGAAAGACTTTAGATGCAGAAACACCTTTGCAACTCAGATGACATATAATGTCGAATCATTTCACAGAAGTGTCCAGTTTGCTAATTCCAGTTATTATGTTCAGTAAGCAGTAAATTGCAAATTTTTTTTGTTTAATATGTCAGTGTAACTTTAGGGTATAGTTCATACACTATTCACTGGAGTGATTTCTCCAAACATTAACACCTTCCCTCATGTGTCTATTTCCAGCTAATTAAGAGAGAAAACAGTTGCTGGAGATATTTCACATGTAGTCTTGACTGATCTCACAGCCTAGCTGAGAAAGCCATGCCTTTAATTAAATAATTCTTTAGCTTATGAAAGATTTAAACACAAATTCTTCAGTCTTGATCATTTTCAGAAGTTTGACTGAAGCTACAGAAAATTACAAAGTCAAGTCACAAACTTAATTCACGACATTTTCCACCTTATTTCATTTTCATGCCACAACTTGTTTACAACAAGACAACCCTGTTTAAAGTGGAAAAAAAATTCTATATTCACTGTAGGAAGTCAGTGATAAGCAGGGAAACAGGTATTAAATTCTCTTTTCCCAGGTTATATCTCTGAATATCACCAAAGTTCTTACCTTTCCAAACCCCAAGCTCTTCCCTTTGGACTTGTTTAAATGTTTATAAGGAGATTTGATTACATTTGCCTCTACTTTCTTACCAATCTCTTCTGCCAGATGAGTTCTTAAATGCTAGGGGAAACAAAAAACTCTGCTTCTATCCTTCCACTAGAAAATCAGTTTCATTGCTTGTTACCTCCAAGTAATCAACTTCAAGGCATATTGTAACTTCCAGTACTGACTTTATTCTTCTTCCTTTGTCCCTGTCAAAACACAACACCCCACTACCAACCGCCCCCAAATATTTTGAGAGGCTATAAGTACCCAGGACAATCTGTTTCCTATTGTTGGGAGGGAAAAGCTACCTTGTTATTCAAGCTTGTTCCCACAAACCTTGGCAGACTGGTTGTCTTTTAACTACTGCTACGATTTTTAAGACCTCTGTATCTTGTGGCTGCAACCTTCTGAATTTCCACAGGCCTAGCATTCCCTTGATTTCTTTGGATTTAGCTTAGCAGAAAATGTGCCCTATGTCTTTGCACATTACTGAACTATTTTTAAAAGATAGAGCATATGGATAAACCTGCCAGGATTTCATAACTGGACATAATCTGGGGAGATGTGACATTCTATGATGAAAGAATCTGCATCTGAAACAGCAGAATCAATGCTGGCCTGGTGAAAGCTGGTAGTGTCAAGTATTCAGAGTTTAATGGTTAAGTATTGTTTCCTTACTTGGTATGACGGAAATGGCAGAGTTAACGTTTGAACAAATATTTAGTTGCTTTCTATTTCCCACAAAGAAGCATTTATATTCCTATCACATTTAAACTTAAGTATGAATAGCCCTAATTTCAGTTGTACGCTTGAAGTTTCTTTAAAAACAGTGCACTCCTCTTCAAAAAGTTTTTCAGCCTAATTTAAAGATGCAAGTGAAACAGAACAAGCAGTCAGCTAGTCATTAGTTACTGTAAATGAACACCGACCTTCTGAATTCAGTGAAGTGATATCATTTAGTTAACAGTGCTGACTTCCTGAAGATTTTTTAAATTGAGATTTTTAGGAAATTCTATCATGATGTTGTAAAAGAAACTTATGTATACTTATTTTTCCTTTCTGTGACAACAGCCTTCCATTCCAATAGTGAATCCTGGAAAAAGGTATTAAACCTTTGTGTATTATTTGTTGAATCCTCATAGGAGAAGGAAAACTCCTATCTTCAAACCCCGGCAGATGGAGCTCGTCTAGCCTTGTAGGGTCTTCTATCAAAGAGAAGGGCACTCTTACAAAACCTACAACCTGAGGACTTTGCTGTCACTGTCTTAGCTAGCTAGGCCGTGGCAATTAAACCTCAGGTGTAAAGGGTGGGGCCAGGTCTGCCCATGCTGTGCCTCACCTAAAAAATGCACTGCGCAGGCTGAAGGGGCTTACTCTCACTTGTCTGAATGGACAGGCAAGGGTTGAAACAACAGGTGACAAAGTGCATTGGAAGCTGCAGATCCAACCTTGCATGCGGGTGGATCAGGACTTCGGTTCCTTGAGATTGCCTCAGGAGATGACAGTCCTGGTCGGAAACTTCCTGATTGCCTAAGCAGCCTTTTTCCAAACAGATTTGCTTATCCCACATGCCCTTGGTCACCGTGCTTGTAGTAAGCATGGGTAAAGCCCTTCCCAAATCTTTGCTTGCGAAGCCAAGCCATCAATCAATCAATCATTTGTTGGGTATTTTTTGCCAATGGCACATGAGACATATTTATCTTCTAAAAGTCAAAGTACATTTTAAATGCATTGTAATATCTACTTAACTTTTTAGGGAGGAAGGAATCGGTAGTTATCTTTCCTAATGAAATGTGCTGCAATTTCAGTTAGATTTTAAATGGGGCATGACACGTATTTAAAAGGACCATTGCATAAATGCCTATTAGTTGCAGTTTAAGGAGTTAATGCCCAACTCATATTTTTTCCTCTTTCTAGATGATTCTTAAAAACTTATTCAGTACAAGGGAGCAACTCTCTTTCTTCAGTTAAGGATGAACTACTATTACTGAGCACTGTAAAAACAGTGCATTCCTTTCTAGTCTCTGCCTGCAACTGAACAGTAAAGAGAATTAGAACATGAAAACAGCAGAATGGCATAGAACTTACCAGTTGCTATCCAAAAATAATTACATTGTTATAATGGTACTGGTGAAGTACTAGTCATCACTGTTAATAATTCTCATAGGCCCATATCTTTACAGGGATCATTGCCTTTAACTCATTAATGTGTAACAGATTTTCAATGGTGAGTAAACAGGATGGCTCCCATTCTGTCTCTTATCTTACCCTTTCTACTGAAGAGGCAAGTGAGGTGTTCAATGGCTTTCATCTTCTAGTGGCAGAAATGAACTTTGCATCTCAGATAATTACCATGTGCCTTGGTTTACTTGATTTGCAAAGCAAGATGTCTTAATGACAAAAATGAGAAGTTGAATACATGTCCAAAGTACTTTGCTAAACTTCAGCAAGACTTGGAAGAACTGGAGTTAAGCATATGTGTGTTTACTTGCATTATATCTATAGCACTGCATCTCTCTAAGTCATTCACTCCATAACAGAACTTCAAAGTCCAATTTTCAACCCTATGAATCATAAATATGACTTATCTCACACAGATTGCACAAGAGGGATGTCACCCTTGTTCGTAAACATAGATATGGGAAGTGACTTATTCAACTTGGACTTGTCTCCAATAGAAAAATTAACTGCTAGCTGAGAGAGCTGGTAAGAAAGTGGGAAATAAAGAGGATCCCTAGTATGGATAAGGTATTTCCATTACAGCAATGATTCTGAGACATGACACACATTCTTTCTAAGCTTCTAATTTATTGTTATTATTACTTCTTACTCTTCACTGAATTTTAAAACTGTAACAAAAGGAAATTGAGAAGTTCATGACAGCAAAACCAAGCCTTAAGTGTATTCATCACATAAACAGCTTTATCCCTTGGTATTTTATGCTCCAATTCAAACAACACATCTGTTCATAATTGCATGCATGACTCAGTAAGATTACTACAGGCTATAAATTTATGAGTACTGGAAATATTGTAGGAAGACAAAGATAGAGCATTTGAAATGGAAAGACCTTTCAAATAGTATATATAAAATATTACATCAGACTTTAAAATATACATTAATCTTTTTTCTTAAACAAAGCCGAAGTATTTCTGTACCTACATCTGGTTGTACTGATGTTCTATCGCACAGTTACTCTAGAGAAAATAATTTAAAAACTTGGAATTTCAATCTCCAAGTAATCAGTACTTCGATAATCACTATAAATTCCAGCTTCTAGAAGAATATGTGTCCAACTTCCTCTGCAATAATTCTGGTCCTTAACTGTTCCCTACAAAAAATCCTAATATACACATCTCGGCTCTAGCACTTCAAAGTTATCTCTCCTTAAAGCTGAGAAATATGTTTTGTATTCCAATACAAAATACTGAAATACCAATGAATTTATAGCTCCTCCATCAGTGCTCTAATAAAATCCTCCTTCCTCATAAAACTACATATTCTCTCCAACATCCAGTGGCATCAATATTTAAATGGCAGCCATCTCACATTGTACACTTCCAGAAAAGACTTGAGTAGAACATAACAAAACCAGCACAAAGCAGCTTGTACTCTGAGCAGCACGAATATCCTAAAGAAAGAGTGAAATGGGAACTCTCTCCAGGCAATTGAGCTTGCAGATTGTGACTATCACTAGAAGGAAAAATACCGATGACTTTCAGTAACGGTTCTGTCTTGACCCAAGAATCCAACATTGTGAAGCTTCATTGCATTTATCATTCTCTTCTTTACTGCAAATCTACTACGTTTATATTAATGCACAAGGAGGAATTTAAAGAGCTCATACACTCCTAAAAATTCTGTCTATAAATGGAACATAACTATGTGATACTGGGCTATTATTTCATATAGCCTTGAGTACATATATGGGTGTCTCACTGAAGAAAAATTAAAAAAAAAAAGGCCATACTGTAAAAACATTATATGAAATTTTCTTCACTTTTATAAGTCCCTTGGAGTGTACATTCTCCCATGTTATACCTCTCATACCTCTTTCACTGTAAAGAGCTTTCTGGCTGAACTTGCTACCCATGAAGCTGCACGCTATAAAGTTGTTTGAGCAGAATGAAGAACTAGACCTTCTGCCCTTTGTTCTGTATCTGTCTGTTGCTTTCCATCCATTTATGGGAGTGTTTAGATAGAGTGAGATCCCTTTCTTCTTATAAAATCCTCATGCTTACAGCTTCACTTACTGCAATGATATTCTTGTGTGTAACAGACTGTAAAGTACTGAAAACCTGTATCCATTACCATTTTTTGATGATGTTTCCAGATCTAACCAATCTTAACTTGACATTGCAAGGAACCTAGGGGTATTCAAACACCTTTTTTCCACTTTTACAGGACCAGTTGAATTTGCTGAACCAGATACCTACCATCATTCAGTCAGCTGATTGGAGCTAGCCCAGCTAGAGCCGCAGCCGGCACGCTTCAGCGACCGCGAGGGTCAACGGAGATTAGGAAAATCAGAGGGGATAGCGCAGAGACATCGCGATTCCCCACATCTCCCGATCCCCGAAGCCCCAGCAGCCCTTGTGAGAGAGCAGCTGATGTGGCGGGGGGCATTCCCACGGTGACGGCGACCACCCCCCTGCCCCTTGCCTTGAAAGAGCCTCTGAGAGGGCAGCGCCGTGTCACTGCCCGCCAGGCGTAGGGAGGAACCAGCAGGTCGTGTTGCTGACCCTGTTGCTGGTGTCTGACTGCAGACCAATATGGTCGCCTCCAGAAAGAGAGCTTGCAGTAAGGTGACTGCAGCAACTCAGACAGAGACCCCGTCCCAAACCGTGGCTGTTCAGGTCTCTGGATGCAGGGAGTGCCAGAGCCTGCTGCTGCCGGGGGAGGGAGGACAGTATTCCACCTGCGTGAGGTGTGAGCAGGTAGAAGATCTGCTTAGCCTGGTGGCAAAACTTAAGGAGGAGGTTGAGACACTGAGGACCATCAGGGAGTGTGAAAGGGAGATCGACTGGTGGAGTAACTCCCTGGCGGGCCAGTCGGAACGGTTCCAGGGAGATACCCCCCAAAAGGAGAAGGACCCCCTGCCCTCTCACACAGAGGAGGATGGCCCAAGGCAGCCCCTGCCCTGTAGCTGTTGCGCAGAGGTAGGGGACCAAAAAGACGATGAGGGTTGGAAGCGAGTTCCAGTTCAGCGTCGTGGGAAACCCTTCCCCCTTCCTGCCCTGCTTCCCCAGGTGTCCCTCCGTAATAGGTTCAAGGCCCTGGATCTTGAAGGAGAGGTAGGTGAGGATGTGGTGCAAGGCCAGCCTACAAGGCCACATAGGAAAAGGTGGTCGACTTTGCACCTCAAGGCTGCCTCTGTTAAGAAAGAAAGAAGGGTCATTGAAGTAGGCGATTCCCTTCTGAGAGGAACAGAGGGCCCGATATGCAGACTTGACCCTCATCATAGGGAATGTGTAGTCTGCCTGGAGCCCGGATCAGGGATATCACCAGGGCGCTCCCCAACCTGGTGCACCCAACAGACTACTACCCGCTGCTGGTCTTCCAGATAGGTGAGGGGGAAGATGTTTCCCGCAGTCTGAGGGGGATAAAGAAAGACTACAGGGCCCTGGGGTGGATAGTGAAAGAGTCTGGGGCTCAAGTGATCTTCTCACTCCTTCCATCTTCCACTGATGATGTGGGACGGAATGGGAAAATTCAGTCCATAAACGATTGGCTTCGAGACTGGTGCTGCAGGCAGGGCTTTGGATTCTTTGATAACAGCTGGTTTTATAGGGCACCAGTCTGGACAATGACAAGTGGGAAAGGTTTATCTCACAGAGGCAAAAGGATGCTGGGGCACGAATTAGCAGGGCTCATTTGGAGAGCTTTAAACTAGATTCGAAGGGGGATGGGGTTGTAGCTGGCCTTGCCCCAGTGGGGCAGCACTCCAGAATTGATGAAGACTGGGAGGCCTCCTATAATCCTAGGGTGAAATCGGTGTGCTCAGCTCGCTCCCTGGAATGTCTGTACACCAATGCGCACAGCATGGGAAATAAGCAGGAGGAGTTGGAAACCTGTGTTAAGTCAGGAGACTATGATCTGGTGGCAATTAGAGAGATGTGGTGGGACAGCTCACATGACTGGAATATAGTCATGGAGGGCTATGTCCTTTTCAGGAAAGACAGGCCAGCCAGGCGGGGTGGTGGGGTTGCTCTTTATGTGCGGGAGCAACTACAATGCACCAAGTTCTGTCCAGGGACAGATGATGAGCGAGTTGAGAGTCTGTGGGTGAGAATTAAGGGGCAGGCTGGCAGGGGGGATACTGTTGTAGGTGTCTGTTACAGACCACCAGATCAGGGTGAGGAAGTTGACGAGGCCTTCTACAGGCAGCTGAGAGCGGCCTCACAGTCACAGGCTGTGGTCATCGTGGGGGATTTTAACTTCCCTGATGTTTGCTGGAAGGACCACTCGGCAACCCAGCCACAGTCCAGGAGGTTCCTCCAGTGTATGGATGATAACTTCCTCCTGCAAATGGTGGATGAGCCCACCAGGAGAGGAGCGCTGCTGGATCTCATCCTCACTAACAAGGAGGGTCTGGTCGAAGCAGTAAAGGTTGAGGGCTGCCTTGGTTGCAGCGACCACGAGATGGTGGAGTTCAGGATCTTGTGTGGTAGGACCAGTAGAATAGCAAGTAGAATTGCAACCCTGGACTTTAGCAGGGCAAACTTTGGCCTTTTCAAGCAATTGCTAGGGGAAATCCCATGGGCAAGGCTGCTTGAAGGTAAAGGGGCCCAAGATAGTTGGTTGTCATTCAAGGATTGCTTTTTCCGAGCTCAAGATCAGAGCATCCCGACACGTAGGAAGTCAAGGAAGAGGGCCAGGAGACCTGTGTGGCTAAATAGGGAATTGCTGGGTATGCTCAAGTGGAAGAGGAGAGTTTACAGGTCATGGAAGGAGGGGCTGGCCACTTGGGAGGAATATAAGGCTGCTGCTAGAGGATGTAGGAAGACAGCTAGGATGACTAAGGCCTCCTTAGAATTAAATCTGGTGAGAGGGGTCAAGGACAGCAGAAAGAGCTTTTTCAAATACATGGCAGATAAAACTAACACCAGAGGCAATGTAGGCCCACTGATGAATGGGATGGGTGCCCTGATGACAGAAGATACAGAGATGGCAGAGTTACTGAATGCCTTCTTTGTCTCTGTCTACTCTGCCGGAGGCAGTCCTGAAGAGTCCTTTACCCCTGAGACCTCAGATGAAGTCAGGTCAATGGAGAGGTTTGCCTTACAGAATCACAGAATCACAGAATCCTAAGGGTTGGAAGGGACCTCAAAAGATCATCTAGTCCAACCCTCCTGCAAGAGCAGGGTAACCTAGAATACATCACACAGGAACTTGTCCAGGCGGGCCTTGAATATCTCCAACGTAGGAGACTCCACAACCCCCCTGGGCAACTTGTTCCAGTGCTCTGTCACCCTCACAGTAAAGAAATTTTTCCTGATGTTCACATGGAACTTCCTATGCTCCAGTTTACACCCACTGCCCCTTGTCCTATCACTGGACATCACTGAAGAAAACCTAGCTCTATCATCCTGATACTCACCCTTCACATATTTGTAAACATTGATGAGGTCACCCCTCAGACTCCTCTTCTCCAAGCTAAAGAGACCCAGCTCCCTCAGCCTCTCCTCATAAGAGAGATGTTCCACTCCCTTAATCATCTTTGTAACTCTACGCTGGACTCTTTCAAGCAATTCCCTGTCCTTCTTGAACTGTGGGGCCCAGAACTGGACACAATATTCCAGATGCAGCCTCACGAAGGCAGAGTAGAGAGGGAGGAGAACCTCTCTTGACCTATTAACCACACCCTTTCTAATGCACCCTAGGATGCCATTGGCCTTCTTGGCCACAAGGGCACATTGCTGGCTCATGGTCATCCTCTTATCCACCAGGACCCACAGGTCCCTTTCCCCTTCACTACTGTCCAGCAGGTCAACCCCCAACCTGTACTGGTACATGGGGTTGTTCTTCCCCAGATGCAAGACTCTACACTTGCACTTGCTGAATTTCATCAAGTTCCCCTCCGCCCAACTCTCCAGCCTGTCCAGGTCTCACTGAATGGCAACACAGCCCTCTGGTGTGTCAGCCACTCCTCCCAGTTTAGTATCATCAGTGAACATGCTGAGGGTACACTCAGTTCCCTCATCCAGGTCGTTGATGAAAATATTAAACAGCACTGGTCCCAGCACTGACCCTGAGGGACTCCACTAGTCACAGACCTCCAGCTAGATTCTGCCCCATTGACCACAACTCTCTGCCTTCTTCCTTCCAACCAGTTCTTGATCCACCTCACTACCTGATCATCTTCCTTAGCTTATCTATGAGGATGCTGTGGGAGACAGTATCAAATTCCTTACTGAAATCAAGAAAAAACACATCTACCACTCTGCCATCATCCACCCACCTAGTTACTTGCTCATAGAAGGCTATAAGGTTGGTCAAACATGACTTCCCCTTGGTAAAACCATGCTGGCTGCTCTTAATGACCCTCATCCTTGATATGTCTAGAGAGGGTGTCAAGAATAAGTTGTTCCATTACCTTTCCAGGGATGGAGGTAAGGCTGACCGGTCTATAATTACTCGGGTCCTCCTTCTTGCCCTTCTTATAGACTGGCGTGACATTTGCCACCCTCCAATCCTCAGGCACCTCACCTGTTTCCCACGACTTACCAAAGATGATGGAGAGTGGCCCGGCAATGACCTCCGCCAGCTCCCTCAGCACCCACATGGTGTATTCCATCCGACCCATCGATTTATAGATGTACAGATTACTTAACAGATCCCTAACCCAATCCTCAGCCACCAAAGCAAACTCCTCCTTTATCCTGACTCCTTCCAGGGCTATAGGAATCTGGATCCCCTGGGGAGAGTCTGCAGGGGTAAAGACAGAGGCAAAGAAGGCATTCAACACCTCTGCCTTCTTTATATCCTCTGTCTCCAGGGCACCCACCTCATTCAGCAGTGGGCCTATATTGCCTCTTGTGCTAGTTTTATTCGCTCTGTATTTGAAGAAGCCCTTTCTAATGTCCTTGACCCGACTTGCAAGATTAAGTTCCAAGGAGGCCTTAGCTGTCCTAATTGCTTCCCTACATCCTCTAACAGCTGTCCTATATTCCTCCCAAGTGGCCAGCCCCTCCTTCCATAATCCATAGATTCTCTTTTTCCGTACGAGTTTCCCCAGCAGTTCCTTGTTTAACCATGCTGGTCTCCTGGCTCCCCTACTTGAATTCCTACTCACTGGGACACTCTGATCCTGAGCTTTGAAGAAGTGGTTCTTGAATGCTGACCAACTGTCTTGAGCCCCTTTACCACCTAGTACCCTTTGCCATGATACTTCCCTTAGCAATTGCTTGAAGAGGCCAAAGTTTGACCTTTGGAAATCCAGAATTGTGGCCTTGCTAGGTTTTCTATTCCTCCCACACAGGATCCTAAACTCCACCATCTCATGGTCACTGCAGCCCAGGCTGCCATTGACCATCACTACTTCAACCAGACCCTCCTTGTTGGTGAGTACCAGATCCACCAGCGCTCCTCTCCTAGTTGGTTCATCCACCATTTGCATTAAGAAGTTATCATCAATGCACTGGAGGAACCTCCTAGACTATGAATGATTGGCTGTGCAAGTCTTCCAGCAAATATCGGGGTAGTTAAAATCCCCCATGAGGACCAAGGCATGTAGTCGTGAGGCTGCTTTCAGTTGCCTATAGAAAGCCTCATCAACTCCTTCGTCCTGATCAGGAGGTCTATAATAGACCCCCACAGCTGTGCCACCCGTACCAGCCTGTCCCTTAATTCGCACCCACAGACTTTCCACTTGGTCCCCATCTGCCCCTGGACAGAACTCAATACATTGTAGTCTTTCTCTCACATAGAGAGCAACTCCACCACCTCGCTTTGCTGACCTATCTTTCCTAAAAACGACATAGCCATCCATGACCACATTCCAGTCATGTGAGCTGTCCCAACATGTCTCTGTAACTGCCACCAGATCATAACCTTTAGACCGCACACAGACTTCTAACTCCTCCTGTTTATTCCCCATGCTGCGTGCATTGGTGTACAGGCATTTCAGGGAGCGAGCTGAGCACGCTAGTGGCACCCTTGGAAGGCGGGAGGTCTTCTGGTCTTCATTCATACTAGAACATTGCCCCACTAGTTCAAACCCAGCTACAACCCCTTCGCACTTTGAATCTAACCTAGAGCTCTGTGAGTGAACTCTACTAACTCTTGCCCAGGTACCCTTTTTCCCCTGCAGGACAGGGTTTAAACAACTATCCTTTCCCTCAAATGAAACAATAGATTGAGAGTCCTCCCTAGTCTGCCATTCTTCAAGCCCTAGCATGTTTCTCTTGGGCTTGTCCCCAACAGGACCAGTTATCTCCCCTTCCCCCTTCATACCTAGTTTAAAGCCCTGTCAATGAGCCCTGCTAACTCCTGCCCCAGAAACCTTCTCCCCCTCTGGGACTGATGTATCCCACCTGCCACCAGTAAACCAGGTGTCTCATATAGCAGCCTATGATTGAAAAACCCAAACCCCTGCCTTTGGCACCAGTCCCGTAGCCATATATTGATCTGCAGACTCTTCCTATTTATCTCTTCACCTTTGCTTGTAACAGGTATGGAGGCAAACACCACATGTGCTCCAGACCTTCTAAGCAGCTGTCCCAGGGCCCTGAAGTCTCTCTTCATTGCCCTTGCCCTGCTTGTAATAATTTCATCGCTGCCAACCTGAAAAACCAGCAGCGGATAGTAGTCAGAGGGCTGCACCAGATCAGAGAGTTTCCTTTTAACATCTCTAATCTGAGCCCCAGGTAGGCAGCAGACTTCCCTGTGGGATGGATCAGGTCGACAAATGGGCCCTTCTGTTCCCCTCAGAAGGGAGTCACCCACTACAATTACTCTTCTTTTCTTCTTTGTTGAAGAAGTTCTAAGGCATGGGGGTGAGTGACAAGCCCTAGGTGACTTACTGGATGGATCTACCCCTCCATCTCCATCTACCTGGCCCTGTAGTTCCAAGACCTCATACCTGTTACTCAAGGGCAACTGGGAGGAAGGAAGGGATTGCGAGGGTTTTCACTTACCTCTCTGAGGAGGGACCTCCCTCCATACTTCCTTGTCCCTTAAGTTTCCTCCTTCTGTCCGATGGTAGGAGGGAAGGGGATCCATCACTTGTTCAACCACTTCCCTCTGCCCTTGCCTTAGGGTGTGGCTCCACCAATCAATTTCACTTTCACACTCTCTGATAGCTCTCAACCTTTCTATGCCCTCCCTCAGTTCAACCACCTGCTTTAGCAGGTCATCTACTTGCTGACACCGCACACAAGCGGTGTCACTGGCTCTCTCCAATACAAGTGCCAGGCTCAGGCATTCACTGCAGCCAGAGACCTGCACGGCCGCATGTCTGCAGGAAGGCTCAGTCTGGGTACCCACGTTATTCCTAACTACAGGTTTTGATCGAGTGGTGACCATGATCTATCTGGTCGATTGGTCTGTCTACGTCTCTTTGCACAAGCAAGCAGTCCTTCCTCCTCCTGCGCTCCAGTCGAGTCCTCTTGATCAGGCGGTCACCCCACTCGCCTGCCCGCTTGCCTGCCCGTGCAAACTGCCGCGCAAACTGCCTCGACCCTCTCTGCCCGCTCTGTTCGCCGCGCTCCTGGTTGCTCGCACTCCTTGTGTAGGTTTTTAGTCAATGAGGAATGGGTTAGAGATCAGTTGAGCAATCTGGACATCCATAAATCCATGGGTCCAGATGGGATGCACCCGCGGGTGCTGAGGGAACTGGCGGAAGTCATTGCTAGACCACTCTCCATCATCTTTACCAAGTCTTGGGAAACAGGAGAGGTGCTCAAGAACTGGAGGAAGGCAAATGTCACTCCAGTCTTCAAAAAGGGCAAGAAGGAGGACCCAGGTAACTATAGACCGGTCAGACTCACCTCCATCCCTGGGAAAGTGATGGAACACCTTATCCTTGGTGCCATCTTAAGGCATATCGAGGATAAGAGGGTTATGAGGGGCAGTCAACATGGCTTCACCAAGGGGAAGTCATGCTTGACCAATCTCATAGCCTTTTATGAGGAAATAGCACGGTGGATGGATGATGGCAGAGCGGTGGATGTGGTCTACCTTGACTTCAGCAAAGCATTTGACACAGTCTCCCACAGCATCCTCACAGCTAAATTGAGGAAGTGTGGTCTGGATGATCAGGTAGTGAGGTGGACTGTGAATTGGCTGAAGGAGAGAAGCCAGAGAGTTGTAGTCCATGGGACGGAGTCTAGTTGGAGGCCTGTAACTAGTGGAGTGCCTCAAGGGTCAGTACTGGGACCAGTATTATTTAATATATTCATCAACGATTTAGATGAGGGAATTGAGTGTACTATCAGCAAGTCTGCTGATGACACTAAGCTGGGAGGAGTGGCTGACATGCCAGAAGGCTGTGCTGCCATCCAGCGAGACCTGGACAGGCTGGAGAGTTGGGCAGGGAGTAACTTGATGAAATATAACAAGGGAAAGTGTAGAGTCCTGCATCTGGGCAGGAACAACCCCAGGTTCCAGTATAGGTTGGGGAACGACCTGTTAGAGAGCAGTGTAGGGGAGAGGGACCTGGGGGTCCTAGTGGACGACAGGATGACCATGAGCCAACACTGTGCCCTTGTGGCCAAGAAGGCCGATGTCATCCTGGGGTGTATTAGAAGAGGGGTGGTTAGTAGGTCAAGAGAGGTCCTTCTTCCCCTCTACTCTGCCCTGGTGAGGCTGCATCTGGAATGTTGTGTCCAGTTCTGGGCCCCTCAGTTCAAGAAGGACAGGGACTTGCTGGAGAGAGTCCAGCGCAGGGCAACGAAGATGATTAAGGGAGTGGAGCATCTCCCTTATGAGGAAAGACTGAGGGAGCTGAGTCTCTATAGTTTAGAGAAGAGGAGACTGAGGGGTGACCTTATTAGTGTATATAAATATATAAAGGGGGAGTGTCACGAGGATGGAGCCAGGCTCTACTCAGTGGCAAACAATGATAGGACAAGGGGTAATGGGTACAAACTGGAACACAAGAGGTTCCACTTAAACTTGAGAAGAAACTTCTTCTCAGTGAGGGTGACGGAACACTGGAACAGGCTGCCCAGGGAGGTTGTGGAGTCTCCTTCCCTGGAGACATTCAAAACCCGCCTGGACGCATTCCTGTGTAACATTATCTAGGTGTTCCTGCTCCGGCAGGGGGATTGGACTAGATGATCTTTCGAGGTCCCTTCCAATCTCTAACATACTGTGATACTGTGATCATCTAGCATTAAATTGACTTACATTCCACATCCACATGAAGTAGTAAATATGAGGTCCCAGCACTCCTGGGGGCAGGACTGTTTTTCTCTGTTTACTTTTCTCAGTAGGAGGATAGGAAATCAAGCCAATTGAAAATGGTCCTGATAAATGTAAACTGAAAACGAAAAAATGTCTTGGGGAAAATAGTGGGAAATGTTTTAGAAAAAAAAAAAAACAAGCTCTTAAATTTTCAGAGCATGCGTTAATAACAATAAAGACATTTGTAAATGGATTTTTCTTCATGCAAAACACTGTTTTCTGAAGAATTCTTTCAATCCCTGTAGGGCAGCTCAAGGTATAAGGCTGACTCTTTCAAAGAGGAATCAGAACCTCATTACTTTTACTCTGTCTGCACCTTAATAATTAATACAGAAAATTAAAAATAAGTTTAAGAATCCTACGGAGATGACAGATTTGTGTATGCGCGTGTGTGTGTCTGGGTTTGTTTGATTTGGTGTTTTTTTTTTTTAAAGGAAGCTAAATCTAAGATTGAAAAATCTGCAGAAAACATAACTTTAGCAGCCTGATAAAACAGTTCCATTCAGGACTGGAGATTCTATGTCCTTGAAAATGATTTTGTAATGAGATAGTTTTTCCATTTGAGCAGAGTATCTGCCCTTTCACTTAGCTTTGTCAGGATTTTTTTATTCCCAAACATTGTATTAATCAATAGTTGCTTGATAATATACTTGATTACTGCAGTATGTACAACAGTGTTTTCTGCCTTCTAAGGTAGACAGCAAATATAAGGAGAGATTTGTTAACCCCTTTTGGACACTATTCCAAGAAACATTTTGTTAACCCTTTTGATCTATTTCATGTGGTTTAATTTATAAAGCTCAAATATCTCAACATCCAAATTTTCTAATTTCTTAGAATATCAACAGAGGTACTGAGTTGGTAAACATATCTAGCATCATTGAAAAAATACAAAAAAGAATTACCTCTGTGCAACTTATTTATCATAAGAAATCATTTAAATAGATAGGCATTTCAGAATGAGAGAATAATTTTCACAGCTAATAACAATGCTTCTCAGGAGTTAAACTGCATGATTCTAGAACTTGCATATCCCAGAACTCTTCATAAAAACATGCCTTAGCTTTATAACTTTCCAGTATCAGTAGTTATACTTTTATAGCAAAATGCTTAAATATCTGCATTCACAAGCTTAAAATCAACTGTTTGCTTGACTTGATTTGGATCCATTATTATTTCACCAACTACAAGCAGAAACGTGGTAAAACTAAACAATGATTATGCAGCCAATTTGCGTCACAGAGAAAGAAAATGAATTCAAGATGCCTAATTCCAGGACTCCTCCTGGAAGTCCTTCACTTCTAGTTATTAAAAATTAAATAAAAGTTTTTAAGGCTTTTTCCTACTTTAGACAACTAACGCATTGCTTTCCCTGGGTGAAGAGCCTGTAAAAGAAAAAAATACTGCCGCTGGTTTATCTAAAATGAGTGCTAAATCGATGCCAAAGTTGTCAGGTAATCATGTACACCTTCAGTGTAAAAGTTTAGGCTGCAATATTGCCTCCACGATGCCTGGAAATACAAATGGATACACTCTAGAAGTCAGTGAAGCTGCTTAACTGAAAGAGCACCCTTCAAAACCGGATCAATGTATCATGTGGTGTTATAAACACGTTTGTTGTTGCTTTTCTGAGATAGGCCTCTCTTAATCAGAAACAGGAAAACAAACAAGCATGTATTTAGTAGCACAGGACCTTTTTTGCGGAAATAAAAATCCACTTTTGTTTAAGTGCCTTTTTTATGCAGCAGCAACAGAAGTGGAGACCAGGCTTACAAGACATGACTGATTCTATACATTCTCCCACAAATGTTTCAAAGCACTTAACTGTCTTTTAAGAAATTAATATTATAGGAAATCCAAAGAGGGAGAGGCTGAGTTATGAAAATAAAGCAATGTCTTGTGAATACATTCTGTTCTTAATGTGAACATTTTATATCTCTAGGGTGTTGTGCACCCTAGTCCATGTACCATGAAACTAAATTAATGCCTGCCAGAGTCAATGAGACCATTTCTTCCAACATTGATGAACTCTGGTTTAGGCTGTATTTTCAGTGCAAATGTGACAATGGGTAAAAAACCAACAGAGATTATTCAGACATCTAGTGTCTGTTCCCACTTTTATCAGCACTGTGTTGTATGCCCTTAAGCAAATCTTACCCTTATTATGCTTTAGTCTGTCCAACATGTAAACATTTCTTCAGCTGGGGAATGTAAGGCATAATAAAACCACAAATAACTGAAGAGGCTCATGTGATAACTTCCTTTTGAAGTTGATTATTTGCAGATAAGACTACCATATATAGCGATCAAAGGATGAGCATCTCCAATTTTCAGTACTGAATAAGACCCAGTTTGCAAATAAAATCCTTCTTATCCATTAAGCATCTCTTACAAACATGGTCAAGTTATGAGGTTGCCAAGTCCAATTTCCACTCCAATATCTCCCTCTCAGATTCTCAAAATATGTTTGACTTCAGCAATGTCATAAATAATCCACAAAACCACCTTCATAACACTGGTAAATCTGTAAATTAAACAGTACTTTCTAAAATTAGAACACAACCAATACTGAAGATGCAGCTACTGAAGCAGGACTCTTCATGACAGCATTAAACTGCTGTCCTTAAAGTCATACACATATGTAAAATTTTCATTTTCCCACCCAAAATGTGAGCAAACAAGAAAGTAAAATTTATACATTCACATTTTGGTGGTGTTTGCAGTAAAACTTACAAAAACCTCAACAACAACAAAAAAAACTGTTTTCAGGATTATATATGCCGTGAAAAATACCAAACTGTTGCTAATGGACATAGCCACATTTATCTTACACAAGGAAGATGTAATAGAAGATGAAAAAAAAAACACTGTGCAAATATTCCTGTCAGAAGATGAGTAGACATTTGTGCAAACACATAATATATATTCTTCTAGTTAGGCAAAAATGGGTCTCAAATATTTGGAGATCACAAAATTTAAATGTAAACACCTGAGAAAAAACAAAGCACCCAGATATACGCATTAGTTTACTGCCTGAACAAGCAACATAGTTTCTTGACCTTCTGTTTCTTAAGGTTTGACCTTCTGTTTCTTAGGGTCTTGACCATTTGAGGAAAAAAAGAGATGCTTTTGTCAAAATGATTGCTGCTTTTCCAACATCTTGATATTTGGATCGTTTTCAGTAGGCGTATTGCAGAGAAGCTGAGGGCTGATAATTCCTAGTTTGTGTTCAAATTGCCTAATACAAGATACAAAATTTGAATGCAGCCTTTGAATTCAAAAATATTTCCAAAGAAAGCACAGAAAAGGAGGCAGCAGAAAAAGGATGCGTGCGTGTAATATTGGTTTTAAACAAATACCAATTTCAGAAATATTTTACTAAACCCAGTAGACCGTTTTCCTTCAGAAAATTGTGTTTTAAATTTGGAAGCCACAAGCTGGATACCAGTGTTTGTTTTTAAGACTCAAGAAAAGGAAAATTTGATGAGCACTGTAACTGTGACCCAAAGTAACACCTGCTATTTTCTATCTACAAGAAAGATAGTGCTAAATATTTGTGAAAATAGCCACATTCTGCTTCCCATAACATCTTCCATGATTTAATCTAAACCTGTTAGGCATAAAGGAGAGCAGAATTTTAACCCTTAGTTTCAAGTTAGATTTACCATAGGTGAAGAACTCTCTCCCCATTTATTGCCAAACCCGTACACCAAATAAGACTGTTTACTCTAGAGACTGAACACTAATCGCATACAGATGTAGCTAATCTTACTCTTGGTGACTGCCAATTCCCCTTGTACATGCTTATATCTATTTTTAAGAAACTTTCAATGTATCACTGAAGCACGTGAAGTATTTTACTCCTTCTCTCCAGTGACAAGTAATTGTATGCAATCCATGGACAAAGCCCATTTTGCTATCTTTTGTCCTTTGTAAAAATCTGATGAAGACTGATAACCACATGTATTAGTTTCTGTATGAGCCCTCCAGCATCCCTTTTCCCTCCTGTTTGTTTGGGGTTTTTTAATTATTTTCTGCAATCCAAATGTGTTAAAGACACACCAGTGCATGGGCAGCCTTAATGAGGCACACACTTTGATTCAGATATGCAATATAAGAAAAAAGGACTCCTCAGATGCCTTCAGGGAGAATTAAAGTCCAGATAGTCAAAAATCCTGGGCACTGGCCATTCCAGCTAGAGGCAGCTGAAGTATGTATATGCTAGAGAACCATGCAAACACCTCCTGCTTCCTGCTGGTGCTACCTCCTCATAATCTTTGTAAAAGGCTCAAAAATGGAATAAATAAATAAATAAATATATTATTCAACTACCAGAGTGGAAGTTTAAACAGATGCACCGATGAGTCCAAACGGACAACTCTTAAACTGTGACTGATCTCTGTTATATGTCTGTGCGCCCTCACAGGACCAGCACTTATTCACTGTTAACAAGCAGTCCGTCATCTGAATTAAAGGTCACTGATAAACTGGATTAAAGACTCATACATGAGTCCTGACTCTTTATGTTCTGTGCAAATTTAACAAAATTGCTCAGGATTCAATCATTACATGTGGCTAATTTCATATAATTATAGAACAGTTTGGGTTGAAAGGGACTTTCAAGATCATCCAGTTCCAACCCCCCTGCAATGAGCAAGGACACCTTTCACTAGATCACTCAGAGCCCTATCCAGCCTGATCTCATTCCCAGGGAAGGGGCACCTACAGCCCCTCTGGGAAACCTGTTCCAAGATACACACCTTTCTATGTAATTTCCTTAACGTATTTGTTTCATTGTAAGCTTACAAGTTTTTACTGTTGTTCCAAGCTGATTTTCTAACACCTCTTCATCTACTAGTCTTTAAAAGTAGAAAGAACTCTCTATTTTAGGAAATGGTCTGCTTGCAATACAAAATTAACCAACAAGAATGAATCAATAAGAACTTTTGTATAATTATGATTCTACTATTAAGAACAACTAAAACTTTGTGAATCACAACAGCTAAAAATAGCAGTAAGGTTTGAAACAAATTAGCAGGTGCTCTGTAAGAGCTCTGTTCTATACGGCTGTTTTTCACATGTGTACATTGGCAGCACCGGTTAATGACCAAAACCAGCTTTGTCACTTGAAGTGTCAATAAAATCAAAAATATTTGTTAGCTCTGAAAAAGATCTGCCACAGAAATATACTCGATGTGATCAGAGTTGGTTGTGGAGATAGGCAGATACACAACACAGGCTCAAAACCTTGGGGTTATATTTTGAGAGAAAGCTGAATAATTCCAAGAATTTTAGCTTTGCAGGCACTAAAAGGAATTGATCTCAGACCGTTTCTGGGGGTTAGAACGCACACTCCTGAATAAGAAGCTTTTGGCAGATTTTGTTTGGAAGAACATCTCTTCTGTTTTTTTTTAATCTCTCCCTGGACACATAAGCCCAATTATACATAGCCCTTTGTGAGTAAGCCGCTTTCGCTGCAAGAAAAGCTCCACTGTGGCTGCCAATTTACTTTTGCCTTACCTACCCATTCAGCAGAGCACGAGATGGCAGCTTCAAGCAGCCAGATCTGTCTCTCTTTTTCTGTCACCAACAGAAAGCAGAACCTCTCCTGCAGAAATGTACTCGCCTACAGCAATGCTCTGAGACATCTAAGCAAATCATTTCAGCCACAGAAACAAAGCTCTTAAACACAGCAACAAACAACATTTCACAGAGAGAGGAAACTGGCTGAGAACAACAATGTGAGCATTTGAGGTAGTGCCAGCTTATGCAGCAGAGAAAAAAAGACAAAAAGTCATTCAACTAGCCTAGGAAAAGATGTGAGAATAAAAACACCCTAAATATCACGAAACCAAGACACATAACTTGAATTTGAGAAATCAGCATGGTATAGTGTTTGGTTATTTGTGCTAATGTAAAGAGCACAAGAAGCATAAAGCAAACTGAGGCAAAAGAGTTTTCCTCAAAATACTACATACTGTACTAGTGTTACTTAGAAACTCACAGCTAGCTTTGTATTAATGTTTCATTACGAGTAAAGCAACTGCTATCCTAAATAAAAAATATTGGCTTCTATAAGGCTCTGCTTATAGATACTCTTTATTTTCAAAATTCTTTTGATGTGTATCTGGTAAGCAATTCAATATACATGCAAGAGCCTGAATTTCTATATTGCTCTAGCATGAGAAATACTATTTCAAAATGAATCCTTATAAGGTCATAGTAGAAATAAAACACATATCTGCTGATTTTCTGCAGCTAATACACAGGGGAGAAAAAAAAAAAATCTACTCAGCAGACTAAAGCACCTACTCTGTTTTCATTGTCTCATAATATATTCTTTCTATGTAGAAAGGAGCTCAGAATTCCTTGAGTCTGATCTGACATTTGATTCATATGTTTTTGCACTAATTAAATCTGCCTACGTATCAATGACTTCATCATACAGCCACACTGCCCTGTGTGCTGATGACGCATTTCTTATTCATGCATATTTTTTCATCTCAATCTGTTTTAATCACAGCGTCTGAAGATATATTTAATAGACATATTGTAGTGTTGATGCTACTTCCAAGAATACTTGAACTGGCCAAGGTAACATAATTTTGGTTCTTGGTTACTCATTACAAGGGGTAACGGGTTAAAACTTAAACAGGGGAAGTTTAGATTGGATATAAGGAGGAAATTCTTTCCTGTTAGGGTGGTGAGGCACTGGAATAGATTGCCAAGGGAGGTTGTGAATGCTCCGTCCCTGGCAGTGTTCAAGACCAGGTTGGACGAAGCCTTGGGTGATATGATTTAGCGTAAGGTGTCCCTGCCCATGGCAGGGCGGCTGGAACTAGATGATCTAAAGGTCCTTTCCAACCCTAACCATTCTATGATTCTATGATTACAATTATTACTCCATAGCTACTGTCATGGTTTAGCCCCAGCCCGCGCCTAAAGTAGCACACAGCCACTCATCTATATACACACGCCCCCAGTGATGAGGAGAATCAAGCAAAAAGGGCAAAACCCATGTGTTAAGATAAAAAAATATAACAATTAAACAATAAAATTGCAATGAAAAAGGAGACAACAAAAAGAGAAAGAGAAATAAAATGCAAGAAACACAAGTTATGTACAATACATTTGCTCTGCACCCAATGCCTGATGCCCAGCCCATTGGCTGTGGCCAACTGCTGCCAATTTATAAAGTGAGTTCTAGGGTATGGAATACCCCTTTGGCTAGTTTGGATCAGGTGTCATGTCTCTGCTCCCTCCTAGCTTCTTGTGCCCCTCCTCACTGGCAGAGCATGAGAGACTGAGAAGTCCTTGATCAGGGTAAGCATTACTTAGCAACAACTGAAACATTGGTCTGTTATTAGCATTGTTCTCATACTCAAGCCAAAGCGCAGCACTGCACTAGCTACTAGGAAGAAAATCAACTCTACCTCAGCCAAAATCAGGACAGCTACTTTCATTTACTTAATTTTCCCCTTTAACACAGTTTGTACTAGAGACCTGTTCTAGTCAGGCAACACCTTCAAACTACAGTGCACAAGATTAGTTTAGCTGATGCTATTCTTTAGAATTCTATAGACAAGCTGCTTAATTTCATCATATGTATATTTTACTGATATCTAAAAAGTCATAATGGGTGGAGAGTTTGGAGACAGAATCATCTCACTGAAAGTCTCACTACATGTTGTTCTTGCAGCCTTTAAATAAAAACCTCAAAAGAATATTAAAACCTTCCATCAAAATTAGATGGCTTTAGGCATACCTTAAAAATCTAAACTGACAGTGTTTGACAATGAATAACTTAGATTTCACACACACCCACTCGATAGACAAAACAGAGAATCATTATTCTAATGTTATTTATATACAAAAGAGCCTTATACATTCAAGAAAGGCTTTTGGTAACATGAATCTGAACTCCTGGATAGTTCCAAAGTACAATGGTTTGGTTTATTGCCACTTATTCTGAAGGTTCTATGCAACCTGTATAACTAATGCGTATTTGTGTGTCAGTATAAATATATGCACATAAATACAAAATAACAGAGTGCCAACATTTCAGTGACATTCTCTTGCTTTTCCTTCATTATATGTTTCATGTACATACACATATAAAAGTAAATTCACACCAAAAAAAAAAAAATACAAGACCATTTCTTAAAGCATAATTTTACATCTGTTCTATGCTTATATTTATCCCCCATTAGCAACATTTTGTGTAGCATGACTTTTGCACTGATATCATATGTCAGACCTTGCCATGATCATATGGATAGACAGTTGTCTCCTTCCTTCATGTAGATCATAGATTTATTTGTTCCAGGCAGTGGTGGCCAGGTAGTTATGTTTGAAAAATTCTATTTCAAGATATTTTCTGTTTAGGAAAAGACATATTTTCCTTTCAATAGTGCAAAAACCACTCCAACATCAGAGTCATTCATCTCTATGTCCGTAACACTCCTAATAAACATTTCAGCAATGTTTCTGAACCGCAGAAATGTAAGTTGTACTCAATGTTTCTAGCAACCATAAGCTGGTCTCTAAACAATCTTTCTTCATTGCATGAATAAATGTCTCTGCCTCATCCTGAAGCAAGAATAACTTAACTAAAATATGTACAACAATGTCTTTATATCATTATAGAAAATGAGAAGACAAGAAAATATTTATTTAGGTTTGCATCATTTCCCTTTTCTTCAGGCTTGTCTTCTCCCTGGGTCCAACATAGGGCAGTGAGCTTGATGACAAACTGAACATGTACCAACATAACACAATTGCACACCTCTTTGTAATTTCCTGAGACGGAAAGTTCAAGGACTTTTTTATATCTCCCCAGACTTCCATTTAACCATACAGAGAGAAGAAATATGTAGAAGTATCATTTAAAAGCTAGTACAAAGGATGTACTTAAAACAAAGGAGAGTCTCTCAGGCATCATCAGGCATTATCATAGGAAACTTGATGAGCTGAAGTTCTAACACTGCCAAGGATATCCACACTTGCTGCTTTTAGGCACAAATAAACATGGACACTGAAATCAAAACTAAATGGCTAAAAGAAAAAGGTGCCAAATTTGCACAGCCAATGTTAAAGCAAAAGGTTAGAGAAAAGCTTGACTGCAGCCTCAGTCTGTGCCAAGAAAAATCCTTATTAATTATAAACCAGGTCTTGTGATACTTTTAACCAAAACAGCCTTGTTGGAACAAGTCTGTATACTAGATGAATTCCTAAGGTGAACAGAAACACTTGGGGCTGTATGTATCTTCTTCACCTCCTTTAACAAAATACCCCAACTCACACTAGGTAATATCGTATTCAGCACATAAAATTACCACCTCCTATGGGTCTGCTTCACACTAGGTGAGATATACTAACAAGGCAGGAAAATTCACACAGCCCTGAAAACTTACAGGAGAGATTTCCAAGTGATGTGAAATGTCACAGCTCCATTGACTTCAAATAGAGTTATGCCACTGTATCCTAGCTGAGCATGTGGTCTGCAAGCCTTCAGCTATCCAGTAGGCTAGCTTATCATTCAGACAAAGCATTAATGTCATCCGTTAGGTTTGCTCTGAAGAGCATATGGAAATTTCAGCTTGTGAGCCAGCAGGAAATGCATGTTTTTACAAGCATGAATTCATAGCAGAACTGCTGAAATGAAGTGCTGAGTTCAGAACAGATCCCTCCATCAGAAATTATACCACCTGGAACATGATGCAGTAAGAGCTTCTCCAGTGCTCCTCTCAGAAGCAGGACAGACTGAAGAGGTATGAGGCACTGTGAGAAACACAGGGCAAAAAAATGAGCCTTTTCAGAGACACCTTCCTTCGCAAGAGGTATCAGACATAAAAAGGAAAATGGATTAACTGTCAAAACAGCTCTGTAAACATTAAGAGTGTAAGAGATACAGCCCTATAGAAAATTAAGATATTAGGAAAGTATGTACTGGGGTTATTTAAGCACTTTTACTACACAGTTGTCAATCAAAAGAAAGAAATTCACATTCACAGATAAAAAGTTTCTACATAACATTGTTCTTAATAATGCCTGAAATTATCTAAGAGTAATTTCAGGCAAAGATTCATATAAGAAAAAAAAAAAAATTTCAGTTCATTTTATGCGCATTGTGTTACAGCTTCCTTAGCTGTTCTCTATGTATAGTCAAGTTTGGAACAAATCCCATGAAATTTAGGTTATTTAATTAAAAGATGCTAAGAAATCTACAAATGTATGAAGGTGTAGGTACCTTTAGAGAGACTATATGATAACTAAGAAGCAATGCTGGACCATTTAAAAAATGACTGTACACTGGTCATTACATTTAGAGCTGGAATTATTGGTAGAGTTTTAACCATGAGAAGAGAAACATCCTTGCATGGCAAATGCAATTCAGTCAGGCCTATAGAAAACAGGAAAAATGTTCCTATTTCAGCTATTCAGCTTTTCTTGAAAAAACACTACTCATCCTTGAATCCTTGACTATCTGTAGCTTATTTAAGCTGAATAGTCAATTCCTCTAAAATATTTTGATATTCCAGGGCAAGTACAAACAAATATTAAGCACAGAAAGGCAACTAGAAGATTACATACAGGCACCTGCAATACAGACTAATACATGTAGCCTCATCCCTCAACACCACTGATGCCACACTGAACCCGCACCTTCTACAATCATAGAATCCCTGGTTAGACATTTATCTGCCTTCTAAATTTTTCACAGATTTGCTTAGCACTGTGGACTCTTCAGTAAAACTGTTACTAATTAAGATAACTGAGTGATCTGAATTGAACGTGGAATTTGGCATTTCTGTGTAAGTATACTTGGCTTTGGCAATAAATTAGTAAAATATTTAAAAATAAATTCAGAATAATGTACATAGCTCCAATTTCAAATAAATTGCTTAAAAGTGCAATTATTGCTTCAATTCAAATGCAGGAATTGAGTCTCATAAAAGACTGATGAATGCTGATCTTTAACCTGTCCTCATCCTTTTGTCCAAAACTATCATAATTTTCTTTTATCCTCAACCATAGGCTCATTTGTTTTTTATCAATGACCAGTATAAGATGCCTCTAATATCGCAAAATTAAAAACTACTGTGAAATAAGATGCAGGACTTAAAACATCTGCAGGATCTTTCTACAGTTTAAGGCCCAAATTCTGACAGAATGCATAAAGGGAATTCTCCAGGTGATTTGATACTCTTAACATCCCTTTGGGGATTAAATCTTACAGCAGACATGGATGCCCACACACAGACATTTCCTGGCATCTGTCTGGTATATTGTCTATTCAAGACCAAACAGTTCCTTCTAATAGTACCAGCTTTTGCCTTCCAGTCACATTGGATTTTTAACTGATGTTGCTGAAATCCATATAGATGCTTATTTTCAGAAAGATATTACCAAATCATTTATCTCAATCTTGTGTGCAATAGAATACTTGATAGCATATTAATATATGCAATTCTATGCTAAAATTAATTATTTACACAATTAATTACTCAGGTAGCATAGATTCTTCATTCATTTTCTAAATTAGGTTACTTTATTTAAAGGAAAAAAATAGACATAAATAAAGCATATCTGATTTATACTTTTCATAAGAGCTGTCTTCATTTCTATTTTTAAAAATGTCGGAGAAGACTAACTGAATCAAGTTAGGCACATCTCTGTGATGATTTTTCTAAGGCTCAAAGTGCTGGCTAAATTAGCTACCTGTTTGAAACCTCAAGAGAGAATGACCACAAGATACGGGTCACAGATGAAAGTGTAAGAAGTCATGAAGAAAACGCTGAGACACAGTACGAAACGGAGATGCTGGTGAAGCTCATTGCCTGCTGCTCAGGACTCTGCTGGAGAAGTGAGTAGCAAAGTGTGTACTGAAATGCATTTGAGGAAAAAGCAACACACTAGCTTCTCATGGGCTGGTGGACGCATCTGTCCAAGCATCCACACTCATGAGCTTGAGCCTCACTCCAGATTCGTACCAAAATTCTCTTCCAGACAGCCACAGGAGCAGAACATTAAACAGTGAAAAGGCATAGAGGCAGAAAGTCTCTACCTAAAAAAATAATTTCTTGTGCTTGCATCTCAAACAATAAAGGTATATGAAAACTGAAGTTCATCCTCTTCTTAAGAGGCTTTTATTGAAGTGCTATAGTGTAGACTCGTCATTATAAGGAAAGAGACCATTTGCAAACAAGCTTCAGGTCCAGAAATAGGCTTGGATTTCAAATGATAGCATATTTGTGGTGTTTTCTTCACAGAACATCTGAAACTCTATATAAAAACTTAAAACATATGCCAAAAAGAATGTATCATAAATATTTCACTATTTTCTTACAGTATTTTAGTTTTGAAAATTTCTCAAATATTAGTCACACTTTTTTTCCTCTTTTTCTTTAGGCAAAACAAGAGAACAATCAAAAGACATATGAATACAAATGTATAGATTCAATTCTATTCAATCCAAAGCAAAACTGGGAGATTAAATGGGTCATAAATAATTTTACCTGTTCCACATTCCATGAAGTTAAATTTGAGTAGCTCAGAATGAGCTGACTGCAGCTGCCTCTTATGAAACTGCAATATATTTCATAATTTGGGTCAAAATATCTTCAGGCACAGATTAAATCCAAAGACAGGGACATATATTATTCAAGTTTGTCTTTAGTCTTCCATATTGCTTCCATGCTTCCATATTACTGCAGGAAAGAATCTGGAGCCTATCTGTATAATGCCTGTGAAAGACCTTGAGAAAGCCACAATAATAGGAAATTTTATGCCTCAATATTAACTATAAATCAATGCACAGAAAAGAGAGACATTTCTAGTATTAAGAAGTGGGCACAAAATCACGACTTAAGCAGGAACCAAATGAAGAGGATGAAAGTTATAACGAAGCTCAATAATCAACACAGCTGTGCAATAATTTGATTTTCATTATAATGATGCTATTTAGACATGCCCTGCATACTGAAGATTGAGTATAGTACATAATTATTGATTAGTTATAACACATTTGTGGTTTATGTTTATTTCATCTGATAATAATCATCATACATTTGCACTAATTAATTCATCATCTTTTATTACTGGTTCTGAAAGGTAACTAGAACAAAACACCAGAAAGGGCATTAAGAAGCAGAATGCCCTGTAAAGCAATAGCATTATTTACAATATAATACTACAATGATGCTCTTGGATATTTTTATAACATAAATAGGGGCAAACGATTTTCTAGCTAAAATTTTCTTGCACTTACTAGTAAATTGCTCTCTTGCTGAAGTGAAATCTAGCTAATCTGCTGATGAGATGGATACTGACCTAACAGCCAGTGTTAGTATTTCTTTTTCATAAAGGTCTGCAAAATTATTGGTCATTTCGGAATACATTTTACAAATTGCGCAGAAGGTCTGGATTTGGGAGCAGAAGTTCTTAGACTATACATCTCATGTAACAGTGTGTATTGAAAACTTTATAAAATGAAGCTGTATAACATTTGGTGAACTGGTTTGTTCCCTAAATAGAAATAAGAAAGCTTGTGTTTTTACTGATGGATGGCTTCATCAGCTTGTAATACAATTACTGTGCAGTACTGATATAGAAACACTGTGCAACACTGTGTGGTGCAGACAGCCCTAAGCCAGAGCCAAATGAGACAGACCTAGAAAAGTAGACACACATCAGCACAGCATTGCTACTAACCCTTATCAAGTAATGCAGTACACTGAACAGCAGTACTAATGTCATTTTATTTGCAAAATCTGAGCTTGTAAGTGGCACTGCTCTATTGTGTAGAAATACAAACTGGCCTATACCTATGCTGAAGATAGATGCTCTGGGATGCACGATGCTCTGTTGTACCTTGTGAATACACTTAAAAGGGACCAAATAAGGCAGCGACGAAAAAATTACAAGGTACCTAGCAGACATGTATTTTAACTTTTCCTCTTTTAATGCATATATAAGATGATGAAAAGGCATATGCAAAGAACTGCCTGCTCTCCCAGAGGCCCAGCTGCCCATTGCTTAGGAGCCATCCACAGATAACAGTGGAATTGAAAACTGTGCTCTCTGTTGAGCTCTGCCTGGTGTAGACAAGCCAAGGGCAGGCAACAACCTGAAAGTTTATGAGCTGTGTCATGCTGTGTCATGCACATCGCAAATGTGATTAAGAGCATGCAGGGTGCAACCCAGAGCTCCTGCATGGGATACCAATAGAGATGTGGCCAGCAGAGCCATGCACTTGCTGTTACTAATTATGTGCATGCTGCTTATTTAGTCTACATCTTGCTTCTCTGGTAGGGTTCAGATTGCTTACAGAACATGAAATATGAATATATAAAAGTGCACAGTGCAGTTCTCGTGCACTGTGTTCATGTTACTGGATGATGACCGATATAAACCCCAAAATTATGTTTATTTTGCTAAATATATCTTTTGTATATTTGACTGATGAATTTATTGCTTTTGAGAGACTAAGGTATATTGTAATTATGTTGTTAAGTGAGAGAGATGCATACTGAACTGGAAGACCCTCCTTAACTGAAGTGAGGGAAAGGCAATTTCAGACCACTGAGCCTAGTTGGTGGCTTATGAATGATCAGCAAGAACTTCTGGTGATGACAGAAAGTGGAAAAATAAGTTTCACTTCATCAAACTCATATGGTCCTAGCAAATATATTCCTACTTTCATATCGGCTTTATTCTCAGCACATCTGCCAGGCAGATTCTGGTGTTCTTAAGCACAGGAAAGCAAACAAATTACAAGAATTCCGTATAAAACCTTAACACTTCAGAAACAGCAAGCAATTCTTTTCATGCTTAAATTTGATCTTTAGGGAGCAATAGGATAAACTCTCACAGAACAGCCTGATAACTACAAAACATAACCCTCGAATAAATGGAATTTTGAAGATAAGACTCACTGGAAAAAGAAAAAAAAAAAAGGCTGGAAATCATACAGCAAAATGCTACTCAATAAATATCAAAACACTTGATATACCCTCAGAGCAATCCACGTCATAAAAATTTGCACTTTTATTTTTTTGTTGTTTTTTTTTTTGGCAGCTTCACCAGATTTAAACATGTTCCAAAGATAAAAGTCCCAGACATTGGTTCAATAATTTTCTATTTAGAATACTCACAAGTATACTTATGGTACCTCACTTATTGTGTCCAGTGATACACTAGGATTTTTGCAAGCACAAACAAACAAGGCAGTGATGAATAGATTGCTTAGGTAAAGCAAGAAATGTGACTTGATCATTTATTTCTGCACTCAAGTTGTGAATGATGCTGCATATGTTTTATATACATTCACCTCCCTTTCTGTCATTTTTCTCCCTATCAAATTATCACTGACAAAAAGCTCCATCTAATATCTGACAACCATTCATTTTCCACTGATTTCTCATTCTCCTCCCCAGGCAGCTCCCTCTTAGCTTTCTTCTTATGTTCAGCTCCCCCTCTAATGATTCCTCCTGCAAATCTGCTCATATTCCAGGTTTCTATCTAGGCACCAGGACACCAATCAGCTCTTGAGAAACAGACAAAGGAGCTGTCCTACACAAATTTCCTACGTAATCAGGGTACTAAGTCCAGGAACCATTACATCCTTTTTATATTGGTTGATTTGGGAGTTCACTGATACCAAAGACAGCAGCTGGCTTACCACCTCGACCTCATTTTGTACAGTCAACCTTCATGTGAAGTACAAGGTCTAGATAGTGTAACAGCCCCTTAACTGAGAAAAAGTCCCAAACTGGAAGCGGACTTCTTCCAATAGAGTTAGAAGTACTGAAGAAATAAAGGTACTGCTGTTTCTAGTGACTGTTTCTTTTCAATGGTACAAAAAAAAAAAGAATATGGCTACGCGAATTTATTGTTGATTTTCACACTGGGAGCTACTTAGCAAAACATGAAATGTCATTCATTAAAGGAGATTTTCAGTATGTAGATTTCCTTCTTGGTTATTTTTATAGGCTGTAGAAAAGTCTTGCTTCACCTCGTCATAAGAACTTAAACAGAACATGTAAGGCAGTATAACTGTGTTATCATCATAGTATTTCCTATATTTTCTGCCTATCTTTTCACCTTGCTAGAAAGAGCCAGTGCACACATTCTCTGCTATGCAAATACAATCACCCTGCTATAGAAGATTAATGACAATCAAAGCACATGACTGATGAATGTATTCATCTTTCATGTGATTATAATCAGGAAGTTGTTTATCAGTAGCAGAAAGACCACTGGAGAATACCTACCTGATATTAGCTGGGCAAAGTGAAAATACAGACAGCCATTATTGACTATTTTTCATCTGACACCCTGACAATAACTAAAAGATAATTAGATTTAAGGGTAGGTGTTTGCTTCAGAACTCTGTGAGAGCACATGGAATAGAACCACGTTGTGTTAAATGCACACATGAACACGCACTAGAAAACAAGTAGAGGTGCACAACATGACAAAGCAGCACAGTAACGGGAGACGCATCGTGATATTGCCTTCATTTTTTTATCTGAACATAGAATCAGAAAAGAAATTAACTGATACATGCATAATCAAACAAGAAGTTTATGGCAGTTCTTTGCTAAAATGGAGTCTAATGGAGCTGTTATTACAAACCATTTCAGACAAACTGAAAGTTAACACATATCATCCTCTAAATTATCTCTTGTAACACTGTCCTGCTTTGTGAAAAAACAAACTGGACTTGGCTGCCTGGAGTAACTGAATTACATCTTCTTGTTGACCCACCCACAACCTTGATTTCTCTTTCTACACCTCCTGAGACTACAGTTTCTGTGAAAGTGCCGCATATACAAGTTTAACAAGTGAAATGTTGAAAACTGGTTTGTTTGCTTTATAGTTTACGTAAGGAAAATCAAATGGAAAGCTGTTGAAACACTGTAAATCAGGTCACAATTTCTAAGCTATTACCAAATAATCAATAATACTTAATGACTTGATTGATGGTTAAATGTTAAGAGGAAAAGACCAGTGAGTTTTGTGCTGTAACAGATGGGTGTTAACCACATTAGCAAATACTTTTGCTGTTAAAAACTATGATTACAAACTAAAGTAAACAATAATCTTTTTTTTGAAAGAAAAGATACCACAGCTGACCTATTCGATGCAGGATGAGAACCAGGGAATATATCCAGTCTTACAAATTAAATAAAAATAATATACACATAAATTTTGCTGCTCTACAGTAGAGAATGGAAAACAGACAGAATTATAGAATCGCAGAATAGTTAGGGTTGGAAAGGACCTTAAGATCATCTAGTTCCAACCCCCCTGCCATGGGCAGGGATGCCTCACATCATGTCACCCAAGGTTCTGCACAACCTGGCCTTGAACACTACCATGGATGGAGCATTTACTTCAGGCAACCTGTGCCAGTGTCCCACCACCCTTCCAGTAAAGAACTTCTTCCCTGTATCTAACCTGAGCTTCCCCTTTTTAAGTTTGAACCCATTACACCCTGTCTTATCACTACAACCCCTGATGAAAAGTCCTTCTCTGGCATCCTTGTAAGCCTTCTTCAGATACTGGAAGGCTGCCCTAACTTTAAAAAAAAAAAAAAAAAAAAAACAACAAAGAAAAAACAACAAACCAAACCAAACAGAAAAAAAAACACACACCTTTTAATTATATTATATATATACCTTCCATTTTTTGATAATATACACTATATTGCTGTTTTTAAATAGTACAACTCACCTGGTGCAAACTAACCCTTTCTGTAGAAAATCCTCTAGTACAGGTTCAGATCACAAGAAATCTGCATTAAAAGTTTTTATGGAGTACATGTTCTACCAGTGAAACTTGGGTTAGTATTTAAACACACCAGAACCATACGAACCCTGGGCTTTGCCACCATCTTCTGTATGCCTCCACACCAAACAAAATAGGTGCACATTAATGTGCACTGCAAAGATAACTAAGGCAGTCCAAGCTTAATATTGTTTCTTTTACTGTGTGCGAAGAAGGGCAAAATCAGTACTAAAAAATGCATAAAGTTGCTCAAAACACTTGTATAACAAAAGCCAGCATTGTTCAATTTACAGAAACAAACACATCATACAAAGTATTGACAAGGATTTATCAAACGTTACTAGATTTCTGAGTCAGTGACTGATTCCAGTTCCAGCCTCTCTTCACATATGCTGTTGATGGGAAACATAATGCAGCACACATGGCATAAGGATGAGGCCATCTCTATCACTGCCTTTCAACTGCTTTCCTCACAATAGTCAACTACATTTGTTTCACTTTTCCCCAGGTAACTACATGTAGGAACCTTTATTTGCATATCCTTAGAACTTGCCTGTAAATTGAAGCAATTCTGTACAATATTGGGGAAAATGATGCCTTCGTCATCTCCTCACCTAGGATCATCCAGTAACTGCTTTCTCAGGGGATTCAACATAGAAGTGCTTCAGAGCAAACCAGTCACAACTTTGTCCTGAGAAACAGGAAAGTGTTGTCCAGCAAGAACCAAGTCTGCCCTTCTGTCTCCAATAAGGTGAGTATGGATTTATTTTAATGCAACTGCAACCAGTCAGGCCCTCAGGTCCATCAGTGATTAAGAAACAATCATGCAGTGTGCAACCAGCATAAAATTCTTTAAAAAGAGGGAATGAGAATGTTGGTATTTTACTAGAGCAGCAAAGTAAAGCCTACTATAAATACCTCTGTAAAATAAATTATTGGAAAATTTCCTATTCAAAGAGAAATTGAATACCAGTTATCCTGCTTGTAAGCTTGAATTTTTTAAATGTAATTTCATGAAACCTCAAAACATTTTACAAAGTGAGGCATGATGTATACAGTGGGTTGTAACTGCATGTTGTATACAGTGGGTTACACTATCTGGCTTCATAGACAAAAGAGTACCAACAGCAGCTTTACAACTGTCCTTTCTGTTCTGGCTTTGTGGTGAAAGGTCCACAGATATATGTACTGTAGGGGAAAATACAGGTACACACTAATGTTCATTATGTACTGCACATAACGAATAATGAGGACTAGAACCTGGGTTAAGTTGGTTAAAATTACAAAATTCAGTTTTCTAACTATAGGACAATGCTCTCTGCAAAGTATTAAAGAAATGTCCAATATAGCATACTCTGGGAATTACACAAAAGGCTTCAGCCATCATTAACATATCTGGTATTAGCCGTTTTAAATATAGAATTCCAAAAAAGATGGACTTTTTTTAGTCTCATAAAATAGTTTTTTTGTTCTTTGACAACATTTTTATGAACACAAATGGTATTGTAATATCATCAGAACACGTATTTTGACTTCAGAGTATAGAGAATTTACCTGTTCTAGATATCAATAGTAGGTCTTAAATATTTTTATTGTAGCAGGATTAAAGAAGCTTGCTATGCTTTTAGAAAAGTATTATTCCAAGAGCCGTTAGGTATTCCTTTAAGGGAAGACTTAACCAAATTGAAGTGAAAAATGTCCCTTTTATTTAATACTTTTGTAGCATCTAGTAGGTTTTACTCTGAGTTTTAGGTAGTCATTCAAGATTAAGGGATAAAAGCATACTATATGCAACTTCAGTAAACCAAAAAACATTCTTAATTCACATGTTACATACTATGTGAAAGTACAGTTATTGACTGTGCTAGTTCAAGTTTATTATCCTGTTAAAAGTTAATGTTGTAATTGCTCCTGGGCCACTGCTTTTTAAAAGATAATATAGGCCAACGGTGTAATTAACTGAGTGCAATTCAAAGCAGACCAAGAGAATTTAGAGTTCTGGGATTATCGACATATGTTTGTCAACAAACTGGACTTGGAAGTATAGAACCATAGAATCAGCTAGGTTGGAAAAGACCTTTTAAGATTATCAAGTCCAACCAGCCAGAGAAGGCTGCATGGAGATCTCGCAGCAGCCTTTCAGTATATGAAGGTGGTCTACAAGGATGCTGGAGAGGGACTCTTCATTGTGGACTGTAGTGACAGGACAGGGGAAACGGGTTTAAGTTTAAACAGGGAAAGTTTAGGTTAGATATAAGGAAGAAGTTCTCTGCTGTGAGGGTGGTGAGGCACTGGGATGGGTTGCCCAAGGAGGTTGTGAGTGCTCCATCCCTGACAGTGTTTAAGGCCAGGTAGGACAGAGCCTTGGGTGATATGGTCAAGTGTGTAGTGCCCCTGCCCATGGCAGGGGTGTTGGAACTAGATGATCTTAAGGTCCTTTCCAACCCTGAATATTCTGTGATTACTCCAGGACTGCCAAGACCACCACTACACCATGTCACTAAGGGCCTCATCTACACAGTTTGTGAATACTTCCAGGGATGGTGATTCCCCCACTTCCCTGGGAAGCCTGTTCCAATACCTGATTACCCTCTCTGTGAAGAAATTTTTCTTTATATCCAATCTATATCTCCCCTGGCACAGCTTGAGGCCATTACCTCTTGTCCTATCACTTGTTACTTGGGAAAAGACACCAACCCCCACTTCAATACAACCTTCTTACAGAAGTAATCTGATATACCTGTGAGCAAAAATATTCATATGCAGGAAGACAGTAAAGAAAGAGGATGGATTTTTCTCATAGGCAGCTTGTAAGCAAGGTAAAATCAAGAGTACATAGAGTACATCTTGAGGGCAAGATTATTTTGAAGATGCTACCACAGAAAAAAAGAAAACATTAAAAGTTAATAAACTTCATTTTGCCATCAGTCTCCATCTGCCTTTGCCACAGCCTCGTTTGGACCCAATACTCTCAGAGGTGACACTGGTGGAGGAAATGTTCCCTTTCTGTCTGGCAGTAGCAGAAACTCCCACAGCTTGTCAGAATAGAAAAAAAAGGCAACATTATTCCCAAGAATGCTTGAGAAAGGAGAGTGTTTTCCTGCATGTCTTCAAATATAGATTTCACTCAGTAGTCTCAGTTGCAAGACTACTCAAAATGGTAAAAAAATTCCATTAAAAATGTATCTAGTCAGATACAACACGAAAATACATCATGAAAAGAAAAAATCAGCAAGGATTTTGTCTCCCTTAGTAATCTGCCAGTTACTCAAGCAATTATGTGATGTATTCAGCCTAACTTCTGGCCACATAAGCAGATTATAATACTAAAATTCTCTAAACAAGGAAAATTGTCAAGTTTGTCTGCCAGTAGTAAAACATAGATGCAGGCAGACAAATGTTTTCTCCAGCAAAAATTCATCTGCAGTTAAATGTCCTTTACAGCTCAGATGGCTAACATATGTGAAAAGTACAAACTATCAGGATTTCACATTACTTCAAATAATTTAGGTTACCATATTTTCCCTGCCACAGATCAGACCCAGCAGAACATTTTATTCCACAGACAAGCAATGCAGACTTCCTTTACTCTGCCCCTAGTTACTCAAGTGACCTTTCAAGCATCTTGAAAGTGAATATATCTGCTACAATTTAGATAACTTCCACAATCCCATCTTATGATGGAAACACATTTAAAACAACAGGATTAATGAAATTAATAAACACTCAACAATCTGAATAAGGTATTCAGAATCTGGACTAGATTTTATAACTTAAAAGGTTACTTTCAAAATTTAAAACTTTATAATGTTTATTTTTGCCTTTACTTAAACACATCTTTAATTATGGGTTTCTGTGAGTGTTTTTACAACAATGAAAGAATTTAGTATCTTCCTTTACCTCTCCAGGGCCAGGCATGAATTTGCCAGGGGTATAGAACAGCTAAGTGAGAATGCATTAAACTTGTGAACAATTCTAAAACAGTAGCACAGCTCCCTTTTTCACAACCCTGGCACTAAGAATTACATTAGTTTTCACGTTACTGACAATGGTTAAGTCTCTGTTGCAGGAAGAACTATGTAAATAACACTGCACAAGCAAGACTTTTATTCAGAATCTTTGAACTATTCCATTTATATAGCGAGGTGTCGGCACCAATGAATTAAATGTGTACTTACAGAGTTATAATAAGAGCAAGTATAGCATAACAGCATACTGCAGGACATCCTTATGATTTTGTCCTTGCATTGTAAGTGCATATTCCTGAGTGGATTGCTTCTCAGAGACTCTGATAAAGAGGTCATCCAAGCCCTCTTACTATTCAAAAACATGTCCTTACAAATACATTTACAATGGCAGGTTCAGCCTCACTGAATCCCTTGCTTGAATCAAATTAAATCATTTCAAACATAAGAAGCCATCAGGAGTATGTCTGCTTTGTGCTCAGTCTAGCCCCACATTGCAGCAGACACGCATTGAGTGTTTAATCAAGGAATGCTTATTAAACTGCAGGTTTGTGCTGTTTCCAGGGAATATAGAAAAATGGCAATATACTCTTGCTGTCAGTCAAGACAAGTATTTTAATGCTGCCACTCTTAGTTTAAAAAAGTTAGGAGGAGTTGAGATTAAATACATACATTCTGTGCACACTCACAATACTTTTGTACCTTATTAACCTCCTGCATTATACCAAGTTCAGTCTAAAACTTCTATACTCTGCTATTTAGCTGCATTTTTCATTGCCATACACCTGTCTCCACTAATCTTGTCCGTATATTACTTCACCTTACTGACTATTCTTGTTAACAGAGAAAGCTTGGGTTGGTTGGTTGGTTGTTTCTTTTTTCCTAAGCATTTCTTAACAGTAAGTGAACTCAAGAGATGGAACATCACAGGTCTTATGAACGTCCCTGTAATTCACAGGGAATAGCCATTTGTTTTTCGACTTCAGAGGGAGGAGAGAGAATACTCTTCACTAGTTAACGAGCATGAGGTAAAAGGTTGGACTGAGGGAAACGGGAGGAGAATCTCTGGCATGGACAGCAAGGACATGAAAGGAGATGAGCCAGTTGATGTGAATTAGCTTGCCTTTTTTTTTTTTTTTTTTTGTCCTTTTGCTTGTGCCATAAAAAAGAGCTAGAAAATAGTCATGACTGAGCCATAGCTTCTTCTGTGGTTTGCACCTGAGTAACTGTAATTATTTGCTGTCACACCTCCCCACCAAGCAGATTGCAAGGCTGCAGATTAAGCCCCAGGGTGAGATGATCTGCACTTCAGTGGATACAGACTCACTCACTGTACCTGAATATTCCATATGGCCAGCGGTGTGGAAGAGCAACCACCAAATCACAAAAGTTTGAAAAGCAAAAAAACCCAAAAGCAAACTAAAAGGCAATTCTGGAAATAATTAGGCAGGGGAAGTTTGCACTATATGCTTAACACTGTCATTTACCATGTGCCAAAATTAATCCGCAGAAGACAGTGATGGTCAACTATTTTCCAATAAAGTAATTTTTAACAGAAGAATTCATTTAATAGAAGATGTTTGGTTAACATTCTGAGTGAAAGTAGTTCCTTGGATCCAGAATGAAATGTCTGGTCACACCAGGAGAAATACTAAATGCAAACCAGGGAGAAAATCAGTTTTAAAGGGAATCTGAACGGATGGAGAAGGCCATATTAAGCCCTGTTTAACCTCAGTACTTGAACTCCAGTTTCTTACAGCAAATGAGTGGAGCCAACTAGAGAAAGAAGTCCTCTGTGGTATATGTTTAGTCAGCTATGAAATGGCCCTGGTAGAATCAATCCTACCTACCACACAGAATGAGTAACCTCCTGTTCCCAAGCATTCCCATCTCAGGGTTTTTTTATGGAAAACTTGGAACAGAGTCAGATTCATAGAATCATAGAATTGTTAGGGTTGGAAAGGACCTTAGGATCATAAAGTTCCAACCTCCCTGGCATGGAGAGGGACACCTTATGCTAAATCATATCACCCAAGGCCTCATCCAACCTGGTCTTGACCACAGCCAGGGATGGAGCATTCACAACCTCCCTGGGCAACCTATTCCAGTGCCTCACCACCCTAACAGGAAAGAATTTCCTTCTTATATCCAACCTAAACTTCCCCTGTTTAAGTTTTAACCCGTTACCCCTTGTCCTGTCACTACAGTCCCTAATGAAGAGTCCCTCCCCAGCATCCCTATAGCCCCCCTTCAGATACTGGAAGGCTGCTATGAGGTCTCCACGCAGCCTTCTCTTCTCCAGGCTGAACAGCCCCAACTTCCTCAGCCTGTCTTCATATGGGAGGTGCTCCAGTCCCCTGATCATCCTCGTGGCCCTCCTCTGGACTTGTTCCAACAGTTCCATGTCCTTTTTATGTTGAGGACACCAGAACTACACACAATACTCCAGGTGAGGTCTCACAAGAGCAGAGTAAAGGGGCAGGATCACCTCCTTCGATCTGCTGGTCACGCTCCTTTTGATGCAGCCCAGGATACAGTTGGCTTTCTGGGCTGCAAGCGCACACTGCCGGCTCATGTTCATTTTCTCATCAACCGACACCCCCAAGTCCTTCTCCTTAGGGCTGCTCTGAATCTCTTCTCTGCCCAACCTGTAGCTGTGCCTGGGATTGCTCCCACCCAGGTGTAGGACCTTGCACTTGGCATGGTTAAACTTCATGAGGTTGGCATCAGCCCACCTCACAAGCGTGTCAAGGTCCCTCTGGATGGCATTCCTTCCCTCCAGCATATCAACCGAACCACACAGCTTGGTGTCATCGGCAAACTTGCTGAGGGCGCATTCAATCCCACTGTCCATGTCAGCGACAAAGATGTTAAACAAGACCGGTCCCAACACTGACCCCTGAGGGACGCCACTCGTTACTGGTCTCCAGCTGGACATTGAGCCATTGACCACAACTCTTTGTGTGCGGCCATCCAGCCAGTTCTTTATCCACCGAGTGGTCCATCCATCAAATTGATGTCTCTCCAATTTAGAGATAAGGATGTCATGTGGGATAGTGTCGAACGCTTTGCACAAGTCCAGGTAGATGACATCAACTGCTCTACCCCTGTCCATCAGTTCTGTAGCCCCACCATAGAAGGCCATCAAATTGGTCAGGCAGGATTTCCCCTTAGTGAAGCCATGCTGGCTGTCACCAAACACCTTGTTGATTTTCATGTGCCTTAGTATGCCTTCCAGGAGAATCTGCTCCAAGATTTTGCCAGGCACAGAGGTGAGACTGTCTGGTCTGTAATTCCCCGGGTCATCCATTTTCCCCTTCTTGAAAATGGGGGTTATATTTCCCTTTTTCCAGTCGTCGGGAACTTCACCTGACTGCCATGATTTCTCAAATATGATGGCCAGTGGCTTAGCAACTTCATTTGCCAGCTCCTTCAGGACCCGCGGATGGATCTCATCAGGACCCAGGGACTTGTGCACATTCAGATTTTTGAGATGGTCTTGAACCAGATCCTCTCCTACAGTGGGCCTGAGGTCTTCATTCTCACAGTCCCTGCATCTGCCTTCCAAGACTTGGGTGGTTTGGTCAGAGCCTTTGCCAGTGAAGACCGAGGCAAAGAAGTCATTCAGAACCTCAGCCTTCTCCAAATCCTGTGTAGCCAGTTCTCCCTAGAGCTTCCTGAGGGGGCCTACGTTCTCCCTAGTCTGTTTTTTATTTGCTATGTACCTGTAGAATCCCTTCCTGTTATCTTTAATACCTCTAGCTAAATTTAATTCTAACTGAGCCTTAGCTTTCCTAACCTGGTCCCTAGCTTCCCAGACAGCATCCCTGTACTCTTCCCATGCCACCTGTCCTTGCTTCCACTTATTATAAGCCTCTTTTTTCAATTGAATTTTCCTCAGGAGCTCCTTATCCATCCAAGGAGGTCTCCTGGCCCTCCTGCTGCACTTCCTTCTGGTTGGGATGCAACACTCCTGAGCTTGCAGCAGGTGATCCTTGAATATCAACCAAGAGTCTTGGGCCCCTCTGCCCTCTAGGACTGTATCCCATGGAACCTTACTAAGCAGGTTCCTGAAGAGGCCAAAGTCTGCTCTTTTGAAGTCCAGGGCAGTGAGCTTGCTGCACGCTCTTCTCACTGTCCTGAGGATCTCAAATTTGAGCATCTCGTGATCGCTACATCCAAGCCTGCCCTGGAGCGTCACATTTCCAACGAGCCCTTCCCTGTTGGTGAGCACGAGGTCAAGCATGGCACCTCTCCTTGTCGGCTCCCCTATTACTTGCAGAAGGAAGTTGTCTTCCACACAATCGAGGAACCTCCTGGATTGCTTGTGCCGGGCCGTACGGTCCTTCCAACAGATGTCAGGGTGGTTGAAGCCACCCATGAGAACAAGGGCCTGCAAGCGTGAGGCTTTTCCTATCTGTCTATGGAGTGCTTCATCCGCAGGTTCTCCTTGATCAGGCGGTCTGTAACAGATCCCCACAGTAATGTCCCCCCATAGCTATATTCCCTTCAACCCTGACCCACAAACTCTCTGTGGGTTGCTCACCTGTCCCCAGACAGAGTTCCATACTCTCCAGCCTATCCCTAACATAAAGGGCAACTCCCCCTCCCCGCCTGCCAGGCCTGTCTTTTCTAAAGAGCCTGTAACCTTCCATTCCAACACTCCAGTCATAGGAGCCATCCCACCATGTTTCTGTGATGCCTGTTATATCATACCCCTGTAGACGTGCACACATCTCTAATTCCTCTTGTTTGTTCAGATTCATATCCATACAGGAAGTTTTTAAATCTCAGAAGTGCTCACAGAACAGGAAAATTACTCAGCTCAATCTTTAGTAAGAAACACTTTTTATTTTATCACAAATGCTTATATAAAGCAAATACAGAGATAAATTCTAGTTTTAATGAAGGTAGAAAATCTAGATGGGGCCTAAAGTCTGATTTACAGTTCTTATTTTCTTGCATGAAAATATTTTAAAATATAATCTGGAATATTAATTAATGGTCAACCAAATATTCTCATTAAAGAAAAAATGAATAATCAAAACTAGTCTAAATAAGTGTAAAGTATTCTAAGAGAATACACAAAAAAAACTTGAGTGAAGAAAAAAAGGGTAATATAACTCACACTGGGTAAATTTCTTGTTCATTCTCAGATTGGCGTATCTAGAAGTCACTCAAGACACTGCTTTGAAAGCTTCCGTATATTTATCATGTTTTCCATTCTTGGATGATGCTTCCATTCATCATCATATTTTCAAATAGAAAACAGAAGCACTGTAGGAGCACTGTTATAGACATCCCTTTGGATACTTCATTTGCTCACTGTATTTGACCCTCAATACACCAAATATCTCAAACAAATGCAAAACCAGCCTAATGAAGGACAACCAGAAGAAGCCACAATGCCAGCTGGCATGAAGAGGGTGAAAACTTCACTTTTATTCCAGACAACCGAGAAGAAATAACATAATACTAAGTTGAATAACAACTTAAAATATATACATGTTCATAAATCCATACACTTTTACACAAAACCAAAACTGATGAATACTGCACAAATCAACACAAAGAATAAGGAAGTTCAAAATTATTTGTTGCTCTATTAAAGGTTTAAAAAAATAGTCTTTCATTCAACATTTCACCCCATAGTGAAAAAACAAACTCTATTGAGGCTTTTGGCCTGTACATGCTTAAAAGAGCTAAAACCTTGAAAGGACAAGAACTATTAATTCATAAAACCCACACTCTTTTTAAAATGAGATTTTCTGAAGAACTGAGATTAGAGTTAAGTCCTAAAATAAACAGCCTTCCTTCTTCATCAGGTAAAGTATATTAGAGCGCAGATTAAAGTGATCTGTGTTTCTTCACAAAAAAAGCTGCCTTCTGTTGCTAGAAAATTTCTTCCTCTGGTCTTGCCATTCTACTCTTTGCATGTGGAGATGTCACTACATCCCCACATTCTCATGTCCACCAATTTCTTATCAGTTGTTCAGCATATCCAGGTGGATGCTGAAAACTGAACTATCAGTTCACTATATTCCAGACAACTAGCAAAAATTAAGGATGAAGCAGAATTTCTGGATTATGATTTCCCATGGTTTTCCTCTTTGCAGATTCTCTACTATCAAACCACGTGCTTGAGCTCTTGCTTCTACCTTTCCTTCCTGAGAAAACTAGAGTAAAAACCCAAAGCTCACTGATGACAGAGATATACAAAGGACCTTAAGATCATCCAGTGAGATATCTGCAGCTAGTACACAACTCTCATGTGAACATGGGAGCCATATACTTTCCCTGGACCTTTCACCGCAGGGAATTTCCCAGTCACAGAGTATCTTCATCCAGAGCACAACCATTTTACTTCATCATACTGTAATTCCTCCTTTTGAGAAAAGAGTGCCCCAACCATGACTACAGGGATACAGTTTGAAATGAGCAAAGCATGTATGAGGAGGAGGTATTAAGGAGCTAAGGAGGGGATAGGAATAAATTTAAAAGGAAAAAAAAAACAACAAACCAACAACCCTCAATACCAATGGATCTGAACCAGAATAGTTCCAAAATATACAAAGGAATGAAAAAATCTGCACTCTCCTTTACGAAGGACTTCTCTCCCATGTTGCTGTTTCTAAATCACAGTAATTCCAGGTCTGTATTTAAAGCCAGCTGCTGCATATGCTTAGAATCATAAATTGGTGTTTAATTGGACACCCAAAAAGTTTTTTGTTTTCCTTTTCATTATAAAGCAGTTGTGTTCACCAGAAAATGAAAACAAAGGATGTCTAGCAGAGTACTAGGATTAATGTATTTCTTAAACATTGTTTTCTCATAAAAGCATTTTCATTTGCTGCTCTTTCTTTCCAGTACAGATAAGCTGCTTCTAAACCATAGCAACTGAATCGGGATTTACACATTTCACTCTGTAACTTTTAACTATCCAGGCTTGACTACTCGCTGCTCGGAGTCAACATACACTAAATAGGATTATTTAAAAAAAAAAAAATATGCAGGATAATTGCTAGAGTTTACACAAGGCATTTTTTCTTTATTGAAACTGTAAGCAGGGTAAATAGTGCGTTCTTTCCAAGGCTAGGATTTCAATCCATTTCTAGTTAACCACTACAAGAAGAAAATACTCTAAAGACTTTTGACTAGCCTAGAAATGTATCACTGTTATATTAAATCCAGCGGTGTGTTCTTCACAGTAGCTCAATAACTAAGCCACTAGCGTGGAATCTGATTCTCAGCCAAACCAGCATTTACCTAAAAGTATTGCAAAGTTTCTTACTGCTATGGCTGTGGGAGGAAAACCTGTGCCTGTTGCTCAGATGACAACCCAATATAAGAACAGATTAAAGGATAATAGTTTGGGTTCCTTTTATTGCATGACACTTGAGTGCTTGGATTGTCCATGATGAGCCCAAGAGGTTTAAGGTTCAAGAATGATGAAATATCAATCCTGAGGTAACAGAAGTTAAACTCAAAATATGGGTGGATCAACAAGATGAGATTCACCAGTGTCGTCGTTTAAACCCAGTCAGGTAATTCGTTCACTCACTTCCCCCCCTTTCGTGCCCTCCCCCTGCTCCCGGAGGGACGGAGAGGAGAATCGAAAAGAATGCAACTCCCACGGGTTGAGATAAGAACAGTTTAGTAACTAAGGTATAACACAGATCACTACTGCTACCACCAATGATAATAATGATAAAGGAAATAACAAGGGAAGAGAATACAACACCTCAGCACCAGCTGACCAATAACTCGCCCCCCTCAGCCCGACCAAGCACCGACCGATACCTCCTCCAACCCTGCCGTCCCTCAGCCCTTCCGGCTAACTCCCAGTTACATCCTGGGCATGACGTGCTGTGGTATGGAATAGCTCTTTGGTCAGTTTGGGTCAGGTGTCCTGTCTCTGCTTCCTCCCGGCTTCCCCTCCTCCCTGGCAGAGCATGAGGTTTAAACCCAGTCAGGTAATTCGTTCACTCACTTCCCCCCCCCTTTCGTGCCCTCCCCCTGCTCCCGGAGGGACCTCACAAAGTCCTTGGCCAAACCAAAACATCGCTATCAGCTCTGTTCCCAGGCTGAAAGTCAAAACACAGCACTGCACCAGCTAGCAAGAAGGAGAAAAATGACTGCTACTGCTGAACCCAGGACAACCAGTAAAGAAACATGTCCAAAATAGAAGAAATGAAGATCCAAAAACATCAGAGGCAATTTTAGACTAAAAAGGTGGAGCACAGTATTAAAACCACAAAAGTAGTAGTTTTCTCTACATTTTTCCAGTGAACTTAATTACATTCTGTGTACTGCATTAATGCAAAGCAATTGGTAAACCAGAGAAGCCAGAGAAGAGCAGCAAAATTTATAGATACGCAACTTAGAGTTAATAGATCATTGAAAGAAGCAATATACACACACATCTAGCATGGAAACATGCATATAAGGAGAATGGGGAAGTGAGAGAGGAAGAAGACTGTTTATAAATATTTTAATGCACCAGAAAAATACAAGGAATTAGGAGTTATAAGGAATAACAAAAAAGACAGTTGTGATGGATTATCATGAAACACATTTGAGCACGAATTCTCTTAGGCATTTGAAAAGTTCCCCAATACACTTAATTGATCCCTTTAAACAAAAATGCCCTGGATAAATAGTATGAAAATGTATACTGGTAAACAACCCGCACTAGCAAGAATAACTGCACAGGACTGCTTTACCTCTAACTCCTGTAAGGACTGGAGCTCCTATTGGGTGGAAGTCAACTGAAAAGTAAAGTAATGAATAAACCTATGAGTATGATCAGGCCAGTAGCAAAAGAACCTTATACACACTGGTGGAGGGGGTGGTAAAAAGGGAGAAAAGGCAATCAAAATTCATATGACAAGAATACATATTACGTGAAACAGAATCCAAACAAATTCCACTAAATGAAAAATGGTCCCAAAGAAGCAAAATACAGTATCCCAACTTTGTGTTAACCTATACCAAAGGGGGCTTTCTGTCTGAATTGAATCAGAACCCAGGTTGGCTTGGGTTAGTTTGTTTTGGTGTCTTTTGTGTTTTGTTGTGTTGTTTTTTTTTGTTGTTGTTGTTGGGTTTGTTTTTTGGTTGTGTGGGGTTTCTTTGTGTTTTTTTTTTATTATTATTGTTACTGTGATGTGAATTTTACCATAATTTCTAGGGAAGAAGGAAAAATTACAGATTCTGGAAAGGGAACAAAAAGAAAAACACCTTAGCTAACACTGCAAGTGAGCTAATTAGTGGGTGTACTGCATTTCAGAATAAATCTGCCAACAATATTAACTTATAACCCAAACATACTTCAAGCAGGCTTAAGAGTTAAAAGTAAGCAGCTAGGAAAATATCGAGGACAGCTACCTCTCTCATCTCTGAAGAATCACTCGAGTTCAAAAGATGCCAACATTTTTACTTTTAATTAGTTGCCATTTTGATGTCAGCCTCTAGATAGCATGAAAGAGAATAGAGCATTGATGGGTGGATATGACAAAATCCAAGACATCACCTTTCCTTACAGACTTTCTAATCATCTTTGTTACTTTCAGAACCATGGGCAAGATTCTAGAAAGCAAAAAGCTCAAAAAATCCTCAGCCTCCCTGAGTACACAACTTTTTTCCTCTTTACTGCTGCAGTGAGGTTGTTCACTAAATAGCAATTCAGGCTCTAGGGAATAAGCACCACACTAAGTCTTGCTTGGAAGGGAACATAAACTCCCTAAGGCATGCCCAGTAGGCTCAGAGAAGAAACACAAGACTGCAAGCTGCCAGTGTTAATATTTGAGATTCTGTTGGGTTTTTTTCCCAGGAAAGGAGGAAAGTCAAGGAGAAATAACATCTGTCTGAGGGAAGAACACACACACACACACTTTAGTGCTTTTCGAGGGTGGAGAATGAAAGAAAGGGTTCTTTCCTTTTGACTTATTTAAGCTCTCCGTAGGTTTGTATACTGTTCAAGCTTTTAAAAGAGAGACTAATGAGAAAAATAGTAATCAATAGTGTCAGCTAAAGGTGATAGAGCACAAGGTGGCTACTGGAGGTGCACACTATGAAGGCAGTGGCTGGGCAGTGATCAGCTGCGTTAGGAGATGAAGAAAGGCAGCAGGAGCAAAAAGAGGAATTGATCCAGTCTACAACATCTGCAGATACAGGTACCTGGCGCAGGTAGCATAAGACAGACAAGGGTTTAGTCTGTCAGTAATTCATACTGCTTCACTGGATAACTTTTCGCAAGACTCTGTCTTGAAAGCAACAGTATTGACATATGTTGCATCACAGAGTTTCACTAAGACCTGGCATCTCTAGTCAAGACCAATTCAAAGCACACTACTCAGGATCCAGTCACCTTAGTGCTTTCTGCCAAATGAGTTTCAGGCCAAACTAAAAAGGTATTTGAAACAGTGTTTTTTGACAGAAAAAATAACAGAAAAGCACTTCTAAAACTAGACAAAAAAGGGAAATCAAAAACAATCTTCCTCTTTCATATGGCTCACTCAGTCCAGCTCTACACTGTTGAAAATGCTGTAATTACATTTGACCACCATGCCTGATGTGACATACAAATGAATTGAGCTGATTTATAAAGGCATGGAATCTGAGTGGGAAGAATGATCTAAGACACTGCAGAGGCTGCAATTGTGAGATGCTTCCTGGGCCAAGGGAGAAGAAGGATGTTATTCACAGCCTGGATTATATGCAGCAGCTAAGAGAAACAGCCCGTATTACTGAAATGGCACTGGTGGGCTGGTACTTAAAAGTGAATAGGGCTCAGCCTAAACCAATTTTTCCAAACCCTAGATATTCAACTGTACCAAGTGTAAAAGTAAATATGAAAGAAAGAATTTTAATACTTACCCACAGAAGAACACAGGAATAAGTCACCCATCCAAAAGTCTCCCATAGGTGAGTAATGAGCATCACAAGAAAAAGTTGATTTTATTTGTAAAGAGCCCGTTCAGCTAATTCTTTTAATAAGTACTCTACTGTATTTACTCTAGTTCCTGGATTTATTTATTAACTTCAGTATAGCCATTCTCAGAAAGAGATTGGTCCCTCAAGCAAAATGATGGCAAAATTGTCAATTAATATTCCATTAATTAATTTCAGATATTCTAAGTAGCATTTAATTTAATTGTTACTTTATTTATTGTAATAGTTAATGTTATGCAAAGTCCGGTCTTTGATTAATTGCATCTTTACTGCTAAAGATGGAGATAGAAACTGGTGGTAGCTATAATAACAAAATCTATACAGGTTACTCCACTATCGTTACTGAATTATAGAAAAAGTAAAAGTAGCATTTACCAAAACTCAGGCACTTATCAAATCACTCACAAAGGTTCCAAATTTTCCTTACAGACAAACATGCATATACTTACAGGTAACAGGTTGGTTCAAGGAGGCACACACATTTTAGCTGTCATGCATTCCTGACTGTATTTTAAATAACATCAGTCATCTCTGCAAGAAGCTGTCATTGCAGCATGATTTGTCTTTCAAACACATGACTGTTTTCTTCCTAGCTGCTGAGAATGGGTCTGGTAAATTCTGTGACCCTCAACTGAGAACACTACGTGGGGTGTGTCTAAATTTGGCTTCTCAAAATGATTTCAAACTGTTGCATGGAAGAGTTCCTAAATCATCCATCCACTGCTTTTTCTCCTCCCTCTCTTCTTCTAAATCTGAAACTGATGCATGATTATTAATTAGAAAACGGTTATTAACTTAAAACACGTTTTGGTCCCCTGCATTTGTTTAGCCCATATTATATGGCTTTCCCACGATGAGCATGCTGTACAGAAGTCATTAATTTGTTACAGAAAAGTTAATACTATGCTGAGCCACGGGTCCCTCCTATTATAAAACAGGCCAGCACTTGGATGCTCTAGTGAGGTCTCTCGCAATCATTCACCGAGAAAGTAGAAATAATTCAGCATTCAGCAGAACCCTAAATGTTTCAGAAATCTCTTTTCCAAAGCAATTGCTCCTACCCTGGCAGCTATACTTAGACTTTATACAATGCCTACAGATAAGTACATTTCCAACCTCATTACAGTGCTATCAACAGAAGTCAAGCATTTAAAATGTTTTATGCATTGGCTGAACCATATTTTAGTTTAAAAGAGCAGGTAAGATGCATTTCATCACGAACAGGCTAGACATTAAAGTAAACAAATCAACAACATTACTCTATGCTGTAAGATCAAAGCAAATATCGATTGCAACATTCTACTGCTGCCTACCAGTACTTAGTGAAATTAATTTAAACAGATTCATTTTCTCACTTTCATTTTCAGTGATTAACCACCATTTCATTAGTTCCAAACGTAAAAACTTGTTTAAGCCATGAGGCCTGTCAAAACAAGAGATGGTCCCTTGCCCTTAGAGGAGCACAGCAGGTTTTCACCTCCTCAAAAATAAAGGCAGCTGCAATAAAGACTACTTGTCATTCATGCAGTATAGTACATAAATCTTAAAATGTTCCACATCACAGCAAATCCATTATGAATTATACTTGCTTCATTAAGTTTCAGATGCGCAGTTACTCTGACCACTTTTAGGTGTTCATCTGTAGTTTTCCTAAGGCTAACATAATTTACTAATTATCTCCTTTCTCCAAATTAGAGACATTGAAATCACCATCTTCTTACCATTCGGAAATCCTGATCCTTCTCCAGAATCACTAGTCATTTACAAAAAAGGGAAGAAGAAATACTGAGTCATTATGCAGGACCAAAATGAGTGGGAACTCCGTGATTTAAACAAAGTCTATATAGGAACTAAACTGCATAAATTTCTAACGTGCTTATAAATGATGAATAGTTAATTATTAAATTATCAGCTGTAGTACTGTCTCTACCAATATGTTTCTGCACATTTTTTCAAAGAACATAGTTTGTGTCTAGAATTAAAACAAAATCCACCAAACTGAAAAAGCTGTTACAAAAAATCTCTGAACAGAACAAGGTCATTCCTAAAGTAATTTAGTGTCTGTGTGCACAAGGAAGGAAAAAATGGACAGGAATCTTATTAGTTTAAAAAAATTACCCCTGAACATAAAAATTAGGCTGTCATGTACAGAGCAAAATTGTTTAAAAAGCATTTTTGCAAGTTTCACTCTGATAAGGGAGACAGGCTTTTAAAGGATGGAATTTGTTCTAATGATCCACCTGAAAAGTATTTTTTAATTCAAAATTAGAACTGTTATAGAGAAGTAATGGAGTATTTCTTTTTGATAAGGCACTTCACAGAACAAGGATCAGAATGCAAATTACAGTTATTTGCTCTAAGTGGTTTTCCAATAGAATGGCATTAATATGAAACATTTTCTTTTTCCATTTCATCAAGACATTTCACAGTATTTCTGCTACCTTTAAGACATGGTGTATTAATTTAACAAAATTATATATAATCTTGGGTGTATTATGTGTACTTCATTTACTTTTTCCAGTGTTCATCATCTTATTTTTCATGTTTGAACCTGTCAATTGATAACACTGCTATGTCTCCTTTCAGAAGATCAGGTTTCAGATCAGAGAAGGGAAGTCTAATTACAGTAGTCATTTGTGAAAAATTGAGGGTTTTATTATATAAAAGGATGACACAAACCCTAGTGTTTAATAGTCAAGAATCTTGTAGGTAAAAGCTTTCTCTCCGTCCTTTCCTTTTTTGTAGCTTGACTAGTAACACAAGTAACTGATAAATTACAAATAGTGTAAACAAAGAGTGTTTATCATTCTAGTGTAAACAAAAAGCGCTGGCACAAAGACCCTGTGGTACGAATGACAGGCAGATATTACTGAATATGTCAAAGTAAGAAATAAGAAACTTATCTGGGGCTTTTCACAATGACTATTCAAAGCTCCTCACACATCCTGGTTATGGACAGTGGCACATTACTCCACCAAAGGTAATCCAAAGGGTATATACAATCATCATTACAAACATACTGCTCCACCCTTTCCTAATGCCTGAAAATTGCAGCTTCAATTCCCATCCCACAAAGTATATTCTTTCTTATTTCTTACAACAATTTCTGCAGTTGTGCAATGAAAATAGATATGTGATAGATCTGGTCTGTTTTCTATTAAACCCAGTTTTTCCCGTATCTGTTTTCAAACACAGATGCACAAACAACTGTACTAGCACAGCTCAGAAGGTCACAATATGCATGCAGATATAAATTCTGTTTAAGCTGATGCTCCTACAGAAAGATATGCCCACATTAAATGACACAGCCATGAGAAATGGTTCACATTAAGGACCCTTTTTTAGTTTAGATATTCAAGGCCACTGGAAAGGTCATTGCCTAACCTGCGTTAGAGAAGCTTTGAGCCTCTTAACTTTCTTCACACCAGGGTATCAGGAAAGCATAAGCATTTTCCTTACTCCTCCTTTCCTGCTACAATAGTTTCCAAGCATGTGAACCATCAACAACCTGTAACAAAGAAAATCTCAAGAAACAAGCCAAAACAAACAGAACATCCTCCAGGACCCACTTAACGCCACCACAAAGTTATACCATCTTTATCAGCATACACATGGCTTACTACACATAAAAAGCTAGGGGAAAGTCAGAAACAGGAAAAAAAGAGAATTAAGTATCAGTTTTGTTATTGATGAAAATATAAAAAGGGGGAAGTGTTTTGTCTTCCCCCACCCTGTCAAGTGCAATCACTTCCATAGTAATGTGCAGGGGTCTGAAATTTGTAAACACAGCAGTTAACAATTCTGGATTAAGTTAGTAGAAAGAACCTTTTAATTTTATTATGTTACAATTTTTATTCCTTTATCTCAACCGTCTGGCTTTGGAGGACCCCGTGAAATCTACAAATAAAGATTTCATACTGCAGAATTCTTTACAAAACTTAACACTTGAAAAGGAGAAGTGACATATCTGTGTAATACCAGTGACATATCTGTGGTAATTACATGCCAGAAAAAGTTGTGACAACTATCACTGAATACAAAGAAAAGGCAGCAACAGTAACTGTTCCACTGGAAGAGGTGGACAAGCAGTAGCACTATAATACAGAGATAGTACCAAATGAAGAGACTAGTAAAAACTTGAGCTCTCTTTCAAAAAAGCAGAAAAATTAAGGCAGCAAGTGAGATGAAGGAAAAGCAGGAAGAAAAATATATTCAGGCTGATGAGCAAAGAGCATATTATTAATTATTAAAGTGGAGATCCTTGCATTAGTAGCCACCAAGGACAATTAACTACTGGTTTATTATTTATTTTAATTACCTGACCAGAAGGCAGTTGACATTAAAAAAAGTTATATGTAGTAACATTAAGTTTCAAGGGGATTAGCTCTTTTATAACCTCTGTTAACTAGTTTACAACAGCCATTATGCGCTTTTAAGTATGCTGGTTCTGTGGCTGCTGAGAAATGGTCTCTCTTCACCGGCTGACTATTGATTTCCTATCAATCCAAACACTGCAGCATTTCACCATTTTTCCTACTTCTTCCACTATGTTTTAACCTACAGTATGCAAAAACGGCTCCCACCCCACTCCACACCTAAATATAGTGATTACTATGTTGAGGGAAGTAGCACAAATCATTCAGTCCTTGCTCCAACAAGTCTCACGGAGTCAAATCCTTCAACTGCTTTATGTTTCTGAGGTCTCTTATACCACTGTGATCTGCATATAAGAACTCCCCCAAATCAGGTAATGAAACAGACAGTGTGAAGTAAAAAGAACTTTATCTGTTTCAGCTGAAAACTTGCAATCTCCCTTTACATCACTCTTGTCCATAAACATTTTCTATATATTTGTTTCAGTGAAAGAAGTGGTCATGCATATCAGAGCAGAATGCAGCACATAAATACTAAAACAAAACCAAAATAGTAGAATACAATCTTTGGAGTGTCTAATTCACCTCAGACAGTTGAGCTGGGATCAGTACAAATCCTTCTAGGGTGCAACAAGTGAAAAAACCCATCCCTCAACAACGAAGAGTAAGACTTATCTCAGCATTCACTGCTCTTAGCTGGTCTCAGCACCTCATCCGGCTTCAATGTCTTGATAGATTATCTATTGGGCCAAGAGTATGATCCATCCCCACTGTTGCTATTTAAATATGTAGACTAAAAGGTCTCCAACAGCTGCATTTAGACTCAGGAGAGTCATTTTATTTTAACAGCTTATTCTTCCTCAAATAACTTAAAGCCCTCTGTTGTTCTAGTCCTTCAGTGGTGTGGTTCTGCTTGGGGGGCAACCCCACCAAAATTCCCCTGTGACAGCATTGAAAAGGAAATAAATGAAAGGAGTAATCCCATTTTTTAGGCTACACTTAAGAAGAATCAGAAAGAGCAATCCCAGTGATCAATCCTGTGTAAAGAAGTCCTATTCTAGATGATACCATAAAAGAATTTCAAATTCTTTTGGAACAAACAAACCAAAAGTGCAGATACAAAAATGTATCCAGGAAGAATATACTGAAGAGCAGAAAGACGACAGAAAAACAAAAACCCAAAACATAACACTGCATTAAGAGAAAAAAACTTTAGACAGGTGCAGAGTTCTGAATTTTGACAGAAGGAATGAGCAAAATTGATGCCATTTTATGTACAAGTCTTATGATCTTTCACAAAGATTCAGAACCTATTTATAGGCCAAAATCATTTAACTAGCTCAGAAAACAGTATTTTCCTGCACTAGACCAGCCTCATCACTGGGACGAATAAGGAAAAATACATCTGAAACACACTCCTTTTATTGGAACAGAACATTGAAACACAGTGCTTCTTTTATCGGAACAGAACCGAGATCATTTGAAAATGTCATAAAAACAAAGTCTATCAATCACAGTCTTTTGCATGTCTGGTTAATGTCATAACCAAACCTTTTTTAGAGTTAGACAAGGTCTCTAGCCAAATAACTGTTTATTTATATAAAATAGGGCCATGGTAATAGGAGATAATGTTATGAAAGAGCAGATCAGCAGATTTTCTTATGTTTCACTTTTAGTCCAAGGATTTGTTGCTGCCAAAGGAGAACTCTACTTTCTCAATCCTCCCAGCCCTCATTTTCCTTTACAACATCTCTGGTACTTGCCTGGCTTCTCAGTGAGCCCATTCAGCTAATTTTATTTTTTTTTTTCTAAATGCCTTTTTCTTCTAGCTTAGGAAGACTAGCAGGCTCTTCAAGGAGCAAGACGTGACATCTCTCCAGAGCTCACATAACAGATTAGGTTCACAGAAGTAGGAAAGAAAAGAAATCCAGCCCTATCCTCAGTCATGGACTATCAGCCATCTCTTGAAACTTCACTTTAACTGTACTGCCCTGAAGAAAATGCAGTGAGCACAGATTCTGGTTGAAGTTTCTATTCTAAATTAGACAGAGTCAGGCTCTACATCCCAGGAAGGTGTTCTTCCTGCTACAGATCCCTTCCACAGTGTATCAGTCTGCCTTTACATTATTATTCCTCCCTTCCTGAACTTCAGAAATGCCCCCAATAAAATCTTTACCAAAAGACTGCACTTCTACAAAAAGATTTGATCTTACCATATCAACAAGTTTCATCTCTCCAACAATACATATTAAAAAGTCATGGCCAGTTAACTATGAGAATTCTGTTTCATACTGTGAAGAAATTTATAGGGAACATGACGGCAATTAGAAGGAGAATTTGCCATGCAGTACAACTGAAACAGTATTTCGATAGAAAGACAATGAATTTGACATTACTGTTAAATTCTGAAGTGCTACTAGTACCTGGCAATTGCTCTTTACAGGGAGGGTGAGTGGCTGATTACACAGGGTGGAATTTCACTGTCCAGTTCTAGACATAAGTGTTCCAACATCATTACACTCCTTTGCTCACTTGGAAAATATTTATGACACCTAAGAATGTTGGTTTAGTACAGCATCCTTTTCCTGTTTGTCTGTCACTGCTTGTCTCTAGTAGCAATAATTGTACCATACACTCCCATAATTCTGCATTCCTCCACGCAAACTCTCTCTTGTAATGATAGATAAGCAAAGAGGTTTCAATTATCACTTCTAACAAACATGGGAAGATCCCCTTATAAGCTGGCAGGGAGCTTAAATTCAGGACTGTGTAATTGGACAGATCTGCTTGAAAAAGAAGAACATGTGGATTTTAATGAAGCCAGAAAACCAGCCAGCATTTTGTTGAATGTTCCTAGACAGTGACTGACCATCTCACACAGGCATTAAAAATAAATTTCCTCCTAAGTCTTGTGAAAATGTTCAACATGCTAAAAAGCCAACTAGGATTTAAGCAGGCTGAGTTGGATTTTCTTTCTGGGTTTAAAAAGAAAAAATTGAACATTTCTTTCCTGCTGTTTAAAAAGATTTTCTTTATAAGCTTTCTCTAAGGTTTCCACAAGAAACAACCCCATTCCAGCCCTGAGACGATAATCAACACTAACATATAATGTATGCTTTGCTTCATAAATATATTAAAAGTGTTATGTACCCAGTAATGTGCTCAAAATACTGCTGCTAGAATCAGACTATTACTGTTCTTGAACTGCTGGACGCAGACCTTAAACTTAACAAATGGGAAATTAGGCATTTAGATTCACTATTTTGTGTGGGTGACCCCAGTATCTATCTATCCATCAGGAATGAATGATAGTCCAAAGAAAAAAAAAGAAGTCTCTCCAGATAATTCTAAGAAAAGTCTCTCCCAGATAATTCTGCCTACCTCAAAATCAGACCTTTAAAGGAAGCATGAATACAGTTCAAGTCAGAATCCAAAAACTATAAGAAAAGGCAGAAACATTAAAAGAAAAAAGTGTTCAAAGCAGTGGAAAATAATCCTTAGGGAAATTTTGTACTCCATTATCAAATACATGAAAAATTACAATTGAAACCCCAAGTGATCAGCTCTACCACCTAGTTATATATTCTATGTGACAGAATTATGTAATACAATGATCACCTCAAAAAATAATCTACTGATTTGATGAATCATGTGACTCTTCTTAGGAAAAACAGATCTAGAGCTATATTATATATCTTTTTTTGGAGGCTGAAAAAGTGAGGTGGAAACAAAGCATTAGTTTGCATATCACTCCATGCAATTTTATTGTTTTTATAATGTCATATATTTTGTTATTACTGTCATGACACACCAATTGTGCATTGAGTTTGATTCCTAAGATAAGAGTTTGATCCCTAATATGTGGTGTCATTAGCATCTATCTGCTACATTTCTTTACATACATATTTCACAACTTTTTACAGCTCTACAAATTACCTTTTGAGAGGTTTTGCATCCATTCACAGCACTTTCAGTAACAACATAGGCTGCTTCCACAGGTGGTTCTCTGCTTTCTCTGCATCAAGAAATATCAGTTGTACCTGTGATATCCTCAGCAGACATGTGCCTAGTCTGTTGTTAAAAGCCTTAAATTATAGAACAATCTCTTCCTTAAAAATACTAAAAGTTTCCCCTTTATGCAATTTGAGTCTATTTGTTCTTGTCACAGACCCAGACATTAGTATTCTACTTCAAATTACCCTAAATTTATTCAGTAAGATTTTTTCTTTTTAAACACCCCTAGATTTTTCTCCCAGATGTACTGGCAAAATTCTCATTTTCTCCAAATATACGGATCCCCAGCAATAAAAAAAACACATTTTATTCCGGTGTTCATTGCCTTCTGTATCAAGCTCTCCAACAGAAAACAGGTTTAGTAAGTCGTCTGAACCATATGATACTCATTCAAGACATCAAAAGGAACTCAAAATGTCTGAACAAATGACAATAACCTTTTTATTAAAACTGCCTTTGAGTCATGGTAAATGTAATGCCAAATTTTGAGAAGGGTTTCAGATGGTTACACAGAATGGATCAGGCAGAAAGACTGGCAGCCTTACTGGGAAAATGGGTAGGAAACAAAATATGTAATATTTCACCCATGGATATATGTACAAAGGTGATACCCTGATAGGAATAAAACCAACCTGTGAGGCAAAATCTTGCTTCACAAATACAGTGGAGCTGTTTGAGTGAGTCTGTAAGTATAAAGGGCAGATCAAGAGTATAGAAGGAGCCTGGATTTCTGAAAAAGTTACATGAATAATGAACAGTTGATCTTTCCAGGTAAATAACTTGTTCACCATGACAGTATCCTGCGGAAAAGTTACAGTATTTGCTCTGTTCCGACAAGAAGCCCTATGCCTGAATTTTTAAAGGCTTCCTTAGAGATCCATTCAATCTCCTGAAGCATTAAATTCATATCTCCTCCTCCTCATTTCAGAAATCAATGAATTTTATGTTCTTTAAATTAACTTAGTTCTACCAAATTCTTTGAAAACCTGATTTTTAAAAGAAAAAATTCCTTATGAAAACTGATTTTTAAAAATATTTAGACAAGGCAGCAGCCCTTTTTCCTTAAGAATGCTTGTTATTTAGAACTCACAAAACAAGAGAGGGGACTTACCATCAAACATATACTGATATAAATTAGTACACATTACAGATACCATTGGTACTAATTGCTGAGCAGCACAAATCCCCAGTTTCAGAGAAATACTTCACGAATTAAAGGGAATCTTGCCTTCTGAATTGCTGATACAAACTCACTGCATTTTCCTCTGAGCAGCAGCATTTCAGGTTGGGCATCTACAGTCTGCATGCAACTCTAGTTTTTACTAAGTTGCCAATATTTGAGCTTCCTTAAATCACAGACAGTCAACAGTGAAGAGTTACTAATTTCACCACCTGCCTCATCTTGCTGCAAGCACTTTAAACTACAGTTATTTTTATAGATTATGAAAATTAGTATCTCTTGGGACTTCATGATATCTTACTGGAAGTGCTATACAAACTCCAGAGTGATCAGAATCAGTGTTAACTATCAGAAAAAGACATGTTTGTGTGTACAAGCAGACAGGTAACCTGCAGTACATTTGTAAAGTGCAAATTAGCATCTTAAAGCAGGATAGATTTTAACATCATTACAATTTTTGTTTTTCATGTTTCTTTCAGCTGAAAACCCTGTAATAGCAATCCACCTAGTATTGTGCATTTATATTAATAAAATTCTATATAATGTGTAATGACACATTATAAATACATATTGAAATACACAAGCCTTACAAAAAGATATTTGGTTTTGTGGGAGTTTTTTTAACTTGCCATTAGGCAAATATACTTAACTTAGTAAATAATGATTGGTGCATGGTCTTTCTAAAAAGGAAGGTATTTCTAAACATTAATTTACTTTAGCAAGACTTTTTCTCACTAAAGAAGTCAGCTCAATTTGATCCTGTCCCAAGGGATCAGCAAACTTGGGCAGTAATAGATCTGACTACACAGGGAAGAATGTCAGCTCTGCTTATTTCCTGATATTCTGAGGAAATAAAAAAACCTCACAAAAAAAAGTTCATTTCCAAGCTTGATTGGTTTTTGGGGGTTTGGTTTGGTTTTTTTTCACCTTTCAGTTGTCACAGAAAAAGATTTTATATAAATTACTAACAAAACAGTACTGGTAATATTGAAAAGGTTATATGGAAATTGTACTAACATCAAAAGTCACATTTGGTGAACTTTTATGACAGCTTTTGATATATTGTTGGCTTATTCAAATTTCCTTGCAGAATACCAATCACGTCTACATTTGTAGGATAAAACGTGAATAAAATATTAAAGTTTGACATTAATAAATATTAATTTACACACCTGTCTTGAGTTCTATTCCATCTCTGGCAAGTTCTAAGTAAAATGCTATTACAGTCACTTCACAAACATCCACTGACCTCTAATGATCATGATGAAATTTACTTTTCATAATGTTCTGTGTCCATAACACTTTTATGTTGAATAAGGCTATATTTAGCATATGAACCATCTTTATGAGAGCTATATATAATCTTATATATTTTAATAAATAATTTTGCATATATTTTAATTATCTTAGTAAAAAAAAAACCCATAAAATATTCAAGTATGGCCTAGTAATAAAGTTTTAAAATGACAGGTGTAAATTCAGCTGGTGATAACGAAATTATCTCAATGCAACTACATTACATTTTGTTAATAACACGAAGTGTAAGTATAAAAATTGTTCCTATTTTATATAGGATTATACAATGAAAACTATTGGGCTGAAAATTATTCTTCACACAGTAGAAGTGCAGGCACTACATGAAAGTAAAAATCAAACAGGATGGAAAAAAGTTATGTATGAAAAATTGAATATTTACAGACAGGTTGCAAAAAATACAAAGAAAATATTAGGAAGACAGAGTAATGACTTTGCTGAATCTAGTGATTCCTGGAATAAATCAGTTAATCTATACACACTCCTTTCTACATATTGTTCCTATGCAATAATCAAACAGGACTTGAAAAGGAATATCTCAGATTATAAAAATGTAACTTTATGGAAATACTCAGAATCTGCTAACATTTGTTAAATGTGATCATGTTAAAGGAAACCATTTTTTTTTAATATATTTTTTCTCCCATAAAAGTCATTGCCTCTAACAGAGCAATAATAAAAAGATTTAGAGCCAGCTTTTATCATATCATTTAATGCTATCAAAAATGCAAAATTTTTACACCTTTTGATATTTGTGTTCCCAAATAAATTACAGAATTTTCAGGGTTTGTTCTGATTAGAAAAAGAATTCTTTATAGAATGTTGCGATGTCCCATTAAATGCTTTTTTCTTTCTGAAATTATTCCTAGAAACAGATAAAGTTTTGGACTATACTCAATTTTGTCAGTTAGCTGCATAACTAGTGCTATGAATCTCAAGGGAACTGTAATCCACAGAGCACTCCTGCAACAGAAACATTGAGCAACCTGTTTCAGAATGACATAAGGTAGCACATCTACACTTCTGTTTTCTACTGAAAATAATAAAGTTTAATAAAATAAATGGAGGAAGATAAATTGGAAGAATCTACTGGCTGTGTAATGAAGACTGGACAAATAATTACTAAATTACATGGAAAATTCCTGTAAAGTAACCGGCAGATTCCCAGTTTACCTAGAGGTGGTTCAAGGTTACAAATATCCAAACTTGGGGACTGGCAATGTTAAGTGTGGCAAGTCATCTCCTTGCTACAGTTTCTGCTAAGCAATGACTAAATCGTAGCCAATAATGTCAGCCTTCTCATCCTTTTTTGGTTGCCACATATATTCCATGTGATTTTTGACTTCTGACAAATTACGGTTAAGTTTGATCATCATAGAAAAGAAAGATTGGTGACAAGATGCAAACCTGAATTTTCCTAGTTCAAAATAGAAATTAAGATGTAAATGAAGATACATTTTTTTAAATGTAAAACTGAAGTGAAGCACTAAATCAACATGACCAATACAGAAATCAGCTCCTAATGGAATCTTTCTTAGGAACAAAGACAGCTCTAGAAAAAGATTGACCTTAAATATTAATATTATTAAAATAAGCTATCATTGGCTAGAGGCTAATTTTTTTTCTCAGCTTTGCATGAAGGTCAATCTCAGACTGACAAAAGTACACCCCAGGTAGCAGAGTAAACTTTCAAGGTACCTACTGGTTTTAAGAGGTCAGCTTGGGATAACATTAGTACGCTAACAAAATACATTTTACAATGAGAAGGGAGCAAAGATATCAAGGTGTCAGAAAAGAATATTTAAGACTGATAATGCTTTCTGGTTTTGATGAGTAACAGAAATTTCTATTGGAAAGTAGATAAATATTCATGAAAGGGTTTGAGCCATGAGATTAGTTTCTCTAATTATGTCAAATTTCCCATCCACGTTATGATGAGGCTGTCACCCTGAATGTGAGAATGGAGGGGAAGAAATATGGATAGAGGTTTAGTATCTCTCCAAGACAAGGGAATATTCATAAGAGTCTTTTGTACCACTTGGTGCTTCTAAAGCAGCAGTAACTCACTTTCTGCTTGCCTGTCAATAATGAAGATAAACCTTTTCCTTCCCTTCTCTATCAAAAAATGTTTTAAAAAAGAACAAGGGATATTTTTATTCATATTATATATCATCAGAAGGAATAAAATAAAGGTGTAGAATTAGATAGATTCAATAGAGTATTATAAACTCAGTAGAATTTTTGGATCTTCCTGTACTTGAATATTTTCAGTTTAGATACATCCAGTTTCTGAAAGAAAATCCAATATGGGCATCAAATCTAGGTTTCTTTCAAAGCTCTTATTCCTTACAGGGGATTGTCTGAAATTTCCTAGCAGAACAGGACAGTTGAGAATATTTTTAGTAGCAACTGCTGCCTTTACCCAGTCACTAAAGTTAATTCTCATTCACACCAATTCTTTCTGTGTAATGAAAGCTGCAAAGAGCAATAGTCAGTGGCATGGCCAGAGAGGATCGTGCTGTGTTGGCATCACTATTAGTGAGACAGATTTTTTCTGCATTCACTTTAGGGTGAAGAATAGCCTACCTTCAAGAAACAAAGTCAAAAAGCATTAACATTTAACAGCAGAATTAACACCTGACAGAAAGATAAAACTAGTAACTGTAGTCACTGTATAGGACTTCTTTCATGTTCCTTTCCCCTTCATGGATACAAAACCTTCCCAAATGCAAATGTCCACTGCAATTGTAAATCAAGCTAAATTCATAATGGTTGACTTACAAAGCAAGCGCTCACACACAATTTGCTAGCAAAGAGCACAAATTAGCAGGAAGGAAAGCTGTAAGTGAAAAGAATGCTCCATTTCGCCTCTTCTTCTAATATTTCTACACAGAACCTGTTATACCTCTCCCTACATCCCAATACATCTTTGTCTCATTTATATTCAGACATGCTGTCAACTGGAAATACATATAATTACATAAACTGATATTAAGTCTAGGTTTGCTCCTACACTTTAGACGTACTTGAATAATAGAGCAATGTCCAAATTTACCTTTCAGGCAGAGAAAGCTCAGAAGCTCCTGGTGGAAAAAGAAGACCTTTTTTCTTTAAATCACTAGGCTTATATAGAAAATGGTTTTATCCTAAAATTTCCAGCTTCTCTTACAACAGGTATATGTCAGTTCATTTCTCATTGAATGAGGCAACACGGTAAAAAAACCTGTTGTAACCCAGTATGAGTTAAAAGCACACCAGTTAGAAAGCCAAGCAAGAAACAGTTACTGTCATGGATAATAAGCATATAAGGATATGTTATGGTACTTTCAATGATGCAGCTAGCAAGCAAGATCATAGAACCACAGAACAGCAGCTTGGAATGGACCTCAAGAATCATGTCTGGTTCAACTTTTCTTGGCAAATGCATAGTCTAGACAAGATGGCCCAGCACCCTGTCCAGCTGAGTCTTAAAAGTATCCAACAGTGGGGAATCCTGAGGAGGTAACTGAGGGAGGCTGGGGAAGCTGACTGTTCTCATTGTAAACAATTTTCTTCTTATGACCAGTCCAAACCTCGCCAGGAATCTTCTGCCCATTACCCCTTGTCTTTTCCATGTGACTTCTTCTAAAAAGGGAACCTGCATCTTCTTTGTAGCCACCTTTTAAATACTGGAATATGGTGATAAGGTCTCCTCTGAGCCTTCTTTTCTCTAGGCTGAACAAACCCAATTCTCTCAGCCTTTCCTCATATAGCTATCCTTTGGCCAACTTTACTGCCTTCTCTGGACCCTCTTCACATCTGTTTTGTGGAGCAGGGACCAAAATACAACACAGTGTTCTAGGTGTGGCCTGACAAGCGCCAAGTGGAATGATGACTTCTTTTATCTCTGCTAACGATGACCTTGTTGATGTAACCCAGCACCCTGTTGGCTTTCTTTGCCACAGCTGCACACTGTTCACCCATACCTAGTTGCTTGTCCACCAGGACTCCCAGATCCCTTTCCACAGAGCTGCCACCAGCAGATGAACTAATATAATGTAAAATGGAATTCACTCTTGTCCCCCTCCTGAGAAAAATGGCACAGTATAGAGTGCAGACTAACCAAAATGCATCTACCAGACAAGTATTGACCATGAGCCAGGTTTATATGCTCCTTTTTTCCTTTAGGTTTTTAATCAGGCAGGAAAGCCTCACTCATCCAGTGCATGGACCAACCAAAAAAAACCCCAAGCAACCCACACAAAACAGAAGGTTTTGTAGGGCATTCCTGAAATTTGAAATATCACTGTGTAGCTCTGTAAAGACTGAAACCCTCAGATAATCAATTATAAAGATAACACTAATACAAATTAGTCACCTCCACATCTCTCAAAAATCCTAGCCCGGATTAATAGATGTAACAAGACAGTATCACAAAACACAGCATCTATAACACAAGCTACAGTTCAGCCAAGTAAAAGAAGACTGCAATAGCAGTCTTCAGTAGAAGTAGCAATCTGTTTTAATGGACCATAAAGCAATCTTTAAAGAAAGAAAATGGAAGAGCAGTTTAACTTTTTCTTGCAGAGCCTTATGACAATGGCAATGCTTACAGCCCACACACAGAAACAGATGGGCAAAAATTAATCTGCCAAGACAACCTCCCCCAAATTTGTGGTGGTCTTGCCTGAAAAAAGGTTTTATTATGCTATGATTAATAATGCCATTCAGAAGTCCAGGGTCAAACATCAGCATGGCAGTAAAGATATGGGTAAAATTACTTATTCAGTGTAAAGGAGTGGATCACTCATTTTTTTACACAAATATGAAACCTATACAACACTGCATGCTGTTTTTCAGCATCCATCTACTCTTTTCACAGAAGCGATGGACATATAAACTATATAAAAAATTGTCTTGAGTAAAACAGTCTATATGCTACAAATACCACTGAGTTTACCAATACTGCAATAGATTCTGTGTTAATTTCCACAAGAGGATGAGGGGAAACTGGTGTATCTTTTTGTTGGTTTTAATAAACATGGTTTTATGCTTAAAAGATCAGTTAATACCAGCAACTGGAAATTAGTTCTGAAATACAGCAATTTTCCCTCCTTGTCAACATTTACTTTTGTTGTTCTGTATCAAATTTTCAGAAGAAAGCACAAATTACTTCTGCCATTTGTTCTTGTTGAGTGACTGAGACTGAATCTTACATCCATGTATAATTATGTTTGTATAAAAGTTATCCTAGCAAATTCCACTTGAAATTTAAGATTACAAAAGCTTGATGCAAGCCATTTATCTGGGCTGTATGAGAACAATTTCCTCTTTTCAAATATTATATTGCCCTTTCTTATCTTCCTCTATAACTGTCTGGCACAGTTGAGGCTACACTCCTACACTTGTTAAAATACAAGGCAAAGTCCATACCACAAGGGCTTCAGGCCATTCTGTTGAGCCAGAAATATCTGTGATTAAGAGACAACCTTTTCAGCTCTATGGTGTTCAAGGTCTGAATTCCTTGGGGGGGGGGGGGGGGGGGGTCGGGGCGGGGATGAAATGCAGCAACACTTTCATTGCCTGTCTCAAAGGTTGCAGTAATTAATTTTTTCTCAGTAACGTTCTTCGTGGATGTTGTTATTGTTACGGTGACTGTTAGAGGATTGCTTTAATATGAAAATGAAGGCAGCACGACTAGAAACTTCAGAGGAAGATTTCTCTGCAAGGGTCAGAGATAGCAAGTGAAACACAGCATTTAGGTACATAATGTTGTTATAGCCCAGAGATTTTTTTCTTTCCCTTTTCCTCCTTTTTTCTTTGTCTTTCTTCTCATAATAATCATCTCTTGAGTAAAACTGCCATGGTTCAAATGAAATTCTACTGCAAATTTCAGCATAGCAAACAACTTGGAAGATTTTAGGATGTCAAAGTAACCTTGCGATACTTGACACTACTTTGTTTCCATTTCTAGAAAAACTAGGAAAGGGGAGGGAGGAAGATTTAACAGCAGATTTTGATCGTAAATCTCTCTTTACAGTGCGAATGGAGCAACAATACAAATATAAGAAATAGAGCAAGGGACAAAATCACTGTGATAACTCTAAATAATGTGTCTAATATCTTTGCTGAATTTATATTTTAGGATGAAAATATTCACATGCCTAAAGCGTATACTTCAGCCCTTTGCTGGGTCAGGGAATTTATTTGTAAATTAGACCTTATATGTAACAATATCTACTACAATAGTTTCTAAAATTACTTGGCCCACAGACTGAGAATAACATGTTTGAAAAGCAACATCATACTTAGATTTTTTTTGACAAGCAATAGTATACTCGACTTTTAATTGTGATTTGTGTGAATGCAAATAATGTCATATGGTCTTATAAGCAATATGCTGCTCATAGGTTGGGAGGCAAAATCAATAGCATATGACATTCAAATCCACTTCAAGTCATATCCTCTCCTTCTGTTTTTAAAAATTGCATATTTTACATACATTTTTCTTGTTTAACAGAATTATACTTCTTAGCTCAAACAGCAAAGGCTATACTTTCTGGTAACTCAAGGCTTTCCTGCCAATGACCCAGTTAGGCCAAAAGTTTAAATGCATTTTACTACTACTTTGATAATGATTATCACTGTATAGCAATAATTATCAGTACCTACATCTGTCAGTCAATTATGAGTATTATCCATACAGAATGTTACCGTAAATGTATATTATTCTCTCTTTTCCATACTTTTCCTGCTATATTCACGCAGTAATAGCTCCATTTCCTAATTCAGATTTTTAATTTCTACTTAGCAGCAAATGTTTACATTAAGATGAGGATTGGTTTCTTCTTAAACATCAAGAGATTACTGTCCTCCTCCACATTTCTACTTGAAAAAAGAAAAAAAAAAGAAAGAAAAAGCTTGGATAAAAGATCTTTCAGGCTTTCTGCATGCTGTTGGTATCATTCTATAATCATTCTTGCTCACATTTTTGTACAAAGTGAGATCCCTCTAGACAATCAAACGGTAATGTGTTATGTTGATCATGCTTAAAATGTTACTTGCCTTAGGATCTGTCAGCAAAATTAGCCCCTCTCGATGATTTCTTGAGTTTTGGAGATATAAGGGTTTGCATACATTTTCACTATGGGAAGCCAGGCACTTCTTTACCCTTAGAGGTTTTTATTCTAGAATGCCTGGACAGAGGTTCTGCCCAAGCTCAAAGGTTCCCCACAGGACAGAAATGGGACATATAAATACAAGTTTCAACACATTCCTTGGCTGGAAAACCCACAATTTTAATCTATTCTAAAATTTCACTGACCTATCTTTCCCCTCATATATTTACAATCCATTTTTAGAGCTCTAGCCTAATTTCAGGTATTTGGTCACTTGTGTCATGATATCACCTGGAACATGAAGAACTACACATTCCAGCAGTAGATTCTGTACCATTCATATACTTCTGCAATTAAAGGCAGTTAATTATTAAGCCCACAGTTTTCATAATACTCAGACAGTAACAGACAGAGCAGCCCAACAAACTAGGCAAATAAGTTGCTAGCAGAGATGACACCACAGCAATAGAAGAGCATGTTCACAGATGGTTGTGCCAAGCCATGAAGAGGTGTTAGTTTCTGACTCCTGCTAAAAACACAGGTGAACACCCCTGAACTGATGACTTAAAACCACAACCACGTGGTTGAAAGGCTCAGCAATATGGTCAGAGCCACCCAATCTTTTTTCTTTTTTTTTTTTTTTTTTTTTAATTAAGACTTTTTTTTTTTCAAAGAAAGGATTGGGGGAGGAGGGGGATGTTCATTTCTTCGAAACAGAAGGAAAACATTAGTACAACTACAGCTATAGAAAGACCTAGATTAAAAGCACTGCACTGTCTCAACCTCCCATCATGATCTTGGGCATTCAGTTCCCAAGGGCTTGTATAAACTGAGTACTGTATCACTTCTCTGCCTCACAGTGGGAGCACAATATTAGAACAGCCATACCTCAGCAGAAGCAGATGTTTAAGCAACATGTTTCACCACTGTATTTTGCCAGTTTTCATCAGTCTGCTCTGTCAATTTATTTCATCTTTCTTGGACCTCATATGGTAAGAAATAGAAGAATGGCTCTCTATTAACTCTCTACAAGTAACTCATAACATTACATTATTTCCCTCCTGGTAATCTTTCTTCCCCTGCCCCCTAAGCTGGAAACTCCGCAAATGTTTCATCTCTTCTAGATATTCCACACGTTCTACTGCTTGACTGTCCTTCTCTCTACACTTTAAAGTTCTTTATTACATACTGTCTATATTTTCAACTTTTTTAGCTGGTGGATTAAGCAGACATTCACAGATTTATATAATAACATGACAAGTTTCCTGTTTTCTGCTCCATTACTTTCAAATAATTTCTAACATTCTTTTGGCCTTGTTGACTGTATTAGCAAAATACTCCACTCATCAGAAAAAATGACTTTTATTAAATACATCCTTCAATTTTCCATCAAATGCCACAGCTGGCAGAATGTATTACTACCCTTGTGCTGAATTCTGAAGACCCCAATATGCTGAAAGATCTGAATGATTTCATTCAAAGAAGAAATCTATTTGTCTCTTCAAATTAGTCTCTCAGATATCCTCAGGATAATTATGGTATTAAAAGTCAGAAATTAAATTAAAAAAGTGAAGGACTGGTTTGAAATTTAGCAGCATGCAGTAATGCCACGTGCCAATTCATGTCAGGAAATTAAAAACACTGTGGTCAGCTGCAACAGACAAAGTGGCATGGATAAAGTGGGCTCATAACTGACTCCTCTAGGTGCAATCAGATATTGACTGATTTCATCTAGTAAAGCCTCAGGATTTGAAGAGATTACACCGAAATGGTGTCTTTAGGAGCACAGGCACTTCTGACATCAGAGAGCTGTTATGATTCCTGTTTTGTTTTACTGGCCTCAAAAAGACAAACATTCGCTGATACCATTTTATCACACCCTGGACTTTCCTGTTTATATATTTTCAATGCTTGATACCCCTGCCATAGCTGAGATCTGAAGATGTCACAAAGTGAGGTAAGAAGGCAACAGGTAACTTTGCCCTTATCACCAAAGTTTTGCATAGTTCTAGTTCATAGATGTTCATAGTTATTCTACATGTGCTGGTGAATGCATTAATATTGCAGAAAGTATTAATAAATACAGTCTAGGACAAATACTCAACACTATTTACTCTTTGCTGTATCACAAATTTGAAACAGAAAATCATATGCTTTATTCATAAAATATGATAAAATCAAAAAGCTTTATTCAGAAAGTATTACCCAGAAGACAGAGATAGCGGGCTGTGCAGACAGCATTTTCCAGAGTAATGAACCATGCTCTGACCCACTCTTTCTTCAAGCACCATGTGCTCACAACCATCATGAGGAATGAGAACCAGCTAATACCATGAACTTCACCTACAAATCAAGAAGAAACTGGCACGATTCTCGGAAACACAGGCTTAAGTGGTATTTTCCAGAGAGAACACACAAAGCAGAGAGCTGCTTCAACCTCCAGTCACTGCAATTTCTAAATGGCTATCTGGTATAGCCCACTGATAGCATAAGCAGTAATCCACTCTGGAGTAGACAAAGGGGAAGGTCTAAGCCACAAGCAGGTGACATCCTGCTAGAGACACTAGTCTGTAGCACCTCAAGGAACCTGTCACAGAGCAAATCAAACCCTCATATTTCTATTTTTACTTAGAAGTGTTTCCCTGGGGACTACCTAAGAATAAAAATTAATGGTCAATAAATATATCTACATATAGCATTCCTTTCCAGCTTAGGGGGGAAAACAAAAATCTAATGCTTAAAACTTCACTTCTGTATAGGGATATAGGGTTATTATTCTCCTAAAAGGCTAGAAGATGGTAAATTAATTTTCTCACTCAGAAACAGGTAATTTTCCTGTAAAAAATAGTCTGATTATTGTTTTCTTAAGTCAGAAAACTACTGAAAATGTAAGAAATAAGAAGTCCTTAGATGAAAAGTCAAATGGCAGCTGTTAAGCAAAGACAGCATAAATAATGCAAGAAAACATGCAGGAAAAAATTTAGTTGTTTCTTAGTTTGTACATAGCTCATTGCTTGGGCCTCATCTGTGGGATTATTTTTCCTACAATAGCTTACTTTCCGATGACTCCACTTGAAAAACTGCAGCAAAGAGATCTATGACAAGGTATCAGCTAGTATTCAGGATCAGATATCCTACCAGGACCAGTAAGCAACAGTTACCAATTTCTCAAAAAGGGCTAGTAATTTACAGTTATGGCCACAAAGCACTTCTGGAAGTAGACTGAAGTCAAAAGTAATTAGTCAGAAGTCTGTATGGCAACATGCCATGAATAATGTTACAAACTGATTATCAGGCTCAAGTCCTAGAAACCCTTTAGCAGCCATCAGCCCAAAGCACTATCTAAACTGAAGAAACATGGCTCCCAACAGGGAACAAAAAGCTCCTGTTTTCATCAAAATGGTTCAAAACTTCCATTTAAGTTTTGAAAAATCATACTTAATTCACATCACTGACAAAGAGAGTCTGTTAGAAGGTGATCTTTCCTTGAAAACAGAAATGTTTTATTTACCAGAAGCTCCCCAGAATGATCATACCTCTTCATTTCTGTATTACTCTTTTTGCGAGGGAAAAAAAAAAAAAAAGGAGGGAAAGTGGCAGAAGTTGCAAATGACCACATGTACAGAGTAGATGTTTATTGTGGAGGTATGATGCTCTATCATACAAGCTTGAAAGGAAAAAAATCAAATAGCTGAAAACCATTTTTGTAGAAGCCTATAGAATGAAAAACATTCCCACATTTATCTTTGTGCTAGCTGTTCAAAATGGAGCTTGAAAAAATGCAACAGCAGTCTCCAAATAGCAATGGCTGTTGAACTAAAACAAAAGCTCACACATTTTAATTAACATATTCAAGAAACTTAGTTATCTTGAATATATTAAGATCATATTGACTACCACCAGTTGAAAACTCAGTCAAAACTATCCACTAAAGAACTCCCTTTATAGCAAGAGAAGGTAACAGTGCAAATGTGATTAGTGGAAAAAAACCTCTGTGAAACTGATGAACACAGATGGTGATGAGTATTTAACAGAAACTTCTGCAGTACTTTGAATGTCTATATGTAACTATACATGCAACACATACCAGCTCTTTTCTGTTACATTTTAATTCTCCAGTTTAGGCAAAGAGATAAACAATTTTTAGAAGAAAAATAGAATGAAAAATTCAATTAATATGGATATATAAAAGGTATCTTTTTATGATCAGAAAAAGAATCTATTACAAATATCAGTTGCTCAGAATGACCTACTACTACCTGCCAGTCATCTCATCCAGAGCTTTTTCACTGAGATGACAGAAGAAACCACACACTTGAATTGTAAATGTCATGAAATTTAAATAATTAAACAAGCTATACAATCTTGAAATATCACTGTCATCTTGCATTAATACAGAAACATAATGCCCAGATGAATGATAAAACAACTCATGCACTTGGTGTTACACATTGCCTCTTAACACCAGCATTAACCTTCTGCTAAGTGACAGCAGCTGTCTAGCCCATATAGGATAGAAATGTTGAAAACAAGAGGGTATATCCACATGTATTTCATTCTCATGCTTAAATGAATTCTGAAAACAAGATTATTATGGTAGCCCTTGAAGCAGTCCTCCTTTTTCAAGAATTTAGGAAATACAGTGTATGACATTGTGCCACACACAAATCAATTCTACACAAACAAGAAAAGATAACTAATATAAAATTAATATATTTGACCCTAAATTAAATTTGGAATATTAAATTATATCATGTTTGAGCATAGCTCTGTCACAGAATATTCTTGAATGATAAAAGCAGCTTATGCTCACCATGCTACAGTTCTAGACTGTGATTTCCAACATCAAGTACATTACCAGTTTTAAAGCTCAATTTGACATGTACGAGATCTTATTTGTAAATCACAAGAGCAGAGATTTAAAAGCTACAATCAGCTGTGTAATTTGGGTTTTTTAAAAAAGTATATCACTGGAAATATTATTCACATTGCAATGATTTTCTTCTTAGCTGAAGGATCCTTCTCAGTTGCCTGGTGCTGCTCTACCACAATTTCAAGACCTGATCATCAATTTCTTTGAATCAAATTGAGACAGAATATTATGAAAGATCAATTTCCTTTGCAAGATACTATTGTTGTATTACTTGCTTCTCTACAGCTACACTATTTTTTAAATAAAAACATATAGCAATAAATGTTGGTATATATGCCCAGGTATAACAGAAGCAAATCCCCAAGGAGATTGAGGGCAAGCTTTCAGATGGGATTTTGGAGTAAAAGAGTTAGGGGCCTGCTCAAAATCATGTCTGAATAAAGAAAAATATGATTGATACATTCTTTGAATAGTTCTTAACATTCAGGATTGAAAGCAAGCCTTTCTAAATACTACTAATCGTATTCTATTTTAGAGCACAGAGTACCAGTTTCTTCCTTAAGTCACTGGACAATCTACCATCATACATAGATCATTTTTGTCCTTATGAACACTTCACATATGTCAAAGCTAATTTTAGCTTTCTAACTTTACATTTCAGTATTATAATTACAGTAAACCTTAGTATGCTGTCTTCAGAAATTAGAGTGCTTATTCAAAAGAAGAAAGAGCTATACAAAGGTCAGAATTATAAAAATCTCACCGACTAAAAATAAACAGCACCCATTACAAAGGAGATTCTAACCCTTCATCTGACTAAGAGTCTCCTAATACTTTTTCTATATTTATTTATTTATCTGAAGAACTTTTGATAAACAATGACCAATTAGTCTATTCACTGACATACTAATAAATCAAAAGATGATTAAATAAATCATTTGCTAAAATAGCTAGTGGTTGCACAGTACTGAGCTGCTGGCTGGGCTTAAAAGATGTATGTTTAAAGTAAGTTATCCTGGAGATGAGTGTCATCTGGTAAGCTTTTCAGGTGGATAAGCAGAACTGGAACATCATCAGTCAATATAAAAAGTACTAAAGCCTATTCAATTAAGATGCATACGTTCAAATATCTCATTCCCCCTTTTCCTTTTTGGAACAGCAGCTGTCATCTGGAGGTTTCTAAGTGAGACTGAGTTGAGTTTTGCACTAACAACAATGTTTCCTCTTCTTTTTGGAGCATAAAAAAATAGTGAATGGTCTCCCATAAAAAATAATGTGTAAAATAATGAATGCATTTAATTTTAAAACACAGAAGTGGGCTACTCACACTCACTACCTTTTTCAAATCTTAATCTTAGAATACTACATTTTTCACGAAAGCCTGTGTATAATGAGAACTCACTAACTCTCTTACATATGGTATGTTTGGAGCAATTGATATTTTCTCATGACCACTTGCTATAGTGGATTTATCAGCAGCAGCATAATTGAAGAAAACTTGTTTAGAAATGGCTACCAGCCCACCAGCTTCTACTGTTTTCTACTAAAAGGAATCTGAAAACTTACTGCCTTAATCCATTTTTCTCTGTTTTCTGTCCTTCCTCTTTGTAACTCCTTTGTTGTCTCCAAAGACAGCTTGAATTCACTCCTATGAGCGGAAGGGAAGAGAAACCCCGTATTTAACTATAGTTAGTGTCATACAAGACAGCTTAGAAACATTAAGAAAATGATAGTGACAGGGAAAATAAGATTGCTTTGGTGCCATAGTAATGCCTACTTTAGTAAGTTCAGGTTTATTTTAAAGTCACGCTTACCTTTAGATTTTCTGAACTTTGTGCTTTTTGTGGCCAGTTGTAAAAGACTTGTGGTGCATGTTATTCTGAACTTTACTTTTATGAAACAAACTGTAGTAAAATGCAAAAGTATCCTTAAGTAGAAAGGAGACTGTTACAGACATTTAAAAAAATCTGTTTCCCCTTTATATTTTTCCTCAAAATGTGATTTTGCAGCAAGGAAAGTTCCTTTACAGACCAGTATAAAGCCCTTCTTTACTTTGAGGGTAAGTATCTGACAATATAAAGACAGCTTTTAGATGGTTTTGCAGAGCCAAATGAAAACACTTATTTAACTGAAATATACCAAATTTACTCTCATTTCTTAACTTCAAGAACCAAATGAAAAAGCAGGCAAAGCTTTTCACGACTTGAAGAATCCAAACACCGAGTTTTCCTAACAAAAAGACTTATTTAATCTAGTAAACAATATTCAGCATCATTGCAATAATCAGCATGTTCACATACCATAATACCTAGCATCAGCAAAATTAATGACAAGAAGGTCATGCTTTCATTACCCCAGAGAATAGAACAGCTGCTGAAATATCTTACCAAGGCATGCAGGGGCATCTCCATTGTTAGGACTAAACCATGTCTGTGTTTCTTTCTGAAAAATAGGTTCCAGTTTATCCCCCAGATAAACCAGTTGAAAGGTCTTACACCGCATCATGAATTAGCTTAGATAACATGTTGTAGCTACACTAATATTTATCAAGTTATTACAATGTGGGTGGAAATGCTCTGCTGATTGGTTTTACAACAGTTTTAGATCAACACTGTGTGTGTACAAGTCAGTGAGAAAAAGTACAGGTCTACAGCTAGTCAGGAGTTTTTTTCTGCTCAACTGATACTTAAGGTAAAAGATGCAGTAAGAATGGAGTGCAGATCTCCATTAGATTTTGATAGATTTTAAATCATACTTTTTAAGTTATTCCAAGCATGTTGTGATCCCAACATGTTTGAGAATACTTAGAAACACGGATGAGAATTGGAACTGACAAACCATGCAACGAGTCTAAGTGGACTGTCACTTTTATTTATACTGTCAAAAAGGACCTCCTCTTATGTTCCTGACATCATGATTAGGAAGCCTGCATATCACCACATCTTTAACAAGTTGCATTGTATCACAGAAAGAGCTAAAATTATTGTTCCATACACTTTAGGATGGATAAAGCAATCTAACAGAGGTAACATGCTGCTCCTCCAAGAGAGGTACTAGTAAAAGAAATTAACAAAAAGGGATTATAACACCGTGAAGTATTGCTAATGACTTATAGAAATATGTTACTTTAGCAGTGAAATACTACTACTACAAAAGAAAATGTACATCTCAAAGTAATAATGCCTTTACAGTTCATACTCATCCAATACCCCAAACAAAATTAGCAAGCATTAACCTTCCTTCCCATCATCATCTAGTTCACAGGCAAAAGGCTTTAGCCAGTATCTAGCCAGTATCCAAATGTTTTGTTGTAAGTCTCAAAGTAAGTCTTTGACAAAGTAAAGAATAGACCTTACAACTGTTGAATCCTTTCACTGCACAAGAAGCCTAACTTCCTTCATTCCTCCCACTAGGATACTGGGGCACTTTTAATATGTTCCCAGTTCTTCATGATATATGAGTAACACATTGTGTAACATCTTCAGATGCATTAAACAAAGGAAATAAGGACAGGAAATGCACTTAATGCAGTAGAACTTGATCTGAGGCTTAGTGTGTTTTATGCGTACATTTGGAACAAACTTCAGACCTTTATAAAGAAAAAAGGTTGGAAGAAGGTCCCAGCCATGCAGAAGATGGAGATTTTGACATTTAGGGCACACAGAATTATGAGATAACATATTTGGCATTGCCATGCTGTCACTGCTCTAATTCACCTGCCTTCCAAATCTCCATATCCTGCTTCTGCTGCTCTTGCATGCTGTCCTCTCCCAAATTCCTAATTTTTTGAAAGCCCGGTTTCTCTGTCCTGTTGAGAAGACCTCCTCTCTCTGCCTACTCTTGCTATCACATGCCTACCTGCTTCTCCAGCTTACTTCTGGCAACTACTAATGCTTTCATGTGCTCCTATCACCTCCAGCACACCAAGATGTTTCTGTCAGAGCATATCTAGGTATAGCACAGATTCATGCCTGTGCCACACTGTCAAAAGAAGAGGTCCTGAGGCAATCTGCCTCTAACAGGAACTCTTTGAAGCCCCTTCTGACTAGTGGTACAGACAGCAGTAGTGAGAAATGAGTCTCTTTCTGGCTGGCTGCCCTGAGGAGCTGAGCTGAGGCTAGTTTGTCACACCTGTGCACCCAGCTGCAAGACCTGAAGTTCCCAGAGGGGAGGGAGGGGAGCTATTTCTGTAACATGTCATGGCAATCACTACTGATGCATGCAGCACTGTCCAAGGAAAGAGGAAATTTACTATGGTATGGTTATTGTTACCCTCTCTACACAGGGTTACATTTCTCATGCTGTGAAGTGAAGATGAATGCAGACAGCTTGGGGATGCAGGGGAGTTCCCCCCCTTGGCTTGGTGGGCTCTGACCCAGGACTTCTCCCTTCCCCGTCAGACATAGGTGGCTGATGCAGTTCCTATTTATGTATGCAGCCAGTGGAAGGGCTGAGTCTGGACATGCACAAATATACACCCCCAAGTTCAGTAGTATGCCTGTAGCATGCCTACATAGACACAGACAAGAACACACTCATACAGAAAACAGTCAGGAATACGGCTCACTAAGAAGGCAAGCTGTGGTGACAACACACAGTGCTCAACCAGGCAAGGGTACTGACCAGCAGCCTGCTGGCACTTAATCCGCCCTTTTTATCCCCCCTCCTCTCTATCTTAGCATGTTCATTCCTTCACCATTCATCTTGATCTGCCCTTATCTCCCCACAGATGAACATCCTACTCCTACGTATTTTTTTTCCCATTGGTCCCAGTTTTGCTACACACATGCCAACATCTGGTGTTTCTGATCTCATTATCTGGGTCATCGAAGCTTTCTACTGACAGGGTTACCTAAGTTCTGTTGGTATTGCAAGATTTCAGTCCCGCACAGGTTCCCAGTACTGCCCTCCAATTATCTGTGAAGTTCACTGTCTCTCACCTAACATCCCATTTATCCCCTGTGAAACCCAAGTAAGCTCACAACATTGTCTGTACCCAAGTTGGTATTTCTGACCTCCCTACCAAGGTCATCTTAATCTTATCTGGGATTATTGATATGGCTACCTAGGTACTGTTGGCTTTGCAAGATTCCCTTTCCTAAAAGGTCCCCCTTGCAATTATCTATTAAGTTTGAATATTTGTCCTGTGATTCCCCCTTAGTCATCTGTGAATTCTGACCATTCCCTACTCTAGCACACATCTTTCCTCCACTCATTTCTGCTGTCACCTTTTCTCCATGCCTTTAGTTTTCCCTTCCTCTATGCCTGCCTATCCTACCAATTGCTTATTACAATTATCATCATTCTGATCTCTCTTCAACCTTGATGATACTCAGAGGAGAAAACAGATGATTCATGAGATCTAAGCAGAGCTGACTTTCCCTTGGATACGGATGGAGCTATCAGAATTTTTACATGTATATATCCTCCAAAGGATAAAAAAGTCTTTTCGTTTGTATTGTCGCTTTTCCCCCCTTAGAGTCCAAGAAAAACAGCACCTTAATATAGCTTTCCTCCCTTTTACTCCACCAGGTTTTTGCCTCTGTTAACAGGAAAACAGTCATCCATAAGAACTCTCTCCAGCAGATGTCAGCTCCTACTTCTTGTAATGAGAATTCTGCAACAAAAACAAGCAGAGAAAAGGGGATGATGAAGCAGGGCTCTTCAGTATCAGGAAGAAGAAAAGTTTCCCTTCCCATTTACTAGTGGTAAAACAGCTGAGCTCCCACTAGCTTAACTCATGCACTCGGGATTCATTTCTTTGCTACCATTAATCACTTCATCTCTCACTGAAAAAGCTGAAAGGCACACAGGAATTCTGCTTTTTGGGACCATGACAACATTCCCCCAGTGGAATAAATTACACAGAAATGAGGGAATAAAGCATAATTTTTTATCAAAATTGTCAAAGATTCCATAACATTGATATAAATAACTGTGCTTTGATGTTTTGTGATATTTGCATGTGGCAGTCATATAGGGTTGAGCCAATTCCAGAATGAATTGTCAAATTAAAACCCTATTGCCTATATCACCTACTGCTGTAATCTCCTCAGATAACACACCAGTTCAGTCAGTCCAATTTCTCAGCTTTCCAATTTCCCAAAGCACCAAAACATAATTGTGATCCATTCACACTGCAGAAACACCTGCCAGTGGAAAGGTTCCACAGCAATTGCTCTTACGGTAAGCAGAGACATACAACAGAGCTCTAGCAGGCGCATCGGAGTTCTGCCATAAAATGAGCATTTTTGTAAGAGCCCTTCAGCACTCTGCTGCTGTACTTGACCCCTGTTCTGAGCAGGAAGCATCTCTGTTTCCTCTCTTTGAAATGGTATATTGTGGTCAGGTGCTGCCTAGTATCAAGAAAGGACTATCCTGGTCACCAATAATTCCTGGCATCCATGCAGTTAAGTATCTAAATAAGCAAGGTCCACATAGCAACGTCAACTTTTTAGCGACAGATACAGTTCTGTAACTAGAGAAATGATAACACCAACAGAAAAGGTAGAGATTAAATCAGAGGAGCAAGGACACAACTTTGAATTCCTATTTTCCTGGGGAAAATAGGCAAATAAATCACAACCTGCTGCCATTTTTGTATTTAGGCTAATAGGAATTGAAGAGAATTCAATTTTGTTGGCCAGTACTTTGCAGAGGAATGTAATTTTGATAGCATTTGATTTTGGAAAATTAAGACCCCTAAAAGCTGCTTTCTAGAGGATGTGGAACATCTGAATTCTTAAAATCAAGGATTCTACTTTTAAGTTAAGCATTGAAAATAATAATTTCAAAATCACAGCCATTCATTCTTAAAGGCACAGTGATCATTAGTGATCAAATTACTATGCCAATTCAAATTCTAAAGAACACTGATTTATTCAAATAATTTCTTGTAAGTCAAAACTGACACTTCAGCACTTAGCATTTACATATACCACTAAGGAATTGTGCTCTAATTATTCCAAATGTAAACACAAAACTAATGTTTAAGGGCCAACAGAGAGTGAGACTTGCTATTGTAAACACTGAAAAAGACCAGTACATTACAGCAGCCTGAGCAGGAAAAAAATCCCAGATAAAATGCGGAGAAAAGAATACAGACACAAAGCAGAGTGATCAAGGATTTATCCTTATTTCTTTGGAAGAAAGAATAAGTTAAAAAGCCAGGAACAAGCTAAACAAAGAGAAATGAAGAGAACATTGAGACTAAAAGCAATGCAAGAGAAAGTAAGAAGGACAAACATGGAATATAACTGATAGGAAAATTAAACTGGGAAAGTAGGAGAGAAAGAAAGGATTGAATAACATGACTGCTGCATGTGAGGGCGATATGGCAGATGTTAGGGTGATCTGGCTGCGATACCTGTCACCCCATTGATCGCCAGGGTTGATTCGGATGATCTGGCTGGCTAGGCAGGTATCCCCTTCCTCCCTCACCGCTCCACGTACGTCCCTCCCGAAGCTGCGCGCTCAGTCGAAGAGGATGACCTTCCCTGATACAGGCAGTACCGTTCATTGGTCACGGGTATAAGGTAGCTGCACTCCCCTGCTAGAACCTCCAAACAAGCTCAAGGTCCAGTTGTAGGAGAACGTAGGGTAGTGAAGCTTCCAAGACTGCAGACACATCCAAGTGAGGCGCTGCACGTGGCAGTCTGCTATTTTTTTTTTTTTTTTTTAGCGTTCGACACTGTCCCACACGACATCCTTGTCTCTAAATTGGAGAGACATCAATTTGATGGATGGACCACTCGGTGGATAAAGAACTGGCTGGATGGCCACACACAAAGAGTTGTGTCCAATGGCTCAATGTCCAGCTGGAGATCAGTAACGAGTGGTGTCCCTCAGGGATCGGTGTTGGGACTGGTCTTGTTCAACATCTTTGTCACTGACATGGACAGTGGCATTGAGTGAGCCCTCAGCAAGTTTGCCGATGACACCAAGCTGTGTGGTTCATTTGAATGCCATCCAGAGGAATCTCGACACGCTTGTGAGGTGGGCTGATGCCAACCTCATCAAGTTTAACCATGCCAAGTGCAAGGTCCTACACCTGAGTTGGAGCAATCCCAGGCACAGCTACAGGTTGGGTAAAGAAGAGATTCAGGGCAGCCCTGCAGAGAAGGACTTGAGCGTGCTGGTCGATGAGAAACTGAACATGAGCCGGCAGTGTGCGCTTGCAGCCCAGAAAGCCAACCGTATCCTGGGTTGCATCAAAAGGACCATGACCAGCAGGTCAAAGTAGGTGATCCTGCCCCTCGACTCTGCTTTGCTCTCGTGAGACCTCACCTGGAGTACTGTGTACAGTTCTGGTGTCCTCAACATCAAAAGGATATGGAACTGTTGGAACAAGTCCAGAGGAGGGCCACGAGGATGATCAGGGGACTGGAGCACCTCCCGTATGAAGATAGGCTGAGAGAGTTGGGGCTGTTCAGCCTGGAGAAGAGAAGGCTGCATGGAGACCTCATAGCAGCCTTCCAGTATCTGAAGGGGGCCTATAGGGATGCTGAGGAGGGACTCTTCATTGGGGACTGTAGTGACAGGACAAGGGATAATGGGTTCAAACTTAAAGCAGGGTAAATTTAGATTGGATATAAAGAAGACATTCTTTTCTGTTAGGGTGGTGAGGCATTGGAATGGGTTGCCCAGGGAGGTTGTGAATGCTCCATCCCTGGCAGTGTTCAAGGCCAGGTTGGATGAAGCCTTGGATGAGATGGTTTAGTGTGAGGTGTCCCTGCCCATGGCAAAGGGGTTGGAACTAGATGATCATAAGGTCCTTTTCAACCATAACTATTTTATGATTCTATGATTCTATGACTGGATAACATGGAAGGACCGAGGACATCTTGACAGAGGCCAGCAGTGACACTGAAAGTCCAAAGGCTTCTGCTTTCCTGCTTTGCCTGCTTTCACATAATCCAAACCACTCACCTGATGCAGGAATATTGATAAGTGAGCAATTATCCAACCTCATAGACACACCTTTACCTGAGTTCATAGGTCTCTGATTTTTCTTGTCGGTACTTAAGAGTGTATACTCTAAAACTAAATCTATCTCAATCCAGCTCCTCCACAGCGCTCAGTTTAGCTTTATAGGGGTGTCAAGCTTTAATATTCTTTCATTATCTTAAAGGCTGGCAGGTTCTTGTAATTATTAGCTTAATAATAAAGTATTTGAAAAAAGAAAAACAAATACATAAGTAAACAATGGCATTTAAGGTTATGTAAAGCATGTCTAGGTCACCAATTACTTTTAGTGTACGTCTGCTTAAGAGTCTTTTCTGTTCCTTCTCAAATTTCCCTAATGATTCATCCCAAACAAGTTTTTGGATGTTGGCTAACATGCTCTACCCTTTATTTTCCTTGGTCTGCACATTTTCATTACAACTGAATTTACTACATGTTGTGTTTTATACTTGATTAATTACTTCTGCTCTCATTGTGACCTCTAAAACTGGTTTAGCACAGCTCCAAGGCTGCATTCCTTTAATGGCCAGTATCTGATCATAAGCTTGCTGATTTTTAGTTGTGGGCCATCTGGTATCATAGAATCATAGAACAGTTAGGGTTGGAAAGGAGCTTAAGATCATCTAGTTCCAACCCCCCTGCCATGAGGGACACCTCGCACAAAGCCATTCCACCCAAGGTTCTGTCCAACCCGGCCTTGAACACTGCCAGTGATGGAGCATTCACAGCTTCCCTAGGAAACTCATTCCAGTGCGTCACCACCCTTACAGTAAAGAACTTCTTCCTTATATCCAATCTAAGCTTCCCCTGCTTAAGTTTTAACCCGTATCCTCATGTACCTATACTTTCAAGGCTTCTGCCTATGCCTGTGCTGCTCTGCTCTGGTCTAATGTCACAGACAGCTTACTCTCCAGAGAATAACCAGTTATAACTACTTTGCAATATATTAAAAAATATTTATAATGTTAAGTGTTGTCACACAACTGTACAAAGTTAACCAAAAGCTAAAACGAGGTAGGCAATAATCCCCTTCTAGATAATAATCCAGCAGCAATTAGAGAATTGCTGTTACAGCTGAATAAGCAGGGGGTAGAAAATGAATCTCCGCGCTGGCCAAGACAAACCCAGACAGAGTCTGACAGATGTTGAAGTCTGCACTGTTAAGCACAACACTGTGACGAGTTACAAGCAACAGGAGCTCCACATTCTCTCTTCTACAAGACTATGCCATAGATCATAAAAATGCATCCATCATAGTAAAAAGACTTACACAGCTCTAGTTTCCTGGGTAGCTGTGCAGATCTATAAGAAGATATTGTTACCTGCTATGTTCAATATCCTATCTCTTTACAGTTTAATATTAGGAGTTTAACTAAGATTTCAGTTGTTATTTCTGCTCCATGTACAAGGCTTACTCTAAAAAGCATGTGCATATGTTTGGTTGGATCATTTTTCCACTAATATTCATCTTTCCTTTCTTCTTATAAATGTATTTGGATACAAATTACATTTCCAGAAACTTAGCCAAATAATATCAGAAGCAGCCTCTCATCATTCAAGGACAAAAATGTTTTATACTTTCACAAACAGAAGATTAAACACCAAATCTGTATTTGACACAGAAATCCTGAGTAAACATGTAAGTATTCAAGCAAGTGCTCTTTAACTTTAGGCAAACAAAGTGTTTGTCACCTTTGTGTATTTCAGATAGGAGACTAACACAGAATAAGATGATCTGAAAACTGGAACTGAATAAGACTGTTTTGATTTTTCTGCCTGGGTAAATTATGCTTGGGCTATATCTGCAAGACTATCCTTGTAGTTACAATGGCTAAAAATACTCATGAATGTGCTCTGGGAATTTAAGAGTTATGGAAAACACAAAGAGAAACACTTTCTAGGAACTGTAAGTCTGTTTCAGGATCAACATGCATGGGAAAAAACGTAGGCAAGGATCCCATGAATTTGTTTTTCTCTAGGACTTGGGTTGTAACCTTGACCACTGAGTAGCATGTGTCATACCACTGCATTTCCTGCTGAAATCCCTGAAGTTTCTCATGATCTCTCCAGTGCCCTGAAAGCTGTTTTGTCATTTCCTTGTTTAACGTTTTCACTCAGAGTTTTCTCTGCAATTTTTTAATAAAGCAGTAAAATCATTGCAGGTTTGGGTTGGGTTTTAAAAAATGTCTTACATGGAATATTTGATAGTGTTTTCCGTTTCAAAAATACTTACAGGAAAGCTTCTGTAGTGACCTTCTAGATCCTGGAGTGAAGAGCCTGTATTGCAAGTAAGAGAAGCTTGGAAAGTATCATGTAATTGGTTTCATTAACATAACTAGGAAAGCTGAGCTGAAGCCTATACACTTTTGTACTTCGTGAATTAATGAAAAGCAATTTCATTTTGAGAGATGAAGGTGCTCCCGATTTGGGCTTTCTAAACAAAGACTTAGAGTCTAGTTTAGGAAGGAAACATTATTCATTCTGCATAGGATGCTTGGTGGAAGTCCCCACAAATCAAGCTATCAACTATTATAACTTTAAGCTATTTTTACAATTTGACAAAGAAATCAGTGTCTATTGGTTGAGAGTTGTACAATTAGTTCGTTAATTAGTATTCTACCCGTTATTGGTTGAAGGTCCCTCTCACTTCTTATGCTGATCAGGCTTTCTCTTCTCTCGAGTCAATGGTAGTGTTGCCCCTGTCCCTTTTACCTAATTACTACCCACTTTCTTCCGGGTAGTCTCCCAAGGGTTGGCATGTGGGCCTGATGTTCCCAGTTATTAGTCCTGACTCATCACCCAGAGAAGAAGGATGTGTGCTCTTAGTTCAGAAAAGTCTTTGTATGTTAGCGCAGTTATCTAATACAGCTACTGGCTGGATTAGCATTGTTTCGTGAGATATTGAAGCATCAAAGGTAGAGATAGAAATTGTAAGCCATCATAAGAGTTTCCTGATTTTGTTGGAATGGGTGAGGGAAGACCAGTCTTGAACAAAATGTCAAAGTTGAGCATGGGAAGAAGGGGTGAGAACAACTCACAAAAAAACCCCACACCTTCGTTTTTCTTTCCCCAACACCCCATTTCTTTCAGTTCAAAGGCCTTCTATCTAAGCCTACAAAAAGCTAGTTTCTCAAAGTTAGATAAATGCCCTGATTGATTTCTGTTGGAAGCTTAGACAAAGCCAAAGCACTCCCAGGGAACTTCAAGGATGAAGTGTTTTCCAACAGAAAGGCATTCTTTCGAAAAATTGTGAACACTTTAAATATCAATACCAGTGTTGGCACAACCATTTTAGATTAACATTTCAGTCAACACTTTTGAATTTTGTTCTACTAATTCATTCTCCTGCTATTCCCATCGCTTCAAGGAATTGATCTGAAAAATTAATTTCTGCTTGTATTGAAAAGTGTTTCAGTATTCCATTTAAAAACCTGAAGGAGAAGGCAAATAGAGAAACTTCCCTGCTAAACTTAATGCATATTTAAAATCTTGTGGGTTGATGTTCTTTTATTCCTTATTGCTGGAAAATGGAAAATGCAGCTCCTTAGAAGGTCCAGCAGAGAAGCACCTGACATACAGACTTCAATAGTAAAGGTTTTGTACACAACCCCTACAAATAAATAGAAGAATCTCTCCAACTCCAGTAAGCTTAATGCCTATGCCTGATTTCATTAAGATGACAGTTTTGCCTTTTTTTCTCTCAGTATTTTTATGTACTGCTTCTTTCTTTAGGTTTCCTTAGGTTTTAGAAAACATTGTCTGTTCACTCTTGTCTGAATAGTGAGTTTTATTATGCCTTAAAGGACTATAAAGCTATTTAAAACCCATACATTTCTCTCTTCCTAATCTCAAGGTGAAATTTATTTTCAAATGAGGTATGTCCTTCATTTCTCCTTGTTTGCATATGCTAATTTCTATGCAGATCAAAAGTTTGACACATTTTAGTGCTTCAAGTTCATAATCGCAAGACAAAACATAAAAATATGTGACTTAAAAGTGGTGTGCTCAGTTTTCATTCCATATGAAAAGGGTACGGAAAAACCCACAGCTCCAAGATACTTGGCAAGAGGCAAGCACAGGGAAGGCAAAATTTTGTTTCATGACTGCTGAGTAGAAACCTTATAAAAAAAAACCCAAACAACTCTTTTTTCTCTCTGGAGACTACCTGAGGACTTCAGCTTAACAAAATAAACTGTTCAAATACACTATTTCCCACTATTCTCAGTCAGTCATGCTGCTGTGATAAGCAAGAAAATATTGCCTTCTATAGAACTTAATGGCATTTAAATACAACTGCATGCAATAAAGGTGTCATGAAGAACACCATTTTATGCTGAATATAAAGTGACCTCAGTTTACAGAGATGAAGGAACAAATACCATCTTTTCCTGACAGAGCTGTTCCTAACCCTGCAAAGTTTAACAGTGCTACCTGACCTTGCCTGATCCCACTGCAGAACCCACTAAGCAAGGCTGAAGAGATAAATTTAGACAGTGCTGGACCTTACATTCTCTTTCCTGACTTTTACCAGCTGTCATTGTGAAGCCTTAAAAAAAATATTGTCTAAACATAAGATGGATTTTTTAGATATTAATTTCAGCTTAGATATGAATCAATAGAGCATGCGGAGCTGGCTGCATCCCATCACTTGTGTTGCATCAGACCACCCCATTTGGGCAGGCAGTATGCAACTGTACCTTGTTGCTTGATTATGACAATCGCTATGAGACTGGCAACCTAGTCTGCAAATCTGTATTGCTTTTCCAGGCTCCTGATGCTATTTCCAGAAGCCCTGTCTGTCTGTAATGTTAATTAAGCTTGTTGGGAAAAGTAAACGACCCTTAAAGACCACCATATTTTTGTATGCATGCCGGAAACTTTTTGGGAAATGATGTAATATGCTCGGTGACCATATAAGGATGACCTGTATAGCAATTCGGGGACACACGTTAGGAGGAGCTATCCCTCGTGTCTCCCGGCGCCGCAATAAAGAATACCTACTTGTCAACTTGAAACTCTGTTGGTGAGTTTGTTCCTGCAGTTTTCTCCAAATCAGTGTTTTGATTATGAGCTGGTTTTTCAAATGTACTCAGACTGCAAGGCAAGCAATGCTTTGTCAGCCTTTAATTCCACAGAGGAATGCACGAGACAAACAGCTGTCCATTTAGGGCCTGTATGCCCATTCCTTAGCCATCCCCTGAGAATAGTGCCAGAGGAAAAGCACTACGGCCCTGGACTGACAGCCCTAGGGATTAGGAGATGGAAGCTACACCAAACAGATACAGGAAGGCACAGCCCCCCTCTCCACTCCCTTTACTCAATCTTGAGACCAGCCTGAGATTTCAGTTGAGCCGTTTCCAACCATCAGGGTAGCAAAATATTTATAAAGTTGATTTTGGGCACTCATGTTATGATACCATACAGAGTCTGACACTTCTTGAGAAAACTGAGTCACATCAAATCACTAGTCTCTGGCAGAAATTGTATATAAAACATATGCTGCTACCATAAAGTGCTGGTTTTATTTTAAGAAGAGATGAATCTGAGGCAGTCCGCACTGCACAAAGAACGACCAATATTGCCAAATACATATGTTGAAGATTTGGTTCTGAAACCTGCCTGCCTTTTACTTCTGAAGGAAAAACTGCTTTCGATCTCCTAAATTAAGTACTGTAGCACCAACTGCTGCTATCTCAACCGATGACTGCTAGATCCTATTACTTTAAAGGCATGAACTACTTCCCAGCACAAAAGCACATTCACCTCATGAATCAGCTGCAACCCATCTTTGGCCTTAGCTGCCAATGACACTCTTTTATCTCTGTTCAAATGCAAACCTTCCCTGATCTGAGTAATAAGACAGGAATCACCCTGGGGAGGGGAGACCAGGCTAGAAAACATCCTCTAGTTTACAAAACAACAACAAAAACATCACCCCCAGAAAAGTCAGCAGATAAGTTTTTTATTTTGCTATTAGCTATTATTAAAGAACTCCTGTATAATTCTTTGAAATAGCCCTTCCACATGTTACAGATCTCCATCACATATTTCTGTGTTTGTCTTCCCTCCTCTGACTTGTTCAGTGGCTGTCTGCAGCACAGAGATGCACTGAATAACTAGAAGCAAGGCTTCAGTCTCTCACAGAAGAACTGTTGGAGCCGAGAGCTTAAGCAGCTGCATTTATCAGATATTTCTGAAGAATTTCGACTTGTACTCCTTTTCTATAGTCTCCATGCTAACTGGAGGGAAAGGAGGAAATTTTTAAAAAGAAAAAAACCCCACAACATTGCAGTCTTCTATTCTATTCTTACTCATGGAAATCTTTCATACATGATGCTACTGCATTAATAAAATTCAGTAGATTGTGTGGGCGTATCTTTTACTTATTTGGAGGTAAAGATAATGAAGCAATTACAAGGTAACAGATACACCTGGAAAGAGCCCTGATACTCAAAATTAATGGCTAATAATATTCAACCTGAGTAAGAGGTTAGATATTATTCATAATTTCTGGTTGCCTCTGAAGTGTAGCACACATCAGGACATATCATTTTAAGAAGTCTTTGCTTTGGACAGAGGTAATTAGTAGTGTTGCGAGTATTATTTGTCCTCTAATCTGTGATACAATTTGATTATTACAGCTTGGATGTTTATGGGTATCATGGTAACTACAGCATTCCAGAGCACTAAAACACTGACAGCTCCTCTTGAAAAATTAGAAATACATAACAAAATACTTTTGTAAAGCTCAGGGGAGGAATTTTTAAATATTGCACACAAAGACATCAACCTGTTAATGCAAATATATTAATGACATCTGTAAACGCAGTTTGGAAAAACAGCACACCTGCTTTTCACTTCTAAAAAGTGTTAACGGAAGGAGGGTAGATTTAGATTAGACATTAGGAAGAAATTATTGGGAGTGTGGTGAGGCACTGGAACAGACTGCCCCAAGAAGCTGTCGATGCTCAATCCCTGGAAATGTTCAAAGCCAAGCTCGTCAGTGGTTTGAGCAACCTGGTCTAGTGTGAGGTGTCCCTGCCCACAGTAGTGGGGTTGGACCTAGATGATCTTTAAGGTCCTGTCCAACCCAAACGATTCTATGATTCTACTTTAAGAATTAAGCAAATCATATTAAGGTACCTGCTCTAACTCAAATGTTAATGCCCAGAATCAAAACCAGTGTCCCAAAATAAACTACTCTTTAGCTGATGATGTACTCTGGAAAGCCAGATAATGGCCCCTTCTTTTGCAGTGGGTATGTACCTTTGATACAGGGCTAACCAATGTACAGGGGGGTTAGAGGAATCTGCTTGCTTAAACAAAAGTATTGTCTGTACCTATCATGCCTACTAAGCAGAACAAAGGCACTAACCATTGATAAGGAAAAGCAGACACCTGGTTCTATTGACAAGGAAAAGCAGAGGCCTGATTCTACTGATAAGCAGCTATTGATAAGGAAAAGCAGACGCCTGAAGAGGGAGATGCAGATGGTTTATGGCTGGAACACCGACCAAACCCTAAGGCCATACATGAAGACTAAACGGTGAAAAGTTCAAGAAGAGAAAGACTCATTTACTTCATCTTGAAGACTCCTATCCACAGGAGAAAGACTCATTTACTTCATCTTGAGACCCCAGCCCATGACCAGAGGGGGCACTGTGCAGGCGCAAAGGACCTTCTAACTCATTATAATAAGAAGCGGGGATAGGACATGAATACGTATAGGTGCATTGTGCAACCTTATGAATATATATAACTTTAGAGAATAAATGTAGAGGGAAACAACACTGAAGTACGCATGACTTTGAGGAATTACCCCCCTGCGTCTCAGTGCTGAATAAAAAGCATACCTACTTTACAGTTTTAACAAGTTGTGGAGTCAATCCGTGCATCACCTTATGCCACCTGCCCACACAAGAATTCACTTCTTCATTTTGATCCACTGCGCTTCCCTATGAAGAGAACAGATTGTCTTAATCAAATGAGAAAACTCTGGAACTCATTCAACAGCTTTCAGGGGCAAGACATTTTCAAGCAATTGTTATTTTTAATATGTAAGAACCCGCTCTACTAGATTTCCTTCTAGCATTGTCCAAATAAACCTGATTATGCAAATGTTTTGTATGTTCTGCCTTTTCCTTTTTTCAAGCTACTCTGATAGCAAATGATGTTCTTGTGACAGTTACAGCAGATTGTATTTTCTGGTACAGTAAAGCAAGTATCTTCAAATTTTCTCTGTAAAAAATGATTTTTAGAGTAGCTTGTTTTAAGACTAGAAGAGACTATGATGATTATGCAGCTTCCCACAGAACTAATCAGAGAATTTAATCCTGGAATTCCTAAATCTAACTCATCTCTAAAACTCATTATTCCATGTGCATCTTGAAAAATCTCAATCCCTAATCATCAACCACCTAGAGTTTTGACTTTGAGTAACAGTTTACATATCTATTCTACCGATCACTGAAAGCAAGAATCATACACATATATTTATCAAACAGGGCATCTTGGTGTACTTCCCTACCAAGCACTGAGTCAGTCCTTTGTGCCTCAGAAAGCCCCATGAAAACCTCGAGTTTATCCTTAATTGTTCCTTTTGTGTTAGAAATAGGGATGCTTCTCAGGAGGTTCATGACCTTTTTGCCAAGTTTTGGATGGAAGGTCCCACAAACACAGGTGAAGATTCCATTTGGTGGCTTTGTTGCAGGCCAGCAAAATCTGTTGTGCACGTGAAAAAGGCCTGTGACATGGCCATTGTTTTAAATTTGTCAGCTAGAAATGCAGACATATGTCTGAAAGACCTGTTTCTATAAAAGAAAGCCTTCCTGACCTCCCCCTGTATTAAAAAGAGTACTCAAGATGTATTCTGTGGAAGGCAAATTCATTTCTTGAATTATCAGGAAAAGCAGAAGGATACCAAAGCACAAAAACACCCCCCTGTTTTGTATAAAGATATTTTATCAGAAGGGATTAAATTGCCTCCAATGCCTTGTTAGAGGTGATACCTATAGGGAAAGATACCATTATAGAAAAGAGCAACAGTAAGGTAAGCAAGTAAGTTGCCAGTGGTTAAAATGAAGGCCCAACAAGTACAAACACGCTGTGTTCCGTCACAAGACAGCCTTGATAGAGGTATCTTTACTGTTAACCTTTACAAGAACTGTAAAAGGATAGGGTGAATAACAGATGCTTCCTGGAACTGACAGGCTGTACAGGTAAAGGAGCTCTATTAAATTTCACTTCACATTTCACAAGGGAGAAATTTGAGATCTCTAAACATAATTAATTTAAAACATTCAGTACCCAGTTTCAGTAAAGATAAGTGCTGAAAACCTGGTTCATTTTGTGAGGTACATGCATCTTGGAGATCTCTTCACTGTTAGAGAAAACACCTTTACTGATGAGTAGCCGCAACACTGATAAAAAGATTGATTCAGTGAGACCAGACCAGTGAAACCTCAGTAACTCAGAATGATTTGGGAGCAGAAAATAAGATGTCAGAATGTTCATAAGATGCATAAAACTAACTGGATAACAGATTTTTGCCTTGTGTCTCACCCTAGCCATCAAAGCCACCTTTGGTCTTCCATCAACCAATATCTTCAACTGCAGGGGAAGAAAGCACACACCTTAAATTAAACTAGGAAGATAAAGGCAGAGACTACTAACAGACTTAAATCTGATTATCCTGTTATCCTGTCAGAGACAAACAGAAGTCTCTCAGAATAACCTGAAACCCAAAAAATAAAATAAAATCCTGAAGATAGTAGAATCTCCTCCTTATAAAAAGCACAGACTGACTCAACTCATTCACCAGTTGTTAGAGGAGCAAGGAGGCAAACTTACAAGCAGATGGGTCTAATTCGTTGTGCATGAGTCTCAAAGCTCAGCCACTTCCGTGAGGGAAAAATTTTGGGCCTATTTGTTTGTATTTCACCTGCAAATCCCCTAATCCTGAAAAACCCTGCACACTGTTGATAGCTGCAATGAGTTTTCTCTGAATACAACTCCCATACCAGGACAGATATAGCCACAGAAACAGATCTGGGAAAGGAATGGTGGTGAAAAGGTGCCAGCTCTGGATGTGCCTCAACACTGTGACAAGAAGCATCTCACCCTCTGAACAGTAGTTAGTAAGGCACAAGGCACTTCAGACAGATCACTATTTCAATGAGTATCAAAATTGTACACCAACATGTCAAGGCTTACAACTGGTTGGGAGGATGATGCAAACAGCAGTGTGATAAAAAGAGAATGCTGAGACTGAACAGGCATGAAAAGGTACTAGGGTGTATCTAACTCTAAGGATTTCAAAGGGTCTGCTTCTTCTTTGCTATCCCTTTTCAGCCAAACTGGCCAGAAACAGGGCTACCCTATCCCCACTACATGAGCCACTGGAACAGCCTGAGCTTAGTCAACAGCTGTAGACTACGGCAGAGCAGCTTCCTGGCTGTTTCAGCAGCACGTTCAACGCTACACTGGGCACACAGGTCCACAACACATGTAAACATATGAAGGCTTCCACAGGTCTCTGAAGTTTGCAGGCTTTTTTTAATGCAAAAAAAAAATTGTATCAAGTTAATATACATGGATTAGGGAGAGGGACTGGAAACCAAATCTTTTACCTCTTTGCTTCATTTAACCATTCAACATCCAGTCTTTCACCTCAGTTCTCTAGATTCAGGCTGATTCACAACTAGCTTCTTTCTCCCACCATATGTCATTTTTGTCACCAAGTATGTTACTTCTTAAAAAGCATTCAGCATTAACCTGGACTTCAAGTTAAAAAGTTGAATTTACTTCACTTCTGTGCCCAATCTATCAGTCATGTGGAAAATGTTATTTTTCCTGTGAATATAAATACAAGAAGGTTTGTGAAGTATGCATACATCTCCCACAAGTACAGCCAGAAGCACATCAACTGATGGTAATACCTGGTTCAGTTCCAGCATTCTGTGAGAAATCATAATTTTTTAGTCTATTAGCAAGTTGCTTATGAAAACTGTTAGGATTATGAAAATAAATGAGGGCTAATTATATTGGAAGTTGCCTTTCTAAATCATATTGTCTACTCTAAAGATACATGAAATTTACATGAAACAGGAACATTTTTCATGTATCTCTGAAAATACAGGGAATATTTGTTAAAAAAAAAAACAACAGGGTTTTCATAGTATGGTTTGGATTCCCACATATAAAAGGGGACCACAGGAATCAGAGAGAAGCATTCTTAAAATGTTTGGGTATCAATTAAAATCTCCTGTGGTTGTCTCAATAATGGAGGGAAAAAGCCATAGCTAATATGTGAAGGCAGTAATATGTTTTTCCATATACACACAGAAATTCTAATATGGGTAAAGGACTGTATATAAAGTACAAGAATGTAACTTTCTCAATCTGGATGTGAAAAAAATCGAAGCAACTCTTGTGTTTTTCTGCTTGAGATAGGTGTGAATTAAGCAGCACTACTAATTGGCATGTGAAACAATCAGCGAATAAACTTGATTGTTAATATTTACATAGGAAAATCATCCTGGCCATTATTAGAAGATTATTCAGAACAACATTTAAATACCACCATCTTCTGCTAATTATAAACTGACTCAACTGAGGCGACAACTAGAACACAGTAACAGGCGTGAAGGCCCAAACTCACCGCCCCTCTGTGCCCCAACGCCTCAGACTCCACAGCCAGGTCCATTTCCAACATGGCAGCAGGGCAGAGAGGGGAAGGTAAGGTGGTGTGTGTTACAGCTGCCGAGGGAGGAGCCGCAGGGGCAGCACTTTGTGAGGGGGACCAGCCGGCAGGGCCCAGGCGGGAGCTCCTGAGGCACCGCCCCGCAGGCCCCAGCCAGGACAGTGGGACCTTGGCGGCAGTTTTGCCTTGAAGCAGTTGTTAGTGTTCCCCGGAAAGCACCAGTAAGTCTATTGTCATGGAAGCCCTCGACTCAGTGAGGAACATTAGCACGTGACCCACTTTAGGCTCTTCTGTTTAAAGAGAGATTCACGATTAACTGGGTCCTAAGGACATATTGTATGTCTCTACCAGATACAAGGATGATCAGTAACCTTTAAAAACCACAAGATCATAAAGAGACAACTCGGGGAGTTGTGGGCTCATGGAAAAAAACAGGTCTTTGGACAGCCCCAGGTCCAACCTCCTCTTATAAGCAGGGCCGTAAACTAGGTGCTCCAGAGCCCAGTTAAGCCAAGTCTTGAGTACTTTCAGTGAGAAAATAAGTTTCCACCATTTTGTGGGTAACCAATTCCTGTGCTGAATTGCTCGAATGAAGATTTATTTCTTTCCTTTTGTCCAGACAGAGTTTTCCCTGAAGCAACTTGTCCCTGTTGCCTCTTGTTGTGTTACTGTGAATCCGTGTGAAGAAAGAACCGCCGTCTCCTCTACAGTTACATTTTAGGTACAGGAAAACACAATACATCTTACCAAAGCCTTCAAAACCACCATGTTAATTTCTGGTGATGAAATAACACTGATGTCAGATGGGGAACCCAGTAAACATGGGAGAAACATACTACAGGAAAAATAAGAAAACAAACAATCCCATCCCCCCCCCACCAAACAAACAAACAAAACAAAACCAAACACCCACCCCCCCCCCAAAACCCTAAACAAAACCAAACCCCCAAAATTGCATCTTCTTAAGGAAAAAGTAACACTGACAAAACGTATCTGTACCTCTGAAAAGTGAAACCCAAGTAGCCTGTTTATATTGGTTACATTTACATACAACCTCCACTTTAAAAATGTTTTGTGTAACACAGAGACCCCAAAAGAACTAGTTGGAGGGCCTGCATGAGCCACAAAGTGACCCCCACCTCTGCAGGATCAAACTCAAGATGAAGGCTACACAAGTTTTAGGCTAAGACTACACAAGCCTTTCACCTACCCTGAAGGCTTAGAAGATCCTTCTGCGTCAACTGAATTCACAGTAACAGAAACCCAAGTTTCACAGGATTCTCTTTTTCCATGAAATATAGGTTGGTCATTCTTGACCTTTTTTCAACAGGTGCACCTACGCACCTACACAGGGGTGCTTCAGTTTGAACGAGGAACTTGTTCCCACAGAAAAGCTAAACATTCCTCCCTTAATTTGCTTGTACTCTCTGTTGTTGCACGCTATATAGAATTTTCACATCAAATTTAGATAAATTTAATAATGGAAATAGTTGATCTAGAATCATTAATTTTCTTTCTTTCTGCTCTTTTGCCATCATAATAGTTAAGGACACCTGTGGAAAATGACAGAAAAATTGTATTACCTCTGCAAGACACAATGATATTAGGGTTTGCACTTTGATAAATCAGGTTTACCAATCTGTTGAAGGATGCAGATATTACTACAAATAATTGGAGTTACAAGGTGTGTAACATAAGGGTAGACGTTAATAGCACAGAATTTCTTTGTAAAGTGCATAAGGCATGCCACTTAGAAGCATAGCCAACAGTAAACAGATTTTTTGCATTCCAGGCATATACATTACATGTTTGGACACGCTACTTTCACAGGAAGGCAAGGACGTTATCAAACACTGGTGTCTTTGTGTAAAAGCAATGAGTTTCTAGAGAATTTAAAGATTAAAAGTAATCCATCTCAAAATCAATACTGTGTAAAATAATTTTTATCACTCATGTTATTGCTGATGCAAAATGAAACTGGCCCCATGCAAGCAGCTTTTTTCTCAGACACAGGTGTGGACTAAGCTTTTTCCTTACTTTAAAATACTTGATAAATTTTTAAAATTTGTGATCAATTTCCAATAGCAGAAAACCTGCTGCCTTTAGCAGTTATCAGCCACATACTCAGCGAATGTAAAGGCTATGTCAGTTTACCTCATGACCTAATTTAGGGATTTGCAGGGTCAGCTAGCTTACCCAGGGAGAAAGATGCAGCAGTTTGCTGAGTCAGACAACCACTTCCTTGTTTCAGCTGCACATTCTAATAAAACAAATGGCATGAGGCAAAACTCGTATCATTTTTAGCATGTAAATCTTATCCCGAACATTTCTATATAGACTTTTCCCTGACGTTTCAGATAATAAACTACATATCGTTTCCTTTAATCTCCAGAGCCTAACCCCACGGCAAAATAAACAAAAATTTGATCCAAAATAAACAGCTGCCTGTAGGTTGTCTTGAAACACAACTCCTTTGATGGTTCTGAACCTCATCACCTTATCATCACTGAATTACATAGCAGAACCCCCGTTTCTCTTGCTTATTGCTAAAAGCTTCAAGGTTACTGCTGGTTTTTAAGGAGTCTTTTAGTCTGCAGACAATGCCATATGCTGCACTGCTAAGTGTGGTAGGGAACATAAAGAGGTACATTAAAGAAACCCAGACATTTATCTCTGTTTTTCAGATATAAACATCTCATGTTTTACTACTATAAATTCAATTGCTTTTACAGAAATAAAAAGTACACAGGTACTGCAATACAGCAGAAAGATGGGAGACTGAGAAAACAACTGGAAGTAAATGCTGTGAAAGAACCAACGGACAGAAGAAAACCGCTACAGGCTGAGATACTGTGGGAATGAAGACTTAAGCATTTGTGGTGCTCTGCTCCCAACATCCCGTTATTAAGCAATGACCAAAATCTACTTATTTTTCCAGTTTCTATGATGTGTCCTTTCCCAGACACACTACCACCTGGGCATAATTTACTTTTGCAAGAAACACTGTACACATGAGGAGCTAAAAATTAGAAAATATTTACACCCACCCCCTCCCTTGAATGTGACTGGTAACACGTTAAATCCCAGAAATAACAGTATAAATCACGATTCCAGAATGTAAGAAGAGAAGCACATTAAAAAATATGTTGCATAAAGAATTATTGGGCTGGCGATGGCAAATTTATTACCTGTTTGACTTTCAAACCAAGATAAGAATGCTTTGAAGATACCTGCATGACATTTCAGCACTATCTCCTATTAAACAGATAAATCCTTGACATATTCAATGCATTTAGCAGATTTTTGGAAGATGCTGTTCTGCTCAAGTTCTCAAAAGGCTATTTCTTGCTTTTCAGCTAGAGAACACAGACTTCTTCAGTCTGCATCAGTGTAAAAATAAGCCTCCCAAGAGGCAAATTATTAAATGCAGAGGCCTCCTTACCCATAATTTCTTATGTTGCTTAGTTACTATATTGATTATTTTATGGCCAAATGTCAAATTTGTGCTGAAAAAAATTTTCCACATATGGAGAGCACTGCAGTTTAATTTTGAGACATTACAAAAGTAATGATGTAAAAAATTACAACATGCACCATGAGGGATGCACATTTTTCTCAGTGGGAAAATGTGAATGTACATGCATATAAACACAAAATTAACTATAATTTTGTACTTACTTAATTTTGTACTTACAAGATCAATCAGCTCCCTTGATATTTAGGGAAAAGGCTAGATGAGCAGACCAACAGGTACTGAATAAAGCCAGAAAAATCAATAATATTAAATGTGAAAACTAATCAAATTCAGAAGGGATTTTATATCACTGAGTGAGTTTGTGGATCGTTCCATTTGGTAATGCTAAACCAAGATTAAAGGGAAAGTAATTTAGGGCATTAATCCACAGAAACAAATTTGTTCTACACAAACTTATGAATTGTTGTAAACATATTTCAGTTTAGTAATCTTACTTTAGGAAGCTTTTCTGTGTTTGATTTATTTTTAAATCTTTAATCCTATTGTTCCCTTTTTAGCAACTTTTAAGCAACCAGACTAATTGCTTCCATCATGCATAAAACAGAGGCTCTTTCATACAAGTTTTATTACAGAAGATGATCTCTCTCCAGTGAAACTTGACATCTTAAGTTTCACACAAGATGCACCAACTGAATTTAAACAAAGATAGGTCAATGATGTCTGAAAATTCCTACCCATATAATGCAGCTATACATGACATTCTGAAGGAATTAATCTTCAACTCTAATACCTGTTATTCGCAGGATCGTCAGCAGTGATATTTGTAATAAGTAAAAGCTATAAGTACTGCTAAATAATTTTACTCATTTAGGCTACATCTTTCTAAAAACTACAGACATACTTTCAATAGCATGTCATTAGCATCAAGAAAATCATGACAGCTATTCTCAGGAATACCAGAATGAACACCTGGTAGAAACCAAAACCAACAACCGAGGATTTGAATACACAAAAGATCATCTCCTTCCTCACTGCCAGTGATCATGAGTGGGAATACTAGAACTGAAGAAGGGGCAGAGGCAGCTGATGAGGTCCCAGTCAGTTACACTATCTTCTGTGAAGGTATGAACTTTTTAAGGGCATGCTGTGAAATTTATCAATAACTCATAACCCTAGAAAAGAATCGAATCTTGGTATTTCAGCTTCTAGAATTAGTCGCTGTAGTTGCCACACAGTTCTTACTAAACTGAAAATAGCTCTAATAAGAGCGTTGAATAGCATCTGAAAAACAAGTATCAATTTTTGGTTTTCTTCTCATAATTTTATTAGACTTGTCTCTCTTAAAACCACTAACAAAGAAAACTAGGGTGCTCCTCAAATAACTTGCCAGCTGCTGAACATCCACTGTCAGTTGATTAAGTATTTACATTTAATTCAGTCTCAGGTTAAGACTGACTCAACTCAGTGGAGCTCAGGATGACCACTCATCATTCTGCTCCTAATACTTACAGTATTAGTAAGTAATAGGGAGTAACAGGGAGAAATCTACAATTAAAGACCTTTGAAGAATAAGTAGAGACATTATAATAATTAGCATGCCTTCAGTACTTTTATGTTCAAAACCTCAAAGCTTAAATGCTACAGGTCAGAATTAAACTAGAATGAAGCATGATGAAGTATTCAGTAGGTCATACCTGCACTTTTTATTTATTTATTTATTTATTAATGTTTGTAACCAACTCTGGCACAAGAGCTTGTGCTTCTGCCCTGTCTGTGCACTGATGAAGATGGGGCAGAGGAGTAATTCATGGATGTGCACTCAGCTGAGGTCCTCAGAAACCTTGCACCTTTGGGAGCAGTCCCAATCTGGGAGAAACAAACAGAAAGAAGTAAGGGAAGAAGTTGAACGACTACTTGGGTATCCTGGACAGGGTTTCAAGAGGGCAGGAACAACTGAAAAATTAGAAGCACGCTCTCTAAGACATTTTTTTACATCCTACTTCACCATTAAGAATCCATTCAGAATTATGGAACTACAGGGTTGGCCTTGACTGATAGGAACAAAATAAACATTTCTTCTTTCACAGCTAAGTTGACTACTGCATTTAGAAAGACACCTCACCTTTGGAAGTCCACAAGACATTTTTGTCAAGAATTTTCAGAAGTTGGACTTGAGCTGATCTTGAACTATTAACTCTGTAAAATCATCATAGTCTAGTCTTAAATATTAGGTCAAGTAGCAAAACATAAAAAAGATTAAGATTTAGGTATACAGTCATTAAGCACAAGTTTGACAGTTACTTGAGTTTAAAGGTTTAATCTCATGAGGAGTTTGTCTTCTTTCACTCAAGAGCGGCTGTCCCCATCAGATTCCTGTAAGATTTCATTTTAACTTGAACCTTCAAAACCCCTGCTAAAATTTGGGCCCAGTGACAGAGGCCAGAATTTATACTCTACCAACTCGTTTAACCAGACTTTTCAGTAACTGCAGCTAAAGATTTACCTCTGACAGTTTTCAGTGATGCAGACACCTTGTGTGAAGCAAGTACAAGCTCTTCTGAATTTGAAATAAAGCAAACCACAGCAAAAGAATTTAAAGATGCAAATAAAAAACATGAACCAAGGTATTTTTCTTACAGATTTTATGTACCACCTCGTATCTTTCAATTTTACATGTGAAATAGTCTCTGCAATAAAGTTTCAAACATTCAAGACTGTTCTTTGCATTTGCATTCTGATTAAAAATTTTTAAAAATTTTGATTAAAATCAACACAGTAAGTCAGTCTAGATGCACGGCCTGTCGCTGTGTACTACCTACAAATGAATCTTGCTTGATTAAATCTCATTATTCTCAAACTTGCCCTCTATGATAGCATCACCACTGAGAAGAATGACCTACAGACACGCCAATGACAGCTGAACAATGGGTTCCATGTTACCCACTGGATCACAGTTCCATAACAAAACCATCTTTATCTTTGTCAAGTTCATGAACTCCACTTAAACAACTTTAAGTATGAAGTGATTTGTTTTCAATCGCAGAACTGCTGTGTTGTCTTAGGGCAAAACCAAACCAAAGAAGGTAAACTAACACAACTGCTACTGAAGTACACAGCTGCTCAGCAAACGAAAGCACAACTGCCATCTCTTGAAAAACAAAAAATCAGTCAAGTAACAAATTAGAAACAGGGAATATGACATTTGGAGAGTCCAGTTTGTAGTACATTTTTCCACAAATTAGCTGAACTACTTGGCCAACAGTTTCTTCAGGCAGGGATTTTAACTTTCATGAACACATTGCTCTAATAAAGTACTTAGCATTAGTTATGGCTTTTGAATTAAAATGTATTCATGACAATAAATTTTAAAATCACTAAGCCATTACTTTTGATCAGGGCTTTTTTTTTTTTGTCTGTATAGTGTTTGCAAGAATTACCAACCAAGTGCATATTTCACCAGCAAAAGAATGAAAGCTGTACTAATAAAACTTACTTTTGCAGGTCTCTGCAGAGAATGGTAGTATTTTATACCCTGACTGCATATCAAATGAATGCCAAAACCAAATTTGCTGTTCTGATAAAGGCTTATCTGTCACATTTAATGTACCAGTTCGATTTATGATCACGGGCAACTTAACGCACAATCTGCTATCTACATTTTCTTCTGTATTCAGAAATAAAAAGGTTTACAGCATTGCAGAACAGTTCTATAAATTGTCTAGCTCAAGCACTGACTTTAGTACCTATTTGTGAAAGTATTTTCCTACAAAAATTTCCAGGTAATAACTAAACAGCTGAGCCTAATCAGTTGAGGCTGCTCATCTGCAGTTTATTCAGGTATGCAAGACGTGTGGTTGCCCTGTTTCACCTAAAAAAAAAATTCCCCCTTTGCCTGCTTTGTTCAGGGTAGCATTCAGAAAGCTCAAACGGTATAAATCATAGGCATTTTAGTTTTTAGTATAAAATTGTTACTTCAGACATACCTACTGGCCCCTATAACCTTGCTACTAAAAGAAATAATCACCTGCTGCCAGTAAGGGAGCCCAATAACAGACTTCAAAACAGCTTTCATCTTGTTATATCTTGTTTCATCTCATTCACCTTGTACTTATGAAAGAGTGTGGAGCTATGACAGTTAAAATGTTTAATAGAAACAACCAATTTGATATCCAATTCCAATGCTAGTAACATTCTACTGTTAATAAACTACAGTCAGTGAAATATCTCAGTTTTAGTTATGCGTTTTAATTGAGTGCAATTTACATGCTCTATACACCTCTTAAGTAGTGCATCCAATTCACTCAACAAGGAGAATGCAGCTCACTAAAACAGATGTCTGATCCTCCAGCTTCCTCAGTTCTTAGTTCCTTTATTACTCTACATTAACTTGTAGATAAATAAAGCATAAGTGTCTGAAATTCCAGCTCTGTTGGAAAATGCTGTTGTAAGGCTAAATTTTAAAGTCCGAGTAGTTTCATAACCTATGTGCAGTTATTTATGAAGGCAGCAGGAATGCTATTCTGACAACCTAATTAAACTTCCAATAATGTGAGCAGGTATCTGATTGCAAAATGGCTCATTTTATAAACATCACTGCTTTTATGACTGACAAAAATATGCACTATCAGGTGCCAACTCCTTCACAAATACATGTTTTACAACTTGTACTGTAAACTGGTTGCAAGTAAAAATTCCATGATTTTAAAGGTCTACGCTCAATCCATAAAAAATGGCACAGTTCATGCAAAGATGTCATTGATTTTGTTCTTCTGCCAGTTTCACATCCATGTAACTTCACTAGTTTCAGAGAAGTTATTCCCAGTATATACATAAATTTGTATCTAAATCAAGCCATCACCTGTATACAATAATTGAGGTAAGATTACACGTGTTTAAAACACAAGTGAAATACAGGACAGAAAAACATAACTGGACCTTGCCTGAAGACCACTATAACAGTCTGTATGCTACAGTGTACAAGAAACACACATTTCTTCAGAATTTGCTTTAAAAGTTTGCTGCCCACTGCAGAAGTCTCTTGAAAACTGCACGGGCCCTGAAGTGCTGAATAAGTCTGGGTAAAAAAAAAACAAAACAAACCCACAACAAACCCCAAACACATTTCTAATAGGAAATGCTTGAGAGTTAAAACCCCATACATGATATCCCGCTATTTAAAGCGGTAATGAACCCTAAATTGAACCACTTCATCATAGTTGTGATTGCTGTGCTGAAAACCATTACAGCTTTTCTAATTATAGCACAGGTTAAAACAAAGTACTGAATGTTTTAGTTCACTCACGTATGACATGGATACATTTAAAATGAGTTTAAGGACTGGAGAAAAAGTCATTTGGTACTGGCCAACTGCTCACACAAATAGGAGTCCTTCTAGCACTTCTGTACTGCCTGTTCTTCCCAGTCACTTCACAGAATCCATTTAAAAAGCCAGTGCCAACTTCTAATCTTGGAGTCACTGAAATTTTTTGTTTGGAGATTCAGGTTTTTTTTTACATTTCTATTAAGACCACTTAAAAACAGCAGTCTCGATACAGCAGGGATGGAAATACATAATTAAAAGTCAGACCTCACAGCCCTCAGATTTCAGAAACAGTTCTAAAAATCTCTTAGGGAGATGTGCCTTCTGATTTTATTAAAAATGAAGGTAACATCAAAAAGCAAAACTAAAGAAGAATAGGATAGAACATTTTACTTTTGTCAAACCTTAAACATAAAGTATATTAAGAAAACATGGTCTGGAACTTTAAGAACAGGAATATAAACATGTATTTTGTGTTGCAGGAAAAAATTCATGAGGGTGTTACAGTATTTGATCTTTCTCTACATCCACTGGTATGCCACATCAAAGTAACATTATTCAATAGATACAGAGATACCATAAATTTCATACAAATACCAGGGTCTTCTGGCCTTATACTGCAGATCAAGCAAATTGTTCTTTGGTAACTGGAGTAGGTTCATTTTCCATTCCAATGCAGGACTGTTAGAAGGCCATATTAGCCACTCATCTCAGAAAACTACAACTCCTGTAAACATAGCCTGGGCTACTTTTGTCGCAAGAAGATAGTATTAGAGGTGGTATTAAGAGATATAAATGCAAAGAAGTTAAAATTATTCATTCCTTGTGGTGGCTGTTTCAGGAGAAAAAAAAAAATCCAAACTCTCTCCTTCTCTATTCACTGTTTAATCTAGGTAACATTTAGACTCATATGTAAAGGCATTTTGATAGATGGGAATGTACACATGCACACTTCCAGTTTAAATAAAGAGACCTGTGTGGAGAATGGCAATTTAAAATTAACATGACTTGAAGGTATTCCTATAATGAAGCTTAAAGATTTAGTAAACAGGGACATTACAAACCCAAAAAAGTCTTTCTATATTTTTCATCTTCCCTTTTTCAACAAAGACTGACAGAATATACATATACAGGTTGACATGTTGATTTATCCAAAACAATTTTCACTTTGCTCAATTCTTAAGTCCTATTGACTAAAATGTAATATAATTCACAACAAAAATCTTTCAGTAAGTGAAACAATATGCAAAGAAAACCAAAACTAAGCTCAGAAGCTAAGTGGTTTAGAAAGCCTGGTAACATTTATGTGTGCGTAAGTGTGCCTGATTTGTTTTATACATTATATATATAGACACACACACACATATATATACACACACGTGTGCACACGCGCACACGCACACACACATTTTTAACCTGCAGTGAAGATTGATCTATTTTCTAATAAGGAACAAAACACATCATTTAAAAATGTGGCTAATTTAACAAAACGGAGAAGAAACTGCTGCTATCAAAATATACAATTTGGATTGCAGACTAGAGGCTAACAACATTAAAAAAATAGTTTTAAGCAAAACCCCTTTGCTTCTGAAGAACAACAGGTATCAACCTGCCATAGCATGAAGCATCCAAACAAGATTTTATAAAAAGTTTAAACTGTGACCCTTCCTTGTCTGTAAAGTTCTTGACATATCATATAGTGCGAGCTCTGGTCTCCAAACTGGAGCCCCTTTCATTTTTCTCAATCCATACTTCAGGAAATAAATGGCAGCTGGAGGATTCAGAATCTCAAGTGAGATTTGTGCTTTACCATATACCTGAAAAAAATCAACAGAAAACAACATTACTATTCTTTCAGTATTTACAGAAATTTTACTCCAAGGAACAATATGCCCAGACTTTATTAAGACAAAACTCTTAAGAGAATTGGCAAGTGGCCAAAGAGATACAACGTGTAATTTATATGCCATATAGGTCTGTATTAAACACAATATTTGGCCCACTGAAAGTCAGCTAAAATGTTTGTTTTGAAGAAAATGCGTGTTTACCAAGGCATCACATGACTTCTAGTATTGGAAGACTGTTGTTAACTGTAGTTCATTCTGGCATTCAGAAATACGGTTTAGATGAGACTTAAATAAGAAGCCATAGAATGTTTGATGGTTGGAATTATTTTGACGATTCCTATAGGATTTTCCTTTTTGAAGTTCACTCAATCATTCCAGCAGTTTGCTGTGCAATCAGCATGAAAAGATTAAACATTCATGAAATGCAGCGGCTTCTCCTTTCCCTCAATATTTCTTCAACTGCTTCACGATAAGAAAGTTTTCTTCTCTATAACATGAAAAGGTATTGCGATGAACTTCCTATTCTGAGAGGGTTCTGAACCACAAAGAAGTAGAGTCAGAAACAATGCTGCTTTTCACAGACTTGCTGGTGCCACTCCATCCCTTGCTTCTCACGAAAGGCAGGGGCAAGTACTTGGAAGACTGTCATCTAGTAAGATGTAAAGAGGATGGAGGAGAGCTTTTAAGCTCAGAACTGCAGTCCAAGAGGAGGGCTGGGGGAGCTCTACATCAACTAGCTTGTTCTCTAGTCCTTTCCTTCTGTTTAAAGGGACATGGGGAATCACGGTACTAATCACTGATTAAAAGTAACTCCCCTTCCTTAAAATCCATGCATATTACACTTTGGAGATTTTTACTTACTGCTCGTAATAAAGTATAGTGGTGTATATTTAACTGTATCGTCAAGGAAAATTTAAACAAGCAGTATTTTCAAGCTAAAACATTGTTTGATGTTCAAGTTGTACACAATTCCCTTGCTGCCATAGCTTTTCATTCTCAACGAACATGAGTATACAGGATTTTGAACAGGAAACATACCTGTCCAAAGTTTCCCAGAAGCGTAGAAATACTGGCCTATCCAAGTGTCTTTTGTGGTAGCTTAGTTCTAACACTGTTACATCCCATTTCTGTACATTTGGATCCAGACGTACTTCGTCATATTTGAGATGAAAAGCTTTAACTATAGGAAACAGGAAAACATTTAGTAAACAAACATGATGACTCTGCAGTGTTTCATTATTAATCAAAAATGATTCCAACCACATTGCTCTTTTTTCAGAGGAGAGCCGGAGAAGAAACTTAATGAGCCCATCATCTCCCAAGAAAGTTGACTAGTTAATAAAGGGAACTGAGCTAAATATACTGGTTAGTGCCCAATATCAGGCTCTCCTGATATTACAGGTTTAAGTTAAAGGGCAGCCCCTATTTTTAGACGCGTAGATTCCAGAAGAACAGCAAAATCTCATTGCCAATTCAAGTACATCTTCCTTGGGAAACAAAGATGATCCTTCTGAAAAACTTTAATGTGTCCAAGAGTTAAGAAAAAAGAAAAAACAAAAGGCATTTCTGAGATCAGTAAGGAGGAAGCATGGCTATTTCACAAAAGCCTGTTTAGAAGACTGTTAGCAGAATGCCAGTATAATTCCCAAATACTACATGAAACACTGTGAGAAATTTTATAGCTGCCACTTTCCCCTGATCTATTGATTACTCAGGTTAAAAATGGTAAAACATTAACAGTTATTTTGCTCTTGGGAAGTACTGTCACATGTGAATTATGTAAAGCCCAAGCATTAACACAGTGAGTATTAAAATCTTCTTGCAATTCCTCTTCATTTCCTTAGCCAAATAATAGTTTTGACATAATCCAGTGCAAAGTATTTAAGTCTTGTACAGCTCCTATCTGGTAACCCATTAGATGCATTTTCTATTTTGGTTATTACTGGAGAAGTAAAGCAGAAGCATAGAACCAAGCCAGTGGAAACTAGCTATTTTTAAAGCCATGGTCAGACATTTTTCTTGTACTACACTCTATTTTTAGTTTCGCAAAATGCACCTTCAATTTTAGCCAAATAGCTGAAATAAATAATAATTAAACAAACAAACAAAACCCCCCAAACCCCACAAAAACCTTAGTTCCTTTTTCCAGATACAGGTAGATATGCAATGATATACCTACAAGCTTTCTAGAATGGTATCTGAAATCAGCTTGCTGTTTTTTTCCTATTAACTCAAGAAGTGATCATCTGTCTTGTGCCACTGCCACATAAATTTCCAAGTTTTGTGAACAAAACCTATGCATACGTATCATTTACCTTTGCTAAATGATGCTGCATGTTTTAAAATAACTCTGGAGAAAGGAAGATATACTGGGGCTATGCATTTACCGAAAACTTAATCGACACCTGACAGAGTCTCTGCATTAAGGTTAAATGGTACACAGCAGAAGACAATCCAATTCTGCATCTGAAATAAATCAGTATTAAAGTGCACTAACTTTATTATTATATATATTTATTATTATTAGTGCACTAAGTTCTCTAGGAGCAAGACCTTTAGAATGGTATCCAAAATTAAATATATGTTCTTGTTGTAAAGCTTTAATAATTTTAATTTCTGATTAAAGGGACATCACTTAAAATTTTATCTCAAACACTGACTTGTAAACGCAAAAATAAGCTTGCTTGCAATGTGAACATTAAACACTTAGACCATGTGTAAAGAAAACTAAGGAGAAAAATTTTAAAGACTCAACTAACAAAATGCTAAGTGGCATATCAACTGAACAAATAAAACCACTTTGGCAGGCTCTGGTCCAATACAAATTGAGGAATTGCTTATGGTAAGCTACCTGCTTGCTTTCCAAAACAACAGCAATAAGCTATTTGTTAATATTTTATTAATATTTGTTAATCACTACAGACTCAGTGACTTAAATGAAGAAATGTAAACTGCTGATCTCAGAAACACCCATTTATGAAGACTACCGAAGACTATAAATATGGGTAAAGTGATAGCTTCAAGAAGAGGTAAACATGCACAACCAGACTGACGTTGCCTGTGCTCTCTCTTTACACTGTTTTATTTTGAGGAGTGAGCGAAGTCATTAGGAAAAGTCCCACAGATACTCTTATCAGCAAAGTACCTCACAAATACCTCACTGTGAAACAACAGAATACACTTCTTAAATTAAAAAAGTCCATTTCAAAGCATCTTCATGAGCTAAATAAGAAATGATACTCTTCTTTCACTTAAAAAATGTAAGAATTTGCACACCTTCAGTCTGAACTACGCAGGCTATGATTTTCATCTTATGGCATAGTGAAGACTTAGAAAAATGTCAAAGCATGTCATAATAATTCCTGTGGCCCTCTATACATATATATACATATACAGAAAGTTAGAACTAATAGGTACTAGCATGCAAATAACTACCAAGACCTGAAAGAGTTTATAGCATTTTTCTTGGCTTGGTTTTCACAATTACCATTTTCTCTGTCTCTTGATTTTGAAGTGTTATTTTCTTCTTTCATTAATCTCTTCTGTTAAACTGTCTCTGGTGGTATACTTTTACTTAACATTCACTTTCAGGCTCTTTCACACTCTCCCTGCTCATTCTCATTACCCCCCTAAGCAACTCATTCTATTTCCTTGTTCATAGATACATCCTTCGCCTTCCATCCAACACTTTTTTTTTCCTCCTTACCAAACTACCATTCTCTTTTGAGCTTCTACTTCACATACCAAGTAGGTGCACAACATAAAACTTGATGAAACTAATTTCCTCATCACTGACTAGAAGATGAGAGACTGAAATAAGGTGTTTTTTGGGTTTGGGGTGGTTGCTTTTTTATTTTATTTTCTGTGTATGCATTAATTTGTTTGGGTTTTGTTTGGTTTATTGGGGATTTTTTGTTTTAGCTCAGAAAACAGCAGACACTATAAAAAGGTCTATTTTTTAAGGCAGCTTCACAATGAAGCAACAGAACAGAAGCTGACAGTTTCTTTAGATGTTATTGCACACCTTGCAGTCAGAAGAGTGAACTGAGTGAGTAAAGTGCAGCGTATCTCAAGGTATATTGTGTGTAATTGTGATAACTCAAAAAAACCCCGTTCAGATCTACAGTGGTAACATCCAGCTCACAATTTAAAAGTATTTGTATCTTATTAAACTTTCACATTTTTGTCAGACACCATATCATATTTGTAAAGCCTTTTGAGTGAGATACTAGGTGATTAATCCTCTGTTCGAATTTGCAATGAAATCTGAGAACAGCCTGTAAACCTGTTACCTATGAGGTGTTATACATTGTATTTTCACAGTTTTATAGAATCTTAGAAAGCTATTTCTGAGCCTCTTGTAGAGATGACAGCTTTGAGAAGATTTCTGTGAGCTTCCACAAGTCAGAATAATAGAATTGCTGAGGGCACATCTGCCACTGGTGCAGAGACCTAAGCCCCATCTTCTCAACCAGCAGGCTCTTTGACGAGATGTTGCCATAAGCATAAACACCCCACAGAAAAACCCAAATTGAGTAACAAACCCCAAAACACTTAAAACCAGAACAAAATTCCCCCTTACTTTTTGCAAAGATATCAACAGGTGATCCATCAGGCAAGAGCCAAGGCCAGCCTTTGAACTGCCAAGCAGGACCCTGTACAAACACTGCCACCACACGATCCCTATGAACACACAAAGAGATGGACGTGCTGATGGCCTTCAACATTTAAATTACACACTCTCTTAACCAGACAATATATTATAGCACAATTTCTTATTTTAGTAACAGCAGTATAGCACATATAACCACCATACCTCCAGCACAGCTGTTAAGAAAAGAAAGATTAATGTGACTTTTCTAGACTTACAGCTCCATCCCTTCGCAGAATGCAGCTCAGTTTCTCATGATGCATTTATAAGAGGTCAAATCATGTTTATTCCTGGTCATTACAACCTGGGTCTTAAAACGTGCTCCAACATTTTTGAGGTAATCTTCTATGAACAAGAGTGTAAACTGAGATGTGTCAATTTAAAAGCCTTTATTCTGAATAATGTGAACTACTTCTCTAAAAATTTATTAGAAGAGACAACTGCTAAATTTCTGCAAAGAGCATCATTTATTGTAAGAGTATGTAACTGTTACCTGCTGTCTGAGAAAATAAATCTCTGAAGATGAAGCTTTTATATTAAAAAAAAATAAAAAAAAACCCACCTTTAAGAAAAAATGATCTCCCATATAGGAACTGTCTTTTTCTTGAACATTTACATAATCCAACCATGGTCCCTAGCTACTAAAATAAATGGTTACCTCCCTAATCTCCAAATTTAATTCATCATAAAATCTACCAAATCTCAAAGGGAAAAGAACGATGAAGGTGGAGTTTAGGGGTTTTTTGTTTGGTTTGGGGATTATTTTTTAAGACAGACTAAAGGTTTGCCATTTAAAATGATGCTGCAGGCTTTGCAATGGCTAACAGAAAAAAAAAAACTATCCCAAAAAACCTCCAAACAGCACAGCAGCAACATGGTAATTTCTAGATATTTATACCTAATTCTCCCTTGGATAAAATCAAGCTGAAAACCCACACCACTTCATCTCTTTGGTCAGAAGCACTTTAGGAACCATTAAAGACAGTTCTTAAACTGTTTAATGATCAAACCTTTAAGTGCTGTCTGCCCTTTAGAATTCCAAAACCATGGATTTCTGATAAGTTCAAGTTCTCAATACACAGAACAATTAATTTAGGAACGGGACCTTTTCAAAGTATTCCTCGTTATTCAAACCTAATTTGGAAGTTACAAACCCCCCCAAAATGTCAAAGTGCATGACCAAAATCTTCACACTTGGCAGGAAGAAATAAAAATGTTACCTCATTCATTACATTAAACAACAAAAGTCTTTTCTCCAGAATTTTCCTGCTCAACGGGAAAAATATTTTTATAGCATTGAAGAATTGGCTACAGACAAAACAATCTGCTTCCGGCTTTTTCTTAAAAAAGCTACCTATGATTCCCTTTCCCCAACTAGGGCTCTCCCTTCAGAAGGAGATTCCACCATTGAATCCAATTCAATAAATCTGATTCAATGCTGAAATCAAAGTTCAGCTTTTACTGTCTGATGCATTTTCTTTCTTGAACTACTAAAGAAGTTAAAATGTCAGATGCTGAAAGCCTGCAAACATATCTTCCCAATAGAGTCTTATCCAGAAAGCAGACAAGAAAAGGAGGACTTTTCCTCTCAGTTCACATTTCAGCAACTTGCATACTACAGTATCACAAACTAGAATATAAATATTTTGGGTGACACGGTTTAGCGTGAAGTGTCCTTGCCCATGGCAGGGGGGGTGGAACTAGATGATCTTATGGTCCTTTCCAACCCTAACCATTCTATGATTCTATTCCTGTTTGAATTTCTGGCACATTTCCAGCAAACCTAATAAGATTAGTTGTGCTAGTCATACTGTTAAAATACGAAATGTTGCAATTTCTTAAGACATTTAAGTTTAGTTTCATATTATTTTAACCTGAAGAAAAGACTCACATACGGTTAAGAGACAGATGCACTGTTATATCCATATAGTCACTTTTTAGTAAATTTAGTAGCATTTTATTGGTCCCCCTGAATTCTCCTGTTTAAGAAATTTTGTAAAAGGGAAATTTATTTTACCAGTCTTGCGGCATAAGTTTCAGAGGTTGGTCTACTACTCGATAAGGTACAGTAACGCTGACTGTAGTTCCCCCAGGCTGTATCTGGTCCTTCCTTCTCTGTATTAGAGTTTCATTCTCTCGCTGACAGCCTTGTTTTTTCTTTTCATCTGATGGTACAAACCTTGGGGAATAAAGAAACAGTCAGTAGACAAAAGCAATTTATTTGATGTAATCAGCAGGAAAAGCAACACGTTTATCAAACTTTGCATTATTGCCAAAGGTCACTAAAGCAATCTCATTTTCACTATGCCAAGCCTCCATCATTGCACATTCAGAAGAACAAACACAATAATATTTCATATGCCAAGATTATAAAATCAGTCATACTAAAAGGTCTTCTGCTCCTCAAAACTATGTCTGACCTGTTCTTATGCATTTGGGGTACTCTCTGCAGGCCTTACCCAATAAATTTGCAAATAATCAGCCAGAACACAATCTCCTAAATGGCCATAACTCATTCTCTTTAGTGATCAAGGGTAACATAGGAAAGCTTTGGCACTAAGAAACGATTCTAGGAGCAAACTTTGGAGTTCTTGCTCTTGTAACCACCAGAATTATGTTCTCTCAAGAAAGACAGGGTTTTCTGACAAAAAGATTTTTCAGTGAGGTTTTATTTTTTTGGATGATGGTGATTTTACATTATCAATCACTCATTTGTTTACCAAGATGCATGATACTACAATGCTGGATTTATTATTTTTTTCTAAATAGCTTCTCTGGTAGTTAAGTGCTCAAAAAATAAGGATAACATAATCCTCATGTCTTATGGAATCTCAGCATGACAAAAAGAAATGCTTAAAATGGAACCCCCCAAAATGAATTATGGATCTTTTCTCTTTCAGCACCAAACTTAAAAAAACCAAATGCAATTCCATTTCAAGAGTCACTTTTTTTATTGCAATAGTAAAATAAAATACACAGAACAGTTCTCAAAATTGGCATCATAAATGTGAGAGTAGTGTAAACCTTTTTACTGATGAATCTCTGTGGATTTTATCAAAAGTAAAGATAACAAAATCATGCATTTTATAGAACTAAAATTATGTCACAGATAAGAAGGTAAAGTGATGTGACCAGTATCACCTACTAGATTAGCAGAGAAGCAGGATTCAGACCCATGTTCTCCTAATACTCTATTCAGAACCGCCCAGCTGCACTACTGTTTGCCACTGACATTTAATTTCCAAAACTGCTGATACAAATAAACACTACATTTGACTTAACTGCAAAAGTCACCAGTATTACTGCTACATTTTAAAAGCACAATACTCTACATAACTGGTAAGATTTCTCTTCATTATAGTACAGATGCTGCTTCTTAAAAGTTTACTACATTTTTCAGTTAAGTTGTTTGCACCATTTCTATTTGTTCTCTTCACCTATTTCTATAACCTATTTTAATACTAAAAACCAATTTGAATGTGCTTGAACAGGCAGACCACACTTCCTGTCACTGGAAAAATAGATGAAAGGAATGAAAAATGAAGTATGAAAAAAACCCATGCATTATTCAGAGAACTTGAACATAGTTGTTTTTGCCAGCATTTCTGGAGGAAAACCCCAAGCAAACATGTTTTAAGGCAGCACTTGGAAACTGTTGATAAATTTTCAAGCAAAACTATTTTCCTTTCCTAATGAATATAAACAAACGAAGCCCCCTTATAGTCTTAATGATTTAACAGTCTTTCAAAAACAGAAAGTCACAACCAATTTGAGGCCCGAGTCCAAATGCGTACAGCTGCACTGGAAAATTTAAACAAAACAAAACCAACAAACAACCTGCAAATGACTATAAACTGCACATTAAAGTTGGCTAGCACTGTAAATACAGAAAAAGCATTACAAATGCTAGAGGATAACCTATCACTTAAATTATGCTTATCTGTATCGTACATGTGTAACACCACCATTCTACAGAAAATACAGACAAAAAGGCTTGTACAGGATACACTGGGGAAAGTACACTTTGGTCACCTAGAATACTATTTATGAAAATGTAAAAAAAATACTTTTAAAAGCTAAGTCACTTCACCAGTACTTGAAGTAATCAGAAAACAGCTTTACTTTGGTAGAAGCTACCAAACACAGCCTCAGAATTAAGTATTTCTAGTCAAGTTGCCAATTTAAAAACTCAAAAGTGAGGTGCAGCTTTAATCATGAACATGCATAATGGCCTGCCCTGCCAGCATGCTGCAGGCTTTGCTTTGCCAATAACAACTGATATGAAACTGTATTTTGTAACTTAAAATAAGGATTTGCTTGGAGGTCTTGAGCTTTTAAGAAAACCATTCATAAGTGTCTCCTCAGCAATCACAACTAGGGAATTTGGGCTGGAAAACGAATTTTATTCTTTTTCGTAACTTTAAAAGTTACAAACACCCTAACTTTCTCCTAACCACCTTTTACCCAAATGGCAAGGTCTATATGAAAAGCCAACATCACCTAAAATGGCGGAGAGCTAAAGAAGAATCGTTCTTTTATTACCTGTCCCATGCACTAAATGAGAACAAACTCTTACAGAATATGTAAATAAAAACCAAACAGCCATACATACATTACTGTGATAACTGAATATTCATCTGAATGAACAACAGCCTAAAAGGTCACATTTTAAATTTAATTTGTAAATGTGATGAAGCAAACACATTTTAAATGGAAACAGGAAACCTAGCCATGCCTGCCATGTTAGACAAGAAGCAATGTTGCTATTCTACAGAGCCTAACAATTTCACCACTCTACGTGAGACCCCTCAAATTTGGCTGAAACAGGCTTTCTCAGTTCTACTTCTACCTTTAAATATTTCTATGTTTATGAATTCATTTCAACAGTAGCTGATTCAGAGTTTCTCTCCATTTCAGCTAGAAAGTGTGTTACAGCGATTAAGGCACCATTCAGTTGTCTAGCAGGTACATAGCTGAGGCACAACAGTTTCAGTTTTACCTACTGTAAATGGTTCTGAGCACATTTCTTAAGGACAGAACATGAAATGTCTTATCTGAATTTTCTGAAGAAAAAAAAAATCAATAAGCAGATTCACATGGAACAGTAGAGAAGATGACTGTCATAACAAAGGCATTGAAAGAAATGCTTACAAATAGGCAAACACACAGACTACACAAATAAATGACAGTTTAAAGAAGTTTATAAACTATATGCTTGCATTTCTGGGAACCATCAATTCAGTAAGCATAATAAAAGCCATGTGCTCAGAAACTGAGAATCAATAAAATTATTGTATGATTACAAATATAATCATGGCTTGCTCCATCACTACCTAAACATAGAAGTCAAGCTTAAAAAAAAGTCTGAGTATTAAAGAAAAAAACAAAAACCTCATCTTCTCTTGGGAATTCTCTGCCACAATGCTATATGGATGGCTTAACTACACAATTGTACTTGACACCTTTTTAAATCACCCAAATCACTAGAAATGTGTTCTGAAACCCAGCTGTGTGGGAGCTTATTTTTTTAATGACTTCTCATATTACTATTTCCAGTAAAAAAAATTAATTTTTATACCCCAACTAGGAAACTAATAGCACTCAATTCTCTTGCTGTTAATTGACAAAATCATTATCCACATAAAACCCGGTGCACTCTCACTTTATAAAGACAGCAGGTCCCTTTCCTAAGGTAACAGGCAAGTGATTGACTAAAATCAAATTATGGGAGATAACTAGTAAGATACTAAGCACTGAACTGTGCGAGTTACTCATGCCTAGGCTCTAAATGCACACCAGTTGCTAGCAATAACTTTGACACATTTTTACTGAAGTCAGGTCAGCACTTTCTAGCCCCTAACTCAGGCATAGTGAAAAAAGCAGGAAAAGAGAATAAGGCAACTCCAACGCTGGAAAGTAACAGAGATCACTGTAATATCCGTAGGATTGTGTTTAGAACTAGGACTTATTTTTACAACCCTCTCAATATTTTTGTTACATTACAGTACCAAAGGCTTCATACACCTGTTCTTGCAAGAGAACAAAGCTTCTTTCTATAATACAGCATCCCTGAATCTATCAGATAGTTTGCTCATTATCAAAGCGGTGTAAATCTCAGTCAGTTGCCTGGCCACATACGGTGAAGCACATCATGACTGAAAACATCATCATAATAAAAATACATAATCATCTAATCATTTAATCTGCCTAATTCCTGTCTCACTTTTGTTCCATGGAAAGGAGAAGTCTTGCCTGATAAGCCTAACGTATATGCTCAAATACTTCATCTGGAAAGCCAAATTTTACACAGTAATTATCTAGTGCTGCATTCAGATAGGGATAAAAGAATAAAGTGTATTATATGAAATATTTTTCAGAGGATTCACAATACACTACAAGATATTGCAGTTCTGATTTTAAAATAAATTATATCTTTTTAATATTTTAGAAAAATCTCCATTTTCATCTTGTACTTTGTTCCCTAGAAAACCAGCCTTTAAAAAAAATGGCTATCAAGAATATCAAGAATATTTGCATATTATATAGCATGTTAAGTGTACATGTTACAATTATATATATACAAATGTCCTCTTACAAAATCTAAGTTGCAACAAATATATCCAACAGATAAATCAGGTATCTAAAAAAAATAATCTTAAACCAGCAACATGCTTCCACTTTATCATTATATATATATTTCATTCTATTCATGATAGCTTTTCTGTGTTCCACATTTTCTACTTCAAAAGAAAGCATAACATTAGCAATGAATTAAAGATGCCAAGCATCATACATATGACAGCTAAACTTCGCAAGGAAAACAACCCCAAAATACTACAAAGCTAGGAAAAAGGTTACTAAAATCATTGGTATAATTAATAGGCTTCTTTTAGTCCTTGACAATTGAATTTAATGCCATAATACTGGATGAAGACCATCCTTTTTTATTTTACAACAAACATCCTAAAATTTCAGCCACTGATATCCAAAGTGACAATGTGTTGCAGTGCAGTTACTTGTAAAAAAAGAAAATCCAGCATCCTAGACAAAAAAAATATACTGTCACACAGGAATTCCCAACTATTACTCTAAGCTTTGATTTTAAACAGTTTGATCTCTCATTATAATTTCTGCTAACTTGGTTCCTTATTTTGTTTAAAAGAAACCAATCAACCAACCAAAAAACATTTAAATGGAGGGAATAACAAAAATTTGTTTTATTTATGAAACCCAAATGTTCTTTATTATTACACACTTCACAGAACTGTGCTGCTCTGAGTATCAGGCATGGGAGAACAGGTTGGCCTGTAAACAGCCCACATCACATGTATCAAAGCTTTCATGCAACCCTGGGGCCCTCGTTCTCCTACGTTTCTTTGCAGTCTCCACTGCAATGGCTCTTACTCTTCCAGCTCCAAAACTCCTCCTTGTGCTGTATTACTGATCTTCTCTGATGGCTAATAAAACCAATCTGATTACCTCTAAAAATACAAGAAATTCAAATCTACCTGCATCTTCATCAGCCCGGGTAAGGCAGGGAATATTAATTTGTGTGTGTCTTTTCTATGTGGACAATATTTCCTTATGCCAAAACTTGCAGCAATGACATGCGTCTTCCAAATCTCTACTCTTCTGTCAAATTTAGCTGAGAGTGGGGAATGGGTTAAAGGCAGCAGTGACTTAGAGGCAGAAATTAGATAAGTCTTCTTTCGTTGGAAAACCACCACATATCTATAAATCACACTCGACATCAAGACTAGTTCCAAACTCCACATATCTGAACAGTAAAAAAAAAACCCAGTAGACATTCCTACAAGGTACCTCAATACATTTGAATGAAAAACAAACAAACGAACACAACCAACCCCCCCGCAAAACCTACAGGCCAGGTGGCATATTTACTAGAAGAATGCTAGAACTGCCACGGCTAAATTAACATTTCGCTCTTCGGCTATTGCACTTCTCATTCATTAACGTACCTTTTTCATTGTGTCTTTTGTACTTATTAATTACACCAGTGTATCCTCCTTTGAACCCTAAAACTTCATTTTTTTTCTGGCTCATGTTCTTTGCACTCTTATCAGGATCCTCTTGGGGCAGGTCTTAAGAAGTTAAGTGTAACTGCCCCAGTGGAGCTGAAAATACCGCAGGCCTCTTAGCACAGAGATACTTACACATTAGATATAGGTGCTTTATTCCATTTTAACTATTCTTATATCAAAAAGTCACAAATTACAAAGATGTAAAATCCAGGGCTTGTAGTTGTGAATTTTTTATACTTAAGCATAAAATCCCACATAAACAGGCAACATCTTCCATAAAATCATAGAATAGTTAGGGTTGGAAAGAACCTTAAGATCATCTAGTTCCAACCCCCCTGCCGTGGGCAGGGACACCTCACACTAACCCATGTCACCCAAGGCTCTGTCCAACCTGACCTTGAACATCGCCAGGGATGGAGCATTCATAGCTTCCTTAGGCAACCCATTCCAGTGCCTCACCACCCTCACAGTAAAGAACTTCTTCCTTATATCCAATCTAAACTTCCCCTGTTTAAGTTTGAACCCATTATTCCCTGTCCTGTCACTACAGTCCCTAATGAAGAGTCCCTCCCCAGCATCCCTATAGGCCCCCTTCAGATACTGGAAGGCTGCTATGAGGTCTCCATGCAGCCTTCTCTTCTCCAGGCTGAACAGCCCCAACTTTCTCAGCCTATCTCCATACAGGAGGTGCTCCAGTCCTCTAATCATCCTCATGGCCCTCCTCCGGACTTGTTCCAACAGTTCCTTCTCCTTTTGATGTTGAGGACACCAGAACTGCACAAAATACTCCAGGTGAGGTCTCACAAGAGCAGAGTAGAGGGGCAGGATCACCTCCTTCGATCTGCTGGTCATGCTCCTTTTGATGCATCCCAGGATAGCCCACCTCACAAGCGTGTCGAGGTTCCTCTGGATGGCATTCAAATGAACCACACAGCTTGGTGTCATCGGCAAACTTGCTGAGGGTGCACTCAATCCCACTGTCCATGTCAGCGACAAAGACGTTAAACAAGACCAGTCCCAACACCGATCCCTGAGAGACACCACTCGTTATTGATCTCCAGCTGGACATTGAGCCATTGGACACAACTCTTTGTGTGCGGCCATCCGGCCAGTTCTTTATCCACCGAGTGGTCCATCCATCAAATTGATGTCTCTCCAATTTAGAGACAAGGATGTCGTGTGGGACAGTGTCGAACGCTTCACACAAGTCCAGGTAGATGACATCAACTGCTCTACCCCTGTCCATCAGTTCTGTAGCCCCATCATAGAAGGCCACCAAATTGGTCAGGCAGGATTTCCCCTTAGTGAAGCCATGCTGGCTGTCACCAAGCACCTTGTTGATTTTCATGTGCCTTAGCATGCCTTCCAGGAGAATCTGCTCCAAGATTTTGCCAGGCACAGAGGTGAGACTGACTGGTCTGTAATTCCCCGGGTCATCCATTTTCGCCTTCTTGAAAATGGGGGTTATATCTCCCCTTTTCCAGTTGTCGAGAGCTTCACCTGACTGCCATAATTTTTCAAATATGATGGCCAGTGGCTTAGCAACTTCATTCGCCAGCTCCTTCAGGACCTGCGGATGGATCTCATCACGACCCATGGACTTGTGCACATTCAGGTTCTTAAGATGGTCGTGAACCAGATCCTCTCCTACAGTTGGCCTAAGGTCTTCTGTGTCTGCCATCAACACAATTACATCAGTCCAGTAACTGCTTGCACATTAAACTATAATAGTAAGAGCCAGCCTTCTCATCTATTAAATATTTCAGAAGAGGCACTAAGAGTCCAGTATGCTTACTGAATTCTTTGATGATGCAGCAGCAATCTAGGAGTTCAAAATAGCTGGAGCTCAGAAGAAATCAGTGGTATCTTGCAGCATAGTTTGAAAGAATTCTAGGGCAACTCAGTGAAAGCTGTAGCACCACTTTTTAAGGACAGCCTCTTTTTTGGGGAAAAAAAAAAAAAGCAGCTGTGTATGGCCTCATAAAAAAGGAGCAAAATGCTGAAGGTGAAATAGAGTCCATTTTCTCCATTTTCTTAACATACCATTATAGACAGTGTGTAAAGTGCATTTCTCTGTGAAAATGAGTTTTGTTTCAGGAAAATTAACTGGTAATAACTGACAGGCAACTCTAAATACCATCATAGAATCATAAAATAGTTAGAGTTGGAGAGGACCTTAAGATCATCAAGTTCCAACCCCCCTGCCATGGGCAGGGACACCTCACACTAAACCATATCACCCAAGGCCTCATCCAACCTGCTCTTGAACACTGCCAGGGATGGAGCATTCACAGCCTCCCTGGGCAACTTATTCCAGTGCCTCACCACCCTAACAGGAAAGAATTTCTTCCTTATATCCTATCTAAACTTCCCCTGTTTAAGTTTGAACCCGTTACCCCTTGTCCTATCACTACAGTCCCTAATGAAGAGTCCCTCTCCAGCATCTGCTGGACAAGCAGAAATATATTTTTTGGGCAGTGTGGTGGGTGCTGTTGTTTGTTTGTTTTTACCATAATCATGAATTCTGTCTTACCATGAATTAATTTGCAATGTTGATGGCATTCAGCCATAATGAAGTAAATCTCAGAAACATGTATGTGATGCAACAAGCAAATTTTAGCAACTTGTTAATATTTCCCTGAATGAGTTTACATAAATACTTGATAGCAATGCTTTATTCTTATTTTTGTTGCATGCAAGCTTAAAAAAAACCCTTTATTTACACAACCAGCTGACCTGTGCAGCTGATACTGACATTTATCTAACACAGAGGCCAGCCTCTGGTTGCCTTTATATAAACTGTGATCATTTCCCAAAATGTCTTCTGAGCTTCACAGCAGACTGTCCTTGCTCATTTTCTCTAAGACTTCTTCCATTGTAAGGGTTTGACGACTGGTGTGTGCATAAATAGTACATAAAAGAAAAGCACTATGGACATTAGAAATGGTACTGTAAGACCACCTTCTCAATCTGCCCACTCGGGTCATAGGTCACAACTGTGCAAAACCTCTGAAAATAAGTTTTTGCTTTTTTTCCTACTATTCAAGAGGCTTTAATTACTTTTATCCTTTATTAGGTAGTCAGGAGACAGCAGATACAGATACTCCCTCCTGCTTAATTAATTTGGTACTAGGATACCTTTATATCTGCAAACCGTTTTTATAAAGTATATTCTAATCAGCTACTTACTTCAGATCTTGCAGAAGGTCCTTGGCATTAAGCATCGTTATTAAAGAGGTCGTGGCTGCTGGAATAATGATTATAGGAGTTCGCGATCCTGTAGACATAACAGAGTTACATTTGGCTGGTTCATGTGTAGGGTTTTTTCATTGTTTTTGTCTGTGTGTTTTGGGGTTTTGACCATTTTTTTGTGGTTTTGATCACTGGTATCTCATCCTGTGCCCCTCTCACTTGTTTTTGGTATTTTTTTTTCATTAAAGGAACTTTACATAAGAAAAACCCACACCTGTTTAACAGATCAAAATCATGGAAAAATAATCATGAAAAACTGTACTAAATATTTTCAAACCTTAAGGTTTTCATTGACCAAAAAAACTGCTGACCTCTATCAGGAGTCTATAAATGTGGGCAGGACCCATATTTAGCGAAACAGAATGTTGTCTGCATCCTACAGCTTATGTTGTGGTTTGTGGTTCCAAGCAAGAGATAGAGTGAGTACAATTCACATGAAAATGAAAAGGATCATTTAACTAAAATTGACTCACCTTTTTTCTGGTTAGGAGGTGGTCTTGCTTGAGAAACTGAGGGAAAACAAACAGAAAAGACAGCTGAATGATTAATACAAATGGCATCATAAGGCAAAACTTAAATGTTTCTAGTTGCAGAAGTGAAGAGAGTCACACTACTGTCATTAGATCATTTTCACAGAAAACAAACAGCTTTTGACCATCTGAAACGTGTTACGACAACTGACTCTATCCTAATTTTACTCTGAAACTAGTCATCCCTCTCTAACCTCCTCAAAAACTCAGGGCACTACAACACTGGCAAAAATTGCAGCAACCTTAAAAAAACCCTGCTTGTAGATCTTAAGTTCAGTAGTGCTGAGCCAACAGGAAGATTGTTTGACAACAAACTAATCTTTACAGACCTTCAGGTTTTCATTAGTAGTTATTATTGCACATGACATCTGCAGGATTTGGTGATCCATAACACATACAGAACTTGCAGCAATCAAAAGCTGATGGTTGAACTCCCCAGAAAAGCCTCAAACCACCAAGAAAATCAGACAAACAATATAGGCCAGATAAAAACCACAGAATTCTCCCCTACACCCTGCCTATAAAACATTTTCACTTCAGTCTTCCAAGTTGTGACCTCTTCAATACAGGAGATAATTCAGTCCCAAACTGGAACAGCCATCAATTTTTTTTCACTTCAGCACTATTACTGAATAACCTGGCTTCCTCCAAAGAAACATTTTACACTTAAGTTTTCAGGAGTCCTAACTTGAGAAAAGAATTTTCGTGCTGGATAATTATCATCATACCTGTTTATCCTAATTCACACAAAAAGATATCACAAAATGGTGAGTAGTAGGAAGATTGATGCAGACTAACTCCAGTCTCAGCTGCTACTATGCATGACAAATTTAATTAATTGACTTCCAATTTCGTAGCACCAACGTGCTCATGTTTATTTATGACCAACTGTTTCTGAAACTTCCTAGAACAGTATAAATATTCAAAACACATAGTTGCCATTGTTGAAATACTAAGACCATATACTTAATTATCTTTTCCTGACACTGTCAAATGCACAGATAGAATTGGTAACACTATATTGAACTACATGAACTTTATCTACTCAGTGACATTTTTATGTTTTTTTTTTAATCTAGGTATCTTCTTGATCTAAAGACGTTCCTGAAATACATGGACAGCATTAGCTGCCCTAAGGAGGAATTGGGGGAGGAGGGGAAAAGCATCTGGAAGAAATTTGACTGCTTTGTACTTTGATACTGCAGAAAGGTGCAGAAAAAATAATCTTAAAATGAAATCACATCTTGGATATTTTTTTCACATCAGTATCTACAACTGCACTGTCCAATTCCAGTAATGCTGCTGATGTGCAAAGCAGCCTTTTTTAAACTGTATTTTTAAAAGTTTCAAACCCAATTTTTCTTTGAATGAAACAGTATATACTTTTTGCAGACTGTACTTCATTATTCTCTCTTTAACTTACAATATAGAGGCAAGATTACACTGGCCTTACTGAAGGGCAGTATCAGTATAAAATATATAATTTACATATTTCTGTCAGTTAATGTGCATGAAGTCACAGCTAGCAGTAGGAACCTGTGACAAGTCAGTCAGATTTCTATCTTTGCCACTTCTACCCTTTTCATACTGCTGTCAACTCCCATTTGCATGACTATGCTTAATGGGGCTAGTTAAGATGACAGGCAGCGTGACCTTTCTAGTACGAAAATAACCAAACAGAAGAATCTGTGCACAACAGCATTTAGGTATGCTGAGAGTATGCAATATTAGCATAGATTTTTTGGGAAGAATAATTTTTGCAATACTAAGTCTTAAAATTGAGTCCTACTAATAAATCTCAGGCAACACCCTGAAAGCATTTAGTAGCCCTAACAAGAATATGGAGTACTCCAGCGGTACTTTTATGAAAATGATATCCATTTTAAAAGGCAGTTTTGTTCCCCAAAACCCCAAAATGTCCCCTTTCCAATACCTTCATAACATCATCTTGTTCTTAAATAACACCCTTCACTTGAGATTTCCTTCCACCCAACCAGAAACTCTCATAGTATGTTAACTAAGTGCAGATATGCACATAGCTGTTTGGAATCCTCTCATATACTGTCTGTACTCTTACAACCTTTAAAAAAAGTCTAAGGTTTCTCATCATACTATCTTTGAATCTCAATTTGATATTCAATCTGACATATAAAACCAGCTTGGTAGCTAAAGTTTTCCAACTGGGAATTAAAAAGCCAGCTGAGGATTCTGGCCACGTTATGAATACCTTATGTGCCAAAAAGTGTGAAGAAGTAATGATAATGCATATGGAGAAAGACTTATTTCTGATACAGTAATAACAGAAGTAATAACTTATTTCTTTTTGAGATTAGCTTTTCTATGTAGGCAGTTTCTCACTGGAGTATTAACCAGCTCTTATTATACACTTAAGCTGCCATTTGTGAACTACCAAGCTGACAAACAAGTCTGTCACTTTTTAATTTCACTAGCACATCCTTTCAATGTGCTAATCAGGCAACACATTGAAAAGAATGAACCCAAGTGCCACAATATAACATGAACCAAACAATTATGTGTTATTTCCAACACATATGAAGTTAAAGACCACAAATAAACTATCCCCAATTCAGTCTTCAGCTAACTCAAGTTTTAAATAGCACTTCTTTGAAACTCACACTTATTTGGAATAGAAGCACAAATGACAGTAGAACACCTTACCTGGTCGTGGTACAGGCTGTGCTGCTGGCGTTTGAGTTTTGCGAGCAGAAGCACCTTCCTTTGAAAAGATAGAAGAGGTAATATTAACAACTATATTCAGAACTCTACAGATTCAACTTTAGACTTGGGGATAACAGCAAATCTTATAAGGTTTTATATGTTTACATTTTAACCATCAAATGCCATTCAGAAACTTCTTGTACATTCAAAGAAACCTTTCCTATTTACAGTATTGTTTCATTTTACCTATGGTAACTTTCACCAAGGGTTTGTAATGTCAATATAAGCAACTGGCTGAAGTGATTTCGCAACAAGATCTGTTTATACTCTTGTTGGAAAAGAAGGACTAAGAAATCGCAATGCACTCCTCCCAGAGTTTCATGCCCAGAAATAGCCCACTTGTGATAATTAGCTCTGCTCATGCCTTATCCAATTACCTTAATGTAACAAACAAAAGACCTGCACAACTACTTATTCTGGTTAACTCTACAGAGTCAACACACCAAATAAGAGAACAGTGAAGTCACATGTTGGGTTCCAAAGCAACAGTGAATTCCTGCAAGAACAAATTCTGTTCTCAGCTACTGCTGTGAAACCTCACTGAACAAAACACGTATTACTAACACTGTATGAAAGCTTGCTATATATTCCAGCCATTTCAATTTGCAAGGCTGACAGAAAACCTTTTAACATGAAACCATGAATTTTAGCTGAAAATTACTTAAATGCTATGTCAGGCATATACTACAACTGTGAGACACCTGGAAATGCCAGAGATCCCACTCTGGGAAAAACCTGTTGGAAAGTACTCCAATATAGCATTACCACATTTGTATGTCTGTGCAAAAACAACAGTATGTTTTGTAATTCAAAATAAAAAAGCTAATCAGCAGGGCACTACATCCAAGTAGCATCAAGTTCCACAATTTAAATAACACTTAAACTGCTTTTAAGTTTCCCCCATGAAAGTTAGAACTGTTTTTATCTCAAGAACTGTAAAGTACAATTAGAAGAGAAGATCACTTGACAAGCGCTTAGAAAACACAAACTTACCCAGAACCTTTATTCCCTGAGCTTTAGTCAAATCCAGCCATGATTTGTTACTACAGACCAGAGCTGACATTTGGTAAAGCACACAGCTTTTCCAGTTAGCAACCTCCAACTGACAGTATAAGGATTTAACCCTGCATTGCAAGAAACACATTAATTCCAAATTCTGCTGTACTCTTTTCTCATTATTAAAATGCTAACAACTATGTAGGGCACTTGAGTCAGTAACTCTTATATTAATACTTATTTTTTCAGGTGTCCAAGAAAAGGCATTTTTGCCAATGTCCTTTGACAATAATTATACAGAAAATGATAAAAATCAAATGCCACACTAAAAGAAGAGAAGCAGGAAAGGCTGACTACTTTTGAGAGAAACCTTTCAACTTAGAAACAGCAGTTTTTTGAAACACTGCCTTTTTACCAAGAAAGTAGAAATAAAACATTTTGCACCTGTTTCTATATAAAAATGTAATTTTCTGTGTGAAAAGACTGTTCCTATGGTGCACTAATTACACTTTTTGAAGAAATACCAAGAATTCCCACAACATTTCTTTAAATTCACAGCACCTCATGAAATGGAAAGAAGAACATCAAGCTAAAGAAATGTCAATTTCTGAGATGCTGTTTCAATTTTCTAAATCCAATCCAATTTACTTGGATACTTAACTATGACTGTCTGCAGTCCCACATGTCATATGCCTCCTTCCCTACAGAATCAGTAATGCAAGTTTTCTGCTTCCCCTTCCACTTACTCTGCGCCTCCAGTGTCTTGAATAGACCCTGCAGGTGCTACAGCAGATGCAATGAAGGGAGGGAGTCAGGAACTGCTTCAGACATTCTAGAGTTTTTGGAAATTCTTGTAAAGAATTGTAAGCAAATTATAACCTAATCCTTGCTCTGGTTTCCACTTGTACTTAGGACTTCCCTCTTCACCAAAATGCCCATAGAGCACCATAACATACATACAATGTAGCCTAACAACATAAGTGTCAAATTGCCTATTTGGGAGTTGCTCATCATTTCCTCTGAAATGTCTTCTCTACAATGATTAATGGGAAACTTAGCGCAGAAGTCTCAAACAAAATGGCTTTGAGAACACTGCAACTGAAACAAACAATCCCAAAACAACAACAGCACATTAAAAGAAAGAAAATTAAAAAAAAATGCATGTCAATATCTGATTAACGGTAGGAAATAAATTCATTTAAATGAGTAGATACAAAAGAGCCACCACTTCCATGTGTACGACCTTTTGATTTGTACGAACAATTACTGCAAATCAATAAACGGAGGTCACAGCTTTAAATGTTGTAAATCACTGCTTTAGATGGCAATAACTTCGTGGATGAACCTCTGCTCACAGCTCCTGATAACCTGGCATCTTAGCACATGTCGTGGTTTAAACCCAGTCAGGTAACTTGTTCACTCACTCCCAGTGAGTGGTGCCGAGCTGACAACAATCAAGGTCCGTGTTCGTCTCCCCCCCCTCCCTGCACTGGGGCTCTCCCCTTCCCCGCTCCCGGAGGAACGGGGAGGAGGATCGAGAGAGTGCAACTCCTACGGGTTGAGACAAGAACAGTCCAGCAACAAATCACCACCGCTACTATCAGCTAAAACAATGATAAGGGAAAATAACAAGGGAAGAGAATACGATACCACCGGCCAAGAAAACGAGTTCCACCCGGAAGCTCCTGTCCTTCCGAGTAACTCCCAGTTACCCCCCACCCCGGGCATGACGTGCTGTGGTATGGAATACCTCCCCGGCTAGCCCGGGTCAGGCGCCCCGCCTCTGCTTCCTCACAGCCTCCCCTCTTCCCTGGCAGAGCATGAGCCTCACAGTCCTTGGTCAGGGTAAACATCACTTAGCAACAACCGACAACATCGGCTTCACCAACGCTGTTCTCAAAACTAGAAGTCAAAACACAGCACTGCACCAGTTAACACAAAGGAAAAAACATGACTGCTACTGCTGAACCCAGGACATTATCCACCCCTTATTCCATACCATTCACGTCGTGCTCAGATCCCACATTTTCAATACACCATCGCTCTCCCACATATATACATCCATATACATACAGACCAAGAGGAAAAAAAAATCATTTTCTTAGTGCATGGACCAATCCCTATAATGCTGCCGAGTCCATCCGGTCCATGATGTTCCAAGTTCATTCTCTGTTGGGATGATGGCTGGAGGGAAGTCAGGGCCAGTCGCTGGTGACCTGGAGACATCTAGTTGATGGGCTATAAAAGCATTACACAGCAGGCAACAGCATACAATTGAGTTCACTGGCTGTTTTCCCCTAAAATCAAATCCCCTTGAGGTATACATCGGACTTCCCCATCTTCCCGCATTACCCACCAAGTATATCCAGGTCCCTGAGCAAAAGCAATCCCACGAGTGGGTTTGCCTTTACCTGAAGCAGGAATAACCCAGACTGTCTTCCCCAGCAAATTCTTCATATGCACCACGGGAACTTTGTCCCCCTCTACAATATGTAAAAGTTCTGACTGGGCTGGGCCAGCCCTGTTGGCAGATCCTCTGGTGTTGACCAACCAGGTGGCCTTTGGTAAATGTGTATCCCAATGCTTGAAAGTTCCCCCACCCATCGCTCTCAGTGTAGTTTTTAACAGCCCATTGTACCGTTCGATTTTCCCAGAGGCTGGTGCATGGTAGGGGATGTGATATACCCACTCAATGCCATGCTCTTTGGCCCAAATATCTATAAGGTTATTCCGGAAATGAGTCCCATTGTCTGACTCAATTCTCTCTGGGGTGCCGTGTCGCCACAAAATCTGTTTCTCAAGGCCCAGGATGGTGTTCCGGGCAGTGGCATGGGGCACAGCGTATGTTTCCAGCCACCCGGTGGTTGCTTCCACCATGGTAAGCACATGGCGCTTGCCTTGGCGGGTTGGTGGCAGTGTGATATAGTCAATCTGCCAGGCCTCCCCATATTTATACTTCAACCATCGTCCTCCATACCAAAGAGGCTTTAACCGCTTGGCTTGTTTAATTGCAGCACATGTTTCACACTCATGAATAACCTGGGCAATAGTGTCCATTGTTAAGTCCACCCCTCGGTCACGGGCCCATCTATATGTTGCATCTCTGCCCTGATGGCCTGAAGTGTCATGGGCCCACCGGGCCAAAAATAATTCACCTTTATGTTGCCAATCTAAGTCCATCTGAGCCACTTCAATCTTAGCCGCTTTATCCACTTGTTGGTTGTTCTGGTGTTCCTCAGTGGCCCGACTCTTGGGTACATGGGCATCTACATGACGTACCTTCACCACCAGGTTCTGCACCCGGGCAGCAATATCTTTCCACAGTGCAGCAGCCCAGATGGGTTTACCTCTGCGTTGCCAGTTGCTCTGCTTCCATTGCTTCAACCACCCCCACAGGGCATTTGCCACCATCCATGAGTCAGTATAGAGATAAAGTACTGGCCACTTTTCTCGTTCAGCAATGTCCAGGGCCAGCTGGATGGCTTTCACCTCGGCAAATTGACTCGATTCACCCTCTCCTTCAGCAGTTTCTGCAACTTGTCGTCCAGGACTCCATACAGCTGCCTTCCATCTCCGATGCTTTCCCACAATACGGCAAGAGCCATCAGTAAACAAGGCATACTGCTTTTCACTTTCTGACAGTTTATTATATGGTGGGGCCTCTTCAGCACGCACCACCTCCTCCTCTGGTGACATTCCTGAAATCTTTGCCCTCTGGCCAGTCCATGATGACTTCTAGAATGCCTGGACGACTGGGATTTCCTATTCGAGTTCGTTGTGTAATTAGTGCAGCCCATTTACTCCATGTAGCATCAGTTGCATGATGTGTAGAGGAGACCCTGCCTTTGAACATCCAGCCCAGCACGGGCAGCCGGGGTGCCAGGAGGAGCTGTGCTTCAGTGCCAATCACTTCCGAAGCAGCTCGAACCCCTTCATAGGCTGCCAGTATCTCTTTCTCAGTTGGGGTATAGCTGGCCTCAGATCCTTTGTATCCCCGACTCCAAAAGCCGAGGGGTCGACCTCGAGTCTCCCCTGGAGCTTTCTGCCAGAGGCTCCAGGTAGGACCGTTCTCCCCAGCTGCAGTGTACAGCACATTTTTTACATCTGGCCCGGTCCGGACAGGTCCAAGGGCTACTGCATGAACTATCTCGCGTTTAATTTGCTCAAAGGCTTGTTGCTGCTCAGGGCCCCATTTAAAATCATTCTTCTTCCGGGTCACATGATAGAGAGGGCTTACAATCGAACTGTAATTTGGGATGTGCATTCTCCAGAACCCCACTGCACCCAAGAAAGCTTGCGTTTCTTTCTTATTAGTTGGTGGAGACATTGCTGTTATCTTGTTGATCACATGTGTGGGGATCTGTCTACGTCCATCTTGCCATTTTATTCCCAAAAATTGAATCTCCTGTGCAGGTCCCTTGACCTTACTCCGTTTTATGGCAAAACCAGCTTTCAGCAGGATTTGGATTATTTTCCTCCCTTTCTCAAAGACTTCTTCCGCTGTATCGCCCCACACAATAATGTCATCAATGTACTGCAGGTGTTCTGGAGCTTGCCCCTGTTCCAGTGCAGTCTGGATCAGTCCATGGCAAATGGTAGGGCTGTGTTTCCACCCCTGGGGCAGTCGGTTCCAAGTGAACTGGACACCTCTCCAAGTAAAAGCAAACTGTGGCCTGCACTCTGCTGCCAAAGGAATGGAGAAAAATGCATTGGCAATATCAATCGTGGCATACCACTTGGCTGCTTTTGACTCTAGTTCATACTGAAGTTCTAGCATGTCCGGTACGGCAGCACTCAATGGTGGTGTGACTTCATTCAGGCCACGATAGTCTACTGTTAGTCTCCATTCTCCATTAGACTTTCGCACTGGCCATATGGGGCTATTGAAGGGTGAGCGGGTCCTGCTGATCACCCCCTGACTCTCCAGTCTACGGATCAGCTGATGGATGGGAATCAGGGAGTCTCGGTTGGTGCGATATTGCCGCCGGTGCACTGTTGTGGTCGCAATTGGCACTTGTTGTTCTTCAACTTTCAGCAACCCCACAGCAGAGGGATCTTCTGAGAGACCAGGCAAGGTGGACAGCTGCTCAATTTCCTCAGTCTCCAAAGCAGCAATACCAAAAGCCCACCGGTACCCTTTTGGGTCTTTGAAGTACCCTCTCTTGAGGTAGTCTATGCCGAGGATGCATGGAGCCTCTGGACCAGTCACAATAGGGTGCTTTTGCCACTCCCTCCCAGTCAGGCTGATTTCAGCCTCCAGCACAGTCAACTCTTGGGATCCTCCTGTTACTCCAGAAATATAGATGGGTTCCACCCCTTGACAGCTTGATGGCATCAGGGTACACTGTGCACCGGTATCTACTAGAGCCTTATACTTCTGTGGGACTGATGTGCCAGGCCATCTGATCCACACAGTCCAGTAAATCCGATTGTCCCCTACCTCCACCTGGCTGGAGGCAGGGCCCCTCTAATGGTCGTCACAGCATTGGACACTTAAGTCGTGTTGAAAGGGATTATTCTTCGTTATCACAGGAGCTGGAGTAAAATCAGCTCTTCCACTCCATCTGGGAAACTGCTCACCAGAGACTGAAGCCGTAGCTCTCATGGGACGATCAGTCTTGGCCCTTGCTCCCCTCTTCAGTTCACTCACCCGTTCCTCCAAAGCTGAAGTAGGTTTTCCATCCCACTTTGTCATGTCTTCTCCGTGATCCAGCAGGTAAAACCATAGGGTACCCCGTGGCGTATACCTTCTGTATCTCCTCTCTTGAACAATAGGACGTCTTTTGTTAATAGCTGAGACGCGTGTTGGTACACGTGAGGAGCTGGATAAATCAGATACATCGTCCCTCAATTTGTCGAGGTCCTGGGACAGTTTTTTCACAGCTGAGATGATGGAAGGAGTGAGATTGTCTTCGAACTCTCGGAGTTTATGAACCATTTCATCCACTGTTAGTGGTACTATGTCATTCCAGGTCACTGTTGCCAATGAATGGGCATATGATGACGGTGCATTCCGTGTAAGTTTTCGCCACATGGGTCGTGTACATTCAACTTCATCTGGATCTATAGGTGTATCCCCGTTATTCGGCTTGATGTGATAGATCATCTCTACGATGGCCGATTCCCTCAGAGACTGGATGCCTTTGTCTATAGTAGTCCACTTGGCCGAACGACTCGTAACATCGTCCTTGTACGGAAACCTTTCTTTCACAGCTGCCAAGAGCCTCCTCCAAAGGCTGAGGGACTTTTTCTCTCTTGCAATTGCTTTGTCAATTCCCCCTTCTCTAGCAAGTGATCCCAGCTGCTTGGCTTCTGTACCTTCTAGTTCGTGACCATCGGCCCCATTGTCCCAGCATCGGAGTAACCAGGTGATGATGTGCTCCCCTGGTTGACGGGTAAAATCTTTTCGCATATTCCGCAGCTCGGTTGAGGTCCGAGGTCGAGAAGTTACCTCTTCTTCTTCTTCTTCGTCATGTGAGGATGACTCCTGATCAGATTCTGGACCGGGTGGTGAATTCATTGGTTCTTCATCTCGCTTCACCCTTTTTGCCTCCTTTTTGCTTGTTCTCTTGCGTACAGGGGCAACTGATATTGGTACGAATTGGTCCTCTGGTTTGGCTGCAGTGATTATCACTGTGGTTTGAGTGGCGACTGTACTTGTTGCTGGGGGTGGTGTAGCTACCGTGCTTGGAGCTGGGGTAACCGCGCTGTCTGTTGCAGTTGAAGTTTGAGCAGCTGCTGTACTTGCCACTGGGGTAGCTGCGCAGTTCATTGCAGCCAAAGTTTGAGTAGCGACTGTCGCTTTGCCCTCAAATCCGCCGACATTCTTTTCCTTTTGAAGGTGCTGGATAGTGTTGAACAAGGCCCTGTAAGCATAGGCCAAGCCCCAGCACGTTGCCGTGATTTGTCCATCTCTGGTATGGCCAGAATGACCACACACCTCATTTAAGTGTTTTACTAATTCTTCTGGATTTTGCAGTTGTTCGGTAGTGAAATTCCAAAATACTGGAGGGGCCCACTGACCTAGATACTTGCCCATACTATCCCACACACCCTGCCACTCATGGCTGTCCAGCCTCTGGGAAAATCTCTCGGTCCTCCTACATCGTCGTTTGACCCCAGACAAGACCCAAACCTGAATCTGCTTAACTCTTGAAATCAGTAGTGGGCAAAACACACTCTGTATGCGTGTTAGCATGGTGATTCCCATCACCATCAGCAAACAAGTCTCAAGAGCATTAAAAGGCCATTTAAAAAATTCAAAACTCTCAAATGTAAATGGTCTGGGGGGACGACTAGGAGGGTAAAAGGATGTCTCCTTCACAGGTTGAGCACCTGAGAAGGAGAAAAAAGATGTGTAATTGCTAAGCACCTCCATCATATACCTCCCAAAGTATAAAGGTGGTGACCACACTGGGAACATAAACCAGATCAGTTTCATGATCAATGATTCTATTGTATTACAAGTCATTACCATAAAGTACAATGGGATAAAAACCTTAGCCCAAGCCCCACACTTGAAAAACACTAATACAGCCAATACCGGATGGACGTAAGATATGGTATACTGAAACTGTGAGATCAAGAGGAAAAACCTTGAGAGCCAATAAATCAGCATTGTGACGAGTGACTATCAATCCAGTCAGATCTGTTGTTATCTCAACCCCTCGTGCCCCACGTTGGGCGCCAAAAAAGAACTGTCGTGGTTTAAACCCAGTCAGGTAACTTGTTCACTCACTCCCAGTGAGTGGTGCCGAGCTGACAACAATCAAGGTCCGTGTTCGTCTCCCCCCCCCTCCCTGCACCGGGGCTCTCCCCTTCCCCGCTCCCGGAGGAACGGGGAGGAGGATTGAGAGAGTGCAACTCCTACGGGTTGAGACAAGAACAGTCCAGCAACAAATCACCACCGCTACTATCAGCTAAAACAATGATAAGGGAAAATAACAAGGGAAGAGAATACGATACCACCGGCCAAGAAAACGAGTTCCACCCGGAAGCTCCTGTCCTTCCGAGTAACTCCCAGTTACCCCCCACCCCGGGCATGACGTGCTGTGGTATGGAATACCTCCCCGGCTAGCCCGGGTCAGGCGCCCCGCCTCTGCTTCCTCACAGCCTCCCCTCTTCCCTGGCAGAGCATGAGCCTCACAGTCCTTGGTCAGGGTAAACATCACTTAGCAACAACCGACAACATCGGCTTCACCAACGCTGTTCTCAAAACTAGAAGTCAAAACACAGCACTGCACCAGTTAACACAAAGGAAAAAACATGACTGCTACTGCTGAACCCAGGACAGCACAGAAGTTCAATTGTTACCTAACTGAAGGTGTAACATCAGTATTTTGTAACTGATCCACAACTTTTCTCTCTTTACGGCTACCAGTGACCTAATCACCACCTCCTATTATGTAAAAACTGCAGACAACATAGCAAAAGAAACGGATTTATATTTTGACCCCACATTTCTTAAATGGTTTGTAAGGATAAAAGTATACTATTGAGATGAGGAAAAAAGCAGCACAGAGCAGTGATGGTTGACAAGATACACGAAGTGGAGAAGAAAACCTGCTTTCAGTAGCAAAGTCCTTAGCAGGATAATTTTCCTAACATTTCACATTGTCCTGAAAATAAAAGAGGCTACCTTAAGATAGAACATTAATGCTTTTCAAAAGCATTTGGTAGACTTAAAAGTTTTACCTGTGACAATGCACATATTTATGACACAAGCTCTGTTTACAAAGCAGACAACTATGCTATGATTTCTCACAGGGAAAGAAAGTTGACAGAGTAAACTTCATGACTGGTTCATTCAGCTACACAAGGTGCTGCTGGTGTGCTCTCAATTAGAGCACAGTAAGACACTTCAAATCTTCCAATGAGAAATTTTTAGTGGAAGAATTACTCTTAAGTAACTAACACACTGAAAATTCAAACTCCAATTAGGGGAGTTTTTGTTTGTGCAGCTGTACCCTAAGCATCAGAAGCAGCAGAAATCACTTTTTAGCTATTTAAAGAACATTCATTTCCTCAAAGTTTCTGAACACTTAACAGTTTCACTCGAAGATGACACACCTAATTCTTATGCATAAGCTGTCTGAGACTGTTAAGGAGTATATGATGAATATTCATAAGCTGAAACTAATCTAGGAAAAAACCTATGTAATTTGAAAAATACAAATCTTGAAGACAACCACTTAACATCGTATTTTAATGAAAAACATACTACTTGGGTTAGTTGTACTAACTTACCATAGGAAGTTATAGTTTACTTATGATTTACATTAAATACATAAGTATTTAACCATTCAGAAGCAATAATATGACAGAATGAAATCAGAAAAAGATACTAAAGCTTCATACTTTCCTGAATTTAATTGCATCATTCACAGATACACCACTGTATATACTCTTCAGTTGAGCACATTCAATGTCAGTACTAATGTTTCCTTTCATATTAGATATTTACAAAATAACCGGTTTTTACTTTAGTGTATATTTCTGCTATTCAGCACTGTCCTACCTAGACATCTACAACCACTGGGTTTGCAAGCCAATGCATGAATAGAAAACAGGTTAGTACATGTGAAAAAAGTCCAGACTCCCTCTTACAGTCAAATAAGTAAAAGAGCCTCACACCCTGAAGGACAACTGACTTAGACTATTATTGTACACTCTAGTAATTAAGCTTCTGGCACCTTCTTTTCTTCCTTACACCTTCATAGGATTTGTATGTTTGTCTTAAAAAATTCAGACACTACTATGTGCTCTGATAAGTGTTGTGAGTATAAACTATGTTTACAATAACAAGAAGCTTTAGGTCTTAAAGTCTCTTAAATCTGTATATATTGTATACAGCTTACTTGACACCTTCTCTTTCACATGCGCATTCCTTTTCCCTTCTCTGCTTCTACATTATACAGGCACCTAACAAAAAGTAAACTGTGGTCAATCTATATTTATATTTAGTTACCCAAGAGTGGGTAGGGGGTTTGTTTTTAACAGCTTCTAAAACCTTCTGCAGTGTTTGTTGACCTAATTAAGAAATAAATAACTCCTTGTGTTAATTTGAAAAAAAAAAAAATAAAATCACAAATTACCAATATTCATCTCATACCAAGACCCTACTAGTCTGTACTTTTGACAGCTAGTACTTTTCTTAAGTCTAAATGAACATTAAGATCCACAGTTAAGTTACTTACACTCATTTTTCAAACAGAGTAAGAAATTGCCTGAACAAAACTCAGGTACTTTTTTGGAAATGAGCCCTCCTGTCTTAAGGAATGAAAAGTGTTATGTTGGTAGAATATTCACTTGGAGGCACATTACACACATACTCAAGTTAATTTACTCCCTTGAAGAGCAAAAAAACCCCAAACAAAACAACCCACAATTAAAAGTTTCTTATTGTGGCTTTGCAAAGTAAAAATAACTTGAGGAAAAAACCTATTTCACAGCACACACACAATCCTGACTAGTTTCTATGAAGATATCCATAGCAGTCTAATATTTTGACCTTTAAAAACTGTTAGTAGGAATGGACAGAATTGACAATTGGATGCCATCCTGTGGTTTTAACTTGTGGCAAATTCATTTTTTACCTTGTTCTTTTGTTACAATTTAAATTACGATGTTTATATAAAAATCTAAAAAATATCAGGGAGCTTGCATGATCCTGCACAGAAGCAGCATGAGTAAAAAGTAACATTTGATTCTGCAAGAAGTGTTAGCCACTGCTTGTGTTTACAACACTGAGTAACTTTCAGCTTCACCATCCATGACAGAAGATAGTTCAGCAAAGACTGTTCTGTTCATAAGCATGAATGTAGTAAAACTGCACCACAATGATCGCAAATGAACCTCTGAAAATTCCAAAGTCAGCCTTAAGAACTATGGCTGCATAGTTAGAGCACAGTATATTTCTAGAAATTAAATCTTGTATACACAAATTTATGACAAACAGCCAAAACAATGGGATGACTTCAAAAGCAGGTATTTAACAACTGGTTCAGGTGGCCTACTTTGAGCCCAATAGAAACATGTATCTATTTCATATAAATAGCTTGGATTCTGAAAACACAGGGCTTTGTTCTAAACAATTTAAAGCCCTTAAAAATCAGGGGCACAGGGGCAAAAATCTTCCACAGGACCACGCTAAAAAAAAATAATCCAGAGTTACTGTTCCTTTGCAGTCTTCCTAATAATGCTCTTTTTTTAATATCAAGAAGGTTTAGTAGTATTTTCAGTTTAACGCGTATTTCACATCATTGTATTTACACATGAAACTGATATAGCTTATTTGCATACTTATATGCACAGAAATCTCCTTATGCAGTCCCCAAGACAGATATTTAAATAATAAATTGCAAGATTTTAACAGCTTTTGTAATTTTAAACTCTGATGTAAAAAACAGAATTTGATAACAAGATCTTAATTGTTGTGCAAATACAGCCAATATCAGTCATTTTAACTTCCATTGCTTGTAATATTAACAAAAAGATCATTTCAACTGTTTACATTGTTTCAACTTCCTTGTAGTCTAGAAAAAAAAAAAGCGGGATTTGAAGCAGAACAAAAGATATTTTTATAGAATTAATTCTAAAAGGGGAAATGTTTACTATTATTTATCAAAGGCTTCTGATACCAACTGCTTAAGGATAAAAACCACAGCTTCGCTACTTTGACAACTAAAAAACTGAGGTGGCAAGACAAAAGGGGTTAGTAAAAAATGTATCAATCACATTTATTTCAAAATACAAACCTGATTATACTGAAGATCATGTCTTATGAAACCTAGTTTGAAGAAAAATACCAATGGAAGACTGCCAATCCTCAAATTCAGTTGCAAGAAAGAAAACTTGATGCCCATCTTACAAAGATAAGGCAAATTTCATTATAGTTTTCAAAATACTCATATGTAGTACATCTAACAAATTTTGCAAGTGTAAGGAAATCAGATGCAGACAGTCTTTTCTGAATGAGTACAGCATTACAATGATGGAGAAGAGAGAGGAAGGAGAAGTAATGGAGGGTGGCAGAAATATACTGGTGTCATCAAGGGACTAAATGAAACTTAGAAGAACTAATACTTGTTATTCCACAGTATTCAAATTAAAGCTTTATTTACAAATCTCACCCTTAATTAACCCATTATAGAATCAAAACTGTCAAGACTGCTCAAATTCTGGAACCCTTACATTGTAAAGCACAACAAAGAACAGGACTGATGGGCTTTTTCAGTAGCAGGTTAAGGCTGTTGATCAGTGTCATTGAAAGATGTGAAAAATACTCACTGCAATTTCTGCTCCAAACCACATATTCTATGTTTGGTGGTTGTTTTTTTTTTCTGGTGAGAAACCATTTCATACGAGTGATTACTACTTGCAGTTACACTTAGTATTGGACTACAGATGCGTGAACACATGTAGTAGAAAGTTGGAGGCTAAAACATTAGCAAACTACTGAGTTCATGGTTATGCAAATTACAGTTCTATTGAATTGATATGGCAAAAGATGAAACAATCCTTCTGGCCTCAAGTTGTGTGTCAAAAATCTTACCTATTGCCAAATAATATGAGTGAGGCTGTCTCAAATAATTAAGCCAAAGGGAAAGAACTTGAAGCAAAAATAACGTTTTAGTGATAACAGCTTTTGTCTTTTCACTCAGTTCAAGGGAATGAGTAATTTGAATAACTATAGGTAGGTATATTATAGGCAGGGCTTCATTTTTAGAACAAACAAAATATCTGGAGTTCTGTCAGGACTGAGAGGTGGTCTTTGATGAAAGCAGCTTATCACCGGGAAGACGGAAGCGCTTGCATGTTTAATCTGGCGTTCTCACCAACATTCCTCTTCAGGTCAAAATTGCTATTTCTACAGCAATGGTTTCAAACTACATGGGTGACGTAAACTCAAGATGAAGATCTTAATTTTACTGGTATTCTGCGCAAGGATAAAGATGTGAGGAGCTCTACCTCCTCCCCAAAGACTGCTCAGGAGTGTTTTGAAATCTTATCTTTAGAGGTAAAACTCAGTTTTAAAGCGTATCAGTAATTGTTACTGACTTGCAGGAAAACACTGCTGACATGCAACCTCTACACATGCTTAGAAAAGCACTGAGTTTTCTACAGATCCTGCTCTGGAAACCGTATTCATGGCAACAGTCACATGTACAGTAACGAACACGTTGCTTGACATAGAGCAATGGGAAGACCCCACTTAGGCCAGCATTCAGTGAGCAATTTGGACTCAGAGGAAATTTTCAGGGGAAAAGGCTTAAAGATCTCGGAAAGGTTCCTTTGCAACTTCTGGAAAGACCTGTAAAATGCTCTATGTGACAAGAATATTTTTAAAGGCTCTGCAAGTGCCTACACCAATACAGATGGAACCTTAACCTCAGCACAACAATTCCCCCCCCCCCAAAAAAAAAAAACAAAAAACAAAACCAAACCAAGACGCAGAAGTTGACTAACTTTATGTGATGCTGTTCAACATCTCAATGCAATAGAAACTGATGAGGCTCTTTCCAGGGTCCCCTTGGTTATACTGAATCCTATTACTAGAACAGGAGGTACTGTAATATTAGAATTCTAACACATAGGATGCTATTCAAGACCTTATGGGTTTTTGGTGATTGCTTGTTTAACAAATTATCCAGCACCACATTTTCCCAGTTGTACTTCACCCTGATGTGACCTTCTCCTTTCTGTTCATTGAAAAGAAGTTTAACATTATTCTTGCATACCTTCCACCCCGGCACTATGGTTATATATTACATTATGGTACAAGAAAACATTATTATCATGGGTGGTCACGGCCAGAGAGATGAAAGCAATTTTCCAAGTAATCAGTGTGAAAGACTTAAAATATCACAAGAAAATCCTGAAACTATATTCCTTGAGAAGCCAATGCACAAAGCTGAACAATGGAGTGATGATCACTGAAGTTGTCTGTGTTGCCTAGAAAAGTAACTGCTCAGTTCAAAAACAGCATCAGCTTTTTCAGTATCAAAAGCTTTAGCTGCAGTCGTAATAAACTGTAATACACGAGCCACAAGGTAAGAGGACTTGAGTGATGACAGTGATGATTGCAAAACCACAACGTACTATAACCACTTCGACATGGAAAGGGCTGTTATCATGGAAAGGCCTATTCTCAAAGGCCAGAGAAAAGTCTAGAAAAACTATTTTAATTGCAGACTGTCTTACACTTCAGGCTTCCTCCTCTAAGAATAACAACTCATCTACTATGCAAGTTCAGCTGCAAAAGAGTAGGTGGTGTTTTTTTTTTTAAACCACAGAAAGTGATATCTTGGGGCCTGTGTAACTGGAAGAGGCTGCTAGTAATACTAATGTACAGACCCATGCAGTCAGTCAAATAACATTTGTAATGAAGTTCATGATACCTCAGATTTTCTTCTTAACTGGTTTTGTGTTTCTTTGTGAGTTTATACTAAGACACCCCAAAAGAAGCACACCCACTTGCTTCACTGGCTACAGTGAAGTTGTGATAGCAACTGTATGTGCAGGAAATAAAAATATACTACAAAGGGGAGGTGGGGGAGAGGATAAAGTATTTATGTAATTTATCGGTCCCATTTGCAAACAGAGTAGTAAACCTCCACCATTACATCTGCTAAAGCCCTCATATCAACAAACTGTCCAGACAGAGCAGATTTGCTATCTTGGGTTCTGGTGATGAATATATTGACCAAATATTGAGACACAAGACATATCTATAAAATGTCAGACAAGCAAGTTAGAAAAAGAAGAGTAATTTACAGCAAAATATTCCTGATTTTAATCCAGCATGAAAGTTATGATTTCGTGACTTGCGCATCCTGCAGTTACCCACACACTGCAAATCAAAAGTTAAGCAGAGTCAGGTTTGGGTCTTGTCTGGGGTTAGACAACAATATAGGGGGACCAAGAGATTTTCCCCAAGGCTGGAGAGTCATGAGTGGCAGGGTGTGTGGGACAGTATGGGCAAGTATCTAGTCCACTGGGCCCCTCCAGTGCTTTGGAAGCGTTGGAGATGGAAGGCAGCTGTATGGAGTCCCCAGCAACAAGCTGCAGAAACTGCTTAAGGGGACAGTGAATTATTTTAAGCCTGGTGGGCCCATGGCACTTCAGGCCATCAGAGCAGAGATGCAACACAGAGATGGACTCATGATCGAGGGGTGGACTTAACAATGGACACTATTGCCCAGGTTATTCACGAGTGTGAACACTGCACACAGTCTCTCCTGCTCTGGAAGACTGTTACAAGAGATGGAGCCTGACATGGACCAGATGGACACAGCAGCTTTATAGGGACTGGTCCATGCACTAAGATAAGAGTGCACCGAGATAAGAGTGATGGTATATTGAAAATGTGGGATCTGAGCATGACGTGAATGGTATGGAATAAGGGGTGGATAATGTCCTGGGTTCAGCAGTAGCAGTCATGTTTCTCCTCCTTGGTAGCTGGTGCAGTGCAGTGTTTTGACTTTCGGCCTGGGAACAGAGCTGATAGAGATGTTTTGGTTTGGCCAAGGACTTTGTGAGGCTCATGCTCTGCCAGGGAGGAGGGGAAGCTGGGAGGAAGCAGAGACAGGACACCTGACCCAAACTGACCAAAGAGGTATTCCATACCACAGCACGTCATGCCCAGGATGTAACTGGGAGTTAGCCGGAAGGGCTGGGAGACTGCAGGGTTGGAGGAGGTATCGGTCGGAGCTTGGTCGGGCTTGGGGGCGAGTTATCGGTCAGCGGGTGGTGAGGTGTTGTATTCTGTTCCCTTGTTATTTCCTTTATCATTATTATCATTGGTGGTAGCAGTAGTGATTTGTGTTATACCTTAGTTACTAAACTGTTCTTATCTCAACCCGTGGGAGTTGCATTCTTTTGATTCTCCTCTCCGTCCCTCCGAGAGCAGGGGGAGGGCAAGAAAGGGGGGGAAGTGAGCGAACGAATTACCTGACTGGGTTTAAACCACGACAGACACATAATAATCTTCCTACAAACAGAAAGTTATTGGTCATTTTGGGAATAAACTTTTATTTCACTAAAAATCCTAGAGAAACCAACTGTTTTGAACAGACACAGAGTACCTCACATTTTCAGTGCACAGGCTTGCTGTACCACAGTGCCATACAAAAAAGCACTGTTTTGAGAACTATTATGACAGAAGCTGACATTTGATTGCCATGCTTCTTTCTGTCTTGTGATTTCATGCACTTGTATCAAGTAAAAGAAAAGATTTTAGTAGGTTTAATGTCAAGGAAAACCACGTGTACTTCTGGAGCAAAATGTTTACATTCAGACTTCAACAAAATAAACAGATCCTTGGAAAATTTTCCACACATTTTAAGTCAGGGGATAGAGGCAATTTGGGATTGAAAAGGATATACACAAAAACTTCAAGAACCAAACTTAGGAAAGCTCATAAACAACGTATGAATAGTGTCTCAGTATTAAACTTTAGGAGTTACAGTCTCCAATTTCCCATGCTTTATATACTTAATACAGTAAAACATTACAGAAAAAAACTTCAGTAAAAACAAAACTAAACAAAAAAACACAAGGAAGCACCAAATCCAAACAAACAAACAAAAAACCCACCAAAAAAAAAAAACGAAACAAAACAAAAAATCCACAAAAAAAAAACAAACAAAAACCAACTCAGCTCCTCAGTATCCTCAAATGACTGCTCCTAACACTGGTAAAAATCATTAATATACTTTTCTCTGTGCGATATTCTGAAGTCTGAGCATTTCCAATAATAGCATCCCACTTATTCCAGTCACAGCAGATCTGGCGGTGTTCTAGACTACCCACATCTTTTCCCTGGACTGCATCATGTCGGTGTTTCAGACATACCATCTAAACACCTAAAATTAAAATGTATTAGGTTTTGTACTGCTGTACACCATTTATGGTCCTGTTCTCCAATTCTTTGTCCCTCCAGCTTTCCCAGTGAGACACATTGCACTACACACTTTTCACTGTATAACCTCTCATTCCAGAATTCTGTTCTAATTAAAATATGATTTTACAATTATGAGGGAGCACTCAAATTAGACCAAAACAGTTGTTACTCTTCCTCCTCCCCCACTTTCTCCAAAATATTCCCACTCAGTGCAACCAGGTAACTCCAAAAGGCCCAAAGCTTCCCTCCCTAGCTACAGCTGTAAACACATCACAAAGTTAAAATATTTTGCAGGGATCACTACTACACAGTACCAAATCACAGTACTGTACATGTCAGCAGAAACAGCCAGGAAGCTGCATGAACCCAAAATTCTCTACTTTCTAGATTAAGCCTTTCTACTTTGCCAACAGATTCCAAGATTAGAAAAACTAATAATCCCCAAACAGTACAACAAATTGAAACCTTCAGGTTTGTACCCAAAGAGCAAACAGACAACATACTGTTAAACTTTCAGTTGTTCATCTGTGCTTTAAAGCCTAACTCTGACAAAAGCTATTCAGTCTTTTGATGGGGCTGTTTTACTACAAAAAGAAATCACATACATGAATCAAGAAACAGAGCCACAATATTAATCATCACATAACAGTGTCACCTGGGATGCAAGTATTTTAGTCACTTGTAATAGTCTTATGTTGAAGACGACAGAACATATACCATACTTGATCATCAATGCTTTTTACACATGTGCTTCTTGAAAAATATTTAGGTTGAAAGATTTGCCTTCAAAACGTCTTGCACTAGCATGCATGCAACAGGATTTGTGTATTAGTGCTAAAAACAGATTGTGTACACTGCTATTGGTATTTGTATCCTGAATAAACATACCATTCATACCACCCTGCTATAGAATATAAAAACCGATGATGTTACATACCTGTATCAAAAAACGTAGTGGCAATAAATCATGCATTAAGTTAAAATACAGGAAGGATTCTGGCTGTATCATGCAGGAAGAATTTTCCCATTTAGCCTTCTGCCTCTACTTTCAGCTTCCTTTGGCATTATATCTAAATTCCCCATTATTGTTCTCTCTTTAGCAGAGAAGATTAAATTAAGCCCTTCTAAAAGCACTAAGATGACAGCATTCAACTTTTATTTTTTCCTTTTATACACAATCCATACACTAGATGCTCAATCTGAAAGCTTCTATCTGTACATTATGAGACCTGGTTTTATAATATGACTGTTCTTTGAAATGGCTAGAGCACAGCTGCGTTTTTGGTAGTGCATAAATGCAGTCCTCTTAAACGAAGGTCAACTGACAAGGTCTCATTCACACAGTCTGGGGCCATTCTATTCAAAGATGAAGATGGGATAAGGGCCACACAGAAGCCTCTACAAATTTTAGGGACTTTCTATTATGCTGTGACTTCTCTACAGTGCTCATCCACCACTGCAGAAAAAAGTATCCCTGACTAAATGAGCAGATTCAAAAGTATATTTTTAGACAGGTTTTAAAAGTTTTCAAATGGATGCCCCTTTCTCTCTTCACTCACTCCTATGTCTATGTATATACACACACATAGACACACAATTTCATCTTTAAGAACTTCACACTGTGCATATACATCTAAGATGACAGACTATGCCAGTCAGCACAGGCCCAGGTGAGGTTCACTGCAACTATCACTTCTGCTACTCGCATGTTAGCAAGTATCAGTCATCCATAACAATCCTGCGGATTTCAGAGTTTATCCGAAGGAAATCTGCCTTAAGCAGCAAGACCTCTTCAGCCCTCACATCTGCTACTTCAAATAGCTGTTTCAACCTTTGAAAAGTCTACTGTCAGTGTTATAATATAAACAAGGTGTTTTGTTTTCTACAGCAATCTGTTGCAGAGTAAGAATCCCACACTGGAAAACTGAGCACTTAGGTGGCAGGAAATGAAAATGAATACACCACTAAAAGCAGATAATATTTTGGAACAGAATTAGGTTTTCATTGCCAAGATCTCAATGAGAAGAAAAAATACAAAACCCAACCGAACCTCAAAGTGTAACAAGAATGCTCTGTTATGACACCCTCGAACTTTCTGTAAGTGCTTAGGAGGGCTTCACCAGTCGCCACAAGATTCAGTTTCATAGAGACTCACCCAATAACCTCCTTGTCTTAATCAGGTAGTGATCTACTTTCATGAGAAAAATGGCAAAACAAAATAGCAGTGTCACCTTTTGAGAAAGGGCAGCATAGTAATTTCATGTGTAGCTCAACAGGCTTGTAATGAGTACAGAAACCTCACATTTATTCATGTTTTTCTAAAAAGACATTTTAAAAATGTAAGAAAAAGCAACTACTCAAGAGCTAATGCCAGAGTACATGTCTGTTCCCTATTTTGCAACTTCTGTATCATCATATCCTTGGGTAAATGAATACATGCTTACTTTGAAGGGAAAGCAAAACCCTTTATCTTCTCATACATTTTTGTCACTGACTAGTGGCTGGTTTGAAGAAAAACATCTGAAGGCACTACCAGTATGAATGCTGGTCTAAAAAAAAAAAATAAAATAAACAACTTATTATTGCCATCAGATCTCCATCAATGGGATCAGATATTCTAGCAAGCACATCTTCCATTCCAGATGACAGAGGAGCCTTCCATTTAGTGATTTCATTAGCTCAGAGCAGCTTTGTAGAAACAGTTACTTTGCTTCCCAGGCCAATGGGGCTTCAGAAACAGCACTGCCACGCAGCACGGAGCTGCTATTTATAAATCTTGAAAGCATCTCATGTATGCCACAGTAATGTTTCAAGAACAAGCAAACAATTCTGCAGAGAGTCATCAGAGCTCATTAGCTCCAGCCACATGGGACCTGAACCAATTCCACCAGACCATTCAGAGAAGGCTGATTCATCTATTCCCTAATGGTCAACATTCCACAAGGCTTATTAGATTGTGTGCATTATCATGTGAATACACAGATCCGATTTTCATCTGGCATGGGTCCCAACCAACCTGCTAGTGAGAGAAGCAGAGGGATTCAAAAGACCTGCTCTTTCCCCACCACATCCAGCATTTCCTACATTACTGACACATCTCCTTGCCCATTCCCTTCCCCCAGTGCACCTCAGATACATGAGATTTAATTACACCCAACAAAAAGCAATGTTTCAGTCATCAGACAAACCCAGCATAAAAGTACAGATACTGTTACATAGCTCCAGACAACGCTGCAGTGTAGGGTCAAGTGTAACACCAACACCGATAGAAAGGAAGAAAAAAAGTCACAGCAAAGAGATTTTCTCCATCTTAGGTGGCCCAGATTCTCAAAGATGACTCCCCTTTTTGTATTGTACCCAGGCCTCATTAAATTAAAAAAGAATTTTTATTGTATTTTGTTGCTTTGTTTATCTAGAAATGCAACTGAGGCAGAAAACTACACTTGCCTTTTTTACACTATAATGCTTCTTACTGATATTAACAGAATTTCAGGGCTCTCTCTATTTGGGAAAGTAACTCCAAGGAAAACAGTAAGGCAGAGAACCAGAGGTGGGGGGATTATTTTTTTAATTCTGCAATGTAAACCACCACAAATGCACAGACGTGTATTAATCAAAAAATACAGAAAAAGCATTTGAATGCTTAGTTACGTAATTCTTTGAGAGAAGACTTGAAAGAACATGCAATGAGCAATTTATCATCCAAGAATTGTGTTTTTTTTAAGAAGATGACATTTGTGTGTTTTTAAGAGGTGGACAACTTCTTTAGGCAACAGATATATCCTGTAAGTTCACTTTAGTGCAACAGATCAGTGATAGAAAGCTTTGCAGATGCTGATTAAGAATTACAAAAATATGTATCAAAATATTCCAGAAAAACATAATCTTTAAATTTAGGTCAAAATGTATGAACTCAGCATTATTACATTAAATCTATCCAGCTGTTTTATTTATTTTTCTGTTAAACACACACTCCTTCCAATGTGCATTTGTGTTTTGTAATAATATGTCTTGAGATGATCAAGATGTAGGAGAGCTGTCTCTCATTTCTTCTTCGGTTAGAAGTCACTAAATTACAGAAAATAAAAACCTGGAACTTAAGTTTGAAATATAGCAGAAAAGAATAAAAAAGATCTCTAGCTCTGAAGCAATATTCTCTTGACGATGAACATAATACAAATTGAGCTCTGTGTATTTCCTCTAAATCACATATTTGAAGACTAGAAGTCCTGGTGACTCTGACTCCATATTTGTAATTTATGTGGGGAAAAAAAAAAAATCCTCAGGCTCATGAAATTACTCTAGACTCTTACACAGATTACAGAAAGAATTATGAACACAGTTATTCAGAAGAAAAAAACAAAAAGCGTAATTTCCACAGCACAGTTTCATTTTCCCTGCAAATTACTAAAGGGATGTTATTTAAGTTTAATGTGAATTTCAAAAGTGGAAAGTCTGCAGGACAGACTGGCAACTAGGGATATGCAGTCATTTTGTATGGTAACTTGATTTCTTTTTCATCAGAAGCATATACAAATGAATATGTACTTCTGACAGATTTTTTCCCAGAAAACTGAATTAACTTTGAAATACCCAAAAACCAGGCAGTAATACTAAGCACAGTACATGATAATCTCAGCACACATCAAGATCAGCTTTTCATTAATATACACTGCCTAGAAGCCTGTGAGAGCCTGGAAACTGAGCTTGTCTCAAACACTGCTCAAACTGAGCTTGTCTCAGATACCATTTTCATTTGACCATGGGAGGCATTGCAAGAATTATGGCAAATGAAGCAAACAAGGATGTTAGCTTTCAGTACTGCATATGCCAGATCATTCTGATCCCATTTTTTGAAGCTGATAAGCCTTCACAGGACTGTGAAAAACATTGATTCAAAGAATAGGTCTTAATGTGAGGGACAATGACCACCAACACAAGCACTTACAGAATTCCAGCTTTGGAACTGCACGTGCTCACTACAACACATCCATCATTCTAGTAACGCCTTTCTACACTTTTCATGCAAATTACAGTTAACACCCCAAAGAAAACTAAAGGGCAGGGCTCAGGTCAGAGGGTGAGCTCCCACCACCAGCAATACCATGGGTGAAGAGGACCAATAACACACCAACAGATCCCCAGGCGGTGACTATCTGCTTGCAACTCTTCTTATCTCTCTCTCCCTGCATTGATGTCTCCAGGAACAGACAACCTGAGTTTGTTTAAAAGAGTTTCAGCATCTGGCCTTGTTTGTGCCTTAATTCCAACCAGGCAACAAATATATCGAGTCTGACCATTTTTGAGTCACACATGCCTTTCGACCAAGTTGAGACAAAGCCACTTCAAGCTGAGGGAATCATTAATATGGAACAACATCAGGAAAAAGAAAACAACAAACACCAAAAAACAAACAAAACCATGAAACTGGCTGGCCAACCTAAATTAGTTTTATCAAGGTAGTGCTCAGGGTCTTTGGAGCAATTTTAATTCCCCCAACATGTCAAATAAAGAACAGCAGGGAACTGCTCTTTAAAGGAGACTTATTTTCAATGTTATGATTCAGGTTTTCTGTGTGACATTAAGAATTATTGCATAAATTTATTACAGGGATAGAGCCTCTTGGATAACTGGAGAAAAAACTTTATCCACAGATAGTTTTTCCTAGTTTTAGTACCTGTCCTTGAAAAAAAGGCTTCAGGCATTTAAGACACTTGCTAGACCTTTCTTATTTCTGTTGTAAACCCTGTACGTCCCACATAATTAGCTGTAAATTAGGATACCTATAGAATGGAGCTGTAGGAGTTAATGGGCTAAAGCTACTGAGGAAATGTGACAGATGGAAAGAGTCAATACAGGTCTCAATCCCAAATCACATGAAATTCTGACAGCTCTGGAAGTCCAGCTCTTCAATTTCACATTATTTAACATTCACTAAACATCTGCATCACAAACTTCAGTTTCAAAACCAGGAATTTTTGAGGCTGACAAAATGCCTCCATATTCACGTACAAACAACACACATAGGGAAAAGAATTTAGCAAGCAGATGAACAGTTGGAGCTGCTAATCTCTTAATCAGTCTCACAAAAAAAATAGATAATCTACATAGCTCATCCAGCAGGTGCTAGGCAGGAGGTCTGCATCCTGGCAATGAAACTGATGGGCCAAGACTCTTCAAATCATTGGAAGAGAAATGCTGGATGCCTGAAGAGCCTAAAGACAGCCTAAGGGAAAAGGGTCTTCCTGTGCCTGGACAGGTGCTAACAGCTGGAACAAAGCATTTTTCTCTCTAGGCAAAAGAGCTGGTGGACTATTAACTCCCGCAGGATGAGATCTTCCTGCTTTAAGAGATTTGATATGTAATACAAGTTCTTCCCTAAAGTCTCACTTTCTGTAAGAAATTAAGTTTTCATATAAATTCTCTTGCTGGGGGTGTAAGTGTGGGTGTTAGGGGTAACTTGACCATATAGTGCAGACAAATAGAACAAAACAAGTCATAAGGTAAGGGGAAAAAAACCCAGAAGTCTATTTTCCACAGTTGTTCGTTAAACTACCTGTGAAAATTTGGTACTTCTACTTTGGTACTCTCCCCTGCTGTGCTGAATCAAAGCTTCATAAAGTCCCTGTGCTTCTCAGAATGCAAAAGAACACTTGTGACAGGCAGAAAATATTACTGCTGGCACTGGATTGTCAGTTCATCAGGGGAGAACCACATAACCAAAAATACTGCACAGTACAAATTATGTTGTCCATCCCCTGGAAAAAAAAATAAATTCTGCATTTAGTGCACTTGAGACCAGCAATAATTGGATGCAAAGCCTGGGGGAAGACATGAAAAAACATAATACAGAAAAGAAGTTACAATAAAACAAACACCACAATATTGAGGAAAGAAGGAAATGCATCTGGACTATAGTCCAATATGCAAAATTTGCCTAACACAAAACCAGAATGGAAATAGAGTGGACTGAAGCCATTTTGTATTTTGACTTTTCAAGTAAATTTTGAAGCACTCCAAACCTGTGTTTCTCAAAGGAAGCTGTGATAGCAGAATGGACTGAATTCCAGTTGGATACCGTCAGTTTATTTAGCAAAAACCCCACAAGTTTTAGAATTATGATGTATCCCCTTAAAATGTTTCCTCAGGCAGACGGAATAAGAAGCACCCTCACTTGAAAACATCACTTGGGTCGTTTTTCTCTCTCACAACTTTTCAAAGTCAGGGGATGTGCTTATATATGTTACTGAATGAGATAACAATTATCCACTACTCATTAGCAAAAAAAAAAAAAAAAAGCATGCTTCAGAATAACTGTCCTGGGTTCAGCAGTAGCAGTCAATTTTTCTCCTTCTTGGTAGCTGATGCAGCGCTGTGTTTTCACTTTCGGCCTGGGAACAGTGCTGATAATACCCATGTTTTCAGTTGTTGCTAAGTAATGTTTACCCTGAGCAATGACTTTGTGAGGCTCATGCTCTGCCAGGGAGGAGGCGAAGCCGGGAGGAAGCAGAGACAGTACACCTGACCCAAAGTAGCCAAGGAGGTATTCCATACTACAGCACGTCATGCCCGGGGTGGGGGGTAACTGGGAGTTACCCAGAAAGACACGGGGTGTTCTGTGCCAGACTCGTTTCTTGGCCGGTGGTATTGTATTCTCTCCCCTTGTTATTTTCCCTTATCATTGTTGTCGTTGGTGGCAGCAGTGGTGATTTGTGTTGTACATTGGTTGCTGGACTGTTCTTGTCTCAGCCCGTGGGAGTTGCACTCTTTCGATCCTCCTCCCCATTTCTCTGGGAGCGGGGAAGGGGAGATCCCCGGGGGGGGGGGGCACACGGGCCTCAATTGCTTCCAGCCCGGCACCACTCACTGGGAGTGAGTGAACGAGCTGTCTGGCTAGGTTTAAACCACGACATTAAGTAAAACTTTTTTACTTCCATCACCATTTCAGATTGTTCTATATTAATGTATAAAGTCATTCAAAAATTAATTAAATCACTAAGTTTATGGCTTGGATGCAATTAGAACAGAGCTCAAAATCTTGACCATTTATAAAGAATGCAATAAGTGTAAGCTGGATTTCAGAAACTACCTAAGCAATAGTGAAAAATCTACTAAGGAAAATAAGGCAGGCAATACTGACACTTGTGGTCATTTCTAGATTGCTATTTTTTTCATTCAGTTACAAACATAAGTTAAGAAATACACTGGGATCACAAAATAGCCAAGCAAGTTACAGATACTTCATAACTCTGTCTTCTCAACTCTGAATGACTTATTGGAGAAGTGTTCCTTTTGAAGCAAAGAGGATGACTACTGGCTATATGTATAGTAAATCCTAACACAGAAAATGAAAACTAAGTTTTTATGACATTCTGTATTAACACATTTCCACAAGGAAAAAAAAAAAAATAAATCGTTTAAAAGCAAAACCAACCAATCTTGAAAATGTTACCATTAATCACTTTGAACTTTTACTTGAATGGTTTTCAGCATACTGCAGGTGAACTAATGCTACATGTTACTACAACAAAACGGAATAAACTTTGCAAAGTATCCATGGAGTATCCAAGAAAGCATAGTCCATTTGGGAGCATTCAGTTGACAGGTCACCTATGCTGTACATATTCCATTTAACTTTCCTAGGACTTGTGGCCACCAGGCAGAAAATTACCAATACACCTGACCACTGCAACAACTGAGAAACTTCTGTCAATGTTGTGAAGATTTACTTTAAAACCAGTTAGACAAGATTCTGCTGATACCCTCTCAAAATGACAGCGACATGTAGGAAGGGCTGTTTGTTTTTTTATTTGTTTGGGGTTTAGGTTGTTTTTTTTTCCTTATTCTTTTGCATATTCCAAACTTAAACACCTTTGTTTTACGTAAGTATATTTTGCTTTGCTCACAGTAGTTATACGCACAGGTTATTCTACACAGCCATCTTTTGCTACTCCTTGCATCTGCTTCTAGCTTTGCCTAACTTGCTGAACAGTCAAGTTTTCACTGGCCACAGTAACTCTGTAGTGTTCCTTACACAAAGGCTGCACATCTTCACATCAGAGTAACTCCTTCTTAGTCTTAATAGATGGCAGCATTTCAAACACTAACATTGTAGCTTCTAATTTAAGATGTAACCATAGTAACATTACAGCACATAATACTCCCTGGATCAAGAACAAGCAGTCCACTGACCCTTCACAGTGAGAGTTAGCCGAACTAAAGCTCATTCCAACCTCCGGCCCAGCAAGATTACTAAAACATTCAGGTCATATTTCCAGTACAAAGCATGCTCTGCCCTCCTGAAATACCTAGGAACATACAGTTACCATATAAAAGCAGTAAAGAAAAAAAGCACTTTAAAAGGAATTTCTTCCTGAAACTTAGACTCTAAGATACATCAGGCACACCCAGATAGAAAGTAGTATAAAAATCAAAGCTTTTCCTTACTTTTCTGTAAGACCTGCTCATCTTTTAAAAGGAATGAATCAACGAACAATAGAAACTGTTCATTAAGGTTTAAGAATTCAATATTCAATTTGTTCACATGGCAAGATGACAAATTTTACAGGTATCACCAGGCAACAGCTCTGCCTGAACTTCACAAGCTATGCACATAATTAAAAGCCAAAAGCTGATGCCTATTGCCTTCCAACAATAAATAGTCTATTTAGAAAAGAAAAAGGACCTTTGGATTTTTGTAACTGTAATATTTACTACTGAGCAATTACAGAACAATAAAACCAGCTCTGTCCAACCCATTATGTAAACATACTACGTGTAGCTCAAACCTTCGGTGATACACTTTAGGTTTAGTGAAAAAGAAGTAAAGAAATAAGAGTTGAAACACTAAAGATTTCAGCAATCATTTTGCTGAGATTTAGACCTGTTTCCCAAATACAATGTTATGTGTCTTATCTGAAAATTCTAAAATGAATATTTGAAAAACCACTATTTGCTTCTATGTAAATCAGTAGTGATAAATGAACTATCTCACTCAACTCCCCACCCCTGTACTCCACACTGCAGTAATACGCCTAGCCAAACTCTTGCCACATGTTTTTATACATACAGAAAAGATTACATAAAGTTCTGTATATTATATGGGGCAAGGATAAGAGAGTCTGTGTGTTTAAGTGGAAAATTCAGTAGACTGAGCACACATGCAACCTTTCAGAACACCAATTCTCAATTATTCATCAGCATCCCAGAACAGTAAGTGGTCTGGACCCAGGTCTGTTGTCTCTTGCTGACGCACCCTCCCCCTCCTTTTAGAAATACCAATATTTTTAGAGTGGAGGAGATACAAGTCTTTGCTGATATGCATGTTATATTTATAACTAATATCTAGAGAATATGCTCATGCTCCTCCAATGACCTCAAACAGGATTACAGTATTTGTGGAAGCTGCCATTAGAATAAGAAAAGCATAGTAAAAAAAAAAACAAGAGTAAATTAACAGAAAAGATTAGTAGTGTACATTGATGAATTTGTTAGAAGGATAGAAATATGATCATGTTTCTAGTAAATTATCGGAATATGCATCTAGAATAATAAAACACATTGACTGCCTGGGGAAGCCTTATTTGCCAGTAAAAGACATACTTACCCTGAGCCTACTCATCAGAGATACCTTATGATAGACCAATTACATTCTCTTTATCCTTTGGCATAAAAAAAAAAACAAACCACAAACAAAAAAAAAAAACAACACCCCCCCAAAAAAACAACCCCACCCCCCCCAACAACCAACAAAAACCAACCGAACAAAAAAAGCCCTAAAACAAACAAACAACAAACCCCCTTACAAATAAACCCCAATAAAACAAAAACAAAACAAGCCAAAATAAAAGGCAAAAACTAGCAAAAGAACAAAACCCAAAAAACCCTGCCAAAAAATCAAGGAAAAGCCCACACCCCAGAAAAAACAAACCCACCACAATAACACCCACCCAAACCAAAACACAAACAAAAAAACTGCAAATCACATCCCTCCACCCCCCCCCCAACAACCCAAAAAGCATTCTAAAGTTAGTCATTAACTTTTCAAAATAGAGTGGACAAACACAATGACTAATAAATACCGGGGTAAGCATGCTACTAGCTGTCTATTTTCCGAACTATTTAATTTATAATTATATTTTATTTGTAACATAAGATGCTTCAGCATAGAAGGTTCAGTCATTGAAAGGACAGAAATTGAAGGAACATAAGTTTCATTAGGACCAAAAAGACGAATTCCATAATATCAGTATGTCTGTAACAGACAAAAGACATTTAGATCCATCAATAATTGAAATCAAGTGCCTCCAATTCTGCAATACCAGTCTTCGACCTTTACCAGGAAGAAAGCCATTAACAGCAGAAAAGCAACTTAACATCATGTGCTTATGCATCAGTGCTGTCCATCTTAATTGACTAACCTAAGATTAAAAAGCAGCTTTTACAGAACAAGCATGTGTAAAGGAAGTAAAACTATACATTTTTATTTTTTCTTTGTCATGAAAGCACAGAAGATTTATACTTGAATATAGAGCCAAATGGGTTAAATCAAGCTTCGGTATTTAAACGCTTATAATTCCTTTGCACTGGAGAACAGCTTTTAGAATAGAGGAACAGCACATCTAGCATTAAAAATCCCCTAGAGATTCATAAATTACAGTGTCAAGGAAAAGTGAAAACAATCTGAAAAAACCCTCAATCATTCATCTAATAATCATATAATTTTTATACTATTCACCTATCATTGCGCTTGAACTGAGTCTGTATCATTTACCAAATAGCAGCAAGAGCCTGTAAAGCTTTCTGTCTGCCTTTGGATTTAGTCAAAATGAATGCAAACAATCACGTGGGATTCAGCCAAGCAATGACGTTAAATTCTGCTCTGTCAGAAGACAGCATCTGTCAAAGTCCACATTTAAACTGCTGCCTGCCTGTGCAGCAGCTGAAGAACTACGGAACGGATTTTATAGACCAGAATCCTCAGTTAAAACAGCTCAAAATCGTTTCTATTACTGCCTAGCAACAATGAAGGAAGGAACAGAGGGAAATCCTACTGCTGAAGGCGACTGAAGCACTACGCACTAGCACTCCCTGCTAATATTACGATTAGAAATATGGATACTGAGCAGAAGAGAACACAGCACTGCATTGTCCGAAAAGGGAAACACCAGATGTAAAATCTCCAGCACATTGGCTGTGAACGCCGGAGAGCCCCGATAGGAACAAAGACGAGAACTACTGTCCTTTTGTTTGAAGGATGAACAAAAAGCTCCAAGACAAGGACAACACTTATGAACAAGGAAGGTAACACAGCAACGGGCAGACAGATGGACAGACTGGATACTGTGAAAAGCAATCGCAGGAAACAGACTGTTGGGGGATGGGCGCATGTTCGATAGCATCTTTTTTGCTGAAGTGATGGCGTGCCAAAACTATTTTCTGTGGGTATAATCCTCTCACCATAAATGGCCTGACCAAGGAAGGTATGTCAAATCCTTGTATGTGATATTCATTTGATTGTCTGTTACCTTTTCAGCCATTGCAGATAACAATCACTCCTAATTTGCAGAGCCCTGAGATAACACGTCTCTGAACAAGGAGAAAGAATGCTAGCAGGTTTTCCTCTCCCACAGCACAATGTCACTACCCTACACTTACTAAATGCACAGCTTACGATCTGCACAAGGCTGGTGTGGCTAGAGAGGAGGGATTAGAGGGATAATGTAGCTACTGTAATGATTGCTTTTAACTGAGAAATTAAAAACTCAAACCCCTCCAATATAGAAAAAACAGTTAGAAATCCCTTCAAACTAGGTCAGAATTAATCCTTATCTGAAGTAATCTTAAAGCACTGGTAAAATGGCCATGATGTGACATACAGAGAGCACTGAACCATCAAAACAGACAATGCAGTCAAATTTCATTATCTTAAAAGTACCTTCAGACCTTTTTACACTTGATTTCCACACTCACCAGCCCCCCCCCCCAACATAAGCAAAATGGAATCAGGCTAATATTGGCCAAGCACAAAGTGGGAGCATGGAAAAGACTGGAAATGATTTAAACCATCGGCAGTGCAATCAGGCACCACATTTTACAAATAACATCAAGCTCCCCTGGCATCCCAAAAAGAAACCTTCAAACACTATATTCTCAAAATGGTGAGCACGTAACTTGTATCTTGCCATCATTACAGTTTCTGTTTAACATGAAAACACCGACTGTTTGACTTGGATTATAAAATTACATTCCATCTAATTGCTGTTCTTTTCTATTTATTGTTGAAATCTAAATACTTTTTCACTGCTGGCAAACAAACACGATGAATATTTGCAATACAAATTCAAGACCTAAATCTATAGCAATTTAATACACCACAAAGTGCTTACCTGCAGAATCTATCAATAAGTTATAATAAATCATTAGATGTGCTTTCTTTGCCCAAGGCAATGGTAACATGCAGTAGAACAACTGCAACTGGAAATAGTTCACATACCTAAGGATGCAGCACACAACAGTCACTGGTTTCACATCACTTTTAAGACATTTAGAAAATCAAGTCGCTTTCCAGAACTTGTAAAGCAAACAAAAAAAAAAAAAAAAAAATCTCACCATAGGTAATACTGCTGGAGAAGCATGCTCAGCCACTGGTGCAACTTTCTCATCTGATGTTTAAAAACTTGCACATCAAACCCTACCCCAAGTACTGTTTTGTGCAAAAGATTAATGCAGTCTGTAAGTAAACTCAGGCACATTATGTGAGGCTTAATATACAACTGCTGCTGTTTATCAAAATACTGACTCCGGCTGCCTTCTGAACTCTTCTCTCTAATTAAAGAGTTTGCCCACACAGCTAATCAAAATATGAAAATCCAGGACGTGTGAATAGGAAGTCAAATGCTTCAATCTGCAAAGCTATAATTATAGAGCAGAATTCAAAGTACCAGGAACCAAAACACCAGCAGAGCACAGACCGCAAATAAAAATTCAAGAGGCATTCAGAGTTTATATATTTGGCGTTTGATAATGCATCACTGACTGCACAGTCAAGTGCCAAAAATGAAGTATAACTACTATAAATCATATCTTCAAACTGCAGAGTTGCATGCAACAGCACACTTTCAGAGGACAAGGTAATTGTGTAGAGACCTTCTGCTATACTTAGGTTTTCTTATCTACTGCCAACGGTTGGTGCCTGTTCATAAGCTTGCTGTGAAATTAAATTTTAAAGATTTGGGCAAAAGCAATAATGCTCTAACCCTAAGTAGTGCAAGAGAGTAATATTTTTATGGTATTATTTGATGGTGCTTTTTATATTGACAGTTATTTACATTATTTTAGAACAATGCATCCTAGCATGTACTATGTTTTCAAAGGTTTCACATAGCTGTTGATGTGTTTCAAACACCTCAGACCTGCTGTATATTTTGAAATGTTTCACACCTGAATTATTAAAAAGAAAACTAAGGTTTTTTTTTTGGTGTTTTTTTTTTTTTAGTCAATACTTTTTATGAAGCTGAGGAATAGATGTAGGTCCTTCCCCTACCCATACAATGCCTTTTTTAAGGGCAAACAGATACTGAAGATTTTCCATGAAGCTCCCACCTTGAAAAATCAAGGAAATACATGAGACCCGACTCTCTCTAAATTTCTTATGATTCCAGCTGTTTCTCACTGTAAAACTTATTTTAATGTGCACAACATGAGCATGCTTCTTTAAAAAAAAAAAAAAAAAGAAAAAAAAAGTATTTCAGCAATTACAACTGGCTTTTCTGAGACACTTCTTCAGTGCATCATGGAAAGACAGCACCTGAAATTAGTTTTCAGTTTACACAAATATTTACATAAGTGTATGAAAGTAGGTGCACACCAAAACAGTGCCTCTATTAAAAATTAAACACAGATGAGTAGCGTAGTGGAGACTTAGAAGTGGAACAATTCAGTGTGACAAAAATAATCTGAATTCCAGCTGCTATTCCACATTTATGAAATTCTGGATTTTAGTTTTTTCCTAAACTGCACATGCATGCAATGAAATAATTACTCAAATATTCCTACTGTTGTCTTCCAAACTGGTATAAAACCAATTAATTTCCTTGAGATCTAGGGTACCCTTTGAAGTGGCTTTTGTGTTTGCTTATGCAGAAATAATTCTTCCTAAATAGCTGAATGCTCATTTAAAACTCACTGCACACTGCAGAGAAACTCAAAATTATTAGTTTTGACAGCAAACTTTAATTTTCTGAGTATGCAAATGCAGGTTCAAGTGGTCAAATAAAGTCTTTTACATTTGGGACTTAATTTCTTTTACATACGGATAATGTCCAAGTCAAAGCAGCTTAAAAAAAGAGTTGTGTGGAATGTTAAGTTAGTGCTCAAGCTACACATGTTTAACAGCTGTACACTGGAAAGTAATTTTTAGAAATGCAGCTCAGTCTCTGGTAAGTGGCATCTGTCCCGAGAAGTTCAAAAAAGAAACCATAATAAAAAAAATAAAATAAAAAATCAGCAATACTTTCAGTGAGCTTAAAACCAAAATTCAGGACTGCTGTGTAACAGAACAATGACGGGAAAACGCTTAATAGGCAAATATCTGCTGTTTCAGAAGGAGAATTAAGGCAGTGTCGCCTTTTTAGATACGTATACACTGTCATAAACCGCCGTTAAAATCCGCACTTACTTGCTCCTCCTAGTGGAAGTCAGTATGAAAGAATTCTGAGTCAGGGAAGTATACTACTTTCCCTTGCTTCCAAATCCTGTCAATGAGGCACCTTCTGCGAACACGTTAATTTGTTTATATACAAACTAACATACAGTAATTAAAACAAACCCTAGTTATACATCTTTCACTACCCTTTTCAAATACAAATTTTCCCCTACGTGAGCCAGGCAGACTGAACGTTACATCACATATAATTTTGTACTATATTATTCAACTGCCATCTCACCTTAAATTACTTCTTTACAATGTAAAATCCTGTAAATTCCCACATAGCATGTCATTTTTTTTTAAATGTAGAAATTAATCCTAATATTGGTTTTAGAAGATAGCAAAGCAATTAATAAATTACACATTTTTATGAGAAAAAGCATTTTCTGTGGACTCTTGTTCAACTGTCATCCTTCCTCCTATACAAAACCCTAGGGCCCAGAAATAAATTAAAGCAAAATGAAAATCACAAACGAATTGCTACCGTGCAGTGAAAGGTTCATTAACGAGATGATGTGATCAGCTTTTAATACGCAGCATCATGAAGCTGCCATATTGACTCTGCTCTTGAATATGAAAAGAAAAAAATTAAGAGAAAATGAAGCACATGCTATTTTGGCACTTTCTCCTACAGTTTCAGCTGCTGGTAACAACACTTGAAATATCCATATGATCCCACAAGCATGGTAGTTACATACACATTTATAGACGGACAAAATAAAACCTGAAAACAAAACCCAAACTAAAAATCATGTTCATCAGATAGTCTGCCAGAAACTTAGTGCTGTGCAATTTCATTTTCAGTTAATATGAATGTTTACCGAAGATCTCTACCTACAGTTTCATTTTAATTCAGCTGCATCTGAGGCTGGCACAACAGCCAAGTGTTCCATTCAATATTTTCTTTCAATGTGCAGTAGAAGGTTAAAGGTGCCTGAAAGGTGACAGAAAATGTTATCCTGCATTACCATCTGAGGGTTGTGCAGTGATGTTATTGGACCCTGAAAATTAATTTTGACAGGTGCATCTTCTCATTGACTTTCTGAACACAGTCGGAGCCGGCGGAAACACTCCAAGTGGTGTACTGTGACTAACACAACTCTGCCATAATCAACCTTGCGCCGTCTGTCCCACCACCAATACATGACCATTTTACAAAATGGGTTTTTAAACTGTGAGCTGTACCAGCCTCTGCGTGGTAAAAATCAATTTTAATTAATGCCAATAAACCTTCCATTTGCTATCAAGGCCTTTTCATTCAGCCCTTTTCAAACACTGTACAAGGATTTCACAGCCAGTACACATGAAGCTATTTACGTGTACTTCAACCTTTTTCAGCTTAAAAAGGGGGACCCCCCCCCCCTTTTTATCTTTGGTACCCCAGATATTTGTCAAAATTTTTACCATGAAAAAATATCAAAAGCTAGTAAATCTACTTAAATCATAACCAAGGTTTACCTTCAACCTAAATTGAACCTTGGTTTTATTTACATGGTCTGTTTTTTCAAGAGTTTAACTCAATTTTCTAACTAGGTTCTCACTGCAATCTTTCAGGAGTGTATAAAATTAAAGATCTCTGATATTTTATTTTTTTAATCTTTGCAGCGTGAGCCATTTGCAGACAATTACTCACCAGGAACAAAAGAAGATGAATACCAAAGAATAGCAGTGGATTCAAACAGGATCAGAAAAGCATTTTGCTTGGCCATTGTCTCATATCCCATCACTGGATTTTTACAACATGCTTCAGTGGAGAAGACGACACTGCTGCTTTGCAAAGATGACCTGGAATACCAAAAGGTCTCTATTTCGCACCCATCTCATTGGCCTGATCTCTCTTGTATTTCTTTTCGCTATGTTTCTGTTCTTTAATCATCACGACTGGCTGCCAGGCAGGGCTGGATTCAAAGAAAACCCCATGGCTTACACTATACGAGGATTTAGATCTACAAAAATCGAGACAAACCACAGCTCTCTAAGGAACATGTGGAAAGATGCCATACCTCAGACGCTCAGGCCTCAAACTGTCACCAACTCCAACAACACTGATCTGTTGCTGCAAGGAGTAACTGGTTTGGAAAATACCCTCAGTGCCAATGGAAGTATATACAACAAGAAAGGTACTGGGCATTCAACTTCCTACCATTTCAAATACATCATAAATGAGCCTGAGAAGTGCCAGGAGAAGACCCCTTTTCTAATATTGCTCATTGCTGCAGAGCCAGGCCAGGTGGAAGCTAGACAAGCTATTCGACAAACCTGGGGTAACGAAAGCCTCACCCCTGGCATCCAAATTGTTCGTATTTTTTTGCTGGGCTTAAGCATCAAGGTAAATGGATACCTCCAGCGTACTATACTAGAGGAAAGTAGACAGTACCACGATATCATTCAACAAGAATACTTAGACACCTACTATAATTTAACCATTAAAACTCTGATGGGAATGAACTGGGTTGCATCTTACTGTCCACATGTTCCATATGTTATGAAAACTGACAGCGATATGTTTGTCAATACCGAGTATTTAATACATAAGCTTCTGAAACCAGAACTTCCTCCAAGGCACAAGTATTTTACAGGTTATTTAATGAGAGGTTATGCACCTAATAGGAACAAGGATAGTAAGTGGTATATGCCACCTGATTTGTATCCAAGTGAACGTTATCCTGTATTCTGCTCTGGAACTGGTTATGTTTTCTCTGGAGATTTAGCAGAAAAAATCTTTAAAGTCTCCTTAAGCATCAGACGTTTACATTTAGAGGATGTATATGTGGGGATCTGTCTTGCCAAGCTGCGAATTGACCCTATGCCTCCACCCAATGAGTTTGTCTTCAATCACTGGCGAGTTTCTTACTCCAGCTGTAAATATAGCCACCTAATTACCTCCCATCAGTTCCAACCTAGTGAACTGATCAAATACTGGAACCACTTACAACAAAATAAGCACAATGCCTGCGCCAATGCAGCGAAAGAAAAAGCAGGCAGGTATCGCCATCGTAAACTGCACTAGAAGGACAACACTCCCTCTGTCAGGTGTACTCCATGTGCAATTTGTAAATACTGCTGAAAGCATGTACAGTGAAAATGGATGAGCTTAATGGGACAGCCTTTAGTTGATCCCCATCACATAGTGGAGTCTGAAAATTATTTTTTTAAGTTAAAAAAGTATAGCTCTTGATAACCTAATACTATGAAACTATAACCAAAAGGTTTTCCCAGCAAAATTGAGGAAAAATGAAGATGGCATATAAAGACCTTTGTGTTAATGTGCAACAATAAGCATGCACACTTTGGTGGTACAACTGCTGATTTACGTGCCAATAAAATATGATTGAGCATATTTTCCATGCTAAAATTTTATTTAAAAAAAATGCATTCATAGATCTCATTCTCTTTAATGGAATGATTTCTTGTTATCTAGAATGGTTATAAAATGAAAAACTTAAAACTAAGGAAATGTACAAAGGGCAGATCAGTTTTACCTTCAAATAACACATTAAAATTATTATACACTTTTTAAATGTATAATTTATTTATCAATGTGACATTTACAATTTTGTAAGACACTACCAATGAACTCTAAAGCACTAAGAAAGTACTCCCTTAAAGTCAGTCCAGTTTTGGGAAGATTGCTTGTTTTGGACAGGAAAGAGGAATAAATAAAATCAGTGTTTAGAAAACTGCCACCTTTGTACCTCACCTTCAGAAATGTTCGTGGTGTTCAGATTCAACTCTAGATTCAACCAAATTCTCCTGAAAGATCTGATTAAAGTTATTTAATTCTCTAAAAGTCACAGGGTGAGCTCCTAAAACCTGGTGCCAAGTAAAACTCATCTTGGCATCTTCATGCAAATTTATTGAATCTGGTGTTCATTTCTTTGCACAACTTCAAGGTAACGCAAAAGCTGATGAGAAATGCAAAACAGAACTTCAGGTCTTTCACTGCAGTCTCAAAAATATTCCATTTTGTGGAAAAAGGTAGAAAACCAACCAAATGTTTGTTGATTTTGATCTTTCCTGCCTGCCCTGCCCACCCCCCCAAAACAGGAAAGATCAGTCAAGTGAAAATACATCTGACAGAGAAAATTAAGGCACATGCCTTACTTCACAGATAGGGAAGACTATGGCATGGTAAGATTGAGAGTTCCAGACAGCAGTACGGGCAAAACAAAAATCTAGGCGATTTTAAAACCTAAAGCAACATGTACCACTGAAAATAAATTGTGAGAAGTAGGTTAAATCTATTTACAGGTTTCCAGTTTTCTAACAAACAGAACTTTTAAAAGTTATTTTCCAACGGAGTTACAACAGAGTTATATCAGATTCAGGTTATTACTGTTTGTCACAGTGCCAGGGTAAGCAATACCCATCTCTGATTTAGCAACAGATAATAGAACTGTGATTAGTTCTCTGTTTGACTGGGACTTTTTAATTGGATAAAAAACAAATATTTGATGTACTTTTATTATTTAATAAAATTGATTATATTTATGGTCTTCAGACTTCACTTTTTATGGGAATGTTGCTCAGGAAGAAAACAATTCCTAACTTTATAATTACTTGACTTATCTAGTGTTCCCTAGTTCCTAAAGCTTAGTTTTCATACCATGAGATCAGAGCAGTTGTTTTGTTGAGGGTTTTTTTGTAATGAAAAGACAAACCATTCCCAGGGGCCCGAAACCTGTCTGTATGCAGAAACATACACACATGAAGAGGCTGCACTGCACTGGACTAGCTCTCTGAAGAAATTCCAGGAGCTCCTATTGAAGATGTGTATGGGAATTTGCTCATCAGCATTTTTGTTGGTCATCATCCATCAAATTCTGTCATGCGTTGTATTTTAGGTATGATAATTATACATTTGTGCATTTCCAAGATATTGCAAATTGTAGGTGTGTCTATTTCTGGGGAAAGTAAATGTGCATCAAAATAGCAGCGCTCTGCATAAGAGATTACTCCAGCTAAATTGAAAGTGCCTCTACTTAGTTTATGCGATGGCTGTTGGTGTTACTGAGAGACAGAGCATTAGAAAAAGGCTTTGGGAGTGTTCTTTCAACACATATTTATTGTTTTCTTCACCCTCAGTCTGCCTGCTTCCTTCCAGCAAACACAGGCCACAGTTAATATCCCAACTGAAAGCCACCTGGATGAAGTTAACGATATGCAAGCTTTACACAATAATGCTAGTTTTAGACAACTAGAGTGAGTCCTGAGAGCCAGCTACTACTTAACGGCATTCAGTTCTGGAAGATGTACAATCCCGTAAGTGGCTTCTCCCCAAGTACTGCTGGCCAAGAACACAGCTCAGCCTCTTGGAGAGGGCTTCAATGCTGTTCCCTGCCTTCAGCACTTCCAAGCTAGACTATAATGCACTCTACTTGGATTTTACCAACTCTGGATAGTTCAAAATCCTGTATATTGGGTATAGTCCAAGATGTTAATAACTAAACCTTAAACAGTTTGGCACTTGAATCATAGTTTGGCAGCCAAACAACCTCTCGAGTACTCCACTTTGGAGCTCATGCATGATGCCCATCTGCCCAAGCTTGGCAGAATTATGATAGGAGTTCAGTTTATCAAACCTCTTGATAGCAAAAATACTAGTGAGGAGTATAAGACATTAAAGAAAACAACAAAAAAAATAATGCCCTTTTAAGGGTCCAATATTTTTTTTAACATTTGTATTTATGTTTGGCCATATGTTGGAACTACTCTATATACAAATCATTATCAAGGCTACTTAAATCATTCATAGCCAAGTACTGTTTTCCTGCAGTTTGTTACAAAGCTTTCAGAAGTAAGAGGGACAGCTGTATGATGAAATATGCAATTATGGAATGAAAGATCCACATTACATTCTCTGAATGTTTTTACTGTTTTCCGTCTTGTGCTTAAGCTATTTGCTCACTCTAGTAGAATATAAAAACTGTTCCAAGTTAAAAATAGCGCAATCATTATTTATTATATTCATTTTTGTTAGAAATAAGACACAAGCTTGTATCTAAACACCTAACATACCTGCAAAGCAGTTTAAAAAAAAAAAAGTATAGAAGTCCGTATTATATTTGCTTTAAATGTTTTTACTTCTCTGTGTGTCTTCTTCAGATTCAAAACAAATTTAAAAAGCCATACTGACTCACAACTTCTTACAGAAAAAAATGCAGTGTCACTGGCACCATTATTATGGCAATGAAAAAAAAAAAAAAATCTTAGAAAAGTCAAGCATTGTGAGAAAAATAAGAAACAGGAATTCCGTAATGTTACCCTATTTATTTAACTTTCAATTAAAAAAAAGACTTACACATTGATACTAGATGACCAAAATGAAGTCCTTGCTCACCAACAAAAGAATTGTTCCTTTCACATCTCCAGTTACATCAGTGGCTTGGGTTATTTGCAGATTGTATCAGTGGATTTGAGCATGGAAAATGCACAGCTAAAGGTTCTGGAGTAATAGAACTGATCCTATTTCCAGCCACAGACAGATTTTTTCATGGGTAAAGTTCACGATCTGTTCTACTCTGAAAAAAATAACAGCTAAAGGTATTTCTAAGCCTCAGTGGTTGGTCTGAGGGAAAATCCAATGTCATTAAGTTCTTCACTTAAATGTTATAAATTATTTTTATGTCCCATAAATTTAAAATTGTATGATGGCAGTGATCTAGACGAGACGAGACAGCCTGGGTTTCAGGTTAACCTTACTAGAATAGTACTTTGCTTTTCTTTGCAATGTAGTAATATAAAATGTGTCAGTCCATATTTACAAAATATTTTCAGACTAGATTAACTTGCTAAGCATTCATTAACTGTCCCAAATTCCATGGTAAATCAGGCACTGGAGGGAAGGGAAGCACCTAGACACCATCATTTTATTCTGCACCCGCCCCCCCCATCCCTACTAACTTTACTGAAACACATTAATACAATTCCCAATCATACTTCAATCTAAAATACCCACATAATCCCACAGTGAAAAAAAAAAAAAAAAAATCTTCTCTCCTGAATGAATACTCATTGCAATGCGTGAAAACTTCTTAGAAGGAGATGAACGAGAGAGGGAAGATGCTAATATAGAAGCTACTGCTTCTTTCATTTGTGCTATTAGCAAGAATAGGCTTGTAACTAATGAGCAAAGCCATCAGTAGTTGTTCATATATTTTGCCAATTTCAAACCCCATTTTTCAATCCCTATTTTATGCTGTCAAATAACACAAATAAATAAATATTGGACAATTACTTAATTACACTATGATAACTGCACTTAGCAAATTTTAAGAGCATTACTGTCATTTTAATTTCAGCTTGTTCTTCCAAAACAGCATGCAATTCGAGAGGCAAGCAGTCTCACACTTTCTGACCACAACAACTTCAGACTGCAGATCATACATAATAGACACAGCACTTGCTGTATTACCACAAATTGTATCTCTAGCTCATCCAGTCTTGCTTCCCTTCTCCAGCTCTGCTTTTCAACACTTAGCCACTCTGGGAGGGGAGCACGGGGGAAAGGGGGAGGCAGGGAAGCTGCACCACCAACTATGCAGTGCTGTACTGTGAAAATGTAGGTCAGAGGAGAGAACATTGTTTTTGCTTTGTACCCGAGGCTTTCTGGGGCGGGAGGCTGAGGGAGGGCTGTGGAGAACAACTTCTTACAGCAGGTCAGTTAACAAAGCTCTGTCATTTCAGAAAACAGAAGAGTGGAACTGAAAACACAGCAGCTGATCAACACCACACAGGTTAAAAAAGTAAAATAACATAAGGCAGGCTCAGTGAAAAGGGAAAGCATTCAAAGTGAGACCAAATGAGAAAGCAGGATCTCAATTTCTAGTAGTAAGCATTCAAACTTTTCCCCTTCTGGAGAAAATAAATTCTTCGAACAAAAGTTTCAGTTTGTGTGCATTGTTTTTCGTTATGGCCTGAACCAAAGTAATTACAAGACATGATGACACAAATAGCAGGTCAGTAACTCCAGAGTATTTTACATATAGGACTGTCAGCATACCAGCAAACCAAAAGCAAACTAGATTGCTTGTATCTAGGAATAAAATCACTGCATTTTTGAATAAGGAGTTAATTCCAGTCTTGATTTGTCCCTGGTTAACTCAAAAGAAATCTAGTCTGGTGCAATATGGTACCTTCCTTTTACAGTTAAACGACTGCTAAGGAATGTAGCTGAACATGGGATATGGATGAAAACTACCACTTTTCTATTCTGATATTACTATGGCAACAGTTACAAGAGCTCTCTTAAGCATTTAAATCTGACAGTTTTCATGATAACACTAACTGGATGATAGTAATGATGCATTTTCATTCATGAGCTAACTGCTGTATAACTCAAACCACAGGGTACGAAACATTACCTTCACTTTTCTCAAGACTATGTTTGTGGTCAAAATGTTCTGATCAAGACAGTAACCTTGAAATACTCCTCTGAAAGTAAAACAAAGTCCCTCTGGCACAGAGAGCATTCATGGCTTACAGCTTTATATACTTTCAGAGGTCTCCATTTGAATGCTTAAGTTGTGCACAGTCGGTGTACAGGATGGAGAAGTCAAGACTGCTAAAATCTTTGATGGCATCTTTCTCAAAGGGCTTTCTTTTGCCTGGGAAGGCCTGAGAGTAGAATATGCTTTCTGAAGAGTGAACTGAATTGCTATCTCCCAGGTATCATTTGTCCAAAAGAGGTAGAGGTGGGGGAAACCAGTGTTTTTCTACCAATTTTATCAGTATGTAACCAATGCACACTTTTTAAAATAAGAAAACACTGCAAGCTGCTTCACCTCACTGAAGGCCAAAGTGTATTGAAGAACTTGATGATCTTAAGGTCCTTTCCAAACCTAACTATTCTATGATTCTATGCCTCTGAGGACAAGTGTATCAGAACAAGTGCATTCATTTCCTTTTAACCCATTTAGCTTTATGTAATACTAAATTACATCTCAACTGTTTAACATGAATATTTGGTGAACCACTCACTCTGCTCTCCCAGATGCTCAGTATGGGCATAATGGAGAAGTCTCCTTTTCTTTACCTCATTAGAAAGCAAAGCGTGTGAAGCGTATTTCTCATCCTAACATTTTAAGGATACCAGCTTTGATATTGTCTTGCAATTAAATCAACTGAAAAAAAGATGAATAAACTGAGAACAGTGCGAAACCCTTGAAGGTCTAAAATTCACGAAGATGACAAAACTCAGACTAGAAGAAATAGCCATGCTTGCAAGGATCTGAGACATTAATCTTTCCAACATGAAAAAGTCCTTAAAAAGTTAAATATTCCAAGTTCTTTCCCTGTTAACACTTTCTAAAGTTGTGGATTAAAAAAACCTCATCCATGACATCAGAAAAAGACAGAATGCCTCCGCTCTTGAAAACCACAACCCCACATCTTTTTGTGTGGAAAGGCCAAGCGTTCCCACGTCTCTGTAAGCTCAAAGTTTAAAACAAGAAAAAACAACTGCCACAAGAAATCATTTGTTAACAGTCTACCAAACAAGTCACCAAGAAAAACAAAATTCTTGGTCACTGACTTTACTGAAAATTTAACGTATCCTGCGTTTCAGCAAGGTGAGGTCTAAGAACTGTTTTGAGACTAAGAGACAGATCCTAAGCTTCATTCAGGATTCCTATGTCACAGTATGCAAAAATATTCTAGTATGCCATAATTTAAATCTATTGTGCCATGACATATAGGTTGATGAATATGATAAAACAAAAATCCAATACTGGGAAACACTATCTCTGGACTACTCAAAAATTTACGACTGCCACTTAAAAAGCCTGGCATTTGCATTACAGGCATTCCTCTAAAGTCCACCTAGGCATTGATTTTTGTAGACAAAATAATTCAATGCAATTAACTTCTGAATCAAGAGAACAACCCATTTCCCATTATATCATGTCTGAATATTTTAAAGTATTACTATATCATTGATAGTTTTTAATGTAGAAACAGGTAACAACATTTTTATGTCCCCATAGTTTCAAGAAACAAGATTACAATTCAGAGGTACTCTTAATGTTACTTAAAACTCCAAAATAAAAGTATCATACATAACTAAGGGGACAACAAACACATCTATTCTTTAAAAAGCTAATCACAAAGCTTATGCTGTAAGCATATTGAGCCATACCGAAGGAAAAAAAAAAAAGGAAAAAGACAAAACCAAAAAACACACACCTAATCCAAACCAAAAAAATAAGAACCCCCCAAAAAAACCCAACACAAAACCAACCCCCCCCAAAAAAAACAAAACAACCCCACAAAACCAAAAATAAAAAAAAAAAAACACAAAATCAAAAATAAAAAAAAACAAAATAAAAATCCCAAACAAGGAAAACCCAATAAACCCACATAAACCACAGAGTTCCTACATAAACATATCTTCCACAGAAGAAGTGTTTTCAATAATGCTGCCATCAATGTAATGAGAAAATTCAGTCTTTCAAATCTGAAACAATTTTTGAAAGTTGATGCTGCCAAATACTTCTATCATTTTACCATATTTGAGATGGGTTATCTATTTTGGGAGTTATAAAGAAGAAGAATGATAGTCACTTTATTTTGCTTTACAAAAAAAAAAAGCGTAATTCATTCATATTTAAAAGTCAGTTACTACTTCATACTATCAGCTGTGAGTTTTCACTTTCTTACAAGTAGGCAAGTTTGCATGCTACATCCAGCAAAGGTATGATTTTCTTTCTGATCAAAATTCAGTTGAGAAATGGATGCTGCAAACAAGATAACCAACTTACCTCAGTTAATAAAGGAGTGACAGCCTTTTGCCAATAATCTAGGGACTTCGTGCCTGAGCAAAATATAATCTACCATTTTCATTTACAAAATGCACTGCCTGGGTCACTCAACAATTTTTGAACTTTTTGTCTTCCATGATTTCCTTATTTTCTATTAGTGGAAGTTTGAATGAGTTATTTTCCAAAATTCATGCCAGCAGAGGAGAATGGAAAAGCCAGAATAAAGTATACAACTACATTTCTTCCCCACCCATCCCCCCCCAGTAATCAAAAAAACCTTACACACATGAACACCCACTTTTTCTAGCATTTTCTGCACACATTCCATAAATTGAGCCTTTTTGAGGCACAAGACTCCTTATGAACAGTCAAATATTAATATTTTTGTTCTTCCAGTTCCACAAGAGAAAAATATCTGTTCATCTTGAACTGAAATTTTTTAGTGGGGAAAAAAAAATAAAAGTATGGGGAATAAAGGGCATTTTCCCTCCCAATTCTCATCACAATGTTTTCTTGGACTTCTGAGTATTAGCACTTTAAATACTAATACTTGGATTCATAACACCCTGATTTAAAATGAATCCTAGAATATTCATGACAAAATTGATCACCGTAAGCATTAATTGCTTGCCTATATTTTTTTCTCACCACCTATGTAGAACTGAATAGCAGGAAGCATTACATGCTATTGTATTCTAGCTAGGATACAGTAAAGCACTTTTGCATCTGTTTAAAGTGCTGAGAAGAAATATTCACTGTATATATTCATTTCAGCAGATACAGCTATGATCCAGTTTACTGTTAAGATAAATTGCAGACTTGTACGGTGCTTGTGCTCTGAAAGGATGGCCTGATTCAACCATGCCAGAAAGTTGAGTAGCTGCCCTTCACATTGTTTATCATATCCAGATATATAATGCAAGGTGCTGGATAATATCCATTTTTATCTGTGACACTTCCAGACTCTTGGGCAAAACCAGCTTTACAGACTTGCTGAACATATTCTACACTGGCTTTGTCAGTTACTTGAAGTGGAAAACGATCACAAAGAGATGCATTACCATAGGGAGAGAAAAAAAAAACAACCAAGAAAAAAAAAAACCACCTGCCTCCTACTTCTGCCAACTAAAAAATTTGGCATTCTATCGATTTCAGCGGCCAATACAGACAGAAGAATCTGTGTTCATAGGTTGTCCCTGACCTTTGGGAAGTCAAAAAAATGGAATCCATTTTATAACAGCCAATAAATCTTTCTTTTCCTGCTGTCCTATTTCCCTTTGACAACTACCCCTTCACAGCTAAACTTTTCTCAAGTTATGAAAAAGATACGTAGTAACCCACTAGAAATGAATCTCTCCAAGATGCAATATGAAGCACTAAGCATTTTTCTAGACAAACCCCGTAATCTCCCTCCCCATCCAAACACTTCAAGAACATGCTAATGAAGAAACATTCTCTCTCAGAGGAATTTCTAACTGGTCTTGTTTTAAACAAGTGAACATTAACTCCTTAAAAACTCCTTTTTTAAGACCCCATTCAGACGAGATGATACAAACCTGTTTGTTTCAGCAAAGTCCCAAACTACAGTTTCTCTATTTCCCATACATTTTCAAAGTTTACTAGTAAGCTTGAGTCCTTTCGATGTCATCAGAGCACTGGTCATATACTGCAGACCAAGTCTCTGCTTAAGTGGTATCTGATGATACCAGACCAAATCAAACTGACTTTTTTCCATGGTTTGCCAATGTACCAATATAGATTATAAAAAAAAAAAAACACAACAGTAAGGATAACTGTTGATTAGAACCTTTTATTTCACATACTCTCTCCTTAAACAGTTGATAGAATTTATCCAACAATTCACAGAAGTATTACCCAAATTTCCCCATTTACTGAAAAAAGGATAGAACACAAATACACCTACACAGATTCAACTATAGGAGATTTTATTCTGAGACTATAACATCCTCCATACATGCAGTATGGGAGTAGAAATTATCAATAAATTTACTGTGCTGCTTCTAAATACATTAAATGAGTATATAAACTAGAAATACTTTGTAACTACTGTACACAATACTAAACTTTAAAAATTGAGACACTGTTACATAGTACATCTCTTTCTATTAAACAGAACAATAAAAGACGCAAAACCAAGGGAAGCCAGATTCCTAGGGAAATACATAGGCAGGACAAGCACCACCGAAATTTATAAGAGGAAAATAATTCTGCCCATAGCAGCTTATGTAAGTAAATTAGAGGACAAATTTTAAAGTGGTAGGCTTCAACTGACTAGTTTCAGTACTGGAAATTTTCCTTGTGTACTGATAATTGAAGTAAAGTGTGAAAGGAGAGACTATGCCCTAAAATAAATAGTCATTCTATTAAACATTCACAGCAATTTTATTTCCTGTTCCTTTCTTACCTTAAAGACCCCAAACACACTACGTAAAACTTAAGGCAACACCAACTACTCTTGGGTTTGCTGACTGGAATAAAACCAGAAGTCAAAAAGACCTCTGCAATTTATTTTTTTTTTTTAATATATGCACAGAAAAACTGCATTATGAAAATTGTCAAAGGTACTGAATTTACATGAAATCCAAAAGATCTCAAACTTTGCATGCTGGAAAATGCAGTCTTTATTGGCTTATTAATAAATACCATCACAGTTTTCTGTATAATCTAGCCATTACTACCTGGACTGAAGAGCAATAGTTTATTTGTGGCTCTGACTTAGACCAAATCTGTAATCATATGCGAGCTAGTACTGAACATGCACCCAACTCTTAGAAATGGAACCACAGCAACAAGAGAAGCATGAAATGCATATGATGATCCAGCCAAACATAACAGGCTAACCAATGACCAAAAGGTGGATACAGATTCAAGTAAAGGTGAGAAGTCAAGGCATATTAATTTAAATGCATTAAATCTCCACATTAATTTTCTAATGCAAGAGTAAATTGGCCTTTACCCACTGTAAACCAAATTAAAATACAGCTAACTAAACTAATTTTATTCCTGAACATATCACCAGCCAATGGCGATTTAATGCATTATAACTTATGAATGTTGATGTTCTACATTTCGGTAATTTGCTTTAATTTGCTTGAGTGCCTTGATCTAGATATAGCCTTAAGGAACACTTGTATACTGCCATATTAGATTGCGTCATCCTTTGTATTATGGGGAAAAGGTAATTTCTGAATAGTAAAACTATAAAACACTTGCTTTAATAGGAGATTTGAGACAATTGTTGAAGACACTTAAGGTCCTACCCATGCTCAGGTGGTAGCATCTGCACCCTGGAAAGACTGAAGTGTTTAATTACAAATGAAAAATATAACTTAAAATTTTAACCCTTAAAAACAAATCCTGTACCAGGGAGCTCAGCAGCTACAAGAAAGGGAGGAAGGAACTTCCAGAAGATCAAGTCCCTCAAGGGCATTGACTACCTTGGGCTCAGAAGAGACTCACATTTCAGACATAGGCAAGGGGGGGTGTGGGGTGTGTGTCCCCTCAAAGCCAGACACAGGTAGTCTTCTTAGATTAACATTTGCATGAGTGCAAAGACAGTTTGAGAAGTTTGTCTATTTTTCACAAAATCCCTAACCAAGATAGGAATTCAGGAAGATCTGATGCTGAAAAAGGCAGATAACTTGTGAACCTAAACTATTAAACAGCCCCCAGGTCAGCAGCTGGCTGGAAACTATGACAACTGGACAACAGGCTACAGTGGTAAAGAATCAGTTTATATCAACGTGTGAATGCCTCTGAGTAAGCATGACTTCAGACAGAGCTTTATCAGTGGCAAGTATTAAAATATTAACCAAAAGAACTGAAAATTAATTGAACCAAGATTTAGACAAGCTTATAGCTTTCCATGTAGAAAAGTTCTAGTTAGTTTACAGTGAAAACCAAAGAACTAAAAAGTGAAATACAACTTACAAAAATACCTAAATTTACACTTAACAAATACACTACATATTACTGTTAGAGTGAACAAACTATTATAGAATCATAGAATAGTCAGGGTTGGAAAGGACCTTAAGATCACCTAGTTCCAACCCCCCTGCCATGGGCAGGGACACCTCACACTCAACCACCTCACTCACCCAAGGCTTTGTCCAATCTGGCCTTGAACACTGCCAGGGTTGGAGCATTCAGAACCTCCCTGGGCAACCTATTCCAGTGCCTCACAGCACCCTAATAGGAAAGAATTTCCTCCTTATATCCAATCAAAACTTCCCTGTTTAAGTTTGAGCCCGTTACCCCTTGTCCTGTCACTACAGTCCCTAATGAAGAGTCCCTCCTCAGCATCCCTATAGGCCCCCTTCAGATACTGGAAGGCTGCTATGAGGTCTCCACGCAGCCTTCTCTTCTCCAGGCTGAACAGCCCCAACTATTAATAAATAAAACCAGAGAACATCTTTTTGCTCCACCAAGATGTCACAAGGCACAATGACTGAGAGCCCTCCCATCCCCACTAAAAAAAAACAACACCAAAACCAAACCACACCCCAAACTGTATTTAGGAAAGGCACAAATGCCTTCACTGCAATTTAACTAGAAGTAAAACATTTCCTCCTGCCATCATCTTCAGACTTGCCAGAGAACCTTATTCTACTTTCTTTACCCCTGAGAACAGAAAACATCTGCCAAGCCCATCAGGTTTTAATCATCTTATGGACAGGATTTATTTAGTTTTCTTCTGGGGAATCTGGTAACAAAAGGAAACTGGCCAAGCCTACTAAGCCAAAGCTACTCTTTTGTTTAAAAAACAAGGGAAAAGGGGAAAAAACTAAATCAGATTTCTTAAAGCAGTGAATGTTGTTCAGTTATGCCACATTTATGAAGTATCAGTATATCTCTATGCATTTTAACATAGTTTAAATATGGCTTCACTAAAGAAACATCCCTTTATTGAACAGAAGGCAGAACCCCCTAGGGGTCTGCCAAATACTAAATGAGATGTTTATCAATCATCTTCATTCCACTTACAAGAAACATCAGAAAAGTTACATTATCAGAAAAGTTACATTATTTTCTTAAAGGTATGATTCTTATTCATAACACAGAATTTTCATAAATACTAGTATACTAGCAACTAGTGGTTAAATGTAATATATTTCTGATTGGAGGACGCCGAGTATTTACTTCCTTTTATGTTCTTTTCCTCTCAGCTCCATATAAAAGGGTGATAAAATAATACTTGAAAATACTTCCTGCTTATTGTAAATTTTCATCTATAAAATATTCCCTGTTTAGGGATTTCTGTTACAGTATTCATTGGTTAAATATTAAATACCTGCATTCATGTTTGGAAGAATTACAGTTCACACTGCTTAATAAACAAGCCAAGTACAGGCAGTTTTTCAGAAAGGAAAATAAAAGGACATTAAGAGTCTTGCTGAGAATTGCCAGGGGAAGGAATATAAGAAATATATTGAATATGTGGTTTTGCTGTACTGTAGAATAACATGCATATGAAAGTGACCCTTATGAAATATTTAGCCTGCCAAATACAGGTTAGCTAACTGCCTGATGAGGCTATTCTTACATTAGTCTGAGTGGCACCTCTAACAAACAACTAAAAATCAATTTTCCAAATATTTCAGGTACGAACAAGGAGGTTGATTCAAATGTTCAAAATTCACATAAGAAACTTAAGCCTACTATAAAACTACCTTGAAAACCAGAAGCACCATTACACAAGGCATTCCATGAGTCTCTTTAGATTTTAATTTCAAAGATTGCATTCTGAACCATTTAGTATTCTAATATGTATTTTACTACTTTAATCTGCATTTCACCTGCTGTTCATGTCCAGATATTTTTGGAAGCTTTTTCATGAGACTATTTTCCAGACCTAATTATACATATGAAACCTACTATAAAATCAGCGGCTTGTTTCAGCACAATATGTCACCTTAAAACAGAATAGATTTTATAGACCAATATGAGGTAGCTATACACATTGTGTTATAATATATTTTATATATTTTTAGTTACAAAATATTTGCCTTAAGGCTTTATAAAGTCCTCTCCATCCAGAAGTCTTCTGTTTTACTTAGTAACCACAATAAAACACAATCAGGCAGTTATCTTTTTTAATGACAACCAGATTACATTTTAATTTCAGTAACACTGCAATCTGTTTGCCTGATTTACATCAGCTGCTCCAAAGAGAACTAGCACGTAGGACTGATGAATACTGCTGCATGACACACACTGAAGTCTCCTTATTCCAAAGTAAAAGGAGAGGGGGGTGTGTGTGTGTCCCTGCCCAGGAAATGGATCTGTTAACAGCCTACTTTAGTAACATTCACTCCCGTCTTCCACCATATGTTTTGAACTGACTTTCCAATTTCAATTAAACCTGTAGAAAAGTTATTGCCTTTGTCAATTTTTATGAAAACTGCTGTCCAGGGAAATTAAACCCTCAAATTACTGCTCCCGAGGAAGGAAAGGCCGGCAGTGTTTCTTCTCTATCTCTTCAAAATGGCAGCACCAAGCATCCCAAAAGGAAACACCTCTAACTCATCACCTGCACTTTCTTCTGGGTCAAGGGAGGGTATGAGGAGATACCCACTTTACTTAGGTGACTATAGAGAAAAAAATACAGCACTTTTATTCCCTATGAAGAACCCTGGAGTTTCTATTCCACATATATATTCAATATTAAAAGTACTATGAATTTACAGCAACTAGACTGACAGTTATCTACAAGCCATTTTATCACATTACCACATCACTTTGCTTAGTCACACAAAATTTTGCTTCACACTTTAACTAAATCTTAAAAGCTTATCTGTTGCTTATGCACAAAACCCACTCATACACCTTTATGGAGGGTAAGTGTTGCCTGCTTTTAACCTGAAAGAGCCAAAAAAGAAAGTTATTTTAATTCCAATAATATACCCTAAGTCTCCTAAAGCAGCATACAAACTGAACAGTTCGACTTTCTAAAACTTGGTCTGCCAAATGCAATGGTAATGTAAGGTGAAATCAAAATACACTTTGTTAATATTCATGTTGTATGAAGTTCTATACCCTACCAAATCAATGTATTTGTAAAAAAGCAGTTGTTCTCAAAGTTATTTATCTATTTCTTTCAATTTAGCAACTGCTTTAGGCAAATTTGATATTTTTAAATACACTGGACAAACCATTATTTGAAATACTAAGTACTGAAGAATAATACATTCATATAGCGGCAAACAGAAGTTTGAGACTTGGTTTTGTGCTTTAAATCGGAACGTTTTATCACTAAGAAGTTCCCATTCACATGTGCATTTACTGGCTAATAAGAGTAAGAAAATACATGTTTTTTTTTTTTTACCCACTCAATATGTTTGCTGCGAAGTCTCAAGTCCTATATACATGAGGTTCCTGTGACTTAGAAGCCTCCTAAAGCAAAAACCTCCAGAAAATCCCACAATCCTTTTGGGAATAAAGAGGGGCAAACTAAATTGGTGCATCATAATGAAAGCAGAAAATATATCTTTCAACTCTTAGCTACATGCACTTTCATACATAAGCAGCTCTGGCCTTAACTCAGCTTAGCTGAGAAGTATCTTGTCTAGAGTTCAGATGAATAAAGACCAAAGAACCACCCTTCCAGCAGCGGTGATGCAAGTAATTTCTGCAATAGCATATTGCTCAGTGAAAACATGAATACAGCTCTAGATGGCAGCTCAGCAGATTGCAATCACAGGTATATTCCGGAAGGTATGATCAGTACTGCCTAAATGCTAGGTGAGTGAGCCATAACTAATGCAGAGCTCATCATATAGTCTTTACAGTCATTTACCTAATGAGAAAGCCTACACTCAAACAGACTGTATCCAGGACCACCAGTAGCAAACCTGAGTAAGCTAGGACTTTGCCCAAAGATTGTCCTAGCAAAGATAAACCATTTAAACATCCTGAAAGTGAGGGTGCAGATTCAGCAGCATGTGGCTGCATCAAAGACACAGGCAAATTAACACCTGAATTTAGATGGAATGATAAAAATCACATAAAGATCAAAATACAGTCAGATTTAATCAACTACCTTCTTAAATGGTGCTAGAAGAAATTGCCTTAAAGCTTTAAAAATACCACCTCTTGCTATTCTAAGTGGACATTCTCATTAGTGATGTTGCATTACATTGAAAGTGCTGAATAACATTACATGTAATCTGTCCCTTGAAAGACTGAGTACCAGGGCTCTTATCTTGGCATTTCATTAACATTTGCCTCCAAAGATCCTCTCAATCTTGAACTCTGCAGGGTTGATGTGCTTAGAAAGGACCCATCTATGCCTCATGTATTCTGATTCAAGAACTAATGAGCACCTGCATATAACATACTCTTGTAATAATTATACAACTGTGAAGAAATTTTGCCACACTGAGATACCCTCTGGTTGGATTCAAACAGAGCCACACAATGAAAAAGAGTTCAATGTAAGGAGGAGAAGAAGTAAAATAAACAAACAAAAAACACAACCACCAAACCCAGGAAAAAAGGAGGTGGGCCTTTAAAATAGCAACTCCAGAAAAAAGCCTGCAAACTGAAGCAAAGGTCCTTAAGAATGTTCAAAGTGGGCCTTGACAATTAGGATAAAGTACAAAACTTACAAAAATAAAAACAATCATAAAGGAGAATTTGCTCTGGCTTAACAAAGTAGTAGTAAGTGACATGAGTGAAATGTACATGAGGATGGACTTTGAGGCATGTTCCTACGGATGTTGCTAGGGTAACAACCAGGATAACCTGTTTTCCAAGCTCAGAAAAGTGTATGATTATGATGCTAAGTTACACATAAGCAAGTATTCCAAGCAGAAAACGTGTTTCCATAAATAATGGATTATATCTTACTTTATTATGAGCAAATAACCAAGTAGAAAAGTGCCACATGGCCTAAGGACAATGGTATTATCTCAGCAACTGAACAGAGAAGGAAATCTTGATTTGGTCATCTCAGATTTTTTACCTAAATCAATCAGTTGATCATTACTTCCTTGAATTGTAATTTAGGTTTAGTTACCACATCATTAATTGCAGAGTGTGACAGAAACTTTGTTAAGACTCTTAAGTCAAAGACAAGGGATGGCTACTCATGACTGTTTTGGCAAATGTGCATAAACATGCAGGGAGAAGTAGGGGTGTTAAATACCTTCTAGTCCCACAATTGTCACATGCTGATTTCAACTGGATCCCTAAACCTTTATCCCACCTTCAACAGCTGTGTGTGAATTACAACACTATTTGATAGCTAGGCTGGTCTTTCCTCAAAGAAATTTGACAATGAACTGTCAGCTGAAGATATAGCTGCTGCATATTCAGTAGGTGCTTGAAGAAAACGTATAGAGGGAAATATGTTGACAAGATTGTTTAACGGAAGACCTGTATGAAGCACATGATATTTGATTGTTCAGAACAATTTGGGCAAAGTATAGGAATCTGCAGCTCAAGTTCAGCTGGTCTCATTGAGCAATGCCCTTTAAAACTTTCATTAGCAGATATTATACATAAATCTTAAGACCTGAGAAACACAAATGAATCTCAGAATCCATGGAGGATTCAAGCAGAAAGTAGACATCCAGTTCAAAGCATGCAAATTAAGTGCCCTAGACATTTTTATTTGTGGTCATGTTTCCAAAAGAGTGACTCTTGAACCATTCATAAAGGATCCGAGCCCTTGTGCACTGTGCACATGTCAGATGAGTTTCTCAAGGGACACTCACAGGGCTAGCAAATAAACCCCTACCATTCAGCTTTAGGCAAAGACAGGTCTAGCAGGTCATCTTAAAATTTATACCAAAAATATTCAGGGTTAAGCTTTGTTAAGCAAAGCTCCCTGGGTGTCTAAAGTGCCACTTCAATGCATGCTCAGAAATACTTTGGATTCTCACACTTGGCACTCCTCCATTAAAACTACTCAAGGACCTGATGGACATGCCACAAGCACACTTAGCACCCTGAAACAAGAGTTTTATGGAGTACAGTGACTTCAGACACATTCTTTCAGTAACAAAGCTAAATGGCTCTAGGTCTTGCTCCCTCTTTTGTTCAGTAACATTCTTGGCAACATAGCAATGCCTAACTTCCAGATGCATGACCGATTATTCAACATTCACTTTTCTAGAATTTGCAGCTCTTAGTCTCAAAATAAAATAAAAGCTATTATAAGAAACAAAACAGGCAGTTCTGTTGTATGACGCAGTACAACGACAAGATATCTTGGCACAGATGTACATGATTTACAGTCACTGAGAAAACCAGTGCAGCATTGTTCAACCTAACACATTTTCTTGAAAACCGTATTTGCGCGTGATTTTCCTCGGCCTCTATCAGTTTGACTATTTACACTAAAACAACTGTGGGAATGAAATACTGTCCTGGGTTCAGCAGTAGCAGTCATTTTGCTCCTTCTTGGTAGCTGGTGCAGTGCTGTGTTTTGACTTTCAGCCTGGGAACAGAGCTGATAGTGATGTTTTGGTTTGGCCAAGGACTTTGTGAGCCTCATGCTCTGCCAGGGAGGAGGGGAAGCCAGGAGGAAGCAGAGACAGGACACCTGACCCAAACTGACCAAAGAGGTATTCCATATCACAGCACGTCATGCCCAGGATGTAACTGGGAGTTAGCCGGAAGGGTTGGGAGACTGCAGGGTTGGAGGAGGTATCGGTCGGTGCTTGGTTGGGGCTGGGGGGGCAAGTTATCAGTCAGCTGGTGGTGAGGTGTTGTATTCTCTTCCCTTGTTATTTCCTTTATCATTATTATCATTGGTGGTAGCAGTAGTGATTTGTGTTATACCTTAGTTACTAAACTGTTCTTATCTCAACCTGTGGGAGTTGCATTCTTTTCGATTCTCCTCTCCGTCCCTCTGGGAGTAGGGGGAGGGAAAGAAGGGGGGGAGTGAGGGAACGAGTTACCTGACTGGGTTTAAACCACGACAAATACCAACCACTGAAATTGTCGTGTGGACCCTAAATATAAAATACAGTAAAAGTTCTTAGGAAACTTGCTTGCATTTCACCCACTCTCATTACAGTAATACAGACACACTTCTAGGCTTTTTGTCTGTTACCCCAGAGCAGTGTAAAGTTGCTGGCAGACAATTATGGGGAAACATCCATTTCTCCCACTCCAGGATTTTTTGAGTTGGTAGTCATGTCCTAGCCCTTAACGCTCACTGACTGAGAACCTTGCAGTTATGCCTGAATTATAGTTATGGAGAAATGTACTTCAGATGAAAAAGGTGAACAAATCCAGTGACAACAAAAGTCCCTGCCTCCAGCATCATCTATGCAACATTCTTCTAATAGACAATTTTTACAGTTTTCCTCACCTCCTCTGGATGGTTAAAAATTGAACAGTAAGCACACAGAGTTCGCAGAATGCTGCTCAGTCGCAGAGGGGAGCGGGGGCAGGCTTGTGTGCCACTTGTGTTAAGAATAATGACCAGCTTATGCACAGACTGGGTGAAAATTAGGCTCTGAAGCAGAGCCTGTTTCAAACACTTTCAAAGAGCCTGTTCTTTTGTTGAGTCCTCCCTCAATACCACTGCTCTCTAAAATATTTTAATGAGATTAGGGCATGACACTAAACTGGTGATGTGTGGATAGGCAGTCATATCTGTTAAGATGTATTCAATTTTTATTTTTTAGAGGTAAGTGCTGTTTATCTGTGTACTGAGAGACAACGGCCAATTCCACCATATGCTTCTGAAAAGTCATTTCAAGATTTGGCACCGAATCACAATATTAATTTCTCACAATAAACTAAAAAAAATCTCAGATTTACCTACTTCAATGAAGCATACTGATTATCTGAAGTCTTTTGTATAAAATATGTGCATACACTACATAGACTGCTTCTGCCTCAACATGCTTCCTCTCCAGTGCCAGAAAGTTAGCATTTTCCTTCATTCTACTACACACTAAAACTTGGAAAATTCATCAGATGTTAAGCAAAACTCTTAGGTAAAATAATAAAGCCACTGTAAAATAATAAAGCCACTGAGACTACACCATACTCAAAAGATTTGGAGGATAGTAACATCCTTTGATCAGTTAATGCTCAAAATCTGACACTGACCACAAACTGATGAAAAATGCTGCTGACCTCAACAAGTGCTTCCAATTCTTCTGAAATTAAGCTTGTACTTACCTGCTTAATTGCGGCTTGCACAGGGGTCTCCCTCTCCCACACCTTTTTTTTTTTTCCAGTTGTTTTCTCTCAGGACTACAGAATGTATTTAATATATTTTTGGACTGAAGGGTAGTTTATTTTCTTTAATTACTGATACTTTCATATGTTTATTCAGGGTAATATTACAACTGAGAGATTGTTGCAAAGCCTTGCAGTTTACACTGGGAAGATGGATGTTGCTTTTGTTAATTTGTAGACAAAATATTACCACTGAACTCAGAGGCATTGAAAACTCACAAAGAATTTCTTCCCAGAAGTAAAACTCACATGTCTGAATACACACAAGAATCTGAGTTTTGCTACAAGCAAAGTGCCTCAACTGAACTTTATTGGTTCTTCAGACATAGTCCGAAACCCAAACTACCAGGTAAGGGTATCATCTCATTACCTAAAAGAGCTGCTGCATATCAGAAAGAAATGCCAGCAGTAATTCTGGCTGCTAATAAGTGCAGATGATCAATGACAGATACCATTACTAGCAGCAAAACCAAAAAGACAATGGAAACTTTTGAGCTTCAGCATCCGTGACCACTAAAAGGAACGAGCAGTTAGAAATAGGAGTTCTAGCAATTAGTAAAGGCAACAATTTCTGTAACAGCCTACTGCAGTACTATGCAGATCTTTCTTGCTTGCAACCAAGTTTATAACTACAGCTGAATCACAGCTCACGACTAGTCAGGACTCTCAAAACTCGGAGGATATCATTCCACAGAACCCCACAGGCTATCATTCTACTTTTCTTTCATATCAACATCATGAAAACTTTAGAAAAAACAATAAGATAAATACAACCATCATCACTATGGCTATTATTGTCATGAAGAAATAAGTACTGCTTGCAAGTGCAGACAGCTGATACAAAGCATGCCCTCAGCTTGTGTACCGAAGCGTATTCTCTTCCAAGCTATAAAAGCCAGCTTTATCAGACATACATGGAACAAGAAAATTCTCCCATACACTGATATAGGTGCAGACTGCTAACTTGTTCTGATCTTGACATCTCAAGCTATAACAGCTAAATACGTCACATATTCTACTTACGGAAACCAGCAGACCAAAATTCAATTTCATTGCATACACAAGGTCAGACTCGCTTCCCAGGCTTCCAGCAGATAACAGTGGCTTAGACTCCAAATTAACATCTCTTTATAAAAGCAGAAGGCTAATGCCCTGAACACGTCAAATTTACACAAGTAGAAAGAACATGTTGAGAGTATCAGCTTAAGATTCTCTCTCAGCCTTCCTTCACACCCCGAGTGGTAGGAAAATACTAACGCGCCTATCTTCCATAGCTCTTATTTGATCCATCTCAAACTTTCCTACTTAAAAGACAGAAGCTGCCCTGCTCTACTGGGAATTATACTTTGAAGCCTGCAGGTAGACCTGTAGTCAGTCAATCTGGGCAAACAGAAGGTGCCATAGGTATTAAAAAAGGCTTTCTGGGAAAGATTACCTGATAGAAACAATGCCAGGTCCAGAATAATTAAATCATTCCTTCACAATAAAAATTAATTAAATAAGTCTGTTATTCCTAAGAGAAAGTAAGTGTGCCAATTAAGCAAAAAACCCTGTTACAGGGAAAAACTGCCAGCAGCACAAGCTATTTCAGCTGACATTACTTCAGAAAAAGCCCACCATTCACCATCTGTTCTTGCACAAATTCTGAATGCTAAGAAAGTTTCCAACATCACTGATGAAAAGAAAGCAGTCAAGATGCAGAAGTTTTTTGTTTTGCGGTTAAAAAGAACAAGCATCTAAGACAACTCACATTTCAGCAAGAACAAAAACCAGAAGTTTTGCACATTTCATAAAAAATCATTCCAGAGAATTGCAATAGGGTTGAATGAAAGTGGAGGACATGTAGGGGATATAACATGAAACAAGTAAAAGCTTCATACAAATTTGACATGAGAAGCAGGTGGGCAACTCCAGACAGCAGGTCACATGTGCAAAGTTTTTTCCTAGGTTAATGAGATCAAAATCTTTGGAAACTAATGGCTTCATCAATCTTCTAAAGGGAAGACCAATTATCCAAACAATTTGTTTCATTCAGCCAAACAAAATAAAGGTCAGTGTGTGACAAGGAAGCTAAAGGACTCAGGGCAACAGAGAAAACAAAAAAGTCTAGGTAGATGGCGTTGCCAGTAACATTAACCATCAAGTGAACTACCACACCAGGATAAACAGTCTCTTCCAACATGCAACTCCCAACCGAAGTAAAAACAAGTAACAAGACTCCATGAAATTTTACTTCATCATGCTCAAAAAGATGAATTGTAACTGAATAGCTAAAGAAAAAACCCAAATGAGGATTGAAAGCTTATTTCATAGTAAACCTTGCTTAGCTAAGCAAAAGTTTTAAGAGAATATGACTGCCCTCTATAAATACATTCATGGAAACAAGTACCCTAGAAGAAACAGAGGAGCTACCTAAGTCAAGGAGAACAACGGCATAAAAATGAACCTTTCAAATTTTGCCATTCATCTGGAAATCAGAGTTCCTAAGTTTGAAGACAGTCTCTATCAAAGAGCTACGTAATACTTCAATTCCTTTGAAGTGTTTGCTGAGTTCACAGAAGGGATTATACCAATAGATATATAGCAACATACTATGAGGACAGCAGATGACATGTAGACAGAATGCAATTCCAACGCTATCCTGCATATTCCGATGATTTAGCTCACGAGTATAATGCACTTTTTGAGTAAACCTCTAGGGACATAAATTACTTCGCTATATCCTTCCTAGTTTTGTCTAGCATAAAAATTAAAAACAAACCATAAATAATACTAGGTAAAATAACACGAAATTACTAGCTGGTAGGAGATTAAGTATTCCATACAAAACAACAATCTGAAGATTATGGATTATTACCACGTGGTCCATCACTGTGGCAAAGTTGAGGAAAAAACAGATGAACATTACTGTGTCATTTAATTAAAAAATTTATTTCTCCCCAGGCTGAAACACAAAATCAGTTGCTGCAATTTATGAATGAGCTAAACATTTTGGGCACTTTTTAATACTCTAGAAAATAAGGTTCCAAAAATCCCTTACAAGTTCTTCCTTAGAAAAATGTTAAATGACAGATGGAGTTTTAGTATTTCTCATGACACCAGATGATGCTTTATCTGCAGTCATGCAATACACCTCTTAAACAGTTATTTCTCACAATTCTAGTTTATGCTGCAGAAAGATGTACTAGTAATTTAGTATCACTTGTATTTTCTCTCTAAATGAAAGATACCAGCAATGACAGTTTAATAACTCCACCTCAAAACTGCAGCTACTATGCTGAATACATGACCTAGGATTCCTAGAACGAAAACCACCTTATTTTTCAATGAACTAACAAAAAAAAACAATTATTTTTAGTTACTATGTATCCCTTTTACAGGTTTTATACCAACAAGCTTAACACATTTCAACATTTCTACTTTACTTTAATATCGCCCCCTCTATTTTTTTCTTCTTCTTCCTTTATCTTTTCTCTCTGTGCAATTTAAACAGAATCTATTTACTAAGTCATTTGAAGTCACTACCACTCGAAACAAATACATTATACCACACACACCTGGGTTTGGTATAACAACACTGCTTGATCCCTCATAAAGCAGCCCTAAATTCATGCAAGGTTCAAGAACAAACTTGGGCCACAATTGGTTATTTTCTTTCTTCACCCAATTAATTTCTGAATTAATCCAGAAACAACACTGGTTTGAACTAAGTAGCTTCCTTCTTTTTTTTTTTTTTTTTTATTTGAGTACAGAGGAGGTTGGGAACAAAAGACTTGGGCCAGAACCTTCAGCTAAATGTTTTTAACAGTATCTTACATTCAAGATACTATTTTATATTCAAATTAGGAGTGCAAACTAGAAATAGTGCATTGATTTAAGAGAGTGTTTAGTGCTGTCTTTTCATCAGATTTATATAGGTATGCAGATGGCAAAAGCCTTAATGAGGTTTTTACGTTAGTTTTGTAGCATCTGTCCTACTTCCCAGCAGATCAAAACAGCATTTGAGAGCATTCAACCCACTTCAACAAAAGCAGCCAAACACTGGCCAAAAAAAAAGGAAATCTGTTTAAGGGTCCCTCTTACCTGTGTATGTAGCAATTCCCACTGATAGCACAGTAAAGTCATACAAAAGAAATTCATCTTGCTAGACTAAAAAGCTTGGACAGTAACACAGAGGTCAAATTCTTCCACCACTAAAGCAATTTACCCCTTCTAAATGCAGAGTAGGAAACAGTGATAATCCAAAACCTAGTTTTATTACTTCCACTTTGCAAGTATAGTGTTACTGCTTATAAATATGAAAGATGTCCTTCACAGACATACACAAGTCCAGCAAAACTCTGCCAGCAAAGCCTTCCCAGCACACCTTTTCACAGCAGACAGGTCCCTTGAGCTAACATCTCTAAAACATGCAGACCAAACAAAACATGTTTTATCTCTTCACAGAAAACTTCCATCAATGTTGTTGGTCAACCAAAGTGATGTTCCAGAGCTTAGCCCAAGCTGAAAAGATTTATATAAAGGTACACTATCACTTCTATAAAACATATTTAAGACAAGACTTTCAGCTTACCGTTACAGACTTGAGAGTCATTCCGTGATAGGTGCCCATGGTATCAATTTTAAAGCCTTCCGTTTCTACAAGGAAAAAACGTCACTTGTAAATCACTACAAACACAGGGGTGTCACGTCTAAATGGAAAACACTAGAAATACACTGTAAATTAGTTTTGCAAGTAACGCATCTTGCTACTGGTAGTGCTTTAGGTTCTGTTCACAGTATAAAACCTGGTCAGTAACTAGGAAATCTGTGTTTTCTTTAGACAGATGTCCGTTTGGTATTTCTGCTTCCTGAATAAGCATTTCCTGCTGCATGGAATCATTTAAACCACTCCAAAGAATATATACTTAATTTTTTGTGAGAATATGTTACAACATGCATGCAGTCTCAGAATTCTCTTCACTACAAAATGGAGAACTACCTCATATTCCCAGAATGCATTATAAAATGCAAAATATTCAATTTGTAGTTCTATTAATGGAAAAAAAGAAAAAACAACTTAATAATAAAGCAGTTTACATGCTGACTATAAAACTGGCTACTTAACATGATAAATTCTCTACTGGAGTGCAGAAACAACAATGTAATTGTCATATGATCTAGAAGATAGAATTTGCATAAATTCAAAACTTTCAGACTAAAGGTGATAAAAAAGGTTGGTTTGAGCTGGGTTGGTGTTTTTTATATTATTTTTAGTATTTTTAGTCAGACTGAATTTATGCTGAGTATGTGCTAGAAGCCTGCAAGTGCTCTGTGAGTAAACCTACTTCCACTAGCTTGTTTGCCTTTGAATCCTCCTTCTCTGTCCTACTCTCAGCACTCTAAGAGCAAAGCCAGTTCCTGAGTATTGTCAGGAGGACTTGGAAGAAATTATTTTCCTTCTGTAAATTCCCTAGCCTCATGCATCTACTGTCAGCTGACCCAACAAACCAACCACCCAATAAATTCATCCTTAAAATGGCATGATAATCACCAAACCATGATAAGCAAGCATTTGTCTATACCCAGGAAACTTTAGGGCTATTTCAACTAGATCTGCATAACAGTTTCTGACACTGTGCAGAAACAGCTATTTGGCATTGAAAGATTTTTTTTGTCATTTATTACACCACCTTCATACAATGCATCAGCAAAAAAACTCTGTAACACCAGAAATAAAATGGAACTGAGGTAATGCTCACACCTGAACCTAAAAATATTCCAAGAAAAACACCAGATTTTCAAGATTGGTAGAGCTTCTTGCTCCTTAAGATACACAAATTAACTTAAATTGAAAGCCAGACAACCCTGAAAACAACGCAGAGAGGCTCTAGGAAGCATCTGTGGTTGCTCATCCTTTCTTCCTTAGATGACAAAGATTATCAGACACTCATAGGAAATGAAGCAGAAAAGTTTGCCAGATTTAATAACTCCACAGTGCTTAGATAAATATACCCGAAGGGGGCTGAAAACTGATCATACTCATCTTACCACAGAGACAGGTATCTACTTCCTGAACACTGTTTTTTTTTTTTTTGTTTTACCTGTCTCCCCCCGTCCACCACTCCCTCAATTAGGTAATCAGACCTACCACCAACTACTAAGTGGAAAGGCCTACTGTTACTGCTCATGTTTTATTTTACACAAAGCCACCATCTCCAGGCCTCCTTCATCTTTGCTTCTTGAAGCCACCTCTACCCTTCTGCCAGATTTCACATTTCTGAACCACACAGAATTGATTCTGAGAGAGCAAACCGCAGGTATACACAGACATGAATTCAGTCTTCTTTACTATGGAAAGAAAAAGAAGCCTAGTGTCTGTTTACTGCCTTGCTCCCCAACCCCAAGATATAATTATGCATTGAATAATTAGGACTGACAGAGCTGAATTTGAGCTAAAGATACTTAAGTTGCACCTGACCACCACTTCTATGGATAATAGCTTCCTCTGTGACTATACAGGTCACTGTTTTTGGGCAAGCAGCATATTAATATCTCAGAATATTATCACTGCAGAATACTTGGTAGAGATGCCCTACATTGAAGAGAGGGTTTTGCTGACCTGGAGTGACATAAATCAGGAGGTGTATAACCTAGGCTGACGGTTGTGATTTTCAGAAGAACAACAACAGCAGAACCTCTCCCCTTTTCAGATGGACCTGTTATGGTTTCCTCTTGCCTGTGACATGGAGAATTTCCAGCTACTTTAACCAGATGCTCCTCTAAAACTCCAAAGATGACAGACAACCCTTAAAAAGGCCAGCAAAGCATCTCCCATTGTGCCCAGCCTACCATGATTTCTTTCAGTTAAGCACAAATACTGGGTCTTTAATTAGTTGTACATGTTAGATCCCCGTTTCAGTTATTTCTTCTCCACTGGACTCTATTTCTACTTTTCCCTCTAATAAAACTTCACATTCTTTCTCAATTGATTAGGAAACCCTAACTCAAGTCTCCATGAGCGCTGCAAAGGGAATAAAGGCCCACAGAACCAGCACCACAGTTAGAAAGCAAATCAAAGGGGAGAGAGGCAGCAGGCAGGCAACAAGCTTCTGTTCGACCGGCAGTGGGTTCACCTTTTGCAAAAATCTCCCCAAGTCTCTCAAAATCTGGCCTGGTTCATTTAATGAGACACAAAAGCTACTAGCCAGAGCCCTGGCTCTCAGCAGCCTCCCACTCTCAGCCTTGTGCTGATCCCAGCAGGAGAAGCAAACAGCTAGGATCCTCAAGAACTCCTTTTACCTCAAGCATTAGATGGGACATTCTTGCCTGCTTAATGTTTCCAGCAGCTATACGTGCCTTCTAATGCTATTTAATAGTTACTCAGGTAATAAATAAAGCATTTCTGATAATCTGTAAATAACGGCATAGTACTTTTCCTCATTAATTTATATTTAAGGGATACTCAATGGTCAAAGTAGGATACCGGTATCCACTTAACATTCCTGCAAACAGCTACTGAAGCTACCTTGAGGTATACTGTAAACCCCAAGCCCTGCAAGTAGGGGGGATGAATAGAAGAAACCATCTTCATAACTGCCCAACAACTCAAATTTCCTGCCTCAAATTCTGGTTTCAGCATCTGGAGAATGAGTTGAGGATCGTCATCTTCTAGATAACGACAGCAACCCTCCTTTAACTGGTAACAGCACATTCTTCTCTCAGAGTGCAGCTTTTTCGACCTGAACCTCACATTCATCCTGTGATATTCTACCAGCCAGCCACTCACTTTTCTTACAGAAATAAACACTGCTGCAAGCGACAGTCCTGTCACTTGCACTTTATGCCTTTTTATAAGGTTTCGACAGTTTGTACACTTGGCCACATACAGTGGTACCCTCAGCTCTACTCAATGTATACAGACTGTGCAGAGAGAAAAAAAAACACTTCCAAGCCAGGGACTCTACAGTTACAGCTGCATTCCCACTTCAAAATTGCTGAGAGTGTTAGCCCAGTTAATGTAGCTGGTTGTAAAAGACATTGAAGGGCTAGGCTAGAAAGCGGAGAGGCACTTCTTCCAGAGCATTCTCTGAGAGCAGTGGCTGGCCCTGATACAGCTGCTCAAAAGCAAACCTCAAACACAAGAGGAACCACAGGCCCCAATAAAGAGGAGTAAAACAGAGAGCAACCAGGGGATGTGCCCCCAGCATATATAAGCATAAATGCTGTACCATACCCTCTGGCTGAGAATAAAAAAGCAATTATTTCTCCCCTCCCTCCCACACCACCTCAAATCTGTACTGCTGAGTCATGCACCAGCACAGAAATGAAATACTAATGCCTGGCTGAGAATTCATTTGTAACTCTAGTTTCAAAATCATGGCTTCACTAATGGTAATAGAGGTAGCAGTTAAATTTATAAGCAATCTATTACACAAAAGGTATTTAAGCAGAAAAGAGACCTTAAAGTAAACATATCATGATGGCAAGATTTTGGACCCTTATTTTTAAACCTGGAATTAGATGCACAACAGCTGTTGAAAAAGGAGAGTCTTCAATACATTGGGACTTTTCAATAAAATTACAAAATTTATGTATGTTTCATATACATGTTTACATAATTTATGCATTTCTCATTAGGCAAAAAGCAGTCTACATTAAATACTTCAAAAGCAGGTCTAACACTAGGGAGTATAGAATGCTAGCAAAGCCCAACGTTAATGTATTGTGAAGAATTGTATCTCAACTTTATCCATTTGCCAACTAGAATCAGTTTTATAAATGTAAACACTGTTAGAAACACCAATATCAACAAATGCATTTCCACTGGATTCTTGCTATACAAATGCCTATATCTTGAGAGACTAAACACAATAATGAGTAATGAATCATGTATTCTAATGCTTCCAAACCAGTTAATATTAAGACTAAATTTACTTCTCCAGTCACTGCATGTATTATGATCACAATTTCATAGCTCCATGCCGCAAAGAGTGTCAAAAGAATAACACATTTTCCAGTATGGTTCATCACTAGTTACCTTTCTAGCATCATCATGCATAAATCTAAGTGCCTTCTTATTTAAAAGAATTAAACCTGGAAATGAAAATATGCATTAACTTTTTGACTGGTTATATTCTCCATCACCAATTGGGCATATGTTCCATTTTCCTGTATACAATTATTAATGTTCAAAGTGCCATCCATGTGGTTAAAGCCCTCTGCTCTACATCCATCTAGGTCACTTTGCATTTTGACTCTGCACCTGCTGCAGTTCTAGCCATCCAATGCAGGTGCAAACTTGAGCACCGACACATTACTAAAGCTTTAAAAAGACTCAAATTAACCTGAATTTCTGGAAGAAAGTGTAGGCAAACAGAGACAGACCAAAGCAGTGTGTCTCTGAAATACTGAAGAGCTCAAGTTAAAAATCTGAGTTTAATCTGTGGATGAGTAAGACTGAATAACCACTTTTTTTTTCTTTTTTTCAGCTGTATACTCTTCAAACCCCAGATAGCAACAGCTCTGCAGAATGCCTGGAAATGATTCACTACCCCACTTCACACCCATGGTAATTAAATCACTGACACCAAATTTCATTCTGCATAAGAGTTTACTGAATAGTCCTTTTCAATACTACACCCTGACAAGTAGAAGGTTAGTTTCATGTCTACATTTCCAAGCTACACTTACTAGTTTACAAAACTCTCTACCCAGTTCATATATAATACTTCAGCAATAATATTACAAGTAATTAACACCAAGTTCTTAAAAGTGTCTCAGAGTGCTAATAGAAAAAAATTGCAGTATGAAACTGTCTATTCCAGCATTGAAGTGGATTTACAGTACTGAAAGTTATCAAACTACTTGGTCACACCAGAAAGTAGAATGTAACTTTTTTTTTTCCAAATGTGAATCTCTTGCACATATTTCCTCCTAGTTCCAACCCCCCTGCCATGGGCAGGAACACCTCATCCTAGACCATGTCGCCCAAGGCTCTGTCCAGCCTGGCCTTGAACACTGCCAAGGATGAAGCATTTATCACTTCCTTGGGCAACCTGTTCCAGTTCCTCACCACCCTCACAGTAACAAACTTCTTCCTTAGAGTTAACGTGAGCTTCCCCCGTTTAGTTTTAAACCCATTACTCCTTGTCCTGTCAAATCAGTCCCTAATGAGGAGTATGAAGGAAAGAAATAAAAGTACAAAAGGAAAAGTAGGGAAAGTTTAGTACAGAATGGAGCTCTACATTGATGAAGAGAGGATACCATCACTGACTGCTAACGTGAAAGAAACAAAACCAACAGGAAGGAAACAACAGTCAAGGAAAGTAATTACAGGGAGTTTGCCTCCTCACCTGAAAACCATTTGAACAGTGTAGCATGATGGGTGCACTGCTGAGTGACACGTTTCACTGCAGAAATATCTAGGACATAGAGTCCTACTGCAAGAGACATTCTAATACATTTCCTAGGGCATACATCACAGAACTTAAGAATGTCAAAGGAAAGATTTCCTCTCCTGCCTAACCAAAGCTGCAGGAACAAGACACCTATTTGAGATAAAGCTAGCAACTACTGACTCAGAGCTGCATAAGCAGTTCCACTTACTTCAGATATAACTGATTACTTGCTCCTCAAGAGCAGTACTTTATAACTACCACACCCCTCACATTTACTATTAACGCAGTCTAAACCATTTCAGCAGCAATACCTGTTCCATCTGGCATGAAAGTTTTATTTAAGCCAACCAGAGAGTTATCCTGGTATACCTCATCAGAAATAATGATCCATCATAAGAAGCAGAGAAATTTGCCTGCAACTCAGCAGTTTACTTAATGCACCTTATGTTAAAATTCCTAAATTTACTGTCTTAGTTGTATGAACTTGTCCTGGGTTCATCTGTAAAGAGTTATCTTTCTCCTTCTTAGTAGCTGGTGCAGTGCTGTGGTTTTGGCTTTAGTCTTTGAACAATGCTGATAGCACACCAGTGTTTTCAGTTGTTGCTAACAAATGCTTATCCCGATCAAGGACTTTTCAGTCTCTCATGCTCTGCCAGTTAAGAGGAGCACAAGAAGCTGGAAGGAAGCAGAGACAGGACACCTGGCCCAAGCTAACCAAAGGGATATTCCATACCACAGCACATCATGCCCAGTATGTAAACTCGGGGGAGTTACCTGGAAGGCCCAGACTGCTGCTCGGGTTTGGCTGGGTATCAGTCAGCTGGTGGTGAGCAACTGCATTGTGCATCACTTGTGCTTATTGTCTTGTTGGTTTGTTTTGGGTTTTTTTTCCTTTCCCCTTTAGTTCTCTCCCCTTGCTATTTCCCTTATCATTATTATTATTGGCAGTAATAGTGGGTTTGTGTTATACCTTAGTTACTGGACTGTTCTTATCTCAACCCATCGGGTTTACATTCTTTGGATTCTCCTCCCCATCCCTCTGGGAGCAGGGCGGGGGGAACAAAGAGGGGAGTGAGCAACCAGCCGCACGGCTCTGAGGCTGGACTTAAACTTCAACAAAGTTTTGACCTCTTTATGCTAGGAGCAATACTGTTAATGGAAGAATTCTGTATTAAGCCACACAAATATTCAAAGAAACAACATATCATACCTTTGCTACCTAAACTTTAAATTTTCATGAATACTGTAGTATTACATGAAATTGCACACAGACAGTAAGCAGCAATCAGGATGCATCTAGGAGAGGATTACTGTGAATTATGCCTATTGTTTTAATACCTCTGAGGAAAGAGCAAACAGGTGAAACACAAAGACAAAAGCTTGGAGAAACTGCTTCTCTTGCCTTTGTTTAACTCTTTCACCAAAATCACTACTACACATGTTACACGCATCATAAAATCCTCCCTTCCACAATTTCTAGTCAACCACATGCACAGCCATATAGAGTAAGATGTGGAAACTTCAAAGTGACACAAATCTATAGGGTTTAACTTTATCTCGCATGTTACCCATTATTACCAATTACTTCAGATTTCCTTCCCAAAATCCCCAACACTGCAGGCTTCCCATAAATACGCTGTAATTCCGAGTTCTTACTACATTAGCTGTAAAACTCAAGAACCGTCTTTGAGGAACAAAAAACGCTTTCTTTTACTTTTATTGATGGCTATTTCTGCTTCCAATCTCATTTCTGCACTGAATATTTGGGGGCCACAAGTTAATCCTGAGGACAACCGAAATAAAAATCCTTCAGTGAATGAGCTCACTTGTGATATGGTTGCAAGTGACATATATAGTTCACTTTTTAGCAAATCACATTGGAAACCATTAATGCCCAATTACAGCTTTTGAAAAACACCTGCACTGTGAGTTTTAGTCAGACTAAAATGTTAAAAATTTACAGTTTTATAAAGGAATACATCAGAAGTAAATAAGATTTACTGTTTTCTAAAATTAATTTGTAACTGAGGTATCTCAAATATCTCTACACCCTCTCCTTAGAAATCTAGATATTAATTAGTAATTCTAACTTCCGTAAATGCTTCAATACCTTTTATAAGTCAACCTGTGTTTGAAATACGGTGTTTTGAACACCAAATTTCTATTTCCAGTGTTAGCCTATGCTTACCTAAATTGGTGGTACACCAGGACTATTCCTAAATAGTGCATTTCTTTTAATACACACAGAAAACTAAAATACAAAATTAACTCTATATGTGACTACGCTAAACATAAGAAACCAGAAAGTTAAGGCATGTAAACATGTCCTAGGAAGAAGTGCCAATGATAACTACCCAAGTAGAACATGACCATCTGAGGCATTTCAAAACCACATCACAAAAGAACCTTTCAATTGCAACAAGAGCGGCAGTCCAGTCCGCTTCAGCACTGAAGGAAACCCCAAGACCACATTCTTAGAATCACATTAACATATGAATGGAATATTTTATCATTAAGTATTACTAATTACAGGCAGAAACATTTTTCTCTTGCAATAATTTAATCTCTTTTTTGAATTCTGCTTAGAAAGCTCTACATTAATTGTGCACTGGTGAGCTGCTTGACAAACACTTCTGGCTTCTTCTTCCTGCCATGCAAATCCTGTTATTTTCTGCTCCCTCTCAAACCACAGACATGGGGTAAAAGCATAAAATACATTCACCTGTTCAGTACAGATGTTTCTACAGAGGTTGCTTACTGGAACTATGTCATCTAGGGGCATGCAGACTACACCTTTACCTAACGTTCTTGTTGAAGAAGAGTCCACAATGAATTATAGGCAATTTTACATTTGAACTGTTAACACTTGTCCATTAATTTCCTTCTCCACCTTTTATTTCATACTGTACAGTAAAGTTATCTACTATTTTTAACTCTTAATAGGAAACGATAGTAAAAGAAAAAAACTTTGCAAATATGCCACCGCTGAACAATTAAAATATTATCAGAAATAAACTGAATAAATTCTAATTGGGTGACATGGTTTAGTGTGAGGTGTTCCTGCCCATGGCAGGGGGGTTGGAACTAGATGATCTTAAGGTTCTTTCCAAACCCAACTATTCTATGATTATATGATTCTAATTAAAACATTCATGGAAAGACTGATTTGGATTTTTGGGTTTGTTGGTGTCCCATTCCCCCGTGTCCCCTCTTTCTTTTCCTGACTCTTGTAACACCTAATTCTTCATGAATGCTACTGCAGGTTATTTTTCCATGCTGAAAAAGCCACCCAATATTCTGCTTAGCCTTTTCCTTCTACCCCCAAATGCACTTGTCAATGAGTAGCAGTAAATAAAAACTGCTGCACTGAAATCAACATATATTAAGGCCAACACAGAATAGACTTCAAGAGGATATAATAGAACATATGACCAATTTTGCTAGTCAGTTTCACACACACAAAATCATAAACCAAAAGGATGTATTCAGGTGTAAGTGCATATTTACTAAACTTGGGTTGTTTTTTTTTTTTTTTAAATAACTGCAGAAATAGCTACAGTCAGATTTTCAAATTGTTGTATATTATTCAGTATGAGGTGCATGGAAAACACAACCTTCACAAATTTCTTATGGCATGAAATTCTCCATTGGTGTTATATTTTATGCTTTTCTTTCTCCCATTGCAATCAAAACTGAATATCCAAGTAATAATGTGATATACTCTTGCTTTTTATTTATATAGCAAAAACAATCACATCATTTCAATATAAAATTGAACAATCACCTACAGTACAGCTCTTCCAAAATCTGAGCATTCACATACACAGCATATGAATGTTCTGAACAAAAAACGGTACTAACTTGAGCAAAGCCAAATACTCTAAAAGATGCAAGCTGAACCACTCATCTACAATTTAAAATGCAATTTAGTAGCATGTAAGTTCTAGCAGCAAGAAGTGAAAGCCCTCAGAAGGATGCATAAATAGTTCTGGTTTTTCCTTACTTCCTAACAAATAATTTCTAATAAATAACATTTTTAGACTTAATTACTTGGAAAAGCTATCGTTAGGCATAGTTACTGCTTTGTTTTGTTTTTTTTTCCTTGTTTTAGGCTTGAAAAGTAACTGCACAGGAAAACTCCTAACCCTAACTTTACAGGTCGTTGGTTTCATTTCACAATTTATTTACTTATTGTTTTAAAAGAAGTATTACAATCAACTTACCCTCTTTGCCTTTGAATCTTTCCTGATCGTATCTGTTGTAGGCAGCTGGAATAGGTTGCTTATTTCGTAAAGCGGGATCCTAAAACAGGTTAAATAAAAACTGTAAAACATACTAAAATGTATTTCATGGGTTTTGAACTTAGTAAGCCATTACAGGTAACTGCTCAAGAGTATAAAACTAGTTCATTTTTGTAGGAGTTCCAATGGATTTGAAAAATTCTCGTATGTTTCCCTTCAACATCCACTAACAATCTAACAGAAACAGTTTAGAAGTACATACTGAAAGCTATGACAACTCCCAGAGGCAAAACTAAAGTAGCAGTAACAAACTGCATTAGCTAAAAGTTTAATGTTTTATGAAACCACCAAGTTTTTGTAATATCTCAAGAATTAGCAGGGGAAAAAAATACTGTCAACTGACAATTCATGATTAAGCCTTCAACCACACACACAAGCACAAGGAACACACCATGTTCCTTGCCAGCCCAATTAAGCTAAAATTCTGCTAAACCCAGAACAAAGTTGGAGGGAAAAATAAAAGGCACTCTGGAGAAAAAAGTTTTAAAATAGAGGCTCACTAAATACTAATCCAATCTTTTTTGTGGATGTCTTCGTTACATATTCACAACTATTCTGAATGGGACGTTGTGCTGTGCACAATTTACAAAATGCAACACTAAGTAAATATTTAAATGTTGGAATTCATCTTGCTATTTAAATTTCGTTCTTAGTTAAATGCAGTAGCAGGAAAAACAAATCCAAGTATGATTAAACAGCTTTTATAGCAGACTGCCACTTAGTTCAAAAATATATTAGCTTTAATAGAACTCGATAGTAAACATCATAAGACAAAACAAATCCTGTCTAATACCTAGAAAGACTTAACCAGTAAAGCTCCAAGTCTGTCCTCCTGATTTTACAGACCAAAGAAAGCTGGTTCAAGCTGTTCCTACTCATGAGTCATGTTCCAGATTCTGAAAACATTTGCTAACCTGTCAGAAAAACTGCAAAATATTTTGTTTGAAATGGCAGTAGTCTCATCTAATACATTTTTCACAAAAAGATGCAGGATGTCACTAACGTTTGATAGATGCAGAAGCTGGCACTAGCAATTTAATCTCTAAGTAACAATAACATACTGAACAAATTAAACTAATATATTCAACTCCTTAAATACCAGTACACAATCTAAGTCAAAGATTATCTATGAACTTGTGCTTGAAGTTAAATTTTATATTTCATTATGACATGACACTCTCACTTTTGGGGTCACAGTCTTCATAATAAAAGTGCTGCTCTTACCGTCGGTGCTGTATTTGGTGCAGGTCTTTGTTCAGGTGCTCGGCCTTCTTCTCTGGCTTTTACTGATTGAAGAATTGCAAAAATATTCTTCGCAAAGTTCTGAAAAACATATGAGATAACCATGAACCTTGCTGAACGTACGGGTTTCATTTAACACCACGGGTAAAAGACACCATTTAGTCAACTTGTGCTTCACAGAATAAACAGAACTAATACATCAATTTTCTAAATAGATGTTCCCTGATTACTTTTCTGTGATGGAATCCAAAGTTTTAAGGCACCTATTCTTTAAGTCCTCTATGCGCTACCCCATTCTTTAAGGCCCAAACTTCTTAAACCTAATTGGCATCATTACACCACAAGGTAAGCCAAACTCTTCAAAAAGCTCTTGTAATCTGCTTCTCCCCTCTTGTCTACCATGCCCTTACAGTCCCTTCAGAACTCTTCGTGATGTATTAAGAAGGAAAAGGTTTTGCTCAAGATTTCCAGAACAAGTCTCATCTCTGAGACCCAAGTACACATCTGCTAATGAGAGCCTGCCTGCTCACCTCCGGCCTCCAGACAGGATGTCTTGGGCACAGCTCCTTTGTTTGCCTAACCCTGCTAAAAGCTTTCCTCCACCAAGAGAGCATGTTCAGCTCCTCTTAGGGAAGAGTCCTCAAGAACCCTGATGCTGCTGAGGCAACACAGGCAACCACTCCCTATGCTTTCCAGCAAGACTCCTGAGCAGGGCAGAACATGCTTTAGATGGTTGTTAACAGTTCACAGGCTCAACCCCATCTCAGCGGGGCGCAGTTATTTTAATATTTACCTTGAATCACAATTTCACTCCATTTGGCACCAAGTAATTTGAGTAGTAGAGCCTTTCATTTTAAACTGGAGGAAGCAAGTACAACAATCACATTCACAACTTTGTCAGATAACCAGATCAATGAGACACAGCGGAACAAATACCAATCAAGGTTTTTAAACAAAGCATTCCTCCTGGTGGTAATAGTAGGACTGCTTTATTCTAAACAAAAATGTAAACACTAATTACATTTTTGAAAGGCATATACTTTTTACGTTACCACTCAATAGGCATTTTAAGCTATAGATGTATGTGTACACATCTGTCATTACCGTCAACTTTCAGTAACACTTCATCAGTAAAAGAAACCTTTTATCAATTAAGGAAAACAGGTTTTTTTCATGGCTCAGAACAGTATAAAGTATTCACAAAATGCTTAGATTCTTCCAGAGTATTGTGTACTAACACTGAAGCAGTGTTACTTAACACTGCTGGTGTTATAAAATAAATGCAAGAAATACAAAACGAAGACTTCTGTGGTGAATTGTGTAGAAATGATTTAGACTGCTGTAAAGCAAAAGTTCTCCAAGTCTTTTCACTTAACCTCAGCCACCATCCTGGCAATCTGCTCCAGACTGGAGGGGCAGGAACTGGAAGACCACCAGAAACCACTTACAAAGGCAAAGCCATTCCCTGAGCAAACCCAATTCTTTTCACAAAGACTGAAAGAACTCACACAAAACTGTATTTGAACTTCTTTTCAGTCAGAAAAGTCCTGGGGGAGGAAGTATGGGAGGTGGTGTGGAAAAACTTGAAAGAGCTGTGATCCATGAATATATCAACTACATGATCAGTTCTGTTCTTCAGAACATAAGTCTAAAATACACACTTTTACTGGGAATTCGCAGATTTCTCCCAAACTGTGGACTGGGCAGCCTATCAATCACAATTCTTGTCATTGCTTTGCTTTATCCCATTCTGTCTCTTCAATATGACAAGCTACTCAGTCTTCTGAAGTTCAGGAGGAGGAACTAATTAAATAACAAGAGGAGGAATTTTATATGAGTGATTCTCTATGTAGCAGCCAAGTCTTCTTTCAGTCACATGGCATTTATGACCAGCTTTCACACCATATTTCATTCACAAAACCTATCGTTAACATACTCTTAAAGTGAGCTTAAATTTCAAATGATTTTTTTTTTTCAAGGCATTTTAGTATCTCGGGTTTTAATAGCCTGAAATAACCTGGACAAAATTTAAAATTCTTTCAGGTAAAAAACCCCAAACAAAACAAATAAACAAAAACCAACCAACCAAACCACCCACACTGACAGGATTTTCTCCTATCTGAAAACAAGTTGCTAATAAGCATGGAATTACAGAGTGTTCTTGCTCATGTCTTTTTCCATAGCATGAAAATGCAGGTTCCCCAAGGCCACAACTACTGCATGTTTCTAAGGGGAAAACACAGCAGTGTTTTAACAAGCACTCAAACCAATGTCATTATCTTGCTGTTCATGGGCTTGGTTGGGGATGTGGGATTACATTACTATGACAGAAAAATGATGGAGCAGGAAGTCCTCTGCAGGCACCAACTGATTTGCAAAGCCCTGCAGAGTTGCAAGACCTCTAGTTTCCATTGTTCATCCCTTCAGAGATCAGAATACGAATATCCCCTAGCTTCTGCCCTACATTTAGTTAAACTTAGTATTAAATGCAACATTTTATTACCAAAAAATTATCTGGGGAAAGCACAGAAAAAGAGAGGAAAAGGAAGAAAAAACGAAGAAAATAAAACAAGTTTCTCTGCACTAAGTCTTAAAAAAAACCGGAACATGCTTTAAAAAACATGTTTAAGAATATCCTTATTATGTAAAAGACCAGTTCCACCAATTATTGTTGTTACCTGCCTTGAGCACTGGTACTCCCATCGAAAGCTCTTTGCTGATTCCAACTGTGTCTACATCTCATAATTCATCATCACTTAGGGGGCAAAATATTTCAGGATCGACTAAATCAGGGTTTTGGTATTATCTTAAATAAAGTCTTACTGTAATACATTATTCTGCCCATCCTCACTCATGCTTCCAAAATGAAGACTCGCGCATTAGATGTAAATTGGAAGGGAGAACAACGGTAGTCAAAAGACAATCAGTAACAGCAGCTATAGTCAGATAAATGTAGTCAATCATCTTACAGAAATAGAGTCACATAGTCATATTGTGATTGTATGTAAATCCTCAAAAATTACTGGCACAGATGCTCTATCCCTTTTCACAGCAACTAACAAACATCAAGTCAAGTTACTATCACTGGTGTTAATTTAACACCAGGCTGTTTAAGGAGAAGTAATATGTAAGATCAGCCTGCTCTGCTGGGGAAGACTCGATCAAGTTACATGATTACCAAGACTCCTTCTGTAATAAAAATACTTCTTTTTTATAACAGTAATCATCAAAGGGAAATACCAATTTCAACTTCATAGAAAACAATTCCGGGGGGGGGGGGAGCATACTTCATCGCAATCATCTGAACAAAAATAAAATTGTAAATCTAACATACTAAAGTAGAAGCATATTCACTGCTACACAGAAAGGCTTATAGGGCTTCAAACCTTTCCCATAGCTAAGTTGTAAGCAATTTTCAATCGAATGTTACATTCTGGTATTTCACTACAGAGAGAAAAGCCCAGGGACAACTGTATAAACTCAAACTCCTATCTGAGCTGTCAAACAAGAAATCAACTTATTGACATGCATCTCAGAACGATCAAGATTTGTGAAATCTAATAATCACTGTCCAGACTTCTAGTGGGGCTGGAGAAGGAAGAATCCAGTCCCTACTGCACCTCTTTACACATGTGCTTGATATGCTCAGGCATACTCCCACGTCCTTTGCAGCCACTGACAAGACTGAAAGGCATGAAGCAGTACCAGAAATGCAGTATTCGTGTCACACATTTTCAGCAATTCTTAGGTACTGCATGACATGAAAAATGTAAACAGTATTCAGATGATGTCCTAAAAGTACAGCAGAAATTAAGAAATTGTTAATACAGAACATAAACTGATGAACTGCTTATCTAAAAATATTTTGCACATTTAAAGCACACATTTAAATCTGGAAGCCTTATTTAAGGCATCACTTTCCTTTGCCTCAGAATTGCATCTTCAACTTGTGAACTGTTCACAAACAGTGAAGTCGATCTTCTCTCCTTGCTCTTCTAATTTAAAAGATAATCCTAAAGCACTGTATTTTCATATTGTGTGCTAAGCTGTCCTGAGAATCAAAGTTTTAACATACGAAAGACTGATATTCTGGGACTGTCATGAGCAACTGCAAGCATGCAAATACATTAGTAGAACAGCTATGCAACCTGCTGGTATTCTCTACACTGTGCTTCTTAAAACCATAAAAATTTCCATAATTTCTGACCCAGCATCTTTCCTCTCCTTATACAAGAACCCTTCAAATAAAGGCCACAGCTAAACACATGCTCTTCAATTATATAGTTGTGATGAACTCAATCCTCCTTTTTGCATTGCATACACATGCACCTCTCCCATTTTCCTTACTTGCTTTCATTTGAGTAACACCTAAAACGCACAAGATGCCCAATGGCACTGACAGGCATGTTTGCCGAGAGCTCACGGTACCTCAAACTATTCTCCATGCGATTTTGACCTGTACATACCTTACTACAGTAAGTTATAAAACAAGCACACTACCAACAGACACCTTTAAAAAGGATCTCCTAAATAAATAGGTTTATCATCGTTGTTCTCCCAGGACAACAGTAATTTAAGAGACTTGTAACAAGTAGAATCATAGAATAGTTAGGGCTGGAAAGGACCTTAAGATCATCTAGTTCCAACCCCCCTGCCATGGGCAGGGACACCTCACACTAAACCACCTCACTCACCCAAGGCTTTGTCCAGTCTGGCCTTGAACATCACCAGGGATGAAGCATTCACAACCTCCCTGGACAACCCATTCCAGTGCCTCACAGCACCCTAATAGGAAAGAATTTCCTCCTCATATCCAATCAAAACTTCCCTGTTTAAGTTTTAGCCCGTTACCCCTTGTCCTGTCACTACAGTCCCTAATGAAGAGTCCCTCCTCAGCATCCCTATAGGCCCCCTTCAGATACTGGAAGGCTGCTGTGAGGTCTCCAGGCAGCCTTCTCTTCTTCAGGCTGAACAGCCCCAACTTTCTCAGCTTATCTTCATATGGGAGGGTGCTCCAGTCCTCCCATCATCCTCATGGCCCTCCTCTGGACTTGTTCCAACAGTTCCATGTCCTTTTTATGTTGAGGACACCAGAACTGCACACAATACTCCAGGTGAGGTCTCACGAGAGCAGAGTAAGGGGGCAGGATCAGCTCCTTCAACCTGCTGGTCACGCTCCTTTTGATGCGGCCCAGGATACGGTTGGCTTTGTGGGCTGCAAGAGCACACTGCCAGCTCATGTTCATTTTCTCATTGACCAGCATCCCCAAGCCCTTCTCCGCAGTGCTGCTCTGAATCTCTTCTCTGCCCAACCTGTATCTGTGCCTGGGACTGCTCCGACCCAGTACCGTAATTTATATAGCTAACCAACAGAAACAGAGTACATGACCTAATTTCTTTTAAAGATCAGGAAATTTATCAAAAACTATTCATAAAACCGAATTTGTTATTAACTGTTAGAGGGAAGAAGTGGGGAATCAGACCCTAACTCTTTCACAAAAAGTTACTCTGGGAATCAAATAACATTTTTTTATATATTCCAATCAAAAAGTTCATTCAAGTACTACTATAGTAGTACTTCTACTGCACTGAATTGGAAGCATAGATATTAGCCCACTGTATCTGTGGACTGTGCTGCCAATAAGAAGTCCTATCCTACTCCTCACTCGTTCCATACTATCTTCACCATACTTTTATAGCAGGAGTATTTTATGAAAGACAAGTGAAACATTTAGTTTGAAACAGCACAAAGGCTAATTCAGAAGTATGAGAAACACTGTAATATTTTGAGATACAGCATAGCTTAAAATCTGCTTGAAAATCCCTCACATACATAACCTAATTTATTTCTCTTATGAAGGCAGCATATGGATTTTTATTCTTTTTTAATAGTTATAGAAGTAGTGCTTAAAAATGGTGAAATTTCTTTATAGTCAATCTAAATTTGCTTTCAGGAAGCATGCTTTATTCTACAAATTCTTCTGACAAATTCAAGGTACCTGTTTACAAAACAAGATTCACTATTGCTCAACAGAAATACAATTTTTATAATCTGGCTAATCTTTCCTTTGAATGCTGTATGCAAAACACTTGTACTAGTACTTAGCAGAAATAGAACAGTCTTCCCAGTTTTACTAAGAAAGCTAATGTAAGATAAAGTGAAGCTGGGAACTTAAGCTATACCATGACATTACACTTGTGCACTGCCATGCTAAAACCACATGCTTGTTCTGTTTCAAAATATTAATGAGGATACTAGTTGCTATAAACCTGGCACACCTTCGGCTTTTCAGTTTCCCTATTAAATTCACCATCACTATGAATTTCAGGATCATGGGCTAATTCTGCCACCTAGAGCCCATACGTAAAGTTGCTTTTACAATAAAATAATTTCTTCAAGAATATCCAAATTTTTACTCCTGGATATTCTAGCTACCAGAAGTGATCAAAATACTACATTAGTCTGTCTAGAAAGTCATTTTAAATATTTTAGAGTTAAACATCATATAAAAGAATTTACCTTTATAATTATTGTCACTGTAGTATTAATCCCCTCATAGGTGACTTCACTACTAAGAAAGCTCAGAAGAGATCAGAACAAAAATATCAGAACTCAAAATAACTGAAAAAAAAAAATTTCTTACAGCATTTACTTCAAATATGTTAGTTACTATTAAGAGGATCAAGCCTACAAATAAAATGCATTTAATGAAAAGTAAAATAAAGTGTGCAAATACTAACTGCAGTGGTAATATTTTCCTGGTGATAAAAACCTAAAAATATTGATCACCACAAGGATAAGATTCATTTGCAGAAATTGGTAAGTCCTGCTATTTAATACCTATGTATAGGAAAAAAGAAAACCACAAAAGAATAGCGTTCTGAAATAGTTCAGAGCAAGATACTTTATTAGATAAATCTGTGGTTTGTGGGGTAGACCCAAGGTTTACCTCATACAAAGAAAGCACTAATCCCTCTAGCTAGGTCAGCTACAAACTCCAATCATCTTACTCAGTTCTGGACTTCTCACTACCATGCCCACAAAAATACCCAGAAGCTGGGGGTGAGGCAGTGAGGAAATGCAATCAAGATTATGGAATTTAATACATACAACTCACAGTCATGAGCTACAAAATTAAGTTTGAGCTGAGTCCATTCCTGCCTGCATTAATGTCTTTTTTATGCATATATAATACATGAAGGATCGATGACTTTTCTATACAAAGAAAAGTATAGATAACTAGGGCATTAGAACAGGACTGCAACAACTAAAGGCAGCAAATCTAAAAGTTATGCACATGAAAAAAAGTCCAAAAACTAACCACACAACAAAAAAAAACATTTAAAGCAACTGCTTGTTATACAAAAAAAAAAAAAAATTCTGTGCTTTCAAAACAAAGCTTAAGAGAAATACGCGTTGAATAGCCTAGTGTAAGTCTTTCACAGGAGAAAAGAGAATATAAAATTATCACAACTAAGGCCGAAAAAACATTCAATGTGATTCAGGATTACTTCTCTATTGGGAAGAAGGCAATTTGTATATATATTTAAAGAAACTATAATTCAGAATATTCTTTTAAGTCTTTGGTAAATATTGAACAGGTAAGCAATTAACTAACCAGACTGTGAGAGAATCAAAATGGTCAGTCTGCAGAAGTGAAGAAAAGCAAGTAATGAGTCCTCTGCTTCAACATTTCAGCCTAGACTTAGCAATATGCACATAAAGAAACAACTTTATATTGGCAAAATTCATAAATTCAAAGGTTATGAAACTGGAAGGACCAAGTTCCACGTAACTCTAATCCCATACCAAGTTTTAATGATCTAAATAGTTTCTCCATTATTAGTGGATGTCTGCATAAGGGGCCCACATTTGATCACTGGTTTTATACACAGCTAATTCCATTAGAAAAATGTTTACATTAACTTCAGATTTCTGATGTCCAACTTTCATGGCTCTGCTTCACTGCTTTTCCCTGAAATATATCCAGGCACATGCTAAAGTTAAGACACTGTACAGGTCACTACAGACTCCTAGTGCCTTACCAAGTCTTCAGAAGACTTACAGAAGGCTCCAGGAAAACAGTAAAGAAGGGATATACCTATCTGTGAAAAGACACTGAGAAATCCACAAAGCTAGCAGCTGGACAAGTCCCACTCAGCTGCTGCACACACATACAAATGTGCATCTGCGTCTGGACTCACATACATGAAGCATGTATAGCCATTGTTCCAATCATAGTCAAAGTGATTTAGAAAGGTTATGTGGTATAATTTTAAAAACTTTTACTATGATCGATAGGATGGATTGTATTTTCTCTCCTGTACATAGGCTTAGAGGTAATTCTAATATACTCACAACTGAGAGAAAATGCGAAACAAGAGCACTACCCAAACTTCAAAGTTTCAGCAATAATTTATAACATATCCCTGGGTATCGGGTCTGGCTGAGATGGAGTTCCTTTTACCCACAGAAGCCCTCCTTCTGCTATGCTTTGTATTGGTAGCTGGCAAGTCATTGATAACAAACTAGCACTTCGGCCACTACTGCACAGTGCTCATGCAGCATCAAGGCTGTCTCTCCAACATTCCCCCCACCAGTAGGCTGGGGCTGGGCAAGATCATGAGAGGGGACACAGCCAGGACAGCTGAACCCTAATCGACAAAAGGCACATTGCGTACCATACGATGTCTGCTCAGCAATAAAAGCTAAAAGAGAGGAGGTGAAGGGAGGGGGGTAATCTGTTAATGACATTTGTCCTCTAAAGCAACTGCTACATGTACTGAAGCCCTGCTTCTGGGGAAGTAGCTGGACATCGCCTGATGATGAGAAGTAGAGAATAAATAATTTATTTTCCTTTGCTTCTGTGTGTGTGTCCTTTGCTTGTCCCTTTATTAAGTTGCCTTTATCTTGACCCACAGGTTTTTTTCCATCTTATTTTCTCCACACCCTGTCCTGCTGATGAGGGGAGTGATAGAACAGCTCATTGGGCACCTGGAATTCCGACAAGGTCAACACACCACACTTTACAAAGAAAAGGATGGAAGACGTAAAAACAAAACAAAATAAAAAACAAACAGCAAAAATGTCCAGAGCTCACTATTCTTATAAGAACACTGGCTCATTTCAAAAAGCTATGCTTCCAGAAGGCCACTATTAGTGTATTTCCAAGATTCCGGTTTTAAGATTTCTCTACGTACGAGCAGAGCATGCTCAACCCAGCCCACTCAGTTACCATGCTGCTTATCTAAGAAATATCTCTAAGCAATCTGGGAGATTAACAAAAAAATTGCAAAAAATTAAGTACATTGCAAGTCACGGACAAAAATAAACCCTCCAAACACACCTGTGAATGCTGAAATTCATGCTTAATTTGTTCCTATGGGAAGCATTCAAGTGTCACAAACACATTTACAGTTAAGATGGAATGAGGATGGTTTTCCCTCCAGAAAAAAAAATGGCTGAAGCCTGCTACAAGTGATTATAAAGATCAAAGGACTATTCAGGAAGGACACAAAAGTAATCAATTTCAGTTTTAATTCTTTTTCCTAGTTGTTAAATGGTTTATTTAAAAAAACAGCCAGACATTTATTTGAAAACATGTAAGCAACAGCAACTGAAAGCTCTCCAAAGCAGTAATTCAAAACTTAACCCTTGAAACACTTCTGATGGTAAATATTCTCCACACCTGTACTGCTTCTTTGCCCCAGCACATCCATCTGTATTGGATCTTAACCTAGAAATTCCCTTACCCTGATTTTTATGTCTGTTTGCAAAGATGTCGAAAACTGCACTGCATGAAGAATGAAGACAAACAGAAGAGACTAATCTTTTATAACTCAAAGCAACTGTGGCTGTTAAAAGAATGATCAAAGTATTAAGAGGCAGATCTAGCATCAAGTATTTATTATTGCTTTTAAAAATCTCACTAACTTTTCAGTTGGTTAGACTGTCAGTTGACTCCCCACGACTGCAGTGTTACGCTGTACCTCTTTAGCCAAACCTTAAATTAAATTGCTTTAAGCAATATATCCCCTCAAGTATTTCTAAAATTAAGCTACTATGAGAGGGGAAAAAAAAAAAACCAAAACCACCTTAAGACTCAATAGATCCAAATTGTCTCTGAGAAGTGATTACATAAAAATGTCACATTATTCATAAAATCTTGAAGACCGCACTACAGACTTGAGGAAGGCCAACAGATATTTAAAACAGACAGTGCAGGATGACTCATCCACTACCAATTAAACTAAACAGTATTTGCAATATTATGCAGTTCTAATTTCCAATTAGAACTGCATAATAATCAGGCAGAAAACCATGGAAAAATACCTCAAAAAGGTCTAAACAAAACTCAAATATAAGCAAGCAGACAAATGCAAGTTCTAAAAATCTTAAAACCAGAAGTAGGCAGGTGAGCTGAAATGTCTAGTTTTACAAACAATAGGAACCTCACAAAAATCAGTAAAAAGACAGCAAGGGATCAACGCAGCATCTGATCAAAACAGGGTTAAGACGGAGTTGTACAGGTGTATTATAGAAACCTTTGAGTCAAATAACCTATGAATGACAATCACTTTTATAGTAACCTGATAACCTGTCCCAAATCATCAGAGCATTAGGGCTATATTGCCAATATGAAGGCAACATTACAAAGACTTCCAAAGAAGAAACCAGCAGTTATGAAAGATCCAGTAACTTTGCAGGTTGGATTAAGTGTTAACAAGGGAAGCGATTCAGCGGTTAACTCTTTAGCTATAGTAAGTAACTGCTTCTGGGAGCAACTGGCCTCAGCAGTCACAAAAGGAAAAGCATCTCCCGATTTAGTCCATTGTACCTATTCTAAAGAGGTAGCTGCTGGAGAACATTCTATAATAGGAGTATCAACGCACTTAAATTCAACATTCTTGTAAATGGAAAAAAAAAAACAAAACAATAAAAAACAAAACAAACACAAACAAACAAAACCCAGCCCTACAGCCAGGAAAAAAAAAAAATTCACCACTAATTTCAGCAAGGGGAGCTACATAACAATGAAGATGCTATCCAAGATAATTAAAAGCAGCATCTAAAAGGGCAGACTGCCACCATCATGAAAACTTTTAAAGATACTAAGAAAGAACACTACATCACTCGAGACCTAAGGAAAAAAAAAAAAAGAAAAAAATTAAAAAAAGCCGGAGCAGTTCTATAATGCAAAAAAATGCTTTCTGAACTAAAAGTCAAGCTCTGGAATCAGAAAATGGGTCCAAAAGGAAAACCAGAAAATACTCCATAAATATAGTTATTATTATTGCCACCTACATAGAATTTTGAGGAGTATCTTGCTCAAAGACAGAGGAAACCTGACAAGAACTTGATAAGGACAATAGATTATTTTCTTTTTGCTGTGGCCTGATCTTCCTACTGTTTTCCTTTTGCACCTTAAACTATCTTGTTTACTACAGAGAACACTGGGAAAGCTCACACACAGAAGTTTTTCCTCTGTGGAGAAGAGATTTTGAGGAGCTGTCTCAAACTGAGGCAACTCCTGATACTTTGTGATGCTCACTCTTTGCTACCATGCACGCAGAAATTCTAAAGGAATTCAGACATTTAAAAAAGTCTGACACTACATGGTATGCAACTACAGTTGAAGTCGATTTTGTTTTTAAATATTCTAGGAGGATTCAAGAGACTGCAGATAAATCTGCACCAACCAGAGAGTGAAAATTTAAAAAGAATTATCAGGCACATTAGCAATTCCAGTACCATAACCAAAAACTGAAATCAGCATTTCTCAAGGGGTATCTTGCTTCCCTGATCAGAATTCTCTAAATGAACATAAGGAATGATCTGCCTGAGAGAAAGTATCCTGGTTTCATAACTTTTGAGAAGTACTTCAAAAAGTCAAAAAAACAACAATAAAAACAAAAAACGACAAGCAAACAGAACACAAACAAAAAAAAAACACTGTCACACTACCACATACACACTAAACAAAAAAACCCTCCCAGCCAACCTACAAACAAACAAAAAACCCTGAGCTGTTCTGGGATAAATCACACCCTGAGTAACAAGTGATGTTTCCCCATCTACTTACTCTCACTGTTAATTGTACAAAACCGTAAACGTTACCATTGGATGATTTCTGTCCATGCTATCAAGATAGCCCCTGCAATGCTGCACAAACAGAAATAAAGACTTGCTATTCTGCCCATCACATTCATCATGTTGTCGAGGTAAATGCATACTGCAGTCCAAGGCCAAAATTGATCTAATTTCTTGTCTTCCTCCCCATGTTATTTTCTGCTTAAAACTATTAACTCATCTTACCATTCCTGCACGGATACTACAATAAAACATTCAACTCTTCCCCTAGTATCTTTGCAAGTTCCCCTTTGAAGACATGTAAAGTTATGAATGCCATGAATGAACTGCTGAAGGAAAAGCTATCCAGATTCCTACAGTACAAACATTTCCAGTGATTAAAACATTAAAAGCTTTTATCAACAGTTCAGCACTCAGTTTGCTACATATCTCAGACTCAAAGAAGCAACACCCACTCTGCATGCAGCAGGGTATACGCACCGCATACCTAGTAATTACCCCATAAAACATAAATGAAATTATTCTACCACTAATGCTGCGAGACCAGGTTGCAAAAATGAGTACTGTTAAAACTGAGACAAATGAGAACTGGGACCTCATTCACTTCTAGACATTATTTTCCTGTGACAGTACTTAAGTGAAGGCAAAAGGATACAATTTGACAACAACCTCAGGAAATCAGACATCTGCAATCTTTTCGAAATTGACATGAGAAATCTAAGTGCCAAGTATCACTGCAATAAAAACATCCGAACTGTCCAAAGAAAACAAGCTGTCAGGTGTGTTTGCAACCATGTTCTGGATAGCACATAATGAAGTGTGGCTAAAGACATGGATTAAAGGAGCATGAAGGGGCAAAAATACACTGAAAAGTCTCTTCATGGTAACACTCCCTCTTTTTGTTCATTTTAAGTTTTTTCTCTCCCTGCTTCTCTGGTGTTTTCCATGGCTTAGCAACCTTTGGATTTAAAAGGTACGTATGTTGCTACTTCAGTCAGTAACTCCCCACTTCCGTTTCAAACCCTTGGACACTTTCATACAGCCTTTCTAACTGTAGGGCTGGTGCCAGCTTTGCTCAAAAAGTAACCAATTACTTAATGTCTTTTAAATGTCTAAAGCAATTTTTTTGAGATACATTTTAGGCTTACTGTAATGAGGTAAGAACAAACTCTTCTGTCAACAGCCCACCTTTACAAAAGCCTACCTTTATATAGAACACTGTCATGCTTTAGAGCCCAGCCAGTAACTCAGAACCATGCAGCTACTCCCTCACTCCCCCCTCTTTTTCCTCCCCAGGCTCTCAACCCGATGGACAGTGAATTGAAAGAATGTATCTCCCACGGGCTGAGATAAGAACAGCCTTGTAACATAACACAAAACCACTACTGCTACCACCAATAATAATGATAAGGGAAATAGCAACGGGAGAGAACTAAAAAGGGAAAAAAAAACCAAACAAAAAAAACCACAAAACCCAACAGTAAACACAAGTGATGCACAATGCAACTGCTCACCACCTGCTGACCATACCCAGCCCACCCCAAGCAGTGATCTGGGCCTTGCTGTGGTATGGAATAGTCCTTTGGCTAGTTTGGGTCAGGAGTCCTGTCTCTGCTTCTTCCCAGCTTCTTGTGCCCCCCCTCACTGGCAGAGCATGAGAGACTGAAAGTCCTTGATCGGGATAAGCATTTGTTAGCAACAACTAAAAACATCAGAGTGCTATCAGCATTGTTCTAAGACTAAAGCCAAAACCACAGCACTGCACTGGCTACTAAGAAGGAGAAAAACAACTGTTACAGCTGAACCCAGGACAAACAGTAAGCATAATCTCCCCAGTCACCTACAGTTACCAAGCTAGAGATACAGGAAAGAGAAAATGTGATTTGTCACTTGGATCATAAAACCAGCTTGGTATCCAGAGCATTACCTTGCCTGTGCTTTGCAAGATTGTAGTTCTTGTCCTCCATACTCTCTCCCTGCTGACAATATCTCTGGTTACATCCACTTCAGCATCAACAAAACTTCTCTGTTTAAGAGCAGTTATGTCATCATCCAGATCAGTTTTGATAGTAGATCTTTTCTTCGCCATGATTTTTGCTTTGATAGCAGCAATTTTTTCCACTGACATGGCTTCAGACAAGGACCTAAATGAGCAAAAATAAAAGGAGAGACTGAAAAACTGTACAAACAATTCTGAATGAATGAATTGTGAATGAGTAACTTCATTCTGCATAAAGTTTGCGGCTATGCTATAAATTACAGAACAGACACCTTACATATATTTGAAGGTTACATGAGCTTGGCATTGCTGGTTTGGGCATGAGAATAAAACTTCAGACAAAATACGCCATCTTAGTTTTAGCATTAAAACCATCCAAAACCTCTAACTATTAACAAGCAGAAGACTGCAAATGTCAAACATCAGGACTAGCACTACTATTTACATCATCTGAATTTCAGCTCCCCCTTATTTTTAGTGGATTACAATTTTGTGTCCAGTCAATAAATTCCTGGCTATGCCAAGGCTTTCAAAACATTAACCAAAATTTCAGCTGAGGTGCTATTACATGGACTTCACCACTTGGGAGTCATGGTACCTTTTCAGAGCATGTAGGCTAAACAAACAACAGATGGTAGTAACTTTGCCAACACTAATCTGTGTTTGAGGTAGCTCAATTCAGTCCAAGAGCGCAACATTTTTACCCATTTGCTTTTAATTGTAAACACAGAATCTGCTTACCAAACACTGAGCTGAAGGAAAAAAAATAAAACGACTGAACTACACAATCCTGACTGCACAGAACCAGTTCGCTTCTATGCGATTTTTTTTTTCTGAGATTACACTGAAAAATTAATACAATCCTGGTTGTGTTCTCCTTTTACAACTAAGCTATTGGAAAGGGAACTTTTTTTGTGTTGCTGTTAAAAGTAGCAACAGCGACAAGCACAGATTTCAAGCTCTGCTGCCTGTAAGGCTACTTTGCCTTTTTTCCTTTTTTTTTCTCTTTTTTTTTCTCTTTTTGTTTTCTTTTTGTTTTTAAGGGCAGTCTTTTACATTCAGTGTTGAAAAAAAATTTTAAAAATCATACATTTCTCAAGAACATAGTTGATCCATCAAGTCAAACTACTTACCTGCAAAATCCAATACGGACAAAACAGTACATCAGTTCACACTCACACATAATTTCCATTTCACGTTATGTGAGCTGACACCCTAAATAAATTAAGCAGCTACCTTTACCTTAAGACTCCTGAACTCAAATATTTGAAAACAAACTACTAAGAGTCTGGTATCCTATTAAGCCAAGATCCTTAGCATCAACAAGTTCATGAAAGAATTCCCTCCCTGCTTGGTTTTGGGAAGATACGGTATAAGACTCAAAACTAGTTGTCATGCTTCGCAAAATTCTGGATGGCTACAACTAAAGTGGAAAGGGGATAGGCAAGTTTTCAAGCACTTGAATACTTATTACAATTTATGGCAATGACAGTACACTACCCTCTGCTAGCCTACTAGAGGCATGAAGATCACCTCTGTAGGGAGTCAGAGGCTTGTGTTACCCTTACAATGTTTACCATCTTTTGCATACAAGACATTCCTCAATACAGGATATTTTTCTTTAAAAGAGAGATAATCAGCTTCCACTTGCAGTTCTGCATGTTACATCTGACTGCTTTGACAAACACTGTGGCAGAAGAATGCAGAAATGACAGACAACTGTCTACTCTCTTCTGAAGACAAACCAAATTTCACACCATAACACCTGAACTTCCACTAAACAAGAGTCTGAATAGGCAAGAAGTTCTGCCTCCTCAGGACATTACTAATGATAGCACCTAAGGGAGGAAAACTACTGCTGAGAACTGCTGGACAGGAGTAAAACTGTAGCCTTGAACAGCACAAGAAGTGTTATCAGTCCTTTAATTAAGCATTATCCGTAAGAAAAATTATTCCTACCTGATCTGCTCCGTTTGCACGATACCTTCTTTATGTCCTTCCAATCGAGCTGCCAACCGCTCCTTGTCAAGGCGTACACACTCTTCATCCTAGCAGTAACAGTAATGTTTAATTTTTTGTGCATTCTCCTCAGAAAAAAATAAGCACTCTGAATATAGATACAGCCAGATTTATAGTAGCTCAGAGGAGACACCTGGATGAGCATAGTTTAAAAACAATTACTCAGAAAACAGCAAGCTAGGCTTTAAAATCAGAGCTAAGAAATACAGTCTGTCCGATAACTGGACATATTACTTATATTCAAGAGGCACTTGTGAAAATACAGTGTTAAATTATTTACCCAAGACACAGCTTCACACAAGAGTAATCACAGGGACAGTTTCATATACTGCTTAATATGAAAGACCTCAGCAGGTAAAACAAGAATCCATCACTAGAGGTAAGACTGGCATTTAGTTAAAATGCCAACTCATGGATGGCAAATAACTGTAGTAAGTTATTAAAGAGCACTTTCATTCCCATCCCATAACTCTTAGACAGGTTACAACAACAGGTACTTACACATACGTGGTCAAGCTTTCCCCTTTCATACTACAACATACATCTAGCAACTAAAATTCCAAGTTTCAATCAGAGGCTTAATTTCAACCTCTTTCCAGTTCATGTTCACACTAACAGAAGTCCTGTGTGCATACAGAGGACAGGTAGCCCAACTGAACTGCTACAAAAAACAGATACTGTTACTTATCACCACCCACAATGTGCAGCAATGATAGTTATTCTCATTACCTCTATTCTTGGTTTCTTTGCTTCAGCTAGTATTTCATCTGCTGCTCTTTTAACTAAAAGAAAAAGAGGACATTAAGAACACGAGATTGTAGTAGACTCATAAAATAACCATCAAAGTTATTTTTTAGTTAAACTGTACCTTGAGTGGAGCGTTGTAGACCAATTTCAAGCGGAGCACTTCTGTCTATGCTTGATGAGGTTGCTGTAATCAAACAGAACATTTCATTTACGATTTGCAAAAGTATTTCAGTATAAAAGGAAGAAGATAAATTGCGACAAGAAAATTCTAACTACATATTAGGTAGCAAAGGTGGTCAAACACTGGCACTGGAGATATTCAGAACCTGAATGAATATGAAGTTAGAAAGTTGGCCTTCCTTTGAAAAGGGGGTTGAGCCAGATGACCTACTGTGGTCCCTTCCAACATGAATCAGTCAGTGATTCTGAGCTGTATATACCACATAAAAGAAAGCAAAGTCACAAAGGTAATTACTTTATAACCTGGGATCAAGATCTACTAGTTTGTCCGGTTTTGGGAATAAAGACGACGTTAGTCTCTTTAAAATATATTTATATAAAAAATGGTTCACTGCTTATATTACAGAAATAATCTCACATTCCACTATACCTGAAATTGTAAGACCACCTGCAAAACAGAGCAACTTAAAGCCATATTTATCTTTCTCTCATCACAGAAACCTCTCTTCTGACTCCTGTTAACAAAAAAGATGATAGAATAGTAGACAAATCTGCCACACTGACAAAGCAGTGACTTGATATATTTCACTGTACTGATCATTTTATCCCACACCCTTACTGCATCATGATCAATGCACTACCAAAATTTTCCCAGTCTAGAGACAGAAAAAATACAAACAGTAAGCATTATAACACATAGCTATCTACCAAAGGATGTAGTAATGTGGCTCCTTTCTAAGCACCATAAAAATAATTATTTTTTAACAATGTTCTGGACATAAAAGAAATCCTAATTTCATTTGACAAACTTGAACATATTCAGCTAACCTGCTAACTGATCATCGTTAACCATCCTTCCCATCCTATGCTTCCTTGTGTCATAAATCGGAAGCAGTAGCACACACCATGTGTATAAGTTAAACGAAAGTATCACTCACATGTTTCACCATTTAGGTATGCAAGCAGGTCTTTCCTATCGGGTCTTCTTACCACAGGAATGTTTTCAGTCTGAAAAGATAGCAGACTTGACATTAAACTGTTACTCCCTCAGAAAGCCTCTTGCTGATATTTTTTCACTTTTAGTGAAAATTACTCATGCTCACAGAGACAGGAATATCTGTCCTGCCTCCCAAAAAGATCAAGCTTAAAAATACAATTATTTCCTAGAGGATGTTCCACTACACAATATGAAACATGTTGTCCGCTATAAAACCAAAAGGATAGCCTTTTTCCTCCTTCACTTCAAATCTGCAAGTAAGATTAAGAACTAACTTTTCACACACACACACTTCTTTGCCAGGAGTCAATGCTGGTACACATAAATCATGTATTTCAATTTTGTCTTTCTGAGTACGCATAACACGCAGCACTGCTGTATCAGGTAACCATGTGATACAGGGGAAGATGAAAAATGGGCTCATAGAAATCAACTGGAAATCAAACGGACTTTCTCAGTCGCCCTATCATTATTTGTAGAGTTTATTCAATAATTTCTTGAATTAGATTGCATACTTCCAGGTCCACTCCAATGCTATTCTACTGAACTTTTCTCCGTTTTGTAGATCCTTGCAGTCTTGGGCACTAAAGGATCATCTAAATTGGGATTGCACAACAGAGTGCAGATTGACAAAAGTACTTTAGAAATAATTAGTGCTAGAGACAGCTGGGACCATAGAACACGAAGGCAAATGCTCTCATTACTGTTAATACTTGTGTGATGGACTCTTGTTTTAAATTCAACCTGGTGGATTGAAGGGATAATCTGTTAGGGAATGTATTATCAAGAAAAATATTCTACAAGTATTGTGACTTGATCACTTTGTTGCATATATTTTTCCCTTTCTCTAGCCAAATTCATACACTTAAATGCTACTCTGATTTACTTACCGCAGCACGGCGGACATAAACAGGATGCGAAAGGTGCACATTATTAAGCAGGAACAAGATAGAATCCAAAGTGTAGTATTCCCTGGGTTGTCCCTCTTTCCCAGTCCTGTAAAATCATGAAACAAAGATTTTAAAACATTTAACCTCTCCATCTCTCTCTTACACAACTTTTGTAGCAAAGTTTTCAATTCTTTTCAGATGAAAGTTCAAAAAGCAAGCAGTAAGATTATTACCAGGCTACTGCCAAACTAGTGAACCATCAATTGTGTTAATTAAGAGCAAAAGATATATGTTCTGGCAGCCTTGTTACTGAATGAATTATAAAAACTGTCCAAAATAATCCAAAGTAAGAGCTGGATGGGTTATAAAATATACATGAAGCAAGACTTCAGAAAGTGTAAGAACACATGCTCCCACATCTCAAACATACTTATTCTGATTATCAAAGGAACTATCTACCTTATTTGGGACAGGTAGAGGAACGTAACTGAACTGCAAATGGAAAAAATAATCAAATAAAAAATCGTATTACATGCTTTTCAGGTATAATGGGACAGAATTTTCACCACTAGAGAAAACACAATGAAGAACTCTGAATATAATGAAGCTCCATGAAGTGTAGAGAACAAAAGGTTTGAAATGGTGCCAGAAGGTCGAAACAAGGAGTAGACAGAAACTAATTGCACACAAGACCACCAAAAGCGAAACAGACTACAAAATCACAACAAACTCCCATAATGAAGTCAGGTAACTTCAGAGCAACATAACATCAAGTTCAATCTCAGTTTCAAAACAGCTTGTTTGAAAGATGCCTTTTAAATCTAAGGAGGAATCAGTTCTGTGCAGCAATTTGAAAAGCAGAACAAAACCAACCAAAAAAATTCCCACAAAACAAGGCTAAACAAAACTGTAGTTTCAGCTTGGCTGCATGTGTGTCAAATGCAATTCCCCCCTCACATACACACTCACCACTTTATGCTATTATTACAAGATGTCGTAGCAGAAGCAATGCTTGTCCCCATTTCAGAAAAAAGCCTGCTCCCTAAATATTTTAACTCTCTGATCAGTTAAAATATTCCATCATATTCACAGCCCCCAGTGGGCCCAGCAATTCCACTGCCCAGACTGGAGATCTGTCAGATCCCAGCTCCGAGCAGGACAGGGGTTCCTCTGTGCGGCCCAGCATCCATCTCCAACTAGCCAGAGCAGACAGCTCACCCCAAAGCCTGAGGAAGTCAATCCACCAGAAAAACAGGACACAACTGTACAATTTAAGACTGGCACTGAAATTCTACCAAACCAGAGATTTCAGGAAGAAACACTTTCATTAAAAGTGTAAGAAAGAGTGTTTCCATCCAAGTACAGTAGCTTTACTCATAGCCCACCAGCAGCATCAAAACATGCAACACAGAAATGTCAACCTCACAGGCAAAAGGAAGAGGAAATTAGAAAAACTCAAACATAACTTCCTTGCATCTGAAAGAGTTACACAAACATATACCAAATGCAACAGAAGTGCAAGTCTCTCATCCCCATATTGTGGATATAACGCCACTACTGCTTTCCTTCCAATTACTTTTCTGAAATTATCTAGAATGGAAATGTACAATAACCTGTTCAGAACTTATTACCGGCATAAGACTGAAAACTCTACTTTCATAATGATGCCTGAGAAAAACAAAACGAATAACATGCAGTAAGAAGTGATTCCAAATATAAGGAGAATGCTAGAGTAAGGTATCTCTCCATCACTGTTCCTTTCTTACAAGAACTTCCAAAACTTGCTGCAAGGGGTAGGGTGTGCATGTATGGTTTTTTGCTGAAGAGCAATGGGAAGAGACATAGTATCTCAACCGCTAAGAAGCCAAAAGTTGTCCTCACAATTACAGCCAACAGAACTGGATTCCTCAGCAAGGAACTGTTTGAGTATCTTTATGTTTCACTGCTATCTTTGATGAGGTGATATCTAAACATACTCTGAGCACTGGTAAAACCATACGTTTAGTCCACGTACACTTGGCTCTGAAGTGAAGCCTATGTCATGTGATACAGTTGTCACTTCATTTTAAACCCAATATTTTAGAATGTCACACTTCAGAATAACTCATTATTTCTTTGAAGTGTGCCATATCCATTGAACGTTATATAAAAAGTCCAGCTGGTCATCTGTTCAAGCTTTAGCAATATTTAGCAATAAACGGCATAACAGAAAATAAGTACTAAACAATTATCTATTAATTTGAAAATACAGTATTACAAAGCTATAGGCATTGCCAAAGCTCAGCAGGGCACATCTGATACTTCATCACTTAAGACACACACACAAGAAATCCCCATGCTCATTACAGTTCTAAGAGGATGCTTTATTAGGAGGACAAGATATTGCACAATAAAGGGAAAGCATCAGCTGGACAAGCAGCTGTATGCAAGGAGAAAATCTAAGTCTAAGCTGACATTTCAGCATAAATTTGAGCTCCTTTCAGATTTTCCGATATAAAGAACCCTCTCAACAAAAAAGAACTAAAAGCAACCTGGCCCAGAGGTTCAATTGCTTTGTTCAATTCACAAACGTCTCAAGTAGCCAAAGAAATTAATTCTCTTATTTCCTATATTCAGTAATGGCCTTATTTACTTAAGACAAAAAAAAAAAAAAAAAAAAAAAAAAATCTTAAGATTCAGACCCTAAGAAGTCAGTAGTTACAATTTTGCTTTAATAGTTATTAAGAATTGCATCTCTTAAACAAACAAAACTCCAGCTTAAAAAATGGAGAAAATGTTTACATAATGCAAGAAGGAGTTTCACCTGCTTGTTTTTAACACCACAAATCTGTTTTCTGCTCATTCATTCCCCCTCAACCTGTGGGTGTCAGAAGTCCGTTCATTTCTAACTGCTTTATTTCCTCTTTCATGTTTCAAAGCACGAATTTTTATAGAGGTACTAGAGGCCTGCTTTCTTTCACGGACGAGACAGTAAACTTTAAAAATACAAGACTAGGCATGCAGAGTATCACGTAAATTAGTATACCCATGACCAGCTGCTCACTGGTTTAAAACTCAGCTGTACAAACCTAACGGGTAAACAAAGCAAAGTTTCTCTGTTAGACCGATTGCTTCCTTTAGTTTTGAAACAGACGATATAGTCTTCAAGGACCATTAGATCAAAACACACAAAACATCTAATCATAGACTGTCTAGCCTTCATGTGCCACCAAGAGCATTTATACAATTATTATCTGGAGACTAACCTGGATTAAATTTAATTTCTGCCTTTTTTTTTTTTCCCTTCCCCTCTGGGTTACTTTGAACTTGGCTCTGTTTCTCAGATCAATTCACTGCTTGGTTGACACTTGTGCTACCACAGAAAGAAGGCAGTGCTGCTGACTTCTGCCAGCTTAGCTGCTTAAGGAGCCACAGTCTTAAATGTCTAGTGGGACTACTAATTCTAGCAGGGACAGAATGCCACCATGGCATTTGGACTTGCATTAATCTCTCCAGACTGGCAGCTGAGATGCAATTACAGCAACCACACTGTTGACACCTAGAAGCGAAATCAAGATTTGCTTCATGAAAGACTAAGCCACTAAGCTTTCTCAGTGCAAGCGCAGTTTGGATCCTGTCAAGTGATCTGAATATAAAAGTTTTTGGAAGTGTTCCTCATAAATCCCTGCATAAGTCTGGAAATTACATAAATTAACAGCCTCTAAACTGTGGTGTTAAAGCTACTGAGTATGGCTTGCATAACTGGTCTCATTTTTGCAGTGTCTTCAATGTAATTAGACACAAATAATTCCATGGTAATTCACAAGAAACACTGCAAATTGATAGTGGTCTGATACTACCAGAAGTTCAGACACTACTGGTCTAAACCGAGTAGCTAACTAACTTACTTCACACAAGCCAAACAACAAAAAACGTCCAAATCCTACAACACATCTGCTGGAAAGGCTGAGGACATAGATATTATGAGGTTACAGCTGTTGTTTTGCAGCAGTAGAGTTAGGCTGGTGTACCTGTTTCTCTTTCCCTACAAAAGAGCAATGAAATTTGTCTCTCTGGTTAACCATTACTTACTACTGCTTTGGAAAAATCAACTTGCAGCAAGGAAACCATCACAATTGTCTATACAGTTGCTCAGCAAAAACCAGAAGACTTTTCAAGAATTTGAAAACTTAACTGCTTATCCAAATGTTTTTCTTCTTCAGTCTAGCTATTGGTATTCACCCCTCAACCAGAAAAAGCAAATAAATCCAAAATGAGTTTCTGAAAGCTTGAACTAAGTAATAAAATAGCACATTCCTAGTTTTAAGCACAGTGCAATGTAAAATCAGTCTTATAATAAATCTGTCCATAAGTTAACTCGGACAAAAAGGTTTTTTTCCTCAAGCTAAAAGTTGGGATACCGGATCAATACTTAAATTCTTATCATAGCTATGAAAACTAAACAAAACAATCCCTGATTATAGATCGAAGTAGAAGGGTGGGGTTTTGTTTGTGAAATCTGCAGATTCTTCTGATTGTCCATCAGGCTTGATGGGACACTGATCAGTACCTCAAACATTCACTACCTGACACTTAACAATAAGTATTTTTTTTTTCTCTTGGGCTTAAAAGAGATTCATTGAATCCTTCTATTAGGACATTAAAAACAGCTGCTTGTTTTCAATTCAGAAGAATTCAGAAGAAATTCAGAAGAAAGGAGAATTAAAAGCTCTCTTGCATTGCAAGCAATACGTACCATACCAGAAAATTCAACAGGTACAAAGTCTCCTTTTCTAGAAGTTTTCTAAAAATAAGCATTTAACCTAATATAAGCATTTAACCAACAAAAATGCTGTCTCTACTTGTTTATTATGATAAGACCAGCTTGCATTAGGTCCAGTGCAGGAAGAAGCCGCAGCTCGGAGCAACTGAGGAGCAGTGCACCTCCACAGGTGCAACAACAACAAGGCTGGCAGGGGACCACAGAGGGAGACTCGATTTGGACCTCACTGACTTTCCTACAGCAGAGTAAAGCTCCAGAAAATGAAAAATACCCCAGATAAACTAAAACAGTAAGTACATAACCTCTATTTTGCATACAGATAAAAAAACCTTGGAGAAGCTACTTCCTTCCATCTCGTCGCATGAGCCCGCAAGACCTAGCCCCGCTGCGACCCTCCAGTCTCCCCAGGTGGCACGCAAAGGCCGAGAGCCAAGGCAATGCCGCACCACGGACCCGCTGCTCTTCCGGCGCGGGGCAGGGGCACCGGGCGGGGTTCTGGGAACCTTCCCGAAGGGACCAGCGATACCTCCCTGACCTACCGCGCTGCCAACAGCACAGGCGAAGGGTATCGCCCTACGCGACGCGCAAGGCACCAGTGAAGTAGGCCGCTGGACACCCCACCGGGACACCGCGCCCAGGCGGAGCGGAAGCGCACGGCTCCGGAGAGCTCCCGAGGGGCCCTACCAGAGGTGGCAACCAGACCCCCCGCCCACCCAGCTCCCTACAAAGCGGCGGGAGACAACAGGAGGCAGGATCCACCTCCCCGCTCCCCGGGCGCTCCCCCACAACTTCAGGGCAACTTCTTCCTCCTCCCCCCGCCCGTTTATTCCCCGCGCGAGCAGCCGCCCGCCATGGCCCCGCCGCTCACCCCCAGATGACATAGTTGGTCTTGACATTCTTGGGCCAGGAGAACTCGCCGAAAATCACCTCGTCCCCCTTCACCACAATTTCTTTCTTCTGCGTGTTGTACTGCCGCAGCACGCTCAGCACGTCCGCCATTTTCGCTCCGCAGCCACCGGCCGCTGCCGCTCCGGCACCTCTACCAGCCGCGCAAAGACCCCTCCGACAGGACCCAGGCTGCCTACCGTAAACGCCTGAGTAACACCACTACCTCCGCCGCCTCCAGGGGGCGACGCCGAACCGGTTGCCATGGAGGGACGCGACCCCGCCCTCAGGGTGGCACCCGGCTGATTTGGTTAAGGCCCCGCCCGCACCGCTTCTAATACTGTGGTCCGAACGCGGTTTAGAGTGGTGAGGTTCGGTTGTTACCGCCAGAGCGCAAAGAGAGTCAAAGGCATCGATGGCACAGGCCATTGACAACCGGCCACTCTGCACCCCGGGCCTACACCGGCCCTCCACTGGGCAGCCGGAGCGTAACGGCCGCTGGGCGACGTCGCCCCTCGCGGTCATGGTGCCCCAGCGTGGCAGCATCGTCACGGCCTTAGCGGCTGCGGGTACACACGTATCTTCGTGAGGGGGATTGCATGTGGCGCAGGGGATCACGACCGGTTCGTGGCCGCTGGTGTCTTGCAGTTCCAGTACGGGCAGAGTCCACACCGCACCGCCGTGTCGGGCAGGCGCATAAAGCCTTTTCGCCGTCACGTTAGCAGCTGCAGCCCAGGAGCCCGCCTGTGCCACCCGCACCCCGGCTAGGCAGCGCTTGGCTGCTGGCACCGGGCCAGTAGCGCCTCGAGACAGTTGGGCAGGAGCTCCCGCAAGAAGGCGGTGTACGCACTTCAGACTGCAGATCAGAAAGAAAAACACCCCGAACCTGGGTACAAAGGGGAGGAAATAAAAAAAGAAAATATCTGCTTTATCAAGCACAAAGGCGCAATTTAATTCTGACAAGAATAAGCCGTTAAAACACCACACAACAAAGTGATTAAGAAATTATTTATCGGCTCTATACCCTCACTGGAAGGACCCGTCAGCCGCTGGGCGTGCCCCGGCCAGCGGCGCCTCAGGACACCGGCAGCCTGCTGGGCAGCCCTACGCCTCTAAGAGGCGGTGCGGGGACCTGCGAGCGGTGACGGACCGCCGTGAGGACTGGGGAGAAGTCCCGCCTCTTCCTCTTGGCGGCCATGGCCCTGCAGGGGGCGTTGCGACGGGTGGTGACGGGGCTGGGGTGTGGGCAGGTCGCGCGGTCCGTCAGTCGGTAGGTGCGATCGGGAGCCGCGGGGCCGGAGGTCTACCCGGCACCTTGGGCTTGGTACGGATCCTGTTTTAAGTCTTTTTGGCCTTTGGACGCTCGCTCTCATAGGAGCAACCCTCCTGCACCGGAACGGCAGGCACCGGGGCCGCCCGGGCTGTGGCAGCGCGGGGAGGCGGCCGGTATCGTGGCGCGCAGGCCTCGGAGCAGCACGTCTGCCCGCTCTGTTGATGAAAATGAGAGTTCCTTTCCTTTAGAGTCGGGTGGTGAGGCTGAGCACAGCCCGGCGCCGGATTTGGCACATGTGTCTGTATTATCACGGGGGGGGGGGGGGAGGAAAGCATTTTTCTTATCAAGACAGCCGTATTTGTTATTTTTATAGTCTGCACCATCCCTCTCTTCATCATCTTGTAGGCATGTGAGAACTAGCATGGCTGTGGGTACTGCAGCTGCAGAAAAATGGCACATATAATGTAGAAATCACATTGACTGTTAAAACAGTATAAAGTCAACCTTTAATTCGTGAAATATAAAATGTGTCATTTGTTTGAAAGCTCAAGTATCTGACTTTAATTTCTCTTTAGTTTTAGAATGGGGAATGATCAGACTACCGTGGGATTGTCTAATGATGCCGCTGTGAATCAAATACAGGTAACATCATTAATGCAATTCTTTTTTTCAACATTTCTGAAAGCCATAGTTACTTAAAAGCTCTTCTGATTTATATAAAGAAATTCTGTAAATAGTTCTATATGTTCAACCTGATTCTTATGTTTAGTAAGCCTGCTAGCATTATTTATTTATCCACAGCCTTGGAACTTTATCTTCCTAGGCTGCATCCATTTTACATCTTTTGCAGACCTCTACTCTAATTCAGTAGTGCTATCAGTACTGGGGACTAAGTCTCGGAAAATGACTGTCATTAAGTAAAGTTTAAACATCTAAAGAGTAAGTTGTTTTTTAGAGTAAACTTCCTGATAATAAATGAAGGCCTGAAATGACTTTGAATTTACAGTAAAGTAAAAAGGTGTAATTGGTCGGAAGTTCAATCCTTGGACTTCAGCTTAGTTGCCTACTCACCGCAAACCACTGCTCTTCATAGCCAGTTTATAAGAAAATTGCAGGATCACAAATTTAAGAGAACGAACACTCTGTAGGGCATTAAGTACAATTTCCACAGGGGTGGAAAAAAGAAATATCCCTTTTGTCATTCTGCTTGCCATCAGCACATTCTGCTTGCCTGATGGAAAGGGAAAGCTGTACTAAATAGTTCAAGGAGATACAGCTTGTTTGGCAGATTGTAGGAGGTCTGTGACTGCAGAGCTAAAACGGGCTCAGGATTGGCACCATTGCATGACAATCACAACACATGCGTCTCAATCATTCTTCTCCCTTTCAGGGTCAAGTACAGGTCAGACACAGCTTCACAAGTGCCAGCAGTGCTTCTCATAACGATTATTAATGTCAACTCTCCTCTGTTTCTCTGCTCCCACAAGATCATAGCATTCCTGAAAGTCAGAAACTGATCAGTTTTAACTGATTCCTGGTACCCTACTCAAAAGAAAAGAGCATACCTTTAACTGAAAAGCTCAAGTGGAGCAAGAGAAGTCACTTTTATGTTCTGTGTAGCTCTGCAAACTGCTAAAGTTGCATCTCGCTGCTTATTGCACTTGTGCAGACACTTTCTGGGATCTGGCCAAGAGCATCTGAACTTGAGGTTAAAAGCCTGACTTTCTTAGTAGTCGGGTAGGAAGCAATTTTTCTTCTGTTGCAGAAGTATCAGATGCATTCCTAAAGGAGGTGTTAGGCCACCACAGAGGCTTCAAAACAGATGTAGGGTGGATATGTTTTACACTCACCATACAGGTGATGATATCTTAATAGATGCCTTGATAGAGGAAGTTGCTGTTCTGCTCCTTGTTTTTAAAGAGTAATAGTTTATTCCTCACCTTAAGATTCTTGTGGCTCTAGATTAGAATTAGGGGAGATTTAGAAGATTAACTAGCTTTTCACTTTACCTTAAAAAGTGAGTAAAAAATATGTTTTGAAAACAATTAAAAAACAGCCAGCCATTGCTGTAGCATGGCTGGGAACTCCTCAGTTGTCCCTGTCTAAAAATACTTCAGAAGGCCTTTTACAGAATAATTGTCCATTATTTGTTACTGTAATAGCAGATTTATAACTTCTACATTTGTTTTCATGACTGCTTGATACTGTTGAAATACACTGACTTAAAAACAAAACACGGTGACTTCAACATTCTTTTGAGCATACAGGAGATTATTTCAGACAACTGTGTGGTGATTTTCTCCAAAACAACATGCTCCTACTGCATAATGGCAAAAAAGCTTTTTGAGAGTATAAATGTGAATTATACAGCTGTGGAACTGGACATGAATACAAATGGAAGTCAGATCCAAGACATTCTTGAGCAGATGACTGGTGGCAGAACCGTAAGTATACATTCTTACATGTAACAAGCAAAATAAGAACTTACACTGCACTTGTTTCTCATGAGTTATGACCATATCAAGTTCTTTGCTTTTTCAAGACATGTAAACTTGGGATACAAGAGACCCTCACCCTGAGGGTGCCACTTTGAGATATCAAAGTCAGTTTTCATTTGTATAGGTGTATATACACCTTGTAATTTCTTAATTTTATATAGTCTCACTTGACTCAGTTATTTTAATACAATCTCCCATATACTGACTTTATGCCCCTTTTGAGGGGCATGTGAACAGTTTCCGATCTCTGTAAATATTACAGAAATGTATGAGTTGTACAGTAGTATTAAATATGCATATGTAAGAACTCGACTGTTGTGTGTATACCACAGTCCATGTGGGGTCGCTTAGGTTTTTATATTTTATTGAAGTAACAAACATAATTTTAATTTTCTTGATAGGTCCCAAGAGTGTTTGTCAATGGGTCTTTTGTTGGAGGTGCTACAGATACTCAAAGGCTTCATGAGGAAGGCAAACTGCTGCCTTTAATTCATCAATGTCAGGTGAAAAGTAAAACCCAGTCAGCCACTTAGCTCAGCTTAGTCTTCCTTTGTATAACAGAATTTTAGGCAACTTAGAAGATCATAGATACATGCTACATCAGCTGGAATCAACAGCTTCAAGCCATGGATTTCCAAATCATAGATCGTTTTCTGACACAGATGCTTTAGGGACTTGACAAATTACATGCCTCAGCTTTCCTACAACCAAAATGGTGATCAAAGCCACTGTGTAACTCTCGGGGCTCTACGTGTGACAAAATGATGTCATTTTATTGCTGTTATAATGCTGATGCCATGTTTCAGAGAAGCATTAATTGTACAAGAGGAATCCTGGTTTTTTTCTGCTGCAGATTAGTTTGCATTCTAGCCTTGTTCCAATGGTCAGTTTAATGGTTCTTTTAAAGTAAATTCTTCTCTGAATGTCAAATTGTAGTAATGATGAAAGTATGAAGCAAAATAAGTTTGTAGTGATACTGTGTATGCATGTCTGCCTCTTCCATATCCATATGATTCCATATCAGCATCTGATCATCTAGCTATGAAATTGTATGTCCAGTTGTGAGAGAAAAGGGAATAAAGATTCTTGCAGCGTTTGAAGGTAGGTCATGTCTTTCATCTTTTTTCTGCACTATGAAGTATCAGTCTATACAGTCATTCAGAAATATGACAAAATACAGCTTCTAGGGGAGCCAGACAGCTCACTGTCACTAAACTCTGCAACTACAACTTGCGTTATAATCAATCCAATGCTATTATGAAGCTTAAGACCAAGTAAAATAAGTGTGATATGCGTAGAATTTATTTAGTTCTTGAATTCTACAGTCAGAATGCAGTTTACTAGCGATGTGAACTTGCAGTTAAATGCCTAAAGCATCTAAAATTCAACAGTTACAGTACAATGCAAATCCAAAGCCAGACCAATGCCAAGACTCTTGGTTATTTCAAGTTCATATGCAAGTAGAAAATTATATCCCACTCTTCAGTAGAAGGGACCATTACACTACTACAGGTGCACAGTTTAGAATCAAAACATTAGTCAGTGAATTTTTACTTGCTTCTTGTAAGACTCCTGTTTTTACCATTGCTTTCAGCACTATGCACCTAAGCTACTTTTTTCCCCCCAAGGGAGAAAAAGGGTCACATTTATCTTCAACTCCAGATAACTAGGACTGTAAAAGTATCATTTAAATTTGACAGCTTCGTTTTTGTGATGGGGGTTTGAAAGAAGTTTAAACCACGTAATTTGTATAGTCTTTAGTATACAGTTGGCTGCACTGTGCATCTTTTAACATATTAATCGGCTAATTAAACATGTAAATGTTGGTTTTATCACTGTGGTTTACTGTATTTTCCTAGTTTCATCATTGCCTTATTAAAATTTTGTTTACAAGGACACACTCGTTATGGTGAACACACACAAATGTGCCTCTCTCCCTAAATATGTACTTAATAAAGCAATTTATTTTGCACATGTGGTGGTAACTAAGTATTCTTTTTCTCTGTGTAGAATTCTTAGGCCAGTTAATGTTTTCTCAGATTAACAGTAATTTTGCACCTGAAACCTGGTAAGTCCATCATGTAAAAATAATAGTATACAAAGGATTTTTTCAAAGACCTTTTCGTTCTGCTCCCTGTTAAAGGAAACAAAACAAAACCCAGAATACCAACAAACCAGGAAGTCCCAAAACAGTAGTCTAAAATAACCCTTTGAGTTCTAAGTTTCAGAACTCCCAGGGCATTGTCACTTAAGCCAACACTCTATTCCAGCTGATAAGAAAGCATGCTGTATGCCTGCAAATCCAAGTGAGTGCCCACTTGTTAAAAAAGATATGTCCTAAGGCACTCAAAGGGTTAATTATGTTTCTTTTTAGGCATATTAAGGCTCCACATCCAAATAATTTCTCATTAATTTTGTAACAATTCATAGAAAGTAGCAGCAAGACAGTGCAGTGATTATTGGTTGGCACAAAGCCATGATGTTTAAGTTATTTAAACAAGATATGGCAGTTAAAGTGTGGTCCTACTCTGGGAAAAGGAAAAAAAAAAAAAGAAAAAGGGGGAGAGAATAAAAAATAGTAATTTAAAATTCCTGTGGATTTTCCTGAGCGTTGTCTCCAGGACAAAGCTGTTCATCTTAAAATAATGCTTGCTCTGAGATCTGAATGTTAAAACTTATTTACCAAAAGAATCTGTACTTAGGACAAAGCTGCTCATCCACTTCATATACCATGCTCCTAAAGAAGCCTGAAAAGCTGGAAACATCAAATCACTGAATGAAGCAGATACAGCTGTGAATGTACCCATCTGTTGCTTCTTCATAGAGAATTATTTTTAAAGAGTAGAACTGCACTTTTATAGGAGAACGTAACAGGAAAGACATTTTATTTGTAACTAGTTGTGCTTAAGAAACTTGTAACATTAGGAAAACAGGTATTTATATTCATTATTTTTTAATGAAGCATTTGTAAAATTCTCAACATACCACATATATAAATGCAAATATATGTATTTAAAGTCAGAATGAATACCTAAAGAAACCACACCTTACGGGATCAAAATTATAAATCCCAATGTAAGCACACGTATTTAAAGACACCAAACCATCTGCTGAAATTAGCTAATCTTACATCTTAGCTCAGAGCAGCACATCTGTAATACACTGTCCTTGTGTTTTACTTTCCCCCTGTAACTGACTCTGCAATTCTGTACACTCTACTGGACCATGATAAGATAAAATCTCTACCATTCCAGCAATAAAGTTACTAAACCATCTTACTTACAGTGTGTTTGTCTATTGTGAGCTACAGCAAGTAGCAAAATTAACCCTACAAACTAAGTAAATGCTTTAAAAAAAAAAAGCAAAAGCAAGACAATTATTTCCTTTGGTTTACTTCTACAGCCCATTGTTTGAAGATTTTTACTGCAAAGAAGCTGCCCGTTTGTCTGCAATATTAATTGCAATGTTTCCCTAATTCTGCATATAACAGAATGGAAAGCTCCAACCCACTGAACTAGTTCTAGAAAAGAGCTTTAAATTTGAAAAAACAATTTTAAGTGGTTACTTCATAAAAATAAAGCCATTCAAAGGCAGATGCTGGATTCTTGCAAATAACCAAAGTATACTTTTGTCATTGATCTTTACACAAAGTTTTACCAAAAAATCTAAAGATACAGCAAATTGTTTTATTAGACATTAATATAATCAAATGAAAGAAAAATATCCAGTTTTTAAAAAGTAAGATAAATATTATGACATAGGTTCTGGTGTAATTTACTTAGTTCAGCATGGTCAACGACAGCAAGGCTGTTGAAGAACAGAGGCAAAAGAAATGGACGACACCTTGTATGTGAAGAGAGATCCAAGTGTAGGCCTAAGGCAACAAGGAAATGGGAAAGGAGGAAAAAAAGCCAACCTTAGCAGAGAAAAGGAAGGGCGAAGCAAAAAGGTAACACAAGAAACACAATAAATGGAACTGATGCTTCTGGTACGGTGGCTGAGCCAGGTACATGATTAAGCAGCACAGCATCTTGCAAAAAATATTTTCCTAGTGTTTTTACAGACAGAGCCTTTATTAAAATACATTTCCAAAAATGCTGGTGTATTTTATAAGCCAAAAACATACACTTCGTTGAATACCCTTTTAAAGGCATAATCATTTATGGTCCACAATTAAACAACAACAATGAAAAACACCCCCACCCCCCCCCCCCCCGATTCACATTTAACCAACAGGTTTGACAGTGGTTTTAAGCAGCAAGGTGTTTAGGGAGAGTTATTAGTGGCCCTCACAGACTCGGCACTTAGACTGGTCCTGCCGACTTCAAGTCTACACCTACTTTTAGACATCCCTGTTTGTAAACACAGGATTGTAGGTAAGGATCCCATACTGTGTATGCACTAATTCTACAAGTATCCCAAACACTCCTCCTTGCTGTAGGTCTAAAATTCCTGACATGAAATTCTATTTCTTTGAAAAATTAATTCCCATCTTTATTCAATTTATTATACAATGCCGATGTATGCATTGCATAGTTTTTTAAGAAATCTTGAGTGCCTCTTCTGCCCTCTCCACATTGTATCTTGATTGTATCCCTTCCATGAAGAAACCTGATCTTTTATGTTCACTCATTACAGCCCTTCTTAAGATAAGAACCTTTAACCTCTGCTGTGCTTCCAACCAGGAACTGGTCTTCTTTCTTAAAGCTAAAGTGCTAGAACATTACAGTCTTAGACGTAACAATCTAATACTTAAGAATTGTTAAGGGTGTCACAGTGAAATGGCAGTCAAACTGAAAGCCTATTAGATCTGCTAGGTACCAGGAAACCTGCATTCACCCACTCTACAGTTACACTCTGCATTTAGACATTTTTTTTTTAATTAAGGTTGGCAGTAAAATGAAAAATCTTTAAACCTGTCCCTGTTCAGTTTTTACTGGCAAACTGCAGTGCACAATTATAGCCTCAGTTTTGCTTTATTAGTCAAGGTGTTCCTCCAACGCAAACACCACTATTAACTTGAAAGAGTCCATGTCTCCTCTGGTGAAAGAGTAGGTTATTTATTATACACTAAACTAATGCTTAAGCTCAGCAACTTTGTTTTACTGCTCTCTCTCTCTTTTTAAAAGCATTACAATACTTACTGCCTTTTTATATGGCCAGATATCATTTTAGAACTGTATCAATTACCAGTCTAATAACTGAAGACGAAAATCAGGACTAATTTGTGTTATGGCAAATGAGTCACACTATCCCCTAAAATTCAGTATATGGGCAGATAAAAAAGATCCAGTCTATGGAAAAAGGAATACGAAGCATCATTCTTCTATGACCCTTATTGTAAGATAACAATGAAAGCAAACCAAAACCAGTAGAAACAAAGGTCAACACACTATAAAGTTTCAGCTGTCAGCATTTACTTCAGTTTCCTCTCTCTGAAAATCTTAAAGGAGAAGCAGATGACAACATGATCTCACTGGTGCTAGTTCTACATGAGGTAATCAAACCACTCAGAATATTCTATTTCTAACAAGATTTTTTAATACAAAGACACAGTAAATATTTAGGAGCATATTACGTACTCCAGCACGGATGACCGTCTTTAACAGGGTGAATAGCTATCCAGTGTCAACAGATACAGGGAGATACATTTTCTATCAGTTCTACTGAAAAGTTCATCTCAACTTATGCTCTAGTTCAAGTAATTGTGTTTTCAACTGGACTGCTTTCACAGATGCAACACTACTGTAACCGTTCATTCAATCTGTTAGTAACTACTCTAATCTTTCGCTTGCAGTAAATTTATGCAATTAAGTGCACAAAGTTACTTGAAATACCTGTTTTTTTATTTTTATATTTAATCCAAAATATTTCCTATGACTTCACAAATACTACTCCAAATAATAAAAAAGTACTTGCAAAAGATACTTATCTATGTTATTTTCAACATCTCTAGCTTAGAAGGAAACACCTTATCAGATGTTTGACTATTGTGTAATTTCAAACACACTACTACCAAATCCAACCCCAAAACATCAGCGCATTTACTTAGAATAATTATTGACATGTTATTGACCAAACGAGTTTACTTCCCATATTCATGGTGTTTATTTAGAAAGGATACTAAAAGTGGTTAAGAAATTTTTCATAAGAAATGGCTAATCTTCAAACTCATAGTGTTATGTCTCAGCCTTTTTAGGAACACTTGTTTTTCTCAAGGTCACCTGACAAGCTGGTGGCAGTCCTGTATTTGTCAAGCTGTGTCATAAGAGCAGCAATAATTCAGAAGTCCATGGAAAGGTAACGTTCCTACCATCAGTTCTTTAAGCCACGGTTTTAATGTCAGAAAAGGCTTCCCTCAATGATTTATTCATTAAGGTAGCATGTAAGTATTTAGCAGAATACCTTCAGTAACATGTAAACTCACATTTTAGCACCAAAAGGGATATCCATCCTACAGAATGCAAGCTTTGAATTTATAATCCATATGTGTGAGTCATAATTAAGAGTGTTACAAGTATCAAAAGTATAATATGAACTTGAATTTTACATTAAAAAGCTTGGGGTTTAGGCAGAAAAATATGGTCTTACATGTCATTTACCGCAACTGGGTTATTTTTATAAATTAACATCAAATTCACTGTTTAAAACAGCCAGAATTAGCATAAAAGAGGTTGACATGTGCATGTCTTAGGGGAAGTTGTAAAAGCATCACTAAAAACTTTTCCCATCTTCTAAGATTGTGACCTACTAAAGAGATCTTTTAACTTCCCCCCTACACACACATATACAAAACCACAGAGAATTACATACATATACACATGAATTGCTATTAATTCCTGTTCCGAAGTGGTAAGTTTTTCACTAGCTTTCTCCTTACTTAACTCACACTATATTAAACTAAAAAAAATAAAATAAAAAAATCCAGTTTCAACCACTTCCCAAGCAAGACTTTGAGAACATGAAAGAGGCAGCTGTACATTTCATAGAAGTTTTTAGAATTGGTCACTATAAAGTGGAGGTAGTTTTGAAAAATGTAAGCTTGAATTAATTTAAGAAAACCAGAAGTGATATTAATCTACAAAAAGATTTCAAAAAATGAAATACTCTCCTGTTAGGAAGATTTTTTCTGCATCATTGAATATGTTGTCTTGGAAAAAATGTAGCTTTTTGTTTCTGGTTGTTACCAATCAGCTTTCAAGAGCACTCCAAGACACATGCAGTTGTTGATCTTTCTCACTGAAAGTGTGCTGTTGCTTTCTTATAAGATGGACTGAATGTAGCTTCTAAGCCATTTCCAGGGTCTTTTTCTAGTAAGAAGAGTTCTTAGAACTTCCTGTAAATCATATTAATTTAAAAATAGTGCTTCTGAAACCACACCTCAATTTACCTACAGAGAATTACACTTTACTCCTGAAAACTAGGATGATAATCTAGATAGGAAAAAGATTAGCATAAACTCTTCCACTTTCAGTTTCATCAGTATAAAATTTCACTGGACAGCTTTTATACTGCGTCACAGTCACATGGTCTCGTATGTGCCAGAAAATACTTTTGTAGATCTGAAGTGTAACAATGGAAACTGTTGAAACTTAGTAATTTGTTTAAAACACAAAGACTGACAAACAGACCAAAGAAAAATCCCTCTCAATGAAGTTACTGACTTTACTGACATTACTAAAAATACTAACCCCACTTTTTGTTTTTCTGCCCCATCCTAACAGTAAGTCAGTATCTTCTTGCAAACAAGCCATTCCACAGCAATGGGGGAAGGGAGGGGTGAGGTTGGAAGCAGGGAGGGGGGAATTAAAAGTCTCTCAGTACTTATAATCTATTATAAATGAAATTAAATTATATATTGTGTAACCCTGTAGTTACTTTTATCAAACTTCCCACTGTTACTTTAAATTGTGTAGAACAGGAAAAAAAGAGAAAAGAGATTTCTCATCTGCTTTTCTTGTTTTCCCTTCACAAAAAGGTAACATACTGATATGTATTTAATGTGCCATATTCTAATGAAGTATATTTGGCTAGGAGTTCCCAGGGTGTAGTCTGTTGCCAGCAATGGACCCACAGGGAAGAGAAGATGCCTAGAAAATTAGATCAAATCCAAAGCGAAGTTTCGAATAACATCAAGAGCTCCTGTATCAAAGCCACATATATCCAACATGCCTTTGTCATCTGGATCGGCAATCGTAAAGCCATTTGAGGTCATTCCACAAATAATCAGCTTAGCAGGAATACCCATTTGCTAGAGGAAGGAAAAAAAAAGGGAAAAAATAACATGAGAACACACATAATACAGTAACTTAAACAAGACAGAGGGCCAAATCTTGCTATCTTGCCTCCTAAACCACTGTCTGAATAGGCATACTGATAGGAACTAGATGTGCCATAACCAGAACTGCAGACTGTTGACATCATACTTAACCTGCAGTAGGTATATTTAAATTAATGGGAATAATTGCAGTGAGGTGTACACAACTTTCCTGCAATACTAAGATTCACAGATTATTCACAGATAGATATCAAACATTTCATTTGCTATTCTGGAGTTCATTCTGAGAGAGAACTTTCAATAATAATTATTGAATCCTCTAATAGGAGTCAGAGAGTATGTTTTTGTGGTTGAACAAATACAACAACCGTGGCCTGAAAAATTCTGCTAAATGAGCTGAATTTGAAGGTTAATCACCTGTAAGGTAAAGCAAAGCAAGTGGCATTAAGAGTACAGAACTCTGTTTTAAAGAACAAATTTAGGAATGGGAGCTAGTCTTAATTAAGAAAACAGAAACACAGTGGGCAAGTTAAAGATTTTTGGTATTCGTTTCAACTAGGTGGACATGATACAAAGATCCATGTGTACATGCTTGCCAAAAAATATTTCTTGTAGTTTAAAAATTTTCTTAAAAGCATAAAAGATGGTTTGCTGATTAAACCAGAGTTTCTAACAGCAATATGTTTGAAGGGGATATTTTTCTTAGTCCTATTTTAAAATTATGAAGCTGCACAGCTTAAGAGTAGCCCATTTAGATCATAATGAGCTGCCTTCACAAGATGCTATCACCTCATCTTATTGACACCTTCCATACAGGTTTATCTTCATTACTTCATTTAAACTTTGTGGTATCTACTGCAGACATCAAAGTTCAATTTAATTCTGTGAGCCAAGTTTTTTTTCTGTAAGGACTATAAGAAACTTAATCTATTACAGACAGAATGCAGAAACTCATATATTCTCTGAAAACCAAACAGATTTTCATTGATATAGCAGTACACTGAGCAAGGTGGGGTAATTATTAATCCTTTTAGCAATTCAGAGGTTTTAAATAAATGCAATTAGTGCAAAATGCGCACTAATTCTGCCTAACTGCAGAATATATCAGTTTTAAGCAACATATAATTATTTACTGAAGAAAGCCACAACTAGTTCAGTTTTTAAGACATTTTTAGAACTGGTATTTATTTTGTACTGTGTTCATCAATTATAAACAGTCAGAAGCATATTTACCTCTCTGTACTCTCTAAGAGCTGTTGCAGGATGAGTATTTCCAGCAAAAGTCTCATTATCGGTAAATACAACGAAGACATCAGCAGCTGTCTGTGTTTTTTGAGCCCATATCATTGGAAGGGAACAATCAGTGGTGCCCACCGGAATCTTAAAATAAATTTAAAAAAATAAAAATAAATAAAAAACCAAACCAAACATAGAATACAGAATAATACAAAAAAGTAGTAAACTATGGAAAAATTATTTTTATGGAGGCTCCATGTTTTATCACATACAGAGGCTTCTTTGTTAAACAACAGTTCCCTTACTAGTTTTGCCTAGGGTTTTTTGGTTTTGCTTGTTTGCTTGACTTTTTACATATTCTTTTCAACCTAACTCCTTGTGACCTAACACTGCCGTTCTAGATTGCAATGTGTAATATGCAGCAGTTGAAACAATGACACTTGCTGGACTGTCTCTAAATAAAAGACACAAATATGGACTAAACACAGTATACAACTGAATATAAAGAAAATACAATGTAACTGCTGAGACACCTAAACTGTGATGTTAGTAACAGCTATTTCCTAATGTTTTTGGTTTGGTTTGTTTTACATACTTCATACATTTTCACTAATACTTGAGGCAACGTCATATCAGTCGTCACTGGGCAGGGCACAATTTCATGCGAAAAGGCAACTATATGGGAATCCTTCTCTGTACGTGCCACAACCTGAGAAAGGGGAAGACAAAAATAATTTAGTTACGTTATTCAGAATTTTTACTGTCTGAATCAAGGCATTCCCACAACATGACAGATCCTTTTTCATTCAAGTTACCATGGCTTCTCATATGCACTAATGCTTCACTAGTCACTTTAAATGTAATACTGCAAATAAACATTGTAAAAATCAAAGGTGAAGAACTCCTCTAATTACTCTAAATATACTTCCATATTCCTTCTCTCCCCTGACATAAAGCAGTAAACATTTTTAAACAGCAACAGAAGTTTAACTCCTTTATAATATAAATACACAAGAAGCTTCAGAATACCAAATTGAGGGGAAAGTGATTGTGAGACAAAGGACATGCAGATATCTCAAATGCACACAAGAATTACCCCAAAATTTCTTAATCCAATCTGTGTTATTCAGTGAGTGCTTTTGAAGCAATAAATAAATACAATGTATTTTCAGCTAGGATAAGCGAAAAAGCAGCCTTGACCAATTTCATTTAGACTAGAAATCAACTTCAAATTGATCTTCCTGAATTTGGTTGCCACTGGCTTTAAGCATCTGGACTACCAGTGAGACACAAGGTCACATTTTTCGTACTCAAATATATTATAGGTAAGTTTCCTTCCGAAATCTAAGCAGCTTTAGATCACCTTTGTATCAAAAGAGCAGCTCAAGCTGCAAATAATTATAAATAAAAGAAGTTTAATGCCTTACCATACACATTGCTGCTGCAACTGTGCTAGCATTGAGTACACTGCCCAAAACTTTTTGTGTCATTGATGCACTGACATCAACTGCAAGTAAGAAGCGTTTTCCTGTTGGTTCAACTGTCTATAAAAATAGAAAAAAGAAAAAAAAAAAAAGAATATAGGTACACATAGTTAGTACATTCATTTCTTCCTTCTTCTGCTTTTGACCTGGAAATGGGTCTTTTTTTATTCTTTCTGGGGTAACATTAGCAAAACAATGTTGCCAAAAGCTGAATGTATCATAAAATTTTGATTTGGTTCCTAGTAAAATCCCAATTCCTAGGATTTTTGTTATAAAGTTTCAAAATTGTTTCCACCCAAGAAACTTTTCTTGATCCTTTTTGAGGCTTTCAGAATACAGAGATTTCTTAAAAGTATTAACAAATTGAATAACCATATTACCTGGAATGTTTTGTAAAATGAGGCATCTAAGGCTTCTAAAATGTCTTCATCAGGATGCCACCAAAGCTTTCCTCTGCTTCCATGCCCAGCTTTATAGCTTTCTAATGCAACCAAGACATGGAATGGATGTATTCTACCCTATAGGTAAAAGAAATCCATAGGCAGTTTTTGAAAATCTGAACTCCATTAAAAAAAAAGGTAAGAAACTAAAAATAAGATCCTACTACAAATATCTGGTTTATTATATTGTTCCTTTAGATTTGTTAAGTTTGAAGAGTTCCTGCAGTCTTTAGACAGCTGTTTCATGAACTGATACTTGTTCAGTTACTGGTAAATGACATTATGCCCTTTCCAGAATCCTCCAATGAATTCCAGTTGTTATCTTATGCCAAGCGTTATCTTAAGCCAGAAGCTTGCTACAGTGCCAATTTAAGAAAAGACCCTAGTTGTCAATATACTTAATTTGTAGAATAGTTTCAGAAATAGAGAGGGGAGGGGAATCATATCAGAAATTATAAGTACAACTTTTAAAATACAGCAGCAAGTATTCTGCTGCAGTTTTTTTTTTTTAAAGAATAAACTACACATTTCCTCAAATGAACATCCCTTTTGTTTTGTGAAGAGGTTGCCTGAAGAACTACAGTTTAGGAAGAGATTAAGAACCACAAAGGCTGGCACTGATTACGGAAACATTCTTACCTTTTTTAGCAGTTTCTCGTTTCTCAGTCTTTCACATACTATTGCCACTTCTGAACCTCGTGGTTCAAGCACTGAATTTGCTGTCAACTTTCCTAAATTTCTCAACAATACAGAAATGGACATTTCCTTCAGCAATGCCTTCCAAACCTGTGCACAAACAAAGAGAATGAAAAAAAAAAAAAGAGGTAAGATTCCAAAACTACAAGAATTTACATCTGTACATTAAATAAGTGTATTTTTAAATAATAAGCATATAATTTAAATTAAGATCTTTATTATTTTAAATTAGGTACTTGGGTAAATAACTTGACAAACAATGTAAGGGCTATTTTTTATGGAAATGTAGACTTCAGACTCTGAAAAGTGTTCTTCTGAAGAGATTACAAAGCCAATGAAGTTCACCTACCTCTTTAGATTTCAGGTGGTTTGTCAGGAGATGCTCTCTGACTAGACCATATTCCTCTATTAGATGAATAACTTCCAATTCATCTTTTGTGCGTTTTACTTTCTCCACAGCCTCCAGATACTTTAAGAGTTTTTCAGTCTCAGCAGAAACTGCTTTGTCTTTATAAGCTTCTTGGACATCTTTCCACCCTTTCGTAACATATTTAGTGACTATACCAATTCCTATTGAAAATAAAAATATTTTCCAAGCAGGATTACCACCTTTATACTGGCATTTAGCAATTCTAGCAAGCCAATGAGTTAGCAGATCGCATTCTCAGACCTGCCAACCAGCTATAAATACTGTCAGTCACACGCAACTTAGAGCAGCAGTTTTAGTGACTGTTTTAGTATTATTCTCCTTAAATGGAGCCTTATGTATTTGAAATCAACAGATCTTCCCAAGAGTGTTGTTTCATAATTTGTAAGCAAATCAGAACAAACTGAGAGAACTGTCTTATTTTCTCTTCTCTCCACATACAGAAGAAAAAGAAGAAACAAACTCTGTTTAACTTGACGATAATCAGGTCAATTTCTGATAAGACAACTCATGGTTTAAAGGTGCAATTTACAGGATACCATCACTAAGAAGTCATCAGTACTTGGGTTTCCTAAACTAAATACTTTTACAGTAAGTATAAAAGGTTTAAAACACAGTATTTTCAGATAAATAAAAATGTATTACCTTCACTGGCAGGTTTTAGGTGGGACAACCTCAGAAGATCTTTATGAGACCAACCACTTCTTTGTTTATATTTTGTAACTGCTAAAGCAACAGCCATGCCATTTTTTCCATTGTACCAATCTGCAACAGCTTTCCTCAGTGCACGGCCCCAAATACCACATTTCATGCCCTCCTTCAGATCTTTTTTAAATTGGATGAAAGTAAAGAGATGGGTTGGTATGCAACACACCTCAGGAACAGCTTTAAATGCTGCTTGTTTTGTTTTTGCATCAGAACACTGTGAGCAAATTGCAAGAGCAAAAAGTAGGGGTTCCTGTTTTGCTGCTCTGCCTTCTTGACTGAATGTCTTTATTTCTTGAACAACTTCACAACCTCTACCCTCTTCAATCAGTCTTACTAAAGCTTCTGCATTTCCATAGCCCAGCTTCTGCTCCTTGATGTAATAAGTACCACCTTCTGAACCAAAACATAAGAAACGCTGCAGTCGATTCATATCGGTGACATGCCACACATAACCACTCTCACAGTTTGGCACCTGCTTTTCATTCAGGAGTTGTTTTTCCTCGTCCTCCATTGTCTACACTTCCAAGAAGTCTGGTGGAAGAATCATAAAGCCCATTAAGAACACTGTGAAAATCTGATGACTCTCCTCCTGTGAGTTCTTAGCAAAGTAATACACTTGCAATTTTTCCATCATAAATTTAATAAAAGTATACTCTTACGTGTGCAGTAACATGTATTAGGGGAAAACAAACAAACAAAAAATCTCTTGAGTTACAATGGTGACAAATATATTTCCTTAAAAATAACTTGGAAACTACTTAACCGCAATAAATGGCACACAGAAAACATGGTTGCGGTTATGCCCTGTTGCCACTAATAAGTGTTGCCACCACTTTCTTCGGTAGATTTTTGGATTGCATACTAAATTGCTCAAAAAACAGATCTTGCCCTACTCTGTTTTGGTGGAATTGGTAATACCAATCAACTGAAGAAACACACTGCTAAAACAAAGAACTAAAATACTGAAAAACTGTTTAGTCAGAAGGCTTTGTAGAGCTTAAATATGGTGGGTTTCAGAGAGGCTTAAACAACAGCTTTTTAACAATTGACAGCAGCTCAAGAAAAAAAAATTATTACAGACTCAAATAGCTGCTGTTAAGTGACATCCAAGAAAACAACACAGAAAAACACAAAAATTCACAATCTTTCAGGTCTTTATACAATTTTAAGTTGCAAGAGAGTTCAGCTGTAATATTCGTAAGCAACAACACTGCTCTTACATGGAGACCCTATACCATGGTAAAATTCAAGCTGTAACATTTAAACCGAAATAAATGGAGGTGAAATGAAATCAGCATGGTAAGGGGAAGAAAATTCATCATCACTGTCTCCAAAACATTAATATGACAAGAATAAATTCAGTGTTTGCTGTTCTCACCAAACAACAAAAAAACCCCACTAAACAGCACCAAGGGGTCCTATTTAAACATAAAAAGCACCAATAATCCACTCCATCAAACCACATACAGACCTTAAAATAGGCATATACTAAAGTCTGAGCACACAGAAATGCCAATCCAAAGAAATCTACCTAACAAATTTTAAGCACTGAAGCTATCTACTTCTGAGATGCTTGTTTGGATACTGAATATAAAAGCCATTTTGCTTCATAAGCTGTCACAAATAGATATCAGTAATGTAGACAGATCCTCCCCCCAGTTTAAGTAACACGCTGATTTGCAAACTTCCCTACTTTCCCTGCGACACAGAATTTCCCTTTCACTTCAAGCAACTAGAAATGTACCTTTCCTCCACTCTTGCCTACCTGCAGTGATCCAGAATTACATAATGAATGATAATCAGTGTTCCCACTGTATTCTTTATGCTGCTAGAATCATAAAAATAGAAGCCATATGTTGATACCTGGTTTAAAATTCAGATTTTAGTTAAAAATTAGCTGCAAAATATCTTTCATTGCATTATTCTGAGCACCAGTGTTCAGCTGTTTTTCTTAGTGCTTAAATATTCTAATCATGTTTCCCTGCAAACCCATTAAAATACACATCATGGTTGAGTCGACTTTTTCACTGACATCTGAAGCATGCAAATACACTGAAAATAACAAGGGTGGTATTCGCTGTGCATGAATACCATATCAGTACATTTTAATGTTTAAATACATTTTATTTCAATACATTTCAATTGGCTGGTTTCATTAAACTGTAGGTAATGTTTCATACTACATATACAAAACCCAAACAAAAAATCCTGGCATCACAGTCAGCACCCATTAGTTTATTTATCAGCCAAAAAAAAATATATGCAAGATACTGGAAAACACCACTATCTTGAAGGAAAAATAAGAATTGGGGAGCATAAAAGATCTTACAAAGCTGTGGCTGCAACAAAATACACTTGCACTACAGCAGAGCTCTGACAACGCAAGTTCTCATATTCCACAACATAAGTATCTCTATGTAAACAGGAATGTTTGGAGAACACTTTGCAAATCGCAAACGGTATGCTCACTGGTATGATGACAGTACAGGAGATACCGGACTACATGAATCAGGCACTTGATCAAAAATACATCTACTATACAAGTTGCTTAAAAGCATACTTGCTTAAAAAAATTATTGACCGGTGGTAGAAGGCAACTTTGCAGACACAGAACAAAACTATGAGGAAAAAGCATCTAAAGTTGATACCCAAAGACCTCTGAATTAGCTATCAGTTTCTGTAACTACGAAAACAAGTAACGATGAAGCGAAGCAGGCGAATGAGCCCAAGTGATGTGCCCTTTAATCCCCTCAAGGAGCTTACACCGCCCAGGTGTCAAGCAGGGGGTGGCTATCTACAGTGGGTGCTTCTTCACATTCCTTCAACACCCGCGCCAAACCCAAAACCCCGCCGGGGCTAGCGCGATCCCTCCACCCTCAGCGCCAGCCGGGCGGCGCAACTTGCCTGAGAGGACGCGGCCTCGCAGGGGCCGCGGGGCAGGGCCCGCCCAAGCCAGCGCAGCTTCCTCCGCCGAGCAGTAGCGCAGCCCCAGGGAGCTGCGGCGGGGGCCGGGCGACGAGAAGGGAGCCTGGGAAGGAGAGCGGAAGCAAGAACCCGCTCCGGGCGCTGGGCACAGGCAGGGCAGGTCCCTCCAGCCACCGGCAGCTCCGCGTCTTCCACAACCTGATCCCCCCCCACCCGAGTCCTGACAGCATACCCGGGACCCGGATGGGGCCGCGCCCACCGCCCCCCACGGCCGCAGCCCAGTGCCCGGATGGAGTCGCGACGCCGACCCGGAACCGCCTCCTTCCGCCGCGTAGGGGATTCCTTCTACCCGCCGCCCATCTGCCGCCACAGGAACGGAGCCACAGGGTGGAGGCGCGGCACGAACCGATGTGGTCCCTCTAGGGGCACTGCCGCTACCGGCAACGAGCGGCTGCCCCGGATCCAATCTCAACCGCCACTTCCGGCTCCCGCCCCACCTCACCATAGCGATGACAGGCGCGGCGTGGGCCGCGGGGCCTGCCGGGAAGGGAGCGGCGTGTTTCGGCCTCGCAGTTTAACCGGCCGGCGGCGGTGCCGGGCCTAAGGGAGTGTGCTGGTTGTCGCCATGTCGGGAGGGAGTAGCGCTGGCGAGTGGTGCCTCATGGAGAGCGACCCGGGCGTGTTTACGGAGCTCATCAAGGGCTTCGGTGAGGGAAAAGCAGGACTGGGGTCGGGTGTTGGGGTCGCGCTGGTGGGCAGGCGTTGGCGCTCTGTGTCTGCGGCCCCGTTGGTGGCTGTGGCTGTTCCCGCGCGGGTGCAACACCAGCCCGCCCGCTCGCCCGGTTCAGCGGAGTGCTCCTTCTTTCCCCGACGAAGGGTACAGGGCGCCAGTAGGCTGAACCCAGCCGCGGCGTGGCTGCGGCCCGGCCGGGGGCGGCAGGGGACACGAAGAACGGTGGAGGTTGGCTGGGGCCGCGGCCATGCTCTGGCAGCGTGGCGGTACGCGGACGCTGAGAGTGAACGCGACTCTTGTGACCTCTGTGCGGCTTCCCAGGCCGTGCGCCCGCGTTGCTGCCGGCAGCAGCCGGCCTTTTGGCTGAGGGGGCTGTCAGCGTAGCCTGTGCTCTCGGTTTCCGGGCTGTGGGTGGCCAGTGGCGGGACGCGCTGTTCAGCGAAGCCCGTCCTGTCGCCTATGGCACATGAACGCTTCTGCTGGGCAGCTTAATATAAGTAAATGCCTCGTAGGAGGGAATACCAGCGTCTGGAAAGGGTCTGTGTTTGGGTCGTGTGACAGGCGACTCGGTTGCAGAGACTCCTGGAGGGAGGATGTTGCGGTGAAGGGTTGTGTGTGACCAAGCTGAGCTGTGGTGCTTGGCAGTAGGCTGGGTAACCAGTAATGGGCTTCTTTGGCCTTTAGAATACTAAATATTACGTTGAATTGAATTTAACGTCTTTGGAGATACCGTAGTTATATGGTTATAACAGCAAATAAGTCTATACAGGATTTTGGCTAAAGAAGCAAAATGATTTTATGTTAGGTTACATTGATTTGTAATTTCTGTCACATCTGCATCTCACATGTGTAGCCCAAGGCATGTTTCTCCTTTTGCATTTCTATTTAACTAATAGATTAATCTTCAACATGCCAAGATTTGAACTTCTAGGGCTATTATGTAAATGTCTTTTTTGAGTGTATTGCTTACAGTGTTTTCAGTCTACTACCGGGTCTTTCTCTGGAGGTAGATTTTTTTTAAGCTCTGCTTTGGACAAGCTGACAGCATCTTTAAAAACAGTATTATTTACAGTTGAGCAAAGGGAATGAGGTGACCAAAGATATTTTCATCTCCTCTGCTTCTTTTTTAAAAGCAGCTGTGTTTATAAAGAAATAAAGATCACCATACACAGGAGATATTCATGAAATAATTTCTCTTGACCTGTCTTGTTTGGTTTTCTAATGAGCATGCATTAAAGCTGATAAATAGACTTTTCCATAACCTGCACATACAAGTTGTAAATATTACTATATTTCTTCTGTGTGTCTGTCTTTACTAGCTGTGTCCTATTTAAATGGGGCTGTTGAAGAAACCTGTATCATTCCTTCTTTCAGGTTGTAGGGGAGCACAAGTTGAAGAAATATGGAGTTTGGAACCAGAGAACTTTGAAAAATTGAAGTAAGGCACTTTTCTAATCTGCATAGATTTTATGTATGTTTGTCTGAAGTCACTGAAAGAACGTATATTAAACTTCCTCTGGCTTTTTTGGTGGTGCAGCGGTTCACTAGGATTTTGTTTTAATTGAATACCTGGCAATTACATTATTTTTTATTAATGTCTTGGTTCTTTGTCTAGCTTTTGTGGTTTTGGAAAGATGCTAATAGCAGCTAGAATGTGAAAATCGATGTCTAATGATTTTGTCATTGCTTGACAAGTTCTTTGACTAACTTCTTGCTTTATCTCTTCCTCGCATAACGTTGCATCTGTTGCCTTAAATAAATTAATCCACTGTACTCGCATACTTTTGTAACTTGTTTTTCCTGCAGAACTGCTTCCATATGTTTATGAAGGCAAATAGTCTTGTAACTGACAATTACTGATATCATATGGAACAGTTAGAGCCTCATCAGGCAAGATTCTTGTACCATTTTGTCTGGGATGCATTAAGGAAAATACATTTTTACGTACAAGATTTGAAGAGGAAAATGTCATCTAACCCAAACCATACTTTCTTACTGTGTGAATGTCATACACTTTTATAATTAATGTTTTAGAAGATGTAGCAGTTAGTACAGAAAACGCAGCTTTAGATTTTTTGTCTGACTGAAGGTATTTGACAAGTGATACCTTAATGGCAGAAGTGTTCTTTGAGAAGTGGTTTATTTACTGCCTGCACTATGTACTTCATATAATACTTCATCAGAATGTTACCTAATCTGTTCATAAAGTAACAACTTTGCTTGCTTGTACTGTCTGATGTATATATTCCTAGTCTTGAGTGGTAGCCAGCTTCCTTCCCATGCAGGTGTATTTTACACATTATTTAAATGCTAAGAGTTAAAGAATATAACAACACGTAGAATTTTTCAAATTCCCTCAGTGGTCCCACTGTTTAAAAAGACATCTGCTGGTCAGAGCTTTGGAAAAGTTTCTTCTGCAGTGCAGTAGTCTGTTTACTCTTTGTAGATAAACCGTTTGTGGCATCATTGTGGTGATGGCCTTAACTGCAGGTTGATATGATGAATAAGTTTTTGCTTTAATATAGCTGTAGATTTTGTAAGAATTGTTTCTTTTACTAATACATTTTTGTTTTATGGGAATAACTAAATACAGTGCAAGATGTAAACTAAGTACAGTGCATGATGCAAGACCTGCAGTCTGAAAAGACAATTTTAGTAAAAGATAAAGCTGGAATTCTTGTCTCAGAGAGAGAACTCAAAGCATGCAGTTTCACAACAGCTTCTCTTTGCCTATTTCATTTATGCCTGAAAGGACTACCAGAACTTTAGTTCTAGCTCTTGTATGTGATTGACAAATATTTTGATAGCTATTTGTCATTAACAAATTCAAATGAGTGTTGTGGAACTGTAATAATTACAGTAACCAGGAAAACTGGTCCTGACTTAAATTACTGATGAAATGCTAATTAACATTGAGATTGTTTAGCATATATAGACAGACGCTTCAAGTATGTTCTACCTAATTGAAAGACCACATCTGAAAAATTTAGTGCAAGTTCCCTATGTTTAGCAGGAAATAACTAACAGAATGAGTGTACCAGCATTCATTTAAATTATAGCTGAGATTTCTGGCTTTGTTTTTTCATCAGTACATGTGGGTTTGGTTTTTTTTTTCTCCTGTCATTTTTGTTTTTTAGGCCAGTACATGGGCTAATTTTCCTCTTCAAGTGGCAGCCTGGAGAGGAACCAGCAGGTTCTGTTGTTCAGGATTCCAGACTGGATACGATATTTTTTGCTAAACAGGTAAGGCAGGTTCAGTGTTTTTCTTTGATATGTCATGAAATACATCTCTTAATAGTAAAAAATAATGGTTTTGTTAATATGTACATTAAAATCAATTTTCAAGGTGAAATAACTTTAATAAATTCTGTGGGAGTAGGGACTGTGTATTAAAATATTATTATCAAAGCAAATCAGATTAATCAGCAAGTCAGACAAAAGTATCAGCAGGTAGGGAAGAGTAAAGCTCTTCTTTGTCAACTGCCTCTGATAAAAGTAAATAACTCTTCAGTGCAGTAAAAATTACTTAGTAAATATTCTCAGCAGAATGAGCAAATTTGTCTTTTTGAAACCACTTTCGACAAATTCTAGAAGGAAAGATTTATTTTGGTCCAGTTCTCATTTATTGTATTTCTCAAATATTCTGCAGCCAGGGCAGCATAACTGTAGGATAGCACTGTCGTTTAAGAATTTGCAGGCCATTTTGGCATATAAGTTTTCAGTATATAAGTCATAACAGTGAGTCTGAATTAGAAACTACAGGAAAAATTGGGTTTGATAGTCTATATTGGTTTTATTAAATACCAAGTGGTGTGAAATTTTGTGTTGGCTCTGACAGAGTGACGTGCATATTATTTGCAAGCAAGAAAAGCATGAGAAAGTAACCACAATGAAAGCAGGAGTATTTAATAATTTTTTTTAGATTTTTTTCAAAATGTGTTTCTCAAATAGTGGTAAATGTAACAGTCCAACCATGAAGTGGTAGAGTTACTACAGGTGTTAATTACAAAGCATTCCTATCAAAGGGCAAAAGATTAGGCTTTCTATCAAGAATGACAGTTAGGCAAGTTGTTGGTCTGGTTTTTTTGAGGTATTTAGGGGGTGAGGGGAGTGGTGGTTTTGGGTGGTGGTTTTTTTGTGGGGATGTTTTGGTTTTTTTGTTGTTTGGTTTGCTTTTTGGGAGAGGAAGGTTGTGTGTGTGTGTTTTGATGTTGTAGTTGGTTTGTGTTTTGGTTGGTTTTTTTTTTCCACAAATGCAGAAGTGTTTTCTATGTGAATTTCAGGATATAAAGGAGTCTCTCAATACTTCCAGCTAAAAGTATAGAAATACAGAAAACAGTTGAAACATATCTATAGGTCTCCTGGCTGCCCTGTACATGTGCTTCTGTTGTGCAAATAATAATCTTTAATTTGCTTCTTTTATAATCACCTAATTGTTTCATGGTACTGTGGGTGACTTTATTCCTTGATCTTTTTTAATAAAGTTTTCTTTGCCTTGCTGCATCTTTTGGGTCCTGCCAAGCAGTGTCCACTCTTCTTAGGGTAGAGTGATCAGCAGTAGTTTGACAAATGTCTTTATAGGTAATAGGTCTGACAGACACTGGTTTAGGTTGTGATTTATATCTAGTCAAACATACTGCTAGTGATTAGTGATCCATGGGTGAAGAATAACCTTGATGCAGAGAACCTCAGGGAGAATCTATGATACTACACTCAAAGGCTAGTTACATGATAGAAGGAAATTACTCTGATTTGAATTTAGGGAGGTTTTTTGAAGGTGAAGACAAGATTTACCATCATTCAACAGTTTTCATCTTTCTTGTGTCCTATGAGTAATGAGGTTCTCACAGAGTTGCTGTTGTGGGTGCTGAAAAGATTCAAACGATTGTCTCCTTGCTCCACTACTTCTGTTTTGTTTTTCCTCTCTCCTCTTCCACTTCATGTTTTAAAGTATGACATCATGTTTAAAAGCAAGTAGCAAAGAGGACCTTTATTAAGCTGTCAGTTGGGATTACAGAATGTACATCAGAAATTTTGGATAATGTTAGATTCACTAACAAAACCAGAGTATTAAAGGCTGATGAAATAATGAAAGTCTGCTTTATGTTGTAGCTTTCTTTGAAACACCTATATTTTACTATTTTCTTAAGCCTGAAACCTCTTTACAGAGGTGTAGGAACTTTCTCATCTTTGCCCTCCTTCACCTGCTGCTTTAAAGGAGGGTGTGCTTGGGTGACTAAGAATTCATTAATTTCAGCATGGAAAGCAATTTCTAGAAATGCTTGCAATTTTAAAATTGTAGTGCCCAGTTATGCCACTTCATGGCATGGAATATATATTTCAAAAGTAATTTGGAAGAGTATAAGATTAGAATATCTTTCTCATGTTTTGTTATTATCTGTTACTCAAGTGCAGTGGCTTAGCAAAGTCAAAACATTTCTTGTAGACATATATATGGTTGTGTTTCATGTCGCTTGTCAGTTTTGCCTGGATTGAGGTATTGTGACTGAACAACTGGTGAAATTGTCAGAAAAATTAAAATCTAATGTCAAAAGATAAAGGAAAGCAACTGGTTTTGATATTTTGGGTGGATTTGTAATACCAGTTTAGCTTTAGTGACTTTCATTTTGGAGGAAGTTAGTTTTAGTTAGAGATCCAGCTTGATGAGCTATATTTTGAGGACTGATAGTATTTTCTAAAGTGAATGGTGAATCTGAGGGTGAAAGCGGTATATTTGGGTCATCCCAACCTGTCTCCTTTTGACTTCGTGGTTCTGCTCCTCTCTTGCAATGGCTCAACTATTGAACTTCTATGAGCCAGTGCAGTTCATCAGTGAGCAGTTTTCTGTAGATCCTCTGTGCATATTTTCTGGGCTGGTCCCCTGTCACATTGAGATCTGTTTGTTCAGTGAGTCTGTACAAGCAAAAGCTGGTAAAAGGTAAGTGAAAGAGACCAGAAATGTCTTTAGAGGAGTAGTGAGGTTATTACAATTCTTGAAACCATGGTCTTTGAATCCTCATAAGTAACCCAGCTGCATGAAGGAAGACAAGGTTAAGAAAATTTGTATGATACTTAAGATTATTGGTCTATTGATCTGTATTTTCAAAACAGATGTGACACTGGAGGCCAAAAAATCTCGGGTATTTGGCTTTCCCAAACATCTTTTAAATTTCACATACTTCTTTTAAATTTATCACTTAAGAGATTTGGTACAGCCCAGTTTATTGCAGAGAAGTTCTAAAGTGTCATTCTGAATTGTGTATGAGCAAAACTAAGTAACTGTTCATATGTAACAACAACTTAGTACGGCAAATAAATGATGTTATTGCAGCATAGCTGTGTTTCTGTTCTATTTTAGTTAAATGCTCCATCTTAGAAATTGTTTAATTGTGGGGGAACTTCAGTTATATGTAAAAGGCTACAGCTCTTAAATTGTGTCTAGCAAAAACCTTTAAAATTGCATTAGGAAACACAATTTTGATAAGAACTTAGTGCATGCTCACACTTTGTTCATACCAACTTTCATTAGGATGTTGTAGTTGACTTGGAAATGACAACTAGATCTTGTTCACAGTTAGATCATGAGTATATTGGGGGGTTGAATTTTGAAGTCTAATTTGCATGCATATTAAAGGTTTGTTTTTTTTTTTTTTTTAATGTGCACTCATGTTAAATTTGGCCTCCCTGTTATGCCTAGGTATGATTTGGTCCTCTATTTGAGGCCACAGAACTCTGGATGATCTTACATACCCTTTGAGCTAGGATACCTAGGCACAATGAGGTGAGTTAAGGATACAATTTCAGCCTTAACTCTGAATTTCCTGATTTCTGTGTTGCTTAAGTAGGCCCTTGCTGTTGTTTTTACACACAGCAGCTACACAATTGTACCACTAAATGTGTTTGGCTATCTTCAGCACTGCTTTGAATAGCTGTATTCTGTGCTGATCACTGCAGAAGCAGAAGTGTCTCTGGACACAAAAAATGCCATTGTTGCACACTTATGTACTAACTTTTTTTTAGCTTAATAACCTCCTCAGGTTTTATTACTGAAGTATTGGTATCATGCCTTTGGTTTGTGCCGTGTATTATACTGCATTGTGATGATAGACGATTACAATTGTGATAATAAAGCATTAACTTCCTTACTGGGAATAAAATCTATATACTTTCAAAAGGAGGATCCTCTCAATGAGGAAGAAGTAACAGAATCTGTCTTTTAATTACATTTGTGCCACTTATGTAAGCATATTTTATATTTTTAAACATTTCCAATACTTCATTTGATTTCAAACTCAAAATTTTGACATTTTCAGGTTTGGTAACGTTAAGATAGACCAGGTATCTCTGTTAAAGCCAAAACCTGGGATAACGTAACTTGGAAGACGTAAAATGAACTTTCAACACATCTAATCAAAGTCAGAAATAGGTTCCAGGAACTGAAGTTAACTATGCAAAGACTACATCTTTATTCCAAAGGAATAAAAATAAATAAATCTAGATGGGGGTTTTAAACAAGAATGTTTTGTAACTTTGTCCTAATGCTAAATTTTTCACATTAAGCTTTGTAAAGCCAACTGGTTTGTAATGTTGGCATGCTTAGTAAGTGAATCCCAGAGATTTGCTGGTTATACTACCAAATGCAGTAGTACAGGGTTGTCCACAGCTGTTTAAAAAACAGAATGTGTAATCCATCAGATAGAGTATGCAAGTCATGAATTTAGAGTGCTTCAGCCTTAAGCTGATCCAGAAACTTGGATTGGATCCTTAGGAAAAGCTGCGTGCTTATGAAGTTAAGCATCTTATTCGAAGAGTCTGCCAGAGTAGGCTATTCATGTGGTTTCTTTGTTTGTTTTAAGCTAAGGTTTGCTTGGTGATATGGTGGCTTTCTCATATATATCTCTGTGTGTATATATATTACTTTTAAATATTACAAAATACACCTTGTAGTTTTGCTAGCAAAATCTTTCAAATATGGGTATCTGCTTTAAGTTGGGTTCCTGAGTATTGGTTGATCAAATATCTCAGCAGGACTTCCTGGACAGAAATAAACAGGCAAATATTGGGATTTCTGGACAAATACACAATCCCTCTTATGCTTCCTCAAGTCAAAATACAAAATTATTTGGACTATCTGCATATACTATCATGGTATATAAATGGAGGACATGTTTTCTACCACCATAAGTAAGAGATACATTGGAAATTAGGGTAGATAGGTATCCTGACCAGTTTCTCTCTTGAAGGACTTATTAACTTATGTGTATAGCAGTGCTGGACTGTCTGTGTGCATTGATAGGATGCAGTGCCCATTTAGCAAATAAACCTTGCACCCATCTACATTTTGTACTGCAGTCGCCTCCTTCTCTGTGCTCTTCACCCTGCCCATGAAGTACCACTAGCTAGATACCTCCTTCTTCAGTCTTGTTAGTTCTCTCCTGTTATTTAGATCCAGGAATGCAGTCTTTTTTTGCATATCAGCACTTGCTTCTTTTCTGCTACAGGACTATTCTTGCTGCCTTTTCCTTACCTCCCACCTCTCGCTTTCTGAAGAGTGTAGTTCCAGAATATATTTCCATTTCAACAGCTGGGGGCTGCTGATCTAAGATCTGAATCTGTTGCCTATTGTTTTCTAGCAGTGAGACAAGATTTAGTTTGATCCTTATATACTTAAGCATATTCCTCTTACTGTAATTGGAATACAGAAATATATTTATGCTGAAAGGCAAATATTTGATGAAGCCACAAATTGCCTTCCAAGTTTAATTTTTCTTCTGTTTTTTACTGCTCTTTAAAGCTCCTGTATCTGGCTAGTCCAACAGTTTGTGTTGATCTTGCCTGTAGGCACAAAATCTCTTCATTTCCTTGCACTTTTTTTGATCTCATTATTGGGTTAATGATCTGCCATACCAGCTGAAGTATGCATCTTGATCTTTCAGTAAAGACAGCTACCACTGAGGGGTTTCTCCCCCTATGTTGTCCTGTATTAGTTATATTTCATTAGTGCTTAAACCGTGACACATTTAACAAGTGCTGTTTGCTGTTGTGACCCTCTCTTCATTATAATAACACTGTTCTAATAATTTTTCACCACTTTCTCCTTTTTCAATCAGGTTAATTGCAATGTTTGTCACCACTGCTTCAGGTTAGGCTGCTCTAATCCATTTAGGATCTTCCTGCTTTCATCCTAGTACTATTACAACTGTTTCTGGTACCATTCTCTAGTCATAGAAAATCTTCAGTTCTTTGTTCGTTTTTCATTCCAGATTGGGCGGAGTCTTGGATGACATGGTTTTGTGTGTGGTGACCCTGGCCATGGCAGGGAGTTGAAACTACATGATCTTAAGGTCCTTTCCAGCCCTGCCTATTCTAAGATTCATTTTTCATTTTTCTGTGTTACAGCGTTAATTCTCTCTAATTACATCATTCTAGTAGTTGGGGGGGGGGGAAGGTGTTAAATTTTCTTTTGCTATTCATTATTCCACCGCACTTGATGGATTTTCCTTCTATGTCCTTTATTTTGTAATTGCGTGAACTCCAGCCTTTAGCTCGTCTACATGCAGCCTGAGTTTCAGTTGCTGTAATCTGTTCTCAGTGTGTAGTTGGTTCCCTTGATTATCATTTAAATCAATTAGATTGTATTTTTCTTAAATTGAGAAGTGCTTTGTTATTTCTTTATGACCTGCACTATACAGATACAAAACCTGAACTGAGAACATCTTGAAGTATAGAAAATCAATTTCTCTCATTTTTTCTTGTAAGTGGTTTCGCATTCATGGGCATGAGCTAATTTTCTTTTTGTAATACAAAAGCAACATATTCTCTGCCAGTCCTAATGACTAAGTAGCATTTGCAATTGCAAAATAGTCTCATAGACTGAGAGTACATTATTTTTTCCTAGCCTAGAGCTCACTGAGAAAAAATTGCTAAGAAGTTATTACTATATTATGGCCTTAATCCATTTGACTACTGTGCTTTTAATTAAATCTCAGATTATATTAAATAATCCTTGTAGTCTCTCTCTTTCTTTAAATACAGTATTTTAGTTTGGGTATTACTAAGTAACATTAAAACCATGGCTGTAATATGAAAGAGTTTGTTTACGTCATATGTCATAATGTCATAAACTGGTAACTTAATCATGTGGTTGAAAAAGATTGGCATGTTATAAATTAAGAAACACATGCAAAACTTAAAATCTCATGTGGCTTATTTCTCAGCAAACCATCTTAAAAAAAAATCTTTGCATCTTAAAATACCTAAATCTCATCAGTTTATCGCTAGGGTTTTTGAAATTTTTTGTCCAACACAAGTTTTTTGTGTTTTTTTTTTTTCTTTGTTTGCTTATTTTGTTTTTGTTTTAATTCTAGCTTCTGCATCTATTGCCCCCAATTTTTTTTGTTTTTCTGCTCCTACTTAGGGTAGGAATTCTGATTATTTGAAGGGTGTTCTTTTGGGGAGAGTCGACTTGTTTCTTCAAGACCATAGATAAAGCTGTGTTATTTGGGCAGCTTGCTTTGAATAGTACTTAATTTGTTTTTCCACTGGGATCAAGTTTCCTTTATTTCTTCTAAGTCCTTTATTAATTGCTTTAGGGAGGTGGTGAGACAGTAGGATGACAGCATTTCTAAGTGGAGGTTTGAAATACCAGTTTTATCTATGAATTGTATATGAGGACCATTCAGCATTGGTTGTGTTAGTCTCCTGCAGCAAAGGCTTTTCTGTGGCTACTCAGGCTAGATTTGTTGCCTGTGTTGGAGTGAAACTCTAATGTGAATCAGCATAGAAAGCGTGTGTTTGTAGTGAAAAATGTTGTCCATCTTAAAGTAAATTTTTATCACCACTACTGAACAAATTCTCCATGCTTTTTTCGTAGGTAATTAATAATGCTTGTGCTACTCAGGCCATAGTAAGTGTGCTTTTGAATTGTGCTCATCAAGATATCCATCTAGGAGAGACTTTGTCAGAATTCAAAGAATTTTCACAAAGTTTTGATGCAGCGGTAAGTGCTTACTATTTTCTGTATTTCAAGTATTACAATGTTGTAATACGTTGGCTTAATTTAATTTTGTTACTTATTTTCAGATGAAAGGTTTGGCACTAAGCAACTCAGAAGTGATTCGGCAAGTTCACAACAGTTTTGCCAGGTAACATATGTTTTAAATCTAGGCAAAATTTGAGCATATTCTTTCTCATCTCAGATATTTTCAATTTGTCTTTGCAGACAGCAGATGTTTGAATTTGATGCAAAGTCTTCAGCAAAAGAAGAAGATGCATTTCACTTTGTAAGCTATGTTCCTGTTAATGGAAGGCTGTATGAACTAGATGGCTTAAGAGAAGGGCCAATAGATCTAGGTAATATTTCATATTTTTTCTGAACATCCTTCTTTTTTACAATAGCTTATTGTAACAAATTGGTGGTATGTTACAGGAGCAAACCAAGTTATGTATTAAAATAAAGCATATGTTTAAAGTTTTCTTAATGTGCTATTCAGGCTTATACTTATTTGCAGTCATTTATATTGCTTTATTTTTGTTGGCATGAAAATGCAATTTTCATGTTGCTTCCTCCATGTTTCTGATTATCTCTCTATTCATTCAATAATCGGTTGAATAGGCTGTGCATTCGAGGAAGCTTCTAATATCTGAATAGTTTTGTTGCAAGAGAGAGGGTTACATAACCCACCTATCATGGATGTTTGTTCTCCTTATGTTAGGAAATAAGTTGTTCTGAGCTGTCTCTAGTAAAACCTGGTAAAACTATGTAATCTTTTTGGCTTTCCTTACCCATAGTGTGCAACTCCTTTTGATAATATTTTTCCCCACATCTTCCTTTTTGTGCTGTTGTCACCTGAGACAATTTCGATGTCGTGTTTTCAAAGCTGCTTTTTTTTTTTTTTTTTTTTCCCTAGGGTGACTATAAGCTATCCATTTATTTTACTGTTAATTTCTTCTGTGGGAGCATGTATAGAGCTGGCTCCATATGCTTCTGTATGCTATGTGTCTGGTGTTTACACAGTGCCCTCATTCTTAGGTAGCAGACATTTCCCCAGTGGTTTAAAAAAGAATAGCTACTTTTAGCATAGTTTGGTTCTCTGTAAGGCTAGTTCATATTTCATGTCTTGTAATCTTTCTTAACTTGCGGGGTGTGCCATCTTGGGTCTTGAAAAGTTCTACGATGCTTATCCTGTGTGTGTACTTTTCAGCCTGATATAATCTCGACATGTTCCACACTCCATTTCCAGAGTGTTTCCCAAGTTTTCTTGACCATTGCATTTATTTTTAGGCTGAGCAGTATGTTTCTGCTAAATCTCATCTTTAATCTGGTTAAAGAGACTATACAGTCTGCAGACTACCAGTAACATAAATTTTATGGTAACATGATCATGAGTCTCTTCATTTGCTGTGAGGTCTTGAAATTGTTAGATGCATTATCAACTTACAAAATCACCTTTAGTTATTCTCTCATTTATCTTAAAATCAAGTTATCTATTATATATCCTTTTATGCTTTTTTCTGTGTCTGACTTTTTACCATTGCATGGCATCTACATAGTATTAACTCTTCGTTTAAATGGAACAGCTGTAACTATCCGTACTTTTTTGTTTTGCTATCTACTTGTATGTTGTCATACCAACTAATTTGTGTCATACAAATCTTATGTAACATACTTACCCCCTCCCAATTTTCCTTATTATCAATAAAATAAAAGTTAGATGCTTATGCCCTTAAAATTTAGTTTTGCTTCCTTTCTTTGGCCAGTATATTATCTAAATTTTGCTACTAAAAAATGTCTTCCACCTCCTAAAAAAATCACCCGAGTAATTTGAGACTGCAGTTGCCAAGGAAAAACTTGTTATGTACTCTGAAGTTGCTGGATAAACCTGAATTATACAAGCCCTGAATTTACATTTAGTTTTGCAAAGAGGATTAATTTTTTTCTTCGCTTTTTTTTTTTTTTTTGTAGGTGCATGCAATCAAGATGACTGGATAAGTGCTGTACGGCCTGTCATAGAGAAACGTATACAAAAGTAAATGGTCATGATGCTTTTAAGAATATAATACCTTATATATTTTTAATAATTCTTTATTCTTAATTTCTTTCAGTTAAAGGCTTTCAACTGAATTTATGAGGAATGATGAATATTTTTTATTTTTTATCGGCACATCACTGTGTGACTTGACCCTATTGACCAACAGGAGCTAAATGTGATGATAGCCAAGTCTCTTATATTCTGTATTTCTGTATGATTAATCAAAGTAACTATCTGTGTAATGAAGAGAGATCCTACTAGTATACTGAAAAAAGGGAGAGCAAGATGATTGATTCTGTTAGACAGCTGTGGGTCTTTGCAAGTAAAAGCCAAGAGTGCCATAAAAATAAAGTTTGGGGGTGTGCTTTTAATGAAAAATACTAGATAATAACTATATCACTACAGCTGGTAATTTCCTTAGTTATGTGGTTTGTTTTAGAAATTAAAGCTAGGAAAACACACTGTAGATGTTTTCCTACTTCTCAGCTCTGACCCCAAATGTGTTGGAAATAAAGTTGATTTTACACCATTTTTAGAAGATAATTTTCAAAGTCTTTTTCATAAGCAAAATGTTACTACCAAATCACATTTGGAGAATTTAAACTCTGAAAGGACTGCTAATCTAATTGTTGAGTTTACTGTTCACATTATATGAAGAAGTCTCCAACACTTTCTAACAAGTAGCAGTAAGGAGAAAGTGAAAACTACTGTGTGCACCAGGCTTGTGGAAGTTTTGTTATCAACTATATCAAGTTTTCCAAGGCCTACAATTCTATGAGTCTATGTTTTGTTTTCTGCTTTGGACAGTCTCAATATTTACTTTTTATGACTGCAGACAGGAATTAGTAGTATCTTGGAAGAGGAGGTTATTATGAGTTACTGGGTAGCATTCGTCTGAGGTCTGATTTTATTTCATGTCAAGATTAGATCTGTAGTACAACTTAATAACCCATATACATTTTTTTTTCCCTACAAAATGCATTCCCTTATAATAAAATTGTGGAGGAGGTTTCTGTGTGGTCATGCTAATAACTGATTTTGCAAGTGTTGTTTTTTTTTTTTTCTTTTTTGTTCCTCAGATACAGTGAAGGTGAGATAAGGTTTAACTTGATGGCTATTGTGTCTGATAGAAAGATGATATATGAGCAGAGGATTGCAGAATTACAGCAGCAACTTGCAGAGGTAGGCCATGGTATTTAAGTTATTGGAGTAGTTCTCTGTTAATAGTTCTGTGTCCTTGCTTTATTATTCACCTTCTTCTTTCCTTGCTCCAAATACAGTATCACTAATAAAAAGCACAGCACTAGAAAAAAGACACAGAGCAGTGCTTTGTGAATGCACTAATGCGGCTCTGGTTAGTTCTGTGTGAGCTAATTTGAGCTCTTGGTACAGTATAACCATGTCATTATGGCTCTCTGTCTTGACTAATTTGCCACGGTAATGGAACTATCCTTTTCCTAGTTCCTGACATAATCTGCTTATAGTTAACTGCGGAAATTCATTGAATGTTTCTAATCTTTCTGTGATTACAAATACTCTTATGACTTAATTTAATTAAATAAAAAAAAAAAACCTTAAAAATTGCAAAAATGTCTTCCATTTAACATTTTTCTGTTCTGTGGAAGGAGGAGCCTATGGATACAGATCAAAGTAGTAATGTGTTAAGTTCAATACAGTCAGAAGTAGCAAAGTACCAGATGTTAATTGAAGAAGAGAATCAAAAATTAAAAAGATATAAGGTATGTAGCGTTTGCTTTTCTGATGAGATTACTGGGAAAGTTGTAAGACAAAGGTGGGTTTTATATCTGTTGGAGGATGTTGTAATTAATCTGAAGGATTGGGTGGGTACTAGAAAGAGAATGTACAGACCAAGACTTTGATAGTTGTAATGATAATGTCAAATGTATTTCTCTGGTACATATGTTAAGTTATAAAGTGTGTTGTTTCTTGTCTCTAAAGCAGTGTTCCTAATAGTATGTGGAAATATTGTGGGAACCGATTAAAAGTCTATTTTTTTATGTTAGGGTGTCTACTTTGAGTCTGTGGAGGTCTTTCAGTTGAAAAAGCAAATAATATCCTATCTTGCTGAACGATTTAATCACTGTAACAGCTGCTAAGTGTTTAGTATAACAAAATAGGCATGCTTTTGCATTACAGAAATGTTAAAGTCTTCTGCCTAGGCAGAGCTATGCAGGGTACTGTAAAAATACCTGGGTCGAACTGCATAAGTTGAGGAAAAAAAATAGTTTAGGTAACAGTACTTGTCAGTGTTACAGCAGTGACTAAACCATATAACCTACTTAATCATTGTTTCAGCTAGTATGACAAAAGACTTTAAGGAGAATTTGTGCCCAAAGCAGTAAATTAATCTGTCATGTACTTTATGACTATGTGCTCAGAATTTTATTGCTTTAATTTTATTTTTAACTGGTTGAAATTTAAGAAAGAATTCCAGATTCAGGGTCGGGGGTGGGGGAATGGTGCAGTAACAGGAAAGGGAAAAGTCCCCATTTAGCTGTAAAATAATCCTGTTAATGCTTTTAATCTATTTTTAGATTGAAAATATTAGAAGAAAACATAACTACCTGCCTTTCATCATGGAATTACTAAAGACATTAGCAGAGCATCAACAGTTAATACCATTAGTAGAAAAAGTGAGTATTTCCTAGCTAACTGTCAAGAAATAGTATATTACTATAATTCTTCATGCCTTCTACTTAAGATTATAAATGCAGCCAAATATCTTGGAAGTGTAAATGGCATGGGTTGGTTTATTTAATCTGCTCCGTTCACATTCACTGCTAGTTTACCTGATACTCTTGCAGTTCTTATGAGACACAATTCTAACAGACTGGAGATTGTAGGGTTAACCAAATTTCACTATTACACAGAGGCAAATTGTATCTCCCCTTTGATAACCTACACAAACTTTTTCTGATGGTGATATAACAAGAAGCAATTCAATATCAGATAAAAGATCACGTTGTACAAGAGATGCATGATTTGGGCTTTTCTACAAAGGAAGTTAAAAGTCCCATTAAAATTCTGATGTGTATCTCCAGTTTAGTATGTGGTAGAGTTCCCCATCCTATCCTGATATCCCTTTTTGAACTGAAGACTATTTGAATGTATACATACACAGACATGTATGTAAAGATTGATCCCTCTTCCATACTTGGACTGTTAATACTCTGTTTTGTTGATTTACCTACGTGTAAGCACTAGATGGCAACCTTTGCACAGAGGTTCTGGTAGTTTAGGTAGCCTGAAATTCGTAATCTCTCTGTTCTTATACTGATAATGTGGCTTGTTGTTTTCCGCTTTGTAAGGTGTCTAGCTACTAACATTGGTTTGCTATTAAAGTTTGTATTAGGCTTGTTGATTAAATTACTTTGGCAAGGTTATTTAACTGTATGGCTAGTCAGGTATTTGAAGTAGAGTGTTTGTTTGCATATCTAATCTTGTGCAATAGAGAGTATCCCTAAATTTGAACTCGGGCTGAAAAAGGATCTCTATTACTATAATAAAAGAACTAAAGATCACTTAATGAGTATGTTCTTTAGCTGAATTTCCTTAACAAAGTATGTGTAGGCCATACTTATAGTTTATAAGGCAGTAACTTTTGGATTTTTTTTTAATCTTTTCCTTCTTTGGGTCGTTTGTGAAGTTTTAATCTGGTTTCATGTTAATAGAAGTTATGTATAACACCAGCAAGCTTCTTTTAGAAGTAAATTGCCAGTGCACCTGAGCAGCTGGTGATAACAGATCTTGATTCTAAATCACTGACTTAGATCCAGTTCTGCTCAATAGTAAGTGGTAATAAGTAGCAGTCTGATTCAGAATGAACAAGTGATTGCATCTGAATTGTCCTTTCTTCTTGCCTAATCTTTTTTGACTAAATTCGTAAGGAAGAAAATGCTCGTTCCTTGTCAATTTGAACTATCTATCTGTTGATACAAGTAACATAAGATTCCATTCACAAATACCTTTGCTTTTTTTCCCTTTCTGCTGTTTTGAAAGATCTAGAAAACTAAGATCTTGGTTATTTTAGTTTAATCTGTGATAACCAGTATTTCTGAATGCAGTGTTTTCTTGTGAAATAAAATCTCATTAAGAACAGTTATTTCAGTGTTAAATTAATATGGAGGTATAAAAATGAAGGCTAAATTCTGTTTTAAAAATAGAGCTTTTCTTAATCTCTGCTTTCCCTCTATGAAAGTTACCTAATATTAGTTTCTTATTATTGTATTTAAACCTATGTGTATTTTGAAAAGCTTTATGCATGAACCTAATAGTAGGGTGTTTCTGAAGGATATAAATTTAAATTTAAAATGTCTCTTACTTCAGCATATTTTGTTGAATGTTCAAAAGTGTAATGAGTAGTCATGCAAAGCTCCAAAAAGAAAGTCGTTGTCTTGTCAGAGTTTAATATCATCTCCCTTTGTTTTCTAGGCAAAAGAAAAACAGAATGCCAAGAAAGTTCAGGAGGCCAAGTGAAGATGACTTTGCAATATACATACAATTATGTGCTTCCGAAACTATTTTCATGACAAGAAATAAAACTTTTCATAAACTTCGAATTTTGTCCAGCGCACGTTTGACAGTTGAAACAGTTTGTCTTGTACTGTATGCACGGGTCTAATTTTCTTCCTTCCCCTGCATCTTGTGCATGTAGTACCGCTAACTAATGTCTAGGTTCTCTTGGTCAAATTCAGTATTTAACAGTCTGTCTGATTTCTGAAAGCTTGGGAAGTGGGCCTGAAAATATGCAAGGAAAATGTACCCATTTTGTCCCACTTGAGTATATGATAATGATGCAAATGCCAGAATTGTGTAAGCATGAGCTTTTTTTGCTCATCCGTACTAACAATTATAATACTATCCAATTGTTCAGTGACATACCGTGTCTTTTGTTTTTATGAAGTATGTGTTCTAATTTTTTTACGAAATCAAAAAGTATAAATTTAGCTCTAGAAACATTTGCAAAGACCAGTGTATAACCTCAGAAGTTCTGCATTGCTTTAGTAGAAAAGATAATAAATATTCCCATTTTTATTTTGGCAAAATTTCTTCTGTGGTATTTTATTATTAGATGAGATGATTAGAAGGTCATCAGCCTTGTGACTGAGTATAGGTGTTTTCTAAGCTTGGATTAGAAAGAAGGTACGCTATTGTTTTGGGAAGTTAAAGCTCTTGGATACAAGGTAGTACTTTCCTAGAGTCCATTAAATTTAAGTCTGCAAAGCAGTGCTTTTTAGCTGACCATGGCAGGTAATTTAATATTAGGAAAACATATATTGAAGATTCTTGTGGATAACAGTGTTGCAATGGAAAATGCTTGAACTTTCTTCTATAGACCAAAGGGAATGTCTGGAGATTGGAGCTCACATAGTGTTCTGCCTCTTACTGCTGCTTGTATGTCAACATGAATAGGCAAATAATTTTGGTAAGGATAGTAATAGGCCATTTGAATTACTGAAACGCTGTTAAGTGTGTAGTGTATATAAATTCATTTAGGAAACTTCCCTTTTCTTCCTAAAAGACCAGGAGAAGAAACAGAAGGAAAAACAAGCAAAAGAATTTTGATTATTTGGAAAACGTATACAACCAGTAAAAGATACATTTCACTTACTTTTGCATATAGGCATACTTCATTGAACTGTGAGGTCCTTTAATCTTGTAGGCTTATGAGGTAAAAACATACTATATTTAGGGATTTTTTTTTTAAATAGCAGGTAAAACAAAGTCTGTTACCTGTTGGTGTTTTGTATATATTGAAAGGATAAAATTTTATCACAAGAAGTAAAACCTATACTGTGCTGAAAGGATGCACTTGAGTCATTGCTGTGGCTGGAAAGGGAAGATCTGTTTCAGAAAAGAACATGTGATCCATGCCAATGTTTTATAAAAATTGATCAGGTTGATGAGAACATAAGCTGTATGTGGGGGTTCCCTACTTCAGCAATTCATTGCAGCAGTTTAGGTTTAGGGGAGGGGGAAACTTCCTCTATAAGAGGCCTTTCTGATTGTATCCATGCTTTTATGAAGTATACTTTCATTTCTTTATATATGAGAATAACTTCTACTGCAAGCAATCTTTCTGGATTTGTAGAATGAAGAAAGAGGATGGATGTAAAGATTTAATTTTAACGAAGTTTGTTAGCTAAATGTGTGAGTGAAAAATGTTTGGTATTTTTTTTAAATAGGGTATTTAATGCAGAAGTAGAACAACTCAAAACTAGTTTTGAGTACTAGTACTTTGTTATATTTAGAATCTTTGTTTTTTCCCTTGATCAAAACCCATATGCTCATTTTTGACCATTTTCACCAAGTTTGTAAAACCATTTTTCAGAATGTCTATCTTGGTTTTAGAGGCAGTTACTTGTATGTTGCCTACTTTTAAGACAGTAGTTCGTCACATAAATTTAAAACTGTATATGAAGTCAATGGCTCCTGGTTTTACCTGGGATAGGGTTAATTTTCATCCTAGTAGCTGGTACATTGCTGTTTTGCATTTATATGAGAATAGTGTTGATAACACCGATGTTTTCGGTTGTTGCTAAGTAGTGTTAGTATACTAAGTCAAGGACTTTTCAGCTTATGCGCTGCCAGTGAGAAGGCTGGAAGAGCCCAAAAAGCCAGGATGGACATGGCCAGGACAGCTGACCCAAACCGGCCAAAGGGGCATTCCATACCATATGACATCATGCTCAGCATATGAACTTGGGGGGAAGAGACTGTCTGGGCCTTGGGGTTGAAGGCTGTGGTTAAACCACAAAAGTGATTACCAAAATAAAGGTGCTAAAAAAAGGTCAAAATAGAGATTTGAGCTTTAATCCATCTTATAGTTTTTAGATGCCATATTTTTCTGTATATAGAATGACAAAAGGTTTGTGTTCTGATTTATTTCAAGGGCCACTGCTTTCTGCTGATATATGGTGGGGCGTAGGTGTCAGAACTGAAATTTGGGTATAATGCATATAAACCGAAAGTTCAGTTTTTGTGAAGAATTCTAACTTACAGCTGCTGTTTCCTGTTGCTGGATAGAGGTCAGTGTGTCTTATTGCTAAAAGTTTAACGTTAAATCCCAACATAAAACTTCAGTGTTATCTCATACCATTGTTCTTTGGCTGCCAGTCTTAACATGGTATATTAAAATTTAAGGGCCCTGCTGTAGCCCAATGTCTTCCTTCAAAGGGTAACATTTTATGAATTACTTTAAAAAACAAATTTGGTATACAGATGCAAAATTAAAATACAAATTTTCATGTTCACCAGTGTTTGGATTTATGAGTGAATAGCTGCCCAAAGATGTGGAAATGCAGTAGTCTGGATTTTGGCTAAGAGGGTGAGAAGAAATCAGTGAGACATACCACAAGACTCATTGTTTGCTTCAGAGAAAAGATTATTATTTTTTCCCTCAATTACTCAAAATTTGGTTTTGTCACACAAAAGTCAGATAGAATGAACTTGTAGCAGAAGAGTTAGTTACCCCTGAGCAGAGCAAAGCATCAAAAGGAAGACTGGATCCAGATGGCTGTGGTGCTGATGACACAGTCCTTTTGCTCTGTAAAAGGAGACGGGGAGATTCTTGAACAATAAAAATTGTCAGGCATATACAATGCCTGTGGTTTTGTATCTTTAGGTGTTTATACTTGTTTACATCTGTTCATGAAAATGGCCTATTCTTCCATTTGAATTGCAACATCTAAACTCCTACAGCTGGCTGTTTGATTTAGTAGTGCAAACCTGGGTTTTCTTTAAGTTCATGACATGGTTTTTAATAAATGAGTATTGCAGGGAAGATGGTAATGAAATCTGTACATATGCATATCAGCTTCTTACCTGTCAGATAGTAGCAGATTTATTTATTTTTATGATACTATAGAGGTAGAAAATGGAGGTGTCCTGGGTTCAGCAGTAGCAGTCATGTTTCTCCTTCGTGGTAGCTGGTGCAGTGCTGTGTTTTGACTTCCAGCCTGGGAGCAGTGCTGGTGATACTGATGTTTTTGGTTGTTGCTAAGTGATGTTTATCCTGAGCAAGGACTTCGTGAGGCTCATGCCCTGCCAGGGAGGAGGGGAAGCCGTGAGGAAGCAGAGACGGGGCGCCTGACCTGGGCTAGCCAGGGAGGTATTCCATACCAACAGCACGTCATGCCCGGGGTGGGGGGTAACTGGGAGTTACCCAGAAGGACACAGGCTTCCGGGTGGAACTCGTTTTCTTGGCCAGTGGTATCGTATTCCCTTCCCTTGTTATTTTCCCTTATCATTGTTGTCGTTGGTAGTGTCGGTGGTGATTTGTGTTGTACATTGGTTGCTGGACTGTTCTTGTCTCAGCCCGTGGGAGTTGCACTCTTTCAATCCCTGCTCCCAGAGGAACGGGCAGGAGGAAGGGGAGAGCCACGGGGCAGGAGGAAGGGGAGAGCCACGGGGCAGGGGGGGGGGGCCTCGATTACTGTCAGCCCGGCACCACTCACTGGGAGTGAGTGAACAAGTTGCCTGACTGGGTTTAAACCACGACAGTTCTTTTTGGCGCCCAACGTGGGGCCTGAGGGGTTGAGATAACAACAGATCTGTCCAGATTGATAGTCACTCATCACAATGCTGATTTATTGGCTCTCAAGGTTGTTCCTCTTGCTCTCACAGTTTCAGTATATCGTACCTTACTTCCATCCGGTATTTGCTGTATTAGTGTTTTTCAAGTGTGGGGCTTGGGCTAAGGTTTTTGTCTCATTGTACTTTATGGTAATGACTCGTAATACAATAGAATCATTGATCATGAAACTGATCTGGCTTATGTTCCCAGTGTGGTCACCATCTTTATACTTTGGGAGGTATATGATGGAGGTGCTTAGCAATTACACATCTTTTTTCTCCTCAGGTGCTCAACCTGTGAAGGAGACATCCTTTTACCTTCCCAGTCGTCCCCCCCAGAGAGTTTTGAATTTTTTGAATGGCCTTTTAATGCTGTTGAGACTTATTTGCTGATCGTGATGGGAATCACCATGCTAGCACGCATACAGAGTGTGTTTTGCCCACAATTGATTTCAACAGTTAAGCAGGGTCAGGTTTGGGTCTTGTCTGGAGTCAAACGACGATGTAGGAGGGCCAAGAGATTTTCCCTGAGGCTGGACAGCCATGAGTGGCAGGGTGTGTGGGATAGTATGGGAAAGTATCTAGGTCAGTGGGCCCCTCCAGTACTTTGGAATTTCACTACCGAACAACTGCAAAATCCAGAAGAATTAGTAAAACACTTAAATGAGGTGTGTGGTCATTCTGGCCATACCAGAGACGGACAAATCATGGCAACGTGCTGGGGCTTGGCCTATGCTTACAGGGCCTTGTTCAACACTATCCAGCACCTTCAAAAGGAAAAGAATGTCGGTGGATCTGAGGGCAAAGCAACAGTCAGCGCAGCTACTCCAGCTCCAAGCACAGCAGCTTCACCACCCCCAGCGACAAGTACAGTTGCTACTCAAACTTTGGCCGCAATGAACAGTGCAGCTACCCCAGTGGCAAGTACAGCAGCTGCTCAAACTTCAACTGCAACAGACAGCGCGGTTACCCCAGCTCCAAGCACAGCAGCTACACCACCCCCAGCAACAAGTACAGTTGCTACTCAAACCACAGTGATAATCACTGCAGCCAAACCAGAGGACCAATTCGTACCAATATCGGTTGCTCCTGTACGCAAGAGAAAAAGCTAAAAAGAGGCAAGAAGGGTGAAGCAAGATGAAGAAGCAATGAATTCACCACCCGGTCTAGCATCTGATCAGGAGTCATCACCACATGACGAAGAAGAAGAAGAAGAGGTAACTTCTCGACCTCGGACCTCAACCGAGCTGCGGAATATGCGAAAAGATTTTACCCGTCAACCAGGGGAGCACATCATCACCTGGTTACTCCGATGCTGGGACAATGGGGCCAATGGTCACGAACTGGAAGGTACAGAAGCCAAGCAGCTAGGATCACTTGCTAGAGAAGGGGGAATTGACAAAGCAATTGCAAGAGAGAAAAAGTCCCTCAGCCTTTGGAGGCGGCTCTTGGCAGCTGTGAAAGAAAGGTTTCCATACAAGGACGATGTTATGAGTCGTTCGGCCAAGTACTATAGACAAAGGCATCCAGTCTCTGAGGGAATCAGCCATCGTAGAGATGATCTATCACATCAAGCTGAATAACGGCGATACACCCATAGATCCAGATGAAGTTGAATGTACACGACCCATGTGGCGAAAACTTACACAGAATGCACCGTCATCATATGCCCATTCATTGGCAACAGTAACCTGGAATGACATAGTACCACTAACAGTGGATGAAATGGTTCATAAACTCCGAGAGTTCGAAGACAATCTCACCCCTTCCATCATCTCAGCTGTGGAAAAACTGTCCCAGGACCTCAAACAATTGAGGGACGATCTATCTCATTTATCCAGCTCCTCACGTGTACCATCACACGTCTCAGCTATTAACAAAAGGCGTCCTATTATTCGAGAGAGGATACAGGAGGTATACGCTATGGGCTACCCTATGGTTTTACCTGCGGGATCACGGAGAAGACATGGCAAAGTGGGATGGAAAACCTACTTCAGCTTTGGAGGAACGGGTGAGTGAACTGAAGAGGGGAGCAAGGGCCAAGACTGATCGTCCCATGAGAGCTACGGCTTCAGTCTCTGGTGAGCAGTTTCCCAGATGGAGTGGAAGAGCTGATTTTACTCCAGCTCCTGTGATAACGAAGAATGATCCCTTTTAACACGACTTAAGTGTCCAACGCTGTGATGACCATTAGAGGGGCCCTGCCTCCAGCCAGGTGGAGGTAGGGGACAATCGGATTTACTGGACTGTGTGGATCAGATGGCCTGGCACATCAGTCCCACAGAAGTATAAAGCTCTAGTAGATACCGGTGCACAGTGTACCCTGATGCCATCAAGCTGTCAAGGGGTGGAACCCATCCATATTTCTGGAGTAACAGGAGGATCCCAAGAGTTGACTGTGCTGGAGGCTGAAATCAGCCTGACTGGGAGGGAATGGCAAAAGCACCCTATTGCGACTGGTCCAGAGGCTCCATGCAACCTCGGCATAGACTACCTCAAGAGAGGGTACTTCAAAGACCCAGAAGGGTACCGGTGGGCTTTTGGTATTGCTGCTTTGGAGACTGAGGAAATTGAGCAGCTGTCCACCTTGCCTGGTCTCTCAGAAGATCCCTCTGCTGTGGGGTTGCTGAAGGTTGAAGGACAACAAGTGCCAATTGCGACCACAACAGAGCACCGGCGGCAATATCACACCAACTGAGACTCCCTGATTCCCATCCATCAGCTGATCCGTAGACTGGAGAGTCAGGGAGTGATCAGCAGGACCCGCTCGCCCTTTAATAGCCCCATATGGCCAGTGTGAAAGTCTAATGGAGAATGGAGACTAACAGTAGACTATCGTGGCCTGAATGAAGTTACACCGCCCTTGAGTGCTGCCGTACCGGACATGCTAGAACTTCAGTATGAACTGGAGTCAAAGGCAGCCAAGTGGTATGCCACGATTGATATTGCCAATGCATTTTTCTCAATTCCTTTGGCAGCAGAGTGCAGGCCACAGTTTGCTTTTACTTGGAGGGGTGTCCAGTTCACTTGGAACCGACTGCCCCAGGGGTTGGTATATCACATCCCCTACCACGCACCAGCCTCTGGGAAAGTCGAACGGTACAATGGGCTGTTAAAAACTACACTGAGAGCAATGGGTGGGGGAACTTTCAAGCATTGGGATACACACTTACCGAAGGCCACCTGGTTGGTCAACACCAGAGGATCTGCCAACAGGACTGGCCCAGCCCAGTCAGAACTGTTACATATTGTAGAGGGGGACAAAGTTCCCGTGGTGCATAGAAGAATTTGCTGGGGAAGACAGTCTGGGTTATTCCTGCTTCAGGTAAAGGCAAACCCACTTGTGGGATTGCTTTTGCTCAGGGACCTGGATATACTTGGTGGGTAATGTGGGAAGATGGCAAGTCCGATGTATACCTCAAGGGGATTTGATTTTAGGGGAAAACAGCCAGTGAACTTAATTGTATGCTGTTGCCTGCTGTGTAATACTTTTATAGCCCATCAGCTAGATGTCTCCAGGTCACCAGTGACTAGCCCTGACTTCCCTCCAACCATCATCCCAACAGAGAATGAACTTTGATAGAACTGGATGAGTTCCGCAGTAAAGGAACGACCAGCATCAGCAGGCAATGATCCAATACTGCACACAGCCTTTCCTGCCCTGAAAGATTGTTACAAGAGATGGAACCTGACATCATGGACAGAATGGACTCGGCAGCATTATAGGGATTGGTCCATGTACTAAAAAAATGATCTCTTTTTCTTGGTCTGTATGTATATGGATGTATATATGTGGGAGAGTGGTGGTGTATTGAAAATGTAGGATCTGAGCATGACGTGAATGGTATGGAATAAGGGGTGGATAATGTCCTGGGTTCAGCAGTAGCAGTCATGTTTCTCCTTCGTGGTAGCTGGTGCAGTGCTGTGTTTTGACTTCCAGCCTGGGAACAGTGCTGGTGATACTGATGTTTTTGGTTGTTGCTAAGTGATGTTTACCCTGAGCAAGGACTTTGTGAGGCTCATGCTCTGCCAGGGAGGAGGGGAAGCCATGAGGAAGCAGAGACAGGGCGCCTGACCCAGCCTAGCCAAGGAGGTATTCCATACCACAGCACGTCATGCCCGGGGTGGGGGGTAACTGGGAGTTACCCGGAAGGACACGGGCTTCCGGGTGGGACTCGTTTCTTGGCCGGTGGTATTGTATTCTCTTCCCTTGTTATTTCCTCTTATCATTGTTGTCGTTGGTGGTAGCGGTGGCGATTTGTGTTGTACATTGGTTGCTGGACTGTTCTTGTCTCAGCCCGTGGGAGTTGCACTCTTTCGATCCTCCTCCCCGTTCCTCTGGGAGCGGGGAAGGGGAGAGCCCCGGGGTGGGGGGGAGGCCCTCGATTGCTCTCAGCCCGGCACCACTCACTGGGAGTGAGTGAACAAGCTGTCTGGCTAGGGTTTAAACCATGACAGGAGGATATGAAGTCTATGGGTACTTCTGTACAATTTATCTGAATGTAATCAATAAAAACAGTCACTCCAGGAGATTCCTCTCTTAGACATTAAATTGAAAAATAACTGAAGTCAACTGCTATGACAGAGAAATTTTTATTTGCCCATGAAACGATAGAGGAAAATTATTCATTCCCCCAATACACAAATATGAGGGAATAGTAAAAAAAAAAAAATCCCTTGGGGATGGAAAATTTATTGTATTGACTTATTTGTATGAATTCCTTCTTTTGAATGTTTTTCCTACTGCGTGTTTTGAAATTGACTTGAACTTGGCTATCCACTGACAGATTTTTTTTTTTTTTTTTTTTTTTTTAACTATATTTTAATATAAATATTCATGAATCCTCTCAATGCTTCCGTAGAACTGCAGGAATTGATCCCTTTTACCCTCCCAGAACTTAATGCTGGATGTGTGTCACCTTACTACCTTGCAGGGTAATGTTGAAGGTCATTGATTAATTAACAGTGGATTTATCCTTGAGTTTCCAAGTGCTAGAAGTCCTTATCTTTGCAAGATATTTGGTGCTAGTGACTTAGTTAAATCTGCCGTGTGGGTATACTCTGAAGAGTGAATAAGAAACAGATAAATCTTTATTTCAGTTGCAATAGTGGTGTATATTCTAAGGGCTGACCTCTGGGCAGTAAGGTTATGACAGCTACATGAATGGAGACTGAAGTATGCAAATACTAAGGAAAGGTGTCTAGGTAGCGTGTGGTGTGTGTTTTTCAACTGTATGGGACTAAGCGGGGATTTTTTTTATGCCTCAGATCTGTAAAAGTATTTTTTGCTTAATATCGTATATTGGATTTGGCAGTCATGTCATAGCGCTGCATAAAATGGGTGATTATCAGCTAGCGAAGGAGGCAAAGCATAGTTGCATTTGTCATTGTTAATGAAAGTTGTAAAAGTATGTTACCTTGCATTAGTTACTAAGGATAAGGAAAATATACATGGAAAATTGTTAGTTTTCATTGTTTACCATAGTTAGACTATGAACCTGAGCTTTAAGAGCATTTACCGTGGTTTGTGTAGTGCATCCATCAAAACTTGCAGGCCTGTATTTCTAGATGCTCTTTGTGAACTCTCAGATATTCTCTCTTGTTCCCTAACGAAGTAATAGAGTTGGCACAAAAACTTCAAAATACCAAATTACCTATTGTTTTAAGTTATGCTTACTTGCCAGAAAACAAAAATCCTATTTTTTTAGCTAGTGAAGTAGGACTTACCAGTGTGATGAGTAAAAATATTTACCTGTTCAATTTGGGACATGTTAGTGTGCGTGTCATGTTTGTCAGACTTCAAGTGTGATCTTACAGTGTGGGCAAAGTATTGTCTCTTATCCTAACATCATATGAATAAATGAAAGTTTCATGTTAACTCTTAGGTGGTTTCTGTGGTTAGACCTGATGAATGTCAAATGAAAAAATTCTTACACATCTCTGAAACTGCTCTTTTGATGGCTGAAATCTTTTCAGTTGATTATCTTGCAGCTTCCTTAAAAGTTGGCTTACTAACTACTGGGTTTGAAGGGAAACAGTTCTACATTCTATGTGTTTCCAAAGTCTTGTGTGGTTCTAAACCTTTCATATTTCATGTTAACCTCAGTCATGTTGTATATGTTTCTGTTGGTAAGTGACTGATCAATCTCTTTAAGTTAAAGTGTGTTTTAATATGGCAATAGTAGCATCCAACCTTATTGGATTTGTAGGGCAGCTATAGGGAGCATTCTGGCTTCTGATGAACATGAAACACAATGCGTTAGATGTCTTCAGTGTTGGAAGCACTTCTTCAGTCCTGTCTTGAGAAAACTGCAACTCTTTGTGCAATTACTTGATGAAAAGTGCTTGATTAATCAGCCTGAATAGCTTGAAGGTAAAGAGATTTCTGGAAGAATTAGAGTTGATGCTGAAGTAAATACCATTAGACTGCTTTTTGAATCTTGTATAAGTCCCTTCAAAATTATTAGGTGTCAGTAGGATGGCTAAGTTGCATCAAACTGACAACGTGGTTACTCCTAGAGCAAAATAATCATGCCCAACAAAGAATACTTCAAACCTTGATCTTTATTTGTTTTCAGCCTCAGAAGCATAATAGGAAAGTTCAGTGAAGAAGCATCAGGTTTATAGCCTGTGTTCGCCAAATACATTTCTGAGAAAATTTCTCACAAAAGCATTTTAATAGAATTTGTTAGTTGAAGAGGCTATATCCACTAAATCCTTACAGAGCGTTCAGTAAAGTTGAAATAATTATAGCAGCAAAAGTTTTATTAATTGTGGAATACGTTACAGATACTAGGCTTTGTAGAGGAGGAACAAACTTTGTTAGAAAAAAAAGTCAGTCAACATTAGATTAAGGATGTGTGGGTTTGACCACTTTGTGCCTTGTTAGTGAAACTTCTTTCTGTAAAAGTTTATGCATTTCTGAAACGGGAAGTACATAGGATTATAAAATATAGATTTTTCTCTGAGGTCCCTGAGCATTCTCATGAAATCAAGTGTAAATAGAAATGCAGCCTTAGGGAAACAGCTATGGAGGAAATAATCATGTTTCTATGTTATTGTTCTTTATTTTTTTAATATCCTGACAGGAACATTTAAAGCAATCATCTGTATGCAATGGTGGGTTGTTTTTTGTTTTGATTTGGGTTTTGTTGGTTTGGTTTTGGTTGGTTGGTTGTGTTTTTTTTTTGGGGGGGGTTGGGTTTTGGGTTGGGTTGTTTTTGTTGTTTTTTTTCTTCTTTCCATGTAATGTATTTTTATCCCTTAAGATCTAAAGTAGCAACAATGCTAACAGTAAGTTCTGCTAGTGTTCTCAATCTTTTGTGTTCAAGAAATCTCTTATTTAGTGAAAGTGGTGGTAATGCAGAGTTGTTCCCACAGAGTAACACTTACAAGGTTAAGTGAAATTGAGGTAGCTTTCACTGTTATGTGTAATAGCCACAAATGTCGCAAAAAAAGAGTTTAGCCAGGGAGCCTTTTAGTCTGATCTGTGTAACCTCACTTCACTGTGTTAATAAGATCTAATAGAGTTTGTTGTATTAAAGGCACTTTGCAAATCTCATTAAATGTTTTGCCATGATAAGCAAGTATTTTCCATATTTTGTACAGTTTGTTTATGCTTTATTTACATCAATTGGAGATTATATTAATATTTGTCTTCTTTTTTTTTACTATACCCACTGCTGATTGCTAGGATTACATCGCTAACAAATAAGCAATCATCTGTAACTTTATCGGTGTCTGATATTTACAGTTCAGTGAATGAAAAATAAAGAGTGCTTTATGCAAATATTTTTATTAATTTCTGCTAATGTTATTGATGGCAGTCTGGCACCAAGATAGCTGCTGTATCCCAATTAAAAAAAAATAATAAATGTGAAACAACTGAAAGATATTTCTCATAAAAATAATTTCCAACTTGAATATCCAGTAGCACCTCTTACTTGAAACACTTTCTGCAAGTGTGCTCAGAAATGTGTATATGAATTACCATTTCTTCACATCAAATGCTGAAAAATGGGTTTTATAATAACTAGTAAGACTTCCTTGTCAGTATGGACAATATTGTACTATATAAGATCTAACAGTTCATATTTCAGTGTTCCCTGTTAAGTCTATTAACAGGCAATTGTGCTTTTAAAGTTGATGGAAAAACAAAGAGTAAATCTTGAGGAAGTAAGACACATGCATAATTCTGCTGATAGTATTTAAAAGTAACCTTTTGAACAGTCCAGATGCATTTGACTTGACTCATCATGGTTAATTACTGTGTTGTGTGCTTCAAAGAATTACAAATTTTGGTTTAGGAATTTTGTTTCTTAATCAAAAAATTGTTCTGCAAGTGTGGAATAGAATAATCTGAGCTTCCTTGTACCACAGCTTTCTCATTCCTTATTTTATTTTTCCAGTAATGTTTTGGTCATTTCTCAATCACTTAGAAATCTAAAGCATTTCAGGAAGTTTTTTTGCTCAATGTTTACTTTGAAGTCTTAATGTGGTAGCAATGAGAAGTGATCTAAACATGACTACAGATTTGTAGATTGCTGTTGAAAATGCAGTTTGGTCTTAAGGGGAAAAAGAAGAAATTTAACAGTGAGGCTTTTTCAGCCTCTTACATTTAATTTTTTTTCCTCAGTTCCATATTTTTAAATATCACCCTGACCTCCAGCTCTGTATCCTCACTCACATAAGGAAAGCAGGGATTAGCTGTCTAAAGTGATGAAGCAGCATTGTATGTGTTTTCTGGTACCCATATATGTCTTAGAGTGATAATTATCTTATCAGAAAGCATAACTAACCAAACAGAGTGTGACTTTAATCCTGGAAGTGCTCTAGTGGTGGAGAAAGAGATGAATGTAGGTTGTTACAATAGCCTTGGGGATGACAAAAGCATTTATGTTCATGTATCTCATCTTTTAACTTCAAGCTGCGGTGTGGGAAGAAGTGCTACCTTTACAGTGACTCCTGTCTTCCTCCAAACCATTGTTTTCTCAGTTCAGAGAATATTTTTACTACTGAAAGTTACTAGTGTAAGGTGATTTACCAGTTTTCCCTTTTGACTTCCCTCCCCCCCCTGCCTCCCACCCATGTCAACTCATGTCCAGCTTTTTGGTATAAAGTAAAAAGGCAGTGAGGGATGTATGAGTTTTCTGTATCTGTCTCACTGCCTTACCTGCTTGGAAAAAAATCATTAGAATTAAATGTTGATGCATGGAAGTGAGCCAGACATAACTGTCCCACTCAACAGGAACTGGGAGAACTCTTACTTAACATTGTCTACATACTAGCAAGAAAACTTCTTGCCGGACTGGCAGATGATAAAGAACAAGCTTGTCTAAGGGGAGTTTCCACACTGTGCTGAGAAATGGAGAGGTAAGGACAGTAGGATTATGCTGTCCCAGATACCTGAGACTCATTATCTAGAACTTGTTTGTATGTCTCTGGATAGTATGACATGTGCCATGGGGAAAACACTGGGGAAAATGAGATCTGTGCAGCTGCTTCTCTCATGTCATTCAGTTTACTAATCATTTGAAAGCAGACCTCACAACTGGATGCACTGACTTATTTCTCTAGGTTCTTCTCTGTGCATTTGTAAGCCAGAAGACAAACAGGTTTTACCAATGCAGCCTAACTGGCCAGGGGTTAGTTCTCTGTAATGCAGTTCTTCTGGTGACAGGTAGTGGTTACCAAAGGATGTTGTGAGATGCTTCAAAATTTCCACATTACCCTAAAGAAAAGATCTCTCTCACTACCTGCACACCTTGAAGGATCAAGTATTTACTGTTAAGATTTTGAAACTGTGCTTTTATAACCCATACTTTGTAAGAACTCATTTTACAATAACTACAGGACTGACTTTGGTCCTTAAGGTAACTTGTATTCTGTTCAGTGATAAAGGCTTTTTAAAGTTCAACAATCATATTTTGAAGCATGAAGTTGCTTGTTAGTTCTAAGAGAAAATGAATGAGCATATGTGTGCATGCAGTGATGAGTATGGGAACTTAGACACCCCCATATGAAAACAGAGAAATTCCTGTTTCTGGAAAGTCAGATTTCTCTTACTGAAGCTATCTCCCTTTTGTAGAAACAGCTGGTAAACCAGATGCCGGTATGGCAGACTTCCAGCATGTACTTAGGCTGTGGAGTGGTCTTGCTGGATCTCATAATCTCCAGCTTCAAGACTTGGTATCTTGGCCAAAGAATCTTGAGAAATGTCTCTCACTCTCTCTGCCTCGGAGTTTGTCTTGAAAAACAGACAGGAGCATTAAAAGGTTGCAGTGTTTATTGGTTCTTGTAAAGAAGAGCAAGGGAAATTTGGAATAAGGTGGTAAAACCCAAGTGGGAGTAATAATGGAAGAGCCTAAGAAATAATAGATACAGAAATAATTAGTTGTTTCTTTTTGTTCTAGTTTGTTATTTTTCCTTTCCCCAGAAGGGGGAAAAGTTGGATTAAAGGTACTTCTTTTGGTGATCAGGAGATGATCAGTAATTACATGACAATCTAACTGTAAAGTTGCAAGCAAAGTCTTCGGATGTTGAGTATTTTGGGGCAAAGGTTTGCTCCTCTTTAGAGCTGCTAGGGTGACCCTTCAGTTCAATACATGGCATGTTGAAATAACCATGTGGGCTTTTCACGTGTGTTTACATGAAATCTTGAGTCCGAGTTTCCTGAAATATTTTGGAGCCAAGTGTTTTGCTCAAGACAGGGTTTTTTTTGTTCATAGTAAACAGAAGATCTATTTCTTCAAAGTAAATTTGACAGGTTTGTAATAATATTTACAAATGTTAATTCCTGTGATAGTTATTTTTCTTACAGAGTACAGCAGTGCCTTTTGGATGTAGATAGACCTATTCATGTTCCACTGTGCTGTTTCTTTAAGAAGCTTTTCAATATATACAGCCTCTTCTTAGTACATTATTTTTCATTCTTCTACCATGTTGAGCATCATATAACCTAAGTTTGAATCTAGGGAATGCTGAATCTGGCCTTTAGCTTTGACTCTTCAAAAGCCATTCTTCAGTTTTACGTCAGACAGTTCCTTATCTGAAGTATGCTGTTACGTGGATGAGTTTGGTTGTTTAAGAAAGTTAATTCTGTTGGCATTTGCTGCTGCTGTGTTTGTGAAATTCATAATATTAAGTAATGAAGAATCTAAACCTCTTAGTGTGTTTGAAACATGTAGGTGTCAGACAGGACAATAAAAACATCAGTGAATTCCGTGAGCAGCAAGAAATTTAGCCTGAGGAAGTAGCGACAGATAATGCTGTGGTATGTGAATCATGTTCCATTAAATGTGATTCACTTCTTTGACTCAGAATAAATCATTGATTAAACATAAAATGATCTTCCTGACATTGTAAAATGCATGGAGATGTCCAGTAAAAATAGCCAAGAGATTTGGTTCTGCCTGGGAAGTCTGTTCAGTAGTTGCTTAACTGAAGGTATTCCAGTTGTTCATGAAATTTCCCATAAGAATTTACTTATAAATTCCTGGTCATAAGGAATGTTTAATAGTTCAGATACCAGAAAAGCTTGATCAATTAAAGCAAGACAAAGTACTGAAGCAAGTAATTGAGAGCAGTTTAAAAGAAACATTTCTGAATTTCAAATTTCTTGTAGTGTGACAAATTCTTTTCCCCTCAAATTTTTTCATTGTAGGAAGCATTCTGGATCAGAAATGTGTTATGTAAACTCTGTAACCAAAGTTATTTGAAAATTGAATCTTACAACTGAAGACAAAAAAAATTAAAGGAATAAAGTTTGAGTACAGAGTTTTAGTCATTGCTTTATGTTTTAAGAAGGATATATTTTCACTTTGAGATCATTTCACTATATACATTTAAATTGATGCATTTGACTTGCTGTTGCTGCACAACAAACATGGAAAATAACCTGACACATGAAGAGGGGAAAATGCTGTATCTGTGTTCAATGCCTAAAGGAAACATTCCTTCTTCATCCCACTTTTCCCCCAAAACTCTGTTTTAATGGTAGACTTAAAGCTGTGAAGATTCCTGAACCTCTTTCAGTTTATGCAGGATACAGAATAAAGCCTCTGGCAGTTTGGACTCAAAAAGTCCCAACTTGTGAGATCTCTCTTCTTGCTTCTCCCTCCTGTTGCTACAATTAAGATCCCTGTATTGCAGCCATGCCCATGCCTGGCTGTCTACCCCATTAATCCAGACCCTAGCTCTGACCCACAGACTTTACTTCCTGGATTGACTTCAGACCTGTTTCAATGCTGCAGGCTTTCTTCTACTGCTTGTGCCTGACCCCAGTTACTGTCTGCGTTATCTGATCCTGACCCCTACCTGCTGGTTCAACTTCTTGGCTTAACCTTGGGCCTTTGTCATATCCTGCAGTCTGAGCCTGGCCCCCATCACTGGATCTGCTCTGCTCACCTTTGCCAGGTACAGTGGGTGCGCACTGCTGTTAGTGAGGGCCCTGTCCTCCCTGCCTGCCTGTTAGCCCAGCTTATCCTCTCAGGTAAGAACAGTCTGCCCTCTCTGCTCCCTGCCTGTGTACTGCTTTGTACCAAGCATTGATCAGGCTACAACAGCCTACTGCCTTGACCTAGGTCAAACTAAAACATACCGAATACAATCAAAATCACAGCTGTGTGCAGGACTTGGTGTTTCCTTTTAATCAAATTTAAATGCATAAATAAATCTTAAAGAATCCTCAGGTATGTATGGGGTTTATATGCATAATTGCACTGCTTTCTGAAAGCACTGCACTTAGATTCTTTGCTTAATATTTTGTCTGTTAGCTATTTTTCATATCAATCAGTCATTCTGGCTCCCTGCAGCTTAATGTGCTTCTAGATTTTGATTTTTCTTTACTTGCTTTGCTTCGTGCTGTACTTTTCATATTCCAAGTCAATCAGTTTCAGTGATGCTAAAGACTGTTCAGTGCTCACACTGCACTGCAGATGTTGCTTTTTCTAGCTTCTGCCTTTCTCCTACCTGGCAATCCTAAGGTGTAGTTAACATATCCTTACTGTGAAAGCAATCCTCAGTAACTTTTATACCAGAATTGTCCCAATGAGAAAATATTCAATTTAAGCGTCTAATAATGTCCTGGTAGTGGTCCCTTCTTTGTGTATAGCCTTTACATGCATAAACCCCTTCCATATGTAGGAAAGTCTAATTCCATGTGTTAATTTCTTATTTTGTCAGGTACCAAATGGGATATAAAATGCCAATGATATTTTGTATTTTGCTTAAAAAATATTTTATAACTGTGAAATTTTACAGTAAAATAAAGTCAAAGCCAGAAGATAAAGCTTGGCTGTTTCAGAAATACTATTTCATTTGTTCAGGATAGGATGCTATAATCTATGGTTAGCTTTGGAGGCCTGGCCCAAAACAGTGTTTGTGTGAGGGAAAGGAGAGGGAGGAAAAAGAGTAAATGTTTTCCCTGGAAATGATGCAGTAGTATCCAAATTCTGTGCAGCTGGAAATTTGGTTCAGTGCTTTGAAGTGGGATGAGACACTTCCAGTAGATTGTTATCCTTTCTGTATTTCATGAATCACTCAAAGCTGCCTGCTGTGCCATCTGCTAATAGTTTGAAGCCACCAAAACAACATCAGCAGTATTGTTTGGGTTGCTTAACAGAAGTGTGACTAAGTGTGCCTGGATCTCAACACAGACTCAGGATACCGAATTGGTAAAAGCTGTGACCACCTGAGAGGAAGCCAGGTGTGATTGAAAAGGCTTAGTCCATTGCAGAAATTGAATGCTCTCCTGCTTTAAGGATGATGCTGGAATTGGAACTTGGAGAGTTTATGGAAAACTGGAAACAAAAGGCTGAGAAATGGAGCTCGGTACTAGCAAAGAGTACTCAGACTGAGAAAACAGGAAAAATGGCTTTTTCTGTCACACAGACAATTGGCATCTTCTGCAGAAATGGAAAAAAATAACCAGAAAGGCAAGAATTTATATAATGCTACAGCTACTTGTTTTTATGTTAGATGGAGCTATATTGTAGTAATATTTGTGCAGTATTTGCATCAGGATAATTGCATCATATGTTCTGCCATAGCACGTTCCAAAACAAACGAGTACAATGAGATACACAAGCAAGAAGCAAGTTAGTACCATAAAAGAAAATGTCCTGAGACTCTTGTTCTCATAAATCTGGGGCAGGGATTGGAAAGTTTGTAATGAAGGTGGAAGAAACACTTGTAAATATGCTTTGGTTGGATGGGAGAGCAAGAGGAATGAAGAACCCTGTTTCTTTGTTGTAAGGAAATAGCAATTGTTCATTATTCTTAACTCTCACCTCAATTTTTGTTAACACTAATGTCTCAGAAATTATGATTTTTTTTAATTTTTTTTTTTTGGCAGATCCGGATGGCTTCTGCTATGCAGAGTTATCAAACTTGCTCTTGTGTCTGTATTCATACATTACTGTAGGTGGCAGCTGGAGATATACATGGGTATGCAAAGCCATTCATGCATCCTCTTTGTTGATAATAGCTTCTCTGCAGAGCTAAATTCAGTGACTTCTATCTAGCGCATGGTTTATTGCATACACAAACACAATGTACAGGAGATAAAGTTTATAGTTCTCAAAAGCTGTAAAATCTTAATGATTGCATTCTCAGCAGACACAGTGGGTACATTGTATGCTTCAGGTTCTATTTTAGGTAACCTGAATTTACAGCCCTTGTATCTTGGTAAATATAATCCTTTGCTATATAGCAAAATGCTAGCTCTAAAGATAGTAATCTTCACTGTGGTGAACCCAAAGTCCAGATCTTTGCTCTGGTAAAAAGGTTTGTTTTGTCCATATAAAATCATTATATACTTCACCCACCCAACTCCCATCCCCCCAAAAATTTAGAAATATAATTACTTTCTTAGATGTCATCAGAACCTATTTGAAACTTTTTTCTTAGTGTAAGAAACATTATTTTTTCCCTGCATTTGATTTTTTTCCCAGTTCTGCAAATATTTATGTGTGTATGAAGCGTCCTAATAAAGTCTGATTTCTTACTAAATAATTAATGTAGACATGAATTCATGCCTCCATATAATATTTATGTACTTGATTAGTTCACTGTCTTTTGAGTAACTGCTTGCTGTATTTCTGAAAACTTTTCAGATATGAGATCCTAGTGTCTAACTGAAGCAGATGAGAAATACCTCCAATATTTTCTTTCATGCTTTAAGTAAAACTAAATTCAGAACAGCTCTGAGGGAGTGATGAAATAAAAGTTAGATGTTTAATTTAGATTGGGCTTTAGTCCATATTGTTCTTAGTCCATTATTTATAAATGGTTTTATGCTTTACTGCTCTTTTGTGTCTTTACAAAGCACTCAGTGTTTGAGGTTGCCCTTATTTTTCTGCTAACACATGTATTGAACAGGTAAGTAAAAAGTCTACACTGTTCTTATTCTTCATTTTTACCTAAACTTGCCTTTATTTCTGTTACTTATGTAATTGCTTTCATGACCTTTTTTCTTTTGCAACATGTGAAAGTGATATATTTTTCTTGACCAAGTTTGTGATGTAAAGGCGTTAAGGGAAAGCAGAAAGTTGATGGAAAGAAAACAGAAAATAGATGCAAAAGCTACTTTGAAATTACAAAATATTAAACTAGTCAGCTTTGCATGAAGTATTAATCCAGGCCTAATGTATGTATTTGTATTTTTATCTCTGAGGATAAAGCATACAGTAATGTATTTTTAAACTTGAAAACCTCATTTTTTTTTTACTACTATGTAGAAGTGGAAAACAAAGGTAATTTTTTCCGTGATAGTTTGATCTCTTTGTCTAGCTTCCTCAGTTGACTTTGGAAATGTTGGAAGTATTCAGGCGTATTTTTACTTATAAGTGCGTGATGTACCACATACATGGTTAGTACATACAGAATTAATAAAGCATAAACACAAGTCAGGCTGGTATTTGCTTTGCTGTTAATATTATTTCAGGATTTACAAATAGTCAAACTCTTTTTGTAGGTCAAGGATACAACATGTAAGACCAAGTCAAAGCTGGACATGCCTTTCTTTGTGAGCTACAGTTAGTGCTGATAGGTGTCAGCTAGTTTTACTGACTGATTCTTTTTGTCTTTTAGACTACATCATAGGCTTAGTGATGTCTGACATGTCCAGAAAGGCTCCTGACACTGGTAAGAGGAGTCTAGTCAGAGTCTAGTCAGCTGAGATAGTTTATTTTCCAAAGATAATGCATATCAGGAACTTGGAGGATGAGCTTGCTGCAGAAATGAGACTCCACTTTCTACCTAAGCTAGACAGGGGGAGCACCAAGCCTGCATATTGTCCTGCAGTGGAGCCACTTCTGTTTTACAAGTACGTTCAAAATACTCTGTCTTCAGTGAATATTTAGTCTTAAACTCTGAGAAAACAGATAGCATGGGATCCTGTCTAGCTCTTTGCTTTTCATGTTTTCAGGCTGTATCTATATAGCCTAAGTTGGCTACAGTATAACTGTGTTTTATTATGATTAATTAGAGTGAAAATGCAGCCACCAAGGGCTGGTGTAGAAAGGTCTTTGCTGCTTACAGGTTGGACAGTGTTTATGCAATCTTACTGTATTCTTACTTTCTGACTTTATCTAGATTAAGGTACATCTGATCCTGCTGTTAAGTTACACCCAGGGGCATCACTGTGGGAAAAGGAGAGGATTTCTGCCTTTTTCCATGTGGAATGCCTTAACCACGGGTAGGTTATGAAGCAGGTAAGCACTATTACTGCTCTTTTCCTCTGCACTTCTTTAAAAGAAAAGTGTGAATCCTGTCCTTTCTTGCAAAGGAAAGTTGTAGGAGCGTGTAATGTGTTCATCAGGTGTGCACTGGACTCTCTACACACAATGTCACCCTCATATTCTCCTGAGTTTAGTGTCCTGTGTTGACAGAGAAAAGAGCGGGAGTGTTTACATTGAGTGTTTGCTATAGGCCACTTGTAGAAGCCTATTTCTTCCTGGCTGTTTTGGATACTGTCTAAGTTCTCCCACAGTGTTGTAGTAAACAACACTTTACTGGAGTTCAGAGACCATCTGACTGAAAGATACATATTTAAATTCCCAGACTCTTTAATGGAGTTGGATGCCAAGTGCTTCTGTGAAAATCTTTGCCCTCAGCCACTTCCAATGCCTTCTACAGCAACATATATTTTACATGAAACACTACTTTTGGAACTATATCTTTTTACTAACAGCAGTGAGGAGAATCAATGTGCACAGCGTGTCAACAAATGAATGGGTGTGCATAATGCAGGGACTATGCTCAATTACTTCTTGGTCTCCGCTGGCTTCTTGGCTTGATATTTTCATTCCCAGTTGCAGTAAAGCACTGCTGTAGCATGTTGGATTTGTTTGTTCTGTGCTATTTCCTTTAGCAGAAGGTCTGAGTATGCTAGATGAGGCTGAACAGTGTTTATAATTGGATTATAATTTACAAAGTTTAACATGATTTGGCTTTCAGCATACAACAAAAAATTTGCTTTTTAATACAATTCAAGCAAATCATAATAACTGAGTCACTAGGAATAGTTTTGATGTAGAGAAGTCTTGAGTCTTGTCTTAACTGACTGAATGTGTACATTAGCTTAACCACAAGCTCCCAGAAGTTAATATAAACTCAATTATATTATATTTTGGAAATTCATTAAGTGAGGAAGTCTGCATTTATATTTAGTTGTGTCAATTCTCTTATGATCCATTTAGTTTGTATCTTTATCTTAAGTCCTTGGCACTTACTAATTGTTAAAGAGAGCAGTCATGTTTATAGTTAAAACACTGTCTATATTGTGAACAGGACTGAAAAAAATAATTGTAGCAGCATCCCATTTTGGCTCAAGACTTTCAGCTATTGACTTCCTGGTTTTGTTTGGGTTTTCAATACCATTTTATCTGTAATATTTATTATTGTTATTACTATCATTATCATTATTGTCATTATTATTTGGAGGTTTATATATGACCTCCATGAGCAGGCATATTGTGCTTTATATTCTGAAGTAATCATGTTAGTGTTTTCACATGTATAAGAGAAAGTTGGCCTAAAATTATCAATACCATTGTCTCAGCATTTTGAATTTTTTTTTCCTCAAGAACTTTTTATTTGATTTAAAATCCTACATGAATAATGATATGATTTTTGTATGTTATCACTTATAAAAGATGCTTCTCCACACCAATCCCCTACCCTCCCCCACAAGAAATAAAGTATAGTCTCTTAGCAAGGTAAGATATCCACTATCACAGAAAAATGTCAGTGACATTCAGTCACAAAATTTAATGAAGTTCCTGAAAGCAAAATGTTTTAGCATTTGTGGTTGGTTTTTTGTTTCTTCCCCCACCATTTTGCATCAACAAGTTCAGACAGAGCAGAAGCAGTTCAGATATGAATGCGTATCGCATATTCCTACATGTAGCTGTAGATTTGTTTGTGTTTTGGTTTTGTTTTGGGTTGTGTTGTTTTTTGTTTTTGTTTTTTAGAATCATAGAATTGTTAGGGTTGGAAAGGACCTTAAGATCATCTAGTTCCAACCCCCCTGCCATGGACAGGGACACGTTATGCTAAGTCACCCAAGGCCTTGTCCAACCTGGTCTTGAGCACTGCCAGGGATGGAGCATTCACAACCTCCCTGGGCAACCTATTCCAGTGCCTCACCACCCTAACAGGAAAGAATTTCCTCCTTATATCCAGTCTAAACTTCCCCTGTTTAAGTTTTAACCTGTTACCCCTTGTCCTATCACTACAGTCCCTAATGAACAGTCCCTCCTCAGCATCCCTATAGGCCCCCTTCAGATACTGGAAGGCTGCTATGAGGTCTCCACGCAGCCTTCTCTTCTCCAGGCTGAACAGCCTCAACTTTCTCAGCCTGTCTTCATACGGGAGGTGCTCCAGCCCCCTGATCATCCTCGTGGCCCTCCTCTGGACTTGTTCCAACAGTTCCATGTCCTTTTTATGTTGAGGACACCAGAACTGCACACAATACTCCAGGTGAGGTTTCACAAGAGCAGAGTAGAGGGGCAGGATCACCTCCTCTGACCTGCTGGTCACGCTCCTTTTGATGCAGCCCAGGATATGGTTGGCTTTCTGGGCTGCAAGAGCAGCTTTGTCTGTTATGCGCTTGCTTGTCAATGTTAGTTGGCATCAGTTAAACTTCAGGTGCATAAAGACAATGATGGCTGCAGACATGCTCCCTTCTCTTTTCCTGTTCTTAGTTTTGATCTTTAAAAAAAAAATCAAACTTAAAGTTTTAAAATTTAAACTTTTAATTTATGGTATAAAATCTCAGAAAGAAAAAACAAACAAAAGAACACGGGGATCTCCTTGTGCCTCTTTCTGTCATCCCAAATGTCATTTAAAAATCTAAAAGTGCTACTTGCAGTATTGCCAAGTTATCCTGCTTCAGAGGGGTGCTCAGGATTTATAGTATTAGCTCCATAGAAACCTAGGCTGTGCTGGGTTTTTTGGTGTTTGGTTTTTGTTTGTTTGTTTCATGTTTGGGTTTTTTTATGCTGGCTTCATTCAGTCACTGAGAATCTTTTCTATGTATACAGTGCATTTAGATACAGGAACCATATGCTTATATTGGGCACACCTCCTATTCTGGTACAACTTTATGACTTTTTGTTTGTTTTTAAGCAGTGCTAGAGCAGACCTTCAAAAGTAGTCAGTGTCTGTGTTCTTCTAATGAGTTGTCATGAACTGCTTCTAACTCAGAAATACCCATCCTCAGCCTGCTCTTTCAGAGCTGTCCCTAATAGACCATGGGTTTGCAGTTCTTCATTTTAAAAGGAAATGTCTCCTGTTAAATCTCTTTCATGAGACCCAGTACACCATGACCTGAAGCAAATGTGTTTGTTATTTCATAATATGGTCTGGCTGGTGGGAGAGTAAACCTGAGCAAAGGGAGGTGTGTGTCTTGCAAAAGTAACTAACCTGTTTTTATTGAGTTCCAGTGTTTTTCCTATTGTCAAAAGGATGTAAACCCTTATAAATAGAGCTTGCACAGATTCTGACATACTTTACTTACAGCGTGGCTATCAGAACTGTTGTCCTTTACTCCAAAATTTATTCTACTGAGTTTCACAGAACTGAGTAGATTGGGTGAATTCGACAACTCATGAAAAATTGGGTCAAGTATCTTGTTATGCATGAGAACGGGAAACATTTTATGAATTGCTACTTTTGCCTTTCAGGCAGCTGCAGTATTGCACCTAGGGCATCTCTGGGAAATTTATATCTTACTGTTGGCAAAGGTGGTTTGTTGACTGCTCAGCAGCAAACCAAGTGAGAAGAAATCCTGGCATAAATAATAATGGCAGATCTGATTATATAGGGGGTGAAGTTACTGAGTGGTGTTCTGTCCTCAAAATATATTTCTGACTTTTCTTTGTTGCATCAGAGGCGTACAGTCTTTCAAATACAGACTTCCAGGTTGGGTTTTGCAGCATGGGCTTCTGTGACCCCTGGTGACAGTGGGGAAGTGAGCAGTTTCTCAGCCTCAGACAGCCTGATCAGCTTTTCAGTGTGCTTTCTGACACACCACTGTATTGTGGGGGTGTCTACTTCTATCCTGAGATTTCTCTCAGGAAATAGCTAAGCTAATTTTAGAAGCAAAAACAGTTGAAAGAGGCTCACTGCAAATGCAGCCAGAGTATCTCCTGTCTAATCAGTTATGAAATCTGATTGATGCTAAAGCTTTGTCTGAGCAGAATGTTTATTAATCTTGAACGGGGTGGGGAGAAAAACAACACAAGAAATTTTTTATGAGGCAGACGTAAATGAACAGAAGCTCTTTAAAAATGAACTTGTGGGAACTAGGAGATTCATGCGATATATCACAGGGACAGAAAGGCCAGACAACAGCTTTCTATGTTGGCATGAAATCAGATGGAAAGAAAAGAAATCATGGTACTTTTTGCCTGACATGACCTGAGGAAAAATACTGGCTGTTTTTCAGCTCTTGCATGCTTATCTTGGGCATATCGTGTGTTGTAGTGATTAAAATACAACTTCTGATGACAGCAGGAACCCAAATGCCCTTCTGCATTGTGTGCAAAATGCGACAGTTGTTCTTTCAGCCCAGGTCATGTTTCAGTGTATGTTTTAGCAGCAGCTTTTCATTGCATTTGATTCCTATATTATTGCTCTGAATGGAAATGTAAAAAATAGAAAATCTTAAAGCAATATTCTAAGGGGAAAGGTGACCTGTTGTCTTGTTCTATGAATGTTGTACAGATTCACACTGTGCCAGGAAGGCAGGAAACATGAAAATGAAATTACTCATATTTTTAAATCTTTCATCTAAACATTTTTAATGCTTTTTTTTTTTAAAGTTGTGCTGTAAATTAGCAACTGCAGAAGAATATACTTTGCACCATTGAATAGAACTAGTGCTGTTTCCATAGCAGGACTGCCGTTGAGGTCTTCTCTGTTTATATGCTGACTAGAAGAGCCTTGGAGATGAAGACAATGCTAAAGGGGGTGTACAAGCTTCTTCACTCATGTTCTCTGTGTGTCTCATCCATTTTCTGGTGTCTGCTCCTGAACAGATCTTTGCCATGTTCTAGTTCACATAGGGTAGTTTTTTGCATGTACTGAGAGTTTTGTCTTATTTGAGTCTTGCACAAATATTACTAGAGTTGGAAAGTTACTGGCCTGCAGGCATGAGAAAGAGAATTTAGCCTGAATAGATTAGGCTTGAAACTAAAAGGCTTAAGCCTGGCTTTAAACACTCACTCACAGATTTGTGGTTGTATATAATAGCCCAGGTTACAAGGTGCAGCATTATTTGGAACTGTATGTATGTTTCTTCTCTGACCGCTACATGCGAAACAACCAATTCAGTCTCATTTTCAGTAAGAAGGTGGTTTGTGCCTCAAGCATTGTCTTTGGGAAGATAACTTTCTGTATCTCCTTCATCTGGGCCAAAATGAACACTCCTGAGCTATTTCTTGTGCGGTTGAAGCTCTCGGAGCACAACTGACAACAGCGGTAGCAGTCCTGTAACATACAACTTGTTATAATACTGCTGCAGAGCTTTACCAAGCTCTTACCACAAACTTTGCTGGGCACAGATGAGTTTGTGCTGAAAGCTTTTGATGAATCCTACCCAGGGTATTTTTTGACAACTGGAGGACCTTTTTGAGGGTGTATGTAAAGACCCAGCATGAGGAATGGGAGTGAGAGCGCCAAGGCAAGGAAACTGCTCCAGTATTCATGTTATTAAAATTACTTTGCTGAAATCACTTCTGAGCCAAAAACCCTCAGATGTTAGACCTCAGAAAACTTGCAAATGTCAAAAATATTTTGGGGAATTGGAATCCTTCATCATAACCACATAATTGCCAAGATATGAAGTGTGGCCCCAATTCAAAGAAAATGTAAATGCTATGAGTTACCCAGATTATTCCCTTGCTATGCCTAAACTTCAAAGAAAAACAGTTTCTTAATCATTTGCATGATGCTATAAATATTTTTTTTTATTGCATACTGAGAAAAGAATAGCATTTCATGAGTCATACTTATTGTGGGGTCTGTGGGCAAAGATTTCAAGGCCTGATGTGTTCCCACAATGCGCAAAAGCCCTAAGGTTCAGCAGTCTTGCTTCTTCCAACAGTAAATTAAAGCCGGATTCTTAAAATGCTTTGACATGAATAGCTGAACCTACTTCACAAAACACCTTGATAACTGTGTTGCTGTCAGTTCTGAGTAGAGGGAAGCAACTATGTACAAAGCCTTATGAGGGGTCAGATAAAGAAAAATCTTTGTCCAGAATTTTCTCAGGTTTGCTTGGTGTCATCAGTGAGGGTGTCGGAGGTGATGTGTTTAGTGAATGCTTTAATGTGTAGCTGCCAGGGTTGGGGTTTGATTGTTTGGGGTTTTGTTTGTTTGGTTGTTTTTTAATTATTTACTCAAAATAAGGCCTGTTTAAAAGAAGTGACACTTGGCCATAATTTATTGCAAGTGGCACAAATCCTGTTCTGTTCTCCTCTCTAATCCTGGTGAACTCTATGGCAACAAAGAAAAGAATTTGACCCTCATTATTATAATTTTAAACTTTGAGGCAAAGTGCAAAATAAACCGCATCTGTACTGATTTGGTCAAAGATTTTAATGTTTCTCTTGTATGCGAACTACCAAATGTGTAAACTCCAGTTAGACTGTAACTTTTGTAAAATGACACAAAGAAAACCTGGAAAGACAGCACTTTTTTAGGTATGCAATTCCTTGCCTACAGATATATCTTCAAATAAATGCCTGAGTAACCTGATCCTTCCTGTGCTTCAGGTGTGTTGCTATGTTGTGTAGGTGTCAAAAGATGTGAAGTTCAGTGGATGCATGTAGATGTTTAACCAGGTCTTGCTTGGTGTGAAAGTTAGTTCATTTTGCCTGAACGACAGCTGAAATAATAAACCATACTATCTGACACAGGAGAGGAGTGATCATATCAGAGCTGCAGTGAGGACAGGACCACCCTGGGCTGCTTGAAGTGATTGAGTAAAGTTCTTTGAAGAAATTCACTGTGTTTTCAGGTATTTCTTCCAGAAACTTCTATCCATCTTGCAATGCATCTGAGCAAAGCATATGATAACACTGAACCACACTGAATAATCTTCTGACTGACGAAATCTATTCCATAACATTGTCAAAGAGCCCAGTAAATACATATGGAAATCATTTCCATTTCTAAGCAAAAGCAAATATAACTGACCTTGTAATTCATTTCTGCAGTCACGTCTATGAACTTTTCATCCTCAGACATTGCATTCAGATTGCCTCAAATTCTTTGTCCAAATTCAGAAGGCTGAAACGAAACTCTAATTTTAACTTTTTTTCAACCTTTTGAGAATGAGGTTCTCTTGAAAAGCTTGGGTTTCTTGATTTGTCCCTACTTTGGAGCTGAATTCTCTTCTTTCCACTGTGCTTCCATTTCTAGTAATCTCTCATTCCTCTCAATCTTGGCCTAGGGAAAATGATGCTATATTACTGTGGAGTATTTTTAAATTTGTTTTTAATCAGATTTTTACAGAATCAGGTTAAAGTGCTACAAAAATAGTAACTGATCCTATACAATACATTCAATATAGAAATGTAAGATTTAAGATTCCTAGATGAGAGCACTGAGATGAGGGATTGTTACCAATCTTCTTGTTACTATCAAAGCACATTAAACACAATATGAAAATAGATTGCTGCAAATTATATTAACTGCAGGTTTTTCTGTCTTTTTGTCATCTTTATGATTTTGGTCTGTGTACTTGAGAAATTTCAAATGAACTACAGGGGAATACTTGACTGCATGGGCAGTTTGCTTTTAAGGTTGGTGGGGTTTTTTTGTTTAACTGTACAGTCAATTCTAAGAAATAGCAAGATACTCAAGCTTGGACCTCTCCAATGTTCAGCTGTGTACAAATAGTGACTGCTCCTTTGCTGTTTCATCTAAACCACAAGCATCAGTGTTTGTAGGGCTTTTTCAATATGTCAGGGGGTACTAATAGCATTTCCATGAAAGGGATCATGATTTTCCATGATCAAGAAATCGAAAGCTTTTTATTGTTGTAGGGTAGGAGATACTAACAGCAATTAAAAACCGTGCGAGAACAAGCAGACAAAAGTTGACTTGATCTTTCACAGACATTAATCCAAACCATCAGGTTCAGCCTGAAAAAACAGGTTGGAATAGCTGAAAGCAGACAGACATGCTACTTAAGGACAAGATGAAGTAAGGAGTAAATCAGTTTTCTGTAGCTATCCTTCCCTTAGAGACCAACTCAGGTGTTTGGGAGCCACTCTAAAAATTCAGATTAACATCACTAGAAAATGAGTGTAAATATTAGCATGCTAAATATTAGCCTGTCTTGAGTAACACCAGCCCAATCCCTGTGGATCAACTCCTGCTATATTTTCCCTACCTGGTGTCTCAGTGTATCCAATGCAAACTTAGCATTGATAAGAATAATTAGGTAGGGGAAGCTGGGTTTCATGACTATACCACTGGTCTATGAGTTTAGGACTCTCTTCTGTCTTATTAGGAGAGCAGATTTCCACAGTTTTGCAAACTTCTTGTTTTCAATCTTGCTATCAAAATTCTTCCCAATAGTCTCAATTGGGTAGATATAGCTTACAGCTCTCAAGGTAACTAGCTTAAACCAATTACATTCCATCCCGGAGTGATAGGACAAGGGGCAGTGGGTGTAAACTGGAGCATAGGAGGTTCCACGTGAACATCAGGAAAAATTTCTTTACTGTGAGAGTGACAGAGCACTGGAACAGGTTGCCCAGGGGGATTGTGGAGTCTCCTACATTGGAGATATTCAAGGACCGCCTGGACAAGTTCCTGTGTGATGTACTCTAGGTTACCCTGCTCTTGCAGGGGGGTTGGACTAGATGATCTTTTGACGTCCCTTCCAACCCTTGGGATTCTGTCATTCTGTGAATTTTTTAGGAGTTTATTTTTGTCCTAACCCTTTCCTTCTAAGACATTCTGTCAGGATCTTACTGTTGTGCTAGTCAGGTACTTTTCTCCTCAACACAGAGTCAGCCTGTTCCCAGGTCACAGATTTTCTTTTGGTCTTAACTTGAAGACATCTGTGCAGAAAGTGCTTGCCATTTCCTCTCAATATTTTTTCCAAGTGAAGGATACAGTGAAAAAATCCCCCCGAACTCTACTGTTTTCAGTTCTCATTTATATTAAACGAGTGTGAAAGTGAATCCTGTAGCACAGCAGAAAGGATTATATTACAAAATCTTTACTCAGACAAAATGTTGTTTCTGACCAGACTTTGTATGATGAGATTGACTAGACCTTTCAGGTCATAGAGGTATTTTTATTTCTTGCCTGGAGAAGAGCAGAGGGAGGAGAAGCAAAGAGGAACTAAGACAAGAATTTATCAGTATATTTAAATAGATCAGCCATGGAAATCGAATGTGTATCAAAGACGTCTGGTCCTGGTCTTTTAGGCTGAAGATCAGGATGAACATTGAATCACTGGGGTCAGAAAAGGGCAAAGGCAAGGGAAGCCAAATTCATTGTCAGCGACTATCTTTCCAAACATAGAATAGTTTAATTGTCTTTCCTTGTTAGGCCTGTTTTCTAGGATTTAAAAATAGCTGTAAACACTCTTTAATCAAGACTTGCAAACTATGGTCTGTCAGCGACTGGTGTTGAGCATTCTGCAGGTCTGTGCTGTCTGGGTGGTCAGAGTGGGGACATATTTATGATTTCTTCTGAATGCATCCTGCACAGCTGGGAGGCTGCCGTTCTTTTTGGCACATAAATGAATGGCAGTTGTGATAGTGACAGAACTTAAAGTCAGGCCATGCCCTTTGCTATTGGACAGCTACCTCCAGTGAAAAACAAAGAGGTAGGATTTATCTTGCCGATTTTAGAAGTATAGGTGCTGATATTCAGCTGCTTGCCTAGCACTCCACTTAGAGCAGAGAAATAGGTTCATCCAGGCTGTCATTTGCCTGCTCTATTTTAAACATCTTTCCATTTAAAGCAGAGTAAACAACTCTGAAATGTCTATTTCTCTTCACTAACCTTAAAAGAAAGCTAGGCAGGAAGTCCAAACACAGATTTTTTTACTTAGGAGTATGAAGTTGGGGAAAATGTCATTGCACGCAAAAGAGGGTCTTGCTAGAGACTCATTCTCCTTATTCTATTCATCAGAGCCCAGGTAGGGATGTTAATTTTGCAGTACTTAGTCAAGATCCAAAAGAGGCCCTTATGCCCCCTGGGGATCTTGTGGAGGAGCTGTTGTAGTGGCAGGTAAATCAAATTCTCCCACCCAAAGCACTTCTTGAGGGTCCCACACTCACTGGGAACAGAAGGCCAGAGAGGAGACTAGTGTCTTCTCCCTTCATGTCCTCTCTTCCCTCATGTTTAATATGAGGTCAATTGCCACAATATATCCGCCCTGCTTTATTAAAATATTTAAAATTGATATTTACCAAACTCTTAGATTTATACTACACTGGTCTAAAAGGTACATGTCCTGTTCTCCACTGCTCTGTGGGAAAAGAGAGGTTTTGAGGAGATAACTGCCTTGTGATTCACAAGCATTTTTAAGAGTTGCTAGTTATCAAGAACTGTACTTACCCCTTTAAATTACTGTGTTCACATATGTGATTATTTTTCACTGCTTGTCCTGTGTGTACTATCCTTAAAGTTATTTTGAATTTAAATGAATTGTTGTTTCTCCAACTGTTTTAAATAATTTCTTGCTACAGGCATTAGCTTATTGATGCTATTGGGCCAAATCTTAATTGAATGTATATTTATATCCTTCCACTAATGTCAGTGAAAAAGAACTCATTAAAACTGGTAACTGAACTGCAGCTATGCTGATTAAAAGCAGCTGATGACCCAAGAACAGTAGAAATGTCATTATACATGTTTACAATGCCCTCTGAAATGGAATAAGAAAATTATTGAGGGAGGAAAATATTGCATTATCTCCTCATATTGTATTGTTGTCTTCAAAAATTACTCTGAAGCAAGAATGACTCATTTTTGAAAGCAGAGAGTGTAATGAAATACCCATGAAAGGTCTGAAAACTGCGTGATTAGAGTAACTACTATAAATAGATTTCCATAAGCTACATACGGGATTTCAGTGAAATATCCAGGTGCTGACTTGGGCAAATCATTTAAGTTGGTGGGAGGTGGGGTTGTCTGAGTTTGATCTAGAGGAATGATTAAGAATTCTTAAGTCACAGCAAGTATTACAGTGTGGTCTTTATTTTGGTTGACCCTCCTGCATTAGTTCTTTCCCATGTTGCATTGTTTATAATTTTTCCTTGTGCAATGCAGGGTAATAGTAAATGCCTGCAACTGTTGTACTTTGGTGCTTCGTGAAGGTAAATGAGAATGGAGTAGGGTGGAGAGTGAAGTCAGAGGAATGATTTCATTATCTTGTAAAGTATTCTCAAGAAAAGAAAAAGTAATCCCTGTGAAATGAACTCTGTTCCTAAATGGTCAACAGCTTATTACACTGGAGACTGGTTCTTCTCAAAGACAAGCTGGTCATGGAGTTCATCAATCATTTCTAACAAGATCAAGGCAACTAGAGTCATGGAAAATGATGACTTTCTTCTTATTTTGTTTGGGATTAAAGTGAAAGTTCCCCTCCCTGCCCCCTCCAAATATTGTATTTGAGATCTCCCTCTATTTCACAGTCATTTTGGAAACTGTCTTCACTAAGTTCTTCAGCATTTTAATCTTGTCAGTCTCACTAGAAATGCTCAAGTACAAGTTCTCTTATTTTACCCTGTGCTTTGTGCCAACAGCCCTGATATTTAGCTGAAGTTTTTCTTCAGCTCTGGTCTTTCTAATTCTGTCATATAGTGAAAGGGACACATAAACACGATGATGAGTAAAAAAAAGGTAGTGCCTCACTCACATGGGTATTAGTTACTGAAAAAAACCTGTGTGGGACTGTCAGGTTTCATTTATTTCCTCTCCCTTGGCTCAAAAAGTTCTGATATTTCTTGTTCTCTATTGTTCTATACTATTTATAACTTCTAGCTACGCAGGTCACCCTCGGTCTAGCTCCCCTGCTAGTTTAGAGGAATTTCTGTCTTCTTTCTGTCTTCTTTCTGTCTAAAATTACTCTAGTGTACTTTATCTTCTCTGTTTCCTCTTATTATTCTTCCTCAGATCATTGTTCTTTATTATTTCTAAAAATGAATGTATTAATTTCATGCTACTTTCTCTGCCTTTTGTTTATTATGTTGATAAATGTTTTAAGATAAAGTCAGTCGTTCATTACATACATTGGATCTCTTTGATCTCACAAGAAAACTGCTACCCAAGATTTAAGAGTTGAATCACAAGTGTAATACCTCCAGAAGAGCCATTGAGCATCTCTCTGTTCTTTGTGTCATTACTTCATTTCCAGGCTGTCAGTAACAAGGGACTAGTTGTTTTCCAGGAACAGTGATAACAATGGTTTGCATTTACATCTCTTAAACTAACTCCCACTGAGTGACTGTGAGACAGACTACTTCTAAAAAGGTACTGCTGTTACTAAAGAAATAAAGATATTAATCTTCTTTAAATTTCATTAGCTCTAAAACTGGATACATGCAAAGCCTGAAGGTTTCAGGTACATAAATGCACTGCTACTTGACCATTCAAGCTTCAGAGTTAAATGATCCAAAGCTGAACGGGGGCTGCAGCTCATAAACTGCTGCTTTTTGGGGGTTTGAAAGTTGTAAGCATATGAAACTGAAGTTCTGTTTTCATGCCTGAACCCTAAGCCAGCCTAGGTTTCTTTGATCTGGTAAAATGCTACGCATTTTCTTCAGGTCTTCATGTAAACTTAGACACCTCTGCTGCTGGGAGAACCTCCTGTCTGCAGGCGCAGTGCCCTCACTGCTATATGTAAACCTTTTCTTTAAATCAGAACTTAGTATCTCATGTCTGCCTGCTTCTTCTGACATACTGCAGTTAGATTTCTCTTGAGAAAGCCAGCCAAGACTTGTGCTGAAGAATTAAATGATGCTTGGGTGCAAAGGAAGGCAAAGGGGCACATGAGCAACTGAAAGCCCAGATGCATCTGGGGAGACAGAGAGGAAAGGAGCTATGAAGAAGAAAGCTGGATTGAAAGCACAGACCCACAAGAGTGTAGAAAGGTGGAAATGGAGATGTGGACACTGCTCCTTGTTCATTTCCTCAGAAACATTGGGAGGATGGCATCCCGAACCATCCTGCTGGAGGTAGAGGCTGAAGTGCCCAGACCCTGTGTCCAAAGGGCAACATGGACACTGCTGGACTTAAGTGCAGCTATGGCACCACTTAAGGTTGTGATCTAAATAGTCAAAACAAAAGATAACCCAGCCCACTTGTTGGAATGTGGCTGGATACCATTGACTTGAGTGGAATTTCAGTCCAGCAGAGGTTTACTCCAGTCATGGTGCTATATTTGGAAAGATAAACATGAATGTATGCTTATATCCTGAATGCCAGTTAATCAAGTTAGATGAAACAAGAGAAAGTAAATATAAGTAATACTATAGACCAGGATGCCAGCTGATCTTGTGATTTGACAGGTCACTTCTCAATATTTGTTCTGCTAAAAGGAAATCTTGTGTATTTCTCTGTAATGTTTGTGAATGGATTCATGTATTTGTCTTTGTGCTTTTCTGCCAGAGCACTGTAAATGAGATAATGAGTGACTAATGTCCCCCGTTACCAGCATCAGCACTCTGAGTAACATGCCAACAGCTCCCACTGAAGCCCAGCAATAAATATAGCAAAAGGAAGATGTGTTATGTGTACAGTATATAAAAGGATCTGTGGGGAGTTGAGGATGTTTACACAGCCATAAAGAGAACAGGTATGAGTGCAATTCTGAAGAAAACCCAACATGCTGTTTATCAAAGGAAGTCTCTTGTTTTTTCACTGAACGAGTCATCTTTGTGCTTGCATCTCTGGACAAGAAAAATAGGGAGCAACAGTGAAAATAGCTGCAGTATCAAAACTTCTTCCTGAAAGCTGTTGAGCACAGGGGGTGATTGAAAGGCTGAGCACAGGCAGAAAGAGATGTAGTTGTGTAGCCAGCTCCTGGGTGGGAAACTTGCTTTATCTTGATGCAGTAGAGATAATTTCCATCTGCTTGGTTGGAGCAGAAATCCTTTCTGTTTCTGACAATACTTGGCATAGCGTTGACACTGGAACTACAATTTTCCATTGTTGTTTTCACTCTCGGGTAATTTCTTTTATGGACAAAATCTTACTAGCTGCATATTTTATAATTAATGTAACTGGCATTTTGCCACATTGGCTTTCCTGCTGCGTTGTCATTATCAGAAGGAAACTGCAACACAATGGCTGCATGTGGACAACTTCAGTCATTTCTGTTAAGACCTTTCTGAGTGGCACCGAAGGGATATGTCCTGACCGCTAGAGTAAACCGTAGAGTTAACTCTACAGTGATTTCTACATCCAAAGTAGAGATGGAGCCCTGTTCTTTTTTACCTTTTTTCAGGAGAGTGAAAGTCATCTCAGGCTCCCAAGAGTCAAAGAGCAATTTGTCAATCTTGGAGAAAATGACAAACGATAAATATTCTATTAGGCCTTACCAGGGCTGTAGCAATAGCAACACAGAGGCTGTGAGGCACATGTGTAGCTTGGCAAATGGCTTTATTCACGATGCTCACGATAGAATAAAGCCAGGTTCCCTCTAGCCCAAGATAGCTTGGGAGTGGAAACAGTGGGGGATGGACACTGGGTGGCATCACAGTGGCTCCCTTGTGCTGCAAGCTGATGGGGAGCATGGCTGGGATTTGGGTCTATGGGGAGTGTGAGTACAGGCTCCAGCTGGGATCCAATGGCTGTGGGAGGGAAGAAGGAGCTCTCAGCTGAGCAGTCACCCTTCTCAAAGAATGTTTGGTCAGTGACTTTGCAGAAAGGAAATTTGCAGGTTTAACTTGGATCAGCCATAGAGCATTTGCAAAAAAAGTTTAGAAAGATAAAAAGAAACCCTCAAACAAAACCTCATAATTTTTTGCAGTTTTAGGTGTGTGCTGTGATTGACATGGTGAGCCCAATATTTTGCTGAATAATGTCAAAATAAAGTATTTTAAAATAAAATACACATCTTTGTATACACTGCAAAGCTATTTAAGCTGTATTTTCAAAATGTAACCTCTGACTGAACTTTGAAATGTCTGCCTCTGGAAATACAAGCCAATGCCTTTTTTTAGCAGCATACTGACAAGGATAACTTATGTATTTCACAGTATAGAAAATCCAGGAGGCAGTGTTATTTTTAGCTGTGTAACCTTTAAACAAATTCATTTATATACTAGTAAATTAGTTTTTAACAGGTGAATGACTTAATATAGCAAGGCAGATGAATTACAGATGTGGATAATGTCTGTCCAAATTGCTTTCTTGTTTTCCTGGCTCTAAATTATTCATCTGGAATGGCCAGAAGCCAACTGTGGGGATTATTGATAAAGTGAGTTAAGAATAGATCAGAACATTTCTCTTGTGAAGTATAATGTTTCTCTGTTGATTGCATTATTTTCCATCTTCCATTAAGCACTACAAGCCAGACTTTTTAACCCAATATTAAACTATTCATGTTTTATTTAAATTATAGTATTATAAATGCTTGAGTTCCTCGTTGATAGAGTCAGGGACGTTCTTCTAAAAGAAATAACATTATTGTAAGCAAGAAGGCAAACATTCCAGACTTTTGCTCAGGGTTAGACTTTGTGGAGAAGTAAAATTGTTCTTCTAAGGACTTGCCAGCTGTCTGAGCTGGGTAGCTGAAATGTGCAATGTCCATTAATTTTAGTCAGTGGTGCAAATGCAGTCAGTATTCTCTTGTGAGCATCAAAGTTTTAGACCAGCTGTGGTTTTGTATAGCTTTTTGGTCTCTGTCTCTCTTTTTCTTTTTGTTTTTTCTTTTTTTTTTCTTTTCCCCCTGCTATTGGTCTCTATTTTTAACAAATTCAGATTCCTGAGAATATTAAAAAATCTTTGGCCTGTACCGAAAGATGATGGGATGGAGTTACATATGGGGGATTCATATGAAATGATAAAAAAAGCAGCATTGATTCTCAAGCATAAAACAAGTGAGGCTTTTATCAAGAAGATGTGCCAGAAAGCTCTCATAAAATAAGTGAAGACTGTACAGTGGAATAATAAATGTGAAGTTACTCTGTCCCAGTGAAGGTCATAAGGACTTTTACTGTCATGCAGTAAGACTCAATGCTTTGTTGCATCTGAGATTCATTTTGCCTCCTACCTGCCATACAGAGGTTATAAGTGGAAACAGGCCAGAAAGGTAGATAAATAAATAAATCACTAATGAGGAAACAGAAATGTGTGGAAACAGAGTTGTCCAAAATCTCAAGGTTTTTTAGAGAACAGTATTGGAGTATTTGAGTGTTTCTGGTGTTCTGTACCAGAAATGTGGAGAGGGGACAGGAGGCAATAAGCAGGGAAACACTACGAATTAAAGATTCAGATCTAACCTCCACCTCTGTCTTCTTGTTTCATCAGCATATATATTCTTAGTTGTTTTTCCCCAGTGGGTAATGAATATAGGTCTTTCTCTTATGTATATTGTCAGACATTTATTTCCACAAATGCTTTTTTCAATCCTTAAATGAACGTTTTCTGTTGTATACTACATTTCCATGTGACTTTTAACTGTGAGATAATTAAAACAAACTGCAATTCATCAGCTATGCATATAATAAAAGAGAAAGCATCTTTCCTGGCAGCCTCTCTGCTTCTGCTCTTCCAGCTCTAGATTTCTGAGCTATTGGATATGGGGGATAACCTGATAGAGTAAAGAAAGTTTGCCTTTAGATGAGAGGAGGCTATCTGATGTGCAGATCATGTATATGAAGATCCTGCATTTAAAATGTCCAGCCTTCTTATTTTTATCTTTCCTGACTTTAAATTTGTGTCTAACAGGGACAACTGGAAATACTGTAAAGGTGTGAACTATGGTTGAGCCTCTCAGTGAAATGTCATTGCCATTGCAGTCAATTATGCAAATAGTATTCTGCTAGAAAAGATTTATTAAGAAATAGCAAATGGGGTCTTTGTGGGAAATCAAAGCTGAATGAGAAAACAATCTAACACACATAAAGTTTACAGAGGCCAAGAAATTATCAGAGTTAACGGAGTATAATCACAGAAATGGAAGAAAGCTGGAAGTAAAAGATAGCTGCAATGTGGCTTAAAACTGATACTGTCTCTCGGACGATTATTTTTTTTTTCCATTTATTAATGGACTAACTTATGATATGTATGTCATGATTAGACATTTTTAAGATTGCTATTACTATTCCACCAAGTCTCACTACTTCTTATGTTCTCTTGTTATCCACTATGGTCCAGCCAAGGTGTATCTTGATGGCCATAATGAAGTTTTGTAGGTATTCAGTGTTATTTACTGTGGCAGTCTAGCCAATGCAGCAGCTTGTTTTCCTGCTTTTTCTTCTTCCTTGCCCTACCTCTTCCTTCCTCTGCCCTTTCCTCTGCTTGTTTTTGGCTGTGCAGTCCTGTCCCATCCTTGAACTAGTCCTGAACCGTAACTGAGCTAATTTATCTTTCTAATATAAAACATACAGAAACTTTTTTTTTTATCATTTTATGCCATTTCATCGAGTTAAATGGAAGGGTCTGACAAGTGTTGGAGCAGATCCTGGGCAAGCTGGCTGAGAGCAGAGGTGACTAGAAAATAAAGGTCTATGCAGAGGGATTTATCAGGATTGTCATTAGAGTCAAGTCTTACTGGCATCACATCTGTTTTTACTTGTTCTGCTGGAGACTCTAGGGAACTGCTGGTCTGTATAGAGATACTTGATCAAAACCCACCGGTTTGGTGAAAATGTATGGTTTAGAGAGTACATGTCAGAATGAACACAGCCAGAACTGGGGAACAAGCCCTGCATGGCACAATGGCAAGTACTTTTCCAGTTAACCTTGTCACTGTTGTTTCCTTTCTCCCTGCATGAAAAGTTTTGTCTTCCTGGACTTGGCATTGTGTTTCCCTGAAACGTTTCAGTCTCCCTCATGGAAATTATGCAAATGTCAGTGTGTGTACGTAAAAAAATCTGACAATGGCACAAAAAGTACAGGACTAAAATAGGTTTTGCTAAAAGGAAAAAAAGTGTAGCAATGGGAGGCCTAATTTCCCTGCTACAGATTTAAATTATTAGGGGATAATCCTGTTCACCTGTCTGCAAAAGCCTCATTCAAAACATGAACTATAAATTTTAAGGAAGCAGGTGCACAGATTTTGTGATGAGTTAAAGACATCACATCTAAAAGCGAATTTGTTTGCCCCACTTCTTTAAAAACTGAAGGAGTTTTGCTCATGTTTTGAAATAAGCTGACCTTCTAGTGGGGGCCAGGCATGAAGATTTTTGCCAAAGGTGAATGGTTTGGAAAACTCTGAGGATGTGTGAAAAGGGAACAGTGGAAACTATTCTGTGTTTGGAGCGCGCTTGGGTGCTGGAAAGCAGCTGTGTAAAAATGTCAGCCTCTGACTAACTTGGTCTGTTTTCTGTGTGTATAATCAGCCTCATCTTGCTTGCTGTTTTGTGTCCTGCATGCAGGTTGTTACAATCACTGAGGTGATCGTAACAGTAGGTGTTAGTGTTTTAGTTGCCTAGCGCTTTGCATCCAGTGGCAAATGAAATAAACAGACACTGTCCCAGCCCAGGCCGTAAGTGGGATTGCTCTGTAAAGAGGGAAGGGCTTCAGTTCCTTAACTTAAAGAAGGAATCTCCAGACAGTGAATATACAACTCAAAAAATTAGGCTTAGAGAAGCGTTTGCTTTGCACTATTCTCTGCAGATCTCTTCTTGCCCATCTTTCCAGCTACTTGCAATACCACTGGTCCCAGCAGGGTCCCTGTTGAGGGCATTTGCAGAAAGCTGGGGCTCTGCAGTACAGAGCTGCTGAGCATGCTAGAGGCCACCCTGCCCTGTTGAAATGCAGGTGTCTCTCTGCCAGAGTCTGATGGGCATGGGTCAGGTCTGTCTTTGGTGAGTGTCACTCCAAAACTTCCAGAAAGGAAGCGCTGAGAACTTACATCTGGCAAAGCACATAAGTAATGCCACTGAAGTCAATATAGCTTCTCTTAGTGTACTGCTGCTGGCTTCATGTCTTATATTGTGTCAGGGAGCCATCCAGAAACATCTATTTTGACATAAATATGTACTGTACACTGTTATGTTTATACTTCAGCTTTCCATCAGATTTTAAGCTCATGAGGTGTAAAAGGCAGATATAAATGACCTGAAACTGGGTGTCATTTGTCTGACAGGAGAAGTTAATAACATTAGTCTTTGAGGGAACTATAGCAAGAAGCATAAATAGGAGCAGAACACTGTGTTCCTTGTTCAGTGTCTTGCACTAATCCTGACACGTGAACAACCTACCAACACAAATAATGTTATCAGATCAAAACCTCTAGCCAATAATAAATCACTCCTGGCATTAGCAAAGCTCTGGCTGTACAACAATGTGACCTCCACTCAGGAAGAGATTTTATATTTTGTCCAAGGTGCTTGCATTTGGTAAGAAGCAGTTGCAGCACAGGTCAGAAAAAGCCAGAGATGTGGGAAGGTGTAAATTTATACAGAATATGTATTGATAAAGTTATCTTCCAGCTGTCCAGAACAGCTGCAAAGGCCAGTAAATGTTTACAAAATACAGCAGAAGTGGGTGGACAACAGATGCTTGGTGGTGTATGGGTTACAGCTCAGAACTGGATGTTAATAATTGCAAATGGCTCACTGCTAGCTTATGCTGTGGTAAACCTCTCCATGCACGTGTAATACTTGAAAAACTGATTATGGACAACTAATGAAACCTACTTTCACAGTTACTAGCATTTCCATCTACAGAAAAAAAATCTTTTCATCTTAAAAGCTCTTTGAGAATAACATTCACTGTAGAAATCCCACTATAATATATGAGACTGTAATTTTTCCCCTTTGAAATGATCTGAACATGGAAGAGCAAAGTTCGGTATTCTTTTATTTATGGAATCTCAGTGGCAGTGGGTGTTTTGTTGTAACTGAGTGTGTACATGCTATCAGCATCCATCAGTGCATTTCAGATAGATCCCAAACTAGGAGCTTTAAGGTTTTTCCATTCCTTCCCCTGCATTTTCCAAGTTTTCATAATCCCAATCATAGACTGTATCAAGAGTCACAAAAAGTAGATAAAGCATTAGTAAGAATATCAAGAAACACTGTTTCTATCATAAAAATAATTATTTGCTTCAAAAATATTGGCTAGGGTTAAACTCTTTTGAAGTCAATAGTGACAATCTAGTGAGTCTTCTGAAAGATGAGTTATTCCAAGAAAGCTGGCACAAACATTCAGAGCTACTGAGCTAGAAGTCGCAGGCTATCTCAAAGGCAGAGAAAAAGTACCACATTAAAGGCACATATTTACTGTCTGTGTAGTAAGCAGAAAAAGAATGACATGCAGCACATCAGGGAAGAAAAACAGGAGAGATATTTTATGCCGTGAAATTGCATCTGACAACACAGTGTATCTATTTGTGAATAGTGTAAAATGAGCCTGAGCCATATGGAGAAGCGACTGAGAAAGGATTTGTACTGTTAGATATACAGCTGATGGCAGAGGACATTCTCTGTACTTTTTGCACTGTACAGCGAAGGGGGAAGGAAGGAAGAAAGGTTGCATGAAGGCAGCACCAAGCCATCAGGATTTCCTGCCTGAGAATTTCTGGTGAATGTCACAGAGCATTGTGTGTTATACAAATAGATATTGCATCAGTGCATAAATTATGTATGTACATCTGCGTCAAAAGAACATAATCATGGATGCAAAACTGAGCACGCAAGAGAAATACTTGAATTATGGTAGCTTGTAAAATGGGCTTTAAATATAGAATTCAAGTACTCCTTTGATTTTTCAAAGACACTTTAAATGCATACTGCTGTTCTAGTTTGGACATGGCTGCAGCCAGCTTGTACCCCTATCTCTGTGCTGATCATTCACAGCTAGGTGACACAGAAAATCCGCATGCAACTGGTATTTTTTGGTGCCCTTCTGCATTCTCTAGTTTCTGTACTGCTTTGCCATTGCACAGTAAGTCTATAAACATAACCTGCAGTCACCTTTTGTACTTTCTCATTTTCTCCCCAAACAAGAATGATCTGGTCTGGACTTTGCAGTAATCTCTGATGTACAAGCAATCTATCTCCAGTGATGCAGCAAAGGAGTCGCAAACCCTGTCAATGATCCAGGCTTGCTGGTAGGAGGAGGTGCAGGGCTCTGCCTTATATTTGAAGGCAAAACTACAAAACTTTGCACAGAGCAGAGGTACTCAATTATTCACTCAGCACATGCAGAAATGTGCTGTGGCTGCAGGGTGGTGTCAGAGCCAGGGTATCCAAAACAAAACATGGGTTTCCCTACAGTAAGGGATGGCCAGTAATGGAAATGTCTTCTTACCCTCCCATGCAGTGGCTTGCAGCACTGCTCTTTATCTTCATGGCTCACTGGCATGAACTCTTTCAGCTGCCATCAAACTCTTCTCTCACTTTGAACTTTGTGAGCCAGTTCATCTGTTGAGCCCAATAATGGCAGCAAAGACCTAACTGACTCTGGAGATCTTCACTTCATAGTGCTTTGCTAAACTATCTCAGAGATCTGAGTGTGACATTAGCAGTTTCTCTGAAAGAATAATCGAAGGTCCTCAAAGTTTTTAAAGAAAATATGGCAAGAATTTAAGTCTTGTGTTAGAAAAGTCACTTGTATCATTCCTCAGAGAATTTATTTATAAATAATGTTGCCTTACATTAACTTGTGCATCCAATTTGAACCCATCCTCTTTCTACTCTTGAAATGTTTACATAGAAAATACAAATATCTTATTATGCTTACTCATTGTCTGCTCTTGCATTTAGAAAGATGCAACAAGGTTTAGAGCTAAACTACAGCACTTGTTTAAAAATGTGCAGTTCCAGAGACTCTTGTGTAAAATGTTTGACTTCTGGGTTCTACCTGCACATTATTTTTTCCTCCTCTACATATTTCTTCTCAGTGTCATCCACTTGGAAGAGAGCCTTAGTGTGTTTAAAAAGTGACATAAACCAAACATATTTAGACCTGTTACATCCATGTACTCAGATTCTGGCACTGGAATGGGTTGCCCAAGGAACTTGTGAATGCTCCATCCCTGGCGGTGTTCAAGGCCAGGTTGGACAGAGCCTTGGGTGACATGGTTTAGTGTGAGGTGACCCTGCCCATGGCAGGGGGGTTGGAAATAGATGATCTTAAGGTACTTTCTAACCCTAACTGTTCTATGATTCTATCCTGAATCCATGTAGATACAGTGTGAGGGCTGGACAGAAAACTTAATGAAAACTGGGACTGACAGCGTCTGTAACAGCTCCCTGACTGACTCCACAGATTGTCCTCAGAAGCCAAAATAATGCGCTACTAAGTGTGATTACCGCTATTTGCATTCAGCTTGCAGTAGCAAAATTAAAACCAATCAAACCAACCACTGAAACTTTTCAGGCTCTTCCATACCATTGCTAATTACAGTTGGGATTATACAAAAAAGGAAAAAGAAAAAACCCAAGCGCCCTCACTTTTGAGAGCTCACAATAGCTGCACTCAATTGAGTACAAGGTGTTGCACTGACAAGTGAGATGATGGTGGCCGGCAAGAGACACACAGACATTGCAACACTCTCTGGGTATGTGACAAACATAGCAGTCTGTTTCATTTCTGCACAAATTGTGAAATCACTTCTTTGTTCTCATCGAGGCAGTTCTTGCCTACTCTTGCAGTAGCCTGTGCTAGTCTTCTTGCACTTTGTGCATGACCTTGCTGATACTGCAGGCTGCCATGGGATCTGCTGTCCCTGCTACTGGTGGCAGGGACTGGGACGTGCTGTCTGCTGAGACAGTCACAAAGACATGGGGTTCTGGTAGATATTAAACGAACAATGATGCAGTGCTTGTTTCTAGATTTGCACACAGTTCCATGCTCATATATCACCTCTCCTGCCTGCCTGCAGGTTTTTCCATGATGTGCCCTTATTTTGGCAGTTTCATTTGATTTTCTCAGTCTGAAACATGAGGTTCATAAATCAAAAGGGGATCCCACCCCCATCTGTGGGGTTGTGTCCATAAATGGTATTTAGATTCATAAACCGAGTAAAACAGTTGCTATTTTAAGAAGATGCTGCTGCAAGTCTGGCTCTGACCTTCTGCAACTAGGTCTGAATAGTTGTTTTTAAATGTTCCACAGTGGTGAGAGTCTGTTACCTTCCAGCAGGCCCCCTGCACTGCAGCAGCAGGGGCTCTAACCAAAGACAATGCCATTGCTTTATTTTATGTTAGCCCTAAACACTCAAAATAATAAGAATTAAAAATTAAAGACCATTTAAATAATAAGAAAAAGAGGATTTGGATTGGGGGGTGATAGGGAAGGTTATTAGCTTTGTAGGTTTTTTTGCTTTTGGAAGTCATATTTCAACCTTTGCTCTGCAACCACAAGTGCTATAAACATGTTTTAAAAAGAAAATTGAGTTTGTCATGTAAAACTACAGCATCAAGAATGGAGAGCTCTCATAAAACCAAAAAAGAATCTCAGAAGTTAGAAATGCTGCCTGATGACAACATGCTTTTAATCTACATTTGGTTCTAAGTCTTAAGCTTTCACTTTCTATATTCCCTTGCCTATACCTTGTCAATCGATTTCACTACAGTGTTTAACTAAATATCCATTTAATTAACCATCATTGCCAACAATTAGCCATCATTGTTTTCTGCCATTGCTCTGGTAGCAGTGAGGGGTTGTTTCCTCACTGCAATACTTCTACTGCTCTGCTCAGGAAGCTGTGTCACGGGGACACGTAAGTGCCACCACACTGACATCTCTAGCTGACATCTGTGCACAATGACATCTCTAAATGAATCAAAAGGGAAGGGCAAATTTCAATGTGTATATCCTGGTGTGCAGCAGTGACTGATATGGAAAGTATTAAGAAGCAGCATAATGAGTAGTGTATGTGGGAGGGTTCGGTGTACGTGGGCTTCACTAAAAAAAGCCTCACGCCTGGCAATTGTTTGAATAAGTCTTAAACCAAGAGAGTAAGAACAAATAGACTGCACCTAAGCTTTCTGGGCTGGCTTATGTCAACAGCAAATCAAACAAGCAGAGAGTGTTGGGTTTCTATTCTTAAACTGAACATTTCATTCGGTTTTGTGCAGAACTGTACAATGAAGTGTGCACCTTTGTTTAGTAAGGTGGGATGATGGGGACTTAATATGAATCCCCACTCTTGTCGGCTGGAAGAGAGGGAATGTGCACAGACTCTGCAGTGTAAATACTACCTTCTTGCTCACTGGGATATACTTATAAAGTGTAATTGGTTACAGGATTGTTAATAACTCTGTCATGGCTTGCACCACCATGGGCATATCAATGCCCATGCTGTGGGTCAGACTCCAGGTGCAATGCAAACAGCTCCTATGAGAACTATGCATATAGGTTTAATGCAATGTGCTATCAAGTATTCAAGAGCTTCGAGTCACTTCTTTCTCAGCCATCTACGTAGCTGGAAGTGATGAACAGTTTTGCTACCAAACCCTGCCTCACCCTGTGCTCAGTCTGAGAGCTGATACTGGTGACATCAGCATGGAAGGGGATGTAGGGAACCAGCTCACTTTCTGCTCCAGAAATGCTAGAGCTGGCATCCCTCTGAGAGTGAGGATGTGTGGGTGAGAGGGTAGGATTGCAACACCCTAAATATAGATGGGAAGTCCCCAGCTACGCTCCTGTGGGACTGCATTCCGGTCTCTGACAATAGCATATGATTTTCATACTGCATTTTTTGCAGCATAATGTGGGTTTATCCTTTTCTCAAGTGCCCTGTGCTATGCTATTCAAGCCTTGTATGTGCTAGCAGCTTTGACACAATATAGAAACACATCCCTGATGTAATGCTGGGCAAGTATATTTGTGTTCAAGTGTATGTGCCTGCCTGTGATGTTGAAGAAGTTTGTCCTGGGCTCTTGCAGTGGGTGTGCAGAAAGAGAAATTTTAATCACACAGATTTTTACCATTTGTGACCAGCTGCATTTTTGCCCCTTCCTTAGCTGCACAGTTAGCAACTGGCAGCACTGACCATCTGTGCTTATAGGAAAGCACAGGAGGGACAGGTGAAATATGAAGCTCCTAATTACAGCCTCAGCAAAAACTTTGAAAAGCTTTTCACCTTTGCTTTTACTCATTCCCATTCCTAAATGCACATCAGCTGAACATCCTTAGCTTTTAAGGGTGCTCTGCACAACAGCATGAATTGCTGCTCAATGCCTTACTCAGCATGCTGAAGGGGGCCAGTAGAAGATGATCCCTCTCCTTTTGTGTCTTGGCTGCAAACCACTGCTTGGAGCTTTCTTGCAAGCAGACCTTCAGCTCTAATAATCACTCGGCCCAATTTATTTATTTATTTGTTATTTTAGCTAGTCATATATTAAGGCTGTTGATACTTTTGGCCTCCGGATGATCCAGAGTGTAATTATAGAGTGCGCAAGGACGCGCTTCTACTTGTTTGTTTTAAATCTGCCTCCTAGCAGATGCAGTTGGGTGCCAGATGCTTCCTGTATTGCGTGAAGCAGGGAGGACTTTTGGATTTAATTTGTTTTTTTTTTTTATTCTCTGAGCTATTTGCAAAATTATAAACAGGCCCCTCTGCTGCCTTTTTATCTCAGCTTAAAGTATTAAATCACCTCAAAACTGGCTGCTAGGGAACAAAGTGTGAAGTCCTTCCTGAGAACGGACTGTCCACCAGCTCCCGGCCTGGTGGGGAAATGAGTGTGGATCCAATTTCACAATCCAGGTCTTTCTGCTTATCATCTTGTTCCCATGGGCTTTTCTGTGGGAAATGAATCTCTGAAAGGGAAAGTTGTCCAACGCAGTAACGGGATTTCTCTTAAGCACTCGCTACTGAAGGCAGCGGGAGCCTAGGGAAGCCAAAATTTCTTTTCAAAGCTGTTCTGATGTTGCTTGGGGATTTTGTACATCTCCATTTTCCATCTCCTTTCAGTAATGTATGGCAATAAAATAAGACCTAGTGTTAGGAAATTGCTCTGCAGTTAGTTCAGATTTCTTTAAAATTTGAAGTGATTCCTGAATATTCCTGGAACCTTATGCCAAATGAAAGTCTCTGAATGGGCTAAACTAAGTAAGGGAAAGAAAACTGGGTACCAGCATCTGAATATTTCTATATTGGACTGGATGCTATGGAATATTTTATTCCACATTAACTATTCCAGCAAATTCTCTTGTGAAGAAAATATTTAATGGAACTGTGGAAAGAATTAAAAAAAAACCTTTTTTTTTTTTTTTCCAGTAAACTGAAGCATCACTGTAACCTCATTGAGTTGCTTCATATTTTCCCAGACTAAAGAACTGAGAAGGATATTTTGGACAGAAAAGTCAAAATTTCTGTTATGCTGACATTTATAAATGCCGGTTCTTACACCAACCATCTTCTTTTTGCAAAATCTTGTACTCAGTTTGGATCAGAGTTGTCTTTGGAGTGACAGGCCTCGTTTTAGGTTGAAAAGCAAGAAAGATATAGCAAAGTAACTTCCGTTTTTGTAACAGAAGTGTGCCAGCCTTCATGTATGATAGAGCTAAGTCTAAGCCAGGGTGTATATCCTTGTTTCTTTAAATGTGTCCCCAAAATCTAGGCCTTTTCACAAAATGAGTTTTCTCATCTCCAGTTCACCTCACACCCGTACAGAGGAATGGGCATCAGAGAGGCCAGAAGATCTTCCCATTACTCACCTACTCCTACAACTGCTATTATTGAACATAGTGACCATTTTTTGGCAGCACTTCTCAGCAAATATCTTTCAGGAAGCGAAGACAGAAAGCTGCAGAGCTGGAAACTTGACGTTGGCTGCTAGCAGCAGGTGGGGCTGTTTCGGGGGCAGGAGGAAAGGTGCAAAGCAAGAGGCTGCCTCTGCTGATGGGGCTGCCCTGTCACCCATCTCCCATAGGCACTGGGCTGTCTATGCCTACCTTGAACTGCAGTTTGCACATACACCTAATTAGCTCAAAGTTAGTGACCCAGAGCCTAGTACAACAGTTATGCTCTATGATACTGGAAAATACTTCCTTTTTATGATAATACTTTTTCCTTAAACCAGTGTAGGTTAGTCTTGGAGATTAAAGAATTATAAGCAAGTTTAACATATATATTCCTTTTGCTTTTGTTTCTTGTGCCCACTGTTGTGGCTGCCCTAATGTCCACTATGGTATTTCTTCAATTTTCATGTCTTAATAGTTTTGTTTTAAAAAATAAATTTAAAAAACTCTCCTTGTTTTATTTTGCTGCAATCTGACAAAATACATGTACAGACGAGGCCTCAGATGGAACAATGAGAAAGGATTACGTTAATGCTGCTGTTGCTGATTACTTGGTATCAATTTCAGGCTTTTCTGAAAGACTGAACTTGAGGGGAATATTTATTTATTCAAAAGATTTGCTATTTCATATACGTCTTAATATTAACAAGTATTTGTATTTTAAATACAATCTCTAAATATAGTAACTTCTATCTGAGCACTAACTTGTATGTTGAAATGTATGACCAGTCCTCGGAGTAAATGTGATTATTTCCCTTTGCACCTGATCTAGCTATTACTGGATAATTTGGATATATTGCCTATCAGTCAGAAAGGAATATGCTTTAAACTACCTATAGAGTGAACAGGTATCTTGTAATGTAAGCCACTGTGCTTAATTTTGGGTCTAAAGCAAGAGCTGTACCAGTTAGCCATTTCTATCACCAGAAACGAGGACAATTTTTGAAGCTGAGACTTTCAAACAAAGCTGTATGTCTTGAAAGGTTTGATTCTCACCCTGAAAGAAACCAAGACATTGTTACTGCAGTGTGACTTGACTGAAGGGGTGTCGGTTGAGCTTTCAGCACCAGCTTGGTTTCAGACACCTGCTTCTTCTAAAGGGTTAATTGGAAATGTACATGCTGACTGCGCAAGGAACCTTTTTGGAAAGCACACACTAGATGTTCTCCGTGGGAGGAGAGTTGCTGCTGATGAAGTCAACGGAAGGAAAATTGTGCAGGCGGCCTGCAGCTCAACATGTGCCCGTCTGTAACTGGCAATCATTCAGTGACTTGGAAAAGCAGCCTTTTCAAGGCATTTCAAACCAGAAACCTGGTTCCAAGGTCATCTCTCAGTTATTTTCTGCCCCTTGGATCCAGCTTTTAATGACAAAGGACAGATTTGTTTCTTTGTTTGTAAAAAGATGATGGAGAAAAAAGACTTAGTTGACTTCATTTACTCCTGCCAGTGAGTAAATGTGGGTGAAAAGGATTCTCTGAGTTTTGCAATACAGCAGCTATGGCAGTAAATAGAAACAGTAGTTGGGGAATCAGAGGAGATTGCAAGAATAGAAACAATTATCATCAGACATTAGGGTATGGGAAAAGGAAATAACCTACTACGTCAACTTGTCCAAGTCTTTTGATATCTCTGAAACTGCGGCAGGGGTCAGTCACAGTGAGTAAGTAATGTATCCCCTACCTAGAGATTAAACTAGGACGTACATGTTATTGATAAACACATATGTATTCTAAATGGATTTTCAATGACACTTCAGCAAATTTTAGGTGAAAGTTGAAGCTGTTCAATCAAGAATTGTTAAAGTCCTTGCTCACAATCCAAATTAGTTTGTTTGGCCTCAATCAAAGTATAAGTCTGTTAAGTGCAGAAGAGGCCATGCTGTCAATACTAACAACAGCTTCAGCTGCTGCTTCTCAGTTATGCCTGTTTCCAGTAAATAATTTTCTCCCTTATGGGTAGTGCATGAGAGGGGTAGAATATTTAAAAGCTACACAGTAGAGAAAGATACAGCAGCAAACTCAGTTAAAACTAACCCTCATCTCAAATACACTGGATTTTTTACTAAGTTGGTATCATCCTAGCTAGTTTGGGAAGACATCACTCCTTGGTGGCATTGAAATACTGTAGAAAGCAACAAATCCAGCTGTCTTCATCACTGGTAAAAGTAGCTTCTGGCAGTGGATTTGTAGTAAAGAGTTATCCAATCTGATATTTGCCTTATAAAATTCAATACACTGTAGACAGCGTTCCCTATTCCGTAACTGCATGGGTTTCATTTATTCTGGAAACTGTGCTCATCACTGGAAAACTGATAAATATATGAGGATGTACTACTGGAAGATATGAATTTACATCACTGCTTTTCTAGCTCTGTTCGGGTATCAGGTGAGCTGCTTTTGGAAAATGATGGTGCTGAGCAGCTTTGTCCGTTTACACTTTTACCCATTTGCATTAGGACAATGACTCAGATCAGGTCATGTTGCCAGTGTTCTAAAATTATTTTCAAGCCATAATTGAACCTTGGACCTCCCAACAAGGCTGTTAAGCGTCAGTCTGTAATTCATGTCATCTGTAATGTGAAACCATTTATTGGACATTAAAAGAGCCAATGAGCCCTTTTCTTTCCTAATGACAGACCCAAGATGCTCCTTCGCTTGGGCATCACCATGCTCACAGCTTTGCTGGTGATATCTACCATTTGAACTTCTCCCCCAGTTTTTGAATATCTCCTGATATGCTGTTATTTGACTGGTGTGGCTGGGTTATTGAGGAAGGAGGGGCAGAAAATCAGCAGTGCCATTTCCAGATGAATGGCATTCCTTATGATGAGGCTGGTGATGTGCCAGAGAAAGGTGGAGGAGGAGGACAAAGGGGAAAGTATGACTAAACAGTGACAACAGACTTAAACCTTAAGGTCGGTCAGCCCTACCTTCTTGTATCTCAGGCCATGCATCCTCCCCCAGCATGTTCCTGTCTTCCCCATCACCCTCATTTAACACCTGGGTAGCTGCAGGGTAAGTGGATCAGCAGTCTGATCCCACAGAAAAAAAAAAAAACACCGAAAATCCCAAATTCCCTGCCCAACCAGCCTGCTCATCCAGTTCTGCAGCAGCTGCACAGCTGCTAAGTCAGATGTAAAGGCAGCAAGGGACATGCAGGGACCGGGGAAGGGGATGGAGCAGAGGTATGTGACTGTCCCACTTCCTGGTGGGACGTCATATTGAAGCGTAACGTGAAAACCATATCCTTCTTTTGTCTGAGCAAGATTCCCTGAGTCCGTGCTGCTAGCAACACCTGACGGAAAGCTCACTGAGGAATGCTGATACTGTCCCAGCAAAGGCATATCCTGTGCCTTGTCAGTCACACAGTGCGGCAAGGACTGGGAAGGATGTGACCAAACAGCTGTCAGCCAGCTGGCGATGTTGCTCAAGGCCCTTCCATGTGCCTGTTAATAGCATGTTGGATTTAAAACAAGCTACCCAAATGTGGCTGGTTTTGGTAAGCTGCTATTAAAATAGTCCTCTGTATCCATCTGTGGTTGTATCAGTTCTACAATTGGCTTGCTCCAGGAAAAAGTAATTTGCTCCATCTGAACTCCCATAGACACAAGCTACACACTCTTGACAGTAAAGCAGCAAAGCAACTGCATTATTTCTATCCTTGGGGACTGCAAGCAGTGATGCTTCTGCCAGCTCCTCTCAATTTGAGGCGGGGAATATTTCCTATCTGCTGGCAATCTGCTACCAGCTACAGCCACATTTCGTTAGTGACACTTCATCCACACTCTGCTGTTGTTTGTCACACTAAAACCTCATGCAAATCCTACAGTTGACAAGTTCTTTGCCTGTACATAGTACTTTGTTCCCCTTTTATTTGTTTCTAGTGGCATCAATTCCCAGTGCTCTGGTTCTCACCAGCAGCACCTGCCCAGGCCCAACCTTTTCCCCAGGGCAGCTGCAGGGCTGATTCTGTACCAGCCAGTGCTTACTCAGAGGAGCTGCTGCTGTCTTTGTACATTATTTCCTAGCTTGTCACCTTCTTAATGACTTCCATCATCATTAGTCACTTACTACTTCCTAATGAAAAATATGTTCAACATGGACTCCCCTCTGAGTCTGTACTGATTCTACTTGCTCATGCGTGAATACGAATGACTCTCCCATTCTAAGGCTGCCACTGAAACCTTCATTTGGTGGCGATTCACAGGGCTGAAGAAAGTGCTTGGAAGGTTTGATCCCCTTGCTAGTGGCCAGCCAGCCAACCTTCTATAACATCCTGCTTTGACCATGCTGCCAGCCACGTGTCTGGTCTGATGGGAATGCTCTGTCCTCTCTAGGAAAGAAAGCCACTTCCCATGCTAAGGGAGCTACTCTTCAATCTCAGTACTCCTGTAATCATGCTAGAGTGCTGGGCTGGAACCATACTTGTGTTCTAAAAGCATACCACTATCTCCTGGAGTGGTGTTTCAGAGACTCACCTTACTCTAAGGTTTCTAGGTGCTACTTTTGTGAGCTAGAGCTATTACAACTGCATTAAAGGCATATTCCCTGCTTTGCTGTTTTAGTTACACTGCATTAGCTGGGATCTTCTGGATACTCCAGATTGATATAATTGCTCCGGGCAAAGCTGAGCATCTCTATTTATTATTTTTTAATATACCATTCTTCCTTTTTTGTACGCCACTTAACTAGCCAGTGATATGGTCTCCCCACCTCTGCCACAGAGTGAGGCAGTGGTGATTAACCTGCTGATAGATGTAAAGCCCCTTGTTTGGAAGACACTAGAGAAGGACTGCAGGTATCCCCAGTTGCAGTGCTGGCAGTTAGCTGTGCAATGCTGACGTTTAACTATAAACTCTTAACACTCAGAGGGCAGAGGTTCAGCGATGTGCTGGGATGATTTGACACCAGATCCAACACCTTGCTCAAACTCTTGATGGAGACCATAAAAAACAGACTTTGCTCAATCAGGCTTTACATAGTAATTACTCTGGGTTAAATACTACAGGAAAGTTGCCGGGCAGGTGCATTAGCTGGGATGTGTGGTACAGCCTGTATAGCTGCTGCTTGGTGCTCCTTCTGACACTGGATGTTGTCATAATTTTGTTGCCCCAATAATTGGTCTTCTCATAGGAGTGAAATTACTGAAAAATAATAACTGTTTTCAGGTGACTAGTAAAGCTGAATACGAAACCTGTTCTGATTCCAGCCATTAAAAGGGAAGGCAGTTAGAAGCCACTTTCAAGATGTTTCCCCATAATTAGAAGCCTTGCGAAAAAAAATACAAAGAGATGTTCTAAAGTTCTTGGGTGCATAGTGTAGGGAGCTTCCCCATAAATTACAGCGTGTGAGCATGCCAAGAGACATGTGACCTTTCAGTGTGCAAAGTCTGCTTGCTCCAGAGCACTGTTTTTTATGCCATTGTGATTTTTGTTTCTGTAAGGAAACTTGCAAAAGGAGCAATGGTTTACAACTGTGTATGTGTTTCAGAGCACCCCACTTCATGAAAAAAACTGTGTACTCTTGTATTTTCTCTGAGACAAACAACTTCAAGACATTATGATGCAAGTGCAATATTTTAGACTGTGGGGAAGAAATACTTGGATGGGGGGTATGAAAAGGAGAAGGGAGTTTGGCTAGAGGGGAGGGGCTGGTGCTCTTCAAACCTTTTCAGGTTTTGTATCTAAACACAGCTTAAATATTGGTCTTGAGGAAGATGATCTGTTTGTCTCCTAGGTTTTAAATATCCAGATTCCACTGATCCCTTCTGGATATGAGCTTTCTAAGGCATACTGTGAGGACCTGTGCTCAGCGACCAATGTCAGTGTCAGCAGAGTCTCAGGATCAGCAGAGTCTCTGTGACTGAGTGAAGCTCAGTTTAGCTAGGAACTGTCCTAGAATCCAATTTCCAAAGGAGATATGAAGGCTTATACCATGCACTGTTTTCACACTTGTATCCACCTCTTTCCAAATCTGCCTGCTGGCAGACAGTTGCTCCAGAGCTTATTTATAACAGTCCATGAACAGTTAGCAAATGTTAGTTGTAGGTAAATCAAGATGGGTATGTAGCATATTGTTGCTTTAGGGCTAGCAAAAGACACTTCCACTGTTTCTTCCTTGCTGACATATGGAAAAAGTTATATGGATGCTGAGCTGATTCCAGTTCCAGTTCCTCAAAATGACTGATTTTGCCCTTATTTATAAGGGCCAAATCTCTAGAGAGAGACATCAGCTAGTTTTCAAAATTCCAGATGAAAATTCATGTTGCTATCTTTGTGTTAGGCTAACCCAACCTCTTCCCACAACCAGCTCTGTCAAGCACCTTGATTTTTCTCTAAAAAGATGAAGCCAAGAGGCTTTATTGGGAAAATTCTGCGCATTTTCAATAGCTACCTATGTGTTCCTACAGGCATTAGCCTCCTGAATCAAGTATGATCTCCATAGCATCATAGAAATGCAGCCAGTGGGATCACGTAACTATGTCATTCCACCCTGCCCTCCATAAAGTTCTGTGACTATCTGATCCTAAGGTCATGGCTGATCATCTCTTCAGCTTTCAACTGTGACCCATTTATGCTGTGTATTTATCTGGCATTTTCATCTGAAAGGGCCACTGCTATCAAGTGAGCTGACCTCTCCTTTTGAAAGTGAAGGGACCTTGCTTCGAAACCCAGCAGCCTGTAGGGAGGATGAGCAGCAAACCCAAGGTTTCAGTCAGCTGATAGCACTGAAGGCAGCTGGAAGAGCCCTGGCCTACCTGGCAGCCCTTCCTCCCCTTGCTCAGGCTCCTGGTCCCAGCCCACAGTGGTATCAGGGAAAGTAAACAGCAGGAGCCAACTACAGCCGAGTCTGGAGACAGCTCAACTTTGCAAACAGACGCATTCAGCCTGGGTGAACGCCAGGAAGGGCAGCCACACACGACAGATAATCTCTCTGACGCAGTATGGAGCCTGCTGAGAGTGGGAGAAGCCTCACATCTGCATATACCACAGCTGCAACAGCCTGGGACAGTGGGGATGGCCTCAGTCCTGGGCTCAGTCCCATCAGCTCCAGGGGGTCTCAGTGAAAGGGTTAATCTTGTCAGCCTTTAAAAGCAACAGTTGAAACAGGAGGGTGCAGCAAAGCTCCTCACTGCTCCCCTACAATGCATGTTATTTCATATGCATTGTAGGGGAGCAGTGCCATGCTCCCTGCTGTGCTGTTATTTCAATTTCCCTTCAACATCCACAAAGGCGAAGGAACACACCAGCTCAGTAAACAGCCTGCTCCTGAGCGCCTTTTCCATATCAGACAGCTGATTTTCCAAGCCCTATAAATATTTTATTTGTACCATGTCCCCTGAAAGCTCAAACTCAGGCTCTCATCCAAGAAGCTACAGAGCTGCTCTCTGGTCGAAATCTGTAATGCAGAAACACAACTTATTCCATGAGATCCCAAGTGGGAAAACTGGCTGGGGAACATAAGTAATAATTTCTGTCAATTAGATTATCTTGAATGGAATATTAAATACATTTAATGGAACATTGCTTAATTGCTGCTCATGGGTACTTTGTAGATGCTGGAAACTCTGATCTAAATGATTATGTTAATGAAAGATTGCCAAAGGACTCATATTTTAAACTCCTACATAGGATAACAGTAGGACTGCTTTTCCTGGGTTTCTGTGCTGCCCAGCCACTGTTTCCCAGTTACAGTGCTCATGGTAATGCCAACTAGCACATCTACAGAACTGTCCAAGGCTAACTGATGGGGGTGTTCACCACAAATCCAAATGCAGAGCCTCCTCAAAAACTCAGACTGCTTTGCAGCTTGTGACATACAACTGGTGCAGAAGCCCACAGTAGCCTTGCAGTAACTGTTGGTATTTGTGGTAGGACCCTGAGGACACTAATGGTTGTAACTGCCCTGAGCCTCACCTGAACCCACATCCACACCTGCTGCCCATCAGCTGGGGCTCCATTTAAGCTCAGCCTTGAGGACTACTTATTTTCCCTGAGCTTTGGTGTAGGTACAATTTCATGTCCAGCTTTTTCTCTCCTGACTGGATCAAGGACCTATGTTGCTAGTAGGTCTGTCACTGCCAGGTCTCTGGGGTGGACTTTGGTTTGATGTAGTATTTTGTTGCCAGTCGCATCCCTATTTGCTGTTGCTTCCTGACACTTTGTTCCTGGCAGTAGGGCCACCAGGTATTGCTCTGTGTGTAGGATGAGGGCAAGTCATTGCTAATGTTTTGCCGCCTGAAGAGAGATGAATGTGGGTTGTTGTCCCATGATCTGGCCAGTTTTTCCCTCTTGAACCCCAGGAGGTTAAATTGGAAAGGAAAAAAAAAAATCTATGAAGATCCTAAACCTGCTTCTAAAGGTCATCTTTCTGCTCCATGCAGGTTGTGAAATTACAAAGTCTCATCCAAGAAACCCTTCCACACATATATGCATGTGCCTATAAACCCCTTTAAACCGTCATTAGTGCCCCCTTCTCCAAATGGAGATCTGGAATTTCAAGTGGAAATGCAGAATTTATTTATAGCCTTAGTACATTTTTCAGCCACAATACATAAATACATGGAGCAAAAGCATTGCCTTGCAGTTTGTTTACTGAGCAGCACTGCTTTCCCATTCAACTGGAGTGGTGAGTCAGCATCGCTGCTGAGCTCACCCTGTTCTCAGAGGTCCTCTCCAGCCTTTGGGCCAGGGCAGTTGCTGAAAGTCATCTGCTTTGGGGTTGTATTTTAGGAGATTACTTTGTGTTGCCTTCTTGATAGCATCCTTCAGATGGCCTTATGCTGCAATGCCAGCACAAGCCCTTAAAAATGGAAGCCATTTCTGGATCCAGATGGTTAAAACCTGTGACTTAGTTTCCTGAAATCATGAGTTTGGCTTAGAAAATAATATCTTTTGTTTGTTTGTTTGTTTGTTTTTTAATGGTTGCATAATCTTTGCATTAAGTTCTTGTTTGGGGAATTACTAGGGATGATCCAGTTGTGATTTCAAAGTTTTCTTAATTATAAAGCTGAGAAGTATATGTATTGTGGCATGAAAGCAGGGGAATAGCCTGACTCCAGCAGTGAAGAAAAGCACCCAGTATTAAGACTGTGGTTTAAAAACAGTGGTACATGCTTAGTTTAAAGTTCTGGATTTGTTGGTGTTTCTCAGCAATTCTAGATCCTTGGACTATAAGTGCTAACGTTAGTCATGTTAGCAGTGCATGAACTGGCGTTGACCTTCTCAGGATTGGCCTGGTCTTGCTGTGAAGCTGAGCTGTACAAGCACAGTTGGGGTGCTTTCCTACCCACTGCTCTCCAGAGATGTCCACTTCTCACTGTCCTCAGCTTTTTACAGCTGATCCTTTCTCTAAAAATGCTAAGCTTTTTACAGACTCGTTCAGGACCTGTGCTCCTTCACAGCTATGGTTCCTGGAATGTAGTCTCCTGTCAGGATCCCATCTTAATTTCCCTGTGTGGCTGTCAGTAGCAGCATGGAGCAGTTTTATAACCTGACGAAAGCTGAAAAATAAAGGACCATGCTCTGGCCAGTTGCTCCTCAGCACCCCCACCTTCGCCTGTTGGACTCTAGCTCTGCTGCCTTCCCTTTGCCATTCCCAGACCAGTTTTCTCCCACCATAGCAGCAAGCTTTCCTGTGTGCAGCCTGGTGGGACTGGGGTGGGAGGGTGAACTGTTTGGCCAGGCTGTGGAGGAATGAGCAGTTTATTTGTAGCCATTGGATACTGATATCAGAGTACCATTTTAACTGCAGCTGTAAGGCTGCCCAGAGTGTGGAACCAGCATCTCTTAAAGCAATCAGTGTTTTTGTACTTCTCCAGGAAATGTTCATAGCAATCTGTTGGGTTGCAGCACTCCTAATGTGCCTGTAGTGCCCTTTTTTATGGTGAAGCTTAACCCTAGGGATTGGGAAAACAGGGCTCCCACCAAAAACTGAGAAAGCAACAACTGGAAGGAATGTTGTGTGTGCAGATCTGCTGTGTTTTACTAAAAATATAATTTTTTATTACTTTTGCTGTTGACCCACATAAATTTACTGCAAAGCTTAGCCTTGAAACTAGGGCTCTTGTGCTGTAGACACACCATGCCAGGGACTCAGCATGGATTGGTTTGCTACCCTGGTGTGTGCTCTGTGGAAGCTACGGCGCTGCCTCCACTGCCTTCCTAAAGACCCATGTTCATGAATGAGGTCTTAAAAATATACAGTAACAGCCTTCAGGCAGTGATGCCCTGCCTAACGGCCCCACCTAATTTCCCCTCTGAACTACATACTGTGCTATAAGTAGCTCGGGCACCTGCTGAAACTAGAAATGCTTCTTTCCCTGAAACCAGACACCAGCAGTGGTTAATTACCACATCACAAATTGGCACAGATTAATGCAGCTTCACTGAAGCCAATGAAGTTTCATGGGATTATTCCTGTCCTGGCTCTGAGTCATTAATAGGTATAGTTCTGGTTATTTTTTATGCTTTTCAAATTGTTTCATTAGATTAGAGAAGTAATTATCAGCCCAAATCCATTTTTCCTGGTTAGGGAAATTAAAAAAGAGAAAAAACACCTTTCTCTGTTGCAGTAAATCATTGGGCTGAGTGTTTCTTATGCTTGTTTTATGTGGACTTAATTGATCAGAAAACTTGGCTATATGAGAGCTAGTTTTCACAGCCCTAGAAATGGGGGTGTAGCAGAGTGGGAGCTGTACCATATTTGTTTTGTTCCATGTATAGAGACAGTATAATAGGTATACATATTTGTGTGTATGTATGTATACATGGACATAATAGTTGCTTTTGAACAATTTTGTAAGTGTAATTGAAGTGGAAAATAGTTAGAATCTTCCTGATGCTTGCAGAGGTGGATATATGTGCACTAAGCAATTAAGGCTGTGGCCTGAGGATTGGAGTCAAAATAGCTGGACCCAGGACCTAAACATATCTAGAACTTGGCAAAATCACAGAACTAACAAATTGAAAACTGTTTTTGAAGTACAGGTTTTGGATGCTATCAGTAAAAAAAAAAAATGATATGGAATAATGATAAGTAACTTTCTCTCCTGAATGCTTATTAGGGCAAGTGAAATGTTTTTATTGTACCCTGTATGGTACCTCTACTGACACTGCACAGGTTTTAAAGCCTGATACTAAAGCCTTCTTCAGCTCTCTTTGAAGAAGAGGTCTTGAGCAGGATCAGCAGTGCTACTGATGCCTGTGATGCTGAGCAACAATACTGTTGCCTTCTGGCTGATCGGTTGTCACGGGTGACAACATACATGTGCCTTGCAGTGCCCTCAAGACTGGTTTCATGGGGACATGTTTAAGACTGAGAATGTGATATGTCTCCCCTGTTAAGATTTTGAGCACTGAGAATTTTTATTCTGTTAAAATATAAGCAAAACACCTGCTAGTAGTTTAAGAAGTAACTGCTTTAAAATAAGCCACATGAAGATCACACCCAGGACACACAGTCCCACTACTCTAGAGCTCAGTGACAGACAGCATGTATTTGTGTGTGCAAAACAAGCTAAGCAACAAAAGAAACTTTGTATCAAAATAGTTTAATAAAAACAATAACAGACTTCACTGAAGCTTGCTGTCCTCAAGACAGAATTATGACATTATTGCAGCATTCAACACAATCATAATTCACATATAATACTATACAGCTCCTGTTCACCTTGGCCACGTTCTGCTCTCACTATGGCCTTGTGCAGCCCTGCTGACACAACCCAGCCCTGCATACTTGAGTTGCAGAGCCTGTTCCTCTGGGAACAGAGTTAAATCCCTTCCTCACTGCACAGTGCTGTTACTGTCTGGAAGTTGCACAGAAACCAAACACATCTCTTAGCAGCCAGAGGCAGTTTACAGAACCAGTGTGAACAAACCAAGTGACTGGCAACAGCAGCACTGGTTGATGTTTAGGAAAAACAAGTATGCAACCAATTACTCAAGTTCCCAGTGATGCCCAGCAGCTTCTGTTCACAAGAACAAAGCTCTGTTCTGACCTGCTGCATTGCCACCTCAGCCATGACAGAATGGCTTTTATGTTATACAGCTCGGTCTAATGCATGCTTTCACTTCAGCACTAGCAAAGAAGCCCACTGCCAGCACCTGGCTGGCAGGCTTCTTCATCACCACTGAATGTCCTCCAACAGCATCACTCTTTGCCATCAGCTTTGCACCATAGTCAGTACTTGTCCTTGCATTGTGGCAAACAGACTGAGCACTTGGTGTCTCAGACTTTCAGGTCAGAATGCTGCCATGAGCTGTGGCTTGTTTTCTCATTAGCCGAGAGGCTTCCTTTTTCCTCTTCTCCATCTCATGTTCCCTGGGGTGTTCTGGTGATATGGGTCTTCTTGCACAGCTCCTGATAGAATTCAGATTCCAAAAACCGCGGGTACGAGTTATTCTCCATTAAGCTGTAAACCCTTTTCTGCGCTGCACTAAAACAGGTGTGTGTGGCTTCTTGAATATTCTGCGCAATCATGTTCTTGGTTTGGAAGTCTATATTTATCTGAAATAAAAAGGACATTTACATCTGAGAACTGAATTCAAGGAAGTATAAAACATCATAAAATTTCTGAAGAGGTAAATGCAAGATCCTATTACTACAGGATCCAATTAATCAAGCTTAAAGAAAGTAATTCTTTTATACAAAACTGATATATGTTACAGGTATTACATACAGCTGTTGACTTTTCCCAGTCAAGATGAAAACTATGAAATACTGCTCATGCTGTTTTCTAGCTTGGTGAGAAGGCAGTTAGGGAGAGACTTATATCCAGATACAAATATTAATGGTGAGGTATATGTGATGCAGTTTAGCTTCTGTATCTTAGAGTTCAGAGAAACAAAGCAAGGCTGTAAGAACTCACAGAACAGGGCACTTATATTTAAGTTTCCTTTACCTCTTTGGGAGCTTCCTTTTCAATGAAGTCATTGTAGATTTTTTTTGCTTTTGATGTCAGCTTCTGGGGTGACTTGGTTTTCTTGAAGTCCTCACAGGCCAGCCAGAACTCAATATTCTCTTCACAGAACTCAGACTTCAGAAAAGCTCGGAAAGCAGCAAGACCATCTAGGGAAAGGAGAACGAAATCAAACCACATTGATTAACTATTTCAGGAATCTTGAATTTATCCACTGGTCACATCTGCTCCTACCAAAACTTTCTGCAGTAGTTCTGGTCTGATTCTTTCAGGGGTATCATAGCAATAAAAAATTCCACATTTACGTATGCAAACAAGTTGGCACTCTAACAGCTCGGCAGGTTTCACTTCAGTCATTTAGGTAAATGTAAAGAATGAAACCCATTTCTACTTGCCTTTTCTGTGATGCCTGCATATATATAAAAAAAAAACAAAAACAAACCCTATCCAGATGGGAACTCTAGTGTTAACCTTTACACTGGAGTAAATATTTATGACTGTGCTACAAACATCTGGATGTTTTTTAATTTTTTTTATGGAATGGATGACTCAAGTTCAAAGAGCAAATGCTAATTTATTTCAGTCTTTTTTCTTTGTTGTTGAGTGCTCTTCCTTGTAGAACTACAGTAAAACCCCTAGATCGCTGAACTTCTGTTGCAGAAGCCTTCCCAAGTTATTTGAATGCATTTACTTAGTTAAGCCGTGAGCCCGGTGAACAAACGCTCTTTTCATACTTGGCAAAGCCGAACTGACAGGTATGATTTTAATCGCAAGGCTTATAGAAAAGAAAAATCCACTACAGTGCAGTATTCTTGATGTTGTTAATATTAACTTACAGGGTGGTTGTTTTTTTTTTTTTTAAAGAGTACTGCTATAATTTTGGCTTTAAACTGTCTACAGGATTTAACTTTCAAGACCAGAATCAAATCTATTTCTATTAAAAAGGCATAATGAGGAAGCAGTCTCTTACAGACATACAAACTGAACGGCCCCTTTGCTCTTGAATGTTACTTTTTGAAGGCAAACTTACATTTGTTAGCAAGAAGTTCATCAAAGGCTTCTGACCACAACTGGGCTTCTTCAGGGGAAGGTCTGCTTAAAGAGATGGAGAATATTAGATTTCATTGCTCAAGCTTTGTTTCTGTAGAACACTCAGTATTTAAACAAAATCTCTTTCCAGCAACTTGCCTGAAGTAGGTGCGGTGTTTCCCCACTTTCTTTGACTTGATTTTAGTAGAATTGGAAGAGTTCTGCAGGAAGTAGCTCAGTCGCGTTTTCCAATCTTTAATACTGGAAAAACCAAGAGAAAGATGACTGTTAAACACAACAACTGAAAAATCTTTAGGCACCCACCCCTTTACTGGCAAAGGCTGCAAAACTTTTCCTGCAGTAAAAAAAAAAACTTTTCCTTGCCAACCGTAACTAGAGTCACCCAGAGCATCTGAGGGCAAGCGAATGACTTTCCCCTCGCTTAAATCAACAGGTTGGACCTCTAGCCAGTGACTGGTGTCAGAGACCCACAAGCTGCTCTGCCCTCACGCTTCCCACCCGCTTCGGTCTCGGTCCCGCGGCTGGAGGCGGCTCCCTGGAGGAGTCCGCGGGGCCCGGGACGGGGGTACCCACTCACATCGTTCTTTTCATCCTGCCCTTCTCCGCCTCCTCCGCTTCGCTGCGGCGGCGGCCACCGCGCTCCATGCGCCCGCTGTCGTGCTGCAGCGCCAGAAACAGTGCACCCGGCATCGCAGCGTCTCAGCTATACACCGCTGCCGCCGCCGGCCGCCCTTATAGCCCTGCCGGGGGCAGGGAGGGAGGAGCCGCCCCGCCTCGCACGGCTCCCGCGGCCGCCCCGACTAGCGGGGAGGGGAGGGAAAGGCGGTGCGGGCTGTGCTGCGCCGTCAGCCCCACGGGCAGGAGTGGGTGTTTGTCCCTGTGTGCCAGTATGGGAAAGTTTTGCCTTTCCGCAGGGATTACGTCTCTTTTTTTCCCCTTTATTTTGTTTTCCTTTTCATTTTAAGCCTTTTTCTTTCTCTTCCCTTCCCTATTTTTTTCCTCTTTTTCTTTCCTTTCCATTCTCCACTTGCCCTTGCTAGTGTCTTTTTGGAAATTTTTAGCCTGCCGCAATGACATCCCCCTGGAAGGGTGCCCATTCCTGCGGCACTGGCAGTGGGGTACCTGTCCTTTCTGTTCTGTCAATCAGAAATGTACCCTGCACTTCTGCAGGTTTTTATTTATATTTTAAAGGAAAACTCAGATTTCTGAGTATGGCCAGTACATGAGACAGGGTAAGGAAGGACTTAGCCACATATCTTCAAAAAAAAAATGAAGAAACCATAAATCTGAGTATGTGGTATTTTTAGTGTCCACGTCCCCACTAACCCAGGCTATTTTTCACTTTAATAAGCTGTCTGCACATGTGTTTTATCTTTGTATAGTGTTGCCACCTAGCAGTGAATTGTGTAAATTACTCCCGGTACACGAAGCTGAAACTGCAATTACTCCAGCCTTCGGCTTGTTGAAAAGGCCATGTGGTCCTTCTCAGCAGTGTCCAGCTGAAGGGCATCATATCCAAAGAATCTGGATTTAGGAATCATGTGATTTTCTCTTTAACCTGCCCTGCTTTTCTGCTCTTTTCTGTGCATGTGTCTGCCTCTCCACAGTACTCTGCAGCATGTATTTTCCAGCCATAAAAAGCAGTGTTCAGAGAGACTGATTCCCCAAATACTGCCTGACTTCAGCACAATAATGAAGCACCAAATCATAGAATCATAGAGTCAACGAGGTTGGAAAAGACCTTTAAGATCATCAAGTCCAGCCGTTCCCAAGCATTGTCCAATCCTTTTAGGTAATGAACATAATATTGTAACCTCGCTGCTCACCAGTACACACAAAACTGTAAAGGTGTGCAGTTTTAGAGGAGATGTATAGACAAAATGAATGCTGCGATTTGTGCAAGCACTCAAAGATGCTCTTCAGTGCTGCCTATTGTGAGTCCTTTGCAATATATACTGATGATCTGATAGGAAAATAAAGCTCCATCCTCTAAACTTTACCAAATCACTCTAAATGAGTTTTGAAACAGGTAGGTTTTAGTCTTGTATATGGTATATACATTTTTAAACGGGAAATTTTTACAAGGGTGTTACCATGGAAGGGAGGAAATGTGGAACCACTAACAGAGGTAAGGTTCTAGTGCTGTAAATGCATCAGTTCCAGAAACTTTATGGGGGGAACTTGCCAAAGAGGTGGCGGGGGCAGGCAGTGCCTGTGTGATAGATGGAGCTGTGCTGACTCGCTTCCAGCGCTTCCATCGTCACTTGCATTGAGTGCCAGGGTCAGCCAAGCTGTGCAGCTGCAAATGATTTGGGCAGGATCTTGCCAGGAGCTGTGGAGCTGCCTGTAACACGTCTGAGGATGGGAACACTTTGCAAGTGCAAAACTCACAGCACACAGCACCCAGATTTGGGAGGGAGGGAAGAGGCCAGGCTGTCTTGACTTGCAATAACAGATTGAAACTCAGCCCCTGGCTTTAGCCAAAGTTGAGCCTCTGTGAAGGATTAAATGCTGTCAAGGAGAGCAGCACATCCTCACCTTCCGCCTGGCCTGTAGGAGGTTTCTACATTTCTTTTTTTTTTAATAAGGATTTCAAGTTTCTTTCACCTGATTCTTAAAGTTGACTGTGGGGAAATGTAGCCAGGAACGGTGGGAACTGGGAAACTTCAAAGTCTAGTAAGCTACAGCAGGGTCTGTTTAAGCATTTATATTCTGGGGGCTTACCCATAGCACACTAGAGGTCCTGCTGGTGTTTGAAGCCTGACAGAATATTTTCTTGATGGTCTTGGAGGAGACATGCAAGAGTAGAGCTGGGATACTCCCAGCATTAACCAAGCTGTAAAGCTGGCAGTAGTCAGCGTATGGAAAATTGAAGCATGAATCATGTATTTGTCCGATAATTTTTTCTTAACCTTTTTAATTGCTTCTTTCAGATACCCATAAAAATGGAAGTGCCAGTTAAGGAAAGGAGTTAAAACATTTGTAATATCTTAAACAGTGGAAAAAATTGTGTTCCAGGTAAAAAAATGAGGTGAATGTGGACTCATGAGGTTAGATGGCCTTATAAATCATGCACACAGTAACATATTGTTTATAAACTATTAAGAGTAATACTGAATTTGACTGGTTGCATTAAGGTATATTTTCAGTTTACATTTTTGTTATGCTGCTAAGCATGGATATCACTGTCTTTTCAGTAAAAGAGAAACTTTACAAAACACTTTCTCACTTCATCATGCTGTACAGTGTGTTTTCTGGCTAAGCTACTATCCTTTGCCAGGCCATCAATTGCACATCTACACTATAAAAGATGTATTTCATTTATGTTTTAAAAGCAAGAAAACATATCGGCCCTCGATGTCACCAGTGTGCTGTCCAGTGACCCATCAGACAGGGATAGCAGGGGGATGCTTCTGGGAGAGAACCATTGGCCCTTGAGCCCCTCTTCTTGGGAGCTGTACATGCGCTGCCCTGGCTGTCCAGCTGCAGCACTGGGCACTGCATGAAACAGCATCTGGGCTCTCTGAGCAGTTTAACATACACCAAACTAAAGTATTACTTTGTTTTACCAGTTTCTAGTTTTTCAAAGCAGATGTGGCAAAATGGCTCAGTCTTCCTGAAGATGGGTCTCGTTTCGTACAAACGGTGCCACACAATGACTTGGGAAAGTAAGATTTGACATCTCAACCATGTCCTAAATGCTCTCTTGCAGCAGTATTTTGAACTTTTCAGGAAAATTAGGTATTACTGCTTTCTGGAAAAGCCCTGGACTGCAATTACAGCACAGGATCAGTGTGTTAGCATATACCAGTGCATAATGCTGCTGAAAAATAAGTGTCCTCAACTCCTGATGCCTCTCATCGGGAGTGGTGTGTGGGGTGTGCAACCCTGGAGTGTGAGTCAAACAGGTGCACGGACCATCACTGCAGATTTGTCTGTGTGTATGCCAACTTCTGCTCCTTAAAAAAAGTGAAGCTCTTGGTAGCTGAGGAAAAATACAAACATAGTGCCAAGTCTTTTCCTTTACATGCTTCTTAAAGCTTCAGTCTATTTCTGTAACAGTAATCTTATTGTCCAGGAGAAAGGCCAATGGAAAGTACTGGGGGGGGGAGCCTATAGCCCAAACTTTGCCATGGCAGTCAGTGAGAATTTCACTATTGCCTGCAGTGAAATCTGATGTCAGACATTTAATGACACAAGCTCTCACCCTGGAGATTACACTTCTCTTGGTACAGGCTTTCTTGAGAATGTTCTGTCCTTTCTCTGCTTATATGATTTCTATGAACATCACTGATGGCTGGATGTACAGAGGACAGTAACATATGCAATAAACATCCAGAGATGGAAGGTGAGGTTTTTTCCATCTCAGTTACGTTATATGTTGCAAGAGCTATGCTGATCTTTTCCAAGTCCCCAGTGGGTAGTTGTTCTCACTGCGTCTCACTTAAATCTATGTTTGCATTTTCTGAAACGCTAGTCTTTGTTTCTTCCTTTTATAGAAAAGGCTTGGATGATACAAAAGAACATATGAAAGCTGGTCCAGAGACTTTATAGCTGAGTTTCATAAAGCCAAGAGAGGGCGATATGCTTTTGCATGGTGATTCAAACCACTCATTACAGTTATTTGAAGAATACCTTACTGAACCCTTGGTGTCTTTCACTAGCTGAAAAATCATATTCAAAAGAAAGAATAAGATGTTGAGCTCTTTTTGGTTTGTAGTACAAATTAGACACGGGCACTTTCCTGTATTTTTACAATGTTCTTTTTTAATTTATGGACATACAGTCCTCGTGGTGTGTCTATGAGATGGCTCATGTAAGCAACAGAACGCCACCATGTTGCTTAAAATAGCATTGTCTGAGTCTCTATTCTTGACTCTACTTTAGACTGTCTCTTCTCTAAGGCAGAAAGGACTGATAGGTATTTGTACAAAAGAGCACAGAGGTGCCCTGCTATGGGTGGAAGAAGCTTCTGCACTGTGCATAGTTAAGTAATAGGAATCATGCATGGTACCTATGGCAGGGCACTATTTTCTAGATTAATATTATGATTGCCACTCTGAGATCTTTTGTGTGAGTGAAGATGTTTACTCAAACTCTCAGTCGGATTCTAATTCTGTTCATTGCATTCTGCTTACCTAGTCCCTTTTACAATTTCAGTGGTATGTAGTGTGTGTGGGTGCTGGGTTTTGGTGGTTGTGGGTTTTTTTGCATTGGTCTTGGGGGTTTTTTAATTGCTTGAAGCTTGCTGAGGTCAAGCTGTTACATCCTCTGACTTCAATCCTGCAGGCTCTGTCTGACTGGCTGTTATGCTCCCCCAGTACTATTTTCCAGTCACAAAGCTGAAAACATGCAAACTGTAAGAAGCCAGTTCTGGATCTAAATTTAGCACTACTGTGGATTAACACTAAGACTGGACCAATTAAATGTTTAGTCTTTCCTAAATAGAAAATAAAATATATCTCATTACAAATGGATCTTGTTTCACTTAACAACAAAATCCTCTGAGTAATGTATAAATGAGACGGAACTCTCTGAGAACTCATCATTCCCAGCCTTCAGCCACCTTCTTTTACATAAACACTCACATTGGTTTATAAAAGTTCTAAAAATAGAGCTGAGATTTATCAAAAAGTGCATAAACTGGGACTATGTGTATACTTGCAGTGTTGCTGTTATGTAGATGCATACGTCTGTCATAGTGACACTGTAAAAAGAACACAAATTTGGACATTGAGCAGCTGGTAGTGATTCTGTTTCTACTCACAGACGTTTGGAAATGTTAGCTTTTAAAGGGGAGATACTTGATAACGGAGGGCAGGAGTCGGAACAGTGGGTTACCTGTGGTCTCTGGGATGTCTGTCCTGTTCATGTAAGATCTGCTTTATCCCTTCTGCAAAGACAAGCTGAAAGGAGTCCCATTAATACAGTCTGCATTTTAAGGGACAGGACATTCTCGTATTCCTTACGTCTTTTGTCAATACAGAAAGCAAACAGTTTAGCAAGAAGCAGTGTGTTTTTAACAATGAATTTTTCTTAGCAGACACGAGCTACACCACCTTGGGTAAAGAGATCTGGTTAATCTTGTTTAAGGTTAACTAGGTGATGCAGAACACTGGTTCCATATTCTGTTCAAATTGCAGTCTAGTTTGTTTCCCTCCCCAAAGGCTGTATTTGTTAAACGGGTCTGCAGAGGAACATTAAATAATCAAATATATTTGTTAAATCTGGATGTGGGCACCTTCTTTATCATACTATCTGCATGTAATAGTCAACATATGGTCCTTTCGATGACTATTTAATCCATGTTAATGAAACTCTCTGTAAATGCCCAAATAATATTAGCCAGATATTGATCTAGAAAGTATCTATGGCTTACAAAATCAATCCCTTTTACAGCTCCTACAGGTGAATGCTGTCAGGAGCACAACAGTGAGAAAGCTGAAGGTTAGAGAGGAGTATAATTTTATTTAATATAAATTAAATATAAATTAAATATAAAATTAATAAATATAACATAAATAATGACATAATTATATAATTATAATAATATACTTATAATAATATAATCTAATATAAATGTAATAAATTAAATATAAATATAAAATAGATATAAATATAAAATATTTACTATAAGCCTAAAAAGCTTAAATTTTTGAAAATAAGCATTTCCTTTGAAATCGAGGTAAAATGTCAGTCTTTCCTATTTCATGATGGGCAGAAATGTTTAAACTTGGAACAACCTGATCTTCATGCTGGATGGAACTTAATTTAGGTTTAATTAGACTTTCCTAGTAGAAAATTAAAACGCTAGTAAAATATCAAATTTGTGAGTAGATATTTTTTTTTCCCCATTTTCTTAAAACTTTTCTTATCTCTTTCAGTGTTGCAGTATAGGTTTTTCTGTGAAAAGTAGAAAGGTAATGAATGTCCTTGAGCTGTAGTAAAGGATGCTTTGTAATGGAGAGGAGAGAAAACACTCTGAGCAAATCCTCTTATCAAGGTCAGAGGACATCTTATCTAAGTAAGGGCAGCCTTATGCCTTTTCTACTTGACAGATTGACAAAAACTATTACAAAGTTGTAAAGTTAAGCTCTCTGGAGTTAGAAAAGGCCAGAATGAACACTTCTTGTGGACTATTAGTAGTCCCACATTTATCCAGTGGCACCTTGGTCTACTCCCAGAGTGAAGACTGGGAGAGAAATGAAGGATAAGGTGATGCTTGTCTGGCTTCACCAAACTGTGGGAATTCCCTCCTGTCTGGTTCAAGAGTACACTGAAGAGTTTTCCACTGTAGCCAGGACTGGACGGTGGGTGCAGACTGTCTTGCAGGTAGCCTGGGAGAGACAAATAGCCAAGTAACTTGACAAATTAGTCATTCCCTTAATGCCAAGTGTTGCAAAATAATGTCTCAGTCCTCTGAGTGTACCAGTTGCAGGCAAGTACATTGTTCCCCTAGAACATTTTTCTCATCAGCTATTAATTCAGCATTCAAGCAGGTCTTCAGAGCTAAGCAATTAATAGCTGACTTAGGCTGAATCATTTCATGTGGAAAATAATGGTCCAAACTTCTTAATTACGTGGATAACATGTCACTTCTTGTATTTAGATATATGTTAAACAGGTAAAACTCCACAGAAATATGCAGAGATATGCTCTGCAGTTATTCCAGTGCTACACTTACGCAGAGTAGCTAATGTCACAGCAGACAACCGTGATAGGCAATTTTGCATTTAAGAAATCTTTTCGGAGGTGTTTACAGTGCTAGGTAATGGCAGTGCAGGAGTGAACATTAGCATGGGTTGTACTTAAGAGTTCTAAGAGGCTGCATGGGTTTTTTTTCCAGCTTTATTTTAAATAGATGGTAGCTGATTCCACACTGTGTCACAGCCTTCAGTTAGAAGCTGTGATAAGACCTCTACATTAATGTACTCAGTATTTTTCTGGTTGCAAGAAGATACTCTACTAGGATTGCTTGGAGCATCACTGAGAAAAGAGAGCAAGAAACCTTAATTAACAAAAGAATCAACAATAATTTAAAATTTCTTCACTGACCAAAATTACTAAAATGTATCAAATAGATAATTTAAAATCAAAAAAAGGAAGTCTTCCCAGTTCTCAAAAGATGGTATAGATTGAACAGAGATGCTGAAGAGTTAAATATACCTGTGAACAGACTCATATTTGTAAGTTTGGGAAAGATCTAATAAGGCTGCCAAGCTGTAGAGCCACCTGACCATATTGGTCAGCTCATTTGGAACCTCACAATACACCATAAATCCTGATTTTTACTATCCCCAAGCTAGGATGAAAGGCATTAATCAAGTCCAGAGAAAAGAGTGAACTTCCAGCATGTATCTAGAGGAAAAGGAAGGCAGAATTAGAGCACATTTCCCCAGCTTTCTGAGTCTGACTGCTTTCCTCAGGTGCAGCATCGCAGATCAGTTTTTCTCCCCTGGCTTGTAGCTTCTCGTCAAAGATGAACAGCTACTGCAGATGGGGTACATGCTCTATGCTGTTAGCTGTGATTTTACCTATTCCTTTCAGCAAGCCTTTCTTAACTCCAAGCTCTTTTAAACATTAAGCCAACTGTGTGGCACTTTCTAAACATTCACTTCGAAAGAGGATCCTTCAGTACTTTTTCTAACGCATGTTGCTCTGAGATGTGATGTGAGCTGCAGTTCAAGTTCTGGAATGGTGAACTTATTTTACAGCTAACATGAATCTAGTGTTTTCTCCACTGATGCTGTGTATCATCATCATCATCATCATTATTTTAATCAAGTTGTTTACTTAACGTCTTTGTTTTAAGTAAATTTGTGCCAGCTTTTGGGGGTGATGTAAGATGTATTTGAAATCAGAGCTGTAACATCTCAACTGTTTTTAAATGTTTCAAAATAGGGGAGGAAAAAAAAAAAGTGTAGATGTGCAGAAAATGCTGTTTAAATTGAATATTAACTTTGTTATCAATGTGTTTAATAAGTAACTGCTTTCTTATGTTACTGTCATTAATGACTGATGTTGACATAGTGTTCAGCGCCTATTTCTCAGTAACAAAAGTTTATTTTGTTAAAACCCAAAACAACTGAGCTACTTTTGTTTTCTTTGCCAGTTTGCATTTACATTTATAATGGCATTACTAGTCAGCTTATTTTCCCTTCTGAGGGATTTTCGTTTCTGCTATAATTACAGCTGAGAAATTAACAGCTTTTTATTAAACTACTTCCCCATTTTTTACTCCCTTATGGAGGGATATCTAGTAATACTTGGTTTTGCTTGCCTCTCTGCTTTAAGTTTCTGGCTGAAGAATCAACATGTGTGATGTTATTACAGTGAATCTTTTCTGAACTGGATAAACTAGGTAGGGAAAGTCTGCTTGAATAGGCACAGTCAGACCTGCAGTGGGTCTGCCTGTAGTTTGGGCTGACTGTATTGGCAATGGAGCTGGGTTACCATCATGGTTGTGCTACTGAAACCCAGCATTTTTCAGGTGGAGCAGAGCCTCATGCAGACATGCAGTGCGGCTTTCCCGCTAGCCCAGCTGGCAGCACAGGCAAAGTGACTATAAATCTGGCTGGACTCCCTCTGAGTAAAGCAGCCTTTAGAAGTGGACAGGTTGTTCCGTATTCTGTGTCAGTCTTCATTTTGCCCAGCATGATCGAAAACCTACGTATTCACTCATTGCAAATGTGTATTTATGCTCTGAAAGGGAAGAGATTTTTATCAAGGGGTGAGAAACTAGCATTTGCCATTCTGCGACTGTGCTGATCACTGTTTACCTGCTCCTGAAACAACATTCACCATGAGATCACATTTTGTGTGAAACAGCACAGTGCCAATCTCCCACGTAGCTGTGTTGATTTACACCAGCTAATGTCTTGGCCCATAATCATGCTCACTCCAGATCTCCCTCTGGTTGTGTTGACGTGGGAGTCGTGGACAATGCAGAGATGATCAATGTGATCAAGCAATTGCTGTTTATTGAGCATCAGACATGATCTTTTATACACAAATCCACACATTGATTATACACTGATTGGTTAACATGCCTTGTCAGCAAGCTTCTGATTGGGCTTTACGCAAAGTTGCTTAATACAAGTTACAACAACTACTTATGTTTAGCACTAACCTCAACGTTCTTACACTGCGGTTTTACATCCTGGCTTTTGTTCTTAATGTCGCTAACATCGCGATTTCATTTACCCCACTGCTATCCCTGGCTAACCTCCCCTCTGGCCTAGTATTTTTCCACTTACAGAGAAGCTCTACTTACGCTGAGAGGCCCGACTCATGCTAACTAAATCCATACAACAATTCCCCTTTTTTGTTTTTGAGGTGGGTGTGTTAGTCAATATCTTCATATAACGCAGTGATCTCTTCATATTCGGTGCTGAGTCCCAATTCCATGTGTGATTGTTGAACGAGCCAAGCCTTTGGAATGAACCTCATACACAAAGCCTTCCCACATGCAAAAACTCCACAACCAATAATCAGTAACACCAACAACGTGATTAACAATTGTGCTAGGCTATACAGTAAGGGTCGCAGCCAGCTGCTAAATAACAACTGAGCTAGCCAATCGTCTAAACCTTGTTCCACTTTAATCGTAGTTACATGTTCTTGCATTTGCTGCAACCGCTTCTGAATAGATTGTGAATATCAGTGAGATTAAAACAACACATGCCTTCAAAATCATTACAGCCATGCCCATGAGCTAATAATAAAAAATCAATAGAAGCACAATTCTGCAAAATAGCCTTGCGACTACTATCTATATCTTTCATGAGGTCTGTTAAAACTGCAGATTTAAGATTGGCTTGTTTCACAACCCAACAAGCAAGCTTTTGCAAATTAGCATTAGCAATAGTTGCTGCACACCCGGGACAAAAAATACTTGTTAAGGCATTTTCGACTTTACCCAAAAGCGTTAAAGAGTCCTTACAGGTGCTCTCCAGCGTAGTAAGAAATCTACAAGATCGCACCAAACTAGTTTTGTTTAACAGAGATACCAGTGGAGCTACAAGACTAAGGCGTCCTAGATAACATGGTCTACCAAGGGGATGTTTTGGGATACCTTGCCAGGCGCTATCCCCACAAATCAAAAAAACTCCCTTAGGCAAAGCTAACGACATGCTTGGGAAAAGTTCATACCGGCCAAACTCCTCTAGACCTACAGCTCCCCCACACCAGTTTCGGGCCTCAGAAGCATTCTGTATCCCATAAATACCTGATCCAGACACACCTATCCACACATCAAGTAGATGACACTACATGCCGATACGAGAACTTACACACCTTGCTTTAGCTGGGGCACAAGCCATCTTTAGTTCCGTTTATGGATCCTGCCAGGTGCACTTCCTGTGGATCCCACGGTAAAGCTTTATTCAAATGCTGAATCAAAGAAAGGGACATCCAAGCTAGTGTCCGGTTTGCGATATTACCATTGATACAACCTCCACACCAAACCTGTTTGTTGGCCTGGGGCTGTTGGCAGGCCGTCTGATTTCCGTTACACCAGTTGTCAGACACACTAGCCTTGTCTCCTTCCTGTTGCAGTATGGTTCAGTTAGCTAACGAAATGTTACTTATATATCCCACAAATCTTTCTGGCTCCAAAGAGGGTATACCAATTAAACAAGTGCGGAATTGGTCAGACATGGCTGTTAAAGACACACAAAAACTAGAAGTGTTGGTTCTGTTCGCCTATGTTACCGATATGTTGTCTTGAGGCAATGCCATGCTTAAGAGTGGGTCTTCCAGACCTTTTGCTATAGCACTCATCCAGGCAATTAAAATGAGCAGCCTCCCTGATCTGGCTTGACCCATCGGCTGGGTACCCATAGTGGTCCGGAATCTTGGAAATCCGCATCAATTAATCCTGAGACTACGAAGATACCCTGACGGGAGACAGAGGATTGCCCAATCAATAAGGCATTAAGTCCATGCCCCAGCGGTCCCCATAATTGTGACTCTATAGAATGCACTTGAGAGTCACTCAACGTCACAGTTACTGCAGTTGCCACGTCCACTCCTGCACTGCCAATGGTTGCTGAGGCAATGCAGTCCAGGCACCCTTCATTTTGTATCAGAGCACGAGGGTAAGCACTCGTCTTGCCGTTTCCCGTCCTTTTACACTCCTGTGTGTTGTGAATTGGTTTATTACAGTGCACACACCATTTAGTACTACACTGATTAACTAGCTGTTGACCTAGACCGTTTCCGGATTGATTCCTATTTTGTGCCTTACATTGAAAACGAAGATGCCCTGATATCCCACATTTATAGCATTTTCGTTCTCTCTTTCCTTTTCCTTTTTCTTGTACAATCGGATGAACTGCAGCCCCTACAGCCTCCGCCATATAGGCTGCCTTTTGTTTATGACCCATTTGCTCAACAGCTTCCAGCATCTGAGCTACCAAAGTACCTCTAGGCAATGTATTCAAAAGTTGTTTCACCTGATCATTAGCCCCATCAAATGCAAGCATATCCAGTAATTTTGCCTTCATATCATCGCTCATATCCGGGTTGCCTTGCAACGCAGCTAATAACCGATCAATAAATTGTGGATAAGATTCTCCAGGTCCCTATTTTAGAGACCAAAACCCAGGAGTTCCCTTGTCATTTGGAAGCGAAAGTCAGGCTCTCAGACCCAATTCTTGGGAGCTGGTCAAGACTCAAGCAGGAAGCTGCGCTTGATTTTGTGGATCGGTATATTGGCCTCGACCCAAATAAGCATCTGCTGGTACTCCAAACAGTGGGTCTCCTTGTTGATGGGGCTGATTCGCTTCTCCCATACAAGCCAACTCTCATTTGTTCAAAAACAAAAGTTGCAAGTTAGGGGGAAGCAATGTTTGAGCAATCATTTTGACATCATACAGGGTTAAGATATATGCAGAGAAAGTATGAGCAATAATCGATTGAGTATACAGCGCTTTTAACCCATAGGTTGTTACTGCGTGACGGGCCTCCTTTACATTTTTTAAATCAAACGCTTCCCAGTCCTTTCCCCCCTGTACATTATCAAAAGCGGGGAAAAGAGAAGGACCTTAAGAAAACTCCCCAGTTACCACCACGTTCTCAATCACCCCTTGCCACTTTCGGGCTGGATTAATACCCCCCGTGCTCCCATCACCCCCCTTGTCCAAAAAAGAAGATGGCACAGTTGGTACAGCAGTCTCCTGGATTTCAAGAGCTTTGAGTTTTTTCAACAGCTGCTGCAACTGGGTGTCTCCCAGACCCACAGACACCTGTTGATGAAGTGAACAAACGGATTCATCCTCTGAGCCGTCATCGGAGTCTGGAAGAGGAGGATACAGGTCTGGCTCTGCCTCAGGCGAGTCTGGATCTGGTTCCAATTCAGACTCTGAGTTGTCCTCGTTTCCTGCACCAGCAACGTTCTGCATCTCTTTGGCATTCTGCACGTTCTTATCGGGTTTTGGAGGTTTTCGGGCTCGTTCGCCCTTTTTAGAAAAATCAGTCACAGCCCTTTTTGGGACACTCTGCGGTACGACAGGAGGTGCAAAGGCCGTTGCAGAGGCACCCTCTGGGGCCGTAGCCATCAGCATGGATGCAACCGCAGTCCTTTCTGATTTTACGTCTCTTAGAGTGTCTATGACTAACTTCCACAATGTGGAGTGCTTCTGAACCTCTTTGGGCCCTTTACTGATTTCCTCCCACAGCACTTGACCAATCCGGTCCCATTCCAGAACCTCAAACGCATCTTGTACCGAGGGCAAAAAGCCATGATCACGGGACCATTTTAACAGCCTCTGGAGGGTGGCACTATCATATTGCAAGCCTCTCTTAGAGAGAATGTGTTGGAGGAGCTTCACCACCGCCTGTTCCTCTTTGGATAGCAAGTGCCCCATCTCCTCCCCGGCCGCTCACCTGATCAGAGCGAGATTCCTGAAGTTCTGCAGACGTCTGACTTCCAGCGCTGGGGCAGCACTGCTCTTGGCTGGCTCGCTGCCCCCTCTTTTCCCATCGGTCCTTTCACCTTGGCTTTGCAAGGTACCGATCTGAGGGTCCCTGTTCAGGCGCCACTTGTCGATGCGGGAATCGTGGACAACGCAGAGACGATCAATGTGATCAAGTAATTGCTGTTTATTGAGCATCAGACATGATCTTTTATACACAAATCCACACATTGATTATACGCTGATTGGTCAACATGCCTTGCCAGCAAGCTTCTGATTGGGCTTTACACAAAGTTGCTTAATACAAGTTACAGCTACTTATGTTTAGCACTAACCTCAACGTTCTTACACTGCGGTTTTACATCCTGGCTTTTGTTCTTAACGTCTCTAACTTTGCAATTTCATTTCCCCCACTGCTATCCCTGGCTAACCTCCCCTCTGGCCTAGTATTTTTCCACTTACAGAGAAGCTCTACTTATGCTGAGAAGCCCGACTCATGCTAACTAAATCCATACAACATGGTTGTGGCTAGGTCTCAGCTCTGCGCAGACTGAGACATCCTCAGGCTGACCAGTGGGGACCTCAGCCCTGCCTGCAAGGGTAGGAGCTCACTTTAGACTCAGCCTCATTTTCCAGATGTGTGTGCTGGGGCCATGCACTTACTGCTTTTCTTCAGTAGAAAAATCTGTCTGTGGCTTCCTTCTTAGAGTATATGAAAACCTCAGAATTAGCAAGACCTTGAAACTGATGCTGGCAGTTGGGAACTAACCCCCTGAATAATAAGGCTGAAGGTTTCCCTTTCTTTATATTCTTATTTTTGTTATTTTGCTTTTCATGTTTTCTCTCTATTCTGAGAACTGTGTGTTCAGTGCTGTTGTGATTGTGATTCTTTCTTTTTTTCAAGTCCCCAGTGAGATAGCAATACTGGTCCAGTGTGTTAAGCTTTTAAAAGCAGCAGGTCCTTTACAGTTGCTCAGGTTTAAGAGCATATTTATTTATAAATGTTTACCCAAAGGATAAAGTGACAAGAAGCTGGAGTTGTTTTTCTGATCTGATCAGGTGGTACCATGTAGTAGATTTACAGCAATTTTCCAGCTCTGTGAGCTCTCCTAGGTAAGGAAGCTGCCAATGAGCAGCTCCTAGTTTTCCCTTGCGCTAGCAGATACACTGATGGAAATGGAAAAGTATAAAGCATCCTGAAAATTTGTGCATGTCTCTATTGAATGTTCTAACCTGATCACAGCTGACATTTATCCTCACCTTCTTTCTTCTGCATAATCTGTGCGTAGCTGAAAGCCTGGTCAAAGGACTGAATCAGTAAGATTAAATATTAATTGTGTCTTGAATACATTAACAAATTATATACTATTTAGCAAGAATATAAAAAGTATAATTCAATTGCCAGCAGATACTCTGTTAACTATAAAAATATTTTGCTTTGCACACTTCGAATGAAAAGAGCTCTGTCTGGCCTCTCCTGGAGGATATAGAGGAGAGTTTGGTCAGATTTGCTTTCAGAAATCTAGAAGAAATTGTTACCTGAAAAGCATCCGGTTATTTTTCCAGTAGCAGAGCATCTTTTGATTTTACAATCTTAGAAGTTTCTATATCAACCTTTATTTTGTCCTGCTGTTAGTCACTGCCTTCATAGACAGTAATGATTAACTGTGACTTAGAAGCAAGAATCCTTGTAATAGGTTGTATCTGAGAAATGCAGTCAAGTTTTAAAACCAGTCAGAACAGTTCAGAAGAAAATCTGTATGGAAGACTATACTTGCTGTGAAGAGGATGTGATGAAAACTTTAGATCAGTTTAGTTACCACAAGATTTTTAAATCAGTGGCATCCAGGTACTAGATCAAGCAGCTGCATTGTCTTTTGCATGAATAGGCTACCATCTTTTAAAGGAGTAGCAGTTACTCTCTGTGCTTTGTCTCATGTCTTTGTCATAAATTAGCAGGAGTTTACATACTCAGGGACTTCATTTCCTTTAAGGTACGTGTAACCTGTGAATATTTTCAGCCATCAGTGTAATGCGTTGAGCTTCCTGCTTAATCCAGTTGCTGATTATAATAGATACATTTAAATGGACTTTGTGAAGCAGTCTCAGATGATGTGAAATTATCCTCATCTATAGCCAAGCTCAATTTGGACTGGAATGCTCTCAGGGTATGACAATAATGTTTCATGCTTTTTGGAATTTAGGGTAATTATCAAGAGAGATATTGACAGCTCCAATGATTTTTTTTTTTTTTTTCTGCAACCATTTCGAGGCAGGATCATTTTTAAATAGAGACATCCATTTGAGTTGTTTACTTTGCCACAGCCACCCTTAGCTCGGTCATTACCAGTCTGTTTTTTCAGCTCCTGGATACACTGAGCTTCTTTTCTGCTAGCTCCTTAGTTACTATAAACCAATTTTCATAGCCACACAAGACATCCTCCATTTTCTAGGCACATGTTTTGTGAAACACCAGAACATTACTTTTGCTCCTGTCATCTTTATCCATCTTTCCTAATCAGATTTTAGTGAGTAGTTAAATGTGGATGCTTGCAAGAAAAGTCACAAGTACTCAAGATGTCAGACAAAAACATTACTAAGCAATTACTGTTTGATGTTTAATTGTTGCCCTTTTTAGAATATCATGTTCAGAGCCATTTGGAAAGTGTAGTGATGGTGAGCTTTCCATGTTTTGTTTCTTGTTGGACGGGGCCTTATGCCACGTGTTAGTTCTTGCTGGAAAGAGGATGGGATGTTTGTGGATAATAGGGCTGTAAATTGATACTAAAGGACAATTTTGTTAGGCTCGTCTAGCAAGAACAAGGAGATTGTGCAAAGAAGGGAAATGACAGTGATCAAAGGGGTACAACTTCAACTGGGGGGTTGCTTGATAAAAGCAGTAGACCAGTTATAGCAGAATAGAAGCAAGCATGGCTTTAGTCACCACTGAAGATAGACTAATGGGCAAGATGAGGCATTGCTCTGTCCTACTGTGGCATTTTTGATATCTTTATCAGTTTTATTTATTGCTCAGACCACCACACAAGTAAGATTTTAAGCATTTACTGCTGAAAAGCCTACAAGCAAGGACCTATTATGTGCACAAGACTTTGCTAGACTTAGGCCCTATACTATATTTGGTTAAATGGTACCATGAACATTTACACAGCTATCTAAATAATCACATCCAGTTAGGGCTGTAAGCTGAGCCAAAGTAGAGATTTTAAGTGCCAAGGACTTAGAACATCCCTTCTAATTTTACCCTGGCTCAAAGTATGTTTAGAAGATGAGGTACAGATAAAATCAGATGAGGAAAATTATTTTGTATTCTGTCACTTGTAAAAAGTTTATCAGTTAAAAATTAAAGAGGTGAGAAATATAAGTTAATCTTTTACAAGAAATGAACCCATACCTAATGGCTGAATTAGGAGCTTATGCTTAATAAGCAGCAAGAGATGATTGCAAACAGTCCACACTGGCTGTTGACAGACATCCTGTTTTTGGCAGTTTGTACATACTTCACAAAGAGATGCTACATGCAGAGGTAGCAAATCTCCAGGCGTTGTCTTAGCTGTAGTTAATTAGCTGGAAGATGGGTAGAAAAACATGAACAACTAGACTGAGTCATTGCTGTTTGGAGATGTTCCAGCTGACTGTGTTTCTGGTAGAAAATGCTGATTCTCCCAAATGAAAACATTTTGCTGGAATATGTAGTCTCAGTGAGACTGTCATTTGTGCTCTATCCAGACTATTCTCCCATATTGCCAGGCTCTTCGCCAGGCAGCCAGGCAGGTGGTATAAAGGTGAGCTCTTTGCTTCTTCATCTGCTGGACTTGCAGTGCCTCCTGGCTGGGCTTGGCACCCAGCTCATTTTGCTCTGCCACCCTAGGGACATGCAGCCAGGGGCCATGCCTGTTCTCACAGCCCTGTCAGCTGTTGGCTGTCCAAGTCTACCATTCCAGATGAATTTTTTTTCATAGGTTTGAAATATTTTACAGGTTGGATGTAAAGTCTTCCTAGCAGCTCCATTAATATACAAAGACCCTAGTGGCAAGAGGAGCCCTTAGAGAAAATACAACAGATGCATTTTTCCCTTCTGCAAGAAAAACTTCAAGAGATTCCTGATTATTGATTTTTAAATCAGAGGTATCTTCAGTGTTTTCCTGAATTCTTTCCAGCTGATACTAGGCTATTCCTCCCCTTAGTAGTGAAATAATATCTAATGGCATATGCTAAGCTTCACCTGTAATTTGTTATCAAATTGGATTTGTGGCATGATGTGAGAGGTTCATATGCAAAAAAAAATTATTAGTGGTTTTTCATAGCTTATGGCATACATAAAATCTAATGGTGCATGTTGCTTTTGGGGAGACAGAGGCAGAAAAGGGTAAGGGAAAAGTCTCAGTAGCCGTCTGAGAAGAGGAGAAAAGCACTGCCGCAGCACCTCAGTTAGAAGTCTCCAGAGCTGCAAGTGGGAAGTAGGCTACAGCGTTGCAAGTGTAGGCTTTTAGCGTAACAAATGGTAGGGCACCTTGCAACAGACTGCTACATTTTCTCTTTGCCAAGTAGCTGAAGGTCTCTTCGTCTCTTTCAGTATCCCATTTGTTGACGAGCAGATCTTTAAAAACTCATAGGATTGTGCCTGCCTAGAAGCATGTCATAAGTTTTGAATACAAACTACAGTTTGGTAGTTCCTCGGTCAAAAATATCAGTCTTGATCAGAAAGCTGTTCTCTATTTCAGTTATAATATTTGTATCCTTTTTTTGGCTCCAAACTGTACAGATTATCCAGCGCAGAGATTTATTTTGTGCTTGGCGATTTATATCTTTGTGTCATGGATTACGAGATTTTGCAGCATACAAGGCAATAAAAATGCCCAGCTTGGCAAGTCATATTCCAGGAAGAAATGTCAGCCTTGGAATTGTTCTTCCTGGAAGCTGAGGCAAGATATTACCTAAAGGAGAAACAGAAATTACTTGTGTTTGTTTATCACAACATAAGGACTAACTTACTTACCCTAGTGGTGAGAAGTTTGTATTCATCTTTGCCTTTCCTATACGAAAACTACTGTACTAATAAGGAAGGAAGGAAGAAGAAAAATGGGGCAATTGCTGGGCAATTAATTCTTGCAAAAGAGAAAAAGTATGTTTACAGACCAATGTTTATCATATGGGATGGAACAATCATTACTGACTTTAAACATGAACCATTTCAGTCTCCATAACTCCCAGATGTTCCTGCTGGCAGCGGCTGTCCCTCAGCCCTACTACTTGTGCATCCTTAAAAGGGATGTGGAGTGATGTGGTTTCACCTTAGAGCTAAGCAGATCAAACGGTGATTTGTTTCTTTAAGGAGTGGTCTTGTTGTTTCTCGGTGCTCTGGGTCTAGCCTTCATATAACCTCTGGGTGCAATTCAGTTGGCCATTCCAGTGCAGGACTTTTCTACTGCTCAGTCACTGTACCTGACATGAGAGAAATAAGGGGAACAGAATGCAGGGTAAAGGTCCTGTCAGTGCTGCTTTGTGTGTTATGCTGACATGGCTGCATGGCATTATAGCCAAAGGAACGTGTAGGTTGCTCTTTGGGAATCCCATGCCTGGAGTCTGGGACACCAACAAAAGAATTCTCAGAGGGACAGAAGTTTAGGAGGAAACCAGATTTTTTTTTTTTGGATCAAATGTCTTCATTTTAGTGATACTTAGTTAAATAAGAATGAAGCCAGTTTTTAGACATAACAAAAAAAGACAAGGTTGGGTTGAAAGATAAGAGATGGTCCCATGGCACTACGTTTAATCTGCATCTGCAATCATACCTTTTCCCTTTGTTCTCTGTGGGGCTCTCTAATTATTTGAAAAACAAAACAAAATAAGCCCAAACCCCAGCAACAACAAAAAAACAAACAAACAAAAGAAAACAAAAACTCCAGCACAGCAGTGCGATGGAGCAAGACATTTTAAAAAAAACCTTCCCCCTCCTGTGAAACCTTTCCTTTTAACCCGAGACTGACAGACACTGGGGAAGCAAGTTATTATTCCTTTCCTTTACAGGGAGAACATGCAGTTTTCCCCCATTTCATAAAGGATACCTATTACATAAAATACTCTCCTTTTCTTTTTTTACATTACATGCACTAGTAAAGTGTACTTGGCACAGTTCAGGGTACTTGTGCGATAGCCAGGTTTTGTTCTTCAAATAAAAATATGTGTGTGCTTTCCAATTCATTTGTCATATCTATTGACCTTCTTTTAAGATAACACGCTAACTTTCAAGAACAAAGTAACACATGAGAAATGCTGTGGCAGGAATCCTGGTGCAGCGCAGCCTATACAGATGTTCAGCCTTAAGCAGAGTGAAGGAGGGGGCTTGGTAAATGAAGGGTGACTGTACTTTTTAAATAGATCACCACTGGACAGCAAAGCTGCAATAATGGCATGTGTTGGTGATGATGTATGCTGCATTTTGGTTGATAGATAGAGTTGGGGATAGTGCTAGTTGGGGTCTGTAAATATTATTGCTGGACTTAGCATGAGCCAAAAGCTTGGATAACAGGGTCCAGTAAGATATAAATGTTTTTATAGTCATAATTATATTGGCTGTTTTGATGGGCTGAGTACTACAGTCAAGATTGTGGATATATTTAAAAAAACAGCTGCTTTAACTTCACATCTTGTCTTTGGTGCAGGGTTTGTGGTTGCAGTGAGTCCTGCTGTGGTCAAGATTCAGTGACAGTGTCTTAGTTTTAGTACTGGTGTGTATTATTATACACAAGGCACAGCAAGTTTGTTTTGGGTTAGTTTATTAAAAATATAAGCAACTCACTTCTGCAGTGAAAATTCCAGCTCTAAGTTCTCGTATTCCTTTAGTTGCTGGGAAGAGATAGAAGGACAAGCTCCAAGAGGCGAGCCCATCTTACATTTTTAGAAGGTACATTGGAGAAGACATTAGCATTATTTTGGTTTCCTGCATTCCAAAATTGAGAGAGAGATAAGCAGTTTCTCTATGGGAAGATGTTAAAATAATCCAATCTCATATTGAAAAAGTGGAAAATAAAATTCCCAGTATGCTATTTTAAGGCTCTGAAGGCTGCTTGTAGTAAATGATCCTGTCTCCTGCAGTTCGGCATCAAAAGAATCAAGCTTCTCAGAACCAAAGGTAGATTTAAAAAAGCAGAAAAAGTATAGCTGCCAGAGCCCCTTTCTCCAAATACATTCTAAGAATGACCTGAAAAATATTCCTTCTCTAAAAAAGAAATTGCTGCAACAGGAATAAGATGAATTTTTTTTTTATTTTTTTTTTACAGATTGTTAAAAGAACAACCTGAGATCACATTTGCTGCCCAATATTTTGTAGAAATGACAGCTTGGTGGGATGTGTGTATGCGAAAGTCATCAGAATATGCTCAATACTCTAGAATTTTTGCTTGTTAATTTTAAAAAGGAATGAGGCACCTCAGAAGGTAAATAATCTCAACAACTATTTACAGATGTTCCCATAAGGAAAGATTTCAGTGCCTGTGAGAATGTAAACAGAACTGTATAATTTGGTTTTGACTGACTAAAAATTTTGGCTTGGCTTTGGTAGTATAAACGTTTAAGTTGTGGTTGGTTTGCCATAAATAGATGTCACGGGGATGCTGGAAATTCAAAAATGCATTATTTCTGTTGCGTGTTATTTTCTTTTCATTATGTAGTATAGCTAACAACCAAGCCTGTTTAATTATGTAGCTTTGCTATTTGAAGTTATTACATATTAGTGCTAAAGTTGCTTAAGGAGCATAGAAGGACCTGCTCCTAACAGGAACCAGTCTCAAGAACCAGGCTTCCAGTTCTCACAGAAAGAATATCTTATCTTGTTTCCAAAACATTTGTCTTCCTTTTCCCTCATCATAGTGTAGTACTTCTAGGAGGCATTCTGTGTCCTGAATCTCATCTCTTCTCATAACTAGACTGAAGAGGCTTTATAAAAGTCTCTTTCAGTTATGATTTGAGTAACAGCTTTCTAATACTGGAATGATTTTGAAGACTAGATGCATTGTTTAGCTAAGTTTATTTTTTGGATAGCTATTTAAGATGTTAAGTTAATGTGCTTCTGTGCAAAATCATCATGTTCACTAGAAAAATCAGATGATCCCACTTAATATCTGTATAGTTTATCTGTAAACAGGGGAAGCAAATGAAGAATTATTAGGAGGCATTGGCTTATTTTTGTCATGCAACTCTAGGCTCTGTGCCAGGGAGGTCTTCCTAACCAAAACCCAGGAAAGTCTTTTTGGACATGAAGTGCATGATGGTGGCTGTTTTGAGAGGAAAAAGCTACCCAACTTTGACTTGGAGCTCAGAAATTCAGAAGCATCAGGCAGGCAAGGGAAGAAGGAGACGTTCTAGGGTTGCATTCAGAAAAACAGCAGTAAGCCAGATTCAAGGAACTGGCCACAAGGAGCTGGATTTAAAAAAACCCAACCAACCAACAAAAAAAACCCCAACACAAAAACAAAAACAAAAAAACAAAAACAAACAAGAAAAGGACACTGTTTGCGGACAGAAGATTCTCTTCTCTACTGGAGGAGGCTGTATTTACTTTCCTCAGAGCAAATATTCAAAGTTTAGTATTGTCTAGGGTGAGAATTGCTTGCAAGCTTAATGACAAATAAAAGCGCTTTGAGGAACTAGATGGGCTTTGCCATTACTGTGAGAATTATCTCCCTTACACAGGTCTGCCCACCTGTCCGAGGCCACGAAGGTAAGCCAAAAGGCCTCTGAGGTCTGGCCCCTCACTGACTCCCTGGCCATTCCAGCCCTCCTGGCTTGCTTCCCTTGTGGGACAGGAATTTCTGAAGAGGGCATGGCCCCACTGCTTGTACCTCCAAGCTTTTCCCCCCAGCTTGTCCCTCACCATGCAGACCACCAGCTCTGCTGCTACCATGGCTCCAGCTGCAGGGTCTGTGGGGGAAGGTCTGCACCCGGAGGAGAGCACCGGAATAGGAAAAATTCATACCAGTAAAAATATGTCAACTTTGGCTGTTTAAAACCTTCTACAGACAAACAACACAGGGAAGAATAAGAATGTGTGTTTTGGGCAGGAAGAAGTGCAATCTATTCCAGCATGTGAAGTCACTATCTGAGTGCTTGGGATGATGCAGGACTCCCATACTTGCAGAGGAGTGCTAGGCCCATGCTGGTGGGGCAACTCTTCTACCAAAATATCTTCAGGGGGTTGCTCTTATTTGCCAATATATCTTAATGTTACATTAATGCTTGTGGGTAGAACATATTGCTCTAAGGAGCAATCATTGCTGTAGAGGTATTGAGCCACTAAGTGGAACTGGTTCACAGATATTTTTGATGGCCATAATAAACTTATTCTGGAGAGACCATCTTATTACAATTTGTCTATTGCAGTGATGTTATTCATGTAGCCAGAAAAGAAATGTGCTTGCTCTTTTAACTTTCAGAGAACAAATCAGAGGATTTGTTTAACCCATATAATATAACAATGTGTTTTTTTTTCTGTTTATGGTTTTCTGGCTTTAGCTTACTAATCACAGTGTAAATATTTGACATATTTCCAGGCAAACTTACCTGATAAGGCTAAATATCCATACAATAGTATTTTACATTATTGACCAAAATACATATTTAATCCTCAATTCATAGGAATTAAGCTGAAAGTCTTTCATAGAACGACACAGTCAGGGTTTGAGTGACTTCCTCTAGTACGAATGTTAACTTATGATTTAGCTTTACTAGCGAACTCATGACAAAACTATGGAACTACTCCAGTTCTGCAGAAGTTCATTGAAAAAGTCCATGAAATCAGCTGAAGAACATCCATTCTCTGGATGGCTGCAGCAGTTCCTGCCTTCAGCCTTTTGCCTGCTCCAGGGAACTACCAGCACCTGAGCCCTTATCAAGATTTACAGTGTATCATAGCAAGGTAAACTAAAATTGCCAGTTTATGTTGTGGAGTTTCAGCAGTTGTTTCGTTATCAGCTGAATCATTCCTGCAATAAAAGGATAGGAAATCTCAAAGAATAGCATAGATAGCAGGGTACAAACTGTCCCTTCCTCTACCGGGGAAAGATAAAAATTGAAGATATTTCAATTAAAGAGCATAACTGCAAGACACAAGAATAGTAATAGAGAAATGTGGGAGGGAGAAAAAAGAAATAAGACATTGAGAAGTTCAGGAAAGTTGCTGGGTATTGTATTGCTTGCAGGGTGCCATGACTTCTTGTTTTCAAGTATGTTTTACAGAGGAATAGGGAACAGGAAACAAGTTTTGGACTGTTCAATTTGGCAAGCAGTTCCTTCAAGGATGAATTGGTTAGTTTTGTGATATCTATGCTTACAGCTGGATTTGCTATGTGATACTTAACTGTACATTGTAAAAGGAGGCTGTAGGGATTAGTGTGCTTTTACAAAGCAATTTCTTTTTTTCTCTTGAAAAAAACATTTTTCCTTCCTTTTGGCAATGAAAGGGAAACTTAAAGGATTGGCGTAGTATTTGCAAATTGCACTAAATACTACCAAAGATTGTATTGATATTGACTTATGTAAAAGATAAGCAGGAAAAGGAATACGAAATTCTTCTTGCCCATCTTGTATGGCTATGACAACTCCAACTTCCTGTACATGAAATTGTTCCTCTGTGTACTGTACCTTGAACTGAACTGAAAATGCAGTAACTCTGAAAAAGCTGCAGTACAAACTGAATGTACTGAACCACAAAATTTATGAAAAGCTGTCTTATCTCATGTTCTATTGTAGGTTCAGACTGTTTCCTAGCTTGATGCCAGAATTTAGTCAACAAGGTGTTTTTTAAGGACTAATGTGATTTGGAAAGAAAACGTTTGCATAGGCATCAGATGTGCTTTTTGTTCCACCCTTTTTCTTAAACTGATATTGAGGATGTGCCACTTACTGAAGATTAATACACCATTTTTGGTCAAAACTAAACTACGCTTTGGTAAGACATATTGCAACAGTCAAGTATAATGAGAAAATCACAGTAGATCTTTAAAATCATTTTCTTACCAGTCAGTACTTACATGACATAATGAATGATGGTTAGTTAACTCCTAAATTCCAGTCTTTCAGCAACAGGCTTCTCCTGGTGAAATTATTTCTTATGCTACCTTATGTGGTTAATTTTCTGTAACTAGCTGTTAATATTTTTTACATTTCTTCCCAGACTTAAGTTTCCAGCTTTAAGTATAAGTATGCAAATAAATGGCTTGAATTTTAGAAAGGGCAAAGTGACCTAATTTCTAATTAAAACCTTGCACAATTGTGATTCAAGCTTCTCAACCAGAGTTCATGGGAGCTAATCAGATGCAGGTCATAGAACTATGTGCGTAAACACAGACATCCAGCTTTTGGCACCTGGTTTTCGCAGAGGTTTGGCACAGATTCCCTGAAGTGCAGCTTATAAACCATTGCTACTTGACATCTTCTCCACTGTGATAACTGCCTTGTGATGCACCTTCTATTAAGAAAACAGGGACAGGCTCTGATCATCACATTTTAATCTCCTCCTCTGTATTTCCTCTGAAATAAGCAGGAATTTGACCAGGACTTTCCACTGGTTGATTTTACTGAAATATGTGCTGAATTAATTGGCAGACTCTGTAATGATTTTCTACTGTTGCTGATGGTGATTACAAATCGGTGCCATAGTAGCTACAAATTAGTGCAGTAACAATCTAGAGATGAGAACTGTTTTGTTGCTTAAGAAGGATGACCGATAGTTTCTCTCCTGGGGATACAGACAGCAAGCAGGAAGTTCTCCTGTTGTTAATGATCCTTAATGGAAGAGCTATTTCAGGTTTCTCTTGTTCTAGAAGTATGGTGTTATGTCAAGGGGGCTTGCAAATTCACGTTTAACACCATGTTTTCTTTGCAATGTCAATGATATGCACTTGCAAATGAAATGCAGTGCTTCAGGTTATACAAAACGGTGTTTTAGAGAATACTACTGAGAAAAAGTACCAGAAAAATATGCCTTACTTTTGGAGGGAGATATTCACATCTAAAATTAGCTTTATAGGTCATTTGAGTAAGTGTAGCCTAACTTGAAACAAGTAGCAGTTCCTGCCCCACTGAAGATAGGGTTTAACAGCTCATTTAGCAGCTGCTGATGATTAAAATCTCGACTCCCTATTGGTTTGGCATTGTCTTAAATTGTAACCAGGTGATGCTAATTGAGCAATTGACTGCTACTATATAGAGATGCTTAAGTTTCAGGAGGTGTGGTGTTTAATGTGAAGTGTTTATTATTTTTTTTTAAGTGCTCAAGTGAAATATGTAGTTTTTAGAGGTGAAAGCTATGAATTGCCCTCCTAATTCACTAACAGGATATTTGCACCAATTCATCTGAGCACCTGAAGCTAGAACATGCCTATAGTGTACTCCTCCAGTGCGCGTGGCTGGATATGCTGCCTAAAAGTAAGTTCAGTGAGATTCTCAAAGCACAGTTTTAAGTGAATATGTTGAGTAATAAAATGCATTTTAAGGAAATGTTGTGTAATATGTTTTAAGTAAATATATTGAGTCCATAATCAATTGAATAATTGCTTATATTTTATCAGATGTTCCCTGCAATGTAAGCTTGAGCTCCTTCAGGAATAGCAAAGACCAAAATCTGGGTCTCCTTCATCTTTCATAAATGTCACCTCTTTCCACTGGTGGTAGCTGTATTTTAAAACAAAGATTATGAGTTCTGTTCAGCTCATTAAAGGGACATAGTTCAGACCAGCAAAGTCTAAATGAACACCATGATGATGTCTTTCCAGCTATTACAGTGCCTAGAAACACTGTTTCTCAGAAGTTTGTAGTGTTATTTGCAGGCAGAAATCATCTTGGTCTGCCTATATGCTGAGCTGCTGCGGAAGGAGGTTACTATAGCTGCCTTGAGTTCAATGGTGTTCTAAGCAGTTGAGCATTGCTGTAAGAACAACTTGTAGGTTCAATGCAAAGCTAAGACAGAGTATGCAAAATTATTATGTCTCTTCTTAGTTGTTTCCTGCTTGTATCTTCTATTATCTTTTCACGAAGATTTGATGGTAATGCTTCCCATAACTTCTGGGAAATAAACTTGGGGAATAGAGGTAAACTGCTACAAGGGACACAGAGTGAACTCGCTGCTCATAACTTATTAAAATTAGTAGCTCAGCAGGGTTCACAGGATTCAGCAGGATTGTTTGAGCTGATGCTCAGAGTATGACTAGCACATTTCCCAGCACTACACAGAGATGTGTGTATGTACTCTTCTGTTCTTCTCTGTTTTAAGCTCATTGTGCTTTTTCTGGGGAAAGAGGTTTTCATTTGAAAAGTTACTTTTGAAATCAAATGCAGAGCCTGAAAGTGTCTCATTTAAGAGCTGTAGCATTTTTATCATATCATAGTCTACATGAAGTGATGTCCAACATGTATTTTAGAATGAATTAGGGATGTTTTTGCTACTGACAACAATAAATGTATCAAAAAGAAATGGGAATGTTGTTTTGTTGTGTGATCTGTTATTTCTGCAACTACAATGTATAATATAGCTGTTCAGCATACGCCTTTGTAAAGAATGTCGTTAACATACCTGCTCCTCATATTTGCACCTTTGCTTTCCAGGCTTGACTATCTTCAAAATTGTGCATCCTAAAAAGTAAGTTGTCCTTCTGCTGAAGTAAGTCATGTTTGTATGAAAAGTACAATACCTCCAAGTTTGTACCAGCGATGTTTTATGCTCTTTACAAACAAGTAGTTTCTTTCTCTCCTCCTTCTTTAATGTTTGCATTTTGTATTTGAGGGTGGGAAGATGGGGGGATGGAGATAGGGTTGGAGAAGACAAGGCTACATCACAAGGTTTTTTGCAAAAATTAGGCTGTGAATGCTTTAAAAATAATTTACAAACTAAAGGGTGAAGAAGGAGTCACTGGGTTATACTGTTTAGAAGTATGAAGGCTTTTATTAATGGTAAATCACCAGTGAAAATGCTGAGATTATCACTGTTTTCTCTTGAAGAAAATGAATGTCAGAGCACACGATTTTGATCTGAAATATTCTCTTGAGGACAGTTAAAGTGGGCATAGAACAAATTCTTTTGATACTGCAAATGTATACAAAAGAATGTTATGTATTCATTTTATGTCACAGAAACCTACCCAGGCTTAATGAATTATCCCTTCTTACTAACCTTCCTTGAAGTAATTTGGCACTTGCTTTTCTAGTTAAGGTTTTGCATAATTACAGTTTTTGATATATTGCTACTATGTCACAGGAGATGGTATCTGAAAAAATAAACAGGGCAAAAAAGTATTACAGAGAATTAACGTTCCAGTTATAAATCTGCAAGCAAATTTGAACAGTCTGTTCTAAAATATTTTGTACTTCTGGCACAGAAAGACAGAAGAGCTATGTTGGTAAACTGGAGGAAGTTATGTGCTTGTGTATATGGTGTGGGGGATTTTTTGTTTTAAATCTGGCCAGATCTCTATGTGGTCTGAAGTCAGTACACCTCTGCTGATCGTAGCTAAAGTGGAGCTAATTGTTGGCTTTAATCTTATGTTGGAGATCAGTCTTGAAATTCTCGTCCTGTCTTGTATATGTGAATTTCTGCAAAATTTGTCCCATCGCCTACTTTTAATTTATTTACACCATAAAAACAAAATACACTTAACCTACAAGGAGTCTGAAAGGATTTAGATCACTAGTGACTGTTAGAACCATGTCCTGGGTTCAAGGTGGCTAAAACTGATCCACGTCTAAATTGTGTTTTTCTGAGTTTCTCTCTGTTTTGAGAGATGGGATCATTCACCTTTTCAAACAAATTTTCCTTTTCTAAAATATCTTCAGAAATATTTTTTTTTCAGACTCTCTTTCCAGAAGCCAGAAACATGTGGTTTAAAATGTAACCCAGAATCAATTGGTCAGAAGAAAAACCCCAGCAAACCAACCCCTGCCTTATTTCAGTTTTACTGGATTTGGTGTACTAATAGGACATATGCTGTAGCTTGGGCATAGCAGGAAAGGACCCACCTTTCCCGTCACTTATTTCTCCTGAGGACATTACAAGGCAGGGGAAGGTAAAGTGGGCTCTCTGCCATCAGGATGGCCTTTTTGCTGCTCAGGCCCATGAGCTGAGTGCTGGTAGCTCTGCTGGTGGGGCCAGTTGCACTGGAAAAAGTTGATAGAAGTTTCCACAGCAGAGTTTTCCTGAGGTAGCAGTGTTGGTAAGGAGAGGGTGTAATTTTACATCATTACTCCTGTGTCTCTTTATATTTGTGTATTGTGTACAGTTCTGGTGCACTCAACATAAAAAGGCCATGGAACTGTTGGAACAAGTCCAGAGGAGGGCCATAAGGATGATCAGGGGACTGGAGCACCTCCGGTATGAAGATAGGCTGAGGAAAGTTGTGGCTGTTCAGCCTGGAGAAGAGAAGGCTGCATGGAGACCTTATATCAGCCTTCCAGTATCTGAAGGGGGTCTATAGGGATGCTGGGTAGGGACTGTAGTGACAAGACAAGGAGTAATAGGTTCAAATTTAAACAGGGGAAGTTTAGACTGAATATAAGGAGTAAGTTCTTTATTGTAAAGGTGGTGAGGCACTGGAATGGGTTACCCAGGGAAGTTGTGAATGCTCCATCCCTGACCGTGTTCAAGGCCAGGCTGGACAGAGCCTTGGATGGCATGGTTTAATGTGAGGTGTCCCTGCCCATGGTGGGGGGTTGGAACTGGATGATCTTAAGGTCCTTTCCAACCCTAACTGTTCTATGAGTCTATATTTTGTTGTGGAAGCTTCTCTTGTGTTTGTCTGCTGTCACCTTTTGGTTCCTTTCTTTGATAAAACATAATCTGTATGAGCAAGGGTTTTGTGTCTCACAAAGTAGAAAGTGCTCTTTCATGTGTAGTCCAGGCTTCAAGGGAGCAAAAAAAAATGCCAAACAGAAAACCTGAGAGAGATCACATGGATGATCCTCTGAAGACACCACTGAATAAATGTTTGTAAGAGGTAGCTCTCTAATGTAGTGTGATCTTTCCAAGTATACCAGGAGGAAGTATGCCTCATTGACTGGGGACATTCATGGTTCTATTGAAAGATGGAAGAATGAATAAACAGAGCACTTTATTTAAACAAACAAAAATTAAAAATAAAAGCATCACCTCCTGGGTAACAGAAGCAATGCTGTTTGCTTTGATCCTTTATTTGCACAGTAGGTAGTCATTTTAATCTCTCTGATTCCAATTATAGTGGCAAGTACATGTTGCCTATTTCATTTTAGTTGTTGGGTTTCATGTTCCAAGTATTGTAGTCCATACAGGATTGCCTGGAAATGGGGTTTGTTCTTGATATAAATTCATTTCTGTCAGTTGCTTTTGGGTAGGTTTTGGCCTATATCTGATGGAAGAGAAAGAACAGCACAGTGGTGCGTTATGCATGATGAGGAAATAACAAGGGCAATCTTTACATCTCATCTAAGCATCTGGCAGAGGACTCTTGTACTTCAGCGTGCCTGTCTGTTTCTTTAAACTTGCACACTGAAGCGTGAGGACTGCCTTTCTTTACGATTACACCTCTGATCTGTGCTATTGGATGATTTTCTAAATGAGTATGATAAATCTGTGTAATAATGGTGTTCCTTTTTTCCCCACTTACGGCATCACGTTCCTTTTGTTTTTATGGAAAGACTTACATAAAGGAGTTGAAGCTTAACATACAACCATTCAGCAGATACGTATGATAAGTAATGGAACATTTTACTTGCAGCACATACCACTTGGTGATATGTGGCAGTGAGAGATGTACCTGATGAACTTCAGCTGAAGAGCTTGTCCTTGCTTTCCTTCTTGGTCTCCAGCCCCACTAATTAGCTTATAAAAACAAGCATAGTAAGCTTGGTTTTCTGTCTTATTCCAATTCTCTTGCATAAACATATCCACAAACTAAAAGCAAAATTCATATGGATGTCTTAATTGCTTACTTGCATTCTTTTCAGAAATGAAAGTTTTTGCTCAGCTGAGCACTTAATTTGCCATAGCTACAAGCAATTGGTGTATTAATGTTTTCTCCTTATAAAAACTTGTCAGTAGCTTTCTATGGAAAAAGAAAATTGCAATTCCACTAGTCTTTGCAGTTTTGATAAAAATCAATGTTATCTGAATTGCTGCTGGCAAAGGTTTCTCAGCTCTGTGGTGAAATTCTTTTCCAAAATTGACAGAAAAACATCTTTAAAACATATTGCCTGGACTTAGGTGGGATATGGCATACCTGGCTTGAAATCCCGATGTCCTCCATTTCCTTCCAGAGGTCTGTCTCAAGCAGCAGATTGCTGGCTGTATAACTATTCTCTCAGCTTTGTGTAATTGAATTTAACAGGAGCTTTTTCTTCCACACAGCAGCTGTGGGTGCTGATCAAATTGTCATTTCAATCAGGTTTTGGTTGGATGTGGAAACTGACTGTGGTGTATCCTAAACCTGTCTGTCTAGCGACTTAGGACATCTATCTCTGGCTTTGAATGCTGTAGCCCCTGCGACATCAGGGGCTGGTGGCTAGTTATCTCACTTGGTATGGCTCCTGAAAATACAAATGAGCACCTATAACTGATGGGTGTCATTCTCAGCCTGCACTAATCAACACTGGTTAAGTCTTCACTAAGACTTTTTTAATGAAACTTTTGGCCATTTGTAATTAAACTTTGTGAGATCACATGGAGAATTTGTGCTCTACAGGAGAAATCTTTGTGATACTGACATCATGACTGCAGAGCCCACCTCTGTCAGCAATCATGGATGGAATGTGGGATGTTTCACAGTGGGGGAGCCCTGGAAATAATGCAGCTAAAACTAAGCACAGTAAGAGCCTCGGCCACTGCCAGTGTGCTAAGCAACGTATGTTTTGTATTTTTGAGACTACAGGCAAACCCTGCTTTGTAAACACTAGCTTAGTTGCCTGTGGCTGATACTACTGGATCTGTGTCAGGCTAGGCTTGGGTTTTGGGTTATTTCCTGATAGACCACAGCTTTGGACCTAGTGTATTCTAACAAGTTAACTGAAACATCTACTTTTTAATAGTAACATTTTCTTTCTTAGATTGCTGAGCCAGCACTGTGCAATTTTAATTTATTGTGAGGATATATTACTGTTTAGTAATTTGTTAATTTGCCAAGTGTTAGGTGGTCAAGTTTTGCAGCAGTATTACCACGGAGAAGCCTGACCTGCTAGGGTTTGTTCCTTGTAACTATTATTCCATGTCATCAGCACACTGAGTCACCCAATACACTAAAGTTACTTGGAAATATTCCTGGAACACTGTATAAAATAGTTTATTCTGAGAAGTTACAAACTAACACTGACATATTCTTACTCAGCAGACCTATTCCTCTTACTTATTAAAAATTATTCCAGCTGACATCAGAAGCAGCACACTTTCTGCTGATTTGTGTTCCTGGCAAATTTTTAGTCCACTGTGTTATTTCCCAGACCTGTCATAGAAGCACATCTCCCAGGAGATGCTATCAAGCAACCCTGGACAGCAATATATAGGAAAAAGTGCTCTCTTCGGGTATCCGCATGGGGAAAGGCAGCTTTAACAGTGCAGCAAAGTTTAATCTTCTTCCCTTAGAACTGCAGTGTTCATGCACACATAAAGAGGCAAGGATGGTAGAAATAGGAGGAAAGAGGAGGAATATAAGGCTGCTGCTAGAGGATGTAGGAAGGCAGCTAGGATGACTAAGGCCTCCTTAGAATTAAACCTGGTGAGAAGGGTCAAGGACAGCAAAAAGAGCTTTTTCAAATACATGGCAGATAAAACTAACACCAGAGGCAATGTAGGCCCACTGATGAACGGGATGGGTGCTCTGGTGACAGAAGATACAGAGATGGCAGAGCTACTGAATGCCTTCTTTGTCTCTGTCTACTCTGCTGCAGGCAGTCCTGAAGAACCCTGTACCCCTGAGACCTTAGATGAAGTCAGGTCAACGGAGCGGTTTGCCTTAGTCGATGAGGAATGGGTTAGAGACCAGTTGAGCAATCTGGACATCCATAAATCCATGGGTCCAGATGGGATGCATCCGCAGGTCCTGAGGGAACTGGCAGAAGTCATTGCTAGACCACTCTCCATCATCTTTACCAAGTCTTGGGAAACAGGAGAGGTGCTCAAGGACTGGAGGAAGGCAAATGTCACTCCAGTCTTCCATCATCTTTACCAAGTCTTGGGAAACAGGAGAGGTGCTCAAGGACTGGAGGAAGGCAAATGTCACTCCAGTCTTCAAAAAGGGCAAGAAGGAGGACCCGGGTAACTAGAGACCAGTCAGCCTCACCTCCATCCCTGGGAAAGTGATGGAACACCTTATCCTTGGTGCTATCTTAAGGCATATCGAGGATAAGAGGGTTATGAGGGGCAGTCAACATGGCTTCACCAAGGGGAAGTCATGCTTGACCAATCTCATAGCCTTTTATGAGGAAATAGCACGGTGGATGGATGATGGCAGAGCGGTAGATGTGGTCTACCTTGACTTCAGCAAAGCATTTGACACAGTCTCCCACAGCATCCTCACAGCTAAATTGAGGAAGTGTGGTCTGGATGATCAGGTAGTGAGGTGGACTGTGAACTGGCTGAAGGAGAGAAGCCAGAGAGTTGTAGTCTATGGGGCGGAGTCTAGTTGAAGATCTGTAACTAGTGGAGTGCCTCAAGGGTCAGTACTGGGACCAGTATTATTTAATATATTCATCAATGATTTAGATGAGGGAATTGAGTGTACTATCAGCAAGTTTGCTGATGACACTAAGCTGGGAGGAGTGGCTGACATGCCAGAAGGCTGTGCTGCCATCCAGTGAGACCTGGACAGGCTGGAGAGTTGGGCAGGGAGTAACTTGATGAAATATAACAAGGGAAAGTGTAGAGTCCTGCATCTGGGCAGGAACAACCCCAGGTTCCAGTATAGGTTGGGGAACGACCTGTTAGAGAGCAGTGTAGGGGAGAGGGACCTGGGGGTCCTAGTGGACGACAGGATGACCATGAGCCAACACTGTGCCCTTGTGGCTAAGAAGGCCAATGTCATCCTGGGGTGTATTAGAAGGGGGGTGGTTAGTAGGTCGAGAGAGGTCCTCCTTCCCCTCTACTCTGCCCTGGTGAGACCGCATCTGGAATATTGTGTCCGGTTCTGGGCCCCTCAGTTCAAGAAGGACAGGGAGCTGCTGGAGAGAGTCCAGCGCAGGGCAACTAAGGTGATTAAGGGAGTGGAGCATCTCTCTTATGAGGAAAGACTGAGGGAGCTGGGTCTCTATAGTTTGGAGAAGAGGAGACTGAGGGGTGACCTTATAAGTGTATATAAATATATAAAGGGGGAGTGTCACGAGGATGGAGCCAGGCTCTACTCAGTGGCAAACAATGATAGGACAAGGGGTAATGGGTACAAACTGGAACACAAGAGGTTCCACTTAAACTTGAGAAGAAACTTCTTCTCAGGGTGACGGAACACTGGAACAGGCTGCCCAGGGAGGTTGTGGAGTCTCCTTCCCTGGAGACATTCAAAACCCACCTGGACACATTCCTGTGTAACATTATCTAGGTGTTCCTGCTCCAGCAGGGGGATTGGACTAGATGATCTTTTGAGGTCCCTTCCAATCTCTAGCATACTGTGATACTGTGTAAATAGAAGATGATATTTATGTGATTGTGGATGCATAGCACATTAGAAGAAAAACTATACAGTGTAAACATTTAAAAGTCCATCATATTTACTGTCAGAAATACCAGCAATGGGTGGAGAGATTTGTAATTAATGCTTTTTGTTCTACAAGCTGATATTGGCTAGTTTTGTATTCTGTCCCTGCTTCCTATGAACAACATGAGGGTGTTCGATTATACAAAAAGTTATGGAGTAGAAATTTCTTGGATGAGAGTTGCTTGTTGGTAACAGCTGTTGCCAAAACAAACCCCTGTGTTTTATACACCCTTTATAGAGATGTTTAAATGCCTGTCCTTAAATCGTAACCAGAAAAATGCAAGCATTGAAAGGTATTGTTCTCAGAAGATAAGTAACCTTTGTGAAGGAAAGGATCACTTCTGAATATTCTTCCAACACTGCTATCAGTAAAGAAATATGTTTTCTGGCTCCTCACCAAGCCTCAGGGTTGCATCTGTCCTTTTTAGAGCATGCTTTGTTAACGCTAAGGAGACTGCGTACTGTTGTATGTGTTGTCTCTTTTAACTGGAGTAAGAGATGTAACCTTTTGAAGGATAACTAATTAGATTTTCCTTCCCCCTTTTTTTTGCTCATTTCCTACTGAACTTAATCTGTAACTGTGGAGACCTGTCAGCCCTGTGATCTGTAGAACTGTCCCTTCACCTCATGAAGGCAACAACCTATGAATTTCTAATATCTATTGCTATTGAATGTAGGGCTCAGTTGGTAGGTAATACTCCAAAATACATAGGCACCATACATTTGTGCAGAAGTTTTGAACAATAAACAAGTTTGTAAAAGTTGCTCAATTCCGTATACAGTGCATAATCAGTTGATTGCAAAATTCGAAGTCTAATTTGCAGGCTATTAAATGCAGGGCTTTTCCCCTTGCTTTATACTATCAACTATAGATAGGGTGGGATGGAGAAAAGGCCAGAATTTTGGGTTTCATTACGGGAACTAAATATGCTTTCCCATCTGGTAAGGGAGCAGGCTGTGTTTTGTAGTTGGCAGTCAGAACACTTAGGAAAGCACCCAATTAGTAGTTCAAGTGCTCAAAGGTGTTGGGAATATTCACCTTTGTTCTAAGTGTGCCACTGTTTGCATTAAGACTGACCAGATAAGAAGGGCTGGAATACCTCTGTCAGAAACAGGCTGTATCTTCATGGTGGAGGAAATAGGCACAACTGCCATGCAGATAATAACTAGAAGGAAGATCATCCTCATTTTCAGATGGCAAGTGATCTGAATGAGAATGCTCGTATAAATGCAGCCATAAAAATCCAGAGAACTTGCATGTGAATTTCAAAATGCTCATTTGCAAATTTCACATACTGGGCCCTAAATTGACTTAGTATGCTCATCACTTTGGGATGCTATTTCTTTTAGACACTGATATTTTCTGTATGATTTTTAAATTCCTTTCGAAAGTCAAAGAAATGTATTGATACTTGGAGGGACAAATTTCCAATTTGTATTTTTATAAAATTCCATCAGCATGTTATTTATAAACAACACTACTCAGACTCTTATTTAGCTTATTTTAGCTCATGTTTAAACTTAAAAATATTTTTTGATTCTTTTATACTTGTGTCTTGGTACTAATTTATTTAGTTCTGAATAATAGCTGGCAAGTTTCTGGATTTTTATATAAAAGAGTCTGAAGAAACCTTATGAAAGGTAAGGTTTTTTACAGTATTGGGAAGGCAGAAATCAGCTGCACCTCAGATAGCAGCAGGTTTTTAAGGGGTTACTAAAAGGGAACAGAAGTGATCCATCTTAAGGAGTATTTACTAATATACTAGAACAGTGTGAGCTGCTTGATTGGCTGCTGTGCACTCTGCAACATGCATGTACCCGTTACAGTTTCAGTAATGTCAGTCATTAGCTACGTCACCTTCCTCTTGTTAAACAAACTGCAGTCTTCACAAAGTGGAGGTAAATATGAATTTCACTGTAAACAGGTTGTTCAGACTGCTTTAAGTGGCATAAACTGTGACAAGACCAAGGACAAGTGTAGCATTTGGCAGTCTAATTTGGTATGAGGCAAAAAAAAATCCAGGTAGCTTTAAAGTGGTTTTTTTTTAGGGGTAGCATATAATTGATGAGAAAGAACTCTTGTAAGGAAGTTCTTGAAGTTTAACAAATTTTAGGGCTTCAGTGTGAGCCTATGACAGGAAGACAGGCAAGTCTAAGAACTAGACTCAGATGCTTCTTTGAAGAACGTCTCTTTTTGACTAGGTTCATTAAGTGAGCCCTGCACAATCCTGAAAAGCATTTTAAGAAAATTAAGGCAAAACATGTGACTAGTTGTTTTGAGAAGCCTGCACAACAACTAACCCATATAAAATATACTTGAAATAACTGGGCTATTCAGGACGTTTTTATGAAGCCAGATGCCCCTAATGGTGGGGAGAAGAAAAACCTAAACAGAAAAAAACACGTTCCCTTGGGTCCTCAAGAATGTACTGGTGGAGGGGGAAGCTGATGCAATAAGAACTTGAAAGGTAAAGGATGTGTGTGGGCTTGCTGGTTTGTGTTTGGTTTTGTTTAATTATTTATTTTTTTTCAATTTAGTATTTTGTTCTTGTGGGTTTTTTTTTGTCTTTTGTGTTTTGTTTTGGATTTTTTTTCCCCTTTTTTTCTCTTTCGCTTCTCCACAGACAGTTATATATTCCCATTCTGGATGCTGTAATCTGCGGTTCTAGGAGTGCTTTGACACCACTTGTCAGTAGATAGGATTGGTTTGTTTCTTTAATATGTTATATTACAAGCAGGAATAGGACAACCTGGTTACACTTGTAGGTTGTGCAAATGTGGCATGGTTATAAACGTACCTTTTTACTTGAAGTAACAGTTCTCCCATGGAAGATCCTGGTTACGTATCTAAGAACTAAATTAGGGAGTTGTAATTAAACAAAGAAGTAACACCCACATATTTTCAAGTGTGTTCTTTAATAAAGAATGAGAGGAGAACACGAAAACTGAGTAGAAACAAGTACAAAACCAAATAACTGCTCATCTAAGCAAACCCATCTTTTTATACATTTTTGTTAATGCTGTTGCTGAGTTTACTCATTCCTGGAGTCCAGTTAGGTTTTTTGTGTGTGAGATGAGCCACATGTTCCCTGGAAACTGTTGTGGCAAATGTAGTATTGATTGAAACAGTGTCTTTGTCAGATGTCATTGGGGCTTTTAAACTGATGCCTGATGGCAGTGTTATTTTTAAAAGCATGAACTAGAAACAGAGGGGAACATAAGATCTATGGCTATGTGATAGAAATTATAGGCTGTATCCAGTTGCTGGCTTTCCCTTCTCTCTGGGCAGTTTTGGCCGAACAGCAGTGGAAAGGATGGTTTCAAATGAACTTCAATATCAAAGTGACTGAGTGGTCTTTTTCCATGTTGAAATCAATGTGCCTTTGGAGAGGCTGGAAAGGAGATGTGTAAAAGGATATAGCTTGCATGTGTCCTGACTTTTTTCCGTAAATGCTGTTCTGTTTGTGAAATACCTTTTGAAATCCCACTTCTGTACCACAGACTTCTTTTTCTTTGCTGTCCTCGTACATGTCCAGGTGTAACTTGTTCATCCCCTTTCCTGATCAGTGTGCTTCAGGACAAGTGCAGGACTGATAAAGAAATAAAATACAACATACTTTAAATTGCTCTACTTAAAATATTTTAAATGCAAATTGTTCATCTTGTGCCTTTTCTTTTAAAGCAACATTTTGTGGGGTGTGGTTTCTTTTCCTTTGTTCCTTTTGACTGATGTTGTAAGTATAGGCACATCCTCTTTTGTGACACTGTACTTCTTGTTTCTTCACTTATCTGAGAATCTGTTCTGGGATTAATTCTGTATTGGATAGTGTGGTCACATCTGCCGTTTCATTTGTCATGCTGTGGTAAAACAAGGTACACTTCGTGCTTTTAGCTTCAGTGAGTTTTATCACTCATTAATTGGCACAGACTTTAATCATTTGTTGATATATGTTCTTATCAAAACTTTCCCTTCACTTTACTTTAAAAAGAAGGCTAATGGTAACAGCTAAATTTAAATGACGAACCAAATGATGCAATTGTTTCCTAATAGAGCTTTTCAGACAAGAAGCAGCAACAATTTTAGTTTCCTGAATGCCTTGGAGGACCGTATTTTCTTCATCACATAAGACTCTGCTATGCCTGTTCAGGCAGGTCTGCTTTGTGCATCTATCAACAAAGCTGTTTGGCCAATGAGAAAAGAGACGATTGGAGCTCCAAACAAAAATAAAATGGCAACAGTGGAAAACTGACCAAGAGCCATTTTAATTCATTGAGGACCAAAGGACGGTTGAGTTTCTATACTGGAATTTCCCATGGGATCCAAACTGGCCCCTTTACAGCATTGTTTGTAAATTCTTTTTCACTGCCTCAGGAATATTAATTACACATCTGGTCTAAATATGATCATTCTTAGATCTTGCTGTTCCAGTGTATGCTGGTGTATTTACATGAATTGCCTGTGCACAAGTTGGGAGGAAGAAGAAAGCTTCTGATCTCCTGCACATGTGGTAGACTTTAAATTGTTTGTGAGGGTTTTAGAAAGTTTTGTGTTAAACTAGATGGGAAACCAGAGTCTTTTTATAGCTTTGTTTCTCTTCTTTCTTTGCTCTTGTTATTTCTGGTCTTGCAGGAGTGGTGTCCTAATTAAAACATTCTGCCTTCTGAAGCCTGTTGGTCACATATGAATTGTGTTTTTAAAATGAAAAAAATCCTAATTAAAATGTAATGAGAAGTCTGTTGGAAACTTTCTGTTTTATATTTTCATGCTTGGTGCAGCTTGCTTCTCTAAATGCCTCTATATCTAAATGATTTAAATGATTAAGATTGACTTTTTTTTCTGTGTGTGGTTTTTTTTAAGCTGTGAAAATAAAAAATACTTTTATAATATGCAAATATGGAATTATGTACTCTTACTGAAATAGCTGTAATTTAAGATGGCTTGATGTGGTAATGTGGATATTCTACTTATAGTTGGAAATTTTAAAAGAATTTTTCTTAATAAATAGCTGAGTTTTATTCCTATTGTGTTTTGATTTTTAACCCTCTTTGAACACTTAACAATTACCATTAACAGCATGGTAACAGCAACTAAAACATTACTATAAGTGGTAGATTACCCTAAGTAAAGCACTGATTAGGTTGCCTTTTTTTGTGTGGGGCAGTTGTACTAGGTAACGAAGGTGCCCCAATCTGTTGTCATTTTCCATTCCCAACTGCCTTGGAGATGGATGAAATTATCCTGCAATTCACTCTTTGGGTATTTCTAGGGACTCTTCTCAAGCTCTTGTTGTGGCCTGGAGTGGATTGACTAACAGTGTAAGCCTTGGCCAAAGAAAAAGATGGGGAAGAAGTTAGGTTCAGGGTGAGCAGGCCTTCTTCCAGACTTATTTTATCTGTTTTGTTTAGGTCAATATTTCCCTTGGAAACTGGTATGCCCTTTTGTCTCATTAACTTTCTTACATGCTGCCTTTTCAGTCCTGTTATTCCTTCATAAGTTTTCTAAAGCAGCATTTGCTAATGCCTTGGTGCTTTCCATGAAGACTACCAGCATTAACATAATGTAAATATATGACAGTCTTTGTCCTCTGCCCAGAAATCCTTCCAAGTTACATCATTGCTAAAGCCTAATTGCCTCAGAGTCATGAGATGTACTTTTATCAAACAAGTTTCTCAGCAATGGTTATAAGCTTGTGCTAGAGGGGTCAGGTAGTTCGTGGCACTGGAAGTGATTTTTCTTCTGCTGATGTGAAGTGTAGGCAGAGTAGATTAACACCTTTCTACAATTGCTATAGATTTATTCCAGCTAGTTTACTTGCCTTGTAAGCCATTAGATGCTGTGTAGAAAAGCTATTTTTATAGCTGAAATGGTTGGCAGACCCAGTGTAGAAATTAGAAGAATTCTTTCAAAAGCTGTAGAAAAATAACTGTCTGATTATTTAGACTGTTAGCTTCATGTACCACCGCATAATAATCAGTAAGTCCAGACAAAGTTTCTAAAGGCAAAATGATCATCACGTTCTATTAAACTTTCATCTCTTAGAACAGATAATTTTTTGACAGATTTCATCTTTACTGTTTGATCTCATTTCTGGTCGTGCTGGAAAAAAGCTCCCTGAAGTTTCTGTGATACAAAAAGTTTTGTAAAACAGAGCTGGGCAGAACGTTAGCTATTTCAGCAGCTGTTTGGATTTTTACCTCAACTCATAATTACTGACACTTAGAGGTGGATTTCGCCCACTCTGCGATACTTAACAATGCTTTTAAGACTAGTTTTAAACATCGGTGAACTGTTCACTCAGTGTACTACAATTACAAAGACAATACAGGCTTATCATCCTCTGAACTATTTTATCCTATTTTAGTGTTAATCATGTTGCTAGGAAGTAATTGCCATGCTGATATAGCAGCAGTAAAAGTTTAACTAGATTTGTTCCACTGTAATTTTTTCTGTGTAACTGCTGCAGTGTTTGTATTTTGGAACTGCATTTGATAAGATAGTATTCATCATTTTGGTCTTCTAATTAATCCATGTTGAGTAAACCTCTGAGTCAATCAACAAGCAACTCAACTAGGACTATATGGGTGGCATTCCTTCAGAGCAGCAGAGATGCTCTGCTCTGAAGCAAAACAGAGTTTTACTTTGCCATGGTTTTAGAGGAATGTAGGAAACCTGTCTACGAAAAATCCTGCCTGTGAACAGGATTTTTGGCAAGGGATTGTTGCATGAAGACATATTAGCTATGATTTGGGATGTGTTATCTGGCCTGATCACAACGACAGACTGTGGTGGAACTGGAGACTGAGCTGGAGACCATGCTGGAAGGATCACAATGTATAGAGTGCAGAAAGGTCTTTAAAAGTAGCATCAATGTTACTCCTGAGAGAGTATGATCCTGTCCAAAGTGTGTGTAAGTAATAGATGTTAATCTGGAATGAATACAATTTACAGGATGTAAACCCCGAGTTATTTAAATCAAACCCTTTAAAGTATCCTAAAATACGTCAGGGTTAAATATACTTAAAAAAAAATAAAAGAAAAGGGAGACAGATGGGAAGGGATTTGGAGATCTACTGAGATAAATGTATAAAGAAAAATATGTTCTAGACTACAAGAGCTGCATAACCATCAAGAGAGACCATTGTAAAAATACAGTGAACTGAAAAGTAGTGAAAGACTGAAGAAGATAATGAGGAACAAACTAGTAATTATTGTATTGGTATCTAATCTGAAATGAGACTGAAAATATTAGTTATAAAATCCCTTTCATTATAAGATTATTTCAACAGCAGAAAAAATTGTATGTGAAGGAGCAACATGGACAATGATTTGCAGGCTAGAAGTTTCTAGATATTTTTCCTTTTGAATTTTTTGTAATTGTGGACTTCTCTAGTTATGAGACTAAAAACTAAGAATATCGTCATTGGTAGAGAGTAATTAATAGAGAGTATTGATGGTTTCCACTGTTAAGAAGTGATGTAATCTGCCATGTTACAGAATGACTCACTAAGAACTGACTGGATCACATGTTGTGAATGATAAATCTGTATAATTGCAAATGTCTAATAGCTGCTTTTTTGACTGGAAAGTTCTTTCCCTGCATATTTATGCAAGTTAAGTTAGTCCTTTACTCTTTTCCTCTAAACAAAGGCAAAGCAGATCATGGCATGGTGGAAGGGAAATAACTCCATGAAATATTTCAGTATGTAACCATTTGGGGGGGGGAATGGGAATTATTTACTCACCTGTTGTTACTGAGATGATTATTGGAATCGCTGTTTGCAGACAGGAGTGTGGGAGAAGAAACTATTTGCCTTGGCTGGTGCCTTAGAGATGGAAGTTCTGGGAAGCTTTTTGGCTTATCAATCTGAGACTAGTGAGAAAGGCAAGCCAGGACACAAAACAGAGGTAACAATTTAAATTTGTCATTAGACGAATGCCATGTTCCTTCAGAACTTGGCAAATAGAGTGACAGTTTATCCTTTCTGATTATTGGTACCTCTGGTGTTTACAAAATGCAGTCTTTCAGCTGTGGTTTCATGTTGTTACCAGCACAGCAAAGTGCACTCTTACCACCATTACAAAGCTGTTGTTTCTGCAACTGGTCAGGAAGGCAATGCTCATGTAAAGTCTTTGTGGTTTTTAGGTCACTGACTTGTTTCCCTCTGAGAAGTACAGGCTTTGGGTCTATGGGGTCCTGTAAAAATTACTTAGGATGGAGTTGCAGAAGAGGAACTGCACCCCTGTCTCCTGCCTTCATTCTGTAAAGCCTCAGGCTTTTTCCTTTATCCTCAGATCTGTGCATTTGATGCAGGAATCCAGAGAGAGGATTGTGAAGGTGGTCTGCAGCCCATAAGCGGGGCTTTGCCATGGTTAAACACACACACAGACACATAGACATAAACACATGCTCGCATAACGTTTCCCGTTTTGTGAGGTGCATGTCCTTGCAGTAAGGTGCTGCTCTTCTTCCCTGGACAGTTGCATTGTACTTTTTGTTGAGCAAAATCTGAGGTGCAGGACAGAAAAAAATTCTGTATAAGCATGGTCATCTTGGGATAACTTATAGCAATTTTGGAGGGAAATTCAAGTTATAGAAAAACCAGCTTTTCAGTGAATATTTTAAGATGCCAGGGGTGGGTAATAAAAGCTAGCAATTATTAAACCCTTAGCTAATATAGTTAAGAAAGCAGGCTTGTTCAGTTGTGTACACAGAGGCATCTAGTCCTACTAAGATGCTATAGGATACTCTGTCCATTTGCCACTGCAGTAGGGGATGTGCAATATGCTCATCTATCTGGTCAGACCTACCAGCCCCAGGGGAAGTTTTAGATAGCCCAAGGGCACTAGATACTGTAAAGTCTTTATGCATTTGAGTCAAGACAGAATGTATATGTACTTAATGCTGACCATTAGCAGCATGCTTTAAGACGTCTCCTTCCATGACACTGTTTCTAAAAGGATATGCAGACATAAAAAATCAATAGGAAGGCACTGCCTAGAATCCATGATCTGATGTTGTCATGCTCTCATAAATTTATATTTACATTTCTGTCTAAAAACACAATTGCACACTTTGGCTGCAGTGGCTGATGTCTTGTTGCAGGTGTAATAAAAAGTCATAGTTCTTAGAATCTGTGCACCTATGATGTGTAATATGTAAAGAGTGCTTGGCTACATGATTTGTTTCTCCAATATACAATTTGCTTCTTTTGTATTTTTTTTTCCTCTTTCTCTCTACTTTGTTGTACCTGTTTCTTTTTTCATTTTAAAAAAAAAAGAAAAAGTTGTAATCCTTTGTGCATTCTAATCAGCCCCTGAATTGGGACTGCTATTTTGAATTTTAATTTAAAATTTTATTTTATTTTATTTAGTTTGCAATATAAGATTTTGAAATCAAAGCATTCAGAGCTGTACAGTTACTCAGTGCTACTGACAAGTTATTAAATGGGTAAATCCTCCAAGAGAGGTTACCACTTCTGTGAGGATTTGTTGTAGGGCACTGTAGGGAAGCCTTTATTAGGATGCTGAATTATCTTTGCCCAGGAAAGGCAACAGTCTGCAGCAGTGTTATCCAGGTAACTGGCACGTACAGAAAAATGTTCTTTCCCAAAGACTTTTTCCATTGCACTTTCCTCTGTGTTTAGTGAACGTTAGACCAAACATCAGTTTCTGAAGGGACCTGTGATTGTAACAGTACTATATATTTGGCAATACTTGGAAATGCTACAGTCATTTCCCTTTTCTCTGAGGCTGTAGGCTCCTAAACATCCTTATCTGCACTGTAATTGGTGGTAAACATCTCTGTTCATATTTGCTTAAATCAGCTGTCTACGGTATGAAGTTCTGCATATTACTTCATTACTATGCTTAGAGTGAGACTGCCTGCTTTTATTTCTTGAGGTTTAAAAGCAGAAATATCTAGAGTTAATACGGAAGTATGAAATAGAAAGAAATTGAGAGAAAAGCCTCCAAACAACTCAGTCTCTGAAGGCTTTTTATCAGACAGCAACAAGACATTATATATTCTCATTTACCATCCATCTATACAGAAAAGGTCAGGCTAATCTATTTTTACAGTTTTATTTTGACTGGCTCTAATTATAAGCAGATCCTTACTATGTCTTTTAGACCTGATATACAATTTGCATTTGTTATTCTACATCTGTCATCATCTATACACATAGACTGGATGTGGAAGTCATGAAAGCAGCAGTATAAAAATAGAGTAGGAAATGGAGGAAGAATTTTGTCACTTTTATCAAGAAAGCAGGCCAACACAGCTCGTACGTACAAAGTAAAATGATCCAATTATCAGCATTTTCAAAAACAGCAACCAAAAAAAAACCCAACTAAACAACCAAACCTCCCCACCCCCCCCAAAAAAAAGCCAACCAAATGACAGCAAACAAACCAAAAAAATCAGACTATCTGTCCAGTATTTTTTAGGGAGTCTGAATAGGTCAACAGTTTCCATGGTTGTATGCAATTAATTGCCATAGTGTTTTTATTAATCTGAGTTTTTATCTTGCCAAATATAATGTGTTTGAAAAATTGCTATTGTTTGATGTTATAATTATTTATTCACATTAAATAAACAAGGGAAGAATGAGAGAGAATTCTGCCAATTTAGCCATTTTATAGTGTTTTTTTTATCTATCTGAAGAGTAGCTTTGAATGATTAATGTGAGCAAATACCCTTTAGTGTTGCCTGCCAGTGGAAAGCGTACCTGGGCTTGTTCAAGTCCTGTTAATGAAAATGTTAAAAGCAGTGGTTTGTTATTGCTGCTGCCATTAGTAACTGGTTTATGAATCATGTGATCTGGTGAAATACACTGTCATTGTGCATCTGGTCACACCAAAGAAAAATCAAGCAGGAGCAAGATCTCTACCAGTTAACAATAAATCTATTTGGGGAAAAGACCCTCTTGTCTTCCAACATTGGGATGCACACACACACACACACAAACCCAATCTTTTGGCTGCTTCTAGAAGGAAATGTAAAGTTAACACACCTGCCAGCAATAAGGGTTGCTAGATTAATGACCTGTTAGCAAAATAAATGCTAAATATTTGATGACATAAAAATGAGTTCCTGGGTCCCTCTATGAGTTCTCTGAGCATTCTGTATGGATGAATTTTTCCTTTTTCCCTGCCCCCCCCCAGCCCTGCCGAATAATCTCCTTTTTGCAGGGAGAAGGCTTCTGTCTGTCAACACACTACCTGACCAGCCTCTTTGTTTAAGCCCTTCAGAAGACTGCATGTGAAGCCTGTTTGGATGTGGAAATATATCCTTGGTCAATAGAGGCCTTTTTCACTCACAGACTAGCACCTAGGCCTTCTGAATTTCTAATTCATACAGAAATGGGAAGGCTTTTCATAGTATAGTCCTTTGTTTACTTTTTTCTTCTGCTCAGGTTGGCTTTTGTCATGTATCTGCTTCCCTGCAGGGATTGCTTTTTTAGTAGTTTCTCCAGTTTTTCTTTGCTGTGAGGTTGTGACATCTGCAGGGTCAATCAAGCCAAAGACCAATGCACTGTACATGCATCAGCAGTTAAAGAGCAGCAAGAGCTGCATTGCCAATGGAGTCCTTGCTTGCTGAAAGTGGTTTTATGAGCGGACAATTCACACAATTATATGATAATCCATTTATATAAGGTCAGTGTAAAAGGAAAGAGTTATCTTCTATACTAACAATCATTTTTCTTACAACACTGAAGTTACTTTAATGTTTTCTATAGTAGTGTAGATTGTGCTCAGACTTGCTTTGTATTCAGCTTTAGACATGAACATAAATTCTGGCTTAAAAATTTTATTAAAATTATGGGCAAAAAGTATTTGTAACCCTAGAAATTGATGATAACTTATGATCACTTACACTGTGGTTCATGTGTTGGCATCAGAGCACTCACAGACAATCACAGTTTACCAACATAATGTCATACAAACCCAGGAATCATATTATACATTTTGAAGCTGTTGACCAAGATATTTATCTGTCATCAGTAAATCATTGTCCCTGTTCCCAAATGTAACCTATACTGTACACCACAATAATACCACTGCTCAGAGACCCTAAACAATGATCATTCTTTCAGGAGGGATTGAGACTTTTCCTTAAAATATATTCACAAATAATATCTTAATACATGGTCAAGAGGAATGTTTTAAAAGAACAACTGTAGTTTTTCTTCATTACAAGATAGATGCCACAGAAGTGAAACCAGATTGTTTGTTCACTGTCTGCACTGACGAGTGTCTTCATGGTTGCCTTTAAGGAAAAGGCTTAGACATTCACTTTGAAAAATCATGGGAAGTTCTCAGGAAGACCAAAAAACTTACTGTGGTTAAGTGAATGGCACAATGAACAGGTGTGAGTTTTCCATAGAAAGACTAGGCTTTCCTAACAGAGGTGAGACAATAACATTGTCACAAAAATTGCCTTTTAAAACTAGGCAGACAAGTTACAACTTAAAGTAATTTAGAAGCATAAACTAGCAACATGATTGAAGTAATCTCAGTTAAATAAATGTATCCAAGTGAACGAATACCTCATTTCTCCTGTGAAATCATTCTAGAGGATCGGTGTGATGCTATCAGAGTTTGTGGCTGATGTCAGAATTACTTGCTCTTTGTGCTCATTGGAATAATGCAGTTTGAGAGTATGCTAGAAAGGTCTCTTATATCTATGGCTTTTAGTGTCTATGATGATGTACATTAAAAGAATTAAATGATTCCAGTTTTAATGAGACTTGAGGAATCAGATTGGTTTTTGAATGTAAACCAGGTTACTTCAATACTTGTTCAATGAATCAGTAAGTTGTCTTTTACAGTTTATGCATGAGAGAAAGAGCCCTGTTTGTCTTACAGTATGATGTTCAAACATCAGGCTTGCTTGTATCTAATTACTAGGGTGACTGAAGGGAAAGAAATACATTTTGGTATGCCCAGAAAAAAAAAGACAAATTACTAATGAGTCTTATCACTGGAGATAAATTCAGGATACACTGGTAGTATTGTAGTATACCATAGACCAAGTATCTCTTTAGATTATATTGCACATCATAATTCAGCATAAAATCAACTCTACTCTGTATGAATACTACACTTCATAGTTTAAGATTAAGCAAATAGCTGTACTTCATAATGTATCACCTATTACTTTAGAAGAACACAAGAATAAAACAACAAAAAAGTCAATGCAGCAATGCGGATGTTTTTTCTTCTGTGCTATGTGAGGACAAACATGCATTTTCTAGCAGCAAAATCATTCTTTTATTTCAGGCCTCTCCAAAAAGGAATGCTGAAAATGTTATTAGAGCTGTAAATATCAGTAAAAGACTAAACCCTTAGGCAATCCTTTTCAGCTGAAACTTCTTTATACTTAGTTTTCACTAGCTTTTAGGGTTTCATTGATGGGAGAAGAAAACAAAATCAGAACTGTTCCATGGGGAAATAAAGGGAAGAGGAAAGACAGTGCCTCATCAATTCTAACATAAACAAAACAGTTGAGCAGATTAGTAGTAATATTTTTCCACTGTCTAATTTCTTCTGTCTGCTTTAAAATTTTAATATTTATATGCCACAGAAAACCTTTCTAAATTTTCAACCTTTCTATTTAATTTTCCACTGAATTGCTGCCATTATTTTGAAGGCTGTGTTTGAGGTTTTGGTAGAACTTTGATTCAAGAAATCGTGGATAAGAATCTCTTTCCATGTGCATGTAAATTATTCTCTGTGCTTCTTCAAAACAGGACTGTGTTGGCTCTTGAATATTCCTTATAATTGCTTTCCTCGCAGGACTGTCAATGTTAATCTGAAACAGAAAACAACATTACTCAAGTATCACTGAATATATGCAAAGGAAAGGTAAGGAAGATTGAATTCAGAGGACTTTTATTAACTGCCTTTTATTTACATCTTTTCATATACCCTTTAATTTTAAATCAGCACCTAACGAAAAACATTGATTCTAGCAGAGTGGATTTCTCCTTATACTGCCAGAAAACTCCATCTTATTAGTTGCCCAATTTGCTCTTCTTTTGTTGTTTGATGTAGTAAGAGGTATGGTAGTAGCTGGATGGGTAGCTTGCTCCCTTGGGGACAAGAAGCATGGGAGCTGTCTGAATTTCCCAGGTTGTCCCACATTGTTAATGGAAAAGCCATCTTAAACCTGACTATTGTGATCAGTGGAGGTTGAGAGTAGTGGTAAAGTCATTGCTTTGCTCCTGTGCAGAAAATGGGCCCTAGACTTCAAGCCTTAAGGAAGTTAAGCAAGATCCAAATACATACTATTTTAGGGGGGAGGAAAAATTGCACATCTTTTTTTAAATGTCCTAATTTAAGCCTGTATGTTTGATTGATGAATTTTGTAGTTGACAATACTGACATTTATTTTTTTGAAAATGCAAATATCTCGCTGAGTTTCCTATAGCTGCACACACTAAAAATAAAATACAGCAGAAAATCACTAAAAATGCATTTTCTTGCCCATTGGCACTTAAAACCAGCAGAGGGAACTTTCAGATTTCTTTAAGTTTTGTATTAGTGGGAATGGTTTAGTCATTTAAAACAGCAATTGCTCTCAGCCAGCATCTGAGGATGCAGCTGAGTTGGTTTTGGCTTCCCTTCAGTGTCAACAGGGAAGCTGCATTTTGAGATTCTATAATAATTTTATTGTCATGCATAAACCAGCCTGATTTTTCAGTTATGTTCAGTCTGCCAGAGGCAGCAACAGTAAAGCCAGATTGAGCTTATTTTTTGCAAGGAAAGTAATAAGCTGGAATAGTTAAAGGTCACAAAGCATGACTGATTGTGCAGGAGAGACCCTTGTCTGTATAATCACTTGTCAGGAAAATAAAATCACCCTCAAACGTTTTGTATATAGATCTTCTCTGTTTTCCCTAAATCTTGTATTGTTGGAAGCAGAAAACAATTCTGTCTTGGAACCTTTATTTTAGCCCATTTTACAAAGGGGACAGCATTGGGTGGAGTTTTTACTTTGTCCATTTAGATTTACTCTTACAAAGATCAGAGTTATATATACCTGTAACAATGGCATGATGCAAAAGCTATTGGAGTGATGTCAATGGCTGCTGGATCAGATGCTGAAAAGATTAGAACAGATCCAAGAACTTGGTTATTAATCTAGCTGTGCCTTTTCCTTGTATCTTTGGTGGGTAGAGTTGAAAGATTTACCTATTGTCAAAATGTGAATGCAAGTATTAAAATTCTGGGTTCAAATGTTTTGGGAGGATGCATTGCTACAGTTTTCACTATCAGTAATACAAGAAGTGTTTTCACTCCCTGGATACCAGAGGTGCTAGGCATTTGTAAGCAACATTACACATCAGGTATTTTTATTTGAGGAGATAAAGTGCATGTGTTATTACGTCACCTCTTTGGGAGCCTGGGGCTGAATGTAACTTGTAAAAAGTTTCCTGGCCCTGGAAATCCTTTTCCTCTGTGATGTGATCTTCTTAAAAGCTTCGCAAGCAAGCCAGAATTCCATATTTTCATCACTGTGCTCTGTCTTCAAGTAGGTCTTGTAAATCACAGGCCCATCTGTAAATATTTCAGAAGCCAAATTTATGTACCGCTACATATGCATTACCTTTAGAGTCCTTTGAAGGCAACAGGGATGTTTACAATGCAGTATATTTCTTGATTGTACATCTATAAATATTCTTAATAGATTATGTTAAAGTGGGGAATTAAACACTCTAACTCACCCTGAAGCCCTATACCTCAGCACTGCATTTTCCTGCACATGCAGAGCTCCCTTTAGCTTCAATGGCATTTCACTATGCAGAGACAGAGCACAGAAAACTTTATTCTTCATGGTCTCTGTGAACATTATCAAATATATTCAGACTGACTAGTATTTTTAAATTCCAGTTCCAGTTTTCTACAGAAGATACCTAAGTATTATCAAATAATCATGATTTGACTGATAAGACATGCTTTTCTTGGTGTAAGAACTTGGAGAAAAAACAATTAGCAAAAAAAAAAAAAACTTTTCTTGCTGCTGTAACAGAGTGAAGTAAAGCAGTTAAAATAATACTGTCTTTAGCAAATAAGTGGTTCTGAACCTGAGGTTGTCTTTGAAACACCTGACAATGGAGTTTGCCTGCAGAAATCAGTGAGATCTTGGTGAAGATTAAATTCCTGAAGTGTCATTAGACTTGCTTTGTACAGAATTAGGTAATAGAGTCATTAAAATGCTTCTAGCCAGAAGAACATTTATGAAGCTTCACTCAGTGCTAGCAGTTGTGCAAGAATGGTACTTGCAGTACAAAGATGTGCTTTGAGACTGAAGCCTAAGATAGGCAAATACTTCACTTACTTTTCATAGTGAGCTGAAAATCCATTGGCTTTAGAGTTTCTGGCTTTTCACTTGAGTGCACTTTCGCACTTTCTGACTCTTGTTAAGCATTTGGATGAATTCAAAATCAAGTAATAGCGCCATCTAAGTGCAGTGAATGAAGGACAGCATCCACGTACTGCTGGAAGCTATCAGGATTTTATTTAAAGAAAGCTTTCTTACTAGTGCAGCACTCCGGGCTTTCATGTTTCCAGACACTGCCTGTCATCTGGCAGAAAGGGTGATTGCTTGTATCCCTGCCTACTTGTGCTATAATTTTGTCTTTTAAGTGTTTTCTGTTGTGCGGCTTCTCACTGTGCTTTATCTGAAAACTGTTATATTTATATTTATATATTATATGTATATTAGATATATTATATATAAACATATTAGATTGTTTACTGGTAAAGATTGAAATGGGAAGATCTTTTTCTTTTTTTCTTTACACACAGAATGTGCAAATTCTGAAAATCTTCTTGCTCTTTGTTTGCAGTTTGAAAATTATGCCAGTCCTTAGGAATAATCTTTAGAGGCTTGTGCTGTAACTCTGTACATGAGTTTCTCATCAGAGTTTTTTAAAAAAGTAGTTCAGTAGCGATGTTTTGCGGCAAGAAATTTATGAGAAATGTGGGAGTGCTCTGAGCCCTGAATAAGGAAGGGGGATGCTGGAGTGAGAAAGTTCAGATTTGCTACTGCAGCTACAGTTCTTCCCATACCTGAGATGAGGGTCTGATTTATCTTCCAGGGCATAATGTTATATAGATGTGCCATTAGGTATCGTGTCTTTGCCGTACACAGGATTTTCCAAGTCAACTTTTCTTTCATTTTCTTCTAATATATATTGCTATACAGTGTTCTAAGCAGGAATATGGCAGGTAAACCTGCCCCTATTATGTGTCTTTAAAAGAACTACGTGTCCTTGCAGAAATGGCAAGTTTGGGAAAACATTTACAGCAAGCTACATTTATTTTCAGTTTGATGCATACTAAGCATGTCACACAACGTTGGTTTTCATTAGTTGCATATAAACCAGCATACATTATACCGCATGAGTTACTGATTTTGCTTCGTGAGAACTTTTTCAGTAATCTGTCTGGGAAACAAACATACAATTACTTACATTTACTTGTTACCAGCTTTTCAAAAGACTGGGACCATTGCAGCACTTCCTCCAAAGACACCCTTTAGAAAAAAGGAGATTATTGTAGGATTAGCTATGGTTCAATGCATAAAAAATTAACTGAAATTACATTATTGAAAATCTGTCTCTAGTTTAAATAAGATCTGTATAAAACTTATATTTAAAAAGGTTTTTCTGAACATCCTAGATCTTATTATGCTGAATCAAATATTCTCTTTGCTGTAACAAATGTAGTTCCATCTCAAGGTACTCTCGTGCAGTTCTTCCAGATATGGCATTTGCTTATTTAAATTGTGCTTAGGAGAAGCACAAGGAAAGTACTAGATTTCTAGGTGGGAGCCTCTTTGGGACAGGAATCATTATATATACTTTATGAAATGTTGGTGTTTGTATTTAGTAGCAAAGTCTTAAAGGGCTCAAGATCTTATAGTAATATTTACAGGCCTTTGACAACTAAATTGACTGATCAGCTGAGAGCTGAATATAAGCTCTGAACATGAGGTAAATAATGAAAAGTTAGTGCAATCTTAGTTGTAAGGGACTTCTATTTCTCTCCAGTTGTTTACAGTATAGTATGACACATTGTTACTAATCTAGACAGTTCTTGGTGGTGATTAAAATCAGATTTCTTTCTTTCATGTTTGCTATTCTTAAACAATAATTTCATAAACTTGTAGGAGTCTCCTGCCTGATTCTGGGAAAGAGTATGGAAGTAGTGAGGTGAGAGACTAAACAATTTAAGGAAAAACAAATGTCTGACTGCCAATAGCTCCATTTAAGTGCACGTAACTCCATTTACACCAACTGATTTTTAAGTGTTGCAGTTATAGGACATTGATGCTGGTAACTTGGAAAAAATGCTTATGCTTATATTAGTAGAAGAAAACACAAGGGATATATTCCAGTGGGTGCTTTCCATTATGCGTCAGACAAACCTAGGAGGATATCCCTCTTACATTAAGTATTTTGTTTTCATATGAGCTACAGTTTTGACAACAGCAGCTCAGTATCACAGAACATTTTGTAAAATTTTAGTTAAAAGCAAAACTGGCTTTGGTGTGAGTGCTGCATGATGCTTCATAGATTTCTGCTGCACATTAGCCATTAGAAGCTTTGTAGCTTTTTTAATTGGTGAGCACCCATTTATTTTTAATTTGATAAAATTCTCTGTTTCTCTGAAAGAGTACATGCTGGGACTCACTGATTGTTTTGTCAGGCTTTCCTGATCAGTCTGACCTGGTCAGAGAAATATATTGTAAGAGAAATTTTGCCACTATCAGCTTCTGGTATCCATAAATCTCTAGTAGCTCTTGCCAGTAAAAGATACTGTTTTTTTCCTTCCCATGGGCTATCAGCCTCTTCTGTATATAAAATCCTGAAGCATGTTGTTATGAGGAGTGAGAATCTTTATTTCTTTGAATGATTTTTGCCTTAAGAGCCGCTTCTGAGTCATATTCACTATTACTGATGCAAACATTTTTTCATTTCTGTCAGCAATAACACTTGTATGCAGAATAAATGACAATCTTTTCTGTCTTACTAAGCATAATCAGTGGGGCTATTGTATTTCTATTTCTGATTATGATTTGTCTTTACCATTAATCTGTGAAGTAGAAAGAGTGCTGCCTGGTGAGGCAACTGACACAGAAAAACCTTTTTACTTTTTTCCTTAATTTTTAAAATTGGGAAAATGTAAAACAAATGTATATAACAAAGGCTGTTGTAGGGTCTTGTGGGAGCTACCATTCATTTATTATACCCTCTCCAGTGCGAGGGGCTCTCCTGGCTGCTGCTGCGTGGGAGAGAAGTCCTAGTTCAGGAGGCACTTTTGGAAATGCCATGCTGTCTAGATTTCTGCCACTTAACCTCATGCAAACAGCAGTTTTGGGAGTCATCAAACACACCTCGGTATTGCTGTGGAGGACACCGCATGTTGGATGGAAGCATTTCATCACCCTGATGTGACACGCTGACCAAAAGTTCCAGCTATGATTGGCCTTCACTGAGGTTGGTGGCAGCTAAGGACTTGCAGGAGGAACCTGGGCATGTGTCTTATCCACCACATGTCTTCAGACTTTGCCAACAGTCTGAATTCTTCTAAACTATTGACCCAAAATACTTGTCTTACAAATTCTTCACAGGCCCAAATCTGGACTTAATCCAAGGATTAGTTTAGGCTTATACTATTTAATATAAAAGAGGTTTCCACTGAAATGTACCTTTCTACCACTAGGGAAATGACACTTGGCACTTCCTGTCCTATAAAGGAATTGGATATATGAAGGTGATCACCAGGGGTAGTTGTGAAGATGTTGCACTTTCTTGCATGTTTTTAAGCTTGCAAAGTAAACTTCCACTCTGAATTTTGATATTTTTGTCTGTCCTATTCAGCTGCACATACTGCAGAACATAAATAGCTCATTGGTACTTACTTAGAACTGATCCCATTTTCTTCTGCTCTGAATACCTTGCAAAGCCAACAAGTACTTGGACTCATCCTCCTAAACGTGAAAAATATGTGAGTTTTAAAGCTGCTGTGCTCAGTTCTGGCTGTCTTATATTCCACTTATAATTTAGTCTCCATATAGCAGTGCAACCAGTTCTAGCAGTGTAATATGTCTAACCTTTATCTACGAGTCATGGCTGAAGCATTGGACTAAAATATCTTTTTGTAATGTGCAAAACCTTAAAAATAGTTATAAAAAAAAAATACCAAGTAGTCCAATGGGTGTATCTGCCTCTTTGCTTCTCCAGTTTTGAAAAGAGATTACAAGTATGAACCTGACCTGAAGCAGAGATACCAGGCATCTTTACCCTGAAAGTTCAGGGTGACCTGAATTGGAGATCAGAATTCGATGTGAACTGAACAATACTGGGTAAATTTAAGTGTCTGAGATTAACACTGATATTTGTCCAGCAAATATCTCAAAGTCAATTAAAAAAATACTATAACACTTGCTGTAGTATCTTATTGGCAATGAGGCAGTCAAGAATATGTTTGTCTGAAAAACAAAATAAAAAAAAATCATCTTGCAACCTTGAGTATGTTTATTTTTTCTCCTTTGGCTTTCAAGTGATGCCAAGTTATTTGCCAAGGTTACATAGAACAGTAAGTAAGTTTGTATAGACCTGCCTGAAATTACAACAATAGTTTTAATTTATTTAAACTCTGTTTCTTTCAGGTCTGTGTGTACTGCTCCTAAAACTAATTTTTTCCTTCAAACTGAAATGTAGAACAAGGCTGTATCTCCCAGAATTCTGAACCTGTGAAATCACAGCATTTACCTTTAGTCTTATTTTCCTTATTTCCCTGACATCTATATCCAATTTTACATTTTGCCCCACAGATTTCCCACAGGGTATTGATAACTTCAAGTCTGTTGCTCATGATTCCTGCAGCCCTGTAGGACTGCTAGTGGCTGTTGCCTGTTTCCTACTTTTGTGAAGATCTCTTAACTATGCTGTCTGCTTGCTTTCTGTATGACTTCTTCTACACTTACCTTTTCATTCCATTAACATTTACTCATCCCACCCTCCACCTGACAGCAATCTTTTAAAACTACATAATACTGCATATTTACAATAACATACTAAAAGTCTGGCATATGGTTATTGCTTATCCCCTTATTTTAGACTGTTTTACCCAATGCTCTTCATTTTGGGTGTTTTCTTGTTGAAATCAGCAGTCTTCACTGGATAAAAAACATGAAGAGCAGCCTTGTGGCATTTCTGAGAGCTGAAGAAGCTTATGTAGGTTGTCTACTATACAGAAATGCTCCATGAATATAAGATTAAGCAATATTAAGTCATCTAGTTCAGCTACTTCAAACAAAATTCAGTGTCAATCAGTAATTTTTTTCTCCAAGTGATTGCTGCATGAAGTCACATTTGTACAAGGAAATGTTATTGTGTTTAAGAACCATTTTGAGTTGGAAGTTTTAAACAAATACTGTTCTCCAGGGCTTGTTGAGTATACATGTTTGCCAAACATATATGCAGGGCTTTGTGGTTTTCTTCTTTTTATATTAGAAACATTTCCTAATAGACTGAGAAACAAAGCATGCTGATTTTATCTTTTTCAGTGCTGCTTTGGAATGTCTTCTTTCCTCTGAAGTATAGTCTGTGCTCCATTAGTCTAATGTTGCTTGCTTCTGCTGGCAATAGTCTTAAAATAAGGCAGGAATAGTGCACAAAGCTACTACATGCCCTTGAGCAACTTATGTCCGTTTTGAACTGGCTGATCTTCACAAGTGCAGCCTGTGACATTACCAGTATTATTGTCTCATCTTCTATAGTAGATGGCTGCCCATTTACATCTTTACTTAATACAGCTTTGTAATGTTCAGCTAACTAGATTTGGATCATGTTTTGAAGCTCTTTTCATCTGATAGATATAAATAACATGTAGTATCTTTTTTGTTTGCTCATTATAAGTCTTTCTTGCCACAAGGCTGCGAGTACTTTTATGTGTATTAACTGCGCTTCCTGCAGGTATTGTAATCCAAAACTAAGTCACATGGTTACTGATCTTTCACAGAAGACATATAAGCCTATCTGATAATAAATAAATCCTGTCTGTAAATGATATAAGCAATACTGATCTGGAAATGACTATTTAACTCTGATTATATTTTAGATCAGAAAATATCAGGAAAACTGCTTTGATAGTTCCAAGAACTAGATCTCTTTATTTTTCAAACTACAACACACATTTAGATTTTTTCAACATCTTTATACTATGCCGTGAATGTGTAAAATCCTTAATGTCACAGTTTTTAGAAGGCAGTGTAGGTTTCAGCAGAGCCTTCAGAGAGAAACCTCTGTATGAAAATTCTAATTAATTGCCTTCTGCAATGTCACTTAGCTTAGTTTGTACTAAGGGTATTACATAAAATATTCATTTATAAATAGGGATAAAGTTGTTTATACATCAGAAACATTTCTGAAATTAACGCCTTTGCTGTGGTGAGATAACATGCCAAGAGAAAAAGTGGTCTTTCCCTGCCTATGCTATATATGTCTGTTAATATTTCAAAGTAAAAAGCAATATACTTACAGTAACTCTTCCTGGATTGTTTCCCCTGGTTAAAAAGTTTCATTTAGTAGTTGCATTTGTAGGAATAGTTTTTCAAATTCCTTGACCTGTTCTTTTTCTTTATTATTTTCTTTTCATGTAGAAGATCTTACTACCCTTTGGCTGTGTCTATACTGCTCATGTTAGTGCCTGACTCCTTTCTTATACATACTATGGGCAAACAGTGTCTGTGGTTTCTGTCAAAAAAAGTTTGGTTGAACTCTGATGCTCCACTGATAGAGGTTGTTAGCTCTGAAATTATCTTGACATCTCTGCCGATCAGCTGTAATGAAAAAAAGCTGTGTTTGACTTCACCGAAATCTTGTGTGTATTGTCCAAGTTTTGTGACTAATATTTTCCACTCCTTTATCGAAGTTCTTTGTACGAAAACTAAAGTCCATGTTGAAATAAGATGGAAGGCAAAAGTACCTTTGCACTAAAACTAAATTTCATCCTCTTACAGGCAGCATTATGAAGAAGTTTGCATTGGCATTGGGGAGCCTTTATTTTCTGCTCTGACCCATTAGTGTGATGCTTTTATATGCTTCTAACTGGATGCTAGAGCAGAACTTTTTTTACACTTGTATGAGGTCCTCTGTAATTTTTCTCATAACTGTTGCCCAGGGTATGGCTTCATTTTAAGTTGAGACTCAAGTTACTTGTTTCACTTGGTCTTCTCTAGACTAGTGTTTCAAAGCAGCCATGCAGTGCAATAGCATGAAGTTGTTGTGTTATGCCAGTGGTAGACTCATCTGTAGCGATACTGTGACTTTGGGAGTAAGCACTAGATCAACTAGTTGTAAATTAGCTACACAAGGGGGTGGGGGAAAAAGTCTTTCTTGAAGGTTTTCTGTCCTTTCTGGGGGCAGTTGTGATCTCTGGGGATTTGCCAGTGTCTACAAAGCACATACTGTGTCAGGAGGGAAAGGCTGGTCTTCTCCTTACTTCATCTGACAGCCAGCTGTGTGCAGTGTGCAATGTTTCTTTCAATCTTACCTCTCTGTTTTAACTCAACTTTCTTTTTGTCTTACAATGCCTCCTAGGCCAAGCATAAACCGTGTAGTATTTGAACTTCAATTGAAGTTAGAGCCTACAGTAATATATTATGCTCATTTATTTTATTGCAGCTCACCCTACTGGTATATAGGTTTAGAGCAGAAAGATGTACATCTGTTTTCCAACAGTAAAGATTCTGCTGTGGAGGAAACTATGTGGTATGCACACCTACAGCAGACCCTGGTGTCTGACTAGGACAGTGCATAAGAGACTGCCTGGAAGGAACTCGCCACTGGATCTGGCCTGTGCTTATGGAAAGGGAGGGACAAACAGCACAATGCAATCTATTTTCTATAGATTGTTATTTCATTAAATCTTATTTTGTGTTGTTTATACCTTCACACAGATTTTGGAGTATTTTGTTCCATTTCTACACTAGGAATGAGCAGAGGAAAATATCTATTTAATGTAGCTTGACTTAATTATTCAAGTAATCACAATAATGATACAATCTGACTTTCCCCCGTCTTCTCAAAAATACCTCTAATGCTTACACATACAGGCAGTTATATACTAAAAACATCTGAGGGGAATAACTTTGGCTTAAACATGAGAAGCTAAAATTGGCCATAAAGAATCTTAGTTTTAAAACTACTTAAATCAATACTTTTTTTTTTTTTTTTAATAAAGAAGGCACTACATGAATAAATGTGACACTGGAGAGTTACATAATGAAAATCCCAATTACGTTGGTAGTCTACACTAGTGACTTGATATTTATTTGAATTACATATATTATGTAAAAAACTTTTGTCTACATATGTACATATACAAGTTCTTTTGCAAAAGCTTAAGTATATTTTATTTCTGTAGTAAATTTATGGGCATTAAAGGATAGCTCAACTAAAATCTTGGTATTAAAATGGATGATAATGAACTCTTTAGGGCTTTTTTTCTATCATCAACTGATGTTCATCATCAGGACACCCTATATGAGATCATCTCTTTGTAAATTTAAATTGTTCAGTGACTGAGGATTAGTAGCCAGTGACTTTGTTGTCAAATATTTTCATTTACATATTACAGACATTGAAAAATACTGTAATATTGCTTAAAACTGAAATAAACTTGTTTTTTTCCTTTTCCATGAGCTTGCTTTTACTATTAAGCTGAAGCTAATACTTCTCCAAACCTCCCCTTAACTTGAACAGTGGGAGGATATTTCAGTACAGGATTTGTTGCTTATTTCACTCTGCAGTTTTGTTGCATTCTTGACCACGATCTAAAGAATCATTTAGAATCATAGAATAGTTAGGGTTGGAAAGGACCTTAAGGTCATCCAGTTCCAATCCCCCTGCCATGGGCAGGGAAACCTCACTCTAAACCATCTCACCCAAGAATACTTAGTAGGTATCTGCAGGCACTTAAGTTTTGTCCGAGTGTCTTAGGTGGTTGACTTGCCAGTAAATCTATCCTTGGATTAGTGCAGAGGAATTGTAAAACCAGAGATTTTGGCTGGCTGGGAAGCTCTCAAAGACTGAAAGACCCTGAAGGGCTATCAATATGTTCCTGTCTGCCATCACTGTGCTTCCCAGCCGCTATGATGACTATCTTCTTTCTCTTGACAGGACTGCTACCATTCAACTTGTTGCAAGTATGATTTTACAACTTGTTTCTTTGAGTCAGCTTCTTTCCATTGCCATTTTTTCATAAAATGTTACCTTTCTACTTCCCTTCTGAGAATATTTAAAGCACATAGGAGTGGAGGATTTAGTCATTAACCAGATGTGGCGCTCCATTGAAAAGTTACACGACTGAATCTGAATCATACTCTTTCTCTTATTACATAGATATTCCACTAGATGTCGTCTGGTCTTACACTGAAGGGGAATGTATAACTTCCATGTGCATCAAACTGTGTTCTCATGAGGGTGGATGTGGGTGCAGGCTCTGGGGAAACTCTTTATAGCTTCATTGTAATGAATGATTTCATTTAGCCTGAAAGAGACTTCTTGTTCAGATGAGACAGTGAGACAAGCAGGTAACTGGGACATATGCTGAACAGGCTGTTTAACAAGTCTTCTTATATGACGTTGTTCCTTTGAATTCCTTATGTTTGCCACATGGGTGGGTGCAGACCAAATATAGTGTCAAGAGGGCATGTGCTATGTAGGAATCAATTATTGCTTGGTTCATTCAGTAGCTGAGTTGGACATGTTTTTTCTGAACACCCCCTTCCTCCCCCGCCCTGAGTCAAATCAGAAAGCCAAAGTATCAAAACTGTGAAAATGGCTCTGTCATATCACAGCTGCTGAACTTATTAGTTGTTCTGACCTGTGGTGTGGTTCCCCCCCCTCCCCCCGGGGATTAGTTATTAGCTGCAGCTAGTTCAGACAATATAATAGAATCATAGAACAGTTAGGGTTGGAAAGGACCTTAAGATCATCTAGTTCCAAACCCCCTGCCATGGCCATAACCTCACATGTTACCCAAGACTCCATCCAACCTGGCCTTGAACACTGCCAGGGATATAAGTTGACCATCTTGACTGCAACAATTTTTTTCTGGGAGTATTATCCTCACTGATGGGTTCTTGCTCAGTCTTATATTTCCTTTTCTGTTTTCTAGTGTTCACTTGCCTAGTAGCATCTTTGTTCATTCTCATACCTTCTCTTTATTTTTCCTCTTGCCGTTATAATCGTTCTTTCCTATTTGTGTTTCTATTTTAGTGCTCTTCTACTCAGTAATTCTTCTCACCCTCCTACATCTGTTTTGCACTAGTGAATGTGGAAGTAATGTCTGTCTCACTTTCTGTGTTGGACCCATTCTTTCCATCTGCCCACATACCCACTTGCACATTGCTACCCTTTCTCTCCTGCAGCACACCTATGCACTGGCATTCATGAATGTAGGAACAGTGCTTGTTGGGGCTTGCCTGGTGTCCTGTGCATTCCTGAGGCAGTGTTTTACAAGGGCATTTTAAATAGCACTGAGGATATGCCTAGAGATCGAGGGCCAAGCACAGAAAAAGCAGTAAAATATTAAGAGGCCTTTGGTAACCCTGAGGACAGCACAAAGTGCATACTCTAATCTAGGTGCTGCTCATTTTTATTGCTGTTTAAGTGGGAATAATATAGAAATAATGGATCAATGTTCTTGCTTTTTCACTTAGTACATCCATTGACATTTCCAGTAGACAGTCCTGTTTCTATGCTTGCATCTTGGTGGTTTTGATCAGATTCTGCTGAGAACTTTCTTGCTATATAATTGAAAATAGCTTCAAGAAAAGGATGCAGCACAGATCTGTTCACAGGGCGACAGGTAACAGCATTCACAGATTCAGCGCCTTACTCTAGGCCACAACAAGCAAGAAACTGCAGCTATACAGATAATGAAGTAGTTTCTGGTGGAAACGCAAATAGGCATTGCCTGTTAGTAGTCACTGACTTCAAGAACTTGAATAGTTTCTATATTCATGGCTTCAGGTTTTATCTGTAAGTTTGGAAAAATCTTAAATTTGACCAGTGTCAGTAAACTCTATCATCCGCTGAGTGACAACAGACTGAAGTCTAGGTAGCACTTCTGAAAGCTTTTCCTCAGTTGTATGACCTTTCTTTTCCTTTTTTGAAAAGCTGTGATATCATTATATGAGCCCCTGATATTCTGCAACTGAAGTAGAGAAAGGAAATCATGTGACTGGAAGCTTGGACTACTTTTTGCATGAACTTTCAATCCTCTCATTTAAACAGACTTCAGAGAGGTGAGTACTGTGGTTTGAATACAAAGCATTGTGTGCCCTTAGCTCTCTGTCAGACTCTGCATAAGACTCTGTCAGACACTTGCATAAAAGCTCAGAAAAGCTACTCACAAAGGCTACTTACACTCCCTGCAAGCATATTCATTTTGAAGATGCCAGTTGTCCATCTTGCAGTTGTTTAGTGTAAAGTTATTGATTACAGTTTGGTCCAAATTGGTCAATATTTGAACACGTTAGTTCTGGGCCTCCTCTCCTGAAAATGTTTGTTCCAGCACATGAGCAGTTTCTGGTTGGACTTTGGGCTTTGTTTGAACATCTTGAGTGTGTTCTCTATTTCCTCAGGCTGTCATGGGCAAGCATGCTTTCTTTTTCAAATTCTGTTCAATAGCAAGTCTCTATCTCTAAAGCTGGCTTCTTGAGCTTCATTGTTGACAAACCATTTGCTGCAGTAAATACAGTACAGTAATGTCCATAAGTAGTATGAAATTCATGGGTTACAAATTACAATTATGCAAAGAGTATTTATTTTTATTTATTTTTAAAGGTTGTCCTCTAATAGCAGAAGCCCTCCAACCACAGTAACTTGAGAAAAAGCCAAAATCCCTTCTGGCTCAACTGATGTCAAGGTTGTAGGCAATTGTACTGTTACTTTAACAAGTTTCTTTTCAAAGTTTGTTAAACAGCCAAAGTACTAGTCTGCTCTGTTTCTGTTTGTACACATGTCTAGAATGATCCTGAAAGGTTTATATTTCTGTATTTCATTTTTTACTCAAGCTAATTTTAGTCTTGGAAAGGACCATGTGAAAGCTGGTCATTGAACTAGTTGTGATATGTGCTTTAAGGCTGTCTGATGCTTAGGCTGTTTGAAGAAATTCAAGGCATGTAGTCAGTAGATTTTAAATGTTGATCATATTTGGGGTCTTTCAAGAGAATTTTTTCTAGGGCTGTTTTGAGATATGAGGTGAAATGAGTTTACTTCCAAAGTAAGCACATTAGTTCTTGGTTAATGTAAATCTTCTTTTTGTGACTAAAAAAAAAAACCTTTGAGGCTGTATTTACTCAAATAGCGCCAGGGGATAACCTTAAATTTTCTCCAACTTTGCTTCTGATCACCCAAGACAAATTTAAAGCATCCAATTAATATTAAGCAAGAACTTGTATTGCAATTTCTGCCCATGTTTTATGATTAAACTTATTTTCAAAAAGCTTCATCTATAGGCATTACACCCCCAGATACAATCCATCCATATCTCTGAACAGAAGATGAAAACATCTAATTTTTCCACCTATTGTCATCTATTTTTGTTTTTCAGATTCGTTTCACAATCATAAAGGAAATGACATCCGGAAAGACTGTTAGGTCAGAACGTGGGCAGCGATGGGTGGCACTTGAGGGCCTAAGGTGATGAATTTGTACTATTCATCAGCATCTGAGCTTTAATTTCCTTCTTCCTTCACTGTGCATATTGATGGGATGCCTCTAGTAACACACCTTGTCAAGGTATGGGAGAGAATGACAATACGTTATACCATAATTTTAGTGACATTTAGCATAATATTAAAAATACTTGTTTCAGGGAATGCATCTAAGAAAGTTTTCTAAATTGGCAAGGTTAGTCTTCTAAATTCATATTCAGGGTCTGCTATACTAGAGCCTTCCTGTAAGAAAAACTTCTCTCTGCAGCAGGGAGAAGTAATTTACTTCAAAAATACACATTAAGATGGTAGAATGATTGATTTTTACACTGAAACACTGACAAAAAATGAAAGTATGCCCTTCAGGGGTGAGGTAGAACACATAAAGGAAGCCTGAGTCACTACTGCCAAATATTAATGCTTCTCCATGTACTGCATCCTGTTTTCCTATGCTGATCTGTATGTAGCTGATGGCCAATATGATGCAGCAGTTTTTGTTAGAGACTGTGGGTAGAACAGCAAATTTCCATCCTGGATGGTATATTTTTTTTCCACAAAGGGAAGCCTAAATTTTGTTTTTTTTAAAAAAAAATCAGTTGTATGACATACATATTTAATATTTTAATAAGTTCTGGATCACAGTCAGAGCCAGGTTGTTCTGGAAAGTTTTATCAGCTAACTGATAATTAACTCAGTCTACCATATGTTGAAAAAGGAGAGTTTCCCCCAGTTGCCTAACAATTTATTTACAAGATAGTAAATAGAGCTTGCATTCACAAGTCTCTTCGAGTGTGAGAAGTTTCCAAGGAGGCATGCTTTCCGTATTCAATGTGTAACATGCTCTGTTTTGGAAGAGTCTGCCATACTGGGCAGGGTACAACCAGGCTGCAATACTGAGGCTATTTATGCGCATGGGTGGGGGGAGAAGACGAGTAGGAAATCACAGATAACTTGATATGGTGCATGGGCATTGTAAATGAACCAGGGCTCACAGAAAATTCTGAGTCCTTAATCTCTTTGATCTGTATACTCTGCTGTTTTTCTGAGTCCAAAGAACCTCTATTTAGGCCACATTGTACACTGCATTTTGAAAAAGATTTTGAAGAAATGATAGAAATACCTATCTCTGGACTATTTTAAAGCATGTAGATATTAAGTGCCTTAAAGTACAGTAAAAGTTCTTTTGGTTTTACCATTGATTTATTACTTATAGCTTCTTCCTTCTATAATGTAGATTAGTATGGATGACACTATAAATTGCTACAAAATACTTCCAGATCTCTTGGACCTTGTTTAAGCAACCAGCATTGTATAGCCCTGCTATAGCAACAGATATATAATACTAGGCTTACAGTGGCATCCCGGAGACAGCTCTGAATTTGTGCTACGTAGTTTTTGCTTGGCGAAACATGGTCATGTTGCCATGGACAAGGGAGTGGGCTGGAATATCTCTGGAATTAATAACCTGGGTGAATGACCTTCCTGGTAGTTTTCAGATTTCCTATTGCAGACAAGGCGACTTAGAAATGTACTAAGGTTGGGTTGTAAGAAGCAGAATAGTTTCTTTTTAGGGAAAAATAACCTTTCTGTCCTCACACTGTACCAAATCATTAACCAGGGGAGAGCTTGTGGAAGAGAGTGAAAAGTCCCTTCTTTCCTGGTCAATTTTAACTCTGTAATACAAAGGTGTGCTCCCTGAGAGCTGAGTTAGTTGCTTTTAGACGGCTCTAAACAGTATGTTATATCATGTGTCACTTCCTCACTCTTTCTCGTTCAGTTGGACCCAGTGACTCTTTGTAGGAGGTCATGGCGAATGGTGCCAGGCAGCATCTGTGAATACCTGAGCAGCTCTGGTGGTTGCACTCAGTCTTTAGTGAAAAAATACACTCTGCTCAATGCAAGGTCACTGGGCGCAGTGACGATGAGCAGTGACTGCTGCAGTACCCAAACCCATAGCTCCAGAGTCCAGAGACTCCAGAGTCTGCCTTCTTTTCACTTTACCCATCTCCAAGACCTATGTTATGTCGGAAACGTGTATCCACTCAGTGCCCTACCCAACAGTCTTCCCAACAGTAGGTGAAATTGCTTCTGGTGGACAGTGTTCTCAGGCACCAGCAAGCCATAAATAATAAAAAAAACCTAACTGCCATACTATGAAATATGATTTTAGTCAGAAATTTCATACAGGTGTGTGACTAAATATGGCAAATTTTGAAACTCTGGGGGAGTGGATGAAGACTGGGCCTATACTAATTTAGTGCATTAATGTTACTTGAAGGCTGTGTCTATTCAGGGGGTAGATATTTCATAGCTCTCTTGTCTTTGGTGAGGTTGAAGCTATGTGAACCTTTGGCCCATGTTAGCTGTGTCAGAACAAACATGAGGATGCCCCTTGTGTAGGAGGCATAGTTGTTCCTACTTCACAGGAATTGGTTTTATTTCTGCTCATCCTGAAAAGTTAATTCATGTAAGAGAAAGTCAACTGGAGACAATGTTCTCAGTGGTTTGCACTGTTTCAGGACCATCAGGTTTTGCAACTGGATTCAGGTATATATATTTATCAAAAGGAAAATAATACTGCAAAGACCATATTTTGTTCTGCATTTACTGGCCTTGAAAGTAGGAAGATGTGATTTTTCCAGCTACATCAGTAGGTGATGGTGGAAGCTGGCAGCAAGTGCCACTTTATGTTCCTTCTAGAAGAGTTTTGCCTGTAATGCTGAAGATTTTGTCCTCTCTTGGACGTCCCAAGGTCCCCACAGTGTGGCAGTATGAACATGGTCTGCTTTCCCCATGAGGCGACGTCTGAGGGTTTAGAGCTTCTCCATTTGGTATGGAATAATAGAGTCTGCCTGACAAAGCTTGTGTTATTTTGGGAAGTGGAAAATCTGCAAGGGTGAGATAAAACCTTGTATTGCCACCCGTGTGATAGCTGCGCCTCATGATGGTAACTCATTAAGACCAGGGCATGTAACGATTTATTTTCATTACGAACTCTTCAAGTCACAAGGTCTTACATACATCACATTTGGTAGTGCCTGTGTTGTCGTTACATAGTTCAAGTACAATCACAACTTTTCTTCTTTAGTTTTTATCATTGCCCACTCTGGTATAGGCTACTCATAGAACATTGCATATTTTAGAGTAAATTTAATATAACATTTGCAATGAAATTAAATAACATTTGATAATCATATTGGTATTGTAAATTAGAGTCTGGATCTTCTTGAGATTAGGTTGAATACGAAGCCTTGGGTGATATGGTTTAGTGTGAGGTGTCCCTGCCCATGGCAGGGGGATTGGAACTTGATCTTAGGGTCCTTTCTGACCCTAACTATTCTATGATTCTATGAGTAGTACTAATATCACATGGAATGTGACTGCTAGTGAGTCTCGCCAGTTGCTGCCTCTTTATGTAAGCAAGCATGGGTGATCTGCTGAGATCAACACAGCATCGGTATTGAAGAGGGTTGAACTGTAGGATCAATGATGAAATGTTTTCTTTATTTGAGATTTGACTTAGCTGCTGATAGCTGGAGAAATACGAAAAAAAACAGAAGGAAATTTAGTTCTGCTTCTCTGTTTGTTTGGTTGTTTTCTTTTGGGGGTCATGACAGTGGGTACATGTAGGTCATGATCATCTATTCCAGAAAACTAGCATTACGATTGTGTTAAATGGGTAAAACAAAAATGAGAAAGGGTGATGCAGGGAAAATTAATACTTGAATAAGATGGTGGGAAATAGTGGCATAGTGGGACAGAAGGGAACTGCGTGTTTCAATATTTCAGTAATAACAATAGAAAGATCACTTACAATAAGATGTAAGATGCTTATAAAACTTTATTTTTAAGTAGATATGATTGAAGAGTTGTTTATTATTTTGCAATAAATTAAACAGAAAAAATGCTACATACCTGTCTGTTGAATAAAAACTTTAGTAAAAGCACAGCTTATATAAGTCTTATATAATTTAACATATATGAATTTTAATACAGGTCAATTTATAATTACATAACAATAGCATCATGGAGATGCACTCACTTATTAATACTTTGCAGATTAAAAGAAGAAAAAGCCATTAATCAGGCTTGTCTGGGCATTTTCTTGTGATCACAATACTTTCAGTCATCCTTGTTCCTTTCTTTTTCCCAACACTCAGCTTGCTAGTCTTATGCTTCCTAATAATCACCAGTTCTTTGGGATCTAGGATTTGGTTCCAAGTTCACAGTGTAGTTCAAACAGTAAATAGTATCCATATCCTGTCTTGACTTCATGGTGTATAGGAGGAGAGGATTTTCTCCCTGTGTTTCTCTTGCTCTGGTAACAGTCTTGCCAGCTTTTATCCTGTGCTTTCTTGGCTATGGAGCTGTTTGCATCTCACTTGTACCCTTCCTCCCTTGGCAGAGGTTCTCCTTGCTGAGGGCCAGCCACCCTGAAGCATTTTTCACAGGATATTTGATGCAGAGCCTCTTCGACTCTTCATTGCCTCAAACACTTCATCTTGAAGTGCTGGTTTGCAGTTGGTTCAAAAGGTTCAGATATGCTTTGGATTTCAAAAATCTGGGATATGAATCCCTTTCCATGAGGATGTACACCATTTTCTGGGCTTCATCAAAACTTGTATGAGTTGGGTCTTGAGCCCTTTTGGCAGTTGCTTCTCTCATCTGATAGTCAATATTGATCTGGAAAGTGAAAAACAAACGAAATTGACATTTAAAAAATGAACTCTTTCTGTATCTGTCACTTTTTGTCAATAAACAAATTCACAGCCTTACAACTCAGTGTGATAATTCAATATCAGAACTGCAAAATGAGGAAATTGTAGTGTTTATAACCCAGTTATGAACAAAAAATTGCTACTCACTATAGAAATGCAGTTTCTCATGGAGTCGGAAGTAATACAACTCAACAAAGTGGTAAGTAGAGGAGCAATATCCAATTAAACTTCCAGTTACAACAATGGGAGAAATCTTGTGTAGAATGAGATTCTCCAGTTTGAAATATGATCAACAACTACAGCTTCTGATTGTCCAGAGTGTATGCATTTTTTAAAAGACAAGAAAAACTTCATGGTTCTCCTACTAGCAAAGTGCTGCTCTCTAAGTGTCTGACTCCAAGGACCAGCAGTAATTCAAACTGGGCTGACTCAGAACAGCACCCTATGCTGAGCCACTTGTGCTCCTGCTAGTGATGCTCCCAAGTACCAGCCTGTGTCCTGTGGCTCTGCTTGAGAGATTTGATAATCTTACAGGTCAAGACAGTAATGATGCAAATATACTCATAAAAAATATTAGTTCTATGTAACTGAATGAACAAACATTTCAGTGAAGCTGCACTTCTACTTTGTGATTTTCCAGAATCCTTGGTGCTGTGACACTACACAGATTAACTTTGTACATACCTGTTTAATAGCATCTGACTGAACAAACTCCTCATAAATCCTTTCTGCTTTGCCATGTAAGTGATCGGATTTTGTTTTCTTGTAATCCTCACAAGCCAACCAGAACTCAATATTTTCCTCACTGAACTCTGACTTCAGAAACTCCCAGAAGACACTTTGACCACCTAAAACCAACACAAATACATCAGCATTTATAGTATCATATTTGTGACCAGGAAGGATAAAATAAACAGCAGGAGTTGTATTGATATCTGTTACAAAATCTTGCCAATATACACTGTTCCCTTCTTCCACATGTTACAGATAATCTAATATTAAAGGGTGATGGGTGTCTTCCTAATTATGCTAAATGCTTTTAGATCTGGATCCTGGGTACTAAAATACATCAATGGATTCTAGTCCTCCCTCAATAGGTTATTTTAGGGTGTAATTTTAGAGAGAATTTCAAATTAAACTGATGTGCTATGCAAGGACAGAAGACTGATCAAAAAGCACTGAACTGAGCTGTTTGGGGTTTATCTGCTGTATTGGGAGTAGGAAATGGAAGGGGACACCCCACAAGAAAACCCCCAAAACCACAGCTTGAAAGCAAAGCTGTAACAGTAGCATGTTACACTGGTGCTGTAAATAACTGAAATGGGACTGGCCATTTTCTGGTGGAGTTTGTAGAATACCACAGTTTTGCCTATTGGGTGGGATTAGATAAAATTTTGTCTTCAGAATATCAATGATGTCATACTTAGGTAATAGACTTACTTTGGCTGGCCAAGAGCTTTTCCAAAGATTGGGACCACTGTATTACTTCCTCTGCAGAGAGCCTAAGATGACAAGAAAAACCAAAGGCTTTACTCAAGAAACCATGTTTAATGGAGACATATTTTATAATTAATTATTCTCTTCTAGGAACATATACCAGGTATTTATTAAATTTATGGCTTTCTCATAATCTGAGACCCTGGAGACAAACCCACATTGAGAGAAATAATTAGAGATGAAAAAACAAGAAACTATGTGTTATTCTGAGTTCTGTTCCCAGAAAGATAAGCTTTTATTGTAACCATGGGCAAATAATTTTATATTCATATTTCTGTTTGCATATTCCTGAAATGAAGATGGTAATACCACTGCTTTTTGCTGAAATGTGGAGTATAATTTTTTGTAAATCTTTAGAGAATGAACACAATATCCCTCTGAAGAAAAGCTATTTAACTGAAGTGTCTTCTCCCTCATTGTTTGGTGCAAACATAGCACATCAGTAAGAAAAAATCCTTAACTCCGTTAATAGTTTCTACTTCCTAATGCTCACCTTTTTTTTGTACTTTGGAAATTCTAGGCATTATTTTAATATTTGTTGTTCTAGAAGTAGTTTAGAAATAGAAGAGTTATATAGTAATCCAGATATATATTGTTATAACTTAGTGTGTCTCAGTACTTACATGACATTTCTGGAGTTAGAAGTCTTGATCCCAGATTCAATATGGGGTACCATGGACTTCAAATAATTTTTGAGATCTGCACCACTGGAACCAATGAACAGACATTTTTATAATTCATGAAAATTGCAGTTGCATTTCAATTCTGATTAAATTTCTTTAAACTTTGAAACTGAGGCAGAGAGCTCCATCCTGTGACTGAAGTCTGAGAAGCAATTTTTTTGAACAGATTATGAGCTCCCAGTGTACTCAAAATCTAGTCCCCATTATTTAAGGGACTCAACTCATTGGTATGCATCAGGTCAAGCCATTTTTAGTGATGATATAGTCCTGGGCTTTGAGCAGGCTTTGTAGGCATTTAGCCCAAACCACAGTGCTAATTCTTAATGTCCAATATTCTAGTATCATTTTCACTTATAATACATTTGAGTTTCTGCTAAAATGTATATACTTACAAAGCCTTTTGCTTCTTTTTGTGGATTTTGCCTTCCCCAAGCTTGCAGTCTTCTTTTCCATTTAATTCAGTCATGTTGTTGTGAGGGAAAAAAAATCCTGGCATTTTACTTAATGTGAAGCGACTTGCTATGATAATACTCCAAGCACCAAATGTCAGTTCACCGGCTCTGCCACTGCCTTTTATTGACGCAGGCAGCCTGCTAGTTGGTGTGAACAGATCTGTTTATCATGTATGCTCATCGCAAACTGTGGAAGCTCCCTTTTTTGCAGTGCACAGTGACGTGAGTCTTTTAAGAAAGAAAGCAGACAGCGGTGTCTTGTGGTTGAGGTTAAACCGGATGAGGCCGAATTACTTCGGGTTTGTTTTGTGTCTGTCTTACAAAAAAAAAAAAAAACCCTTTAGAACTTTGAAGTCTTGTTCCTTTCTGATTGGTACTTTCAAATCAGAAGCACTTCTTGTTGTATCAAAGGGGCTGCAAATACTGCAGTTTTAGCCTGACAAAATTCACCTGCTAAATGCATGTGTTCGGAAATTTTGTATTTTACAACTGATTAGATGGGCTCAATAGAATATTAGAAAGAAAGTACTTCAAAATGTCAGTATTTAGACTCCACTAGTTGCTCTTCAAACTACAACGCTGTTAGATGGAGCCATCTTACTTGTTTAGACATTTGTGTTTGTGAAAATATTTTCATAGAAAGGGGTTTGAAGTAGCAAGATCTTATTTAATTTTTCCAAGTCAGATTATTGGGAAGCACACTGCCATATTTCAGGAATGCCTCCATAATCTTAAGTGATTTGGCATGTATAAAGGTTAAATAAAGTTATTTGTAAAACCATTGTGAACATTACAATGTGTTTGAGGAAGGTGTGCAGCCTTTCTACATACTTGAGTTCCACTACAAATAAGAAAGTATGAATAGAAATCAAAATGAAGAATTACATGTTACCCTCTTTTTATTTGTCTGGGTTGATGATTTAGAGGCTTAAGTACTTAATCTGGTCTGTGTGCATCCCAATTTCTACTTCTTTGCTGGTTTCAGTTTTTTGTTTGGGAAATTTCCAAGGTTTTGTTTTATTAAAGAATGTATACATTTTTGATTACTTATAAATGGCTCATGAATGATTTGTACAGGGCTGCATATGATCATGATAACTGAGAACTTGCTCACATGTCTACAGTTTCATAGTGGACTGTGATGCAAAAGACTTGGGGAGACTGACAGCTGACTGCAGACAGATGTGCATGCAAGGACAGACGGTCTGCGTCAGGGTGGTTTTAACCACACGAGGCCTCTGGTCCTCTGAATATTAGCAGTGACATAGATGTGTCTGTCTAGTTTGTACTGCAGGAAACATGTATCTCCACACTTATCAGGTAAACACTGACCTTTGTAATGCAGTATTTACTAACTGCTCTCTATCCCCCTGAACAAGGCTAAAAAGGAAGGAAGAGATGTTATCAGTACCGTATTTGTTTTCATACCTAGCATGCTGGGTTTTGATATTCAGCTCCCTCAGTGTCTTACTGTGTTTGGTTAGTAGCTGTCTTCAGTGAATTAGTAGCTGTCCTCAGTGAATTACTGGGAGGTTTACAGAGATGATGCATCCAAACGATTCTCAGAAGGGTTTAGTAAAAGGGTAAAAGGCAACACACAGAAGTTACATAAGGGGAAAATCCCTATTCCCTACCATATCTCTCTGTACATTGTCAGCTCAGGTTAAAGGGGAGGCAATGTCTTGAACATATAATTACAAGTAGATATAAGTAAGCCACCAGTTAGGTTCTGTGAGTCTAAGAGGAACTAGATAGAGTTACTCCCCTGAAGAATAGGACGGTTTGCTTGTTTCTGCTTATTATCAATGCAGTACTGTTGACAGTTCATTTGCCAGACAAGGAATGCCTATTCTCCATTTGAAATGAAGTTATTATCTTTACCTTTGGGATTTGTTAAATGTTTCAATGCATGTTACAGGTGTTGCTTCAGACCTTCCTCTAGAAAGGTATTATCCCCTGCTGCTGCATGGTCTTTGTATTTCAATTTCTTGCAATAACTATTCTCCTGAGTAAATAAATAATAGTATTCTTGTCACTTAGATCAAGGTAATGCTGCTGTCACACAGTATTTGAATTGTTTTCCAGGTACTTTATTTGGCAGACAATATCAGCCATGTTAATATTGGGTATCAGTGTAGTTAGTAGGGTGGAATAGAGATTCATTTCACTGTGACTTTTGCATTGCTATCTTAAAGGATTCTGAAATGAGGCTTCTGCAGAGTCCACAAGCTTGTTTCTGGCACATTGCATGAATTACTTTGTCTTATAGCCAACAAAATTCTGTAAGGCTGAAGTTTTTCCCAGCTTCTCTACAGCCTATTCTACTGTTGACATTGTTGGGAGATCAATAGGAGATGGTATTACTTGATAATGTTTCACACCAACAGAAATAAATACAGGAGATTTATTTATTTATTTATTTATTTATTTGAAGCTGCATTTGCTGCAGGTTGAAGGAAGTTTGGAATAGGTGGGAAGTAAAGCACATTAAAGAAAAAAAAAATTCTGCTTGTGGGAAGATTGTACTTAACCCCTTGGAAAATATTACACCAATGGGCTCTGAAGTAGGTAGTAGTCTTTGCTTTAAGAATACTGGTATTACTGGACTTGAAGGCAGCCAAAAGGGAAAGAGAAATAGGTGAAGTACTGTACTATAAATAAGGAAAGAGTTGTGAATGCTAAGCAGACCAACCTGCGTTAGTTGATGTGCTTATGTTCTACTGTTCTCATATTCTGAATTTTTAATGTTCTTATTTTGCAAATATTATGTTATGACCCTCTAAGCTGTCATCTGAGGGCCCTCTCCAGTCTTCCAAATCAGTATGCCCAAGTCTCTGGGCTACTAATGCTGCAAAAAGCTACCTCTTTATCCCTGTGCAAAGAAAATCAGTGCTGCCTCTCGGGTTCGCTCTAAGCAAGTGTGTCAGCTTGTGTGAAGATTCATGTAATATTGGCGAAAGTAGAAATAATAGTCAGAGTTACAAGTACCTGATTTGGAGGAGGGATGAACACTATGTCTCTAGGAAGAAGTACAGCACATAAACTTCTAGCTTTAGGTCATAACAGGTGTAAAGACAATATAAAGCATTAATCCTCATGTTATTCTGTAAGCTTTGTTCAAACTCTGCAAAACCAAAGCCTACTGCAATCATAGCAGGCATCTCAGCACAGGATTTTGATTATTATTCACTTTTTTTTTTTCCACTGTGAACAATTACTTTCTTCCTCTGAGTAACTGATCTTCAAAGCATCCTTTTTCTCTTGATGGAATATTTCACTGACTGATTCACTCTTTCTACTCGAGCCTACTCATCTGTAAGATTTCATTTGTTGAGCCCAAATGAGTTATCTGATTTCAAGAATGCGATAAATACTTGGGTATTTGTACAATTAGAGAGGAGAAAGTATAAGACTAATAGGATAGACTCGATTTTTTTTTTTTTTTTTTTTTTTTTTTTTTTTTGTTACTTGAGTTATGTTCTGCTTCTGTAGGCCACAGGAAAACACCTGGAATTTCCTATATTAAAAATAGTTTGCTAACTATGAATATAGGTATCGTAGAGAATCCTACTTAGAGCATGAGTTGAACTAGACCCCACAGATGTTGGTCCCCTCCAGCTTGCATGATTCTATTGTTCTGCATGCCCTGACTTGACATTTGTAGTGTCAAAAGTGCTACTTATTATTAACTTAACTTAAAAATACTTCAAAATCCTGTGTGTTCATCTATAGGCCCACTATCATTGCTTCCTGTATACAGAAGTGTAGTTCAGGCTCTGGTGGCATTTAACATGAAAGAATAGTTATGTCCTGATCCAGTGGAAAGCTTTTCCTATAACTTCTGTCCTCCTAATTTGCTGCATTTATTTTTTTCAGTTTCGTCATGAGGCGGATGGTGGCAAACCTGTCTCTTTCATCTCCCACCATCTTGTAATACTTTTTAAACTACCTATGTCATACTTTGCTCTATTTCATGCAGACCATGATGGCTAACTGCTTGAAATACTTTAGCCATTAGTCTCCTTTTCCCTTATTATTATTATTACAGGAAGTTGCAAAATGTGTATTTTGAGACTTACAGGTTTAGGGCTTACTGGAATAATCCCATCATTTGATACAGAATCTGCTTTTGTTCTAAAGCTGGCATTGCCTCATTTGACTTTGTCCAATAAAGGACAGAAGAGCCTGTTTTTTGCACCAACAGTAACACAGCTGGCTGCAATCAGCTGGTTTTTTTTCTGTTTTCCAGATCTCTTGTAGGTTTGTGATGAGTAATTCAATTAACTTCTTAAAGTGCACAGAAGAAACTTGCAAATACCTGCTAGTAGTCAACCTGTTTTCATGCATTTTTATTTTTTTTTTCATTCTTTCCAGCAACTTCTTGGTAGACTGCAAGAGAGACAAAATGTGAGAGAATTTCCAAAATTACGACACTGGTCAGGTTTGGTTAAAGCTAAGAGGGTAAAAGATCCCATGGACTCTCCAAGTCCCACTTGCTGGTGTAAATGATTTCAGGCTGCTGCTTCTGACTTTTGCTTTTAGGTTTCTTTTTATTCACTCTTGACTGGCCTTACCCTCATTTATTTTCAATTTCCATGCAGTTTTGTTTCTGAATGTTACAGTTTGGCTTAGGCAAGGTGGTAGCTTCCATGTATGGCCAATTTTTAGCTTTACTGTACTCTTGCTATTCATCCTACACTTAGTTAGTCAAATCTTTGCTGGGCTCGAGGGCTGTGCTTGTGTGCCCAGTCAACTAATGCTGCCCCATTGCAGAATATTCACTTCCCAGTCATGTAGCTGAGCTTTAACTTAGCTATGAAACCAAGTGATTTCTTTGAAATGCTTCTTTTACGTGACCTGAAGAGGTGAACTACTGATAATCAATCTCTCAAGCAAAAAAGGCACTTAAAGGAAATAGAAACTAGTTTCTATGTGAAAGGAAACAGTGTTTGTTTTACAAATGGGGGGGGGGGGGGGGTGGCACTTTTGAACTGCAGGAATAAGATTTTGGAAGATTGAAATTTTCTCTAGTATTATGTAGTTGGTCCGTAATGGAATGATGGTATCCATCATGAATTTTCTTTTAGGTCTAACTTGTGCTACACACAGATGTTTTCTGGAATGAAATCCTGAATCCACTGAGATGAAAATCTTCCTAGTGGACTAAGTGGTCTCTTTCTTGGTGTTGGACTGATCTGATTGAAAACTGAGTTTTGTTGAGAGATATTTCTTTGATTTCAACTTTCAGATGTTCCCAATGTAAGCTTTTATCCCTAATTAATTCGTTGTTAACTTTGTTTTGGCAACCAGTAAGGCATAACCCAGAATGAGTTATGAGTAGCAACAGACCTCTCAAATAGAAGAGGAATTTTGTATTTGAAAAATATCTGAAATCTAAAGCCTACCTAGAACACTACAAGTTAAACTTTGGGTATCAATCTTCCTCTTGAAAAATGTCTTGTTGCATTTCTTCTGTGGGCAGTATAAAGTGAGTAAAAGGACATGCTTAGCTCACTGCTTCAGCTCAGCAGACTTGACTCTGGAGGACAAGTGATCAGAACTTTCCTGAATTCTGTTTTAGCTCTTTCACTTCCTCAGTATAGCATGGCTTCACAGAAACATTCCTGCAAACTGCCAGTTGTGTCCAAAATTGACCTGTTTCTTCTGAATTATGTGATGAATACTTTTAGGGGATTTTTTTTTAGGGTTTCCCCTAGCTTTTGTAGAGCACTTTATGGAGGTTGGTTGTTTTTTCTTTGTTTTGTTCTTTTTTACAATGACAGTGAAGGGGAGACTTGGCAGGAGCTCTTGAAACTACTGTGGAGAGTGTGAAAGTAAAGTGTTCCCAGTTCTTATGGCTCATGTAGAGATTAAAACCCTGCATCCATTCTGGTGTGCCTACTAGCTCTGTAAAGACACTAAACAGGTTTTTATTTTGTCTCCACCTCCAAATGTTTCCATGGGCATGAGTTCCCATCTTGTGTGACTTCCATCAAGTTACTAACTTCTGTGGCTATTTCATGTAGCTGTTGTAAGTCACCAGTAGCTATTAGAAGTGTCTCTTTATGACATCTTTTCAAACATCTATGACTTATCTTTACAGAAAAATATTAACAATAGTTTATGATAAATGTTGTTAACATTAACAATTGTGTTTACAGTATAGAGTCGGTGCAAGGAGTTATGTGTATCTTTCTTCATCATACTGAAGCATATTTAATTCCAAGATGCACATATCCAGTAACTCTTCATTTTCTTATGACTATTTCAAAATTAGAGTGTAATTAAGCTTATACAGTTTATCAGAATATAGATCCTTTTCATTCTGAGACTTTCAGTGTGAAATAAACTTTTATTTCTGTGAAATCCGGGGACTTTTGGTTCTTAGCCATAATGACTGACAACTGAATGTAAAAAAAGAGAGAGAAAAAATGCAGTACAGTGACTTTTGAGTGCTGGTGGTGATGCTTCCTGTGTCTGATGTTCGGTAGTGCAGGAAATGTTCATCGCACACCATCTGGGAAACGCACATATTTCTGATTACCTACTCATGTTTTTATGCAGTTGCACACTGACGCACTGAACCAGTGCATTGTTTCTTGGGTATTATTAAGCAAAAAATATGTGAGAGCAAGGCCTGAGGTAGTGGTGTGTGAAGCAGAGTTTGCTGAGTTTTTTCACTGTCAAATGGAAATGTGATATGTGAGCACAAGTTTAACTATTGAAATTAGCAGGCTTCAGTTTCACCTGTATCTTAAGGGAAAAACATTATAGAATCATAGAATTCGTTAGTTGAAATTAGTTGCTTAATTAGTTTGTATAAAATTAGTTGCTTTTTCTCTCTCGCTGTTCTAATAGATGGTAGAATTCTGTATCCTTCACTTTTAAGATAACAACTACTTTGATTGAACACAGACAGCAAGCTAGAACTCTTGGTTTCCATTTTAAAAATGTTTTCAGGCACTTTTGAACAGGAAAAATATTACTGAAGCTTTAAGTGCAGTCATGCTTATAAAGACTTTTCTGTAGAATTGCAAGCATTTTCAAGTGTCTCTTTTATACTTTGTGTTACAAATTTTGTAGCTGAATTATCACATTAGTGCAGATACAGCTTTCACCAAAAATCCCCTAACAGGGATGGTTTCATCCAAAATTGCCTTGTTACTGGAAGTTACTCCAGACACAAGGAGGGTCTGTCCTGACATTGAGAAAAACAAGCAGATATATCAGACTGTCTTACTTAAGCAGGGAACTCATGACAGAACTGATTCAAAAAAGCAGCATACAGGGGTGGAAGAACAGACAGGCTACAAAGGAAAGCTTTAGAAATGTTCAATTGTGCAGGGATGTTGTTGGAAAACATCTTTATCAGGGGTTTATCAAGAAAATGAAACCAAGCTCTCACAATAGTGTTTGGTAGGAGGGTGAGACATGATGGGTGCAGTTTGGCATAAGAGCAGTTAATGGATATACAGAAAACCTTTTCCCCCCTTAAGGGCAGTCAAGCAGTTAAGCAGGCTGCCTGGGGGCCTGGACCATCTCCATCCTTGAAGATTTTCCAGACCAGACCGGTTGGTGGTTCTTGCTCAGACTACCCTGAGCAACCTGATCAAAGTTCATAGCTGATCCCACTTAGAGCAGGGCTTTGGACTAGAAACCTCCTCATTTCCTTTCCAACTTGATTTATCCTGAGATCCTATCTATAACATATGAATGAAAGCCACGCTATAGGAGTCAAATTCATTTACAAGGGTTCTGCTTAGGAAAGCACAGTAACTGTAGAAATTAATGCAGGCTTCGAACTTTTTTTTTTTAATAAGAACTGCATACCGAAAGTGCATCATTCAAAATACCATTTCCTCCATCTCCCTCTAAAAATATTTGTCTATTATATAGGTGAAATAACAGAAAGTTACTTTAAGAAATGGGAAAATTGAAGGTAGCTCTTCAGTCACAATATAAATATATAAAGATTTTAAAGCTAAATGTTTTCTGTGATATTCTCTTAGAACTCACTCTGCTTGTGATGAACCAGGGAAGTAAAAGAGTTTAGTTCCATTTCCTGTCATTTACTTTGAATTTCACCTGCTGTCTGATTTGAATTATCAGGTATTTGAATGTGTACAGTAGAAAGACTTGAATTTCCTCATACTTTATTGTAATTGCTGCTTTATGTGGAAACTCACATTTTAAAGCTGTACCACATGGTCAGACTCCATCCATCCTATTAGTCTACCACCCTGCCCTTCCATATGTCTTGCACCTGATATATCCTGATAGTATAGCTGAATCTTTAATTTCCCTGATGTTCAAGAAGGTTGTTTCCTGCCACCCATGCATGCCTCATTCAATCCATTCAACCTCTAAGGCAAAGCCAGCCCTGCTGCTGATCACACAATGAAACAAAAGCTTCTACAGGGCCTTATGAATTTGCACACTTATTCTTGCAGAGCTTGGGCTGTTTGAGAAAGGGCTGATATGCTACTAGTATTTAAATAGTTTCTGCTGCATGCATAGGCACTGCAAAGGAAACACTGAAATGGAGGATGAAATGAAGAGAGGGATCTCAGGTCTCGGAGAGTATCCAGATGTTTGAGGAAGATGAAGCTAACCCTGGACAAGGAAAATGTAGGGAGTTCTAATTTATTCTAGGTAAGTGTTTTGACTTCCTAGAAGACTGATTAGTGTCAGTTTAGTTTTATGAGCAAGAAACCTGTAATAAATCACAGCCTGAGAGTAGTGGTCAATGGCTCAATGTCCAGATAGAGATCAGTGACAGTAGTGTCCCTCAGGGATGTTGTGGGACCAGTACTATTTAATATCTTCATCAAGGACGTAGATAGTGAGATCCAGTGCATCCTCAGGAATTTTGCAGATCATACCAAGCTGAGTGGTGTGGTTGATGCACCTGAGGGACAGGATGCCATTCAGAGGGACCTCGACAAGCTGAAAAAGTGTGCCCATGTTCAACAAGGCTAAGTGCGAGGTCCTGCACGTGGGTAGGAGGCAAACCTTTTGTCAATACGGGCTGTGGGGTGAAGAGATTGGGAGCAGCCCTGCAGAGAAGGGCATGGGGGGGTGGGGATTAAAAGCTGCAATAGAGCCAGCAATGTGTGCTCACAGCCCTGAGAGACAACTATTTGCTGGGCTGCATTGAAAGACGCATGATCAGCAAGCAGGTCTATGGAAGGGATTCTCTCCCTCTACTCTACTCTGGTGAGACCCTACTTGAAGAGCTGCACGCTGCTCTACTGTCCCTGGTATAGGAAAGACATGAACGTGTTGTACTGGGTCCACAAGAGGCTCATAAAAATGAGCTGAGAGGTTGAACACCTCTCATATGAGGACAGGCTAGTAAAGTTGAGATTGTTCAGCATGGAGAAGAGAAGGCTCTGAGGTGACCTTATTTTGTAGCCTCTCAGTACTTAAAGGGGGCTTATACGAAAGACAGGGACAGACTTTTTCATTGGGCCTGTAGTGATAGGATAAGGATTAATGGTTTTAAACTAAAAGAGGGTAAGTTCAAACAAGGTATAAGGAATAAAGTTTTTACAATGAGGGTGGTGAAACACTGGAACAGATTGCCCAGAGAGGTAGGGGATAGATGCTCCATCCTTGGAAACATTTAAGGTCAGGCTGGACCGGGCTCTAAGCACCCTGATCTAGTTGAAGACATTCTAGCTTTATTGCAGGGGGGTTGAACTAGATGACATTAAAGGACCCTTTCAACCCAAACTTTTTTACGATTCTATGAAATGTTGGGAATGGCTACTACTTATGAACAGGTGGCACATCTTTGCTTTGGGGAAATCAAACTACTCACGGTTAGTGTGTTATTCCCAGGAAGAATGTGGGCAAAGGCATTATTACAATGCAAGTCTATTGTTTCTTTGAAAATGGAACTCCTCTTTGATCAAAAATTTCTTAGTTAAAACAAGTTATTTGTAATGAACAAGTGGTTTAATGTTTGACAAGACAAATACCCTGGAATGCACTCAGCCATATTACCAGTGCCTGTGCTTGGCACCTGTTTTCAGGCACGCATCATTCAGGATGCCAGTCTGAATGCTTAGCAAAGTCTTTGGTGTGTGAGTTTAATAAGAACAGCCCAATCCTTCACGTACCTTCTCCTTGCAGAGCTAGTAACAGAGTTTATGTAGGTGCTCATGATTTAACTAAAATGCATATCTGCCTCTTTGGGGTCCTAAGCATCTGTCTTCTCTCTAAAGTGTGTGGGAAGTGACTCTGCTTTATTTCACACCTAAATTACAGGATATGGAAAGATAGGCCCCTGTCATTCAAAATCAGTTCCTTGTTAATTATCTGTCTGGATGTCTATAGACCTTGGCTGACATGAGTACTGAATGTAATCTTTGTTCAAAGGGTAGGTTGTCACAACCTTGAATGAAGTTTCCTAATATGTGTCATTATTAAAGCACTAACTACTATGTCCCACCAGTTTCCCACCAGTGGTGAAAACTAATTATTTTGGCCTAATTTTTGTGACTTCCATAGACGATTAAAATTGCCGTTTCTGCAGTATGGACTATATACTGGCAGGTCTGGAAGTCCCCATTGACTGTGGGCTGCACATATCAGTTCTGCAGTACTGTAAACCAGATGAGTTTTAATATGTGCAAGCATTTCCTTTTAATTTTGAAATGAATTTGAAGATGAAGACAAGCAAATTCAGTGTGCAAACCAAGATAACCAAATCTGGGGGGAAGGTTTCGTTTAAGCAGCAGGAAACGGAACCCTCTGAGTTTCATGATAATAATAGTTTTGCTGTTAACTGTTGAGTTTTTTTGTGCTCCTCTGAGTTACTCTGAAAGCAGTCATCACAGCTTGGTATACGTTCTTCTAACCTTGACCTAAAAAATGGGGCCTGGAAACCAAGGATAACTCCCTTATACAGATAGCTTTTCTATTGGTTGGCACTGCCTAGGCAAGTGCTAAGAGGAAGCAAAAAGGACTTAAAAAAAATCTTATCTGTCTTAAGAGTGTCAGATATTTGTAAAAACATGTGTGGATATGTATGTGAATATATGACTTCACATTGTCTCTAATATCCCTTTAAATGTTATAGTATACCAGCTCTTTTCTTTCCATACATAATATCAGAATATTTCCAGCAAATCTGATGAAAATGTAGCTGTTAGGAAATATTTCTAGATCTCTCTATGTGTTTTATTATGAGTGCTACTTAAAAGCAGCTTTGCAGCTTCCAAGTCCTCTCAGAGTTTATTCTTGGTTTTCATTTAAAATTTGACTGTCATGCTTAACACACAACCTATGTATTGGAGCATGCTGTATTCAGTGACTGACAGAAGCATCAAACCTAATGCTGGTGTTACAAATAGAAAATAAGATAGGAATATAATAGATTGTTATTCTTGCATTCTGTGTATAGAAGCACAGGTGCATTTTTTTTTTTTTTGTCTTCTTAGTTGTCACTTCCTTCATCTCATTACTGTTATTCAGAAGGAAGAAGCTCAATATCAGTTCTAAAGTGGGATTTTTTTTCTGTTGAAAGGTAAAACAGTATCAAATAATGGTGACCTGGGCTTTTAATATAAAGGTTGGGGCCTAGGAGCAAAATAAATAAAGACAACAATTCAGTAAATAGGAAAGCTAAGTTCTGAGCTGAATAATAAATAACAGTCTTCACCTACACCAGTGTCGTGGTTTAAACCCAGTCAGGTAACTCGTTCACTCACTCCCCCCTTTCTTTCCCTCACCCTACTCCCAGAGGGACGGAGAGGAGAATGGAAAAGAATGCAACTCCCACAGGTTGAGATAAGAACAGTTTAGTAACTAAGGTATAACACAGATCACTACTGCTACCAGCAATGATAATAATGATAAAGGAAATAACAAGGGAAGAGAATACAACACCTCAGCACCAGCTGACCGATAACTCGCCCCCCAAGCCCGACCAAGCTCGGACTGATACCTCCTCCAACCCCGCAGACTCCCAGCCCTTCCGGCTAACTCCCAGTTACATCCTGGGCATGACGTGCTGTGGTATGGAATAGCTCTTTGGTCAGTTTGGGTTAGGTGTCCTGTCTCTGCTTCCTCCTGGCTTCCCCTCCTCCCTGGCAGAGCATGAGGCTCACAAAGTCCTTGGCCAAACCAAAACATCCTTGTTATCAGCTCTGTTCCCGAGCTGAAAGTCAAAACACTGCACTGCACCAGCTACCTAGAAGGAGAAAAAATTACTGCTACTGCTGAACCCAGGACATTATCCACCCCTTATTCCATACCATTCACATCACGCTCAGTTCCCACATTTTCAATATACCATCACTCTTATCTTAGTGCATGGACCAGTCCCTATAAAGCTGCTGAGTCCATCTGGTCCATGATGGCAGGCTCCATCTCTTGTACCAGTCCTCCAGAGCAGGAGAGACTGTGTGCAGTGTTTACACTCGTGAATAACCTGGGCAATAGTGTCCATTGCTAAGTCCACCCCTCGATCATGAGTCCATCTCTGTGTTGTATCTCTGCTCTGATGGCCTGAAGTGCCATGGGCCCACCAGGCTCAAAATAATTCACTGTCCCCTTAAGCAGTTTCTGCAGCTTGTTGCTGGGGACTCCATGCAGCTGCCTTCCATCTCTGACGCTTCCAAAGCACTGGAGGGGCCCAGTGGACTAGATACTTGCCCATACTGTCCCACATGCCCTGCCACTCATGACTGTCCAGCCTTGGGGAAAACTTCTTGGTCCCCCTATATTGTCGTCTAACCCCAGACAAGACCCAAACCTGACTTTGCTTAACTTTTGAGATCAGACAAAATGGCTGTGGGTAGAACACAGTCTGTGTGTGTGCCAACATGCTGATCCCCATCACAATCAGCAGGCAGGTCCCAGGGACACCCAAAGGCCATTCAGAGCCTTCAGAACTCTCAAACGATGCTGCAGTACTTGTCACTGGGGCTGGTGTAGCTGCTGTGCTTGCCGGCTCTCCCACCGCCAGCTTCTCTTTTCCTGAGTCCAGCTCTTCCTCCTCTGCCTTGCTGGGAAGTGCTGCGTGGTCTCCTGCATCCTCCTGGGGCTCGGCGGGCGGCTGCCGGGGAATGCTCTCGGTCGTCGCGGGGCTGGGCTCGGCCGGGAGGCTCGGCTCCTCCGCGGGGCTCGGCTCCTCCGCAGCCTTCTCCCGCTGCTCGGCAGCCGCCTCCTTCCTCTCCTCGACCGCCCCGGCCTCCTCCACCGGCAGCCGTCCCCTCGCGGCCTCCGGCCCCGCTCCCGCCGCCGCTTGGTCCCCGGGGCCGCTTTCCCGGGCCGGTTCGGCTGCCGCCGGCTCCCGGGGCCGCTCCCCCTCAGCTCCCCGCAGCCTCACGAAGATGGAGGCGAGGGCGAGGGCCAGGACGGTGAAGAGCAGCCGGACGGCCAGGTACAAGTCCACGGCCACGTCCGTCCCGCCCTGCTGCTGGAGCCCGCCCGTATTGCAAGCCATTGCCATAAAGCACAGTGAGACAAGAACCTTAGCCCAAGCCCCGCACTTGATAAACACTAACACAGCAAATACCGGCTCTAAGTAAGTTACAATATTCTGAAGCTGTGAGATCAAGAGAAACAACTCTGAGAGCCAATAAATCGTCATTGTGATGAGTGACTATTAATCTGGTCAGATCTGTCGTTATCTCAACCCTTCGTGCCCCACGTTGGGCACCAAAAAGAACTGTCGTGGTTTAAACCCAGTCAGGTAACTCGTTCACTCACTCCCCCCTTTCATTCCCTCCCCCTACTCCCAGAGGGACGGAGAGGAGAATGGAAAAGAATGCAACTCCCACGGGTTGAGATAAGAACAGTTTAGTAACTAAGGTATAACACAAATCACTGCTGCTACCACCAATGATAATAATGATAAAGGAAATAACAAGGGAAGAGAATACAACACCTCAGCACCAGCTGACCAATAACTTGCCCCCCAAGCCCGACCAAGCTCGGACTGATACCTCCTCCAACCCCGCAGACTCCCAGCCCTTCCGGCTAACTCCCAGTTACATCCTGGGCATGATGTGCTGTGGTATGGAATAGCTCTTTGGTCAGTTTGGGTCAGGTGTCCTGTCTCTGCTTCCTCCTGGTTCCCCTCCTCCCTGGCAGAGCATGATGCTCACAAAGTCCTTGGCCAAACCAAAACATCGTTATCAGCTCTGTTCCCGAGCTGAAAGTCAAAACACAGCACTGCACCAGCTACCAAGAAGGAGAAAAAATGACTGCTACTGCTGAACCCAGGACAACCAGAAAGACGCAGATAAATAGTGAAATTATTGATAGAATATCTCCTATCACTAGAAAATGCCATAATTTTCTATACTTCACAGTTGTCTTCCTCTAGTGAATTGCCATGTCATGCTACTGGTTTTCCACGTTTATTGTTTATGAATAAATATTTTCATTGGCTCTTTTCTATGGAAAAGCTCTTCCCATTGTAATGATTTTGCTTAGGATCTTGAATATGGCAGATTGTCTCTTGAATAAACAAATAATGTTGCTTTGAATATGACAAAATAAGGACATTTTATTGCTGGGGAGGGGATGAGAGGAGTTCAAAATGACAGTCTTCTTGAGATAGGCACTCTAACTTTGTGCATCAGGGATGGTATAAGCACAATATGCTAAACTGAAAGCTGCAATGAACCTTGATGAATATTTAATACATCCTTACGGTATTCTCATGTTTCATGCAAATCAACCTCTAAAGTCAGGTCATAATAAAAGAGAGACCTATCACCATTTACTTGTGTCATTCGAAGTTCAGAAAACTGTTTGCATATGGCTCTCTTTTTTTGACTTGCTTTTTGTCTCCTATTGTAGCGAGGTTTGATTTACAAGCCAACCTCTTACGCTGATTGAATAACCATCGCCACTTCTCTTGTCATCTGGTTTAGTCTCACTGTGTGTTGCTATGGAACATTCCAAATATTAGGGAGCTGTGGTATAACAGAGCCAGAGCTTCCATGTGGTTTCCAGTCACAGAGCAAAATAATTGGAAAAATATGGTCTCTGAACCCAAGAGACAATCACAGACCTCAAAACATTACAACACAAGAAATATATTTTTTACAAAACTTATGGCTGTATTATTGAATGAGGATGGTGTTTACCTGATCTATGTTGAATGGTTCAGTTCAAGACCAGACATGTTTTCAGACTATTCTGCTATTTCTTCAAATGTCATTTCTGTGAATTTTACTTGCTTGCTTTCACTGGCTCATACTCACACCTGTTTCCTTTTTGCCTAACTTTTGTTATACCTTTTATTCAGAAAGAAAAGCACTTGAAATCTAAAAGAATCTCTTCAGGGATCTCTTCTCCAAAGACAGACAACCGCAAGATTTAACTCAGTATTGTATGCTTGCATTTTCAAGAAATGGAGTGCTAATGCTAAGACAAGAAGCAAAATAACATAATTGCTTAAACCAATATTTTTATGTATGTATCACCTTGAACCTGTAACTTATTTGTTTTTTTTTCCCCTCATGATCATCAGCTTTTGGTTTTTGTCCTCTTCTATGATGCATCTCTGTCTGTGCTAGAAAGACCATTCAGCTCTCACCCTTCCTATGACGTTGTTAATGTATGTGAACTTCAAGAAGTGTGTAGAAGGACTGTGGGTGAGGTAATGGTAAAATGTGACTGAAACAAAGGAGCTGTTAAGAAAGAAAAAAAAAATAAAAGAATAGAAAGGTGAGAGGGCACTTTTCCCATACAACCTGCAGCTGTTCTGTGGAATGAGACCAAACCCTGTACTTTTCCACCTCATCAGACTGCAGTGAGGCAAGGAAGATGTTACATTAATTTTCTCTCTACTCTTGATAACAGAGTTTAGCTTTAGTTTTCCTCATGTTCACAGAAGCTTTCCAGGACAATAACAAAGAAACCCCAGTACTGTCCCAGATGCAAAACTTGCCAAGCATATGTAAAGTGAGGTTGTAGAAACACGTTATTTTGTTTTAAACTTCTCTGTCTCTTGAGGGTGTTAGTGACATCTACATATTACCATACCTTGGCTCAAGGAGGGATACAGAAAACCCAGTCTGCACAAACCTATTTGTTCTAGAGTGGATACCAAAGCTGTAAGGCAATCCTGTCTCCTTTTTCATGTGATCCTGAGGCATGGTGCTTGACTCTCAGAAACACCTGAAACAGTTGTGGCCAGCAGTACATCTGCAGCTGTTATCCCTAGGGGCTGGCAAAAGGAAACCACTTCAGAATGAGTGGTTTTCCTCTCTCTATGCAATGTTTATCAGCTTTTTTCAAAAGGTAACAGATTCTTTTTCACTGTTAAAATAACCAAGAAGATGTGGTAGGGGAGGGCATAGCTGAAATCTAGGACAAACCCCAAGCCATGATTCTCTGGAAAGAACTTGTAAATCTGTCACTTACACAGAGTACCTGCATACCAGTATCTTGCTGATTCACTTTCCCCTTCTCTACTTTCTTTACATAAATGAGCCCAACTGCTTTTGCTGGGATCTCTGCTGAGTTAGCTAGCTCATTATTATTATATTTGGCAGGGGGCAGATGAGAATGTTTTATGCAGCATTTACAGAACTGTAGGATGGTCTATACATACAAATTAGCGACTGTTACTAGCTCACCCCAACAGTGAGAAGCACTGATCTTATTTCAAAAGCAGGTAAAGGAAGTCATTCTGCCATTAGCTGTAAGAAAACTGTAGCATGGCTAGAGTAGCATTAGGAAGCTTATTCATCATTCTTAGTAGGCAGACTTCGATTTTTTCAGTGTATATTTTCGTTAGAAAATTCTAATTCAAAACCAATACTTCAGAGAATTGCACCTGTATTAATGATAAAACTCTTACAACATAATTTTTAGTTAGGCTTTCTGGTTCATGATCAAAGGTGTAGCTCAGTCAATGGTCTCTCACTTCAGGCTCACCGCAGATTGTCTTCAAGGTTCATCTTCATGCCCCTGCTCTGCTGAATGCTTTAGTCTTCAAGCTGTGTTTCCTGTCAGTTGTTCTTGGAAAAGTCCCTCATCTCCTTCATTTCTTTCTTTCTTTCTTTATTTTTTAATTCCTTTAACAGTGCAGACATGTGCATTACAAAAGCACATCCCCCTTCTCAGCTGTGGGTTTCACTACTTGTACACAGCCCTTCTTGGAGCTGTGGGTGCCCCAGCTTTACATATATGCCTGCTCCTTTCCATACCTCCATGTGCTGGTGAGGAAACCTCCCAGATCAATTACAGACACCGAGGTGTGGATACCTGTTGCTGCACCCTGCACTGTCACTACCATAGCTGCGAGCAGGCTGCTTGTGCTGCCAACAGGGAGGATGCTCTGCCTGGCCTTGGCAGGGGTCATGGTGTCAGTGGAGTGATGTCAGTGTCAACTAGGTTTTGACTGCTGCTGTTCAGACTTGAAGGTCACTTTCCCTTCAGTAACAAATTTTCACACTTTTTTTCCAGGATGACTCCTCCTTTGTTTCAGAAGTCCTTTGTAATTCCCTAATCACTGTTGAGCCCAGCTTATGGTGTTTTGTTTTTTTTTCTTTTTAACGTGAATTTGGAAGCTCTTTTGCAGAGAAAAGGCAATATGGTGCCCTCTGAGACACACTACATTAATAAGCTTTACAGTATCCTGATTACAGAGGATTTGTTCACTAAGTACTTGCAGGCAGTAAAAATTCCATAAGCTGCTGTGGGTGCAGAGATTACCTGCTTTTTTGTTAGGCTCCTTGCTACACTGATATGGTCACGTTGGTTTAATATGAGTGTGCTGCAAATCTCCCAAATGCCACAAAGTATGAGTTTGTTGCAAATGTCTCTGAAAGAAGAGGTAAATTTGCTCAGTTTGGCTACCTGTATTGTCGTAAAACCTGAGGCACAGGCTTTGATCCAGTATCATCAGGCACAGTGACAGCTGTGCTGTTAGCACACTTACACAAGTAATGATGGATGTACAAAGCTTTTGTGATCTCTTTCTCCATTAAAAGGTGCGGGCCATAATTAGTCCTGGGTCCTAAGGGTCTGGAAATAACAGGAGTTAGTTTCATCACTAGTGAGCTGGAAGAAGGGCAGTAAGTGCTGGATAGCCATCAACAATTCATATAATTTATTTAACATAGATTTCTGATTAGCTGTTGACAACTATTTATACAGATGCATATTTTACATAATAAAAAGAGATGGAAACCATCTCTTTTTTTATCATTATTGAGTAGAACTTAAGAGAAATATTAAGGGAATCATAGCAAAGAGGTTTAGACATCATGTTCTGGGGCATATTGATCTTAAGTGCCAATGTATACCAGTCTATGTCTGCAATGCAAAAAAGGTAGTTTGTGAATTCCTGGAACAGTTGTCAATTGGGACACTCCTAGTGTGACTGCTACAGGTTTAAAAAACCCAAACAAACAAAAACACCAAACCAAAACCAAAACACCACCACCTCACCCCACCCCCCAAAAAATTATGGTATATTCTTTCAACATGCAAAAGTTGAACTTACTTGCTTTTACATTCAGTTTCTACCTAAATCTTAGTATGTTTGAAACTTTGTGAAGAAACAAGTATCCAAAACTAGAGATTCTCACACATACAGGGTCGTAGATCATACATATAGCATTAGTATCAAATTGGTCAGGCTTTGTGGATCCCATTATCACACAGGGGCTACAATATCTTCTCAAATCCCACCCTGTTTTCAAAGAGATTTCATCAAATGCTGGTGTAAATGTTAAGTAAAAGCCCTAAGCTTTATCAGATCTTTAGAAATTATTTTAATATTAAACCGTAATAAAATTAAAGAAAAACTACAAGAGCATACTCATGAAAAACTACAGACAGAGTCTTGCCACCATTTTCAAAACATCATCACATGATATTTGACTTTTTCTAGTTCCTGTTTTGAGCAGAAATATTTAAGGATGTTACTTGCTCTGTGTAAGATGAGGTTTTGATCCTAACTAGCTTTTTTAGCACAAAATAGCCTCTGAAATCTGGTAATGTGCTCTCTAACATGTGAATTTTATTCCTCCTTTATGCTTCTGCTTTTCATTTTGCTTTGTCACAGAGCTGTCTGCTATTCCTGTTGCTTCTTTATTGGCTTACAGAAGACACCAATCAGTAGTATTCTATATCTTCTTAAGTTCAGTCTTCTATCAGTTCACTTGAGGCAGCCATGCACGTGGCTAAATTTGAAAACAGACTAAAAACTTTTAGAATTGGTGAAAATATGGCCTTGTGGGGAAATGAAAGAAGAAAGCAGATCAGCTTGCTACCTCAAAACAATAAGAGGAACTCAAACTTATATATTTTTATATATAATTACATTACTTTTTATTTGGTTCATAACTATTGTGCTATAGATACAACTTCATTATGTCAGCTAGACACAATTTCACATCTGAAGAGCACAGCTTGTATGATACTAGAATATTAGATTGGCAGATGTACAGCTTAGTGCTTCAATGGATCTTAATCTGCATGTTGGTCACATCAGCAGTATTTACTGCTACAGCACTGAGAAAAGTACATGACAGAACATGAGAAGGAAATGGGGACAAACATAGCTGAAAGTCATGTCAGAGTGACTGGAAGATAGAACATGACAGTTTTTTGTGTTGAAGGATGTATAAAATGAAGGCAGTTTCCCACCACCAAAAAGTGGTGATCTGTTTAAGTTTCATTGCCAGCAATAGCAGGGGTGTCTTGTGGTTATGGGATGACATTTTAGTGAACTGTGTCTAATTTCTGGGTCTGCCATGGATTTCCTGTGTGAGATAGAGCAAAACTTAGCCTTTTTGAGTACATCAGCTGCACAGGCATAGGTGTCTACTCCCCTATGAGATAGAGTAGGGAATCTGGAAAGTCTAGGTAGCACTGGCAAGTATGACACAGGACATGTGGGAGCCCTGTGGTCTTTTGAGGTGATGTCTGAAGATCAGGTGATGCATAAGGGATGTCAGATGGCATTATAGCAACTGACTTGAATCACGTATCTTTTTTAACACCTGTAAGATGAAGGAAGAAAGTTGAAGAAGGATGCTTTGTACTTCATTTACTCTCTGTCCTCCCTACTGAGATTGTAAAATAAGCTTTCCAGAGGCTATGTGTGAATAAAGAGACTGTGTGATCTTAATATTTCAGCAGTCTTTTCCTGATCATTCATAAATATAATTCAGTCTTTTAAATAATATCAGAGAGAAAAAAACAAGCTTTTCAACCTTCTTATTATTAAGACAGGTTTGACAGACAGAATAGTAGCATTATAGTGAAGAAAAATGAGAGTAGCAGGGTGTGAACATGGACTGCCAATTTATTTACTTCAAAGGGAGATATTTTTGAATCTTTTTAAATCCTTTTTTTTTTTTTTTTGTCCTTTACTATAGAGAGTCATAATTTGCCATCCTTGGTTAGTACAGTGAGAGGTTTTGTCCTGTTTCCATCTGCTTTAAACACTGAAAGTTTTCAGTACTGTGCTCTGCCTTTAGAACCATTGAATGCTGCTTCTGCAAACTGTTCAGAAACATTTCTTCCCACCTTTAGTCTAGGGCATAGTAAAGGAACGGAATCACAGCCCTAGATCTTGTAAATCATTGCAAAGAAGACAGCACCTGTAATCATATACATGAGTGAAAAAGTAGAAAGGATTTACATATATTTTGGCCACTGATAAGCCAAAGAACTGAAGTCAGAAGAAAGGATTTGTATGGGAGTTAGCAAATGTACTGTAGGTGGTAGAACAACTTAGATCCAAAAAAGAACTTAAGAAGAAAATGAAGATGAACCTTGGCAGTTTCCTGTAAGCAAGACTAATTTTGAGGTTTATTATTAGAATGCTAGGATTTCTGCATTTCACATAGCCCCAGGATAAGAGCTTAGTTTTTACAGGGGAGTTTTGTTCAGTTAGGTATGTCCAGTCTGGAGCAGGAAAGCTGAACTCAAAAGGTTATTAGTCCAATCTTTGGTGGATCTGAAGTGAATTCATAAATTTTATGAAGCTGTCAAAGGTATTTAGACTGCGTTTGACTGGATTTTTCTAAGTGGCTTGCTCAGAGTATAAATAACCAAAGCGCATTGATTTTTGGCAGATTCAGTGACCCTGCATCTCAGTTAACAATGGGTTAGTTTACCTTTTTTTTGGGAGGACACCTTGTAAAATGTTTTATCTTTTTGCTTTATTGCTTCTTAGGTAATTCAAAACAGAAAAGTGGGGTTTTTTTCTTCCTTTTTTCCTGATCTACAGCTTAAGTATAACATGACTTCATCTACTATTTTCCTTAATTACGTTCTGCTTAAAAGGTGAATGTAGGGAGAGTATGCTTTCTCCATATGCTTACAATTCCCATCATTAAAACAGAATAACAGAAAAGTCCTGAATATCTTTTGCCTACACAGCTTTTTTTTTCTTTTTTTTTTTAAAATCTCACCATGAGATTACAAATATTGTGTGAAATGAGTAACATAAGTCCCGACTGATTAGTCAGTCTTTTAAAACAGAAGCAGAAGACTTCCACCCAGAACCACGCTATAGAAGAGACCAAACATAAAAAGGAAACTGGGGACAAGCAGTCTGAAAAACTGCGTTCGAGACATACATCCCACATAACCACATGCTCTTGCCAGACAGACCCAAACCTGGTCTTACGCACTATCTCCTCATGTGAATTTGTCATCATATTTAATTAGGATTACATCTTCTGGTACTATTTTTATTTCTTTCAATTACACCAAATGTCATTTTCTAAAAAAGCAAAAGATAATCTTCTGTTTACTTACATTGTGATGGGTTCATGCTAGATACTAAAGTGATTAGAGTGTGTATTGGTTATTTTTTGTTTTAGATGCTATGGGGACAAGGCTGTCCTGGTTAATAGAACTATGACTCTATTTGTCCTGGTTAATAGAACTATGACTCTATTTGTAGGTGAACTTAAAATTATGTGTATACATTCCCTTCTATATTAAATGCACCATAACCTGGTCATCTTTACACAGTCGTATATTAAACCCATAGTTTAATTTCTCACCTCAGATAATAAGGGAAAGCTAAAGGCTATAACAAATAAAATACCTTGGTAATATGACTTACTTATATGTCTGTATTTGTTTAGCCCTCAGACTTTCAACTGAGTTCACTGGAATCTGCAAAAATGTAACTCTAGGAATACTCCCCAATCGAGTTCATTAATCATGGGTATGATTTTCAAGTTCTTGCAAATCCTGTTGACAGTGAAACAGTACAACTGCCAGAAGCTTAGGACTGTTTCTAGCTGTTACTAGCAACCAGTGTATATCATAGAATAATTGTCCAACAGCCAGAGTGTTCTGCGTTTTCTCTTTTTGAGCATTATTTGATTAATGGTACTATTCTCAGCTTGCATTAAACATTTATTGATGGAAAACCAGAACACAGGCACAATCCTTCAATTTCATGTACTGCATGAATCGCAATAAAACAACTGATTCTGCTGATTCTAAAGTCCATGAGTAGTTATGAGGTTCATGGCATTTTAGTAGGCCTGACATCTAATAATTCTAGATGTCAGACCACAGAGGTGATGATAAGATTATAAAGTGCTTTAAAAACTACTTGGAAAAGAAATTAATAAATTAATTTGGAGAATTAAAACCCTCAAAGGACCTTGATGACCTAGTTTGACCAGCTGTAAAATAAAGGCTTTAGAATCGTGACTAAACCACTCTTTTTAGATTTAAAGTGTCCATATAAGTCTAACATGTCTTAGTGTGGTGTTGTCATTAAGAAAAGTCTCATTCTAGTTTGAACTTGTCTTGTTTTTGTATTTTTATATTGGTTATAAGCTGTGATGAAATTACTCGTTGATTTGTTCCTTGACAAATTAAACAGATTGAATTTTTTTGTTCTTTGACTAGTAAGGAGATTGCTGGACCAAAACCCTGCTTCTTTCAACAAGCCCTTAAAAGCTGGAAATAATAGTTTTAAAACATGGCAATCAAAATTGGTAATGGGATGGTATTTATGATCCACTTCGTATGCAAGGACATTAATGCCTCTCTGTAAGAATAATGAAAATAAAAAAATAAACTTTCTAATCACATTTGTAAAGCAGAAAATTTTGTGTGTGTGTGTACAACATTTTTTTTACATAATATAGATTTTGGGTTATGGTCTGTTGGTCTGGTACCCACTTGCTATGGCTGATGCGTGGACAGCTCCTCAATTAGAAAGAATTAATTTTTGTAAATGAAGAGCAGGAACAGTTTTTCTTTTTTAAAAGTCAAGTCCTTTTTTAAGACTTTTCAATCTGCAGACTTCCTTTCAAAGGAAACTGCTGTTTAATTATCCACCATACATGCATACATTAGTAGCTATTTGGAGATGCTCCCATTCACTTTTCAGTATTTGGAGTTCTTACAGGGTAGTGGGTGTTTTTTGAAAGCACTTATAACAAACTGAAAATGTCTTATTGATTTTTTTTTCCTTATATGCCTAAGTTGAAAAGAAGACATCAATTTTCACTAGTTCTTTAAACAAGAAATCCCTCTCCTGATTTCTAAGACACACAGGCAATGCATGTTTTTCTTAGTTCGTGACAGGGGACAGCATAAATGTTATTCCTTGGTGATAAGTGTCATCAAATCTTGTGGAATATGAAATCACGGAAAGACAGCTATGACCAGAAATTATTGCATACATTGTGAAACATTTTCCCCATCTAAAGAACCAGAGAGCGTGAGCCAGCTGCCTAAATATAGTTGTACACTGTCAGTATAGGTGCTCTAAAATATTGAAGATATAGGGCTGTCATCTATGACAGTGAACCTGCAGGTCTTTGCCCTTTTGAAATAGCAACTAATGGCAAGGAGGATCCCATTCAGCATGTAGAAGAGCACCATATCTTTTCATATAAAAATTTAAATCTCTCCCTGGGTATTTTAATAAGTAAAATAAAGTGATGGTCATTGTATTTTTAATTTAAGATTGAGCCTTGAGATCAGTACTCAGCATCTTTACTATTGTTGTCCTACATTTCTGGCTGAATTTGAGCACTCTTGACTCTTCCTTTTTGGATGTCTTTGCCCAATGACATCTAAAGACTGAGCATCTGGTCTCTGAGGAGAAAAGAGAATAAATCTCTGTGTATGTATAAAGCCTTGCTGTCCCCTGCTGGTAACTAATGTAATCTCTAATTTTTTTGAAATGCCTTTTACCGTGTCTTCTCTGAGCCCACTTTCCTGCAAACTATTGTTCTTTTTGTGCCTTTAAAGCTTGGTAAAGTGAGTGTGTGTTTATTTTTGTGCCTGTGCTTGAGTCATTTGGGTCACTGAGGCACAGTCCTCAAAGCCAGTGGTTTTGCCAGTGCGTGCTGCTGTACATAATTCAGTAAACAGGACTAAAAACAGCTAAGAAATGAGGTTCTATTAGTGTATAATCTATTCTTCATAAAGAATTGGATTAATAAGTTACCATACTTGTTTCCCGAGGAAGTGAAGCCTAGTTATCATGTTGTCTTCTGTTTCCCACCTTGCACAGTAATTCCTAAAGCTTTCAGCCAGTTGTAACTGAACTTGACAGAGGGGTGCAGGTATGGTCCTTCTAACTTCATGAAACAGGTCACTGGGCAGAAGATGCTTGGGCTTTCCTACATTGCTGACAAACAGCACAGGGTGTTTCTGAACCATGTGCTGTTTCTGCTTTTGCTTTCCTTGCCAGAGTTCTTCTGGCAAGGGGAGGGAGAAGGCACGAAACGTAAGGGTTGTGGGTGTAAGAAATGGAGTCTTACGTAAGGCTGAGCTGGTAAGTCATAGCAGGGCAATACTTTGTAATACCGGGAGTAGAAGACGCAAGTTTCCATAAGGAAAACAAGTTCCAGTGTTCTTACCACAACTTGTTATAAAGATTCAGCTGCAAATGCCATGGCTAATCATTTACTTCTCAGTCTAAGAAGGACATGTCTAACTGGAAAAGGTGACTGTGTACCAAACTTGGTCAGGATAGTCAGTTCAGGATTGGCAAGAAGGAAAACACAGCAGGCTGCCTCAAGCATGCATTAATAGGTGGGCATGTTGGCAGATGCTTCCCATGCGGTTGTGGAAATATCACATCTAGGTATCTAAATATAGACAAAGAAGCTCAAATGTGGGCCAGAGTGCTATCTCCATTCTCCTTCCACAAGTCAGACAAATGAAACTAGAGCACACAAGGTCCAGGACGTCCACCCCCAGGCTAAGTAGTGTTTAGGCTTCTGTGGGGTAGAGAGACAAGCAGGGTATCTCATCATCAGGACCTCAAAACCCAAAATACCTCAAATCAAGAAAAAAAGGCAAGAGGGCAGAATAGGAAGTGGGGACAAAGGGTCAGGCTTAAAAATTAAAATGTCATTAACAACTTCACTATAGAAGAACTGAAACTACTGCTTCTACAGAAGAACCTACACTAGATAGACATTCCTCAATCACAAAGTTAGCAGTGTCTGGAGTGAGGGAGACTTGAGATATGTCTTGTAAAGTGCATGCACCTCCCTCAGCAAAAATGTTCACTGCTACAGGTGTATCTGATGAAAACCTCCTCCAGCTTAGTCTCTGTCACCTTTCATCTTCCATTTTGCATATGGTTTGTGCATGGCAGTTTCAGCTTCCTTGTCTAGTCCACTGGGGCATTATTCAACTGGTACTGGGGGGAAAGGAGAGTGGGGAAGCAGAGGAAAGTATACAAGGGCTGCATCAGAGTTGGAAGAGTCTCACTGAGCCTTCATGGTTTTCTATTCCTGTTCTGTGTATACAAATGAATAATATAATTCTGTGATTGTAACTTAATCACTAATCCTGTTACCGCAGGAACACAAATGAAGGGAATGGAGTTTTCACATATCATTTTGCATAAATCTGAACTGCTTTCCAAGATAGCTGTAAGAAATCTATATTTCTGTTAAGCTTCATTATATTGGTGTTCTTAGGCAGTCATGCCCATGTTTTCTCATGTTTCTTTTCCACACTTCTTCACACTAAGACACTTGATTTTCTGCTCACCAGCTGTAAGGTGAGCACTTGTTTAAATACATTCTGAAGTGGCCTTCTTTCCTGAGGAGATGACATGTGACATGGTCTATTACAAGTATACAACATAAAATGATAAATGGGAGCTTAGTGTGTTAATATTAAAGAAACCTTCCTTTAATTAGCTTGTTATATCTTTTCTTTCTGCTGCTTTGTTTGTCATGAGTTACAACTTATTTAATATAACATCAAGGCATGGGCTTATAGCTACCATAAATTATGGATATTTGTAAAGATTATTTGACAGGTTCGAATCAACATTGCCTTATAGAGTATGCATATGAATGTTTGGAAAACAAATGTCCCAGGTACATAAGTGCCTACTTAATGGAAAAATGTTTTACTATAGTAAGAAGCAGTGATACTCACTGGTAACACAGTAGCGTGCTTTTAAAGGATAGATTTTAAAAATTAAATAAATACTAAAATATACATATCCAATTATTCTATGAGGAAATAGTATCCGTCAGACTGCTTCAGGAGAAAGTGTTTTTACTGCTTTAATCACCAGGCGGACACTCTTTTGTGGTCTTTTCTTAATCCGAGTCTGAGGTAGGGAGGTAACACAGGCATTTAGGTGAAGAGATGAGAAAGTGTGACAGGAAGCCACCTAAACAGAGTGTTCTTGAGAGAGTCTAAGAGCCTTTGTTTACATTTTCTATTGCTTTCTCTTTCAGCGTTATGCTTTCTCTTCAGTTTGACCCAAACATCTGATCTGGTATTTTCATATTTCATTGCTAACCTTAATCAATGATTAATTCCAATGCCTTGGGGTTCAGCTGGATACTGGAATCCAGGATGCTGGAGTAGAACTAGACCTTGCAGAGCCAAAAGCCCTTGCTTCAAATTCTCATTCATTCCTAATTTCTCTGCCAGGATTTAATATTTTTTTACACAAAGTTTATGCTTATAGTTAGTGAACAAAACAGGAGTTCAGCTGGAATGTGGCAAGTTGCTTCAGATTCAAGGTATTAATTTGAAGAAACCCAGAGCTTCCTAGTTATACACAATAAAACAACCTGTTAACTGCCATTTTCAAACAACAGCTCTCCTTCCTTTTTGTGTTTTCAAATCAATCAAAGCTGAAATAAATAAATTGTACCTAAACTTCAATACCCTGGGATGAACCTAAACCAAAACACGAAGTCTAAACAGATGGTACATCTTGTTTCAGAGCAGAAACCTCATTTCCTGCAGTGATATGGAAAGGAGGATGAAGATGGCTGTGTGAGAAGCAGACCAAAAGATCCTTGAAACAGTGCTGTTATATTTTGGTGCCTCTAAAAAGATCAAAAACCAGAAAAGTAGAAGGGCTAATTACATACAGGCCCAGCCTAAAATAAATGCTTTTTCAGTCTGATGTCTCCAGTCTGCTTAGCAGTATCTGGGTTTCTGTATTTTTCTTTCCAAAATCTCATCTTTACCATGGCAGCTCAGCTATACTCCTATTCGTCTTACGGAGTTTTCCATTTCTTCCTCTATTCTTGACACCATGAGAGCAGAAGCTGCTGTCTTCCCTGCACCACCTCTGCGACAGCCGGGACAGCTTGGGCTTCGTTGTTTTAATGGCAACAGTGCTATCTAAAAAGTTTCCACAAGGTGGTATCACAGTACATTGTAAGATGTTGAAATTACTGTATTGCAGAGACGAGAGTAGAAAGGCAGCCACGTTAACATGTGTGTCAGTAGAAGTCTGTATTCTGGTTGAGACGCAGTTCAATTTTGTTGTTTCTTGCACTTGTATGTATTAGTACAAAACGATATTGCTTGAGACATTCTTCAAATAGTATTATTTTCATTCAGACTGCAGATGGTCTCTAATAGAAGAACAAATACTGAGGGGGTGTTAAATATATGTGCATGCTCACATATGCTGTGTTAACTGTGATGATAAATCACATGGGCTACTGTAACCTGGATGTTGCTTGATAAAGAGTGAGAAAGCATAGACTTTGTTTCTCTGTATTCCAGAGCAAAGCTTAGATACCGTCATTTTAAAACCCAACTCACAATCTCACAGTCACTTTAACTAGTTTATATCAAGGTCTTTATGAATTCCAAGTGCCTGCATTAAACTATTTGTAATGAATTCTTGAAGCTGCCTACTCAAGAAGAAGCTTTTAAATGTTTAGGGGCAGGTCTTTAAAGCAAAGTGCATGTGTGTATCTGTGTGTACTTACCTGAGTGGGTACAAATGAATATGTGCCTTTCTGACCTGATAGGCCTATAAATATTTGGCTACTGTTGTCAGTGCTAGAGAAGGGTGTACTAGAGAGTAGATACAAACCTCTATTCTTTAATCTCACTTTCAGCACTTTGAATAGTTTACAGTCCAGAAATATGTAAAGGTCTTGTGACATTAAAATAGATAACAAAATTAACATTAACACTAGACCTGAGTAAGAAATTAGGATTAGAAATCAGTTTTATGGTAAAGTGTTGTTTTTTTTCGCATTGTGAACATGTTTAAGCTGCAGTGCCATGGAACATATCAGTGGTTTTGGAATTTGACATAGTGACTGCTTGAGACAGTTTGACTTAGCCACTGAGGAAATTTTGTAGTTGATTTAGTATTTTCCTGGGCTAGGAAACTCTTATGAAGATCAGACTTGTACATATTGTACTGTAGGTATTTCTTGTTTACTTTGCAAAGACTTGTGAAGCTCACTTTTAGAGTTTTTTTCCCCTTGGATCAGGATGTTTAGACTTATGAACAAACTGTCTTTTATGGGTAACTTGAACAATGAGTAGGTAAGAAAAAATGTGTTTCAAACTCCTTTCATCTCTTTAAGAGGAGTAAATTGAGAACCAATTTTTAATAGAACTCAGGATCTTTTTAATGGTGGAAGCTTTTTACACCTCTAGAAACAATTTAGTCTGTAACTTGTGATTCAGTGGTGCTAGTTTATGAAAGAAAACATAACTCAGAATAAGTTCTCTGACTGTTGGCATTCTACTCTCTGTTTTCAATGCTGTATTTGAACATGTTTCTTTAAATAAAATTTTGGGAACTCTTTTTATACTTGTGTGTTAAATTTATTCTGACTTCCTTAGCTCTTTGCAGTAACGAGGGTGCATTAAGCTGATTGTTGCATTAGTAACTTCTGCATTTGATACATTATGATTACTAGTCTGAGAAGGAGCAGGTAAATATTTAATGAATTCTGAAATAGAAATCATGATAGTTTGGGGCTTTTGTACCACATTAGAATGTATATCTTCAGAAATGTTTTCTTTCTGTCTAAGAGAATGGCTTTGATAGTTGTCACATATGTTTGTATGCTGGAGGGCAAACAGGAGGAGAGAATCTGAAAATTGAACTTACTTTCTATGAGTTACATGAACTGGACTGCTTATCCAGTGTAAGTACCAAATACTCCAAAGAGCTGTGGAGCTATCATCAAAAGGCAGATATAACTTCAGAGGGTTATCTGTTGGGCATTTGATGCTATTTGGTGATCATGTGCAGGAATCATGCTAAAGTGGGGGGAAAAAAAGTGTCTTTCAAGCACATTATTTAGAAACCTTGAAACCTTAACAGCTTCTGCAAATGTAAGTCTTGGTGTCTTCAAAAGCGTATGCTAGGAATAGCATTTAACCTTGCATCTTCTCCTGAAACAGACCATTGAAGTATTTAAATTTGATTTTGTTGTGCAGAAAGATCCTCTTTGATTGTTGGAGGAGATGTGAATTTACATGGATTTCTTATTTGTTGTGGTTAAAGCAATATTGAGATCCCAGATATTAATGGATATTTCAGCCATTTTCTAAACTTCTAGCTTAACTTTTTTATACAGCAGCAAAAAGGCACTGATTTTGTGGACTTTTTGTTGCTGGTTAACTAATAAGCATTCTGCTTGAAGTCTCAATTCCCCTAGGTAAATCGGTTGTGTGACAAGAAATGTGTTCATCTGTATAATCACACACCTTGAAAAAGCTGAGTCAGGTGCAGAAAAATCAGATTCTTTTAGTAGTTGCAGTTCCTCAGATTGCCCTAGATGTCAAATGTTTGCCCTTTCTGGATGTCTAATCTCAATCAGTGCTGCTGTGTTTGAAGTGTGGACCTAACAATGGAAATAACGGTGAGTATGAAGTATTGCTATACTTTAATCAGAGTTCCCTTTATGCTTAGGGAGGTATGGGACCTGGTATTTAATGCCTCATTTCTCTTCTCTTTTCCTCATCTTTGGCTTCACAGTTACCCATAAACTTATGTTGTTTTCAAGGAGTGTGGAAAAGTGGGTGCAGAAATACTTCATGCTCTTTCCCTCATTGTTCTTGCCAAGCGCTCCCCCTGCTGTCAGTCCTTACTCCACAGTCTCTGAAAAAGGAATGATCCTTAATATCATACTTGCAAGGAAGTCAGCGTGGTGCTGAAAGATTTATAAAACCAAACAAGTATACAGTATATGCATGGAGGACCACAGGCTGAATGTAACCCTTTTGTATAGAGAAATCTATGAGAAAAGAGGTGTGTGGCCATAACGGAATGTAACAAGGTGAAAAAGAGTGCACCTAATTGTTGGAGTTTTGCCTTTGTCAGGTTTTCTTGTGGCATCGAGTCTATTATAATTTAGACAATCAGGCCCATGTGTGCACAGTATAGTGAAAAAGCATTTACATTCTTTTGACTGATTCTAGCTGTTGCTTTTCCTGCTTGTTTTTGTCTTTCCTTTGAAGAAAAAACAGTGTTGCATGAAAATTAACAACTAACTCCTCCTGTTCCTAGGGGAAATGCAGATCATTGCATTTACTTTAAACATATGTACACTTTGCTGTTAATGAAACTTCTCCAGAACTCCAACAAGAATTAATAAATCTGTAATATTGCAGTACTTGTGCTGTCCAGACAACCTCTGAATATCTCCAGGAGTCAAGACCCTCCAACTTCCCTTGGCAGCCTGTGCCAGTACACAGTCACCCTCACAGTAAAAAAAGTAGTAAATGTTTTCTGTCTGTGTCAGGTGAAACCTGCTACATTTCAGTTTGCACCTACTACCTTTTGGCTTGGCACCAGGCACCAGTGAAAAGAACCCTCTTATTTACAACCTCCTTTCAGATACTGGTACTCATTGATGAGATTCCCCTGAGCCTTCTCCTCCTCGGACTAAACAGCCCTAGCTCTTTTAGCCTACCCTCATGTAACAGAAGCTCCAGTCCCTTAATCAGCATGGCCCTTCATTGGAGACTCTCCAGTAACTCTATCCCTTTTGTACTGGGCATGATAAAAAGCATGATAGCTCTTTCAATCACAGTGGTTTTCCACTATGGGCAAGGCAGTAGTGAGAAACCTAGATTAGGGAATTTAAAGAAAACCTGGAGCAAAATTTTCTAAGGTACAGAAGGGTCAGATTCTTCATATTGCTTAGATGGCTGAAGATGCAGATTAGGTACAACAAATGGTGTCATAGAATCATAGAACAGTTAGGGTTGGAAAGGACGTTAAGATCATCAATTTCCAACCCCCTCACCATGGGCAGGGACACCTCACACTAAATCATCTTACCCAAGGCTCTGTCCAGGCCAGCCTTGAACACCACCAGGGATGGAGCATTCATAGCTTCCCTGAACAACCCATTCCAGTGCCTCACCACCTTTATAGTAAAGAGCTTCTTCCTTATATCCAATCTAAACTTCCCCTCTTTAAGTTTTAACCCGTTACCCCTTGTCCTGTCACTACAGTCCCTAATGAACAGTCCCTCCCCAGCATCCCTATAGGCCCCCTTCAGCTACTGGAAGGCTGCTATGAGGTCTCCACGCAGCCTTCTCTTCTCCAGGCTGAACAGCCCCAGTTTTCTCAGCCTGTCTCCATATGGGAGGTGCTCCAGTCCCCTGATCATCCTCATGGCCCTCCTCTGGACTTGTTCCAACAGTTCCATGTCCTTTTTATGTTGAGGACACCAGAACTGCACACAATACTCCAGGTGAGGTCTCACGAGAGCAGAGTGGAGGGGCAGGATCAACTCCTTAGACCTGCTGGTCATGTTCCTTTTGTTGCCTTTTCAGATCTTTGTGCTAATGTCATAAATAATTTTCCTTTTTTCTTGTAGCAGTCAGTGTGAGCAGGAACTTACTAACTAATGTTGCTAACAGCTGCTTACCCCTATGTCTGAGGGTCAGTGCATGTGCATTATCAAATCTCTAAGGTATAAAAAGAAAGAAAAAGGCAAATTAAGATTTCTTCTGTATATGCATAGTTATTAAGATATGCTTTAAGTCACATATTCAAAGGACCTGCAGCAGTGAAAGATTTGATACATGTCCACTAGCACTGGAAGAGGTAAAAGAAAGAGCTGCAGCAGGGCTGAGATAATTCTCACAGACTTTTAACTTGGCTATGAAAAAAAAATCATAAGCAAACCGCATTATCAAACATGATTAATTATTAGGTTTGAGTTTGACCTAATTTATGATTCAATTCACAATTGTGAGTGGATTCATACTCAGACTAGGGTAATAAATTTAACTACTTGAGTAATGGAAAGAGGAATTTGTTTATCCTGGAATTGATGAATATCTTTTCTGTAGGGTTGCATTGATGAATTAGATCAACCAAGTGGGAAACATGTACTTGTGCAGTTGCACAGTTTAATTGAATGATAGGGCAGAAATAAAAGCTTCTGCTTTAAGGAATGCTGTTGAAACCTTGCTCTTACCTTGAAGTTGAGATGTAGGTGTGGGATGCTTGTTTGTTTGTGTGCTAAACAGATTATTTAGAAACTGATATTTAAACATGTTGTGTACTCTTAGTGTGAAATGTGTGTAGTCTTTCCTCATAAAATTCAACTTATTTTTCAGTGCAATGCTGGTGTACAGTCTCTGCCTTCTCCCCTCCTTGCTTCCTCCTTCTCCTTCCTCCCCCCCCCCTTTTTCCAAATCTGATAGGTCTAACAAATTTAGTTTCAAATGTTTCTGTTAATGCCAAATGGCTTGGTTTGACCTGTCATATTCCGTTTTTGTATTTGGGAGTGGTTGAGAAGGCATTTAAATGCAAAATTTTGGGGTGCAAAGTACTACAGAGAAAAGGCTCGTTTTGAAAATGCTGAGAGATTTGAAGAAAGAAATTGGATGCCCTCTCGTGGAGGTTTTCTGTTGTAGAAAAATGGGTTTCTGGAAAAAAGTATGCCTTTGGTCTTAAATTGCATCACAGTAGATAAGTACAGTTAAAAGCAGCTAAGTTTTAGATGGATTTCATCGTGCAGCCTGACAAAGAGGCCTCCTTCTTCATGGATTAAGTGAATGGTTGTTTATTTATAGAAGATGCTTAAAATGCTGTGAAGTAGGAATAATAAGGACAACTGTGGGTTATTTTGATGCAAGTTGTTTATCTTGCTGAGCATAGGTGTATTCTCCAGGTCACTACAGCATTGCTATTCTCTGTACCAAATTCAGTCCTAGTCTTTTCAGCAGAGCAGTATTTTTTAGGTTAGTAAAGCCTACTGTATATGGAGTTATAAACCAGAGTATTTATTTCCCTGCCAGTTTGCCAGTTTGGTGTTGGGTAGTTTGCTTGCCTTGTGGTTTGTTTTCTTCCCCTTTTCCACATGAAGGGAGATATGACACGTGTGTACTGTGTCGTTACTCAAGTAGTTGAGTTATGACAGACTCTGTAAAGTTCCTTCAAACTGAAAACAAATAGCATTAAGTCCTTTTTCAAAAGTCCTAGACAGACTTTTTTCAAAAGTGATTTAGAACTACTCCTAAGCTGTTCCTTTAGGATCACCTGACAAAAATCATCATTAAAAGTTTTTCTTCTCTTGAAAGTTAAAAAGGGTGAAAAAAGAGTAATGGCATTTGAAACATAAAGCATTCCATATCTCATTCTAAGGACAGTCTTTCTGGTAGAGGAAGAAACAAATATATCTGTGCGTCAGTCTTTAAGATGCCAATGAAAAATAGTCAATGGAGAATGCGGGTAACAAAAGTGTATGAGCTGAAGTTGTTGCTGTTGAAGGTCTTTGAAAAACAGGGCACACAAGATAAAAGAGGAAAAATAGGTAACAGAAATGGAAAATGTAGCCTCTGTTGCAAATTCTTGTGTGCTATCTTGCTACTGGCAGGACCTGGGTAGGCAGAGCTGCAGCAGTCTTGCTTCTGTAGGGCTAGTGGATTTGGTAGCTCCAAACAATTTTGTTGTTGGAAACAAAGAAACCTAAAAAGTGAATCAGATTCAGATAATGGGATGCATGACTGTAACACTGATAAACCTGTTTCTTCCTTAAAAAAGGTCTATTCACCCCAAAAGCGGTAAGCAACAGAGAGGGAGCAGAGCCTAGTTTCTCATTAACTGACCTACTGGTAGCTAGTTTCATTCTTATTTTTGAGCAGGTCACATACTTCATGTTCTCTTTTAACAATGCTGTCTGTAAGAAGCTTTTGACCAGTTCAGTGCCTCTTTCACTAAACACAAGCAAACAAACCAACTTTTTGCAGGTAACAGGCTCTAGTGCTTTTTTGCTACATTCATACATGCATAGTTCGGGCATCAGAAGGAAATTAATGGCTACTGACATTACTGGGTATCAAGTGGGCAACAATTATATCTTGAATGTGTTCTTATTCCTATCTCATGTGCCAGAGATGCATCTTTTTTCCTTAAAACCTCTTCCATAGGGGTTTAAATGAGGTCCATTACTATGTAATATAGCTGGTGTAAGATGACATTTGTCAACAATTACTGTGCTCTCAGCTGCATTCCTAAGCCTTTGGATTGGAACCCACATTTAAGTAGGTTTATGGAAAGTTTTACCTGTTAATAATTAACTTCTTCAGTCTGCAGTGTGGTAATTGTGTTTTTGGTAAGAAGAAACTCTGAAATGTATCAGCTTGCAGGAGAGTGGTAAAAATATTTTTGCTTTTAATAGGGGACTGGAACCAGCCAGTCATTCTCTGAAGTGGTAGTTATGAGGAGGAAGGCAGCCAGCTTCAACATATAGACAGGGTCTTATTAACTGTAAATCCTTGTTATACATCTGTGCTACTGCTGACAGCACTTATTCTGACTCCCATTGATAGAATAGGACTTGATTGTCACAGCAGTATCCTTGTCTCCTGATATCCACCTGAAACAGCAGCATGGTTTGAACCTTGCCTTTTCACAAAGGACTGACTGCTTGCCATCCTTCATTTTGGTAAAGCATCTGTCAGGATGCAACCATAACTTCTGTTGTCTGGGCCAGCAGCCCGCTTGGAGGAAAATTGCTGCAAATCCTGCAAGGACATGGCATGAGGGAAAACAGCATTTCTCTGTCCTTGATAATTCCTTGGCAGGGCAGCTGTCAATGCCACAGGAAACCTGTCCAATGGCCAGGGAAAAGTAACTTCACCAGGAGTTACTTGGTGTGGAGAGCATAAATATGAGAATGAAATGGAGTCCTTCCTCCTGTCAAGGCTTTAATAAAGATATTGGACACCTTCCACTAGACCAGGTTGCTCAAAGACCCGTCTAAACTGGCCTCAAATGCTTCCAGGGATGGGGCATCCACAGCTTCTCTGGGCAACCTGTGCCAGTGCCTCACCACCCTCATAGAATGATGGCCACCCAAAAGGTGAAGCCACGGGAAACATGGAAGGCTGCTGCTGAAAATGAGTGTGAGGTTGTGACAGTAAAGAGATTGTGATTATGTGGGTGAATGATGGACTAAGATGCATGTTTCAGTTGCATTTGAAACCTTTACTTACTATGCGAGCAAGATCTAAGCAGTAATATTTTGTGACAAAGTGTACGAGCTAGGAATATATATGGAGAGGATTTTCTCTTCCTCACAGTAAATGCCCAGAAGGTATTTCCTGCCAGTAACTTGAATGCCACCGCAATCAACCTTTTGCTCTGGATACACTTTGAGTTTGCGTCCTGTGCTGATGTTATACCCCAATTTCAAATGATTTTGTTCTCATTGCCTGAGAGTATTTATGCCGTATTCATAGAGGGAGTAAACCAGCACTGTCGCACTTTGACAGAAAGTCATCAGCTTTTGTACAAATGTATATTTCCCTATAAATATGGATACAGTTTTAATCTAACTTTGGCCATCGTGAAGGTATTTTGGTAGTTATATGGAGGGTTTGGAACATGTCTGATCAGGGAACAGAAGTATCAATGATATGAATGAGATCAGAAAGCTACAGAATGTTAACTATTAAGAATTGGAAACAGCAGGTGCAGGGAACAGTTTGCATGAAAGCTCTAAATTGAAATATGTAATTAAATTGCTTTGAATACTTCTGGATGTTGCACTTCAAATTAAAATATGAAGTTGGATTGTGATTAATTTGTGGATAGAAAGATGATGGATTAATATATGGTTCACTGTGAATGCTTCAACTCTGAATATGCTATGAGCATATCAGTTAACTTACTGCTCTGGAATAAGAGATGTAGCATTGCTTTAGGTTCTTTAAAAAATAGCATGCTGTTTTGTTGGAAGAGAATCCAGGTCATGTTTTCCGAGTCCTGTGTGCTTTAAAATAATGAATATAGATAGGATGAAACATGGCTGCAGTTTCATCCTTATTTCCTTAAGCTTTTAATCACGGCAACATTCACCATTCTTCTCCCTTTTGAGGCACACTTAAATGCATTATTTATCAGTATTAAATAGTGTTAAAGTAGCTGATGCAATCTTTGATGATTTCTATCATTTGTATTTATTAAAAATAACTCAAAGTATAACTTAAAGACTAAATTTTCTGCAAATGATACTAGTTGAGACAGAGTACAAATATTGAGGAATAAAATTGACGAGAATGGACAGTTTGGGAGGAAAGAGGGTCTTCAGCAGAGTGGGGATGGGGCTGTGTTCTTGAGGACTCTGAGAGTTGTGTGAGAGAACAAGAGCCAAATGATGTGGACTGCATGAGGGAGAGTCAGAGAGAGAAGGACTAAAGTAGTATGGCCTACAAAATACATGGAGTAATCCTACTTTCTCAGCGCTATGGAAAGACTTACCTGAAATAGTGTGTTCACTTCTTGAGACAGAACCCCAAGAACAATGAGAAAGCTCAAAAATATGGTTGCACAATGTAGAGTGAAATAGACTCCAGAAGAGAAAAATGAAAGGGGAGAAGGAGTCAATCAAATGCAAATATGGTTGCTGTGAAAAAGAAGGAAATAGTGTCTTCTTCCGTATGGTTAGGATAACAAGTAAAAAAGACTGATGTTGGAGATTTAAGAAAATAATTGAACAAGAAAGCCTAGTAGAATTGTGGAATGAACTGGTGGAAGGCAGACTGAAGTCACAGGCCTCTAGTGTCTCTAGGAACACCGGATACAAACATCTACCTGGGAGCATTTGTTGATTTTATTTTTGTCCTGGGTTCAGCAGTAGCAGTCATTTTTCTCCTAGCTGGTGCAGTGCTGTGGTTTTGACTTTCAGCCTGGGAACAGTGCTGATAACACCGATGTTTTTAGTTACTGCTCAAATGTTTAGTCTGACCAAGGACTTTGTGAGTCTCATGCTCTGCCAGGTAGGAGGGGAAGCTGGGAGGAAGCAGACAGGACACCTGACCCAAACTGACCAAAGAGGTATTCCATACCACAGCACATCATGCGCAGGATGTAACGGAGAGTTACCTGGAAGGGCTGGGTTGGGCTAGGTATTGGTATACGGGTGTGAGCAGTTGTATTCTCTTCCCTTGTTATTTCCTTTATCATTATTCTTGGTGGTAGCAGTAGTGATTTGTTACCTTAGTTACAAAACTGTTCTTATCTCAACCTGTGGGAGTTACATTGTTTCAATTCTCCTTCCCACCCCTCCAGGAGTGGGGGAAAGAAGGGGCGGGGGGTGGGGGGGAGTAGACTGCGTGGTTCTGATTTATGGCCTGGGCTTAAATCATGACAATTTTGCAGCTAGGAGATGAACAGGTGACTTTCAAGTCTTTTTCATCCTTTATTGTTAGATTCTATGGAAATGAGTTCCTAAGGTCCACCACATAAGATAACGTTGGCATGTATTCATGGTAGTCTCCTGGCAAACTATTCATAAATCTGGGTATTTGGCAGTGGTACACTTTTTCAGAATCTTCAAGTCATGTACAGCTATATCATGACTTCTCATCCATCAAGATGAAGCCACAGAATTTGGCAGGACTGGGGTTTCTTTCAGTTCCCACTGGAGTGTGCAGATGTAGATTTCATTCCTGGGTTTCTGCCAAAAACCTCCTAAGGGGAAAAACTATATTGTCTTAACCTGTTACCTTTCATTGCTTCTTCCCCCTTCCTTTTCTCTCTTTCTGAAGAAGTCAAAATGCTTTTCTGTTAAAACAGTGACAGCTTAGGCAACTTCAAAATATTGGTATGTGTATGGAGGCTTCTTTTCCAGACACAGAATTTAGAGGGGATTACTGCATCTCTTATCCACTATTTTTAGAATTTTTTAAACTTCTGAAACTTCTTATTTAAACTTGTTGCAAAACTTGGCTTTTCCAGAATACAAATGCTGCCTGTGAGCTCATGTGCATTTGTTTGTGTGTCTGCATATAAATCAGATTTTTATAGGAAATGCTTATCAACAAATACATGGGGGAAAAAAAGCTTTATCTACAGCTCTCAAATCTTTCAAGTCAGAATTTGGCTTGAATGGTACACCTTGCTCTGTGTTTACCATTCTCTTTCCCCAAGCTCTCCTAAATGGGAATTTTCAATTTTTCTTTGTGATTTTCCAGGCATGTTTCCTGTGGGGAAATTAGTCTTTGTAATGAGACTACTTCCCTGCAAAAGGAGATTACAGATTTTCCTGTTAAATTGATCTAAATTTTAAAGCTGTTACAGCATTTATCACTTCAGTTCCAATCAAAGCTACTTAGAGGTGTGCAGTTTACCTGCACAAAGCTGGGCAAAGGTACTAGTCATTACCTTCTTGAGATATTAGGAGCAAAAATATTACTTTTACCAATTATCCTGGTTTAACCCCAGCCAGCAACTAAGTACCACCAGGACACCAACAGAGCAGACTTAGGTGCCTCTTATCAAACACTTTTAAGGGGTTGTCTTTTCTATTGAATCTTCAATTGTGCCAACTCTAGGTAAAGTTAAAGCATGTTCTGGAGACACTGAAGTTGATCAGACATAAGAGAAAAATGCACAGACACCAGGCTTGTTAAATCCCAAACCTACCTTTTTTTTTCGTTGTTCTCCACTACTTTTATGGACAAAAGTCAGCTGATGCAACTAAGCATTTCCAGATTTGTGCCTGTAGTCTTCAATAGCTGATCTACTCTGAAGGTTGTCTGTAGGATAGCAGGTGGGTAAGTTCCAATTTTATTCTTTTTTGTTTTCTGACATGACAGTCTGCTTTCTTGGTGTCAAGAGAAGCAACAATTTCAAACTAATCTTGCTGAAGGCATTAGAATGGTATTTGCATTAAAAAGTGATATATGCCATCTTCCTGATGTATGCTAATGGTATAGGCAAATGAACATGGCCCCTTCACAGCTGTGACCCGAACTTTGAAAAGACTCACCTGCACCCCAATGGAAAATCCTGAACTCATTCCAACATGCAATATCTGTCGGGAATAGGATTCCTCTGTGATTTCACTGACCACTGAAATTGCTAGTTGAGTGAAGAAATGTCAATTCAAAATAAAAGTGGCTAGAGGGAAACCTTTTAATTAATTCCAGTTCTACAGACTTTTACAAGAAGTAGTGAAAGGAATTTTAACCTCAGCGTTCTGATGAAATTCCAGACTCTGTAATTACATTGGCTCAGAACTCCACCTGCAGTTTTAATATAAAAAGCTGGTCTGCTTTGAGCTGTAGCCTGCTGTGCAGCTATGCTGCTCAGTGTCAAACAGGTGCTAGAGTTCATCTGAGAGGTAAATGATAATATAATGTATATAATTTATACAGTGCTTTGTTGCATTTTTCAAAGACCCTTCAGGATTCCTCAGGACAAAATACACAGCAGAAATTAGGTACTATTTGAAAAGAGACTTTTTATCAACCTGGTTGATGAGTTAACTTTCAGGGGATGTTAAAATTTTATACTTAGTTGTGTGTATTGCTAAACCAAAAGATAAATACAATTTGCTGTTGAATGATTGAAGCAACTGCCATACATGTCTCGTTAGTATTTTTGTAAATGCCGGCATTTCCCAGTATCTGTCATTCTGTAGGTTATAGTGTAAGAAGGCTGGTCTGCATGGTGGATTTCTGGAAGGCTGTTGGGCTTTACCAGATTTTTATAGGCTTTTGGGGGATTTTTCTTCAAGGAGCCAGTTTGTAATTTATGATGCTGCAGAGTGAAGAGATTTGCATTACTTTCTTTTTAAGTAAGTGTTCACTGTTCTGGGGATAGGGATTTACAATTTGAACACTGCAACTAACACAGCAGTGCACAGGACTTCCAATATCCAATATATACAGCATGAGTTTTGGCTTTGTATTGGATGTGAAATATTGCAGTTCTTGTGTGCAACTCAAAATTTCCTGTTGTCCTAGAAAGATAGTGGTTTACTCTGTTAGTTCTTCCTCATTAATCCAAGTTGCATGATGATAAGAATGATAATTGAGTTTTGATTTGATAAGAATTATATTTGATTGTCTTTTTTTTTAGTATAAGTGTTTGTATTTTTAGTCATGAGACTGACAGATGAGATTAGATTACATTGCGATAATGCCAGTGTGTATACTCTGAGAGGTGACCCTTTAATCAAAATGCACTAGACAAAAAGCTTTGACTAGACAGCAAAGGAAATTATTTGCCTATCTGATACTCACCAGAACCTCAGCTATTTGCCCTAGTGCCAGTTTGATTCTATAAAATCTACAGTACGGGAGCAACTTTAAAGAGGTTGTTTTTGATTTGCATCTTGCTTCTCTCAAGAATGCACCTGTGGTATCATGTTATTAAGCTCCATTCTTTCTGTTTATAGACCAAACCACTCATTCTTAAACTAGCACTTACACAAGGAAACACTGAGAACTTTTATTTACTTATTTAAAAAACCAAACAAACAAACTGCAATTGAATGTAGAACTGTTTCTAAGTGACTGGATTTAATCAGGACTTTAATGTATGTTATATATTAATATATATCTCACTCCTTCCTTACAGTAAACCAGTATTCTCTTAATGCTTGTGTAAGAAACCATTCTGTGTGTTGAGATGGGGAGGGGGAGAGTGGATGATTTGATCAGAACTCTTTATATGAAGATGCTACTTGGTATGAAATGACAGCTTCAGCCTGCAGGTGATGATTTAATGTTCAAGTAACTTAAGGGAGGAATATTTTCCAGTTTGCCTTGGGCACTGAGGGCCTTTATGTTCATGCATCTTAGAAATTTTCTCTGCAGATTTTCTAAGGGCTTCAAGGACTTCCTAGGGGCTGTAATGCCTTACCCTTGCTATTCATTCCTGCCTTGAGGTAAACAGTGATTGAATTCCCCTTGGATCAGATAGCCTGAGAAGTGTGCTACTGCTCTGTTCTGCTGAATGTTTTTAAATTGGGTTGCAATCTGAGAGAGGTACCTGGAGTCTGATCATTTGTATTTTATTAAAATTTTGTCATAGCACAGGAGGCTATGATTAGAAATGAGAGAAATATGTTATCAATATCAAATGAAATTCAAACCTCACATCAGTGACCACAGTGAGCTGTAACTTCTTGTCTTCCTCCTCCCATTTTTTTTTTGCATCTCATTCAAATACAAATCACCAGTGTTCAGGGCACTCCACTGATAGCTGTCCTACTTTATGCCTACAGCATAGCAACCGGCCACCACAGGGTGTAAAAGTGAATCTCCTATTTGTTTGTTCCCAGGTATCATGTAAGATATTGCTGACAATGGAAATACACCATGTTGGAGGCCAGGGTGCTCATTTTGGAGCCCTGCAGTGGCAGAGTTCTTTCATTTTCAAGGGCTACACTAAATCAGAAAGTACATTCTGTCACGCTTAGTCCTGATTACAGACATCACAAATCCATGATCAAAATGTGATTAATCCACACAGGCAGTAACATATTGCTTATTATTTTCAGGTTGCTTCTAGCAGGCATCCCTTTAGGAAGTTCACAGCCTTACCTTTTCTAAATTTTGCAGTTGACATTCTAAGCAAATATGAATGGATCAGTGAGAATAACAATAATCCATAAAGATTTGAAACCATGTAATCTCTTAATTGCTTTAAATGTGAATCAGTGATTTTTCTGAAGACTACTGTACCTAAGAGTTTCTTTGCCAGTCCTAGGAAGAATCTCGTGTTTATCAAGGGGAAACATTCCTAGTTATTGCCATCATCTTAAGATTTGTTGTGGCTGTTAGGCTTGAGACTCCAGGAATATCACTAGTTTACTGTTCTTAAACTGATGGAGGGCGGAAAGTGTGTCTGGTCCTTCAGAAGAGGGTGTCCCATCACTGCAGGCCAAAAAGATCTTACAAGCTCAAGGCCTATGCACACTTTGGTCTACTCTTTCCCATGCACTCTCTCAGCCAAAACCAGCTTTGAGAGGAGCAGAGACAAGGATGCTTAGTGAGAGAACAATGTGTTTGAAAAATCTGATGGAAAGACTGCATGTATGGCTTTTCCACTTTCAGGAATATCCATACTTAGAAGACCTGTTAATGAGGATCAAATGTAGCTTGAATGCACCATTGAATTGTACCTATTACAATTCTTTCTTTTCTGTTTATGCAACAATTTATTCTACATGGTGCATTTCATTAGTTCCTTACTGAAATCTAAAACCTGATTTGTTGGCCATATTTGTGTCCTTGTCTGAATTTGTTTTCAGGAGCAAGGTGTGTTTTGTAGAGCAGCTACTGTATTATATGTGTCTACACTGATTTTAACATCCTCTTCGACACGAAAGCAGGATGTCTTTTTTACTCTTTTTATACAGTGACTCATTATTCAAATGCATGGCAACTTTAATGGAAACTTGCATGAGGCTGTAGAAATCAGTCCAGCTGATGGCTGCAGAATGAATGTGTGCAAAATTTACTTGGGACTTCAGGTTCTTCATTGTAGTTGTGGTTGTTATTGCTCTTCCAAAATCGTGGAAGCTGAAGAATGAGAAAAACAATAAGCAGAGAGGATCAATAGCAGGAATATTAACTTCCAGTATAAAATGCCAGCTTGACAGTGGACATATGTGGCACGAATGCAAATGCAGCAAAGACTGGTAACTGTAATCTGCCTTTTTTTCTTCCTGATTCTATATCACTCTTTTATAGAGTGTCTTGTATGTGCTAAAAGCATTTGTGTCATAGGAGCCTTAATATAACTGATATCGTATTGCAAAAGCATTCTCAGGTTAGTTAGAAGTGTCTCATACCTTCTCAGTGTCATTTGCAGTTATTTTTTTCAGTATTAAATGCTAATTTGGGGGGGGGAATCCATGTAAATTCTAACCCAAGGAAATCATCTGTACTTGATTATTTCATAAGAATAGATGATCTCAAGACTTCATTTCTTTGGTGCTCAGATATCATGGAAATAATGTAAATTGATATTATTAGAATTGAATCAAAGCACTAACCATGACTTGGCTCATGAATTGTAGCTCCAGCCAAATCCAGACTCAGATCATGAACTCTTTTAATTTAAAGAGGTAGCTGATGGCAGTGTATATGTTGTACTCCATTTCTACATTGCGTACTTGGCAATTGTGTTTCAGTTGTTTCTCCAAATGATCTATGTTGTGTCTGTCTTTTTCTCCAGCTAATTCTAGCTCTGTTTTCTAGACTTGATCTTTGCCTTCTGGGTGTCTTGAAATAGCCAACATACTGGGTCACGTGTGAGCATGAATGTCCTCATGGACTTTTGCAGGTTTTTCTTCCCCCCAGCTTTTGCTGTGCGGCCATTCTCAAAGGGCCGCATGCAGAATGCTTCTTCTGAGATGGCTACAAAAGAACCACTAATTCTTTCAGGTATTGCCCACAACTGCAGAGCATTCATTTGAACCAAATGAGCTGGATTGAAAACTAGAGAGATGTTTAGTTTAGAAGCAGTAAAAGGGTAATTGTCTAACCTAAAATAAGGATTAGAACTAGCTATGGTTTTGTGGCATAAGCCTGTTTTATGTCTGAAACTTAACATTTAATAGAATGCATGGCTGAGAGACTCACCTTGCTGTGGTATCACACACATTCCTATGCTCTTGTGTCCATTGGAAAAATGACATTTGAGTAAAACCAGTGCTCGGCTGTGTTCACTGAAATTTCCTGTGGAAGCTTAGTAGCAGTTTTCTGAGAATGACTTGCAAATTCTGTGTATTGCAGTGATTCAGATCTTCATTCACAGCTAAACCAGACCCATCAATTATAATGCTACATCTTAAGACAACTGGTCATTCCCTTTGCCCCCCACTTGGCTCTTTGGATATGGGTCACAGCTCCTCATTTTAATTTCTTTGGTTGGTGGAACTGAAAGATCATCAGCCGACTCATTATGAGAACTGTGATAATGTCTCTTCCAGAGGTTCATTAGCACTCACTCAGCAGGGTTCACCAGCATGCCTGTTCTCTTTGGAAGTAGCAACCATATTGCATATAGGTGTGTAGTATGTATCTGTCAGCAACATGAATCAATCTTTAACAATTGTCTGTGAAAAATGAGTATGAGATTCCTTTACTGCTTTATGTCACACACACTTTATAGCACTAACAACATTTGCTGCACATAAAGAGTATGCATAGGCTCCTCTACTTGCTTAAAGTCTGAAATGAGATGGTGTTAGTGTGCTTGCTCATGTCCAAAATTATGCTAGTTATTGTGCCAAGTTAGAGACCTGAATGTCAAGCCATTCGACAAGCCTAGAAAGGATAATAAAAGTATTTATGAATGTTACAGTTTTAACTGCTACATTTTTAAGACCTCCACAGCCTGGACTGATTTATGGGTGTTCAGCTTTAAAAAAAAAAAAAAAAAAGAAAAAATTTTTAAAAAAAGGCAAAAAAATAAAAGGAAAGAAAAATATATTACATACAAAAGAAATTAAGGAAGCCAGAAGCCATGCATTCAAAGAACTATCTAAAAATAAGAAGTACACTTATAAACTTTAATATCCCACTGAGCAAAGCAGAAGGTTTTTTCTTGTCTGGCTACAGGAGTGTGTGTGGTTTTGCTGAAATGTAGTTCTCATTTTGCCTCATGCAGTCTCTATGGTGGTGACTGCTATTTTTATTTTAGACGTGGGCTTTTTAATTTCCTTATTTATGTGCTCGTTCTCATCATAAGGGATGTATTGTAACTGTGCTCTGCATCCTGCGTGTTTAATTCTAAACTTTGACAAGCAGCAGCCCTGGGTTGAGCTGTGGCAGCTGGAAATTCAGTACAGCTGACATGCAGTCCCCAGGACTGTAAAGGAAGTTGAGTGACAAAAATACAAATTTCACAACAGAACAAATGAAACAAAAACGTTCATCGAGACCAGCTGGTGTTGCATTATACCCACATTGTAACTGTTCTCTGTCAATGCCTGCTTAGTATTTTTGTGTAATTTTTGCTCTGTATTCTTAGCTGGTGGGGCAAGGATTAGATGTTACAGCACAGGTATCCTGATGTGAATGATTCATGTCTAATCATGGCAGTACAGGGTGGACATACTGTGCTGACTTCCACAAATGAAAATTGTGTGACAGAGAAATGAACCCTTTGGTAACCTAGGACAATTACTATGAGACTTCTGGAAATCAATTAGCAGAGCAAAGCAATAGAGTGAGGGGAACAATTACTTGTTCCCCTCAAACAGTCCATGTTTTTCCTGATTCTCCTGAAGGAGTTCCTACCTTGGTGAGAAAATTCTAGCAATTCCATTAAGTCTCTACCAGCAGTGTGAGGAAAAAACTGATGAAAGTTTTTCTTCTTTTCAGAAGAATGCTTTATTAAATGCTCCTTGTTTTAACTGTCATGCTGATAGTCATGTAAACAGTGACCTGTGTGAGGAGAAATGTGAAATTTAATATTAATGTTCTTGGATGTAGGGTGTAGAAAGCAATGGAGGATTTTGGCTGGCCAAGATGTTCTGGCACTTTTGAGAGTCTGACTTTCAGAGAGAAAAAAAATGAGTTTGTTAACAACCACTGAAAATGAGATGTCAGAAACGCAGTGAGCAGTATGTTTACCACTTGAGGTTTAATTTTAGGATCCAGTCCAGCAGTTTTAGCACAATATGTGAATTAAATAGTGTAAATATTGATTTCAAAATGCTGTATTGATAACTTGTAAGAAAGCAAATCCTTTTGATCATCCACAGAAGATGCAGCTCTCAGAAAATACCTGTATTTTCCTTTTGAACATACCTTCTTCTATAATTCTATGATTCTTCACAAGGTGATTTGAGCAGCTTTGAAAAAGTTGTTAGATAAACAGAGCCTGAGATCTGCATAGATTTAAGTTGCTGAAGTGCCTGCTTAGCCATGCTCTGCATGGGATAGCAGAGCAGTGCGATAGCAGTGGGATAGTTTGTTAATTTTCTCCTGGAACCAGTTTCAAGCTCTTTTTAACAATGCCTGATTTCAGCCATTGGTCAGAGAAAGTGATAAGAAAAAAAGAGTTAAAACACAACCCTCTAATTAAATCTGTTGGAATTTTATTTCTGGCATTGTTTTGTATTTGCCATGTGTCCAAAGCAAGTATCTGGATCTAGGAGAGAGGCATAGTAAGCAATTCTCTGCAGCACCCTGATGGTTTTTCAGTGGGAACCAATGGAACAGTTGTGGACTTCTCTGGCCAGAAACACTGGCCAAACTCTGTTTCTAGAGCACTTCCCATGTCTAAGGTGTGCATGGATAAATAAAGTGAGGTGTACCCCAGAAAAATGCTGTGGAAATGATGTATTTGAAATACTTACGTAATGCAGTGGTAAATCCTATATTAAAACTTTATGTGTAACTAGGAAAGAACACAGGGTAATAAACCGGCTTGCTGCTTTAAGGTATTTCTAAAGGCTAACTGCATTTCATGATCACCTCATTAGTCAAAATTTCCATGGCCTCCTTTCATCTCTGTTATTTCATATGTCACATGCAGCAAGAGCAATCTGAGACTGGTTTTCAAACATAATTCTAGAAAAGTGCCCCTCATTTAGCCTCTGCCATGAAATACAGCACAAAAGAACGTTTTTAATGAGACATCAATTATAGAATATGTGCAAAAAATGAAATGTCATAAACCTGATGGAGTAGGCTTGCAGGCATCTGTTGTGGAAGTGACAAGACCCTAAGTTGGCAAAAGTTTTGAAAAACATGCCAGGCCCTTCTGTCATAACCTCCTCATCCTAAAGAAAACCAAAGGCTTTAAGCTAATAACAAAACAACAAGTTCTATTACAACATAACCTAGGATAGTTAACTTTTTAAATAAACAGAATTCATAATGTCCAAGTCAGCCAGGATGCAAATAAAGGAGTTTATTTAAACAGTCATGTTCTCTGCTCCCAGCCCCTTTCCACTTCTGCTGTGGTGGTGAAAGGTGGATCTTTGATTCTATGGTTAGTTTAATTCATTTCACTTGTTTCGTGGACTATGAAAACCCTCCGCTAGCCCCCCTTGGTCTCTCAGAAGGTTTATTAATTATTTTTCCATTTCTTTCAGTGTGCATTTTTTTGCTCCTTGTTCAAGTTTATGCTTTCCTGCTCTACACTGACTCTTTCACTAGGAAGTCCACAAGAACATAGCTAAGTGGCTGGTGTGTTGCCTGTGTGGTGACTCTGTGCTAGTAGGACACTGATGGAGAAGTGATTTCCACCCTTGGGCCCTCGTACAGCTTTTGCCTGGAGATGTGGTAGGGAATAACTACACTACAAGTAGCTCAGATTGCTGTGATCTGTCTTTATAAGCCTGTTCATATCTGTGGTCATGCCTATCATTGTTTTTGTAATAGTTTTTCTTTTGTTTATTCCGCAGCGCAATCAGAACATAACTGAGTATTCCACAGTAAAAGTTAAAGGTAACTGATGGAATTTGTAATACTTTTAGTATTCATATTCCTACCAACCCTTAGCCAGCCTCGGGTATCCTTTGTTAAACACTTATGCACATTGAAAAGAAGTATCCTTTGATACATAGATTCTTGGTTTTGTTTCTTGTTTTCCTTCTGGACTGGTTACAGTTACTTTGAAACCCAGTCATTTCTGTTGTTCAGTTGTTGAGCTGCATTAGGCAATTGCAGGCTTCTAAAATATTCAGTACAGAAAACCACCACCCAGAAATGTAAATGACACTCTACAACTCCTTCTCCCCCATCCCTGCAAACTATTGGTAGTCTCCTCTGGAGAAGGCAACAAAATGAAAACCACATGAATGCTCTGGAGAGGGGAAAGGCACTCAGCCACTCGGAACTGAATCTAAGGCATCATTATGGGCTCATTCGAACTGCTGATTATCAGTGAAAACTGAGCCTTGTACCAACTTGTTAAAGGTACTTTTAAGCCATTAACACATCATCATAATTCTGTAGGAGCCTTAAAGGGAGAAAATAGACCACAAAAACAGTTTTCCTTGACTGTAACTTGATCTGGTGAATGAAAATATGTTCTGAATGTTGTTTGTGTAGCTGTCATTATGATTGTGGCCTTAGATAATTAGTTAATTAACAAGACTATCGCAATGCCTGTGTCACTGCTTTCATCATAAGCTGCAAGTATTTCAGAGGTCAAGAATGAATGGCAGAGTCAATGAGGTCTCTTTGAACTCATTTGCCCCTTACTTCTTCCATGATCTTTAAATCTGCATTCCATTACCTCCAAAACATTTGCTCAACATGACTTTATCTCAGTTAAGACACATGTTCTTGGGTTCATGTAACCTCCAGTGCCCTTTCTTGCGCTCTGATTCATCCATTGGGTTCTGCTTAAATGCATTTCAAGCTCTCCAAGATATGGTAGCTATTTGTGGAAGCAAAATCATGCTGTTTCTTCTTTTGTGATAGTGACCAGCTTCTTGAGTGTCTTCTGTAAGATTTCATAATCTGTCTGTGGATTTGATTATTTGCATTCAGTTTTCCTGGTATTAACGGATTTAGTTTTTCTACTCTTCATGTGAAAGAACTACCTTAATTTTATTCCTCTGTCTCACCAAATTCTGTTCAGTTCAGTGAAACTATAGAGATGAGTAAAACAGAGGAAGAGAGACAGAACTTCTGCATGATGTTATGGTCAGTGTTTGGAGTTTGCAATGTCCACTCATCATACTCTTTTCTTAACCTGCTGATAAGGGATTATGTAGCGTTGACAGTACTTGTGAATTTGTCTCCTTTTTTCCATGACCATGTGGTATTTTCCTTGGGGTTTTAAGGAGACTTCTTTTTTTTTTCTGGTAGCTCAAAGTATTTTTTTCTCTTTCTACTTTTGGGAATTGGAACAAAATGGGTTCTCAGTGTCTTCCTCTCACATTATTCGTTGGTCATTCTTCTTGGACTAAAACTGTGTTGTGTTTTTCATCTCTTGGTCCTTTTCCTCTGTGCTGTTTCTCTCTGGTGCAGACATTACACCCTTTTCTTTCTTGGATTTTCATTAGTCAACAGTGCCATATTTTTTGATGACTGTCCTTTTCTTGCACTCCACCTACATCTCTAGCTGCCCCTTCAAAAGCTCCTTCCCGTTTCTGTCTGAGGGTGGCCCACAGAACCCTCTCTTTTCTTTGCATCTTTTCAGTGAATGATCTTCTCCCTGGTTAATTTTATTGGTACAAACAGAATTCAGTGATTATGCTGAAGACTGTTAGATCAGCCAATTTCAGACCTGATTCCTTAGGTCCAAATTAAATTTCCACCTGGTCTCTTAGATGTTGTAGATATACAGTGCATCAACTCTGTTTCATGACCTCTTGTGTGTATGTGTGTGTAATATCTGCCTCACCTTTTCATGCCTTGAGTGACTGCTAGCAGAGGAAGGCCTGTGCAGGTAAATGAAGTTGTCCTGAAGTTGTGTTGCTTCTGTTTTTTTCATTGTTTCCATGGATTCTCATGTTTGTTTCAAGCACTTTTTCTGCCTGTTAGTTCCATTAGTTAGGGTGCTCCTGTGTGAACCATGAGAGGGATCTCTGTGGAGTTAATTGTATTTGTGCTGGATTTTGTACAAATTTTTAATGTGTTTTTCTTACATCTTTTGTACTCAGCAAGACATATTCCATTGTATTACAGTCTCTGGGACAAATAACATGAGCTCAGGGAGTGTTTCTTTATGACACTTCTGCTAAGAAAACAACTATCTTCCAATTTTCCAGAGTCTTTCATTCTCCTCAAAAGATCAGTTGCTGGATTTTGACTTATCCAACTTCCTTTTCAGCCCTTTAATACTGATGTTGTTGGTAAAAAATAAGAATTATTTTTCATCTTAAACTAATTTTACACCTGTATATTCCCACTAGCATTGCTTTAATTTACTGTGAAGTGAATGGAATCAGAATCAGGACCACTGAATGTATAAAACATACTCGGATTTGCAGTTATGATTAGCTGTGAAATGTTTTGTGGTAATTTTGAGTGCAAGATGGTATACAATGACACACTGTTTGATACTCTGGGAGAGCCAGGATTGCAGAGCCCACAGGAGACAGGCAGTATAGCTCTGTAAAAATGAGAGAGGTGACAGAACTGCAAGTGAGAAGAAGAAAGAGAGAGAATGTGAGGACGGATAGAAGAATGCGTAAATGGACTGATGAATGATAAGAGAATGTGCAGCTGAATTAAAGAATGTGTGAGCTGATAGATGGGAGATCGGGCAAGCAAACAGCAGAACTGCGTGCATTTGGGATATTAATAAGCCTTCCAAAGCAGTATGAAGAAGGAAAGAGAGTGAGGGGATGTAAAGGTTAAAGGGCTCAAAAGACAAAGGCGTTCACAACTAGGCTGGTAAACATTACAGTGAGATGACCAGGAGAACTTTGCAGAGCAATTAAGGGAAAAAGAAAGACAACAATGGCTTTCACGAAAAGGCAACTTGTGAAACTAATGTGGCAGGGCAAATTTCATAATAGAGTTTTGAATTGCCCTCTAGAGAAGCATGCGTTTGAACTGTGGGGCCCAGAGCTGGACACAATATTCCAGATGCAGCCTCACGAAGGCAGAGTAGAGGGGGAGGAGAACCTCTCTTGACCTACTAACCACACTCTTTCTAATGCACCCTAGGATGCCATTGGCCTTCTTGGCCACAAGGGCACATTGTTGGCTCATGGTCATCCTCCTATCCACCAGGACCCCCAGGTCCCTTTCCCCTTCACTACTGTCCAGCAGGTCAGCCCCCAACCTGTACTGGTACATGGGGTGGTTCTTCCCCAGATGCAAGACTCTACACTTGCCCTTGTTGAATTTCATCAAGTTCCTCTCCTCCCAACTCTCCAGCCTGTCCAGGTCTCGCTGAATGGCAACACAGCCCTCTGGTGTGTCAGCCACTCCTCCCGGTTTAGTATCATCAGCAAACTTGCTGAGGGTACATTCAGTTCCCTCATCCAGGCCGTTGATGAAAATGTCTATTGAAATTTTCCTGAAAAAATAGTTTTCAAATAATCCACGTAAAAGAGTCACAAATGAAACTGTAATATTTTATTAAACTTTGCTCACTGTCAGGATGTTAAATAGGCTTTGATCATTTCACCTAGGAACTGAAGCTGTCAATCAACAATGTACGATATTAATTCAGAATAAATATGGTGAACAAAATTGTGCTCCAGGGAGATTCATGACTTCAATTAGGGAAGTGTTGCAGAGGTCACAAATGAGATATGTTAATGAAAGTGATTTGTTTTGGTACAGTTCTTAATACTAAATTCACTTCTAAGTAAAAAGTATAGAAATTTATTTCAATAAACTCTTAAGACTTCTTTCTAACTTAAAGGCTGGTATAGTCGCACCTTCTGTGACTTATTAAAAGTGTCTGTAAGTTAGCTGTATCTATAAAATATCTATAAGATAGCATTAGAAAAAAAGTGCTGAGTAGTTGTCCCTGCTGACCTGACAGGGATGAGGCAGGGGAGGGGAAGAGGGGAGATGTTAGAGGTACTCTGGTTAAAAATCTCTACATCTTCGCTAGTCATGCAAAACTTTATGGTCATACAAGATTAAAAGTCCTGCCAAGGTTAATAGTGGTCCTAGGTCCTTGCTCAGCTTTTATCCAATCTGTTGACTGAGAAGGATTTGTGAGGGGTACACAGACACAATTACAAATTAACACAGTGCCAAACATTAGAGTTAAGTGGTGGGAAAAAGCAGCGTGAATTTGAACACTGCAAACCCTTATTATCAAAGAGAGGAATCTAATGATATCTGTTGGACCTAGTTTAGGATTTTATATAAAATAAAATGCCAGAGATAAACAGAATTCTTATTGTTTATTTCTGTTAATTCTTTTCTGAATATTTCTCTGTCACTTTTACTGGGCTTGTTCTTTTATGCTTAACAGTGTCAGATACTGAGAACTTTAAAATGACCTGGTGTTCCAGAGTCCGAGGATTCTGGGTTGAGAGAAAGGCAATACAATAAAGAATCACAACTTGTTTATTAATATAGGGACTATACAGAGATAACAAAAGATACAGTACAGGATATTTCTGATGTTTGGTTATCTTACTAACCCCAAAGACCCTGTAAAGATGATCGGGAAACCAGATCCAAGAAACATCATTGCAAGGTGAGGTGGCAGGCTCAACCTTAGAGGGCATCCCTGCAGAGGCAATGTTGACGTGGGTGGCATGAGGTTCTGCCTCTCCACATCGCCCGAGGCTTGGGCTTTTATACTAGCAAAAATGCTCACTCATTCTGATGTAGGGGGCCAGCCTGCATCGGAAGAAGTGGCCAACTACATCTAGAAAGGTCTCCCAGGGCCGGGACTTTTCTGGGGATCAGCTAAAGCTCTGGGGAGGAGCCAAAGCTGTACTTTTTGGAGAGGAGCTACCACAGACAAAGTACTTTTCTATCTTTGTGTGTTTCACTATGGACCATTATCTAGTGTTACTGACACACCTAGTGAGACTTTCACCTCTTTTTTGATCACTTAAAACTGGGTAAGCAGCCCTTCAACCTGTAGTTACAAATTTTAATGGTTGGTGGGGTATTTACTGAAGTCTTCCAGGGAAGACCACAGTATAATTGTTGTCCGAGAAGCTTTTCTTGAGAAAGAAATGCACTGATGTTACTTTTTCAGAGCAAAAATCTACAGAATCCTGAAAAAATTTGTAGGTCATAGAAAAACCTAAGGAAACCAGTGACTCACACCTGATTGCACCATATGTTATAACTTTCATAGTATGTCTGTACTGTGCTCTAGGAGACAAAGCAGGAAACAAATGTTAGAAACCAGAGAGTCAGAATAGTCACAGAGAAGCAAATGGGTTCAAGGTAAATTAGGACATCACTTTTAGAGTACTCTGCTGAGAAGAGTGAGATTGGCAGACATCCCTCCTTTCGGAAGCTGTGGTAGGCTCATCAATAAATTTTACCTTTGTGTCTCCCAACTCTAATTGTATCTAACCTCTGTCACCAGAATTCTACTGCAGCAGAGTTCTGTACCTCTACAGCACCTCCTGCCTTCCCCTTGCAGCCATAAGAACCCAGCCTTTACCCTGTGGGCAGATATAATTTTCCTGTATCTGCTGAGAATACTGGAGTCAGCTCTAGAGGCAGATTAATTAGTCACAGCATGGCACCATGTTGATGCAGACAGACTGTTGCTGGAAGCAAAAATGAAATCTATGCATTGTACTACAGACACTTGAGCTCTCACAGAGCTAAGAGTATGTATCTGTGGAGTATCATTATTGCAGTACTGTTATTCCTTATCAGACACTGTGCTTCAGCTTTCTGTTAGCACAATTCCAGCCAGGCAACAGTCCAATAAATTCCGTTATCATGAAGACAACCTAATTGTCTGTTAGGAGCTATGTATTTCTCCTCTGGTCTCTGTGCAATACTGTGTTCATCTTGTTTATGTTAGATTTTGTAAGTATGGCTTCCTTTAAAGACTAGCTGCACTGCTTCCCACCAAGATAGATGTAAAACTAGCTCATGTGGTAGGCCCGTGTTTCTTCTACACACCTGCAAACCAGGGCAGTAGTCAGTAGCCAAAAAAATTATGATGGATAGCAGCAATTATAAACCAATAATATACAGGAAACAGAAAAGATCTCAAAGAATTTCCTGACATATGCATTTAGGAGGCATCTGGACTACATCTGGGAAAGCACATGCTCAGGGAACTGCAGCTTGCTGGAGGTGCATGTCTGTGCTATCAAGAATAATGATAAAATAGTGCTATTCATGTTTACTTCTTTGTGTGTTGAGGACAGTTAAGGAACACTCAATATGAAGCACTTCTCCAAACAGATGGAGTACAATATAACGTTAATTGACTAAGAAGTAGGGGAGATCACCTTGTGAGCTGTTTGCTCACTTTATTGCTTAATCATATTCAAGATGATTGATAGCATTCCTTAAAGAGTAAGGTAGTGGGATTGCTATTAGCATAAGTGGTGACATGTAAATATAACCGACCTTAACATTTACATTTTGTCTGATTTGCCATAGGGACAAGCTGATGCTTAGGAATGCATATTACTAATGAGCCATTAAAAAAGAGGAGGATTGGAGCCCATCTGAAAGGTGTGCCTGCTGATACACCAGGGCAGAGTAATTTCTAAAAAAGAATTGGATGTCCACTGGGAAAATTATGGAAGTTAAAAATGATTTCTTACAGAGAATTTTCCAATGTGTAGAAAGTTTTTAGGTGGGTTATTTTCCTTTATTTTCTTCTGTTTTTTCCTCTCACATGATGAAATGAAAACTGTTTCTTAAGGTTACGGTGCTGATTTTCTTAAGGGCTGCTGAAAGATTTTGCTCAACTAGTCTCTACATACACAGTCCTGTAAAGATTGAAACAACCGATAGTTGTCTGTAGTGGATATTTAAAAAGATGAACTAAAAAAAAAATGCCCAGGGTTCCTAATCCTACTGAAATCAATTCAAATGGGCAGTTTTCCACTAGTGGACAATGGTGTTTTATCCTGACCCATTTGTACTGTCTGTCAGAAGAGGAAGCTTGAAAATCATTTTAAGCTACCAGTAAGATTTTCAAAAGCTTCAGCACATCTGACTTCTGTTTGCCTTGAGGGTCATCATAAGGTGCTTCTCTTACAGCCTTTAAAGTTCTAACCTTCAGCTAATAAATTTGACTTCGTGAGATTGGGGGGGGACAACAATCATGACTTGACTTGTAACTTTTACACAGGCCTTAGGCTGATTCTTTGTCCCATCAAAAGCTTATCTGTTCTTGATGTTACTGTAAAATATACTCCTGTTTGATCTTTAAAGTCTTTCATATTTTCTTTTGTGTGTATAACTGCACAAAGACTGATGTGTACAAAAAAGAAAATGCTTGTTTGAAAGCAGATTTATTTTAGTGGAGATGAGTAATAATATGTATCTGGATGTGTTGCATGACAAATTATTCCAGAGCTTCAGACATACTTTGCGGGGGTCTAAAATGCATGTATGAGATTGGAGGCAAACTTCTGTGTGCTGCAGTTAAGAAATAACAAGTCAAGAAATAACAGTGACTACACAGCACAGGTCAACTGCTGGCTCTTTTAATAACTGAGGTTTTACATCAACACTAATTATATCCAGTCCTTTCTACTCTATAAGTGTCCATCCCTCAAAGGGATTTAGAATAATTATGGACCCAAGAACCATTTTGAAGGTGAAATTGAAAGACTTTCTACTAAAAGAACAATTTATTTACTCGGGCTCCCTTGGAAGAAAAAAAACCAAACCTTTATCTTTTACATCTGAAATATTTTCTGGTTTAGAAAACTTTTCTTTTTTCCTTTGTGAATCTAGCCCTTAAAGACAATTGGGTTTTAGTCAAGCTGTCAGGCTTGTTACTGCTTTTCAGTTGTAGGCTGCCTGTGGGGTAGCCTTGGTTGAAGTGGACTTGTAGATCTGCTTTATTGCAAACCTCTGTGGTTCATGGCAAGAGTTAATATGTTTAAAAGCTTTTTTGTTCCTTGCTTCTCTGTGTGTTGTTCCCATTTTAGTAGAGTGTTTGCAGGATTCTGTAGCCGGTGCCTACTGAGTGCTTGACTGTACCTGGATATAGGCCAGGAAAGTTGGGGTGTAGTCACTTCTGCCTCTGGAAATGGGTAGGGAGCTGAACAAAAATATTTTACTTCTTTCCCACTGTTTTGCTGGGGGAAAGAGCTAGAAAAGCTGGGTGTAGTACCACAGGCATTAGAGGTCCTGGAGATTTATGTGAGGATCATTCACTAGTAATTCTAGCTCTGCTCCCCACCAACTTGAGTCTCTTTCTGAAGTTGGTGACTGTAGATGTTGTAAGTCTGTCTGACGCATCCCAGTTGTCAGGGGACTTTCTGACGAGACAGCTTCAGACTCTAAGGGAAAACCCATCATGGGAGATAAGGATTCTCCCATAGGTGTAATCAGCTCCCCTCAGTCATTAAGAAGGTGCTGGCTGTTCATATATAAACACAGATCTCAAGGGTATATTGTGCCTGGTAACACCTTCCATAGGGCCCGGAGAATTACACAAAAGAAGAGGAATAATTGCTAAAAATATATTCAAATATTATTAAAAAAAAAATCTAATTAAAATTGTCAGCACGATAGAATATGCGCAGTCAGCTAGAGTGCTGGTGGCTTATTGTCACCATAAATGGAAGCACTGCCTCAATATACAATAGAAGTAATCTTTTTTTCTTATCTTTAGGCCTGCTGATTCTTGTGTGCTGGGGAGATGAGCCTCCCTACAGACTTACTTTCAAATGAAACAAAACAAATAAATTAACAGTGTTGATGTTTCATTATTTCCTTTCAAAGCTTTTCCAACTATTTTGATTGTGGGTTTGTGGTTGTTTTGTTTTTGTTTTGTTTTTGTTTTGTTTTGTTTTTTGTGTGTGTGTGGTTTGTTGTTTGTGGTTTGTTTTTCTTTTTCCCTCTAAAGTCACATCCTGGTGTCTTTTAGCTGTTGGCCAGATACATGAGCAGGTGTAATTGATTAATGAAGTCTTCTCCCAGTGTCACAGTTTGCTCTGTGTAAGCCTCATACATTGCTATAGGCAAAACCTGGCATAAACATAGTAGATGGCAGTGCCGTCTGTAGGCTGAAAAACTGTAAATGTCTCATGGATGGCTTGGCTCATCTAGGCATTCATTCACTGCATTTTATGACAGTTTAGCAAATACCAATCACACTGAACTTTTCAAACAAAAAGAGCTGCTTATTAATTTCTAATGATTTGCAGTGGAGGAGTTCCAGTGAAACAGCCTTAACTATAGGACAAGAAACTGTAGCTTTTTCTCTCATGTATGCTAGTGTGCTGACAACAGTTTTTCCCACACCTAATTCATTCAAGGGAAAACAAATCTTCTCATTAACTACTAATATCTAAAATAAGGCAATCAATAAGCAGAGAAAAGTTTTATTTGCCTGCTCTTTTGTTAAAAGAAACAATGTTGTAAACTAATCATTCTCACATACATGGCATTTCAAAAGCACATAGTAAAAGACAGTCTTTGATTACCACATACCTTTAATCAAAACACAGGCTGACTTACTAAAGCTAGTTTGTTTTCCATTTAAAATTGCAGCCACCAACATTAAAGCACATCCACCTCTTCTTTGTGTTGAATGATTTCATTCCCATCACAGCTGTCCATTATATTTGTGATTACATTTGTTGAAAAATCACAAATTTCTGTGATGAGGTACATGCACTTTATGTTGTTTCCTCAGCTATTCAAAATAACTATTACAGTCTTTATTGGTGAAATGGAGATGGTTGCTTGCAGCAGTAACATCTCTAGAATGGAGGTCTAAGTTAAGTTCCCTGCACTCTGCATCACTGTAATGGCCTTAGTTTGGCTTTCATGCTAGAATGCTGTTCACCATCTCCTAAAAGCAGAGGAACACTCATCCTCTGGCACTCTGTCCTTAAAGGCCAAACAAGGCAGTGACTATAATAAAGTGATCTTCATATTTTTATTACCTTTTTAACAGTCTAACAAGAAGTCTGAGCAGTGTTAGTTGTTGCAGTATATAATACAAGAAGTTTTTGTGTAAATCTGGGTCCTCCAAACTCCCTTGATTCTAATGTTTATATTCTACAGAATATTCAGTTTCAAGTTCTTTTATTGGTTGCCCTTAATCTAACTTCATTAACAAAAGAACATTTAAGACACTGTAGCATCTCATTGTTTCCCATTCCTGCTACCAGTAGGTTTTTCTATCTTGGTCCTAAACATGCCAGGTAGCAATAACAGAAAGAAACCAAATAACAAAACAGAATAATATTTTGCACGACTATTTGTGCACCTGTCTGGAAAAAGTTTTCTTCAACTATTTGTGTCTCTTCATGGGAATGTTATAAATAACAGCCTTAAGGAAGGATTCAGAAATAGACAAGAAGAGTATGTATGGGTTTCTGTAGTGCTGAGAGACTGAATTGTAAGAGTTAAAATTAGACTTTTTGGAATAATTCAATCTCCGATTCATACAGCTGATTAATTACTATTTTGGGGAGTTTCTGATTTGTCTGTAGACAATATTTAATGGAGGTTTTCTGTGAGACTTTTGTGAAACAGTAGACCTTTGGCGGAAGCATCCAGAAAATGAATGTTCTTGAAGAATGTTTGTGAGGGCAATTTTTGTTTGCATGTTGGATCTCACAAGTGAAAGTAATTTAATCATATATTAATATGCATATCTTATTGGAAAGGAAGGAGCTGAAAAGTGTAGTTTGATCCTAGAATAAGGCTTGAGGGTGATGTATGTAATTATTGTGCTTTAAATAAGCTCTAGTAAAGAAGTGAGAGTCTTCTGTAAGTGAGTTTCTTTGATTTACACCTTTTACAAGCTTGAGGGAAAAGCTTCTGAAGGGCAAGAATCACAGGCCTTCAATATGAAGGCACTGGATGAGAGGAGTGCAAAAGCAAGTCAGTGTCCTCTGTTGGCAGGCAAGTCAGTGTCTCTGTACAGGCATGTGTGTCTAAACGATACATCAAGCACTGAACTCATTCTGGATAAAATAACAAAGGAAACATGTCAGAACAAGTGCAGAAAATTTTTTAGCCCAAGATCAGATTCAGAAGCTGAGGTGCAAATGAAACTGAAGTATGGGAAGTGATAGGAGGACCTAATTGTAATATCGATGTCATTTCTTCTAACAAAGAAAAAAAAATCTCAAATCCCAAATCTGTTTACTTTTCATGAGTGAAATTACCAGATCCTCAGATGACATTATTACTTCAGGAGGCACAGTGGCTAAGAACCTTTGTTTGTGTGTTCACCTTTTATTCTATTTTAAAGAAAAAGCTGTTTGTTTGGGGTGTTCTATCATGAGCTGTGTGAGACTTGTAAAGGTCTTCTGACGTTGTGCAGAAGATTTCTGATTGCTCCACTGCTTAAGCATGTTGTAATATTTTGGTGGTTCTTTCTTTGTAAGTTTGAGTTCCTAGTCACTATTCTCTGTCAGTCACAAAACAGTCAAAAGGAAAAGACAGAAATCAGCTTCAATTGTGTAGGAGGAAAACCCCTAGGTCAAATGGAGGAGACATCCAGTGTTGGGTTGGTATTGCCTTGTAACCACTTAGAGGAAACCACGTGAGAAAAAACCTAACTGCAATATGCAGTTGTGCTTATTGCATGGAGAAAGGTGTCAAGTGAAAAGAAGCAAAGTATGAGAATGGGCATTTCCTCCAGAAATGCTTGAGGTGCTCTTTCTTCTTTTAGCTTCACTTGTTTTCTTTCTTGTTTTATTTTTTGATATTGGTATTTTAATGTTCTGTTTATAGCTATTGTAAAAATTAACATCTACCTTTGCAAAAGTTTAATTACAGTTACAGCTTTGAACACACAAAGTTGATGAGATTCCAAATTCAAATGATCCACTGAAATGAGGGAGGCAAACAGCATAAAAGCGAAAAAGAACATTTGAAAATTGGCAAGGCACCCCCACCATTTCATTCTCAGAATATAAAGGCAATAAGAAGTAAATCTTCCGTGCTCTTCAGTCATTAATTTAATGTGGCTTCTCACAGAAAGCTGTTAGACCTTGAACAACTTAAGTGACATTCAGAATTGCAAAATCTTTTTGTATGTAAAAGTTTTTTGTATGTTATTTCAAAGGCTGGAGAGGTGGTGCAGCAGTATCTGAGAATATTTAACATGTTGACCTTATTTGTATCTCCTTGAAGGCTCAAAGGTGAAAAAATATCAATTACATTTTTTGTTGTTACTAAAAGTTAATTCCAGATGTTTTCAGATATCTTCCCACAAGCATGTCAGTGGAACACAGAATGGTGAATGGGAATAGAAAGGCAAAAATATTTTGCTTTTGCTTAGTTCCACAACTTAAATCTAATTTTCTTGACTCTGCTCTAGGCTTGAATTTTTCTTTTCTCTACCTCCTCTCTCCAAGTTGCGCAAGGACTCTTTCACCTCGTGTTTTTGTTAGTTCTTTGTAGTTAGCAGAAGGGGTTCCCTGGTATTTTGAGTATCTCTAGATGTACTTTCATTCTAGTAACAGTATCTCTGTTGCATTGATTTCAAACACAACCACCCCACCCCCCAAGTGAATATAAAGATGTTCCTAAGACATGATCTTTCATAAAACATTACTGTCAGGCTAGGCGTGTTTGAATTTTGTTCTCTCTCGGATTTCACCCATGTAATAAGACATGCATGCTATACCTCTGTTTTTTTCCAAATCAATAGCCACATTTCATTGTCTAAATTGAGCATTTTGTTGCAATTGAATTTCCCAAAAGTTTAGAGCATCAATACATCACAAAAATTATTATTATTTTTTTAATCTTTTAGTAAGGTCTGTCTTTAATAAGTGTGGTGATGCTAAAAGTGCAAACCTGTGTGGTGATATCTGAGCTGTAATGTGTATGTATGAATTATCAAACAAACCTTTTATAGTAAGTGGAAGACTGTTTAGATTTACAATAGAAGTAGCTGGTGGTTTCCTACTTACTGATACAGAGTTGTGTAACAGGCTGTCCTTGCTGGTAGAGGCAAGCCTTTAGGTGCTTTTTAAACAATGTGTGCCTTTGATGTAGTTTTGTCTTGCTGCAGCTGTCTCTTCCAGCTGCTAATTTCTAATGTTTTCCCCAATTTTTCCTTCCTACATGTTGAGGACATGATTTATCCTCCTCATTTTACTCCCTGTTGGACAAGTGACTACATCAAAATAACCTACTGCTAGAACTGCCCCAGTGGAAAGCCTTGATGGCTGCAGAGGATGGGAGGACAATGGAAATTCACCACCCTTTTAGAAATGGCCACCCACCAGTAGAGAAGCAAGCTTGTTCCATTCAAGTTCCTCACAGCAGTGTTACTGTAGTAGTGTACCTCTTGAGCATTCTCAGATATGACTTGTTTCTCATTCCTGTTGCTCTTCTGAATAGCATTTACCACTGTTTGCCCTCCACACTGCAGTGGTATTTTTCTGTCACAGTGTTTCTGGGACATTTTATTGTTTTCTTTTAATTAAGGGCGAGGGGGCTGTTCATGCTGCCATTAGCCATTCTGAGCTGTATGACATGCTGTGAGGAGCCCAGTCCTAACCTAAAGAGTACAGTCACTCCAATCAGCAAACCCAGCAATGTGTTTTCAGACCAGGAAGGACATGATACATAGTTATATTATATATAGTATATGTATACATATATAGACAGATCTGCAGCTGTCTTAAATCTTCCATGGTATTGATTTCCTATAATATATCTTTTTTACATTGATAAACTAAAGTAATGCTGTCCATGAAGGTCTGCCTCCTTGAAGCGCATGCAAAACCGTGTACTGATCTCAGTGGATGTGGGCTGTCACCCTATTTATTTATATTTGGGATTATAAAATATGAGAATAAACATTCACAAAACACGTTTTGCAGTCCTGTATTGTACTGCTGGCGTTCCAGTTCTGACTAGTATAAGAAAGAGCACTTCAGTGGTCTCAGCTGGGTTTCCTGGCCTCTGCAGGATGAAACCAGCCACACCTTCTGCAGCACAGCCAGCAGAGCAGGCTGGAGCTGTTATGCATTTTTAAAAGAATGTGTAAACAGAACCAGCGGGTAGCTATGCAGCGTTCTTTGTGGTCTGTCATGAAATCATAAAGAGCTCTACTGCTTTGGCCTGCCCCTGTGAAAGTCTCAGAGCCTTGGCCAAGAAGCTGCCAAAAGCTGTAGTTAATGTGGTAACATAAGGGTTTAAAACAAAACAAAGCTGAAGATACAATCAAGAGAGAATGCAGTGTGGATAGAGGCTTGCAAGTGATGAGATCAGAAAGGCCGAATGTCCCTGTCTTTTTAAAAACCTTTTAGTAAGTAAGGTATCCTTCAAGCAGGTGTTGCCATGCAACCAGCATGAGAACTGTCGTGGATTTTGTAAATTTAAGACTACTTTTCTTCCTTCTTCAAAAGCACTATTAAAATTATTTATGTTTGGCTTCTGATACAAGACACTAAAGCAGAACTTGCACTATTCTGTTTTCTTTTGAGGCTCTGGTTTTGATTGTTTTCCCTGAAGCCAAAATGTTTAGTGCAGAAGTTGCTAGCTGTTTGGTTTAGCCTAAACCCCATCAATTTTCCTGCATGGACAGGGATGGCTGTGCAGGGTTCTCTCGCTGTTTAGTCTTGCAAATTGCTGATCAAATTGCTACCTGAGCTTTGAACCTGTGAACTTCTGACTGTTGCTTCAGGAAGCATTGTCCTAAAATGGTAGATGCAAGCTCACCACACTTTTCAAAATGCATTTGAATATGAACCTAGTTCAGGAAGTTACCTAATCCCTTAAAAAAACCTAAAAAAAACCCAAACAAGACAGAAGTTTGTCCATCACATTCACATGTATGGCCACCCCGAGACGTGATTTGTTTGTGGCAAACTATTCCTCTTCACCGCAGTCATTTGTTATGTCATGTTCTTAGTAAGTAGATACTGTATGAAGACCAGCTGTTAGCTTCTGCTCACTCTGAGACCTGTTTTATCTTAACCTAAGGAGCATTTTTTGCATCTGCTTGCTAACATTCATGTTGGTTTTGTAGATTATACATTAGAGAATAACCAATCACATACAGAGCTTGAAAAAACACTTAGAATCATAGAATAGTCATAGAACGGTTTGGGTTGGAAGGGACCCTTAAAGTTCATCCAGTCCAACCTCCCCTGCTATAAGCAGGCACATCTTCAAGTAGATCAGGTTGCTCAGAACCACATCCAGCCTGACCTTGAATGTTTCCCGGGATGGCAGATCTACAACTTCTCTGGGCGATTTGTTCCAGTGTTTTACCTCCCTTCCCATAAAAATTGTCTTCCTTATCTTGTTTGAATCTACCCTGTTTTAGTTTAAAATCATTGCCCCTATAACAAGTCATACTAAATGTCTGTCTCTCCCTTTAGCTGCCTTTAGCTATTGGAAGGCTGCAGTAAGGTCTTCCCAGGATCTTCTCCAGACTATACAGCTCCAACTCTCTCAGCCCGTCTTCATAGGACTTCATAGGAGTCTTCAGCCTGACTTCATAGGTGCTCCTGCCCTCTGATCATTTTTGTGTCCCTCCTGTGGACCCACTCCAACAAATTCTTGTATTGACAACTCCAGAGCTGGATGCAGTACTCTAGATAGGTCTCACTAGACTGAAGTAGAGCAACAGAATCATTTCCCTCAACCTGCTGGCCATGCTTCTAGGCTGTGAAATTAGGAATCTATTATAGGAGGCCTTGGGAAGCAATGCTGCTGTGATAGGTTGCGATTTAGACTGTATTCCATTTTGGGAATAGAGAGTAAGGGCACCCAGAAGCTATAATGCACTAGTGGGGTAGAAACGATGAGTGCTCAATGTTTAGGTTTCTTGAAATGTGCAGCTTTTGAGGCAGTAAAATTTGTCACAGCATGGAAGCCATTGTTTTGAAGTATCACTATTTTGAGCTGTAAAAAGTTATTTTGAGATTATCTCCACCCCTTTTCTATCTAATTCTCTTCTCCCTTTTCATTGCTATGATGGAACACTGAAACATCTGTGAACACACTGAAGTATCGCAAAAGTAGTGTAACTACAGGCTCAGTTCCATCATTGTTTTTCACTAGTTTTACAGTAAATTGCTCCTTATTTAAATTCCTATATAAAGTTCACACTTTATTGCAGAGCTGGCTGCCTAGGAGGAAGTGTAGCCAGAAGAAATGCTGAAAGAACAATATTGTGAAGTGTTTCACAGTAATGGGTCAGGACCAGAAAACAAGTGTTGAGTGTGATCTCCTGTGCTGCTCTGATACATAGGTGAATTCGTTTACCTTTCTTGAAGCATCATGATTTACACCCCTGCTATAAGCAATCAGAATGAAACTGGTGCCCACTGTGCTTCTAAGTGGGAGTCAGTGCCAGCATCTCCTCAGGTGGCAATGACTTCATGTGCTGTGTCAGCAGCTTTTACTGCTTCAGATCATTTCAGACTGCATCTTGTGTATTTGTCAGATGATGCAGGATTTTTCAGCCATTTACCAGATTAAAATGCATAGGGCGTTTTGTTGTTTTGTTTTTTTGTTTGTTTTTGTTTATTTGTTGGGGTTTTTTGGGGGGTGTGATTTGTTTTTGGTGTTTTTGTTGTTGTTGTTGTTTTCTGGGGGGGGGGGCTGTTAACTTTTTGGCACTAAAATGTATAAAAAAATTGCCAGAGGTACACAGTGTCCCTTACCCCATATCTGAAGTGCAGAGCTGGAACTGCCTGGACAGTAAAAGCTAGATTCCAAAATCACTGCAGCAGGTTGTCTCTAGAGATATGGTATCACCAGTCAGCTAGTTAGCAGTGCTTTGGTGTCTACAAGGCAGAGGTTCCTGGTCCCAGCAAGTTTTAACAATGACTACAGTTTTTCTAGAAACCTGTAATACCTACAGCAGCTCCAGCACTGCACAAAACAGTTCTTTCATCTGAACAGTCTAGTAGGAAAACATACAAATGTCCTTTAGAAGTGTCCCCTCATCTTTGGGGAGCAACCATGATTGGGATACATGGCCTTCAGCTGGATCAGCACAGGGTTTCTAGCACCTCTTTTAGAAGTATAGCAGGACTGCAGTTATGCCTTCTTGCCGTACAGGTTGTAAGGAATAAGATTGCTTCTTTGCATGCTGCTACCAGTTCTGCCTAATCTTGCCTTCTGAGTGTAGGGTAAGAAATAGATCCTGCATTTGGGCTCAGTTAAAATTTAGCTGGTATCCTTCTTCCTGTTCCCCCTACCCTAAATATGTTATGATTAGCACTGATTTTAATTTGATCACCAGGTATGCCAGACAACTTCTGATGTCTCTTACATGCCTTGATTTATGTCATGTTGTCCTGAAATCAACCTGGGATGCTTCTCATAGGAAATTATCTGCCAAGAATACTTGACTGAATTTTATATACTCTGTGCTACTTGTTAGTAGACAGGTGTGAAGAAGTAAGTGTGGACCAGGGCTTTTGGGGAATTATTTTTCTATTGCTGATAATGATGACAGTGGTAGAAAACAAACTGCAATTGACTTTGTAAGCCTATGTAATCGTAGTATTCTGGTTCCAACTACAAAACCACTAAATATTCTCTAACTTACCTGAAAGAATTACAATGCAAGGAAGTAAAAAGCAATAAAAATATAAGGTGTGTAACAGAATATATGTAATGTGTGACAGGGCCCTTAGGCATAGCCTCCATTTATTTTTGCTATGAATACTGAAAGAGAGAAAATGCATTGTGATTTTTAGGAAGTGATTGATATGTTGTACTATGTATGCCAAATTTCAGATTGAAAATGTGCTGACATTACATGATGTTAACTATGGAGGACTCAGAAGTCAAATATTTCTCTCTTGCCCTCTGTCCATGTTTCATTCTGTCCCTCTCTTTATATTTTTCTTTCTTTTCCAATGCCAGATGAGTTTGGTAGATCAGATTCTAGCCATAATTTGGGAACTAACTGTAATACTTAAGCTTAAATTCCAGTTTCTGCTCTAGTGTTGTCAGACAATTTATATTCTTAAAAGGTGAGGACATGTGTTTTGGCACCACCACACCTGCTGAAAGCCAAGGGAGAGTGGTAAAATGAATACGTCTTTATTTCTATGTGATGTGAGAATTCTAGTAGATTATAGAATTTTCCACATTTATTGATTTCCTGTATATAAGGCGTTTAAAAATTTGCATATATGCAAAATGTTTTCTAACTAGATTTATTTGTCCTATCAAGATGCTTTTCTTTATTTCTTTGATGGTTTGAAGTTTGAGGGAGCTTCCTGAGGGAATTCAGTGAACCCAGGATTTCCCTTGAGGTCCACAAACTTGAAGAAGTAAATGGCTAAATTCTAGAAATTAAACACCTTGAAAACATGCACGCCCTGACTTGATCTGAGACTCTTCAGCAAATTGTATGGAAACAAAGAAAATCCCCAGTGTACTAATTAATACCTAAATAATAAAACTATTGAAGTTACATAATTCCACATTTAAAATTACTATTGATAGACAAAGCATTATCCAGCCTATTTGTAAGACTGGCTGTTAACGTTGTGGTTTGTGTGAGACAAGGCACATGGTTTCTGTCTCTTCCTCCCTGCAGAATCACTGTCTTTTCTGTCTCTGCCCATACTGCTGCTGCTAACCAGCCATCCCCTCACTGAGAGTCCAGGGGCTCCATTCCTGCTATGTTGCTTTCACAGTCTTGGAATTGAATCTCATCATTCTGCTGGTATAAAAACATGAGGCTCTTAGTTTCCATGAATGTAGGATCAGGCAAGAAGTCCTTTGAGTAGGACATCCATTAGCAATGTCTTTCTTCAGATGCTTACTTCAGATACTAACATATGTCATGATGCTAGTTGTTTTTTCCCATGCTGGAAGATGCCTGTGTGTGTTTGAGGTAGTTTCTGATCCTGATGTCCAACCTCTCTAACAGTTAATAAAACTTTATTTTGTGATTTGGAGTTCAGGAGAGTCTTAGTTTAGTTTATTTTTGTTGCAGAGTTCTGTGTTTAATGTTTTGCATTTGAAGCAAGCAGGCATCCATTTCTGGGAAGAGCCTACATGCATCTGATGAGTCGGAGCCATTTACCAGGCTCCTAGAGTTAACTGGGCTTAAGTCACAGCTGTCAGTTACTGGCAATCTGTGCTCAGAGATTTCCTGTTGATAGATGTACAATTTACTAAAAGTAGCTGGTACTGACGTAGTAGTTACTGCTTGGTTCAGTTGCTTGGCTGGTATTTGCATGCAGAACTCTGGTTCACATGTCTGAGCCTGCAGGCATGCCTCACAGTGCTGTTGTGACTGCCTGTTCATGGCTCAGACAGCTGGATTCCAAGTGTTGCCATGGAATAAACTGGCATGCCCAAAGCATGAATGAGTTGTTAACACAAACACGAGTGCAGGCAAAACAGCTCATGTGAACAGCAGTGCTGATGAAACATGATTTTCTTAAGATTTATGTCCTGCATGGGACACTGGGGTACAGTATCTGATATCTAATAGCAGGCTGTGATCCCTTTTGCAGTCTTTTTCTCCCTGGAATGCTAAACCTATCTCTCCTCATTCCAGCTGGTTTTTGATATGATTTAAAGAAATTAATGTTATTTGGATTCCTACTTTTTGTCAAATTGTAAACTAGCTAATAAGTTCAACACCTCTTAGTGGAGAGACAGGTAGGCAAGTATATCTAGAACATGATATAGATCATGTGTAATGTGATTATAGAAATCTTATCTTTTTTAGGAAATCAGGCTAAGAATCATTTGTACTTCAAATGAACCAGAACTGTTTGCAGAAAAATTTGCAGTGGGATCTGCCTTGGATGTCATTATGAATGAATGTGTCAGGAGGAGGTAGTAATACATAAAGTCAAAATGAAGAAAAAAAAGAGGCCCGAATATTACTGACAGCAGTTGGCAGTTCCACAAAGTCACTAGCTTTTACTCACAGTTGTATGTTACGTTATTACAAAGAGCACAGTATGTGGAAGGTGATTAGAGATTAACCTTACTTTTCTGCATTGCATGCACGTAAGGCATAATGCATGACAGTTTTCTGCATATGGGTAAATGGATGCTTGCTTCTGGGTTTGGGTTATACTTTTGCAGAGTACTGAACTGTGGCAAGCAGTTTCATGGTAGTATATTTCTTTAAGCATCTTAGAAGTACATTTTCAAGGATTCTTTTTTAGCCCTCTGTTTGTCCTGACTCTTTAGACTTGGGGAAATATGTATTTATGTGTATACATGTAGATAAAAACTTTTTTCATGCCATTCACAGCTAATGAAAATCTATTTTTTCTTACAAAAACTCTTTCATGGCAGAAAACACCTTGAAGTTAGCTAATTTTATCAGACAGCAAAAGCTCATGGCAGACCCCAAAGCATGGCAATGCAGCCTTCAATGACCAAATCTTTTGATTTGACAGTTTTATTTTCCCCTTCATGCAAAAAAGTAGTAATAATGAAAGACTGAAGCGATCAGTTTGCTCTTTGTGTGTGTGCATTCAAATGTTGCCTTGTGTGTTACTGAAATTCCCACACAGACAACAAAATGAAATTGCTAATACTAGCCAAGACTATGTTACTTCTTTGCAACTTAATTCAGTTCTAGGAGGTAGAAAATGTGAGGTCATTTTGGTATGTTGTCTTTTTTTTTTTTTTTTTCTGTATTGATTGCTTAGATCCTCTGTGGTGTTTTCAAGGTTTGTTTAATGAAGTTTTACGAAATAGTAACAGAAAGTGAGTAGTCCACTGCTAGTATTTGTTTTAAGCTGCATGCTGACCATGCTGCCTGTGAGTGATGATGATATTCATAGGGTTTTAATTCCAATGTAATCCTAATTTGTGCCTTTGTAGCACTTCTTTGCGTAAAATCTGCTCTCCCTTTCTCTCACGTCAAAGACAATTTTTTTAAACTTGTGTCTTAATTTTCAATTAAGAATTCTTTAGAGTATAAGGACATGGACTAAAGCCAGTCTAAAGCTATTGACAGTCTTTTCATTGACTGCAGTGAGCTTTGGATCAGACTATGAATGTATTAAGAAATATTTATCAGTAGGTTGATTGTATAACCCAGTAATCTAACACAATAAACCCCGTGGCCACGGTAGTCCAGATGAGACTGAAATATGCAACACAAACCAAAGGGAAGCTGAATTGGTTGCAGGAAATATTTTTTCTTTTGTGGTATATCCTCAAACTGAGAAAGCTTTTCTTGTTAACATCGATGTAGCCTGGTAAATATCAAAACACCATATTGGCAATTTAATTACCTCTGCACAACGAAGCCTTTATCCAGAAGTACACATCAGAGCATCAAACCATTTGCTAGAATACATCGGTGGGTAACAAATTACTACCTGTCACAAGATGAAACCTGTTAAACCTCTTGTACATCAAATGGTAAATTACAATAATAGGTTTATCTATTTAGGGGAAAGGTACATTAATATAAAACATGATGGAGCCTTTTATTTTTAGGCTTTATGGAAGAACAAATGTATAGAGATCATGCTTTTAAAGAAATCACGCTGGTTACTACCCCTTCAGACGTCCCCAGCCGTTTGGTAAAAAGCATGTTATTCTGCGCATAGATCACTAGATGGCAGAACAAGATAACTTTGCTCAGGCTGTAAGGGAGTAATTTCCAGGGATTGAAACAAAAAAATGCAGTTACAGTGAAACTGAGCGATTTGGTGGAAAAGAAATAAGAATCTGAAAGAGAAAAAAAAGTTTGTTTCCCCTTGATAAAAAAAAAAAAATTAACAAATTTAGATTCTTAATCTGCCAATCCAACAAGTACAATACAGTAATGGCTAAATTGCAGATGCCAGAGTGTGGAAAAGTGAAGTCTTTATTTCTGAAAGACAATGGAGCACATTATAAAGCAAATAGCTTGACAGTAATTTCTCCTTGTCTGTTTTTAGTGAAGTCCCATATGTTTGAATAAGAACTTTCTTCATTGTCTCTAGGAGCTTCTCTTTCAGATAACTCACTGTATTCATAACCTTAAAGCTCAGCTGCAAGAAGATGGATCATGAGAGAGAGAGATGGAAATGGCCCTTGGGGTCATATTTTTATCTTGGCTACACTTGCGTTAATCTAAAGTAAGTGTGATCAGAATCTACCCCATTATGTAATACAGTTCATTCCATTGTCAATAGAGGATCATTTCCTGTAGTGAAATTCCTAGCCATTTGTCTAGCATTGCTTTAAATGTCACCAAACAACTCATTTTTTGTAACTTTCTCTGGAAGACTGGTCTACAGACAAAGAAAATATCTGTGACCTGTGACTCCACTCCAGTATCAAGTACCAGTAAAACGTGGTTTCCTCAGAACACATCTTTCCCCTCAGTCCACGAACATACCATTGCATCTGTATCCCACTCTTCACCTTGTTATAAGAACTGCTGAAAGGAACACAACTGTCTAAACAGCAAATAGTGTAACTGTCTCAGTACTTTCAAAGCATACCTGAGCACACAACCCCAGACTCAGATGATAATATTAGACTTTGTCTTTTTGAAATTGAAAAATTAACTAGTTCACAAGATTTCCACAGAAATCCTGAATAAATTTTATTCTGCACTCTGACAAAACTGTGATCTGCTGAAGTCCAGTCTGATTCCAGATAAATTAGAGAGGATTTTCTCTCATAAAAGGTCTTAAAGTAATACAACTGAGAGAGAAAAGACAGCAGTTAAACAGCAAGATATGAAGCTGTAGCTGTCAAACTGCTTTTGTGTACTGTGAAGCTCTTGGGCCAATAACCTACATTCAGTAGCTTTTGTGTTCCTGTAACATCTATGTATAAGGTGGAATTTGTGAAGCTGGATAGGAGATTTGAATTTTTGATTCCCACAGAAATGAAATGGAAGTCAGGTATCACCTTTCTTTACCCAACACTTTTAAAAGTTGCCTACTTCTGAATACTTCTATTCCAGGTGGAAGCGTGATATTTATCATTCAGATTTATTTATTCTTTACAAGTAAACAATATGGGAAAAAGGAAGAAAACCCCCACAATTTCTAAGTATGCTTTATAAATATATAGCCATAGAATCCTGTTCTGTTTGTGAAAATCTCCTTTGTCTTCATACACTGATACTACCACATAATTTACATGGAACAAGCAGGAGATTTGCATATAGATAGCTATTTTTTCATATTACATTCAATTCTTCTGGGCCATACATAGACTAAAATTTCGACCATAGGTGGGAAAGTAGCAGTTCAAAGAAAAAGTTGTTACATTCTGAAGGAACAAGGTGATTTTAAAGTAACAATTGAAGTAAACATTGTTGGAGATGTTTTCCTCCAGACTGCTCTTATTGTTCAACCTGTTTGGTTGTAATTCTGGAAGGACCAAGCTACCAGCGGAATTGCACTGAGGGCTGGCAAATGTAGCTTCATTCTCTCACTGGCTAAAATAGCCTATTCTATTCTAGTAATTCCTGGATGTTCTGTTTTGCAATGGCGAATAATTGCATTAAGTGACTCAGCTTCTGGTTAAATGTTCTTAATACCTTGCAAACCTGTCAGTCTGCTAGAGGAAGTCTAGGCATCGGTGCAGATCTGTTTTATAGGTTGTAGCTTCTGAAAAGATGCATCTGTTTATTAAACTTAAATATTGGGAAACTCATGGCTTTTTATCACTTTAGAAAAATGTGAATGAGTGGAGCTGAATGGCATCCTAGAATAAAGACAAACCACCTTTGACATGCCACACACACTTCCAAGGGCTGCCAAGAGGATTGCCATGGCATCAAAGTCCTCAACATGTATGGGCCATAGCTACAGTTTTTATTTGGCTATCAACTGCATGTAGGAAATGCTGTAAAGGTCATAAATACCCCAGAATAATCCAGTTCTATAAGTGGGGAAAAAAAAAAAAAATTAGTAAGTTGAGAGAATTTCATGAGGCAATGGCAATCCAGCCCTGACTTTAGACAGCTTGCTATTGAGGGGGCAAGAGACTTGTAATCCGCCCAGTAGTCTGCTGCATTGGGTGTACTAATGGGGTGGTGGGACTTACCTGCTCTCTCACAAAGCAAATGACAAAACCTAATGTTTAGGCCTAGGCATGTTTCAGCATTATCTGTTTATTTAGATATGTAGCTTCAAGGGCAATGGGCAATTTTTAACAGAGTTAATAGAAACCAGTAAGAAGTACTAAAAATAACTGCAGTGCTGTGATGGGAATGATTTTGCTGTATGATAATTGACAAGAGCTATAAGAGAAACTAGATGAAGTATTTGTTACAAAATGTGCCATTATGTGAGACAGTGTGCTAGATTATATTGACATGCAGAAGCAGTTTATTTTTGTCCATAGGCATACAAATGTTTCAGCTTCCTCAGCTTCAGGAGGGACTACTTTTGAACATACAGATTTTGTTCCATAAATTTAGCTATAGACTTTTTTCACTTTATGAATTGGATTTATGGAAATGACAATAGAGATCTGGCATGTTAATATCTGTCATTTTTAAAAGACGACATGATTTGGGAAACTCTTGGTCAAATTAAGACCAAATTAAGACCAAATTTTTATATATACTGAAGGCCTAATTCCTGATATGGCATAGCAGTTCTGAAGGTAATGGAATAAAGTTTGTTAAATGGTCATAGTAAGTTGTCTTGTAACTACCAAAATATAAAAGCTTTAAAACTACCTTTCAGTGGAAATCTCTAATATGATCAATTAATTATTTTAATTTGATTAATTAATTGGCTCATGATAATGAAACCAGAAACCCATCAATACTTATCTTTACTGCTATGCACCTAGGTGGATTTCAGCATACTTTGAAACAGTTCCAAACTGAGAATCTACTGCATTTTTAGAAATTGCTTAGCACACTGAAATACAAACCCATGCATACAGTGAGCAACAAATTGAAGATTAATGAACACCAAATAATAGGAGGGGTTTTAATATTTTTGTCATCTTTTTCTTTTTTTTTTTTTTCTGTAAATTCCACTTGCTGACAAAACTGACAGAGTCTTTGACTGACAGGACTAATCTGTTTCCAACTCTGCTCTATCTGTGACCAGTCTTAAGGTCTGTGGGAATGTAATTACCTTTGAAACTTCCACACCTTTTCTTTATTTGGTTTAAATTAGCTAGCAGATTCAAAGACTATTAGCAGGAATAGACAGTACAACCACACAAGTTCTATTTTATCAAGAAGTCAGCCTCAAAAAAACTAACAAATTGATTTAAACTTGTTTCAGAATGTAACCAAACCCCTCCACTTTATAGTCCTTAAAGTCAGAGGATTTAGAATCTTAATGCTTTTCACTTGCCTTATTTATCTGGCTTTTTTCTAACAGAACTTCCTTGTAGCTTGCCCTAGAGATTAACAAAAAGTTCTCTGCTGTATTTGGCAGGATATATTTGGCAAGATGATCTAGCAGGAACATGGAATATCTGTCTCCAGTTCCCCCCTTCTATGAGGAAGTCACTTCACCTCATTTTCTCCAAATGGTGATAATGGTTGTGATGTCCTTTGTATATATTTTATTTATGGCAAGTCCTTTATAAGCTTCAAATATTACCGTGTTGTTCCTAAACAAGTCTATGAAGCTCCATCTAACAGTATCTATAGTTTCTAAGAGGTTAAGGTTATGTTGTATGAATGTTGACACTGAGAAAATCCTGAAGCTCCTTCTAAACTTTCTGTGCATGATTTTATGAGTTGATGGTAGACATCTGGCCACCTGGGGTTTATGGGCTTAGATTCTCTTGTTCTGGCTGGATCAGGAATCCACTGACTTACATTTTCTGTCTTAAAGTTCCAAAAAGCCACAATCCATTACTGATGTCCAAGACTTCTTCTACATGAAGTTATATAAAAGAAAGAATACAAGCTGATGAAACGGTTTTCTTCATCATCTTATATACTACAGATGTTTGCAGCTTGGTGATAGATTTGTTGTTCACTCACCAGGGAAACTTCACAGTCTTAAGACTCCAGTAGACACGCTGGCCTCCAGGTTGGGGAAGAAGTGGGACACAGACTATTTCAATCTTTGCAACCCTTCTGTAGTTTCCAATTCCCTTTCTGTTCACACTCCAGGAGGTCACAGGGTTGGAAAGAGAGAAAGACAGTTTGCCTCACAACTCTATTTAGACCTAATCCCAGTTAGTAGAAATAGCATTCCTCACAGTTGCAGGATAATGTAACATCATAAATAGAGCTATCAAGATTGTCAGGCAGCCTTTGTGGTTGTCAGAGCAGTGATGTTAAAAGAAAAGGTTGGTTTTTTTTTGTTGTGTTTTTTGATTTTTTCCCCCTAAATAGCTTTCCTCAAACTGTCAGGAGAGCACCTGGTGAAATGAAACCTTGCTTTTGCTGTGTAGCTTTTGTTCTCAAAGATGGTTTAAGTAATAAATATGATGAAATAATTACATAGAAAAATAACTCCCTTCAGAACACAAGGGGTAGTTGTGACTCTTCAAAATGTCTTGAATACTTGAAGAAATAATTACAGATGGGCTGAAATACTCTGTGCAGTAACCCAATATCTATGGATAGTAGAGGCTGTGTAGTACCTGAAAAAGCAGGGGGAGTGAAGGTTAGATGCTTATTACCCTGGAAATCGTTGATTGGGAATGAATCACCTCTCCTCTCATTAGCATTCAGCAGCACAACTGCTGGATAGAAAGATAAAAACACTTGGAATTGCAAGGAGAGGCAAAAAGGGTCTTTTTTTCTGTTGATGTAAATCAGGGTGGTTATACAAGGAATTCACTGGAGCTTGGAATGATGTATGCCCGCTGAGGACTTGGCCTTAAGGAAGCAGCTGGAACAAAAGTTCTTAAAGGGGCTGTGAGGTGTCCCTGGAATCTCTGCAAAACCGAGCAGTGGGTTTTGCCAACAGGGCCCTGCCAACATCTGTGTCTGATTTATCAGTAAGTAGGTCATTCGGTTATTGTGAGGGAGGAGGACCATAAGACATATCATTTGCCTTACTGGCCTTGCTGTTAAATGCCCAATCCTAGCCCCAGAGCTATTTGTTCTTAATTCTTCCCACAGGAGGTATTTGTGGCTAAAGAAACAGCAAGGGTAGAAACTTGTTACTTAGTATAATCACTAACTACAGCTAATTTTGTGTTTTATTATCTCTACTGCAGGTTTTACATTTTATGAGGATGATTCTGACTCACTCCACCCATCTAAGCTACCTCCTTCCTGCTGGCCACAGGATGTCACAGGAACGAAAAGCTACCTCTGGAATAAAGGTACAGAAAATATGAAGATTAGATTTTTTTCCTATGGTGCAGTTGCCTGCTAATACAGTACGTTCCCAGGAGCAGATAACTCTTTGCCCTTTCCCCACTGAATGTGTACAAAGGCCAGAGAAAAGGGTGTTGCTTTGTGGCTGGAGCTTGTGCCTGCTACTGCAAGTAGCAATGAATGAGCCTCTCACTGTAACCTGCTGCTGTTAGGCACAGTTTTGTGTTACCCAAAGAAATTCTAGTATGCCAGAAGCATGAGAAATCTCAACTGTTTCTTTTAAATGTAATTCAGTGGTACCTCTCCATTTTCTTAAACCTACTCAGCAGTTAAGTCCCCTGGAAGTGTGTTTTGGGTGACTTGGAGTAGTTTTTCTAGTTCCATAACAGTTATTAATAGGCTACAGGTGAAGAGAACATTTGTCGATATTGTATATCGTAGAGTTTTGCTGTTGGCATAAGGTACAGTAGTGGCATAAACCCGGTTTACAACATGAGAGGATGAAGTGAACGACACAGAAGTATGGCAGGCCTCATTCTGTCACAGAAGTCTGTCTCTGCAAAACTTATAGCGGTCAAAGTTTTGTTAGCAAATGTTAGTTTAATGCCTTGCACCTTGGACAGATAATGTGGAGCCCAAAAGTATTTTTTGGGGGGCTTTCTTATTTTCTCTACAATTAAATATATACTTTTGTTTGCTGTCCCAATTCCACAAAGTCACTCCTTCCTTTCTTTAGAAGTTGCATGTAGTACAACTAAGCATTAGACATTTGTAGGGTTAGTAGCATTGCTGGAGAGCAACACAAAAATGTCAAGAACTTAATAGCAGACCTGCAAGTGATATGATGCTTAAGAGAAACATTACAATCGTTGGAATGCATAGCAACATCCTAAATAAAAACTATTTCATTTCTGGAAAGATAAATAAAATTAATTCAGGTGTCAACTGATATTCCTGGTATCTGCTCTTAAGTTTTTATAACTAGTAACTAGCTGTAATTTAGTGTAATGTACTGAGTAAAAGTAATAAAATATAATGGCTTTTTTCCACCCTTTCAACATCCTTCATGCTCATGTCCATAAAGCTAGTGGGTTTGTAATTATGGCAGGGAGGTATAGGAGTGAAAATATTGCAGTCATATTGAAGTTTTGTTACAAATTAGATGAATGAAAGAGCTCTTTCTTAAAGAGCAGGAAATCCTTTCATGAGGGTATACGTCCTTAATATAGGAGAGATGTAATGGCCTTTTCCTCATTTCTTCCCTTCTTTTCCTTTTCTCCTCGTCATTCCCACTGCCAAGTCCTTTCATGACTTCGTTTTGTCTGAAAGCAACTTCCTCTTAATTTAAAACACTTTTCTGAATGGATCCTTGATGTTAATGTAATCTTGATTTTCACCATTGTGGTTAGCTAACTTTTTGGAAGGGAATGGGAATTTGAAGGTGAGGGAAGGATTTTAACTGGGCAGAGAAAAAAGAATCCATTTTAAGGACTGATTTCAGAATGTGATTAAGCTGGTTTGCAGTTAAAAACACCTCCCACTTGATGCCTCAATGGCATGAAAAAATCTGTTTCAAAGGTATGATACCAACTTGACTACTGTGTAGGCTTTAGTTGCTGCTTGTAGAAATTATGTATTTGAGTTTGGGTGCTGCCCAGACATAGTCTTTCTTTCAGTTGCTATTATTGCAGCTGTAGAGCATTTGTGTTGTTCATCTGTGGCCACAGAATAAAGATTTCTTCTGACATGGGTATGTAAGAGGAAGGCAATTACCTTATCAGGTGTGTTCACCTATTGTTTGATGCACAAGTGTCTTCTTTCTTCAGAGATGTATTTAGAAGTATGTATTTGTATGAGGATCATTTCTGTCTTTGGATGATATTTTTGTCCCATTTTATTTCTTGTCTGTGGGAATGGATGTTCACAATGTTTGTGGAGAGGTGAAGCAGCTAACATAAATGAAGTAGAATGGATCTGGCCTATTCATGTTGGGAGTGTTCATCTGGTGTCATACAAACCTGGAGAATAACTTACCCAACCAAACTGCGTGTCACGTGTACAAATAAACAACATATGTGGCAACACAGCAACCCCTGCATGAAAACTAAGGAAATTAAAATGCTGTTTTAAAATGAAGTGGGTCAATCTGTCACCGAGAAGAAAGGCTGCTCGCACAGAAGTACCTAAATATGGCACATGAATTGTTCACTGAAAACATTTGCTCTGATCTAGCCTTCCTCCCTTGAGCATGTAACTCTTATTAATGAATTTTTATAAAAACTTAATACACTTTTATAGATGGACACACATGTTGACCCTGGGAGCTGTATCCTTTAGCGGAATGCAGTTTAAGGCATGACAGTTTTGTCCAGTTAGTTCTTTCCATTTCTCATCATATTATAAAATTCTTCTTATTCCTTTAATAATCTGCACATTACATGCTAGTACAATACTGTCAGTTGTTCAACTATGAGATGCAAGGGAAAGAAAAACGTTGACTGCAAATGGTGTTATTTTCTTGACAGGAAAGCAGCAACTTGGATTCGAAACCCCTGCTATCCTTTTTTTCTCTTTTCCCTTGTGGCTGTATGCAGCATCTACTACTCTTTTAAGCTCCACGGGAGAAATGATGAATGGTGGATATGGAATTCACACTGGATATATGATGGGCTGTGCAATAATAGAATGGTGGCAATATAATGAATAGGACATTGGGTTGAAAATAGGGAGATAGGAAGGGATTGGTATTCTTTTAATCTTGTACTTAAGATGTGTGCTTTAATGAATAAGGTTTAGTACCTCAGGTTTCTAGGCACTTCTAGACACTTTTACAGAGAAGACAGCTAATGTTTTAGCTGTGATATGCAAAATAGGGTTCTCAATCCTAAAGCCAGAAATTAGCAGAGTGGTGCCTGGTCAGTAGTCTCTAAAATAGTAAATATACACATATTCTCTCCTTGTTATGATTAAATAGCAAGTAGCAGAGGGAATCTCAGTCCCTGCCACCTAGCTGCATTACAAGTAAGTTCTGAAGCACATAGTCTACTTTTTGTTTGGTTGCTTTTTTTGGTAGAACAGTTTAGTGTTGTAATTAAAACTGCAAAGACAGAAAGCAAAATATTGTAATTTTTCAACTATGCAGAAGAGTAGAACATTTCACAATTTAAGTCACTTTGAGCCAACTCAGTATTCGGTGCTCGTGGATTTTGCTGAGCTTGTCAAACTGAAAGAAATGAGCTTTAAAACCTTAATGGTGAAGCAGCTGGAAATTGCTAGGCAACATTGTCATTTCATACACACAGTGTCACATCACTTTAATGGCTTTTTTATTGGAAATCTCTTTCAAGAGTTCACCAAACTAGTTTGGGAGTTCCAAATACAAACTTAAATTTGACAAGGTCATCTGTTACTGCTGTGATTCCAGGGAATGTTTCTTTCTATGTTTTAAATTAGTAGGGCATATAATTAGTACATATGTTATGGGGAAGAAGGTATCCTTTGCTTTTTTTCTGCTAAAATTAGGAAATGAATGACTCTCCCTTTCATATTTTCTTATTTTGGGGGGGGGGGGGGGAGAGGAGTGTTAATAAAATATCAGACTCGATAAATTTGCAATGAGAATAAAAACTAGGCACTGAATGCAGCAAATTTTATTCTGCACTTGAAGAGACATTTAATGACTCTTGAGAAGAATGTGAAACGAAGCATGGTTTGGTGCTTAGCTCAAAGGACTGAGTCAGGACTCTAGCCTCTATTTCAGAGTGACAGTGACTTTCTCTCTGACCTTGGGCTGCTTGCTTGGGTGCAAGACATTAGGTACTTGGAAACTACTCCTTCAAGTTCATGCATATTGACTGCCTCCTGCAGTCACTCAGGGCCTCAGAGATGTCACTTTTACTGTGTGACAAACTGCTATGAGCTAGTGGTACCCATGTCTATATTATCCTTTCAGCAGTGGGGAGTCAAACAAACAGGCAGCATCACAGGGAAAAGGGAGAAAAATTAATACTGACTCCTAGTAGGCTTAATGTCCGAAAATTTGCATAACTAAAATTCTGGGTTCAGCTGTAACAGTTATTTTTTCTCCTTCTTAGTAGCTGGTGCAGTGCTGAGTTTTGGCTTCAGTCTGAGAACAATGCTGATACGACACTGATGTTTTAGCTGTTGCTAAGTAATGCTTGCTCCGACCAAGGACTTCTCAAATCTCTCATGCTCTGCCAGTGAGGAGGGGCACAGAAGCCAGGAGGAAGCAGAGACCCAAACTAGCCAAAGGGGTATTCCATATCACAGCACATCATGCCCAGTATCTAAACTGGGGGCAGTTACCCAGAAGGGCAGGTGCTGTTCAGGTTATGCTGGATATTGGTCAGCGGGTGGTGAGCAATTGTATTGTGCATCACTTGTGTTTATTGTTGTTTTCCCTGTCTCCTTTTAGTTTTATATTCTCTCCCCTTGTTCTTTCCCTTATTGTTATTATTATTATATTATTATTTTTATGTTATTTAGTTATCGGACTGTTCTTGTATCAACTTGTGGGATTTACATTCTTTCAATTCTACTCCCCATCCTGCCCAGAGGTGGGGGTAGAGGAGGGGTCTGCATGGTTCTGAGTTACCAGCTGGGCTTAAACCACTACACTGAGTCATAAGAAATGTGTAAAATATATGCATGGAAGACCAGCATTTGAAAACACATATAGAGAGCACCATAATTATCGGAAGATAAACTGCTAGCTATTGTGATGGAGTGTTTAAAAGTAGACTGAATTCCTGAACTGACAAGCCTAGGTTGCTGATGCTATTTACATGAACATAAAATCTGTATGACTGTCTTCTGCCCAAATTTATACATCCAGAATCTGATTATTTCAGAAATGTGCTGTAAGGTCCTCTGGGAAGGAACATGATTAAACTTTGCCCTGGAACAATCCATAAAGCATTATCATCTCTTGGAAAGGCTTCACTAACTTCTTACCTCAGTAGCAGGACTTAGCATGGAGCTAGATTTAGAAAGTTGGAATGCCAGTGAAGGCAGTTCATGTTTTCTATAGACAGTGACAAAGAGCGTATTCTAAATCACTCAGGTCAGAGTTCAGCTTTCATCCTTACCTTCAGTTAGAGGCTGGATGACATCCTGAACAGCTGGCTCCTTGTGGTTTATGATGCTGACAGTGGAGTAGTTTATTATATGATCCACAAACCTTTAATTGCCTGGAGAGACATGGAGTTGACAATATTTGATAAGCCATTCATGATAAAAGAATAACTGCTACAGAGAAATGGAACTGAAGAGGTGGCAACATAGGACACAAATAGATGTTGTGTTTATTCTGAGTGCTCTAGCTGTTTTTAAGTCTGACCTGGAAGTACATGGTGAAAAGAATGAGGAAAAGTCATTCCTGCCACTGTATAGGTCTCTATAAAAAAAAAACCCTGGCTTTTAGGGAAAAGCACTGTGATGAAATGGAATGCTTGAATTATCTTAGGGACTAACTTCCCTAGTGTGGGTGAACATGTATGTGTGTATATAAATCAGTAGAGAGATCCAACATTTGCATAGTATAACCATGAGCTAAATCTAATAGCTTCATAAAGTGAAAACTAAGGCAAAGGCATTACATGTCTGCTCCTCATTTACACTAAGGCCACCTTCCTATCCCAGGAGAATTGATGTCAAAATCAGCCAAATTGCAGTAATTGTAATAACATCCACAGCAGTCCCCGAGACACTTTTGCTGTACTTGAAACAAACCGGACTTCAGCTCTATGAGACCTGAGACTTTCAGCAGTTACTTAAAAAGATCAGAGGGTAGGCGTTTAACCAGAATGATTTTTACTATCAGTGAAATAGTATGAGAAAACTTCAGACTTTATGATTTTCTGGGTTACTTTTCAGTTTTGTAGGGGAGTCTCTAAAAATATTATTCAAAAATCAAGTGTTACTTGTAAAATTAAAATATCCCTGAAAGCTGACAAATGGATATAAGGATAGCAAGCCAGGTCTGTGTCCTGTTGTTTAAGAGAAGAGTTATATTTTAGCTGGTAAAAACATTAGTCTTTAATTGTAAATCCTTCACAGGTGGTTTAGAGATGCCTTTCCTCACTACTGGGCTTTACCCAATGGCTCTGACCTCTCACTGGGAAATCTGGCTACAAAGCAAAGAGATGTGGAATGAGATCTGACTGGCAGTGCTTTCTAATTTACAGCTTGTCCACATTAACAGTGCTTTTGGAAGGCAAGATCATAACAGAAAAGAAAGAATGCTGCCATTCAGTGTAGGTATTGCTGGAGAGTATCTCTGTGAGAAAAGGTAGATTTTTAGCAATGATTGTATGTGTCAGATTAGCAAGATTTAAAGCTATATCATTACCAAAAGCAACCCTGAATGCGGTTTCTTTGAAATGAGGTTTTATCATTGCCTTGAGTTGGGTGAAAATTCTAATACAAAAGAGCTGTTAAGGAGAAAGGAGGCTTTGCAACTGAAGCTTTAGTTGGAGTAAGATTTCTGCCCCATTAGCATCTTTTTTAGTGAGACATGGATTTTGTATTGTCTGTGCAATGCCAGTGAACAGTGCAGTATCAGGCGAAACCCTGCTTTCTTCAACTAACACTCATAAGACATTCAGAATGAATTATATCCTTTTATCTAGAGTAGAAGTACCATTGAGGTGTGAGGACCAAAAATACAGATTATATGCAACAAAAAATTCTATGGTCAAATATTTGTTTCCACTAGATTTGAAGGGGTACGTGTTTGAACACAGAAGTCAAAGGTTTTTGTAAGTAGCAAATGGAGTGGAACAAGGAGAATTTTCTCCCAAATTTTGTCTGGTTTTATCATAGCTGTTGTGAAAGAATAGTTCTGTAAACCCTGGACCTGCTCTCATGTAGTTGCTGCATAATGTATCATAGCTGTGTTCCAAGAGCTGCCTTGCCTTGCTCAGCGTGCATGTGTGAGGTGAGAAAGACTGTGCCTCAGAAGCTGTAACTTTCACAGTAGTAAGTAATGCTGAGATTCCATTAAATCCTCCTTTCCTGGACATCCAAAAGAAGCTGCTGTAACTCAAGGCTGCAAGGGTCTCTCCAGCTTCTGGATCAACCAACAAAAGCATATGTCTGCACAATCTTCTCCAGGCAGGTGCAAGCTTACTCTGCCAAGAAGCCTTTTAACTACATCAGCCTGGTCCTGATAATCAGCTAATAAGAAAGACTGTTGAAGGGTAGCTTTTGAGTGAGAGATTTAGTGCAGTAGCACTGTGTAACTTCGAGCAGGCTCAGAAATGGATGAAACAACTTCACCTTTGTCTTCTAAAGCAACCTTTCCCTACTTATCTTCTGGGCAGTAAATTGACCTGTATCTCTTACCTTAGAGATATGAAGAGTATCCGTGTGTCCTAAGCTCCTCTAGACATTCCTGTTGACCTTTCCTCTCTTCAAATAAATTGTTTTCCTTTTCTTTTTTCTCCTTTTTCTCCTCCTCTTCCCCCCTCTTCCAATTGTTTTCTACCTAAGAACTTTGTTTAAGATTGTATCCAAGGACTTCAGATTCTGAATTATTGCTGTGACCAAACCTCAGGGACAAAGGATACTTTGTGTTTGGAAGGGCTGTTTTTACATGCTTGTGCTTTTGGAAAAACAAGACAAAAAGCAGAACAAAACCAATGAGATTCAGGGCAAAACTAAAACCAAAGATATCCCCCTCTGAGAATACAAAAAATAAGCTTAAAGCAGCATGGTGTGCAGGTCAAGATCACGGCAAACTTTTAGCCACTTAGCAAACGTTTGTTGGCAGCGTTTGAGCCTAGCAGTTGCAATGTCAGTTGCACTCCTTCCTCCACTGAATGGAAAAAAATATTTCACAAAGGAAGGGAAGTGCTATTCCTATTTTTTACCTGAGTAAGCTGATGCAGAGAGGAGACTGCTGAAGTTTTTCAAACTTGGGTGTCCAATGGGAAATCTCCTGTGGGAGCTGAAGATACTTAACATTTCAGATTGCTTCAGATGATATTCAAGCTAAAACCTGTTAACTTGCTTGAACGCTAGAGCATGTCTTTACTTGGGTGCTTCATAAATACACAGTCTAATAATTTGATTGAAGTTTTCTCATTCCAGTTCAACTGCCTTCTTAAGTGAGCTTTGCTCCTTTCCTAGCAATGGCAAAGTATTATCAGTATTGAATGACAAAAGGCTCTATGTGCCATCAGCCTTAAGAAGTCAGTAATATAGAAGGTGCTTACATTAATGAAAATCACCTGGTGGCAATTAAAACAATACTTTCTATGCAGAATAGCTGAACATACCATTGATTTAATGATCCTTGGCAGTGACTGTTTATCTGGATTTACAGGAAGCTTCACATGACATTTCATTAGTATCACAGTGAATTAACTTTATAGTGGTGTAGTGCTTAATCCAATTTAGGCTTGGTATTATTAATGATACTACTAGGAAATAGTTTTTAAGGCAATTAAACAGCAGTATGTAATCTTGCCAAGCATCACTACTGATATCCGATGGATCACAAAATAACACATTTTAAAAGGGAATTGAAAATGGAAAGATAGCACTTCATGGTGATTTAATCTTTTGCACTTGGAAGTCTACCAAGGCACATAAAAATCCATTCTAGAAGATCAACTTTTGAGGGAGTGTAAGTAAATACATTCATCCTTCTGCTTGCTAGCAGCTTGAACCACATGCAAGTGCATGTGTTAACTCCAGCAAATGTTGCTTTGTTTAAAAGGGGAGAGGAAGTGCTCTTGCCTCCAGAGTCAAATATAATAGTAAATTAGGACAAATGAATGCTGTGCAAGCTGAACACTGTTAAGTATTAGAAAAGCTAGGCTTAAGCTCATGCTGCTATAGACTGCTGCAATCTCATAATATTTGTGTAATGACTGCATACCTATAGATACTGAAGTCCAAAAAGGATTAAATGTAGGGAGGAATAAGGCATCATCAGCAGTGTGTTATACTCTGACTAATGATCTCTGAAGAGTCACTTTGCAGGAATATAAGAGATTACTGTTTATGGCTGTATGCCCTTCCCTTTCATGGACTTTCCTGGTAAAAAAAAAGTGGTAGTAAGGATGTGGTCTCTGTTCAGCAAATACAGTTCATTGCCAGTGTCATGGTTCAGCCCAGCCAGCAACCCAGAACCATGCAGCTGCTTGCTTACTCCCTCTCCTTCCTCCCCCTGCTCCCAGAGGGATGGAGAAGAGAATTGAAAGAATGTAACTCCCACGGGCTGAGATAAGAACAGTCCAGTAGCTAAGGTATAACACAAATCACTGCTGCTACCACCAATAATAATAATGATAAGGGAAATAACAAGGGAAGAGAATACAACCGCTCACCACCCGCCAACCAATGCCCAGCCTGATCCAAGCAGTGATCTAGCCCTTCTGGGTAACTGCCCTCAGTTTATATACTGGGCGTGATGTGCTGAGGTATGGAATACCTCTTTGGTCAGTTTGGGTCAGGTGTCCTGTCTCTGCTTCCTCCTGACTTCCCCTCCTCCCTGGCAGGGCATGAGACTCAGAAAGTCCTTGGTCAGAGTAAGCATTATTGAGCAGCAACTGAAAACATCGGTGTTATCAGCACTGTTCTCTGGCTGAAAGTCAAAAACACAGCACTGCACCAGCTACTAAGAAGGAGAAAAATGACTGCTACTGCTTAACCCAGGACAGCCAGTATTAAGTTAAGCTGAAATGATGTAGACTTCAGTTGATATGCTAAACTGTTGTGAATGCTCCATCTCTGGCAGTGTTAAAGGCCAGGCTGGACGAAGCCTTGGGTGGCATGCTTTAGTGTGAGGTGTCCCTGCCCATGGCAGGGGTGCAGGAACTAGATGATCTTAAAGTCCTTTCCAACCCTAGCTATTCTATGATTCTATGATTCTGTGATACCGCAGTTAAACAGAGAACCACATTACATGAGGATGCCCACATGTTTTGCTGTCTGTCACTTTTTCAACAGTGGCAGTACCCGAAAGCAGATGGTCTGGACAATAGTTAGGACCAAGAGCTTCTTTAAGCACCCTATCTGAGTTCAGAACTGAAGGCTGCAGTTTGGTATGTCCCCCTTTTCAACTCTCTCATTACTTCTTTTTGTTTTTTCCAACTGATTCAACAATTTGGCCATCATCTTAAATTAGCCCTCTGGACAGCTAATGCACTGAAGTGTCACCAGCTTCACGCATAAAGTGGGTCCATAGTCTTTATTTTTCCTGATTCCCTCCCCAGATTTCACAAAAATGTCTTTGGGATAAAAAATTGACTTCTTGTATCTATTAGCATTGCTCAGTAGAGAGTGTACGTGTAAGGTGTCAGCCCAAAGCTCAGTGACAGGTATGGAAAACCTTGCTGCCGATGTGAATTCTGTGAGATCAGTAATGGGAACAGCTATTTAAGATGGGCTTTTCTGTTTTTGTTTCTGTGGTTTTTTTTTCATTTGGTTATGTTTGTGTGGTTTTTTTTTTTTTTTCTTCTCCTTTTAAATCTAGCATTGATTTCAAATGCAGTAAAACAAGGTATGAAACTACAGGCTCCTTTTGATCAAACTACCTGCTCACATCAATTGTAATTTTGCCTAATGTAGGACAACACCTATAATTACCCATAGCAGCAAGGAACAGTGAATTGTACCAAGTGAAGTGACAAGTGAATTTCAAGAGATCATAAAATTTCCATTTCTAGGCATTGTTAACACCCCATCATATGCAAAAATATTATTAAACTATAACTTAACGAGGTGGGCTGCATTATATGCTGTCTCAGAGAAGAAATCCTGCATTTGTATTTTGTTCTGCTTATGGTCTAATTTTTCTCACTGCCTCAGACTCTTTTACTTAAGATTCAGGAAAAACACCTTAAAATATGATGGGTACATGCGTAAGATACGTTAATGTCACAGTTTTTAAGCAACAAGCTGTGGATTCTCTTTAGACAGTTTCTTTTATCATCTTGCTGGATATAGGTTTGATTCAAATTTTGTTTCCTGTTGCAGTTTGACATACGGCATGCTGCAGGTGTGTTTAAGTGATACATTAGTTCCAAAGATGATTCTTATGCTAATCCTATTTCTTGTTTCTGTCCTAGGTATTTATAGTCATGACAAAGTATCTTTCATTTTATTTTATGGCATGAAAACATAGTAGGGAAAGGAAATAACATGTCTGCACCCCTTACACTGTAGTGTTTTACTGCCTATGCTGATGTGCCAAGGGTCCTGTACTGTGTTGTATAATTTCATTTTATTTCCATACAGTGATTTTCCATATCACAAGTGGGTGTGCCCTTCTGCATGTTTGATTTTGTGTAGGAACACTAATTTGTGCCTGTGTTTTTAGTGGGTTTTGTTTTGGGGGTATTTTTAAATTCAGGAACGGAAGCTGCTTGTATTATTTAACATCAATATGCTCAAATAGATAACTTCCTGTGCTGTGACTTCAGTCTAGTAGCTGATACTAACAGGAGCTTACATAACTGAAGTGACAAGTTCAAAACAGCATGAGTTATTCCCATAATGTGATGTTAAACTGGCACTCCCTACTGAAAGATTCAGTGGCTACAAAAAACTTCCATGTTTTAAAAAGGAGACTGACTGCATTGTGGAAGAAATATCTCTCGAGAACACGCAAATGCAAAGAAAATGCCCCAGACTTGGAGAGTCCTTGCTGCACAAATAGCTATGAGTGCTAGAGGATGCTTCAATGCATACTTTCCCTTTTTTCTCTACTCTTTTATAAGCTCCTATTGTGTTTTGGACTGATCAGATCTGTCAACTGAGATGGTCTTACAGTTTTCAAAATGTAGCTAGACTGAAGAGGGAGGATGTGTGAAATGTATTTAAGCCAAAATGAGCCAGACATACTGCTGGAGACTAATGAAACTGATAGCTCTTCCTGTTCCCAGTTCAAAGGCCCTCTAAAATCTGGTACAGACTTTGCTTACCCTTGTTATGCACACCATTATGTAGGCAAGTATGAAGAACAGTTATTTGAAGCTTGCTGTGGTTTCTGCTCACTTTCACTAATTTAATTGATGACATAAGCTCTAGACCTTTGATAATAAAGCCCTGAGGAGGTTGATTGAAATACTTGGGGGTGGAGTTTCTGCTCATGAAATAATATTAAGGGGAGAGGATTTATATACAAACACCCAAGCATTCTGGGAGGGCCTACGTCAACTCTGGACCCTATAAATGCGCTCTTCTGCCCCCAAAATACAGTGTGCGTTAATGTGGAGCTTGTTTTGGAGGGGGTTACTTTGAAGAGAGAATAGGGCAAGTGAGGACTCTAAGAAACCCCTGTAACCAACAGCATCTTGCCCATAGGCTATGTTAAACTACCGTCTCTCATGCATTAGGGCTCTGATAGCCATCTGCATAAAGATACAGCATTTTACTTCCTAACACTCCATTATTCAGACAAGCAAAAGTCTACATAGCAAAGAGTTAACCATAAGCGTGATCGCAATTCCATAATGAGTTCTGTTAAATGGCTTTATATCTATGAAAAAACAGCTTTTATCAGCATTAAAGTTGTCATAATAGAAATGAGAGAGGTTAGATAAATGTTTCCTTAATAATGGTCAATTCATGTATCAGTGGAGCACAATAACTGCTCTGATTCCTCTCTTTGAAAGTCAGAACTTTCATGTGGAAGCACTGACAGACATGCTGAACCCAAACTGTGCTGTTATACCCTGCATATATGTGTTGATGTCATTGGCCATGTATGCGATGTGTCTGAGGACTTGTACTCAGCAAATTATCCTCTTGCAAGTTGAGTTCTCAGGTACACTAATTCCCCTGTACTTTTCCCAGGGAGGTCTGTGGTCTGTAGTTGATTTAAGGGTGGGAAATTATTGCAGCCTGTTGCCAATTTGGCCCAGGGATTTATGAATCTGGAATCCCTGAACAGTTAAAGAATCCTAGAAATTACAGATGGAAAGGGACTATGAAGTATCATTCGAATACACATGCCAAAGCAGGATTGGCTTTTGTTGTTAATTCCAGTGTTCAGACATATTTTGAAAAGTTGTTATGTGATGTTCACAGTCAGTGGTAGGGAGTATTGTATTCCTTGACACTTCAGTGTGTACTTCCTGAAACTTGTGAAAAAGCATGTATTCACATAACACATACGTAACATATGGAGGAGCTATTTTTCATGGCTCTTCAGAAAAAATTAGAGCTTTTCGATACTAACAAACTTCTCCCATACCCTACAGTTGGTGCCTGGAAATAAAATGATATTTGAAACTGAAAGCCTTGGAATCTATTAAGACTCAAATGATCATTTTCCTAGAGTATTTTAAAGTCTGTAATTCAGAATCTCAGACTGTGAGCAGCTAACCCTTTCTCCTTCACAACTTAGTGCAGACTTAAGAACTAGGAGCTCACAGAAAACGGAAGGAAGAGAGAGAGCTGAGCTTTTTCTTATTCCATAACTTTTGCCTGGGTGGTAGAAGCTGATTTTTTATGAAGGATACTTTTTGGGAGTAGGAACAAAATTTCAGGGGAATACTCTTGCAGCTGTAATTCTGTTTGAACTCCAACTCTAAAAGTTTTGTATGCCTAAATGATAACTTGGATTTAAGATTCAGTGTCAAGGATGGTTCTGAAGTTGATAGTGTCAATTCACTAGTCTTGCTCCTGGTACAAAACCCAAGAACTTCCTTCACCTAGAGAATATTGTTCCTCTGCCATCAAAAAAGGAGCTGCAACTGCTTTTCTGGAATATATGTATTCATTTTCTTGTCTGTTGGGTTATTCACAAAAGTGTTAAAAGTTTGATTTTAAACTTTGTGAATGAGTTTCGGAATTCAGCCTGTCTTGTTACAATAAAACTCTTCTTAGCAGGTGAAATATTTTGCAGAGCAGCAGAAAAAGCTTTTTGTTTTTCTCCTTTTCTAAAACCAAATGTCAGTGCTCAAATGTTGATCTTTTCCATATGCCAGATTGTTGAGCTTCTGCTTCACATAAGTTGTCTAGCCTCTATCTGTTCACTTAACACAGAAAATGCTAGAAGATGCTGGTGCTGTACACGGAATAAGTAAAGGAATAAGAAATTCAGTCTTAACTCATTAAATTCCATTGTCCTCAACTGGATTTTAGATGGCTATTGGCTAAATGAATACCACATAACTGAATCCAAATATTTAATCAGGTAATAGTAAATATCCTACAAAATAAGTATCATATGTCTGCATTGGTCCATAGAATACCTGAATTACTGACTTCTGTGATTTCAACTAGACTTTAATTATATCAGACAGACATATTTTCATTGAATTGGTAGGTATTTCAATGGAAGTGTGGCCTTTCTAAGGAAGCGTCAGTTTGTGAATATCTCTGTGTTGCGAATATTTCAGTGGATGAATTTGGTAGAAAAAGTGTCATTTATTAAGTAGCTGGAAAATACTTGTACATGTTTGTGTTACACAGGACTGCAATAAACAAATCCAGGAGAAAGAGACCTGCAGACTCTTTCAGATGTTTCTTGCAGTGACAGCAAGATTTCTTCATGCTACTTTTGACTCTTGTTATTGACAGTCATACATTCACAACAGATCAAAGAAAAAAATATCCAGGAACCTGTTCCTTTAAGATTTGCAAGATTGGATATATTGTTCCATGTTTGAGAAAGACAAATTTTCTCAAATATTTCAAAAATTGTTTAGAAGAGGAAAGGATGGCTCTTTGGAGCAGTTAGCGATGAGGAAAGGAAAGACCATTTTTTTTGAGGTCTTTGATACAGGAAGTGTTGCAAAGGTTACCCTTTTGATTGACTCAGGCTCTTTTCTGATCTAGGCTGACTTTAGAGGGATTAAGGCAGGGATTAGGTTCTTTCCTGTTGTTCCTAGGAAGTGGCTAGTATCTAGTCCTTTGGGAAAATTCAAGAACAAACAAACTTGAACTGCTGAGGCAAGTGAACACTTGAGAACAGTGAACCTGAAGAGACAATTGGTAGGAGTTTTTATGGTTAAGGGATGTCCTGAACTGAAGAGCTCAGGTGCAGAAAGAAAACATGAAAGCCTAAACAAGCAGAGTAAGTTCCTGACGTAAATGGAGAACACCTACTTCAACAATTCTGCTGACCTCTGGAAATCCCAGGACATGGAAGAGAGAAAAGATATAATGAAAAGGGTTTGCAATAATTTCCTGGAGAGGTAGAATTTGCTTTGCAGTCTCTAAAGTGTCAGTCACAGCCCATGAGCTAAGGACAAGTAGATTGCGCACATTTAGGATCATCCCTGGGTATAATATGGCCCAAGGCAGCATTTATTCCTGCAAAGACATCCAAATATACTCTTCTTGAGTAGGGAAGGAATGATATAAGTACACATTAAGCATCATGTAAAAGAAATTTGTTGCCTTGATCCTTATTTACTTGGTTGCCTGTTTGCACTATAGGAGGTTCAGGAAGTAAATCTCTGAGGCAAAATTATCACCAATCTCTCCATAGTATATGATCATTTTACTCAACAAGGAAGCCCTTTGCATGGAGAAGTGAAACAGAAGTTCTATTTTGTAGATCTGCTAGTCTCCTTGGCTCTGATTTGGAGAAGAGAAGCTCTCAAAAGTGGTAACAATGTCCTCTTACATTTCATGTGTCTACTCTCTTTTCAAGGCAGGAACTAAACTGAGCCTGACTGTGAACATATATAGTCCATACAGGTTCTAAAATCACCCTGAACTGTAAATTTTATAACTTAAGCATCAAGCTTCATGAACAGGGTTTATGAGGAGAGAGAGAAGTTTCAGAATCAAATTGTTTTATTTCTATGACTTTTTAAAATGTTGGATATTTAATCATTAAATGCATTGAGCTCCATGAAAACACCACTGAATAAGCTGATTGCTTGTAATGATGAGGGCTTGTGTATACCTCACTTCATTAGGGAGAGATTACTTGTTACAAAGTACTGTAATTTGAAAGTGCAAATAGATAGTCACTGTGGCTGAGGACTAGGCAAACAAAAATGAGATTTTACCCCTCTTTTGGGGGTTTGAAGGATAACTTTTGATAAAAATGCTTTTGGATGAGACAGTGAGATATCAGAACTGAAAACCAGTCACTGTAGGATTTTTTTCACTACATAAATAAATACCCTTTATTTGGATAGAACAAGGATTCTCTGCTATGAGTTACCTTTGTGGTAGATCATACAAATATAAAATTTGTGCCTGGTTAGCTGTGCTGAACAAGCCATGTTAAATTTTAATTTCATGCTTTTCTGTTTTCTTGATTCTACAAGTAAAATGGGTTTTTAGTTAAGATAACTTGAAGTGGAGGTTAGTTACAGTAAGATTATATACTTTGAGCCACCCTAAAAAGATCATAGGGTACAGATGATGCCACAGAGGAGAACAAGTTTATTTCATGGTTTGGGATGCCTTGAGGTTAGAGCTAACCTTTTCTCAACTTGGAGAATATTTGATAGTACATGAGGAACCATGGAAAAGAGATTCCATAGGTTATACTAGGCTAAAAGTGACAAGTGTGGCTTCATGTGCTTAGTGGTCTCAAAGTCTCTGACGCAGGTGCCACTTTGAAAGAGTAGCTGAACATGAGTGGAAAGGGGTTGCCTTTATTTTTCAGACAGTTAGGTGTGACTCTTGGAAGGACCTGATGGTTTTGGCATATCTTCCTTTTCAGTGGAAGTTCCTAAGAGTTGCCTGCACACTGTATCAGTTTGTTATCTATGAAGGTCCTTATACAGCTTAAAAGAGAAAGAAACGAAGCAGAAACATTTCTAGTTTCTACACTCCTGGGAAGTCACAATGATTTACAGAAAGAGAGAAGTGCAGTCAATTACTGTTTGCAGACAAACTTGTATGTATCCCACAGAAGCTTCCAAGAGACTGGAAAGGAAGTGCTGGCCTTGCTGAAATAAATGGCAGTACTCCCACTGAGTTCAGTGGGGCCCATGTTTTACCCAAAGAAAGCATAAAATAAGTCTGGGACTGAAAGAGAAATGGGAAAATTAGAATTCAAACACTTGCTCTTCAGATCCCCAAACTCTAATTCTTGATTTGTCATAAACAGAGGAACATTAAAAAATACTATTTCTAGCTGTTCAAAGAACCTTTCTAGTCAGTGGATTTGTGAGGTTCACAATATTTACACCCAAACATAGTTCTTCCAGGCTTACAAAGACAAATGTCTGACAAAAAAAAAGAAAAATGATGGCAATAGATCTGGCCTTGCCAAAGACTGGAGAATACCCCTTATGAAGACATTCAATCTGAGAATCACTCAGCATATTTCTGCAATGTTCATGAGTAAGGAAACTTTCAAAGTTCCTGAAGAGGTGTTAAGCCAGGGTCCTAGGAAGTAGTTATTCGTTCTTAAACATTGAATGTCAAAACCCCCACTGATGAACAATAGAGTTTTAAGTCATTTGAGATTGCTGTTACATAAGAAAGAATTGAAAATGTCTTACTTTGCAAGACCTAGGTTCAGGGCCTCATAATTCTCTGATTTCCTTAGAATAGCTGGTGACATAAATAACACCTGAAACAACCCTGAGCTGCTTTCTTCTGAGTGCTTTAGGTGTTAGCAAAGTCATCAAACACAATAGGCAGCACAAAGTCCCTATAGTTCAGTACTGGCAGGTAAGCAAAGGAGGCAAAAGTTTTTTCAGACTAAGCATGTTAATCTTTTCTCCCACCATGCTCTCCTCTCTCTTTAGCTTTAAACAATACACATTTTCTAATAAAGGTGTGAGATGTTGACAGCCTGTTTAGCATTAATTATTCATTAATACATCGCAGGCAACCCAGAAGTGTGCATTATGGTATAAAGGCCAATAAAAATGAGGGAGCCCCACTGGAAGGTTTTTACTTCTCAAGGCAGGATTTAGGGATCTTATCTAACTTTTGGAATTTTTTATATCATTATTTTTTTAAGCCCAAATGTGAGACAGAAAGAGGTGCAGAGTGTAAGTAGCTGGGAACGTTTTGGCAGAACTGCTCCCAGGGGAAAAGTGAGGGTGTGGAGGGAAAAGGTGAAAGACTGTCAAGGGTTATTGTCACCAGGATGAGCATGGTAAGCATTTTTTTTTCTCATGGGAGTGCTGTTGGGATCCTTCCACCTCAGTTCTGCCTGTTGCCCAAGTGCTGCAGATGACACAGACCCTTAATCACCTCCGGTTTTGGTGTGGCTGCATTTTGGCTTTTAAGGATTTATGTTGCTATTAAAAAGTATCCAGTTATATGAGGTTTGCTGTAAGGATGCGAGCTCCCTCTTTGTTCTCTTGTCTTTTCAAGCCAACACAAGGACAAGGTGGGGGAAAAAAAAAGGCTGGGGGATGGGGGAAAGAGTGGAGGAGAGAAAAAGTGGAGTGAAAAAAAACACATGTATAAACAAGACCATGGAACCTTCAGGTTCCTGTAAAACGAAATGATGCTTTTATTTATTTTTCAAGAATATTAATTTTGGTTCACAGCTAATCTTTCTACCTGAAATGGACAAACACAGGGAGCACATATAACTCATACTTTGGTTCCTTCATATGAAAAGCTTAAATCAGAAAGATATTGGAAAGAGAGGACAGCTCGTTAGCTGTCACCTCCATCTGCAAATGAAATACCACATATATAGAAGCTAAATCCTTCTTTCAGCATGTAAATTCTAGGAACAGTTTGTGCATTCCACTGGTCTAGCCACAAAAACTGGGGAGACCACATCCAATCATTGACTTATCCTCTATTGGCAGAGCTTCCTGTTTCACTGCAGATGGGAATAGGAAATGGAAAACAGTTTAACAGAGGCATTTTTTAATATGCAACTGGTGGCAAAAATAAGCTCTAGTAATAGTAAGCTCCTTTTGGAAGACAGATTTGCAATAGATTCTGGTAAGAAAAACGTGTTAGTTTATGGCATTGTGCTAAGGTTTTAGAAGTAGCCCTGCAGGAAGGTCAAGCACCTGGATTATCTAAGCTGTATCTATGACTGGTTGAAGATTTGTAACTATCAAGAAATGGCTGATTTTGCAAAATACCTCTGGCCAAGAAGTGAAATCACAAGAATGGCTGCATCATGTGTTTCATTTGGACTGCTCTACTGCAAAGCCCTAATTTTTTCTTGCACTGTTTTTATAGTCTTGGAGGGAAATAAAAGATACCTTTTGTCTTCATTTCATAAAAGCCTAATATCTCACCCTGGCTATTTCTCTGGCTGCTGTCCAATGTGAATTCTGCTGTGTCTTCATTACTCTAGGTAGTATTTCTGTTCTGATCAGTGTTCTCTCTACTTTGCATTTCCAAGAATGCAGTGCATTCTAGGCCCTTTGCTTTGGCTTGCACAGCTAAAGCATGAATGACTTAAATGATAGACAGACTGATAAAAACAGATTCCTTGTGGCCAGCTGATCTTTTTGGGTGGTTTTTAGGCAGAACCCTCTCTGAGATCTGGCAGTCAGAAACAGATCCTAGCTGCAGAACTTAGTTCCAAATATGACTGATTCCTTGTCTTTCAGTGTTAGAACCCAGACCATGGCTTCATGAGGACCCTGAGACTACAGATCTGTAAGCAACAGAGTAAATGAAGAGAGGAAAAAAAAAAGTCAATATTCAAACCTGTTCTTCATGACCAATGTGACCAAAAGGATTAAGAGCAGTGTAATTAGTTTAAAATGGGCTATAGATGACCTTTTTTGAAGCATATGATTCCTTTTCAGCTAAACTCTGCTTCACCATCAAAGTTACAATACTGTATCTGAAAATTTTTGTATCTTTAACCTTACAAATAAGCTCAGTTTCATTTTATGTTTCTAATCTTCCATTTGTGCTGCTAGAGTGGTGAGGGAATATGCCTGTCTGTTGTGTCTGAGGTGAAAAGGTATGTTGACACCTTGCTTCTTCCATCTGTTGTAGACTGTGTCTTGTGGTCTAAATTCTCCCTCCCTGGATGCTGTTATCTCATGTCAATTAAAAATCCTATGTTGAGCTGCAAATACTTGCATATTAGCAGTTCTTCTCAAATTACTGCCTGTAATAAGTAAGCAATAATTAGTAATAATTAGGGATAACACTTTGTGGTTTATCTTTGTTATTGATTTCAAAGTACATCTGCAAGAGACAGGCAAACATTACAGTAGATGAGGCTTGGCAAAAACTGCAGAAGAGATAGGGAAATATTGGTATTTTTCTAGCCTTTGCTAACTTCAGTGAGCTACTTTTCCATATCCCAGTATCTGTAGCCCGTGTGAGGCTTATTAGAGGACTTGAAAGTATCACAGTGCTTTCGCAGCACCAGATTGGTGCTGGCTAGTCAGTTATTTTTCTTTCTTCAGGAGTCTTAGCATAAGGAGTACAGGACAGGTACTATTTACTCTTTACACATGTAAAATGTAGGAATAGGCTCTCATTATACTGAACAAAGCAAAGGAAGAGCATCCAGAATGCACTTCAAAGAGGAAGATAATTTAGTTGTTCTGACTTGGCCTCCAGAAAAAAACTGTGTTTTTCCCCTGAGTGCACAGTGAGGCTGGCTGCCTAACTTGGATTCCTAAATCATATGCCTGAAAGCACATGGATGAATACCACTATTCCATAGTGATAGAGTTGGGATGAAGTTCAGACTGCATCCCATCTCCCAACTTTTACCAATTAAAAAAAAATGTTTTTTTTTTTTTAAATGTGAGTTCCATCTTTTTCACTGCCTAAAGAAGAAAGAAAAAAAAACAATCCCAAATCAATCCCAAATCAATCTTTCAGCTTTAGTCCCTTGAAATGCCAGTGCTTCTCCTTTTTGCTACCTTCTTATTGAAAGACGGTCCTGGCAGCCATCTATGAGAAACATAACTGTGGTGATGTACCGTTTGGTGAGAGTTTTTAGAGTTGTAGAACTCATAGAGGGTAAAGTACCTAGTTAATGGAATTACATTAGTTCATACAATAGCCAAGGATGTGACTCTGTTGCGTGTTCTCATTTTTTTGATAATGTAAGTCATCTTTTCCACGTGTGGATTGTTCCATGATTTGCTGCACGTCTAGTAATATAGGGAAGGCAAGATGGTCTAATCACAGTTGCTGATCAAAAACATGTGAGACTGGAGACCCTGGCTGGAAAGTCCAAGCCATGGTCTGCCCCTGAGTAGAACTGTTCAGAGGAACTCAAAGAGTCAAAGGCTTAGGAGACCATGCTGAGCAGGTCATTGTTATGTGCTCTGGAAGTCCAAAGAAGTGATTCCAACCCTGCCTTTTGAAAGCCACGGGGCATTTTGTGGAAGAGAAACACTTAAGTCTGGGTGCAGATTTCAGTACGTAATCATACAGTAAAGACAGCTGCCTCGAGGTCTACTTTACCGTAACTCAGGAATACTAAAGTTTTAGCAAATATATTTTCTGGTTCTCTGGCCATCCCTTTTGCTATTATATTTGTGGGTGAAATAGACTGGATGGGCAGATTTGTGACTACCTAAAAATTGTTTTGCTTGCACAAATCCTATAAAAGACGTTTTTGGCAAATTTCCTATGTAGCATAACTGGTCACTAACCACATGCATACACAAAGAGGAAGTTGCTATATTTGAGTGTACAGTCAAGAGGTTTCTAAAAGTAAGGTAGAAAACATTGATAGTTTTCACCAAGTTTTTTTTAAAACAACAGCTGTTTTGGAACATCTGCAGCCATATTATGTCAGCTGATTAAGTCACTGAAGAGAATAGTAGCTTTGGCTTGACTGGCAGCAGCAGGCTTCCAGATAACATTAATAACATCTGGAGTAGAGTACAATCTGTGTTTCCACTGTGATGAGGTTTGGCAACTTTTTGCTAATCACAGTCTGATACTTGTTAAATCTAAATATGGTGTTTGGAAAGCTTTCATATTTGTAGCATTGCCATTTGATAAATTGCATTAATTTAGTCTACCTAAGCATTTTCATTAGAAGAATCCTGATAATTCTTTTTGTTCCTAAATAACCTATTGATCTTCTTTCCTAATGGTTCAGTACCTGGAGAATCTTCAGGTATGCTTTTGTCCAACTTTGCCAACAGAGAAAATGGGTCTTCAGACAGCAAGTCCGTGCAAAAAGAATGGTCTCATGAGTCTTGCACTTGGGCTCTCTACACACAGTACATTTACCTTAATTCCAACTGAATAAATTGAAGGAATTAAACAAATGGAAACTCAAGGAAATTAAATTACTGCAGGGAAATGTCAGATTTTCCTAGTTTGTGTGGCATAAGTGGAGCAGTTACATGGGTTAGAGGTATTTGTTTTGGCTGGGTGCAAATTCTGGCAAGCTTTGTTGTGCTGTTTTACCCTAACTTCTAAGAAGCAGATGGGAGAATTACATTTTCCTTGAAACCTACTCCTCACACTTCACCTGTATAATTTTATCAGCCTGTTTTAGAATGTCTTGTGGCAAAAGAACCAAAATCACTAATTAAAGGAAGGGGCTTTGTTTAGCTGTAACTTTTTTATGTGAAGTAAAATTAAGTCTCGAGCAAAAAAAAAAGCAATGGTAGCTTGTTTATATTTATTTCTCTGGTGATTCTGAATTTATGCACTGACTGTACGCTACTGTCCTCGGGACTCCGTGAATCTGGATTTGGGACTTTCCCTGTGTTCCTCAAATATACTTGGCTTCTGGCAGAAACACTTAAGTGGGATGAAGATGTTATTAGAAATGTGTCTTTGCAGGGCTTTTTTGCTGTGATGGGTTTAACCTCTCTTTTGTTTCATATAGATGCTGTGAGGTTTTATTTTTTTAAAAGCTAAACTGTTACAGGCTACCTCTGCATATGGACAGAGGATCCTTGATAGCTAATTCATTATTCTAGATTGGGAACCTTGCATTCAACAAACATACTCAAGAGACACATAACAATGTCTCTTGGCTGTGTGTGCTCCTGGCCCATCTGCTTGAGCGGCATGTTCCTTAGGGCACAGGTTCTAAGTGATGATGGGTTTAATTTGGCATGGTCTGTGACAGCATAAATACCACCACCCTCTTCAAAAGGTACTTCTTGTTGAGCTATACCTCCTCATCAGGTCATTGCAGCCACTTTAGAAGTTATTATGCCTGTTCATACCTCATTCAGACTCTCTTTAATATGACAAGGGAAAAAAAGAAAAAGAATTCAAAGCCATTTATTTAAATAGTGCTAATGTAGTTGATTTTTGTAGATGTCAGTTAAATAAAGTCTTCACAGAATATGAAAATGTCAGGCACTCAGTTTAACAAGAATGTCCATATGTGATAATGACCTCAGGAGATAGAACTGTCCTGATTAAACCCAGCAATCTTCTCCATCACAAAATGTGTTAGCTGCATGTCTGTTACAGCTATTACTTAGTGACTAAATTTGTTTCTTTTGTCAGCACCGGAACATACATTGCACCTGTCTGTATTTTGACAGTATATACAACATTCTTGATTTGACCAATACAATCTCTGAAGGCTGGATTGGGGAACGGTAGTCAACTGTATGTATTTACTCAATTCAAAATTCTAATAAGGACTTTGCTGATGAAGAAACCACTATTTCAGTTGATATGTCCTTTCTTGGTAATTTCAATGTATGAATGAGACTTCAAGAAGTTGCAAAAAGCATAAATAATCCCACACGGCCAGTGACAATATTTAAGAGATGTTTGATCTGTAACTGGGCTGGAACTTCTGGTGCAAGCATCAGCACTAATTCTGTTTCATACTGTTTCTTGTATGACTTCAAATGTCACTGGTGAGCTTTAAGCACACAGGACATGTAGGGTCTCTTATATAACTCTTTTGTTTTGGGTGGTCCTTTATAATAAAGTAACAATATCACTTCCTTTAGGGCAGTATGATATACTATCCTGTGCTCAAAACCTTTAAGTATTTCAGTGTGCCCTGAGTAAAATAGCAGGGTTACACAGTTCTCTATACCAAAGTAACAAGCAGAGCTGCTATGAACTAGGTGTCCAAATTCCCATGACAATGTTTACACATTCCATCTGTGACATATGTTAATAAAAGTGACAAGGGGTATATCTGTTTTGGTTACTCAAAGTTTATTTTCTCTGGATATCATATGTCTGTTCCTCTGGCTTGGCCAGAAGGAGAAAGGCTGCCTGCCTGGTGGCGTGCTCTGTTGGCAAGACTGCTATCCAAGTGAGCAGCTGGTATGCTCAGCAAAGGAACCTTCTGGACCACAGACTGGGGAGTAATGGTCCATTAATGGGAGAGAACAGTAAGGGTCAAAACAAGACCAGGGGACAGATGCAGATTCTCAGTGGTGAATAAGGCAGAGGGGATGGTGTAGAGTTTGTGCACCTTTGGAATTGCTGGCCTGCTGTGACATGCATCTGCAGACGTTCATTTCCAAACCTTTTATCTTACTGTCATTCAGCAGAACATTATTTTTTGATTTAAAAATGTCTTTACCTTAGCTTGTGTCTGAGAAAAGAAGTTTTGGTATGGGAGAAACTGAACAGCATTTTTGATGTAGCTGCTTTAATGGAAAAATTTAAGCAAATCTTCAAACCTTTAGACAGCTCAAGCTTCTTTATACTTCTTGTAACTTCACAAAGTCATAGAATCATATAATAGTTAGGGTTGAAGGGACCTTAAAATCATCTAGCTCCAACCCCCCCTGCCATGGGGAAGGCCACCTCACACTAAACCCTGCCACCCAAGGCTCTGTCCAGCCCAGCCTTGAACACCACCAGGGATGAAGCATTCACAACTTCCTTGGACAACCCATTCCAGTGCCTCACTACCCTTACAGTAAAGAACTTCTTCCTTATATCTGACCTGAACTTCCCCTCTTTTAAGTTTAAACCATTACCCCTTGTCCTATCACAACAGTCCCGAATGAAGAGTCCCTTCCCAGCATCCCTATAGCCCCCCTTCAGATACTGGAAGGCTGCTATGAGGTCTCCACACAGCCTTCTCTTCTCCAGGCTGAACAGCCCCAACTTCCTCAGCCTGTCTTCATACGGGAGGTGCTCCAGTCCCCTGATCATCCTCGTGGCCCTCCTCTGGACTTGTTCCAACAGTTCCATGTCCTTTTTATGTTGAGGACATCAGAACTGCACACAATACTCCAGGTGAGGTCTCACAAGAGCAGAGTGGAGGGGCAGGATCACCTCCTTCGATCTGCTGGTCATGCTGCTTTTAATGCAGCCCCGGATATGGTTGGCTTTCTTGGCTGCGAGTGCACACTGCCAGCTCATATTAAGTTTCTCATCGATGCACAGATGAGATGCACAGTATGTCTTTTGTCCCGTTTAATCATCCTGGTACATTAGTTTAGGTATTAGTTGCTTTTCTCTAATATACAAGTGTTTTGTGATGACTGGTTTTCTTGGTATTAAGTATGTGAAATATTTAAAAATATACGGAATCTTCCAAAGAATTGATAAAATTTAAATTTCAAGAACTTAATTTGGTTTGTGTGTTCTTATGTTACATTGAAAATAGTAAATCCACTGTTTGTTTTTTTTTTAGACAAGCCTTTGAAAAAGTTGAAAATCTTCAGGGATAAAACCAGATCTGAAGGTAAGGAAATCATGGGTGAGAGATAAAACCTTAGACAATAAAATGGTTGTCAGTGATGTAGCAACAGTTAGTGTTCCTACAGTCTTGGTTCTCCTTAATTAGTCTTTGAAAATGGATAACATTTTAAATGTAATTTTGATTACCTTATTCTGGAGGTCAGTCTAATATTGTATTGCATGATGTCAAATTACTCTTCTCACTCTTAGGGGCTATAATTAAAAGCACAAGCCTGCTGGTTTTGATTAAGAGTTTATTTTCTTACTAAATAAAAAAAATGGAGTTTCATGGAAATAATTTTTGGGTTTTAGTTATGCTGTTTCTTAACCTCTTGTTTGCCATTGAACTACCTGAGTGTGACTGCTTGGAACAAAAAACAGTTATCAGCAGACCAGATACACACATTGTTTCATCTGGGGGCCTTTTAAATATTTTTTCTCAGAAAATAAATTGTGATAGAATGAATTTTATAGGACTCAGCTAGTAACACAAATCATCTAGAGACTCTAAGAAGTCTCTGTTTCTATCTCTGGCAGAGTTAGTTGATTAGAATCATAATTTCTATCCATAGTAATGCAGTAATTTTACACAATTAAAACTTGTGCTGAAATACGCTGACAGGCAGAGGAACAAGAAGCTTGATTATTCCTGTAAGGATATGCTCCCTCAACACTCATTTCTTGTTCAATTCATTATTTTTTTGTGTTTTTCAAACAGCAGAGATGAGCACTGGGTCAAAGCCTAAGCAGAGCTCTCCTAAGCCTCCATTTTTTTAACGCTGGCAATTAGCATCTGTGCAATGGTCCCAGTCCTTACAGTGAGTGCAGGAGAATCTCAACTTTCAATGAAAAAGTAAAATAAAGGAAAAATCTTGTTAGATATTGCCATAGGGGAAAAATAGCTTGAAATATGATCCAAGTGGCTTAGGTACACATAGGGAAACAACAGGAAATCCATACTATTTTAATTTTGTAAAATTCATGTTTTTTAAGCCATGTTTAGAATTCCTAGGGATCTGGCTCATGATTTGTGAATGCGTCAAGCTGGCAGTGCTATGCTGTTTTAAGTAACACAGATCTCAATTATTCAGACAATGTAGTTGCATGTCACAGAGAGCTGTTTTCCTGTTCTGTTTTCTCTTCTTCTTTTGCATTCTGATCTGGAGCTCGATTAACCTTCTCTTTTCCAGTGAAACAAGCTCTCCATATCTTGGGATGGAAAACTTACTAGTAAGGCACATTTAAAATGTGAAATATTCGCTAAATTTTCTATCAATTTAATTATATTTATGGACACTATAGTAGAAATTATTACAGTTGCATGACATATAATATCCTCTAAGTCATAAGTAGGTGTATAGTAAATTTTCTAGTTATGATAACATTCATGATTATTCAAGGTATTTGAACTGTTTTGCATCAACTCTTTTGTAGCAGTGGAAAAGTTCTCATTTGATTCAGGCGCCACTGCATGAGGCTGTTTGGTTCAATATTCTTCCTCTCACTTATAATAATTTTCCCATGCAACTTAGATATTCCTTGCTGTTAAGCAGCAATTGGTGATCTGTGTGGAGGTGGTTAGGTTTCTTTTTCTGCCTGTAAAGGGGGTGCTGCTTTTGCTAGCAAGGGGGTGGATGGATGTATGCCATAGACACAGTAGCTCTGACTGTTGGTGTCAGCACATGGGGTATTTCAAACTTGCCAAGCTGTAGTCAGGTCAGACAATATCTCTGAACTGTGGGTTGAAGGTTAAAAAAAGACTTTAAAACACTTTCCTGGGTGCATGAATATTATAGTCTGTTTTGCTGCTGAAGTAGGCTTGGAGGGGAGCCAAAAGGAAAAAAAAAAAAAATCCCTGTGGCTATAGACTGTATATGAGTTGAGTTCAAAGGAGAGATCACTTGTTCTTGTGGATTGACAGGTATTTTCATTTTTTTTGCAGCATGATTTTATTAGTCATAGTTACTCAGATTTATTTTGTCCTGCTGGAGGCACTTATTGGGCACAGGGGTAGATTTAATTTTAATAGAGGTTTGGACCTGGCTGTACTATTAATCTGGACTGGAGAATGGAAATCAAACTCGGATTGTTGATTTGCCTCTTGGCTAGGAGCTTATCAAGAGGAAAATACATTTGCAGTAATAAAAGCTGTTCTTGACATTCCCTTATGCATATGAGGCAAAGGTGGTCATTAAATGGAGGTTACATATTAGAAATTTGTAGCCAAAGGCGAGGAGAAAGGACAGAGTAGGGTGCCTATTTGTCCCATTAGATGCTGCAAGCTTCTGGTACTTGGATTTATTATGGACTCCAATGAATTCAGAGATTGTTGTTCTACTTTTGATGGGTAGGACATGTGAGGCCAATTTAAATTATTTATAGTTTTTGATGATTAGTTCAGCTGTGACCTTATGATGACATCCACGGTTAGCCTTTACACTCTAATTTGGATTTCTTTCTGAGACAGTAAGATCAAATAAAGATGTGGGCTGGAGCTGACTGGAGTTTCCACTTGTTCTTGGGCTAAAGAGAAGAAAGTTTTCTTAAAAACCTACTCCCACTCTTTCCTTCTCAAATGATGTTTTTTAGGATAATGAATGCAAACCTAGACTGTGTTAAAGGGGAAGTAAGGTGGTTATGCACACATAACTAATAGTTTTTGTTCTCATAAAGACTACAACAAATACTTTAAAGAAAAATTAGCCTTACTATCATGATTTTGTGCAGTATCTTCTGTTGGGTATCAGCAGAGTAACACTAAAGATCCTTTGTCTACTGCCTGACACGTGCTGTGATAAGCTGGTGTAGAAGCTGGGGATGAATTTGTTATATACATGTGAGGTAAGACTGGCTTGAAAAAGAACTGACTGGAACTCCTGTTTTAGTAATGTCTTAGAAGAGGAGAACAAGGTTATAGCCTTTCACACTGAAGAATCCATTTATGTACACAGAAATGCAGCCCCTGAACTTTTTGCTTGCACCATGGGATTCTGTTTTGTTTTACAAGGCTGCATTTCTCTGATTTTTTCTTTTCTAAGAACTTTGTGTTATGTAATCCATTAACTACAAATTGATTAGGGCTACTTCATGTCATATCAGGCAAAGTTGTATGAATATTACAGGAATATCGATTAAAAGATGGGGCCTTAGGAAATAATGCAGTCCAAGCTGCTGCTCATTGAACTATGTACCGCTTCAGTTGTTTGTCTAACATGTCTTTAAAGATTACCCATGACGGAGACTCCATAGACTTCTGAAGCAATGAGCTGCTCTGTCCCTGTGTTTAGAAATCTTTGCCTTATGTCTAATCCTTTTACTTACTGTTTTATACACAAAACACATGGAAAGTAGTGTATTCCCTTCTGTTCAACAGCCCTTTTACAGACTTGGAGGTTATCGTTGCAAAGCCCCTTCACCCTCTCCTCTAGAATAAACAACTCTGGTCTTTCAATCATCCCTTGCAAGTCATGTTTTCTAGAAGTTAAAAGATAGTGTACTGTCTTGATGGGTCATATGGTATGGGGCTTTTGCCAAGCAAATTCTGTGAGAAATTATTCATAGTCCAAGATGTGCTAATGAAATATTTCATAACTTCATCAATATGAACACCAGCACGGTATATTTTAGATTCATTAAATTTTACATTCCTTCAGTGTCGTTGCAACTGAAGTTGTTAAGTTTGTTTTACTGAGGAGTGTTTTAGCATAAATTAAAAGAAATGAAAGTGTATGTACTAGATGTAGCCATAACAGTGCCAGCAAACAGCAGTACATATGACAATGGCTCAGTGTTCAGCTCACCAGCGCACCTGGATCTGCAACCTGTAGAATATCAAGGTTCTACTGATAGAAATGCCAGTCTCTCTTGTATTATAATCTCCATCCAGAGCCTGTTTTTCTCATTGCAGCCATGTTGATGCCATTAGTGATGCTAGTTTTTAAACGTTATCTGTCCCTTTAGAAGGCAAATGAGCCCACTTGAAATGCTCTGTTAGAGGCAACTAGTTATTTCTTTTTTTTGCATTCACCCAGCTTAATTGAGACATACTGGTCTCTAGTACTCTTCCTCCTCACAAGCTTTTTCCAGTGTTATTAGTTATATTAATGATGCAACATATGAATCCTTTTTCTGTTCTTGCCTTGGGACAGTAGAGTACGATTGAGATTTTCCAGCATAACATGAAAATAAGTAGTATTATCTTTCTTTGCACCTGCTTCTTTTCCCTATTTCTTTTCTTAACCTCTTGTAATTGCTATTGTACAGCCTTCTGGGAATGCCCTGAATTTGAGAGGGATTTGAAAGAGACTTTCCATCATGTGGTCTGCCAGAGTTACAACAAGGCCTCTTTTTCATCCCTTGAGACAGACGGAGGACCAACAGGAATAAAATGTGATCTCTTTAGAGAAAGGGAAGTGGATGAGCTGTTGCTGTATGAAACTTATTTTCCTTCTTTTTCTTTTCCCCATCCCACATGCCATATGTAGCTGGTAGGTAGAGCAGGACCTCAGTATTTTCTCAGCCAAGAAGCAGCTGTCTGTAATTCATTTCATAACTCCTTTGATGCTTCCAGAGAAGAACTGGAGAGTCTGGAAGAGGCATGTAGACATTCTCTTTTGATAAAAGATAGAGGAAGTGCTCACTGTCATGTTTTTCAAGAGCTGGGCCAAGGGGCTGGTCTGTTATCAGATACAGTAGTACTTCTTCATTTCTCTGACTTTGTATTAGCAAATTATGCTCCTGTGGCTGGTTGAGTCTATCAGGATCCTGCAAAACTGGCTTCAGAGGTGGAAGTACTCTGTTGGAGGTGCCTCTTACCCCTCTTTATCATGTGGTCTGCAGCTATTCTGCTTCATAAAAATGTCTCTATTGCATTTGCTGACAGGGTTGAACAGTCTGCTTTCCTTTTGGAAAGGGCTTTGCTATCCTTTTTGAAAGTACTTGGTCAAATAATGAGTATCAAATATAGGGCTGGTCACAAAGCTCTGCTACTGCACTTGGTGCAGTTTTCTCCCTCGTAGTGATAACATACAAGGCCAGTCCATCTGTCCCATACAGAGAAGCCTGAAGCTGTGTTTCAAGCTTGTTACTGACTGCTGCTGCTTGCACGAAGTGATGGGTTTGACTTGTCTGTCTTAGAGAAATTTAGAGTAAGAAAAATGGTCCAAACTATTTGAATCTTTTTCCTAGTGGGATATATTTTTCTGTTAATTCCTATTAAACTATCCACAGGCAAAGACAAAAGAATTAGAAACACATAAGAAGATTGATATAGAGCTATGAGAGCTATGTAGCTGTGCCTGTTATAATTGATTTAGAATAATTGAATCATTTTCCTGTAGAAATTCCTTCTTCCGCAGAACACTATTCTACTCTGCAATACCTTTTGTTCCTTTAGTTAATAGAGCTATATAACAAATGCGTATCTACACTGGCAAATGCAGACCATTTGAACTCTAAAATATTAATTTTAAATGTACCTGTGGCTATTTTTAATAGTAATTTAAAATGATCCTAAAAAGCACATGTTGAGATAATGAGATCCATAAATATTGGTTGGCATTATTGATTCACATGTATTGCTTCCGTAGATTATTTCCATTTTCCACATTTCTTTTTATGTCTGTACTAATCAGGGGAGTGGATTTTAAAGGTATTTATTTATACTGAGCCTTGTGTAAATACAGTGAAATAAAATTCTCCAGTGGAGGTAGAATTAAGCCAGGCTTTACCCCTGTGGAAAAATTAAGTCCTTAGATTTTGTTAAAGATTAAGGGAAAGCGTTTAACTTACTATATAACCAGGAAGTAAATTCCCCTTTTAAAAAAAAACTTGGGGGAACATTCCTTATTTTTGCCATCTCTGCAAAAGAATCTGTCTCTAGGAAATGAAAAGGCAGGAATTTCCTATAGGAATGAAAAATCGTTTCCAGTAGAAACGAAGTCAAACTAGTGGAGGCTGATCCAAGATAATGCATATGTATATCAGCTTCTGTGAGTGAGAGAGGTCCTCTAACAGCTATGGGTTATGGTCAAGACACTGGAGTTTTCTTAGAATCATAGAGTGGTTTGTGTTAGAAAGGAACTTCAACATCATATGGTTCCAACCCCCCTACCATGAGCAGGGACACCTCTCGCTAGACCAGGTTGCTCAAAGTCCCGTCCAGCCTGTCCTGGACTTCCAGGGATGAGGCAGTCACAACTTCTCTGAACAGCGTGTTCCAGTGTGGAGCTGAACCCAGCACTTCAGTGGGGAGGGCATCCTCATTAGAATAAAGTGAGTACGTTCTTACCATATTCTTAAAAAATAGTCATCTGCTATTGGATAAATACTCATAAAGTAGGTTGTACAGTGGTTGGGAATGACAGACTTCACTGGCTTTAAGTGCTGTGATGTAAAGTGTCATCATACTTGCTTGTATAGCACTGCAGACAGAACAGGGATGGTAAAAATAGACATTTTCTCCCACTTATCATCATTCCTTTTCAAAAGCAAACCTCTTTGTGAGAGTCTTGGTCTGGCTGGTTAGGGAATTAATTCTAAATTCTGCGGGGACCTTTATGTTCCAGAACTATTTTCACATCATACAAGTTTTGCATTCTTTCTATTCGATTCTGCTAAATTATTCTGTAATGTACAACTACATAGAAGGAATACTTCAGTTTTTTTACAAAAGAAATGTATCTTGTGATGTTTTGAGCTCCCTAAAATGAATATTTATTTTTCTATGTCTGTGCTATGGCGCAAATGCAGAAATGGAACCCAATTCTAAGCCAATGCAGCTAATGTCTTTTTTATATTATTTGAGATTTTTGTTGTATTAGTCATGTATTAGAAAGTATGGTCCATGATCTCCGCCCATCAGGATTGACTTGCATTGATGGTGGGACTAATATGATGGGCAGTGGGATGTATCATTTGCACTATACCCCTGCCTGTTAGTGTTTTAAGTTTTTAATATAAGGGGCGTAAGTTTCATACAGAATTAGTCTCTTTCATGTTCATCATCTGTTTTGGGAGTGACAGGTTGAATTACTTACAATGCATGTTTTCCATTCATACAGTTTTTTCTTAGCATGGTAAAAGGAAAACCTAGTGACAAATCTAATGTGGAAGAGATGACGTGTCAGCAATTTGTTTTATTGGACATTGGTGATACAGTATATCACTAAAAGCAGTTTTAGAGCCTAGGAAACAGCACTATTGATCTCCTGCAGTCCTGGTGCCCCAAATTGTATTAAAAAGCTTAAACAGTATGATGTGTAGCCTCATGGTAACAACATAGCCTCTAACGACCTTTCCCAGAGATCAGCAAGCTGAGTCCCAGTAATATGGTGAATTTATTGAGGCAGGTATGTAACCTCCTGTAGACCAGATTGTTGAGTATCGGGAAGAAGACTTACACATTCATGATTTCAATGTTTTCAAAGTAATTATACAAAGGTAGAACAATTTATGTGCTATTGCCCTACTCTCTTTCCCTCCTTTCTCCACTTTGAGCAATGTGAAACCCAAGTTATTTTTTGGTGTTTATCATCCACTTTTAAAAAACTAAGCTTTAGAAAAAGAATGTAACTGTGTACTAAGATTTCAACTAAATAATGGTTGGGATTATCAGTATCAGAAAGAAATAGTTTATTGTGCTTTATTAATAATATAAGTTAGTCCACAAAATATGCTGTTATGCAGCTATAGATGTAAACTAGTCTATACTAGTGAAGTAAATGTTCTAGATTTATACTTGAATAGCTAGTAAAAGAGACTAAATAGCGCTTGAACATGTTGGTTTTATTAAAAAAGCTGTGTTTTAAAAAAATACTGCACTCACTATATTGCTTTAATGAAGGTTTTATTTAATACTGCATGAGATTTTAAATATTTAGATATGAAAGACTGCTCATACCTCAAAACGCTTGTACTATAGAAGCATGACCATGAAGAAATAATGTGCAAACGCATACAGGTTTGGAAGGGTATGAATAACTTTACAGTTCAAGTCTTGATTAAAAAACTAATGAGAAACCTACTTAGCTTTCTCAGAATCATGCTTCATTTGTTTCTGAATGGACCTGGAGTTTCTTAGTAATATGGGACTAGATTTTCAAAATATGTAGTCACCTGAAAAAATACCAACAGGCTTTTCAGCAGTTCTGTGTTTCACATCCCTGACCATGGGTACCTAACCTGATTGTTTTTGAACTCCTTCAAGGTATCTATTGGTACCATATTAGGCATTAGGGTCTCTCTTTAGTGTCTTTGAAGCCTGCTTTTAAAAACATCATATAATGTCTGCTCTAGAGACTATACTTGTTGCAAATGCAAGCTACTAGATTTATTTCCAAGCAACCTTTTTTACAGTCTAAGTCATGTAAAATGGAGTAGAAAGTGTGATTTTTTTTTTTTAATTTTTTAATTTTTTTTTTTTAAATGTGTCATGAATACAGCTATGGTTTGGTCCTATACTATTTCACTGAGAGTGAGTTGCTGCTGTTTCTCCTGCCCTTATCCATGGAGGAATGTGTTTTGATAACAATTACAGGTGGACAGTTCCCTCAGACACCAACTTCTTAGGTGTTTAGCATTAGCCATCTTTTCTGTTAGCTTTACAAATCACACAATTTTTAAAAGTGGATGGGAATGCTCTTGAATGGGGTGGGAATATTCTTCTATTTTAGGTCCTATGTTTCTATTTAGAGCTTAGAAATGGAACAGGTACAAGAAGCAAAATATTATTGTAAAAAGCTAGTAAAATCTACTCCAGTTTCTCAAAGCCTGAGACTAATGCAAAATTTTTAGTGATTTCTGCCACCTCCCCCATGATTTTGTTTTTCTTTCTGTGCTTCCTCTCTAAGAATGTGTTCTCGTTTTCACAGAAATGTAATTCTTATATGTTTTCATACTGCACTTCAGAAGCAGTTGTGATTTATAAGTCAGCTGTCTTAAGAATTGTGACTCTTCTTTCCCTTGTGCTCGCATGTCCGTTTCCACACGCAATAACATATCTACAACAAAATTGAAAAACATTTTAATCAAAAAATATGGTTTTAATCCCAATGACTGCTGTGATTTCTATTCACAAGTCAGTGACTATAGCTAGAATTGCTGCTCTACAGATTTCAACACTTCATCTCTTTAGTTTTCATTTTATTTTATGTTGGTTAAGACAAAATCTGCATTTCTATTCAGAGAACAAAAACCTCCACATCCATGGTTCAGATCTACCTCTAATCAGTGGAGAAATGGGAACTCTGATGTATGTTGGTGCCATTAATTATATTTGAACATAAACCAGGACCTTTTCAGCAATGATCTGCGTTTGCAAAAGGCTGAGTGCACTCTTCTAGCTGCGTATTCAGCATGTTTTTATTAGATTATGACCCAGAAAACAGAATACGAAATAACCATGAGAAAACTGCTTCTCTACTGTGGCTGGTATTCCAGTTTTCATATAGAAAGTAGCAGCAGCATATTTCTATTTACACTGTTCCACCTATTATCTTCCCTGTCTCTTCAATTCTCATACAAGCTTTGGAATGAATATTTTTAAATTACAGGACAAGGTGTTGTTTCTGCTACAACAATAGTATTGTTTCTCCTCAGTTGAAATGTAATTAGTTGTGCCATAATTAGTCAAAATCCTTAGCTATGGAGACTTTAGCCATATGGAACACAGACTTGGCCTTTCATTTCTGTTGATATAAGTAAGGTTTTAGCATGGGAAGAAAACAAAGCTAGGGAATAGACACATTCATAGCTGTACTCTGTATTTATGCTGTGTTCTATATCCTTCTCCTTCCTACAAACTGGAAACATGTGTAATCATGTCTGTGGATTTTGTTATTGCTGTATCCTTGAATCCTGTTTTATTTGTAATTTTAGATGGACTCAAAGCTCTAGTCCCAGATTTACAGCAACATGGTGTTGCTAATTTCTCACAAAGAAGTCATCAAAAACCAGTTCTGAGAAGCTTCTGCTGTGAAAGAAGTGACGTGTTTGCAACTCAGAAGCTAAGGAAGCTGCCAAAAACCATAAGGTAACATTTTAAATGAAAACACACCATTTTTTTTTCTGAAAATTATTGTATGCTGGGCAGACTCTCAATGAGCGAGCTTAGGAAAAAGTGTGTTTCCCCTGCAGGGAGAAGGCTGCTACTAACTCTGAGCACTCTTACCACATCAAGTCAACAGTTTTCTTGTAAATCCATTTATAACTTGGGAATGGAGAGTGTTTTTTTTTTTTTCTGTTCTGCTGAAGGAGTGGAAAAGCAGTGGGAAGAGTTCAAAGACTTGCTAAATTCCTTGAAGTTTAATGGGATCAAAATATTCCTAAAAGATGAGACATACGCAAGCAACTGGTAGGGAGAGCTGTAATACTCTCTGCAGTCATGAAAGGAATGACAAAGGATGATTGAGAGGTGAGAGGTACCACCTATCAGATGTATGGCTAATCTTCTGTACTGGGACTGTCAGGTAGCCAGTTTCACAATTGTGAAGGGTTGTGCCTCTGATCCAAAGACCACAAGTCCTACAGCTTTGTCTAGAAAATGTCAGCTTAGATCTTCTGTTAGAAAAGGTGAGGAGAAGTATGAGCTTAGGTGTATTATTCCTTCCGCTATAACTGTGTGTGGAGAGAGTGTGTGCCTGTGCTTCTCACAGAAGCTCTTGCACTTAAGGACATAAGTTGTCTTTTATGCATTTTTTTTCAGGAGAATGGTGCAGGAAAATCATGTTGGTGTGCTGGGTCTGCTTCACAAGTCAGCCCACACACAAGTCAGTGTGGCAGAAGGGTGAGGCCACAACCATCTCTCCAGCCAGATTTCTCTGGGGACTGTGCAGTCTTAGCAGCACAAAAAACAATCACCCACTAGGAAAGCCTATTGTGTGGAGTATGGAAGTTAATATGGACGCTCCTATTACACTTATAAGGACATTTATGTGACAGTATCCCCTAAAATTTTCTATATGATTACCCATTTTGCAGATGCAGTTTCTGGTGTATTTTTCCTGTCACAATCAATTGACTACAAGTAATGAGGTAGCTAGAGTTATTTTGATCATACAAATAAGGCATTTAGCCTGATAGCTGCTAAGATTAACTCTTGAAAAATGTCATGAGTACAAAATGCAGGTAGAAATATTTTGTTGCCTGACTCTCCTCTGCATGCTTGCTTATTTGCTTGCATATCCCTCTTCTTGTCATCCTTCCTCCTTTCAAGACAGAAACATACACGTAAGGCTTTGCTGAGGCACAGCTGAAGACTTTGCTTTAAAATAAGTTAAAAATAAGATGCTGTTTAATTCACTGCAGCTTTTGTGCATAAGCAGGCTGTTATATTTCATGTTATGTGGTATAATCCCTGACCCCTGAGGACATCACACCTTGTGTGCTCTTCCGTTTCAAACTGTCAATGTTTTACCAATCCCAAGTGAATACCTAAATGGTTTTGAACATTTTTAGTGTGGTGCCATTTCAACATGGAGCTTTTCGCATTTAAAAACTATAAATGCTTCTGTGTCTTCTGTGTGAAGTATAAGATCTGGTCAGTTACTTATAGGAGAGGAAATCTTGTAGAGATATTTCCAATTTAGCTTAGTTTCCTTTGAAATTTAATTTGTGAGGAGGGACTGACTCATACTTTACAACTTGTTAGAGTACTGTCCTTGGGTGAGGGAGAGCCAGAATAATATCTCTGTAAGTCATATGCATAGTGACTGCCAAGAATTGGGCAGAGCAGACTTGCAGCTTTCTATATACATAAGGCCACATGCATTCTTGTTTTGGAAAAGGTTTCAATGCATAACAGAAACCTTAAGATTTGACTCAAAATGGAATAGTCATTTTATTTTCTCCAGGCAGTATCCCCATGCCTCTTATTGTCACTTCGTAGGCCTGTCATTTGTTATGATATCTTGCTTTGTGAAGGTACTATTGTTGTTTTATTAAATGTCCCAGTTTTTCATTCCTTTTAATAACTATTGAGCTTTGAGGAGAAGGTACTCTGCAGGAAAAGCAGAGTAAGGGTGGCACCACTAAGAAGGGTGGCAATTAAATGAAAATTCCCCAGGAGCATAGTCTCTTCCCTTAGCAAGAAAATACTTGTGGAAATGAATGAAATATCTTTTGGAATCTCATTTGGAATGAAGATTTTCTTTCCTGCCAAGATGTTTAAATTTAAATTTTCGGCTTCAGAGCTGTACATGCTTATGTGATTTAAGAAGATTTAGAATTAGTGACTATGCTTTTTGATATATTTTAAGTAACCATAATTTAAAGAATTAGAAGGTTTTGCAGGCATGAGCATCATCTATACTGAATGAGCATTCTGAGGATCATCTATGAAGAATTCAGTCACTTTTTTCACTTCCTAAAACAAAGGGGATGTGCTGGGGGGACATCAGCATCTTCACTTTCCTATGAGTGATAGCTCAGGAAGAGGAATGAGTTAATTGAAATGTGTATGTTGCTATTAGAAGTATGCTCTGTTTTGGGGATCAAATTACACTGAACTTAGCAGTGAACTATAGATTTGCTGTATAAACAATCTGTCTATGCTGACTTCTCTGATTATTTCACATAGTATTATAGGACAGAGCTGTTTTTTTTTCTTCACCCCAGCTTTTAGGTTTTGCTCAGTCCTTACACCTTTTTTCTTGAAGTCAGTAATCATCAATTTCTTTGATACTTCTTTATTTTTTTCCTACACTTTCTCTGCATTTTCATTCTGGAATTGTGTCCACCTCTTTCTCTTTGGCCTTATAGAAATGGACAAAATGCCTATATTCTCATCCTACAGTCATTTTAAATCTGTATGGCACTTTTGAGTGTACTATAATTGTTCCTAATTTACTGTAATGCAAAGATTATTTGAACTAGGCTCCCAAATGAAATTCTGTTAAGTTACAACCATCGGTGAAGGTAAAGAACCTGGCTGGTTGCATGTGTTTGAAATGATTCTTTTTCTTGCCAAAACATTTCTTGCATGGTCAAGATGTATAAAGAAGTTCCATCAAATTAAAAAAAAAAAAAAAATTGTTTTGGATGCTTTGAATGCATTTGAAATCCAGGCCACTCCCATCTTGATTTAGACACCTAGATTCAGTGGTTGGTTTTGGCAGGTATCTAAGAGAGGCAGCTGGCTGTATAATGGAGTTCTTTTGCGTAAGATGGTGTTGAGAATTGGTCCAAGAGAATTAATCCTCCCACTAAAACCCACTCATGCTTAACAATATACAAGTATATAGTTGACTGCATCTTCAGATGCCTGTTGCAAAGAAATGTCAACACAGAGTGTTGATGTTTTGTGGGAGCTTGTTCTGCTGAAATAGGATTTCAGTTGAAAGACTGCTGTGAACCTGACCTCCAGCAATCAAAGCAAAGAATCATAGAATCATTGAATAGTTAGGGTTGGAAAGGACCTTAAGATCATCTAGTTCCATCCCCCTGCCATATGAAGGGACACCTCACACAAAACCATGTCACCCGAGGCTCTGTCCAACCTGGCCTTGAACCCTGCCAGAGATGGAGCATTCACATCCTCCCTGGGCAACCTATTCCAGTGCCTCACCACCCTAACAGGAAAGAATTTCTTCCTTATATCCAATCTAAACTTCCCCTGTTTAAGTTTTAACCCGTTACCCCTTGTCCTGTCACTACAGTCCCTAATGAAGAGTCCCTCCTCAGCATCCCTATAGGCCCCCTTCAGACACTGAAAGCTGCTCTGAGGTCTCCACGCAGCCTTCTCTTCTCCAGTCTGAACAGCCCCAACTTTCTCAGCCTATCTTCATACGGGAGGTGCTCCAGTCCCCTGATCATCCTCATGGACCTCCTCTGGACTTGTTCCAACAGTTCCATGTCCTTTCTGATGTTGAGGACACCGGAACTGCACACAATACTCCAGGTGAGGTCTCACGAGAGCAGAGTAGAGGGGCAGGATCACCTCCTTCGACCTGCTGGTCTGATTTCTGACCAACAGCTTCTGTTTTAAAAAAAGTTCTATCTGGTGCCAAATCTCCTATGTCTCCTGCATCTAGAAGTGTCAGAATTTTATGTATGCACAGATCAGTCACTGTACTGTGTCTGTCATTTATTGTGGAAAATGTCTCATTTTAAATCCTTCTCATTAATAAACAAATCTACTCCTCATTAATCAACAAAACCAAAAAAAAAAAAAGAGGCCGCAGATTTGGCAGTAGACAGCAAGAATTTAAAACTCCTCAACAGAGAAAAAATACATGTTAAGCGACAGTATATTTTATTATTTTTATTATTATTATTCGGGGTTTATATCATCTTTTACATCAGTAGTTCTCAAAGCACTTTTTATAAAGAAGTTTGTCATTACCGTACTGTCTTGACAGTTGGAAAACATACGGACACCATAAGATCTGACACCAAGATCACATAATATCTGGTTTGCAATTAGGGCTTAGCACCCTCTTCAAGATTAAAATGCTTTTCTGCTTTTCTCTTGTTAACTTTGGATTGCCAATATATGTGTTTAGGAGATGGTAACCTGACTTCACTGACATTAGTGTCCAAATGCCCAGAGCAGGTGATTATTTTTGGAGTTAAGCCCACTTGTATCTGGAGATGTCAAGACATTTGCAGGCTAAATAGTTCATTCAACCATTTAAGCGAAAATGTGGATGCTGGTTTTATGCAGCATTGTGAGAATTAACTGTGTTGCTATTCTCAGCTGGAGCTGCTTATTGCTACCATCTCTAAAGAGCAAGCTTCCTTTTAAGAATTAGAGACATTCTGAAGGGAACTGTGCTTTGGAAAATTTGGTCTGGCTTAATAAATATTTGAGCACTATGGGTGAGAGTAAGGAAACTGATAGAGGTGGATCTATCATAATTGCTTTCATAAAATATGGAGACAAGCAGTCCTTTTAATCCATTATTTACTCAGCAGAGTGTATCTAATTACTTAGGCAATTTTTAAAGTCAGTAAAAAGTTTAACTAATTCCAAACTATATTTTGTCTGATGCCAAACTCTCTTTTGTCTGGGTAAAATATGAGAAACTTTGATTCTTTATGAGTAAAATACCTCCTTCTTCAGTGAGAGCTCTCCTAATTTAGCCAATAGTAATTAAAAATAATGCTCTTTACAGTGGTCTTCTTACTGGTTCATTCTATGCTGTTTCTATCTACTTCTAGAAGGTGTGTAGGGAAACCAAAGATTCAGAAGCCTATAAGGCAGTTTTGTGTCCTGTCTAACATTTCTTCTTTCAGTTAAGAAATTATTTACATAAGCCATAAGCGATCGTACTCTATTACTACTAATAAAACACAGTTATCAGTATAGTGACTTGGGCACAAATAACTCTTGTTTCTCTTGAGATACTTTGTGCATGTAAAAGTAGGCTGTAGGCTGATCTTTCAAATATGTCAAATAGACTTGATGTACTTTTGAGCAAGAACAGTCTTGTGGCCCTTGTAGCTGCTGAGATTAGTCTCAGGACTGCCTGAAATTGCTCTAGCTAGTAGCTTAATTGTTTCCATATAGAACAATTCCTCATATCAAAGGAATTTTGAATTAGGGTAAATTTGTTGTGTGATAGAATAACAGATTTAATGATGAGGGTGTTCTGCTGCATATCCATATAAAGACAAACATTTATCCTAGCAATGAGCTTAGGTCTGTGTTTTAACCATGTTTTCCAACGTTCAGATTTTTACTTCCAGATTTGACCTGTTAAAGTTGTGGTGGTTTGGCAGGTTTTGGCTACAAGATTTGGGCCATAGAGTCACACACATCTGCACATCAGGACTGTTAGAAACCAGAGATTTGTTTCAGACCTGTTGCTGTTTGTTAGTTTATTGAGTGCAGAAGATGGATCTGTGCTGAACCTAGACAACTGCTAAGCATTACAGTTTGGTCATGACTCATATAATTGCAACTACCTGAAAATGCTTTTCAGGATTCTACAGTAAGAAAATATTTTGACCAGTTAGTTTTGCCTCCATTTTTTTTTAATTTTTTTCATTTTTTTTTAAATGGAACATGGAAGTGGCCTGATGAGTTTTATTTCAAGTGTAACCCCATATGGCTGAAAAAGAGCTCAGATATAAACCTCTAGTGATTGCTTTTAGAGTGGAAATCTTAACAGAACTTAAAGTCTGGTATAGTGGCACTAGGAGAATGCTGCTATAGCTGTCTTTATTATATGGTAAAGAATAATCAAATTCAGATTACAATAAGTTTTTATGAAAGGATCTTTCCTACTGCTGTTCTAAAAAGCCAGGAGCATCATGTTCATCCAGATTTCTTTGTATTCCAAAACAATTCTGTGGATCAGGAGCTAGGATGAAAATAACAGGAGCAACTGAAGAGCCTAACCTATGTTAGGTGATTCATGACACATGTGCACATACCTGTCATCCAGAGGTTTCTTTCATCGCCATAAAAGCAAGGGGAATTTGGTGCAAAATCATTTTCTTTTCTTCTGCCTTCTTTTCCTTTACCATCCTAGTGTTCATTTGGAACATTTAAAATCAATTCTGCACATCTTCAACAGCATAGAGCACTAATAATCCTGATCTGGGCCCCAGATTTGTAGTTATTTAGAAAAGGTAACCCCCCCCGAAACTATAAAAAAAAAAAGGAATATTTCATTTGGTGGATAGTGAATAGTGTTTCATAAAGTTGTCACTAGACGTCCCTAACAGTTAGTGAATAAGCAGAAGTAGGTTGTATCGTTGTGATGACTGAATGTAACAGAGTGAGTCTGCCAGGTTTCTCATTCTCCTTTGTTTGGACTTGAAATGGTAAAGATTCCCCCTCATCACCAGGAAAATGGTTCCAATGCCTAGTTTTTTCAACTGCTAATTTGAAAAGGAAAGACTTATTTCTAGGGAAACCTGTCTCACTTCAGCTCTCAGCTTTAATTTCTTCCTGTTGTGATTGAAGAATCACCTGGTATCAGACTTTCTTCTATGTTATTACATGCTCTTAACTATCTTCTGATTAATGACATACATGAAATTTGTCAAATTACTCACTGTGAAATAAAACCTTTGTATTTTTTTAATCTCATTTTTATTAAATGAATACTGGAATGGACTTGATAGGTCTTGCCCTGTATTGAGTGTCCAGGACTTGAAGACCTGTAATTTGTAGTGGTCTAGGATGTGCAAGTTGTGAATGCGTCATACTAACCACTAAATATCTTGAATGCAGACACTGAAGAAAGCTGCTGCCTTCTACAAAATTTCCTTACATAATCTCTGAATGATGTGCTGAAAAGAGCAAAGCAAATTTGGAAAGAAAACCCTCTGAATTGGAAAACCAAGCAGTCAGAAGTCTTGTCAGAGCTGTACACAGCAGTTAAAGATAGCTTTAATTAAGCACTATTGGCCAGCAAAAAGGAGATAGTCAGAGGTTAGCCTAACTTCTGACAGCAGTAGATTCTTAGGCAGCTTCAAATCTCCAATATATTTTGCTAATTCTGGTAGAGTTGACTAATTAAGAAACCATATGGGAGACGTCGGAATGCTGTGTTACACATCTATTTGACATGGAGTGATGTATTTTAAACAGAAAAAAAAAATCTCTGAAATTTCAGAAGACTTCATTTCATCAATCATAGATCATCTCAGTGTGTGTGGTAAAATGGGAAGAGATGTCCCTAACCTAAAAAAGGAAAAAAGACTGCATCTGCGCTCTCAGAGACACTACTGAAAGACTTCCCAGTAAGGAGTCAGTCAGTAGACTTTGATCAGGAAAGGAAAGAATTCAGTCACGACTGAAGTGTGTGGCAGTAGGAGAGTTGCTCAGTTAGGTTAGTGAAGGACTCAAATTTTAAAGAAATAAATGCTCATGCTGGATGATGTGTTATTCATTAGTTGGTTTTGGTGTGTGGGTTATTTTTTGTTTGGATTTTTTTGTTGTTTTGTTAGGTTCACCTCACCACTCCTACCAGGCTCTCAAGAATAAGTTAATTAGTTTTTTTTTCATTTTAGCAGAAATTCTGATGACATATCCCACTAATTTTAGCTGAAAATTGTGAAGCACTTCACAGTAGCTATAATTTCTCAACCAATAGTTAATGAAAAGACAGGTCTGACCAAGGAATGGAGCTATAAAGCTATGTTGGCTGACATTATTAATCTTCAGTTATTTTTCACTTGCATTTATTTAGAGCTTTTCTGTGATTTTGCTGAGGGATCGTGTCTACCCACATCAAATAGTTATTTGTACTTTCTCCATTTGGTTACCATTCCAAAATATTTTGGTCACTCTCTTCCTCTCTCTTCTCTTCCCATTCTCTGGAATTTTTCATGTTCCAAAAATTGCCAGATTTAACAGTGATGCTTTAGACTTCCACAGGTTATTCTGTTATTTTTCATCTGAGGGTAAATTATCTAATTTTGTGGAGTTAAGAGCACTGAGTAACTTTTAAACACTTTTCTTATACACCAGCAAAATAGAAAACAATGCTTAGTGAGTAAGTGGGAGTATAGTGCCTTAGGTTTACCCTTATACTAATAGAAATATTTGCCAGCTTTTAATCTTGACTTCTGTTTGGTTTTCTGTACCAATGTCAGATCAGTACCTTTAAGGGTAACTGCAGTAATAAGGGGAAGATCACCAATATGAAAAAATCCAGGATACTTTTGCAAATCATTCCAGTGTGTGATCATATTAAGTGACTGATTTCCAAACTTGAAGACAAGAGCTAACATTATTGACAATAATATTGCTCCAGGGTAAACAGCATAAGTGAACTCAAAATTGAGCCTTATTCAAATGACTGTCACATGACAATGAATGGTTTGAAACATTCCAAGTGAATTCCTAATCACTGTATGTGTATTTTTAACAGAGTTTAAAACTATAAACTGAGAACTATGGTTTCAGATTTCACTGTGTCTAACAGTTTGATAAAGTTCTTGGACTGACACACAAAATCGTCTTTTATAACATATAAGCTGAAACAAGCTATAATTAACTTTTTCTTTTTTTCCTGTTACTTATAACTGTCCGAGGCTCCTTATAAGTACTGTATGGCATGTTTTGGTATTTTGAGTAATGGAGATATAGGTGTAGCAGCTTTTAGGAACCTTTGGGGTTTTTTTAGGACAAAGAAGTTTCACAAGGCCCTTCAAACAACTGTCATTCACATAATCCTTGTTGTATTTAAGTTCTGATAACATTCCTTCTTGTCACATCACACAGATCATAATGAAAGGGAAAGATTATCCACCTGGTTTACCAAGGTCCATTACTACTAAATGATGATAACTGCTAATCAAAGTAAAAGGCATTGCTCACTTTAGCGTGATACATCACAGCAGTGACTTCACTTAACAGATATACCCATTATCACCTTAATCCTCAATAGAGTGTAAGCATGAAAAAGTTCGTTCAATTCATAGTTGAGCAGTATTGGTCATTATGGTATTTTCTCATTTCAGTGTATGTTTTCTTTAACATTCTTGATTGATTTCCTCCCCTCTTTCCCATTGTGTCTACTGTTGTTTGATTGGCAACAGCTTTGTAGCTTCTCAGAAGATGGGTTGTATCTAAGCATTAAATTTAGCCTTTCAAATGGTTCCTTCTTTCCTTTTTTTTTTTTAATTAAATACAACTTTGTGAAAGTTGATGTTTCTTTTCTGTAGTATTTTCTGAGACTTAAAGCTTTAAGACCAGCAATATTATTACATCTGTCAAGTGCCAGCAGGAAAGCCTCTTAAAAAAGGGAAAAAAAAAATCTATAATCCACCTTGACTAATGTTTGTGAGACCAAAGAAAAGGAAAATTTAGCAAATAGAATTTTTAAGGACTTGGAAGGGGGGTTAAGGGAGGAAGGGGGATATTTAATAAAGATCAGGAAATTCAGAAGAGCTTGGAAAAGAGGTTTTTTCCAGATGTTGTAATGTGAGGAGGCCACATGGCAAGTTTATTTGCAGAAATCCTCTCACACTGACTTCTGTGTTTTGGAAAGAGATTGTTTTAGTATTTGTTTCCATAAACATAGCAATTTAAATATTTCACATATATCAACTGCAAATGTGTTGAAACAAGTATAACATACAGGCAGTTACGAAAAGTAGGTTCGAATGTTATACGAAACATGACATTTTCCCTTCTATCCTGTCCTTTCATAGAGGAGGGCAGATGCCCTCGAAGGCTATGCTTTTTGTCAGGGCTGTGGATAAAACAAAAGGTAGGGCTGAATCTTCAGGTGAATCCTTTCAGGTGCTGTATGGGAAAGGAACCATTAGCTCTTCTGATGCGGAATGCAGGATTAGCCACATCCCCTGGCCTCTTGGGAAGTTTTGTAGCACGAGGAGCAGATGAGGGGAGGCAGAAAAGGATAGGAAGACCAGGCCCTGCAGACCAAAGGATGCTGAAGTAAAATGGCTTTGGCTGCCATTTGGCTGCAGTTGAGAGTGTTTCTGGATTGGGAAATTTAGATAATCATAGTTGCCATCTCCTCTAAATATTGCTTCAGAAACTTTGTTTAATAAACAGGGCTGCAGGCAAAAGGAGCATGTTGTGGGTCTGGTTGTAGAACATAACGATGCAAGAATTATGGGCAGCTCTGCCAGACATCCCTGACTTGTACAGTCAGTATATTCTGTCTAAATTACCCCCAGGATGTTCTCAGGAGTGCAATTCCAGGCTGTTGCCTGTTCCCTGTGAGGCTTGTAGTACATATGTATCAGGCTGTGCCTCAAATCAAGAAATGGAAAATTCCACAAATTTTTCATGCTGCAGAAATGTTAAATTGTATATTATATTGTCAAACATTTTGATACAGCAAAATTAAGCAAAAGATTATATAATATCATTTTTATAGCAATTAAGATACCATATCTTGTAATTCTTCTCCAAATCCTGTAATTTTATCACTTACATTATAATAGTCCAGAGTACTTTTATTAAGTTAAACATTTTATATGATAAGATCTCTATTCTCCAAGGTATATATTTTAATAATTTAATCAGCAGTCACTTGGTGAAAGTATTTTCAACTAGCAGCAGAGCCACTTGAATTTAGAATTCAGAGCTAACTTAGCTTCAAAATAAGGTGGCTGACAAAAAGCTAGAAGTTTCCACACCTTTTGTTTTGTTTATGCTGTAGGTAAAAAATGATCTCTCTGCTGTTCGTTTAAACAATTCTAATGAATTCTGTTTGTCTGGAATAAGTAGCACAGTACCCAGCAGCAGGTACTGTGCTTTTATCTAAGGGTATTGAAAGGCATACACTGTGGTTTTTTATTTGAAAAATGGTGTGTAATTATAGAAATAAAGGAGACATTACAACAGGTGAGGCAGTGTCATGTACACATTCAGCCTTTGTTTTCTGAGAAATTGTTTGGGTTTCTCAGAGCATACATTCTGTACTTATAAAATTGTGAGGCTTCTTCAGAAGGATGATCCAGTTTTCTATTTTATATCTTTTTTTTTTTTCCAAAGAAAACAAAAATGGAGAAAACTTCCTTATAAGGTGGGCTTTCCAGCATGTTCAGTACTGCATACCTTACAGGTTGTCTAAAAAAACACCAAACCTCCAAACAAGCCAAAATAAACCCCTCAACAGCTTGTGCAGTTTCCTGCTTCCGTGATATTTATTTCTGTAAGATGTCACATTTTTATGAAACAGGACAAGGTTTTCTATACATATCCTTCACTAGTCTTGGCCTTGAAGGCATATTGTGGCATAAGATGTATTTGATCGGTATTACTTTATGCAGCTTATTGACTGCTCACAATAAATGTGCTCGGGCACATTTATTAGTAGTTAGGCAGCTACTAATTGAAAACTCAGTGCTTAGGAACTTGTGTATTCCTCCAGGAAGGACTGTGTTTTTAAATCAAATGTCCCTAACATCTGTGGCTGGCTTAACTTATGCCAAGATGGTGTCATACTTTTCTTTTTGAAGAGGTCTGAATAGCTGTAGGAAGCATGATTTAATCAACTTCTGTTTATTCATGGATAAAGATGGCATAATCCCAAGTATTCTGCTCTCGTGAGACCTCACCTGGAGTATTGTGTGCAGTTCTGGTGTCCTCAACACTGTTGGAACAAGTCCAGAGGAGGGCCACAAGGATGATCAGGGGACTGGAGCACCTCCCGTATGAAGATAGGCTGAGAAAGTTGTGGCTGTTCAGCCTGGAGAAGAGAAGGCTGCGTGGAGACCTCATAGCAGCCTTCCAGTATCTGAAGGGGGCCTATAGGGATGCTGGGGAGGGACTCTTCATTAGGGACTGTAGTGATAGCACAAGGGGTAATGGGTTCAAACTTAAACAGGGGAAGTTTAGATTGGATATAAGGAGGAAATTCTTTCCTGTAAGGGTGGTGAGGCACTGGAATAGGTTGCCCAGGGAGGTTGTGAATGCTCCATCCCTGGCAATGTTCAAGACCAGGTTGGATGAAGCCTTGGGTGAGATGGTTTTGTGTGGGGTGTCCCTGCCCATGACAGGGGGGCTGGAACTAGATGATCTTAAGGTCCTTTCCAACCCTAACAATTCTATGATTCTATGATTCTGAGAGGTATGGGGACTAAGAAGACTTTAATCAGTGTGTTTCAAGGAATTAGACAAAATAAACTCTGAGTTTAATTTTGAATTCCTATTGAGAGCTGTAATTCTAGGAGATGAAACATCATTGTGGGAAATAATCATGTAAACTACGGGGAAAGCACACAAAAATTTAAAACTCAGAACTGAACTCAGTTTGTGAATCCAGAAAGACAGTTGCTTTTGAATAAACAGTTGTGAAATAACTCATCAGAAGGCCTTACGTTTTTAAAAGTCTTAGATGCTGAAGCTTAAAAATCATGTATCAGTCTTCTCATATTGTGTTCTGTACCCTCTGATAATTAATGTGGTCCAGCATAGATGTCATTAAATTATACATAGTTTGTGAAACATACAAAGGATTTTGACTTGCTCAGTTTGAAAATCCTACATAGGTTCATCCTAATAACAGCTACTGTGTCCACATTTCCAGTGTTCCTTAATTTCTTAAAATGCTACTAAGAAGTTGGGCATCTTTTTCCATTTGGCAGCATCTGGAGGCCCTTGGGAAGACACTGGGCAAACACATAATAACAGAACTGATTTTAAAAAGGTTCATCTTAGTGCTTTCTCATTGAATAGTACTGCTTTGCTGAAACAGGACTGTTTCTCAGTATTAAGATAGGATGCTGGTGCTGGGAAAGGGAGGCAGAATAACCCAGGATCCAATTATTGAGATATTTTCTAGAGTTGTGCTATAAACTAAGCTCAAGTTTCAAGGCTGAAATCAAATGTTACTTAAACTTCTATCTTCCATATGATCTCTGAGTGCCATGACCACTAGGCTGTTATGGGTCATATGAGTGTGTCTTTCTGGCCTTTATACAATTTTGCTATTATCTCATTTCTATCCTGACAGAGCAAAGGAAGTGCTAAATTGTCAGTGTTCCCCTTGCCTCCCCCACCAACAGAACTGTTGTTTCCTAGCCAGCCAATTCCCCAATTACTCTCCTGCTGAGAGATTCAGTAACTTGTCAAAGGTCTCTTGTATAGGCAGGAACTGAGCCAGGTTCTGTTGTCAGCGCAGAGTATTACGCCCACAGCAATTCCTCGTTTGTTCCTGTTTGTCTTTCACCATATGATGTAGTGTGTCTGATTGTGTAAGGTATACAGAATTGTCTGTATTTTCTAAATTAGTATGTAAAACTTTTGAATTAAGAACTATTATTTTTACGGTTTTTATATTCTCCCCTCCCCCGTAAGTATAGCAGCATCAAATCCATTTTTGTAGAACAGATAATACTGTGCACATTAGTGAAATTGTGTTCCTGAAAACTCATAATAGTTTTTTGTATTGGTAGACATTTGCAGTACCTGTTCTTCACAAGAAAACTAGACGCCAGACTTCAGTCACAAAGCAGTCATATTTAAACGGAAGACAGGGTTTAAAATGCTCCCATCTCATCAGTACTTCTCAGTACAATTTGTACTTTTGTTGTTTGTTCTTTTTAATAAGAACCTTCCTAAATCCTGAGACTTGAATAAATGAATATTTAAGTAGAGTGGTAAACTATCCAAGAGTTTGTGTATGCCTGGGGTTATCCTTTGGTTACTACGTCTCTGAAAGTTCACTGTGAAGCACAGATTAAACTGTCAAGCATTTCTTTAAATGTTATGGCCTGCCAGACAGGCTCATCAGGCAGCTGGAGGGGTAGATTTTGGTGTCTTTAGCTTCTGCCTTAGAAACACAGCACAAATCTGCATAGCAGTTCTTTACCAGTAGATAGAAGTGGAAGCTCAGCATTTGTATTTTCTAATAGAAATGATCATATGCAATTCTCCTTCTAGGTACCTTAGCTTCTTCTTTTACAGTAAAAGCAGCATATATAATCAAGGAAGAATATTATTTGTCTCAGTCAAAATGGTTGGGGTAAGAGGTTTCTTTGGGAGAGATGTAGAATGAGAGCGTGTTGCACTTTAGTTCCTCCATGAACATAATTGCAGGCCTCAGTTCCAAAAGCAACCTTTCCAAGAGGGTGCCAAAATTACTTCACCAATTCCTGCAGGCTTGCTGAATAGAAGAGCTGGAAAGTGAAGATGGACCCATGTATAGGGCTGGAGAATGTTATTATTCATAGAAAGGGCCAGACTGACAAGATCTTGAATAAGTTACAGCTTAATTCTGGGAAGGTAAAACAGCAGGGGAAGGTAAAGCAGTGGGATGCCTCTGGGACAGGTGTCGTTTGAACACCACAATGACTCTCCAGTTGAAACGCAGTTACTTATTGCTTCTTCTGAACACTTAGAAGTCATTAGTAATTACCGACTATGGGGTGGGGAACTCATTTTGGAATTCCTGGCAGAATTTGATCATGAAAAAAGTTATTATCCAAGTTGCATTTAGGTCACCCATCAGAATGTCTTTGTAAGTCAACTTTTGACCATATTTTCCTTAAACACTGTACTGGTATGTGCTTCTAACAGTCACCACTCTGTGGTGCCTTTTGTTTTCTTTCTTTATATGTCACAAAAATCTATGAATACCAGCGTGATGCTATACTTTCTAGTTGTTCATCTGGTCACATGAATTTTAAAGAAATTTTTTCACAGTTAAAATGTTACTTAATTTTGAAATAACATTCTTGCAGGGATTTTTATACTGCTTCTTACATGCATTTAAAAAAACAGACACTTAAGAACAGTTTTTGAATGACTGAGATCTTCATACAAAATTCCTTCTCAATGCATCAGTATTAACTGAAAATGTTTAGAAGAAAAGAACATTTTTGATAATGATAAAAGATTTTCTCACTGTTATTAGGAGACAGCTCAGAGGTAGAGGGGATATTGCTTTGTAGGAATATATATTTCAAATGCTTATGTTTACAATTGGATAAGGTCTTCTGTTTTCCTTGATTTCTGTGTGGTATCATTTGTCCAGACAGAGAGAGAGATGATATACAATTTAAGCACTAACCTGACTGTAGGATTTAATCTTCACCCAAGAAGATTAGGGGAATTGTGAAAGTAAAGCAAACTCCTTTTGCAGATTTTAAATAATTGTTATCTTGTTCATGAGAAATACCATACACATCCTTTATGGAAGAGTTACAAAAGCCTATCTGGATGCTGTGTGGATTCATATTTTATGGTTTCTATTTACCATGCAAAATAGCATAATTACAGTCTCCCTAGAATAATTCCCCTGATTTAAAATATAACATTTCTTTTTTATCTTTTGTAATTTAGATTAACCTGCAAATGAAACATTCTTTTGAAACAAAAGCTCTGAGGTTTGTTATGAAATCATTCTTGTGGAATTAATCTGATCTAAAAAAAAAAAAAAATTGTTTGAAATTCTTAGAATTTGCAGAATTTATTGTTTAGGGGTCTCAAACTCCTTTTGAATAAACTTGTTAGTAATAAAGGAAAACACGCCCACTTTTCTCCAGATCAATTGGCAGAGAGTCTGGATTCTGCGCACAAAGTATATAATCTTAAATCATACATTATTACCTTAATTTTGAATTATAAGGGACTTTATCTTGTGAAAGAGTGAACAGGTCCTGTGCACTGCTGTAAATGGGGAAAGTATTGTAAAGCTCAAGACTTTGACAGTAAGAAAACTTGATCCCTGTTGATGCTGGTTTTCTTTTTTTTTTTTTTTATTGGCTTTTGTTTTTTTTTGTCCTTTCTTTTAACTTAGTAATAATGTCATTTACTTCAGAAATCTTTCTGCTCCACTCCTCAGCCTCTGCCAATGAAGTCTTGTGATTAAAGTCTCTACTCTGATTTTGTTTTCTTGTGTGTGAAGCAAGGGTGGCACAGAAGCCCTGTAATCAGCAGAACCTGGCTGGGACGTAAATCCCCTTCAAGGACTGGCATCTTTGTACTGTCACTATTTCTCAGTGAGATTACAGGAGAATGATGTTTTGGATGGTTAGTCAAACTTGACAGGTCTGTGGCAGAGCTGGTTACAGAATCTACTGTAGAACTTGAGCATTTCTGTTTAATTCTAAACACGGAGATGAACCAGAGGTACTCTCTCTGCAGCTTGATTTTTACTTGTTATGGTTTCATGCACATGTCAATATTCTCTGCTTTATAATGGTAACTGATAGCTAAAGAAAAGGTATATTTATTTGGAAAATTATTTATCAAACTGTTTGCTGTACAAAGTGTTTTTTTCCTAGGCTTGCATAATCAAATTATATTTATTTGCTTCAATTAGACATGATTGCCTACTGCAATCAAGGCAGAATTGCTTTTTGCTACTATCTGCCTCTGTATTTGCTTTTCAAATTCATTTTTCTATACCAAAGGGAGTGAGGAGGCTATTTAACACAACAATATTTATTCAGAATACTGGTTCTGTAGCATTATCTGCCCCCTCCTATCTTTGAGACACTTGATCCCCTGACAAACTATACCAGTAATAAAAATCATAAACTGTGTCAGTAACAGACAGCTGATTGACTTCATATGTGAAGAAATACCCTCTAAGTTCTTTCATCATGATAGACACAGAAATTAAGATTGGAATAAAAAGAACCCCCAACTTGGGGATCTTTTATTTTAAATGCCTCCTTAAATGTCTAGCACTAAAAGATAAGCATATTGTCTGTTTTAAATAGCATATTAATGTTTATAGGAAAAAACTGTATTGCAAATAGTTTTCACTGTGGTAATAATTCAACATCTACCCTCCAGCTACAAAATTTATTGGTGTGCTGGACCAGTGTTATACACTCAAATGTTAGTTGTTACTTCAACTACAGACACTGAAAATGGGGATGTGAAAGAGTGCAGGGTTTTTCATTCCCTGCTACTCTAAGCAAATTCTTCTCTAACTATATTTAACACTACCAGGAAATGCTGTTAAAATGCAAGATCGTTGCAGAAAGTATAATTTTCCATTTATGCTGACACTGTCCTCTACATTGGACAGTGTCATAGGAAAGTAAGATTAGTTCAACAGTATCTAACAGCTGGCTCCACTGCAGGCTAAAAATCCTGCCAATATGTTAGAGCCCTTTTCCTGCAGAAAAAAAATTTTCATTCCTCCTCTAAAACATGTTATCATGAAAGGTTGGTTCCTTCCAGCTTTTTCATGGGTGTAGAAGGGGAGATAGTGTGTAAAGATCTCATGACCTAATAGCCAATTTATTGCTCTGACAGCAGTGGAAGTCTTAAGGTGCACATGGATTCTTTCCTCCATATTTCCTGGAAGGGTTATATTGTCTGTTGCAGTGATTTTGAAAAGAGAAGAACAGTAATTTCACTATAACTTCCTTCTGAGCTGGGATGGCAAACCTGCAATTGAATAAAAGTCTGAAGTTGACTTTTAATGTTCTCTTACACTCTGAGAAGTGGTCCTGCTATATCCACAGTTCTCATTCTTCCATACAGACGTATACTTCATAGTTTTCTGGTTTGCTCAGTCCAGATTCATGGAACTTACTGTTTGACAGGCAACAGATGTTTGCATGCTTCATGGAGAATTTCAGGATGTTTCTGAAAGCAAATAATGGCCTGCTCAGGCAGGGATTTGTCCATTGAAAGTAGTGCCAAGTTCTTCCTGAGAAGAGCAGTGGTGATGGAAAGGTTAACTGCTTCCAGAACTCACCACCCTGACTTCTGGATGCACAGCAGTTGTTTCTTGATTCAGACTTCTATCTTTGGAAAGTTTTCCACACTTAGCTCTGCCGCACCCTAATATGGAAAGCACAGATTCCGATCCTATTAGAAGAACACCGCCAGGGTATGATTTTCTGGTACAGTTGCATGGTTACAGAGTAGTTTATAGCTGAACATTCAATATCTTTGTTTTTATTTATGTCAGATTCATGATTTGGAAATAGAACATAATTTATACTATCAAAGACTGGTATTATATGTTCTATTAATCATAGAATCACAGAATGGTTAGGGTTGGAAAGGATCTTAAAACCATCTAGTTCCAACCCCCCACCCCCTGCCATGGGAAGGGACACCTCACGTTAAACCATGTCACCCAAGACTCTGGTCAACCTGGCCTTGAACACTGCCAGAGATGGAGCATTCACATCCTCCAAGGGCAACCTATTCCAGTGCCTCACCACCTTAACAGGAAAGAACTTCTTCCTTATATCCAATCTAAACTTCCCCTGTTTAAGTTTGAACCTGTTACCCCTTGTCCCTAATGAAGAGTCCCTCCCCAGCATCCCTATAGGCCCCCTTCAGATACTGGAAGGCTGCTGTGAGGTCTCCACGCAGCCTTCTCTTCTCCAGGCTGAACAGCCCCAACTTCCTCAGCCTGTCTTCATACGGGAGGTGCTCCAGTCCCCTGATCATCCTCGTGGCCCTCCTCTGGACTTGTTCCAACAGTTCCATGTCCTTTTTATGCTGAAGACATCAGAACTGCACACAATACTCCAGGTGAGGTCTCAAAAGAGCAGAGTGGAGGGGCAGGGTCACCTCCTTCGACCTGCTGGTCATGCTCCTTTTGATGCAACCCAGGATACAGTTGACTTTCTGGGCTGCGAGCACACACTGCCAGCTCATGTTCATTTTCTCATCAACCAACATCCACAACTCCTTCTCTGCTCTGAATCTAGAACTTAATGTTGTTTTACATCATTCTGTATTTCCCAGTGCTGGCGTAATACGTGAACTCAGTATGGTTCCAACAGGGAAAAATAACATAACTATTATTTTATTAACTCCTTTAGAATTATTATATATTTAGTTTCTATTGTTTTCAAGCTACTATTGCCCTGTTTGTTTTTTGGTTGGTTGGTTGGTTTTTTTTTGTGTACTTACAGTATGATAAAAACAAAGTAGCAGGATTGCAAATCTTGACCTTTATGCCTTAATTATGATGTATATTATTTTATGTATTTAAGCTCTTTAGGGATTAGATTAACTGTGGTGGAGAAAGCTTGTGCCAAATGCACTTGACAGCTTAATAATTTTTAGTTGATGTCCTCAGTTTCTGATGTGCATTTTTGTTCTGCTGTCTAATTATAGCACCGGAAGAAGAGTGCACAATATGTTGCATGCTATCTTCCAGCAGTATACTAAAGAGTATTTTGGCACAGTACTTTGACGATGGAGGAGAATACCCTTGCTTTTTGAGCAAAATAGAAAATAGCTCCATTGTATATTATCATAGAAAAGAATCTTTGTCTCTATTTTAATGGTTGATAAGGAACTTCTCTCAAATAAGGAAATAATTTAATCTTGCTTATAGTTTCTTACTATAGAGTTGCTGCATATCTCGTATAGTGTTTTTTCTAGCTGCAGATTTATTGACTTAGTGTACACATCCTCTGCACTACCATCTTAGCTTACAGACAAATACTATTTTTCATTCAATTAGCTTTTAGTAATAAATCCATAAACACACTAATATATCATTACATTTCACAGCTTCCCCACTTTTGTCCTTATGCTTTATAAGTACAACCCAAGAAGAAAATGTAAGTGAATGATTCAAACCCTGTGCAGAAATTAAGATGGAAAGGGTGTTTGAAGGATGATTGTCAAATCTTCTTTTTAACTGTTTAGTTTACTCTTCAGCTACTGGTGAGTTGAAGAGCAGAAATATAGCTGGAACTAAAGGATGTCAGAGTTTAAGTAGTGTCTGGACAATGCTCTTAGTCATACGATTTAGTTTTAGGTAGGCTCATGAGGAGCAGGAGTTGGATTTAATGATCCTTATGGGCTCTTTCCAATTTGAGATATCCTGGTTCTGTGGTGACTTGAACAAAATACTCACCTGCCAAGGGTCATGTAAGAAAAAGTTTAGACAGAAGCATTTTGTTTAATACAAAATGTATCTATCCAAACTAATCCGTGTGGCAACATGTTTAGATTTCTCACTGACAAGAGGTCATACACCATCTGTATTTGATTGAATAACAGTGTATCAAAGTCAACATGCACAGGGCCTACCAGAAGTTATCAGAATTATCATTTCAATTAAACAGATGGCTGAGGAATCAAATGAAGAGCCTTTGAATGATGGCTACAGAATCAGTAATGTCTTTCTGAGCTTTATTGATTTATCTTTGTCCAGGCAGCAGTATTGATTTATGTCTCCAGCTTTATGTTGATAAGTCAATGATAGCTCAACTATTTCTAAATAAATGTCTTCTTTTTGTGGGGCTTACATTTTTTTCCTCCTGGTGAAGAGAGAGAATTTTACATCAAGCCACACTGATTTTGCTAAGTAATTCCGTGGCTAACAGGGCATTATAAATCAAGCAGAAGTATGGTCTCTGTAGTTTCACATGGGATGGATGACTTAGAATTGTGGAAACGGCATTTATTTATTTAACCATTCAGATGATATTGCATTTTTCCTCTTTATACTAACAGACCAGTTGACGTTTGTAAGCAGTCAGGATTCTTGCTGTGCAGAATACAGTAGTGTGAGGATTGTAATGTCTTTTCACAAATAACAGATGAAAGAGAGGAGAAAAATGTGTCTGTGTGTGAGAGAAGAAGAAAAGGGCAGTCCAACTCCACAAATAAACTACTTCTACCATATGGTGCATTCCAAATGTATGTGAAATAGCATAACATGTGGAACTCATAGTCTCGTGTGTTGTGGTTAATAGAGCTTGGTGTGGGACCAGCTTGCTTTTTGCAAATCTAGATCCCAGTCTTGGTTTTGTTGCTGTAAGAAATGTCCATATTAGTAAAAGTTTTGTTTTCCAGTTCATTGAAATATTCTTAATAGTTTTACAAGCAATGTGAAGAATGTTCAGAGCTGCTTGCTTACTTTTTTCTTCTAGGGTATGTACCCTTGAAAGTTTCTAGGAATAGTTATGTTTTTTATTTTTAAAAATGGATAAATTAAAGATAATAGCATTAACTAACCCCTCCTCCTCATGATATCCTGCCTCCCATTTTTCAGTACCAAATCCAGGTGGGTTGCTCAGTGAAATGCGAGTAAGTGGAACTTTTGACCAGATCTGGTGCTAAGTCAACCTGGAGGCTGCTTAGGTAACAAAGAGTGATGGCTGAGAATTAGATTTTTATCAGTCTAATAGTTAGATTGTAGTAGCTTTTACAGGACCTCACTAAGCTATTGCTCCATTTTAACACATGCTTTTAAAAAAACTTGTCATAGCCTTATACAATGTCATATATTTTGTGGATCCTCTCATTATTTGTTTTTTTGTGGATCTTCATATATTGAAAAGACCATGGCTGCAAGTTGCTTTAACTATTCTAATGTGCATATATTTTTTAGAAATGGAGAGGACAAAGTAGTATTTGAATTGCAGTGTGTTTGGAAGGAATGTCAGGAGACCTGGGTCACAATTCTAGTGCTGGCTGAGTTGAATACACAGGTTCAAGGCTTTATTTCTCTTGTCTTCATAAGTGATTAAAAGATTAGTATATAGGTCCATATCTTTAATTACCTTTATCAGAGAGAGCTTTGTGGTATAATTTCTTGAAGGTCATAAATTCAAAGCACTGTTATTACTGGCATAGGTAGAATAGAAATTTTACATTAAGAAAATCAAGCTAATTATTTGATTAAAAAAAGCATAATAAAAGAGAGAACAGTACATGAACAAACTAAAAAAAAACAAAAAACTTTCTTGAAAGTTTGAGATCAGAAGAAAAAGCACTTTTTCAAGCAAAATGCATAGTTTTTCATGAAAGTTAAACCACTATACCTTTTGATTGATTAGTTATCATAATTATCATTATGAAGTGGCATTTGAGATTTGTGTAACTCAATATTCCAGATTAGCTTTGCTATGAAAATATAAACAGATAACTCTAATCAGAAGCATCTAAAGTCAACATAAACATTGTAAATCAACCCACATTTTTCTTTAGCATTTAGTGCTCTGTTACTGTTGAATGTTTATATACTGGATACATAATTTCTTTGCTATTTGGGTCAGTAAATATGTATATACATACAAGCCCATGCCTTTTAAATATTTGGCCTGAAGAGACAAAATTAATGATAGTACAGAGATTCTTTAATGGTAGACATTACCTAAAGGTGGAACACATCTTGCTAGATTTTTGGTTTTATCTGTATTTTCATGTATTTACTGCCTAGCCAAGTCCACCATCTGAAAATGATGTCTTCTTTTGTTATCTCAGAATGTTAAGTCATAAAAGGCATGTGAACATCAGTTTGAAAAACCTTCAGAGGTTTCAAAAGATACATTAAAGAGATTTACAATGCAGGTAAAACAATTGTGTAGAAACACTTTTTTATTACAGCACTAGAGGATGGTCAGTCATTTTTAACTCAGGTGAGCTAGTAAAGTTATGTAGAAACACAAAAAGAAAAGGATATAAAAGCATTCCAACTGTCATACCAAAATTATCACTTCAGTCAGATTTCAAGCACAATGTAACAATGCTGAACTATGGTTCAGCATGTCAAGCCGTTGTCTGGCATTAGCATCTGCATAGCTACTATTGTTTTACTGAAGCAGCTGCCATTCAAACCTGTGATGGAGTGGGTGGCAGGCATTCCATAGTTACAGTTGCATTGTGCTACACAAAAGAGACCTACTGGGATAACTCCCCCCACGTTTTTTTTAACTTTGCATTACTTTAATCCAAGAAATCTTTTATTTGAAGTATTGAACAGGCTGATAAGCAGGATCCTGGAGAGGAAAATTACAATACAGAAATGTCTATAGGTAAAAAAGATCCGTGTGACAGAGTGTAGATGTACAAGTTGTACTTCTCATCATTTCTGTTGGTGGGTGGACATAAGCCATCTACACTGGAAATCTCCTCTGGTTCTTTATAGAGGTATTTCATTCATATGTGAGTGTTGGGTTATGCATGAGGGAAATTAAATTTGCTCACCTCAAGAGAGAATGAATATATTTTTTGTATTCAGACTATCAGAGAGAAAGACAATACAGATAGTTCAAAGGATGGCAGATGTAGATCTGAATTGAGCGGGATGGTCATAATTTAGTAGTCAGAATGAAGTAGCTGTTAGGCTAATGGGAAATAAGTTGATAATCGCAACTGAATCTTTAAAATGTTGCAGTTTTAATTACAATATTCATTAGAATTAAAAGGAAATGAGAAACTCCAGAGATAAAAGGAGTGAACAGATAAAAGTGTTTCTACACAATTCCGCCTATGAATCTCTTTCTCCCAGAAAGGATGGATTTTGTATATCAAGACTAAGGTTACTGGACTACTCATGAAGATCTGAGATCATTTCACTGTTCATGCTTGTTGACAGTAGTTTGCATGACCTGACTGAGTGGTGATATGGACACTTAGAACCTCTCTGAGAATGTCAGAGAATAGCTGATACAAGTTTTCTGTCACAGTTTTAGCATGAAGTTACTAGCCCAGCTTGTTGAGAGGCATCTACATCTCTAGGACATGTATCTCTGTCTCTATGCAGCCCTCCTAAACTACCTGGCAGCTCAGTTTGCCCTAGGAAAAGTCTCAGAAAAAAACTACCCAACTTGTGATGGCTCAGCATCTTTTCCTTTGTTGACAGTCTGTGTGAACCTACTTAAGCTTATGTTGCTCAGGTAGCCTTTAATATAGTCCTTAAAACTTCCTGTAGGAAGGATAAATACTGAAAAGGCAAAAATTCTCTTGTATGTCTACTGTAAGTTTAAAATGGCATTTAGGATGATAAGGCTAGTGTGAGCTAAAGCAGGGCCAAGATGATGGTGGAAGCGCTACAGTCCAGGTTAGCAAAGAAGGGGGGGGGGTAGCAAGATGGTTGTTTGCCAGACTGTCTGTCAAGCTTCTTTGCATTCTGCTGCTCTTGTTTTATCTGGAATTCATAGTAGCACTGTTGGTTTAGTACTACCTTCCTTTTTTCTAATTGCTTTTTATCTTTGCAATCTAAGAAAAGGCACAGCCTTTCCTTATCTCCAAGCACTCTGACATATTTTTTTTCACTGTCATATTTGCAAAACTGTTGCTTTTGCTACAGTAAAAAATACACATTAAAAAGTGCAAAACAAAAAATGCAAAACAACCCAGGCTGCATGGCTCTAGCCATGGACAAATTACAGTTTAACAATAGTAAAATCCTGAAGTTTGTGACTTTGTAATGGGAATAATAGTACTTGGTCCTGTGTAAGGAGGAATTCCATGTCATACACATGATCCAAGGTACAACATGGCTTCAAAATCTCACCATAGTTACACTTGCCAGACCTGGTATAGAATGGGCCTCCTTCTCCTTGCACATATAAGTAAAGACTGTGGGTCCATGGCTTGTTTTGTAGTAACCTGAAGGTAAAGGGGTCCACTTTTTTCTTTTAGGTTTGCACCAAATAATTGTTTTTCAAGTGTAAACTATTCCTACTTCTGTGATTCTCTGACAAGGAGAACCAGAAAGGCTTTTCACTTTCCATATTGCATGATCCATTTATGTCAACTTTATTTTTCCATTGACTTTAGTGCTTTTAGGAAGCTAAGCTTCCAGTTTAACTTACTGCCTAGCTGATCACAGTGGACTATTAGGTAGTATTGGTTTCTCTTTATGTCCTCCAGAAGTGGAAGGGACAGATAATATCTGCAAATAATCACCGATAACATATCATAGTGCCTAAATAATTTTATTTTTCTCTGAAAAATGAAATAACTTGCAAGGCAGGTGTTTTTTGTTGTTGTTGTTTGGTTTTGGTTTTGCTTTTGTTTTTTTTTTTATTAACACCACAGTGCTCTTCTGTGTCTCCTGAATAAATCTTTTATAGGAGTTTAGCTGGAAAAGAATGGTTCATTAGCAATGACTGTGAGACAGCAAAGCATGCATTGAAGTGTTTCTTTAGGCCAACTTTTGTAAAAAGCAGAATGTTGAGGATTTTCACTTTGGAAAGAAAAGGCTGCAATGCATTTCAAGTTGAGGTCCAGGCTTTGCATTATCAGAACTGTTCTTGATAAAAGGCTAATTATTTGAAAGAAAGGGCAATCTCTCAAACAAAAAAACAGTTGCCTGTCATTGCAGGATTTCTTTCTGTATTGATATCTTCATATAGTTCAAATATTGCACAAATGCCTATTTAAACATATAGCTGCAACAATATGCTCAGTTAGGTAACAAGGGACCTCTTGAATTGATAAGAGATTTTTTTAATGAGTTCTGTTTGGTTTGGATCATATGAAGCTAATCAGAAGTAGACAGGAGCGATTGCATTATACCTAAGCCTTGTTATTAAGTTTACAATGAGATAAATGGAATATTGAGATTTTATTTTCCAGTCCTCTCTATCCTGCTTCCTTCTTCTTCATCCTTTCCCTTCCTAAACAAAGTGAAAAGTGCATGTGGCTTAAATTTGAATATTTTAATGGAAAGTGGTCTGTGCAGAACTTCTAGCATCAAGGGTTTGCTGTCTTTACCATAAGTGAAAGAAAAAGATTAAGACAAAAACACTGAAAAAGTTGTTGCCAAATCACTCCTGTGAGAATAGTCATATTCTCAGTTCTAAGCAGCTCGATGTTATCTGCAGTGCTAACAAGGTGACCAGCAATGGGCCCAGCAGCTAAAACCGTACTATAGATGGGCTGTACTAATGAAGTGTGGTGCTGTTACACCACCACTTGCATAATTTCTTAATTTTATGTATCACACTGTTACATTTTGGAGCATTTTAATGTTTCTTATTAGTCCAGATGGAAAGAGTGACGTTTAGTTCAGTTCTTTCTCCCCTCCTAGTGATACTTTTGTCCTTTAGTTCCTATCATTTGTGGCATTTAGAGCATTCTGTCACTTCTGATATGTTAGATCACCTGTTTTGCAGAGGTATCATGGCAATGCAGAGATCTTTATAGAAGTCTACAAGCTGGTATGTGCCACTATTTAGATTATTGCCATTCTGGCAATATTGGCTCACTAAAGAAGAATATTAGAAAGGTTAATTATATCAGCTATAATCATTAGCTAATGTCACTTTAGTCTGGAGACAGTGCAGAGATATGAGGCACTGAAAACAATATTGGTGTTCACTGCAAGGAATTGTATTGCTCCATTTATGGTAAAGTCTTAATTTTTAAGGTTGTGCATTCTGTCAGCTTCTTGAAATACTCACATACACATGCACATACAGACAAGCTATAAATATGTATCATTATGACTGCTGCAGCAATATTTGTAATGTGGGGATTTCTTTATTTACATAAGATGCCACCAAGTTGACACTGAGGAATACTGCCTTAGTCCAGTGCACATAATTAGCTGGCATGCCAAATGATCTGCATGCAGAAATACAGCCTAAATTAAAATCTGACAGGTCCTGTGTTGTGAAGGCTGCATACCTTTAATTAGGTTGAAAGGCATGCATCAGCACATGAGCTGCTATTCTAATTGTTAGCATGTGCTAATTGTTGATTATTAATGTAAAGTCATTGCTAGACTGGAAACTGGTTAAAATATAATGCTGCTATTTATATTTATCAAATATCTGAAGAAAACCAAGGACATTCAGAAGGCCCTAATGAAATATGTATTCTAAGGTGCTACCTCTACCTCAGTTTCACTGGGAAAGTTAAAAATAAAAACCCACAACAGAACCTTTGTCAGTGAGATGTAATGTGGGCTAATGCAGGAGAATGCAGATAAGAAAGTACCATTTGTACAAACACAGTATTGAATCAATATTAACTTCACATGAGAAAGACATAAGCACTTTTATAGGCAACTCATTGTACTATAGGGACTATAAAAACCCAGTAAGAGTCTTGGCTGATATAAAAGCATAGAGATAAGAGCATAAAATATGATGGCAGTACGTACATGGCAGTCTTCTAGATCTTGCTCTGAATAATGTGCTCAGTGATGCATCCTTTGCCAAGACTGAGGTGGAAAGTGGAGAAAAGAATGGATCTGAATGGAAATGAAAATTTCTCTGTTGCTGCTGGTTTCTCAGTTACCTGTTCCTGTACAGAGCAGGGATGCACAGGTGTGGTCCACCCACTGCATCATCGTAGAGCCATTGCACAGCTGTGTTACCCTGACAGGAGGTGTCGTATCTGGCCTGTTCCTTCTGCTTTTACAGAATCTTGAAATAGTTAACAGAACTGGGGTCAGAGTGCAGCAGAGTGCTCCTCCAAAAAGTATTGGTAGTGGTAGTGGGAAGACAGTGAAGGACAGTGAGGGGAAAACATGATAGAGAATTGTATGAACAATGAAGGCAATCTGGCAGGTCTTTTCGCAGTGCTCTGTAGCAGAATAGTGGAGGAATATCAGACACGGTGAAAGGGATGAAGGAACCAGCAGTACTTACTTACTCTTTGGAGCATACTTGGTGTGCTTTTGAGACAGGTCCAGGAAGGATTTACGTCTCCATAGGAATTGTGGGGTTTTTGTGGCTTAGCTGACATTAGGAAGAAGAATCATGCAGCTTTCTTGCATTGGAATGGTGAACTTACTTCTTTCAGAAGTATTTGCAGAAACATCCAGGCCTGCAGTGGTTGAATGATTCATGTTCTGCTATAGACAGTACTGCAGTTCTGTGCATTGTCATTGAACTAATACACTTTTCCCATTCTTTGCCTGTGTCTGGACATATAACCCAGATTATTATGTGTCTGGACAGATAACCCATTATGATACTGTTGAAATTCTTTCTCATCATATAAGAAACAGACAAAAAAACCCAAAGCTGAAGAACTGTTTGTTAAAAGGACATTATCAAAGCAGGGCAGGGGAAGAAATTCCATGAGTTGAGAGCTGCCCACTAACAGTTTTAATGTAGTGGTGTGGTGTGGAAGATAAATAGAGAGGGCATCCAGGTAATTTTATAACTGATAGACTTGCTGTTGGTAGCTAGTCAGCAGGTGGCAAACACTACTGGTTTTATAAATGCAGCTGGGCTTTCAGACCTTACCAAGATGCTGCCTGCGTCTTGGTAAGCCCAGGCTCAGACATGTATTTCACTGCCTGAATCAGATGTACAAGGGGTGTGTGTGTATATATGTATATGAAAATATTTAATTTGTAAGAATTCTTTAGCTTTACTGAATGAAATCTAGCCAGGTGTTTGAGGGAATTTTTTGAGGGTGGTTCCCTTTTTGATCTCTAGTCCTTGTTCTTACAAAGTCATTCAGATAGACTTAAAAACATCAGCTTTTTCTTTTAACAGTGAATGATGTATTTTGAAAGGGTTAATACAAGCTGCTGTACCAAGGCTTTCCACAGCAAGATAGATTCATTGCTGTAAGTGTATTTTTGGTGACTTGCAGGCAAGTAACTGATCAGGGATTATACTTCTGATTATCCCCTCAATTTAGTTAGAATAAAAGCACCAGTGACATTGCCAATGACCCAGATGTTTGAAAAAGCTGTAGATTAATCTATTGAGGCCTGTACGTCCAAATCCCACAATATTACATTAACACACGTTCGGAAACTGCAGAATTGGATTTAAATCCAGCTCTTAAACCCTCTTTATAATCTCATTTTGTACTTTGAGTGGTGAAAATAACAGTAAGGCAGCTGCCTCAAGAGTGACTGTGTGAGCATTTTTCACATTAAAAAGGCTTTTAATAAAGTAGAAGTGCTTTAAGTGCAGAAGCATCTTTCCTTACTTTCTTGCAGCCTTAGTAACAATGAAAAAAATTCCAAGTATTGTAACTCACTGTCGCTGGCGATTGGTGGAAAAGGGGTATGGTCTCTGACTCACAGTGTAGTACAAGCTTCACATATTAAGGCCTCATTAAAGATTGATGATGTTTACATCGTTCATGGTTATTTTCAATTTTTGTTGCACATGTGACTGTCAGATGGCATTACAGATGAAGATTAAGAGTGAGAGCAGTGATTGCGTCAATTTCAATTTTGATCCTAGATGCTTATTTTAAAAGAAAGAAGAAGGAAGACTAAAGGTGGGGGGAATAACAACTACATGTATTTATAAAGAAATCCTGAAGTGGGTTAGTATATCACGTACTGAAGTTCCTCGCAAGGGTCATTAATAAATGTAAATGCAATGGCTGACATCCAAGTTCATTTTGCCATGATGCAGGCTTGGCACTCTTGTGAGTTTGATGAATAGGCACCAGTGTAAGAGAATGGACGCTTAGCACTATGCACTACAGGCATGCTTCTGGAGCAAAAGCAAGTGCTAAATCAGATAGCACTTCATTGTGACTTACGTTGCTGATTTACCTCCTGATGGTAGAATTAGAAAATGGGGTTTCTAGTACAGGTGATCCTTTTAATGCTAATTTACCATCTGCTAGGAACAGGTGGTGTTTCCCTTTGAACATGTTTCTTTTGTACATAAATGAAGCAATGAATTTCCATTCCAGGACATTTTGTTCAAAGAAAAGTTAATACTCTGCATATTTTTCAATGGGTACAGGAACCTGCCAGAGAATTACAGCCTAAAGTGGAGAAATAGCTCATTTACAGTAGTTGAATCACTTGGAATACTAGTTTTGAGAATCTGTAAGGGGAATTTCACATTGGTTTCCTCCCTTGCCCATGCTCCAGATTTGGTAGTTATGGAAAAGATTTTTTTTGAGTTCTGTATCCTGAAATAAAATGCTGAGAACAAGACCGTGTTTTAGGCCATTTTATTTCTGAGACAGAAGAAAAAATAAAGTAAAAGAGGCAGCTCTTAATAGGCTGTTGTTTTACTGGTAGAGGATATATGGGAGGCAGAAGTGAGGATTAAAGATCAGCTGTGTAGTTACGTGTTACCAAGCCTGTAAGCACAGGAAGAATTATCCATGAACTGTGGACAGCTGAGGCCAACTGTCCAAAGACAGGTCTTGCTAAACCCAGCAGGTTTTGAACAGATTATCTTTTTACTACATTATGTCTATTATGGACCATTTCCAATAGCTACTGAAGGGACTGTTTCTTCCCCCCTTTGGATGACATTGGCAAGAACAAAAGAAAACAAACAAACAAGCAATATACATTGTTATACTAACTTGTGCTTGATTTATGAGCACTTTCCTCTGTTTGAAATAGAGGGATAATCTAATGTGCTCAACAGAGAGAAATCGGAAAGAGTTTGTGTATATGCAGGAGTTAAATGAAGGTTTCCGGCTTCCCCTGTATGGGAAGAAAATACCCAGAAGTTAAAATATAAATTATTTTAAGGACCACTTTTTTATTTTAATTTGTGTCACCCTTAATAACATTACAGTAACTAGTGATGGTACATTACAGTAACCAAGTTTTTGGTTAATAACTACAGATAGTAGGTGTTAGAGAACTGTGTTTATAGCATCCCCAGGAACCCCATCCTTTTAAAGACACTTCCTACCCATTATGTCAGCAGTCAGTGTGATATAAAAGGCTTCTTCTAGCCTGCAACTCCACTTCCGTGAGCTGATGTGAAGGGACAATGAATTATTTAGCACGTTATAACTCTGGTCTTCTCATTTTGGAAGAAATGAGCTTCAGAGACTGTGCTGCCATGAAGATAGGAACTGCATTCTTCTGCCTGCTCAAGGGCAAACAATCCCATTGTAAAACAACTATATCCAAAATGACACTTCTATTGATGACTTTGCCTAAGCATTTAGAGTTAAATTCATATCCAAATTAAAACCACAGCACCCATGGTTTACATTAGTATCTTTTTTTTTTTCTAATTTGGAATTTTTTTCTTCATGTAGGGAGTCCAATGAGACTCATTGCACTTGCAACAGGATCATGGGTGCAGACGGGAACAGTATTGTGTGGTTTAGTTGCAAATGTTTAATCCTTTGTATACAGGAGGGATTTGGTTTTAATAAAAATGTCAGACTTTTACACTTTCCCTTCCTTTAACTTTTTTCATCATTACAGATGGTTTTAGTACTGTTACTTTCTGACTTGACAATTAATTAAATCTTTAATAGCCTACCAAGCTCGCTTTTAATTCTTTCAGTCTGGATATTTGTCCTACACTGCTTATCCAACTTTGCTTCATCAAAGCATTTTAATTTCTTTCATTTTAATACATTGGCAGAGAATTTAATTTGGTGTTTACATCAGTTTATTAAATAAAATACTGCATAATGGTTAAAAATAATTTAACTGTTTCTTACCTGAGTTGGAAGTACAAAAGCCCCACTATGTGTGGAAAGTTCCAGAACACTTCAAATATGTTTTTCCAGACTTGTTGCTTATTCTTCAGAATGTATTGCTCTGTCTGCAGTTGTATTATATCTACTGAATACATTGTGTAATCCCAGACAGTGCTTTCAGGGTGAAGATGAAAGTCTCCCATCATGATGGAGATATTGTAGCTGTGCATACAAAATGTAATCCATGATTTAAAATGCTATAAACACATAAAGCCCTACTGCTCCTTTTGCTAAATAGTATGGCAAAATTATTTTTTTTAATTCATTACCTTCATCCAAGGTGTAATGCTTCCTGTTGTGGAAAAAGCTTGTCTCAAAGAATATATTTTAGAGCTACTGTTCCCAGGATACTAAGGGAAATACATACACTCATTCAGGTAGCATCAATAAGTCTGATGAGGCCTCATAATGAAGTGCCGTTAGACTTCTAACCATTTATAAATACTGTTCTACATCTTCAGAATGTCCGCTATTGATTAATTAAGTAAATGTAAAGCAACCTCCTTTGCTGTCAGACTTTTTAAATAGAAATCAGTAGTGCAGCTGAAATGCTCAACAGCTGCTCTTGCCTAAGGCAATATATGCTTATGTCTTTACCTGGGCATTTTGAATCACTTTCTTGCAAAATATAGTGGCATCAGATGGAAAGCATGTTTTGAAGGAGTCTGAAATTCTGTGAAGGCTTCATCAGACTTTTCCTGATGTGGCTTATGTTATGTGAGAACTCATAGAGGTAAATGACTTGTGAAACCCAGGGCATGAATTCCTTCTGTCTTGGAACCACACTTTTTATTTAATTTGTGTAGTTTGTGGATCTTGGAGAGATGTTCTCAAACTTAATGCTTAGGAGCTATACAAACTTTGGGAGAGCAGCAGTGAATAAAGATGTTAAGCGGTAGCTAAGATGAATGATTAAATTCCATTTATGTATATCTTCACAAGAAGTTTGTTGGAAGTTAAAATCGTGAGCAAGAAAACTAGTGGAATCACAAGCCTGGGTTTCAGGAGAGCAGATTTCAGCTTTTTCAAAGATCTGCTTGTCACTACCAGAAGAGAAGGCTCTGGGCAAACCTTCTAGCAGCCTTCCAGTAATTAAAAGGGGCCTAAAAGAAAACCAGAGAGGGACTTTTTACAAGGGTATATAGGGATAGGACAAAGAGAAATGGCTTTAAACTCAAAGAAGGTAGATTTGGGTTAGATATTAGGAAAAACTTCTTAATTGTGAGGGTGGCGAGACATTGGAACAGGTTCTCCAGAGAGGTTGTGGCTGCCCCACTCCTGGAAGTGTTCAAGGCTGTGTTGGGTGGGGCATTTACAGCTGCTGAACTGTATATATTGCTCTTTCTTATTTATCCTTTTTATAGAAAAATATTAATATCTTTAAGAAGAAGAAAAATTAAAAAAATGGAAACAAGTTGTCCTGAGTTCAGCAGTAGCAGTCATTTTTCTCCTTAGTAGCTGGTGCAGTGCTGTGGTTTTGACTTTCGGCCTGGGAACAGTGCTGATAACACCAATGTTTTTACTTGTTGCTAAGTCATGTTTACTCTGACCAAGGACTTTGTGAGTCTCATGCTCTGCCAGAGAGGAGGCGAAGCCGGAAGGAAGCAGAAACAGGACACCTGACCCAAACTAACCAAAGAGGTATTCCATACCACAGCATGTCATGCCCAGGATGTAAGACTGGGGGCAGTTACCCGGAAGGGCTAGATCACTGCTTGGATCAGGCTGGGTATCGGTTGGCGGGTGGTGAGCGGTTGTATTCTCTTCCCTTGTTATTTCTCTTATCATTATTACTGGTGGTAGCAGCAGTGGTTTTAGTTACTGGACTGTTCTTATCTCAACCCGTGGGAATTACATTCTTTCGATTCTCCTCCCCATCCCTCCGGGAGTGGGGAGGGCGGAAGGGGGGAGTGAGACAGAGACTGTGTGGTCTGATTTACAGCTGGGCTTAAACCATGACACAAGTTTATTGAAAAAAAATGTTTGGATAAAAAGTTTGAATGTATAGTTACTGTTTGCAAAATATATACTTATAGTAGTAAGGATAGGTACATCTATGAAAAGCTTAATACATACAGAAAATTCAGTGCAAGCTTACACCAGAGACTGCTGAATTTAGTAGGCATTCTCCATCAACTCCAGTGAGGTTTGACTCAAGCCATTGGTGTTTCTTGGATTCCATTGTAAGGCCAGTTAAGGTCATGTGCTCGTAAAGTCACATTATTTATTTTTCTTTCTTTGCTTTGCTTTTTGTTTCTATTTCATCCTGTGTTATTCCTTCTGACTGGATATCTCCTAAGCTTGTAGCGGTGGAGTATGGTTTCAGCAGTTGTGGTGTTAATCTCATTTTAGGTGTTGCATAGAGCAGTTGCATGACTCAGGTCACAGATGATCTCTTCATTTGCCATGTTTGACAGATACTACCATTTCTTTTTCATAGGGATCTATATGTGATCTTTATTCATTGCAGAGATTTATTCTTTTGAAGATGCTCATTTAAACACTGCCTTGTACTTTTGGTATTTGAAGTGGATCTGTACCAACCAAAGCCCTAAGAAGATTCAATGAAAAGGTTTGGTTGTTTCTTTTTTTCTGTGTAGAAAATATTACTGATGAAGGACTCAACTTCCTGGCTTGTTGATGACAGCGTTTATTAAATCCTTAGTTACCTGAAGAAAATACCATTGCTTCAGTGCTGTTGTACTATGCTGGCATGGGTGCAGAAAGCATCACAGAAAGTACTTAATACAAGGCCATTTTATTTTTCTGGCTATTTGCCCTTTTTCTTCATCTTTAAAGCACAGGTCTGTTTTGTTTTTTTTTCAGTTCCAGAAAAGTGTGTTAATATAGGTCTGAAGGCTCAGTTATGTTGCATGAAATGTATTAAATTGTTAACAACCAGAGATGTAGTAAGCGAAGAATGGAATCCTTTCCTAATTCACCAGAATGTTTGGTTCACTCTGAAATCCATAATACAGTGTGTTAAAATGAATGTCTACATTTAAACATTCACCTAACTCTTTTACATAGTTCTATTCCTTAGTATAGTTCAGAAAATGAAGGAGTCAGGGTTTTTTTACATGCTGTAATTAGGAAAAACTGAGTTTAAGTGACTTTGTCACATGCATGCAATTCATCTAGACAAGATACTTTAATCTGTCATTGCAACATCAATGAAAGTAGTGTGTGTTAGCCAAGACACTGAGATTAGCTCAGAGAATTTAAATGGAACACATGGAAGAGTCAGTCAGTCCATGTCAAGTAAATAAACAGGTTAAAAGAAAGGCAGCAGTTCCAGTCAGTTTGGAGTTGCAACTGAGAGTAGTGCAATTGGTAACTGCTACAGTCAGTGGTAGTGGTTCGATACAGCAGTGTGTTAATGAGTTCTTCCACACCAACACTTGACAGTTGTGAATCCTGGAGCTGGTTTCTGAGGGGTTAGTTTCCAATTACAGTGGTAATTTCTAGGTTATAAGGAAACTCTAGGTTATAAGGAAATGCTTCTGCTACTTACATGTGTGTTTCTTAAAGTGAACAATAAAAATAATTCAAGGAATGATGATCTGATTCCCCTGAAATTGATTTAAGATACCACCAAAACAGAGGCTACAGAAAATTGTGCAGGGTCTTGTGAGGTTTGTGATTTAAAGCATGAGGGAAAAAATTCCTGCTGAACAGAAGAGGTCGGGGGGGGAGACTGTATTTAACATACAGGGTAAGTAGTCCCATGTCCTGTGCCGGAATTGCAGAGCAGAGTGAAAAGCTTTGTCTTCCACAGTGGTGATGTGCTTTGTCTTTGATGTCTTTCCTGTTGGAGAAATTATCTTTGAGATATATTATGAATGGGGCAGTGACAGACAGAATACCCATTTGCAGTTATATTACTGTTTTCTGTTAATAGGTCAGGGTGTCAGGAACTTGAGTCCAATGGGTGAAGTGGGGAGCCTAAGTGGTTTTCTTACTCTCTCTGGTGCTATAATCCACTACAGCCAGCCTGTCTGGGACTCGCCACGCCGGTTTCCAAGCAGTACATACAGTTCTCTGCATCAAAGCAGAAGCTAGAGCAGACCAAAATCTGGGCGTTCAGATTTTCAGGAAGAGGACATATTTGCAGGAAATGCCTGAAAACTGGGTTTGGTCCAAATTGCTTTGGCAGCATTTCACACTAGCTCTTAATATCCCTTCACACTGAATTGCACAGCACTGGTGGAGCAGGTGGTGGTGCTGGTATGGGATATATCAAAGCTGCCGCATCTTGTGTTATAAGAGCCAGTGATTCTTCTCCATAAAACACTTTACACAGAGGGAAGTGAAATTAGCAGACTGGCTAATTGCTCAGAGGGTATAACAGTGGGGGGCACCAATCAAGGGGCAGTAATGCTGAACAGGCAGGCACTGGAGTACAATTAATGGAGTTCTCATTACTTCAGAGCACAGAAATTGGTTAGTGACTGAGAGACAAAAGGGAGGAGAAATTGGAGAATATCTAGAAAAGAGAAACTCAGAGTAAAGACTAAGGAAATCTGTGGGTTTCCAAGTTCACTGGAGTCTGACCATCTTTAAGCTTTGTCTTTATTTGTTAAGCCACTGTTTCGAGGAGGGAATGACTGTTCTTCTGTTAAGGCTGTGTTCAGAATCCTTTATTCCTCCTGTCCCTCACCATCCCATCACAAATGTATGTTTTTTAATAAGATCATTTTTTAATAAGAAATCATATTTCCCATCTCAAATGCACTTTTCTAGATTTGACTAAGAGTATCTTTGATTAGAAATCTGATAAATGAAGTTTAATAGTTGTGTACCTCCTTTAAGTCAAATAAAAAGACTTCATTCAGACTTAGGAAATATGTCTATAGTGAATGAAATTCTAAATGAATGATGAAAGAGATGAAATAAAGACAATTAAAGCCTCTATCGCTAGAATGTATGTTACAAGCAAAATGCTCATTTCTAAATAGGCAAATGTGAACACCATCTCAAACTAGGAGGATTAGTTAAAAACAACACTGTTACTCCTCTTTAGGTAGGTTAACCTTTTGTCTTGCTTCTCTGCATACTTTTAGAGGCTAATAATTTCCACTAAATTAGCTATCCTATCAGTTAATGTCCATTACCAAGATAAAGGCTTTTTTTTTCCTTCCTAATAATTTGGCCGTGGCATCAGCTGCCAGGTTTTAATGGGTTGATCTAACAGTAAAAGAGGAATACACTGAAAATGTTTGACCCATTCATGTTGTTTAATTTGATTGCTCTACTGTTTTTGTTTTCTTTCTCATTAATCTTATATGCCTCTGTGAAATTGCAATCTTGTCAAAAAAAGAAAAGAAAAAAAGAAAATGAAAGGGCAGTGCAGCAGTCCTAGCTGTCATACACTGGATATACAAGTGCTTCAATACTTAAGTATGCCATTCTCATGACAGGAAATAAGGAATCTGGGAAATGGGAATTATCTGAAAGAATAAGATCACTGCTGCCAGAACATGTCAGTTTGTTGCCTTTAAGTTTCTTAAAGTTTGTTTGGTTGATTTATAGGTAGTTCTTTATTACCTGTAGCCTTGGAGAAAGAACTGACTTCCTCCGATAATGTCCCATAAAGCTGCACTGAGGAATATATGCACTGCTTTTAAAGCTGGCTGAAAAAAATCAAGTCATGGAAACTTGTCTTCCTCTTTGTTTTGGATCTGTGACCTTCAGAACACATAGACAGTGACATTTGTGATAAAACAGCAGTTTTGAGGAACTGAGAATTCAAAGTTCATAAATGTTTCTGAGCCTACATGTCCATTTAAGAAAAGCATGTGGCTGGGGATAAGACCTTGGTTTCTGTTTACATACACAAACATCTAGTATAAAGATCCACTGATTTATATTTAGACAAAGAAATGACCTTTTTGGACAGGAAGTGCACATGAGGCTTTTTCCTGCAGCTGGTGTATCCTGATAGAAAATGAAGCTGAATCCAGTTAATAATGCTCCCAAGAAGAATCTAATCTTTTACTTAGAGTGAAGCATTAGACTACCTAATTAATGAATGCCAATTAATTACATACTATACAGACATCTGAAATTTACTCTGCAGCCTGTGTCTTAGGGGAAAATTCTTAGGACATTCCTCTCACCATCAGAGGGGAGAGAACGGGAGAACTTGCAGCATGGCTGAGTCAGTTTCGTATATGATCTGCTGCATAGAGTCTGCTTGGAAGAAAACACAAAAAGTAGAGATATTTATGTAAAGCACAGATGTCTCTTTACAGAGATGTAGCTCAGAGATACAGCTCTTGAATAGCAGGGTCTATTAGCCTTCATCACTCTAGAGAAAGGAAAAAGCGTGTTGGAAGAAGTAGGTGATGAACATGTCACTGTACAATACCCCATGAAGCTGCCTATTTTCTTTGGCTATTGTTTCAGAGAAGGTTAAACTTGAATCTCCTTTGATCAGAAAAAGAACAATTGCTGGGAAAACCGAGACCTGGGGGAATTTGCTAAATGGTAGGAGTCATATTTCTCATGTCATTTCAGTCTCTCCAAGTAGAATTGCAGTCAGTCATTTGATGTGTCTGAAAATAGAACACCTTCCTCCAAATGCATACAAATTTTCTTTGTACTATGGAAGAGAATTAGTGCATATCAATCAGTGTTCCACTGCAGTGTCCATGTAGCTTCCTTAGTTCTTCAGTCAGAAAGGCAGGAGAAAAACTTGTTAAAATCCAGTGGAAAGCCAAGGTATTTTGTTACCCTTTGGCTGAGGTAATAAATTGTAATGGAAAAGTGCAAGTAGAGATATGGAATTAATCTAGCAATGACGGCCAAAAAGAATAAAGTGATACCAGTAGAACTTTGGTTTAAATATTGTCCCTGGATGTAATTTCAGTGACTTTCAGTGGGTATTGCACCATTTCCTTGATAATTCCTCTTATCAGTTGTGGAGTACCATTGGTACCATTTAGATAGTATTTGACCTCATCATGAGGCTCCCAGCTGTATTCATAGTGCTGCTATTTGCTTTTGGAGTTTTTTGTAGCTGATCTGTAAACATTGCTGGAAGCAGTGTTTTGTGAATGGCAGAGAGTTACTGATGGCACTGAGGTGTTACGGGGTGCAGATGTCAAAGTGACAGGTCTTTGGCATAAAGGAAATTAATGTGGGGAAATGAAAGCAATTAAGAAGTTTAATCATAGGAGTAACATTTTCTTCCCTTACTTTACTGATGAAAGACCTGTGTTTGTACCACTTGTACCTCATAATATGCTTGTCCTTAGTCTCAACACTAAAAACATATGTAGTCCACGAGTGAAGTAAGTGGCTCTGACTTAACACTCTTTTTACTTTAGTCCCTTGTCTGCTTGTAATGAACTTGTGCATCGCTTGCACATTCCTTGACCTCTATGTCAGGTAAGGCAATTAAATCAATAGGTTTGCAATGGTGTAGTCTTGAATAAATATTCATCCAATAATGCTGACGATAGATAATAAGAAGAATATACTGTCACTGTATATGACAATGCAACAAACAATTTCAAAAAGCAAAGCTGAAATATTCAATAAAAGCCACATGAGAAGCATAAATGAGTTGTTAGGAAACACTTCCTTTTTTTTTTTCTTTCTTTACTCTTGTTCACCTTGGTGGTAGATTTTATCAGGTCTTCTAGCAAGCATGAGAGGAGGAAAAATAATGTTCATTCTGAGTTGGCTGTTGTCCTTAGTTAAAATGAGCTGACACTGTTTCCTATCAGTATTCTGCTGAGGCACCCAAGCTTGTTCATTTCTTTCTTTAACAAATGATTGATCTGGACCTGAGAATTGAAGGAACCCTGTAAAAGCACTAAAGCAAACAAATGGAGATAGAGGGATTGATTGTGCTCTGCTGCAGTGATTTTATGCAAGTGGTTTTTATCCTTAAGAGACTTATAGCTTTTGAATTGAAAAAAGGTTTATATAGGCTCAAATCATTAAAACTTTTATTTACTTTCAATTAGTGATGTGCTGAACTGTTCTAGGGAAAGTTCAGGGATGGAAAAACTTGGTGTATTTGTATATTGGGATGGTGGTAGCCAGCAGCTTATTTGCCAAGTTTTCAGTGGACTTTTATGAGGACTGTAACTATACAAGATAAGATTTCTAGGTGGAGCATCTGGGTAGTGTACATGAAACTGTTGTGTTAATATCCCTAGTCCTGATAAAGTGCTGAACGCCACATCTTGCAGTTCATGGAGGCACTCACTTTAGCTAAACAATGTGTCCTGTTGCAGTAACCTCTCATGCTTTGCTGCCAAAAGCAAAAGCTATTAGAGCTTTTAGACCTGTTAGTCTGCAAGACCTGCTTTAGTCATTATTAAAGTTGGGAGCTACTGAGGGACAAGTGGTAGTGACCTAGCAACCTTTCCTACTCCTGGTAATTATAAACCTGCGTTGTCCTACAAAAGCTGGCCTGCAGTTGTGGCCAAAATAAGCTGGGGAAGGAGGGAGACTGAGCAGTCTTTTGAAAGATCTGGCATGGCTTTCCTAAGAAGTTCAATTTATATTACAGTAAGGAAGAGTCAAAACCAGAATTCTATGGTTCTGTGTAAAGTTTTGAGGAAAATTCTTTGGTTTTCTGCCTCTATGCTATGCAGTATCTATGAGAGACTTCACAAACACATAGCACTTGTCCAAAGGTGAAATTAAGAATTGGGTGGGTAAGTTTGTCTTTTCCTCATTGGCTTAATCTTTCATTGTAGCCTGTGAAAATGCCTGACATCTTTTGAAAATTCCTTTTCTTTCTTGGTAATCCCTTACAGAGATTTGTCTGTTGTTGCTGACCTTGCATAGCAATTGTCACAGAGTTCAGTTGTGGATTTAGGCTTTATGGAAGTAAAACAGTAGAGGAAAATGTGAACTGGGGAAGTCAAGGGACAGGTCAGGTTTAAACACAAATGACTATTTCATTTTACTACAGTGAGTGATACAATTGGAACTGGAGAGAGGCGAGATGTTTCCCCATGACTTCAAGGAAAGTGAGATGAATCCTCTTCTGTGGACACAGCAGCTTCTTGAAAACAGCTGACTCATAGTTGCTGTTTGCACCAGAATAATCTGGATTGGTATCATGGCTGGCAACTAAGCAACCACACGGTTGCTCACTTTGTTTCTCCTGGCAGGATGGGGCAAAGATTTGGGAGGTTATAAGTGAGAAAACTTGTAGATTGAGGTAAAGACAGAGTAAAAATCCACATGTGCAGGCAAAGCAAAACAAGGGTTTTATTTTCCTTCTGTGTTCTTATAATGATTTCAGTTGTATCTAGAAAGTGCATCCTTTCAATATGTTTAATATAAATGCCAAAATAATGAAATTTTACATTGACAACCACAGTAAAGCATCCAATCTTACTCATCTGTGGCATAAAAGAAGTCCTTCCAGAGTATTTGAACTGCAGTTTAGGTAAGCTGTGTGAAGTTGGGTGCAAAAGCATTTTAGAGTTTTCATTCCTAAAAAGGAGCATTTGCAATACAGCATTTGACTGATTTGTTTATGCGCTTCATATGTATCTTGATGTATTGTAAATAAACAAATAATTAATACTCATGAATTTCATCCTGAAATGTGGATCTTCCAACTAAATTTTGAGTCTGATTTCTTCCGCTTTGAGAATTGTTATGAATAGGTATTTCACAAGTGATCTTATGATCTCTCCATCACTAATAATTAAAAATAAAGGGGCTAAATCAGTGTTTTCATCGGGATTTTAATATCCGCATACTCTGACACAAGGTTCTCCGGTATCATGCCTGTCTGTAGTGAATTCTTGAGACTTAAGAACTTGGAGGTAAAAATATTTTACCCCAACCCTTTTCTTTTTTAGTGCTTAGCATATAAAAAAGCAGCATAACAAATAGTTGGTGTCAAAACTTATTCTTGAATTTAAAGGCTGCTGTTTTTTTTTCACTGCTAAACATCAATCCAGTCTTGTTAGACCACTTGGATGTGAGAGGTATTTTAAGACGAAATTGATTTAACTACAGTTAACAGTCAAGTTAGTGAATTCAGATGACTACTCTCAGTGCGAAGAGATCACTGCAGATGTTTTTCTAATAGTTGCATTCATGTTTTATACAGCAATGGATATGCTGGCAGAATGAAACTGCAACTTTTACAATATTGGCAGTGTTTTCCAGTGGGGACAAGCAGAATTTACCATGTGTCCACTAAGCTACCTAGCCAAATAAACATACTTAATTTTGCTGTTCAGGATGTCATTCATCATCTTAATGATGGGGGAATTGAATTCAATAGATTCACATTTTTCTCTAAGAATTTTAATTCAGGGAGCATTTTCATTCAACTGATATTCTTTCATTGAGAACCACACCTAGCAGTCATACCAACTGCAACAAGAATTTAAACTGACAGTTATTTTTCCTGCCTCCTTTTTACATTTTTTGAAATAACATTAAAATCCGATGATACTAAAGTTTTGCTTATAAAGTCAGTCACTTTTTTCCTATTACAGTTAAAGCAGTAAATGTAAGTTCTCTGAATTTATTTGCCAGAAAAAGCAGAGATATGACTGAGAACTGTTTCCTAAGACATATGCTAATATAGTGGCAAAAAGTGACAATTAAAGCTGGCAAGCCATTATGATTTTAGGGTTTTTTTTTAAATACAAATTTGTTTATTAGATTGGCTGGATCCTTCCTCTCCTATAGTCTTAAACATTTGTGCTTTAAATTGTTTTATCTTCCTTTCCTGAGAAATCTGAAAGTTTTCACAAGCACTAGTGACACAAACCTCAGCACAGTTCTGCCACTGTTCACAGAAAGTATTAAAGTGTAAGCTGAGGTCACAGCCATGATGAGAAGCCAAATTATTTTACTCTTCCTGCAAAGCTTTAGTCTCTTGATATTATAGTTTTGCATTTAGTTCTTGAGATTATAGTTTTGCTAATTACTTCCTATTAAAAAAGAAGAAATATTTGATATTATTGGAGCTTTTTTTCCTTTCTATGTTCCATTTCTTTCTCTTCTATTATCCTTTCATTTGCAAAGTCTTGACACCTTGTTATTCAATTTTCTTTTTCTTCCAAAATCCACCCTAATCACTAGACATATGAAAATGCTGCAGAGCTTTTCTCCATATCAGATTGAAAAAAATCATTACTTTCCAGTCTTCTTCATAACAAATGTTGTTATTTGTGATGTAGTTTTCTGTCTGCTTTTGTAGCATAAAATGTAGGCCTTGCTCAGATGTCACTCACTCATCACTTCCAAAGCCCTTCAAAATACCAGCTCAAACTGTACGTTTTGTCTTACTCATCTGTCACTTTCAAATCTCTTCACTGGCTCTTGTATTTGGGCTCAGTTATAATTCTATATAACTATGTCTTGTCTGGATCTTTTTCTTAAATTTGTGGTTGCTCTCTGTTCTTTCTTCATTGCTTTGTTTGTTGACATGCCCCACTCTGGACACCACGCTGTAATTTGTACTCCTGCATTTCTTTGGAAGGCACTCCTTTGCTGCTCCTGTCCTCCTGCAAAATCACTCCTTTAGATAATTTAGTGTTCTCTGGTGACAACTTTTCCCCACCTGTCCCTTAAATTATTTTCGGTTTGATAATGAAGGGTGGATTTATCTGTTTTTCACTCATGCAATAATACATGAGGAAACCTGTTCATCTGTTGTCCAGTATGTTCCTCAGCAGGAGTCAGCTCAGGCCTGCAGGTCACAAACACCTCATGCAATACACAGTAAAGACTATTTTGCAAAGTGCTGCACAATCCCATGCTTCTAAGAAACATAAAAAGATGACAAGGGAGTTATGTGTACATAGTTGAAGTTTCATGGTTTTTATGAGATCGGTGTTTGAAAGTTCCAGGATGAGAATGTCATGAATATATGTCTGCACAGTAGTCATCCTAGTAACAACTCTTGAGCTGTTATTTGTGTGACTCCAAATCTGAAAACGTGTACCAGTCCCAAGAAATGGTGTACACCATTGGTAGATGGGCTCTTCTTAAGACTTTAAGTCAAATAAATCCCAGAGTTAATTCACTTAATTAGTAATAACGTGGTTCTGGTCACGAATGATGGATGTAACGAGTAAATTAATATTGACCTGCTGCTGGAAATGACAGTATAAGTCAGATTCATCATATACAATGATGAACCTTTGAGAACTGCATTTGTTGGAGAGTCAGTACACGTATTTTAATAACATTTAATGAGTGGAGGAGTTTTATGTATTGTTTATACTTACATGTATAGCATGTGTTAAATTTTAGGCTGTTCACATGACTTTGCAATAAGAAAAAAAGATATTACAGCAACTAGTAAATTTTTGAACCACCAGTAAGAAAAATTATGTTGAATTGTTAGCAAAGAAAGGAGACCAACTTATTAGTGCCAGACATCCTGGAGGTTTTACTTCACTGTTCATGGCACAAGAAACACCTAAGAAAACAAGTCTGATGATCATAAATAAATAAACATAAATAAACATTCTAAAGCTAGTTCTAATAATCAGTTATTAGAAGGATTCCCGGGAATAAGAAGCTTAGATACAGCCAATTAAAGAAAACACAAAAATATATTAAACCGAAAGGGGAGTAATGAAAGGGAAAGCTTGAATATAACTGAGGAACCTGTCATAAATGATTGAGAAAACCAAAGGATGGGAGGTTTCAAGCAATCTTGCTTATGCAGGATATCTGTTATTGTTGCACAAGTAAAGTTGTATTTGTAAATTAGTAAGGGTTCTGCATGTTGTCAACAGGGATTTAAATAAACCTACTGTAACATTAAATACTGTATTTTGTGTAAAATTACATTTTACATATTTCATATATTTATGTTTTACATAAACACATCTTAGTAATTTTACAGTTTTGCACCAAGTTTAGCAATGCAGATGGATTGTGTTATTCGTGATTTACCTAGTATGTAGCAGAAATTAAAGAGCAGGGGAATCCTCACCTGACTGAAACTTGGTGTCGACAAAGTGGGAAGGGATGTTGATGCTGCAGAGGAGAGGACAGTGTTTTTACTTCTAAAGAAGTGTTTTTGCGGGGAGTATCAGCCAGTTGTGCCTATAAGGTGCAGGATGGTGTGCTACGCGCTGCTTCCTGGAAAGTAACAAAGTATTTCTTTAGCTGGGGTGTTTTTGTTTGTCTAGTAGTTAATGGCCTGTTCTTTGGCTGTACATAGGTCACTGCTTGCTTGATCAGTTTCCAAGCTGTCTCTGCACAGCACTGTGCTTTGAGACTCAGGCACTCTCTTAACTCTTTTAGAATTTTTCATAGAATCATTGAATGGTTTGAGTTGGGAGGGACCTTAAGTTCCAACCCCCCCTGCCATGGGCAGGGGCACCTACTAGATCAGGTTGCTCAAAGCCCACTTCAACCTGGCCTTGAACACTTCCAGGGGATGGGGCAGCCACAGCTTCTCTGGGCAACCTATTCCAATGTCTCACCACCCTCTCAGTAAAGAAATTCTTAATGTCTAATCTAAGTCTACTTTCTTTCAGTTTAAAGACATTCCCCTTGCCCTATTCCTACATGCCCTTCTAAGGACTCCATCTCCAGCTTTCTTGTAGCCCCCTTTCAGTTACTGGAAGCTGCTCTAAGGTCTCCCTGTACTGTACTGCTTTCATTTTCCATATAGCATCAAGTCATGTATTTATAATTTAGTATTTGAACAAACAAACAAAACCCACTCTGTCCCTCAAGCCCTCGGCCAACACCTAGTTATCTCCTAATTTGAGGGTAAAACCACAGAAATGTTAACCATAACGAGTATTTGAATCCTCTTCAGTATGACAGTATAACAGTATTGTTTATGGATCTATTAGTTTTGTTTCAGCTGGAGTCATCTTTCCTGTGCAGTTTTGAAACCAGCTTCTCTTTCCACATTTTGTGCAGTGTCTGCTTTAAGTCTGTTTTAATCTTCTTAAGAGATTAAAGGTGCATTTGAGTAAATTCTTACTGGTAGTACAGAGCTGTTAAAGCAGGCAGGATGCCGAATTGCAGGACTACAATTGTAACTATTTGTTACAGAGAGCTAGAAGTGGCCAGAGATTTAGTTTGATCATTCTTTTTGTATTATCAAAAATAATAGCACTGCTGTTGCAAGTGGGTTTAGGTTGTTCAAAGAACTGATTTCATAAACAAACACTAAGTGAAGTTTTACAAACAAATTACCAGGAATGTCTTGAAAATGCAGTTATATTCACATACTTTTACTAGACTAACTCAATGAAATTAAAATAGCTTTCTGACTACGAGACTCACTTCTTCAAGTCAATACCATGGTAAATAGAGGGGATCTCCTGATAAAAAGAGGCAGGTGCTCTCCAGAGGTTGTTTCAGACAGATGCAGTTCCACAGGCATATATACTGTATGATTCCGTTTCAGTTTTTCATTAAAGTTGTTCTTTGGGGTGAGTGGGTCAGGAATTTCAATCCTTTGGTTTGGATCAGGTTCAGGTCAGTGAAAACTTTAAGTGACCTGACCCAGCGATGAACCAAAGATAGTCCCAGAAGTTTCCCTTGAGAAGGAAACTGGACTCCCAATGATGTTTATCAACTGGTGACACAATATGGCTTTCTAGATAACATATGACATTGTGGGGTGCTCATGATCACAAACCCTCTTTTGGATAGAAAAAGAAATGGACCTTTTACTGAATTTGATAAAGTTTCTACTCACATTGTCATTTGCTTTTAGTTCACATTAATGGGTCTGGGAATCTGTAATTTTTACAATGTGTTCCAAGGCTTTTATCTCTGCTTCATCTATTTTTAAATGTTTTTTATTTTCACAGCTAATTTGCAGATTCTCAGAGTGTAAACTTACCATCCAGGACCACAATACCATATGGCTTTATGGTTTCATTGATTAGTTTCACCTTATTACCTTTAATTTATTAGGAAAAAAAAGGAAAGTTCCTATATGCCATAGGTCATATAATTGGGATTAAAACAGCAAGGATAAGAGCTGCTGCCGCCTTATGAGAAAAGCTGATCCAATGATGATGTGTGCATTATCATGTGGTCTAGCTTAGCCAGAACAGAACTAGCTTCTTCAGTTCTTGCTCCCTCTTGTTTTTTTTCTGCCTACCTTGATCCACACCTGGGCGCTAAGATTATCTTCAAGAATGTCCTGAAATATTCCACATATACTATGACATAGAAGGATGAGCAAAGAGCTAGTAAAAATGAAGTTCATATTATTCTATTACCTGCATATTATCTAGACATCAAGAGATTTCATACCTGTAAAGCTTCTCCTTGCCAGAGATTTTTGTACCTGAAAGGCTGAGTAATTTTTATCCTCATGATATGTTTGACTATGTCCTGGGTTCAGCAGTAGCAGTCATGTTTCTCCTTCTTGGTAGCTGGTGCAGTGCAGTGTTTTGACTTTCAGCCTGGGAACAGAGCTGATAACAATGATGTTTTGGTTTGGCCAAGGACTTTGTGAGCCTCATGCTCTGCCAGGGAGGAGGGGAAGCCAGGAGGAAGCAGAGACAGGACACCTGACCCAAACTGACCAAAGAGGTATTCCATACCACAGCACGTCATGCCCAAGATGTAACTGGGAGTTAGCCGGAAGGGCTGGGAGACTGCAGGGTTGGAGGAGGTATCGGTCGGAGCTTGGTCGGGCTTGGGGGGCGAGTGATCGGTCGGCTGGTGCTGAGGTGTTGTATTCTCTTCCCTTGTTATTTCCTTTATCATTATTATCACTGGTGGTAGCAATAGTGATCTGTGTTATACCTTAGTTACTAAACTGTTCTTATCTCAACCCGTGGGAGTTGCATTCTTTTTGATTCTCCTCTCCGTCCCTCCGGGAGCAGGGGGAGGGCAAGAAAGGGGGGGAAGTGAGTGAACGAGTTGCCTGACTGGGTTTAAACCACGACAGACTATCACTACCAAAATTATTATGATAAAATGAAAATGTGGCAAAATGCTTAACCGTTTTTTTTCCCCCAGTTAATCCCTGATCCTTGTTTCTTATTTTCCTATTAATAACAGCTACAGTGTGTCTGGCAGCATATGCTCGTGTAGGTTTTGGGCGGTTTTATGGTTGTGTGATTGTTTGGTTGTTTTTTTTTTGTGGTTTTTTTTTTAGGACAACTATTTGTTTGAAGCTGTTTAGTGTAGCCAGTTAAACTGGTTTACTAACACAATTTGCCTTGTTGTTCAGGTAGCACTGACCTACAGATCATTGCACTCTGTATGCTGAGTGCTGACTGTCACTGGCAAAATTCCCTGGAATTCTCCAGTTATCTCCCACTGGAAAGGATATTGCCCTTTATTCCCCAGCTTGGAGATGTTGCAGGAGATGAGCCTTCATCCTGTCTGTGCAACTTCTCTCTTCCTTTTCAACCCCACCCATATGTGTATGCTTAGTTGTCAGTGGAAGGCTGGTGACATAGATTTCTCTGATGTGGGAGATGTTACCGTCTCTTAATTCAAAACAATGAAGAAGCAGAGGTTGCTATTACATCTCACACTTCATCTTCATTTGTGGCTTTAGAGAGTGGCAAATGCAGCCTTCATCACCCCTACCCCAGCCCCCAACTGGAGCCCACTGCAAAGAATTCCCCCCCGCACACACACACTAGTGAGAGCTGTAACAGCCTGCGGGGGAGAAAAAACAAGGTAAAACATGACACCAAGGTTCCTCTGTGTTTAAAGAAATGAAGGGAAGCACAAGGGCATAAGGGGGTAAGTTTTATTTCTTAACAAGATTATTTTTTGCAAAGCTTGCGTTACCATGAAGTCCAAAGATTGATAGGCATTATCATGGTTAACCTAGTTTGCAACCTCTTTCCCTTTAAATTCATCCCGATCAGACATTTATATTGAGACCTCTAAGATAAATAGAGATGGATGTTTTATTAAGATAAATAAGATGGATGTTTCAGGGCATAGCACTGCAGAACAAGTTTCATTTTGGAATGTATCGTAGTTTGAATCTGTGCTTTCAAATGGATGCTCTCTTTAGGTTATTGTCAGAGTGGTTTAGTACACACTAGATTAAGGAATTAAGGCACTTTGGGTGATAAATAGGAAGAGGTGATGGCTCTGATGGGAGAAACGTGAAACTGTGCCTTCTTGAAATGTATATTATTTAATAGGCCAAAGACAAGCCAGTAAAGCATGCAGTGAAACGAGAGGTGTTTTGAGAAATGCCCCTTCCTGCCCTGAGTGCTTAGCAGTAGTCCTGCTAATAGGCTCTTCTGCTCGTGCTTATAACTAATAAAACAAACTCTGAAGTATTGGATTGCTAAACTGATTTCAGGTCATTCATTTTGCGAAAAACATCTCTAGGAATGTGTAAGTGAAGAATTAGTTATATAAATATTTGTTGGGATTCTGTGGATTTCCTTTATGATATTTCTGAACAGCTACAAGTATGATACTGTTCAGAGGCTAGTCTTTCCTGCTCTACTACAAAGCCTTCTTACAACTCACTATGCAAATACTGTGTTTTATATGTCCTCTAACTCCTTTCTGTCTGTTTGGCCAGTACAGTTAATAGATCTTTAGGGTTTTTTTTAAGGCCCTACAAGAACTCTGATTATCAGGTGTGCTCTCTTATGTGTTGTGCACTGGTTGGTTTTATCCACTTAAGACCTACAATATAATTTTTTCCTGAAATACACTTCTCAGAAAGACATCCAGTCATAGGCGGAGGACATCAAACAGTGGAGGATCTCTTGGTAGCTTCTTCTATTAATTTCCCGCTCAGACCGTTAACAATGTGTGTCTTTAATACTGAATTTGTTTGGCTTCTGCTCCCACCCAGTTTTTTCCTTATTATGCATTTCTACTAGGTTAAAGACCCCTAAAACTAGGATTTTATCCACCCTGTCACCTCTCAGTCTTTTAAGTAAACTAAGTAAGTGGAGGAGCTCTTTGTATCTTTTACTGTGAGGTACTTTGCTTTTTGCCAGCCTCTTAACTGTGGCTTTTTGGACATTTCTTTCTTTGCAGTGCTTATTCATCTTATTATTATGGTTACTGTTCAGAGCAACTTGATATGTTTTTTTAGTTTTTGAAAATACACTGATCTGTCAAAATTACATAATCAAATGCATACATCATATACCCAAACCAGAGAAATGATGATGTTCGGGATGTATAGAGTTACCAGAATTGTGCAGCCAGGAATTTTCCGGTTAGTGTGTTTGAACCTGGAGGCTAGTGTTCTTGGAAACGATACAGCCTTTCTGTGTTCCAGAGCAAGGGCAATGAATCTCTTTCTCAAATTCTTCAGAATCTTTTTCAGCCATCACTTTGTGAGCCAGATTTTCAAGTGGGGTAAGTCAGTGCAGGTCTGAGGTCAGTAACTCTGACTTCAGGCCTCAGCTGAAAACCTGATTGTAAGAGGCGAAGACCTAAGATATGTAGGAAGTTTTTAAAGATAATTATTATGAGACTCCTTTTATGAGTATTCTTTTTTTTGTTTGTTTTCAGTGACATTTAATACTGACTGATTCCTGTTCCAGAAACAAACTGAGATTATATCAGTAAAATGCCCGGTAGCCAGTCTCAAGCAGATCTACCTGGTAACAGGCTTGATCTTTGATGGGGCCACCGACCCAGCTAGAGCAAACTGATGGTCACCTGGCTTGTGAGTTGCTTAAATTGTGAAGATGTTCAAAGCTGAACCATATATATATATTCTTGTATGTCAACTGAACCCATGTAGATAGCAGTCTCCCACTGAAAGAAAAACTTTTGTGATATTCCAGTGATCTACCTTATAATGTCACATACTATTTGCTGCAAAGCAACAGTTTCTAAAGGGAAATATTCTGTATGTCACTGTTGTATCTGCTATCCAGTATTATTTCCATGTGTGGTGAATGTGTGATGTAGTTGTTGGTGCACTTTCCATACATATGGCTGGTTAGAAAATGTATTGTAATAGGAAATTACAAAGGGAGCTTTTGATGTTAGCTTTATTTTCTTGAAGTGAGACTGAAGGGATTTTTGTGTGTGTTCTATAAGCATTTTTTAGCATTGTTGAAAGCCCTGAGTGCTTTTAGATTTAAGCTATTAAAAGTGTATTTTCTTCAGCTAATTACACTGACCTAAAACCTCTTTGTATAGAGTGACTGAATTTGGTGCGTGGTTTTTCCCCTAAACTGTGCCTAGACTGACTTGGACAATTTAGTAGCCTCATATTTAAGTTTTAGAAGAGGTAAGATTGAAAATTACTGTGGTTTTGGTTATTGTCCATGATCAATAAATAATTGAGACTTCAAGAACCTCTGGGATATGCTCAGGGCTGGGTGAGAATTAAATAAAATGACTCTGTGTTTGTGTAGCTTGTTTGACTTAGCCTCATCAGCAACTTGAAGTTTAAATTTAATCATTCTACACTAAATTCATTATCATTAGGTAACCTAACAAAACAGAAAGTCAAGTTTGATACCTTTCCCCATGGGACCTACAACAAAAGTCTCAGGGCAGTAGGCTATATTAGATCATAGCTTGTTGTTCTGAAAGTGAACTTCTCTTGGGAGCAATAGAAGCCAATTCCAAATTCAAGCACAGGAATTGATATTTCAGGGTGGATTTGGTGTTTTGTTCTGACATTATCTTGTGCTCAATTTCCTGATCAATTCTTATTAGGAGGGCAGGGTTTGGGTTGTGTGGTATGTGTTAATAGATTAGGGTTTCAGTTAAAGCCCTCTGGAGTCAATGAAAAAAAATTACCTCATTTTGGATGAGGCCTTGATGTCTACACAACTGGAGTAGAAGAAAGTTAAGAAGATACTATTCTAATGTAAATGTAAAGAATATTATTCCTTGGCTAGCATATTAACAGTTCATATAGCATAGGTTTATTTGTGTATGTGGCCTGTCAGCTGTAGGGTCAGTTAAACTGAGGATAATTTGAAATCTGAAACTATCAAAGTTCAGAAGAAGATCTAGATGTTCTTTCTGATAGATTTTTGTGGTACTGACCTTCCAAATTTTGTCAGTCTGTATAGCCCGTTGATGATACCTGTTGTCCAGTGGGGATTACACTGAAAATCTCCAGAGTTAAAACCACAAATTAAAAGTCTATACCTAAAGATGTAGAAGTACTGAATGCTCTGAAAACACAGCAAAGGGAAGATGTGTAATATACAATCTAAAAGAATGCATAAAGTTGTTGTTTTGAATACCATTGTATTACATGTATGTAAAGAACTTTCAAAACTTTTACCTTATTTTCTGCATAAAACCATGGAAAAAAAATCTTCTCTTTAAAAGTTCTGATCTTGGTGATACACAAGTGTTGGGAAAAATTAGTCCAAATTTGAGCTGGATAACATTTTCAGTAATAAAACTCAGTTTTGTAGTTCTGTATTATAAATTCAGCAATTCTAACAGCTTGTAAAAAATTACATGATTTATCCACTTTTAATGTGGGTTAGGTGGCTCATTTTTTAACTACTCTTTTCAAAAGTTTTTTTAGTTTATTAATACAATTTAAGTTCCTTGAAAGAGGAAAATGTGTGGTGTTGTTTTTAAAGAAAAAACAAACCACGTGATATATATAAAGATGTTAAAGTGCATGGAGCCTGTTTGTTCCATTATTTATAATGAGGTTGACCAGCTGAGTCATGGTTCTCTGCCCTTATTGAGACATTTCAAACAGGAATAAAAAGGGGTACCTGATAAATGCTATAATGTGATATGTGATAATATAGTTTCAGAAATTTTTTGCTTCCTCTTGGCATGCTAATGGCTGTATTTTTAAGCAATGCATTCATTCAAGTATTTGTGAAGAGGGAATTCATAAAAGAATTCTTGGATTTAAAAAAAAAATGGGCAGGAATTAATTCAGGAAAAGATCCTTGAACCTGATCAAGATGAACAGCTGTTCGAATGAGCAAGGCTTTTTGTACTGTAGTGGAGCAGGAATGTTTTTGTCCATCTGCCTACTCATTTTGAGGTGGAAGAAGTAATGCTGTAACCCAGCAGCCTTAGTCCCAGCTATGATGCTGCTCTTATCCATTTTGTTTGATGTATCTCTCTTTCTCCACTGCTCATTCTAATTAAGAGAGCTTTACTATGTGTTAGTCACCATAACATACTGGTTGCTCTCAAATTAAAGAAACCAACCTTTGACCTTATGGATAACAAAGGTAATGCACAAGTTAATGCCTTGAACATCCAGTTTCTGGAGATGTGTTTTTGTACTGCTGGCTGCAGGTCAGGGTCAGTGTAAGGAGGGCTTGGAAGGCTGCTGATTATAGTTATCTGAACAATGCAATCTCTGTCCATAAGGCTGCAAATCCATCCCCAGAGAGTGACATATATCAATGAAATACTCCTGTTACGCAGTTCTTTTACACTCTCTGGCTTATTTTCCTGAAAGAGATGTGCCTCTCCCTTTTACTGTAGAACCTTATAAACTCCATAGCCTTCACAAAAGGCAGAATCTCAGTGAAGTGATGATGAGTAACAAATGTCATATGTTTGATTACCATTTTACAACTTTACTTTTTCACTGCTGAATATGAAAGAATAATAAAATAGATGTCTCCAAAATCTGGAATGCCATATGTCTAAATTGTGTGAAAAATATTATTTTTCTGAAAGTGTTTCAGCAATACTGTTTTATTGGCAATACTTTTCGTGATATTTATAGAGAACATGGGTATAGAGAACATGGGTATAGAGAAATACTATTGGATCTCCTGAAATTCAGTAAGAATTCACTTATTGTTAGTATCTCCACTAAAACATTTCAGTAAGAGCAACAAAAGTGCCAAAAGCGTTAAGAGTCAGTTCTGCAACACATCGTGGTAGACAGTACCACCACTAGAGGATGGTTTTATGCTACATTATTACATTATAAGTCAATAGAGCAGTACTAGAATGAGTCAGCAGTTTCATTCTGTTACTCTTCCAGAATCATTATAGTTCGAGGACAGATTTCATGTATCATTAGCTATTTTCATAGTTAGGTATAACTGATGCCAGCATAAAAATGATGTAGGCTTAAGATTGGTCTTCTGTTCTTAGACCCATTCTTTCTTTTGCTAAATTAGGAAAAATTGGTCAGTGACAACCTGGAGCTGTTGCTCCATAGTCCTATACACATAACTATGATATATGTCTAATGTACTTAAGAACAGATTATGATTTTTTCCAGAAAAATACTTTTCTGTATATGCTAGAAAAAAATAATTGCTGAAATTAATTCCTCTTTTTAAATTATGTATAAAATCAGTTTTTTTGCAAATTAGTTCCTACAAAATACTTTATGTACAGGTGATATTTAATTTATCCCTGTATTTAAGGCATCAGTGCCAAAAAGTCTTGTGGTTTTCTAAATGAAGAAAAGTAAGATAGTCTTGTAAGTAAGGCTAGAACAAGACTAGAACTCAGACTTTTTGCATTTAAATCCCTGAGTGTGTCATATAATCATGTTTAATTTCAGTCCTTTTGGCTCTTAAGATCCTAAGCTTTCTGGTGAAAAGGCTGTTTCTGCTCTGCCAGGTACAGTGAGACCTACTGTAGTTTTCAGATGCCCTTGCAATAGTAGTGAATAAGAATTGTCTAGAGCTCAGAAGTCAGAGGAAAATATTAAAATCAACCAAAAGCAGTGATTTTGCAGACAGTTGATGTCAGGTGAATGTCAAGAGTTTGGATTTTTGTCTTGTTACTCAGCTTGAACTGAGGGATTCAGAAAGCACACCAATGAGAACCTCAGTGACTTTCGAGCACAGAGGATACTCACACGTGGAATATTTGTCAAAGCAGCCTCTCTGGTTGCTACAAAAGTTGGCTGACCATTTTACAACTAGGTAGGTGAATTTTAATGTATATGTGTGTGTTCCTATGTTGTGCTTTTCTGTTGTTGGGTTTTTTTTGTCTTGTTTTAAATTAGAGAATCTTATAACTTTTTTCCAGCCTATACCATAGATGCAAATTTGCCTTTCTGACAGACAGAAATATTGAAATGGCTGGCAGCAGTGCAAGAAAGCCATAGAGAGATGATGTGGTATAGGATGTGGCTTTCATCTCTGAAGCAAGGGGATGGATTTAGTTAACTACATTCCTCCAGGTCCAACTCAAAGTCTTAAGCTTCCTGTCCATCAACATGAACTAGTGGTGTGAAGGTTGTAAAGTACTTTCATTATATGCAGATCAAACATTCCCTTGTTCAGAAATCTAGACTTTTCTGTGTCTTTTCATTTCCCTCTAGACATAGATTAAGCATATTTCGTATAACTTTTTTTTTCCCTAAGGATATTACTAGATCAGCATATGTATTTTTACTTACTACAAAGAAAACACATTTTTCCTTCAAAGAAAAATGCTTTTTTAAAATATGCATAGTTTTGCAAACTCACCAAAAATATATATGTGCTTGTGGATATATATCACAATTGTATCTAGAAAATGTGTGCAAACTAGTTGCTGCTCACATAGAAATGCTTCACGTACCTCCAAGAAAAACAAAGGCATTTTTCAATTTGCTGTACTGCATGATGTAAAAATATGAGTTCGTAATAAGGCAGAATAAAAAAAAGAAAATCAGCTGATGTAGAAGATAACATGTTAAGCTATATATATTGAGGTAGAAACAATTCAGAAGGAAGTAAAGGATTTGAAGCTTCATCATAAATATTGCACCCATGTAGTGCATTGCAATCTTTTTACAGTTTAACATGCACATGTATTAATTATGTGAAATTTACATTCTGGGGCTTCCTCCTGGAATAGCTGGAGTTACTGACTAACTTCTGCTTACAGTAGTGGGAGTTTGCAATGCTCACATAAAGCAGGTGTGAGGCTCCACTGGCTGCAGGATTTGCTGTGTATTACTGTTCACTCCCGCTTAGGACTCCCAAGGTCTTTTCTGTGGGTCATGCAATAGAGTTTATTATCAACATACAGTACAAAGGTCTCTCCAGGATTAATGGAAATTTTATCTATTTGCAGTAAGGTAAAAAGGTATTATGTTTTTAAATTATTCACCATGAATGGTGTTAACTGAATTTGTGATTCCTTATGTTTGTGGTGTTTTGATTTTGGGGGATTGGAAAGGACTGACATTAAGTGTTTGAATGATTTGTTTACAAAATTATGCCTTTCCTTTTAATGGACACTTGCAATGGAGGAGGCTGAAAAACTGTTCCCTTTAAAATGATAATGTTTTCTGTATATTGAGAATGCTATTTCCCCAAATTTATTTTAAGAAAGAAGCTCTGTGTTACTGGTGAGATTTATGCACAGTCTGTGCACAGACCTCCTTGTCTTTGAAAAAAATTCCAAGTGAGGCCACAATCAAGACTGCAATAATATTTCTGAGATTGTAAACTGTAGCTCTGGTAACAAATGTGAGGTTACTACTAGGTCATGAAAGCTCTCAGAAACCTCGTAGCTGAGTCATGTAACTGACTGAACAGCATTAGGCAGGTATCATATTAAGTAACCTTGTCTAAACAGTCGTGAAGTACACTTAGGAGAAATGCTGTCAGAAGTACACATGCCAGAAATGGTTACATGATTTCATAAATGCTCTGGAAGCCCTGAAATACTGCATTTTGCTTCTGTTTTCTTTCATTGTCCTGTAATAAAAACTCTTTTATTAAGACTTCTTCAACAGGGAGTAGGGGAAAGAGCTGTTTTATTATGAAGGAGAAGAGTTAATTCACTTTGTTTTTTACATCTCTTGCTATGAAGTGTTAATTCTAGTGTTGAAGTCCTTTAAGAACCCTGCACTGTATCTAAGAATTACTGTAAATGTAAATAATAAAAAAAAGTAATATTAATTGGAACAGACCAAATTCAATCAGTTAAATTTCAGTTATTTCGGTTAAATTTGATATCTGCAAGGACTGGGGGATAGACGGACTTTGATCTAGCCATGGTTGATATGTGGTGCCTAATAGAATGAATATTAGGAGAGCTTTGGAAAAACAAATGAAACCCTTTTTAACTGAAAGGTAAGGAAAATTACTGGTTTTTGGTTGATGCCATCAGGCCACATACTGAACAAAGAAATAAAACAACTTTTTTTTGAAGAAAAGTTTAAAGTTACTTATTTGGAAGTATGAAAGAGATGCATGCAGTCTGGTAAAAAACTGTGTCTTTTCTATTTCATCTTTTCTGATATTGTTTCATGACTGCTGTTGGTAGAGGCCCTGCGTCAGAGCCAGGTGTGTGCTGTTTGTGCTTATGTTGCCACAACAGTAATCACTAATCACTGTGATCTCTTGTGTTGGGAGGAGTAATTATGAAACTAATCTGAAATTTTGCATTGCTTAGACAACTGAGATCAAAAAGTTGAAGTCAGCTGCATGGTAGAAAACAATTCTCCCTGGTATCCAGCGACAGGACGTGTGGGAATTGTTCAAGCTGCACCAGGGTAGGTTTAGACTGGAGGTCAGCCAGCATTTCTTTACTGGGAGGGTGGTCAGATGCTGGAACAGGCTTCCTAGAGAGGTAGTTCATGCCCCAAGACTGGCAATCTCCAAGAGACATTTGGACAATGCCCTTAATAACATGCTTTAACTTGGAGAAACCTGAACTGGTCAGGCGGTTGGACTAGATTATCGCTGAGAATCCCTTACAACTGAAACCGTTGTAAAGATCTGTTCTGTTTATTTTATTCAAAACAGCGAATGTTGCTGAAACAGAAAGGTGTAACCTTCTCTGTGTGAAACTTCTTCACTCATTGGAAAACATATTCCTGTAGTTGGACCTGAGACTGTATGGGCTTCATACAGCAGCCTGTCAACTTTATGAGTATCTTCTGTATTAATAAGGAGTCTGCTAGCATTAATGTTACCTGTGAATGTGCTTTGATGAAATATTACCCCATCACCCTTACAATAATCTGCTCCATGAAGAGTTTTCTGAATTACAACACAGCAAGTGTTTATTTCTTGCCATTTCTTCAGAATGTCTCAGGCTAGTGTTCTGATGTGAGCCATTAATACTACTCTCCCAGAATTGCTGCTTAGACCTGTTCTCATTTCTGACAATGGCTGCTTTGTTAGGAAGTGCTTCCTCTGTCCATTCAGAACACTCAGACTGTGTTCTGAATTCCTGACAAACGGAGGGTGTGAAAGAGTTGAAAAATCTTACTAAATCTTTTTGACCAGTATTACTGCTGGTGTAGATTGATGCACCTATGCTTTTGTTATTTGCTTGTCTGTATACTAGTGTTGTTAGTGGCCAGGTTGCTGGTCCTGATTAGGAAGCATCTCTGTGCAAATGATTAGAGAGAATGTCTTTGGGAAACGTATATAGTCTTGTGTTTCATAAATTACAGACTACATGTGGTGGCAAAGGCAATAAATTAAAAACTTTAATAAATCCAAGCCATACAAAACTCGCAATTAATAAGAACTGCTCTCATGAGATACTATTACAATGCTTCCTTCAAAATACAATGTTTCCTTCAAAACATAGTGCTTCCTCCAAAATGATAAGTCGCGCACTTTCATCAAAACAGTTCCCAAGGGGTTTTAACACAGACTTTCAGCTGATTGTAAAGACGTAAGCCTAATTCTCCTTTGACTATGTCAGAATAAAAAACAGGAATAACTCCACCTGAAGTCAAGGGATTACACTATTAAAAATTACTGTGGAGGAAGAAGAAATGCAAGTAAAATGCAGACATAAATATAGATTAATTGAGATAGCACTCAGTGTAACTAAACAAGAAACCACTGTTTTGGGATATACAATCAAATGGAGTTGTGATTGACTAGCTTTGATTGGTTCATATGCAGTTGAGACCAGAGAAATGCTAAAAGCTCTTACACCGAAAAATTAAAAACAAATAACAGTGATTAGGCATCTGTATCATATCTATATGTGGTAAAAATAGGTTGTGGTAAAAATAGGTTGTAGTAAAAAAGGATTGTGTTTTTTCAATTAAGCCAAAACCAAACAGTTTGTGCGACACTCCTTTTAGATAGGAAAAATACCATTACTGCTGGCCACAATAAAATTTAGATGAATGATAGAGTTGGTTTAAGTAATCCTTTGTCTTACAAATGTGCATATATTAAGGCATGATGAAATATTTTGTAATTTGTTCTAGCCATAAAAATGTTTCTCTGGGTTTCTTTCTGGAGAGAGATCAGAAAACAGTTATTTCACAGGAATAAGGATTTCATATTGGACCACACAGTAAACTGAGAGCTATAGAAAAATAAATCAACATGTAGACCATTTTGTATTTCCATATAAAGACATCAGATTTTTGTTTGCCCTGCATATGTGGAAGGTATCCATTGGACATTTTGTTGCTGTTGAAATGGATAGAGCCCTTGCTTGCTGGACACTGTAAGGAGTACTTTGCTGAGAATTCTGCACAAACATTTGTAGTCAGCTGGTCAAAGTTCTGAAGAAGAAGCCAGAAGAATCAGAGCCATTTTTGCCCCCCATTTTTGTGGGTCTGTGTAGATGTTCTTGCTATGGATACTACATTCTGACTTCCTGAATGTCCTGAAAATCTCATTATTATACCCAAAGAGGAGTAGATAAAGCTACCATTCCTACACTTTTCCATGAAAAAAACCTAGTTCATTTGCTGTTAGGGGGCAGATGAGTTTGGGGTTTTTTTTTTGCCTTTTTTTCTTTCTTTTTAATTTCTTTAAAAAAACAGCAAATGAGTCCTCTGTGGTCTTGAATTGCTAAAGCAAAAATTTTATATCATAATTCCTGTTGGCTTGGAGATATGAGCCAAACTACAAAAAGATATGAAAGATATGAGTGACTGTGAACCCCAGACTGGAGGAAAAGATCAAAGAACATGTTATAAATGAGAAAAAATAAATAGTATTGGTAAATACCGTTTCATGCCTGCTTTCTCTAGTCCCTTGTTGTATTTTGTACAATATGGTAAAATGTGGGATTGGGTGTCAGTTTTTTCCAGGTTCAGTAATCTTGGATTGCCAGTAAAAAATCAAAAGAACACAAACAAAAAACTTGGTGGTTTTAATATTTGACTTCTCTGTAAATACCATTTGTGACGTGAAAATCAAGGCTAGTTCCATGTTTTTCTTCATTTTAAAACAGAGAATTAAAGGCTTAGGTATTGTCCAGTCCTCATGATTTGCAAAGATTACCAAAATGAAGATAACACTTTCAGTTGCGGATGAGAGGCACTGAGGAGGAGCAGTGTTGAGGGTATACATATGTGAGGTTATGCTAATGTTTCAATTTGATTTTTCCAAAGTTTCTTTTCTTAAAAATTCATCAGAAGCAGTATTTTTTTCCAAGTTGAAAACATTTTAAATTATTTTTAGTTCTAACAACCACAAAATAAAATTAATTATATTCTTTCATCTACTTCTGATGCTGCACTTATTCCATGTTCTACCGTCGCTGATTTGAGCTGCAACCAGTTATTTGCTTTGAGCAAGACTTTTCAATAGATCCCCAACATCTGTTCTTCCCATGCTTCTGTCTCTAGCTAGTCTGCAGTATGAGTTTGTGTCTGAATTGCCAAACACACATAAATCATGTCTTAAGGTCATCTTTATTACTTGCTTCTGCTTTCTTAGGAAGTGCATCATTAATCAGTGTTTGTGAGCTTGCATCCGTGTCATCCTTGTGGCTGGCTTGTGTGACTAGTGTTAATGCTATAGGCAGAGAACAAGGGAGCCTGGATTTAGAAAGGCAAAGGGTAAAGCCATGAAGGAGAGATGGTACAGATTCTGCTGATGGAGTGGAAAGAAACTTAAGCAAGTAGCAGGAGTGTTGTCAGATCAATGATGTCCTTGCATTTTTTTCAGTATCTTACTGCTAAAGATATTTATTTAAATATGCCTGAGGCAAAGTGACAGTGGTACTGTGGAAGCATGTTGTGCTAATGAGCGTTTTACACTGCTTTTATTTATGCCTGTTTTTTTTTATGCTGTGTGATGACTGTATATAGTATTTCTTAAATTCTGTACAGTTCCTGTATTGGTTTACTCCTGTGCTTTAACATCAGATAGGTGATAACCAATGTGTGAACATTCCTGCACAGTTACTTGTTAAATTGCCCAAAAGCCAATAAGAAATTTGATTCCTTTTTACTTTGGGGTTTAGAAAATTTGGGGAAGCATCCTTATTGTGGAGGTCTCTAACAGCATTAGTCTCATTCCTGGAGTACAGAACTGGTATGTGTAAGAGAGGTAACTGGTTGTATCTCATTCTGTCAGCGATCACTCTCCCATCTTGCAAAAATGTATAGGGTCATTGAATCATGGAAAAATACTGTTTGCTTTTTAAAAATGTGCTTGTGTGGATAGAGTTGCAGTACTTGCCTTCCTCTCAGTCTGCTCTTGTATCACCTTAGGCTGTGTTCTGTCATATATTATTAAGTCTACAGTAATTTGGACTCAGTTTTACACTAAGAGGTGGTAGAAGAAAATTCATATGGGAAGAAGTATAGGTGATTTTGAGACTTTTTCCCCGAATCAGTTATCATTCATTCCCACTTACAGTGATGCTAAATAGCACTTTGCTATTAATTTTCTAAGACATAAACCCCATCTGGAATATTGCAACAATTTTCAATTAATATTTTCTTTACATTTCAATTTTATTTTTTTTTTAGCAGCTCCCATTCCTGTTTTCTGTTTGTTTACTGTGAGTTGTCTGTTAAAAGCTGATTTCATTTGTTTTTGCAAAGCAAGAAGTGTAACTACTACATTTCTATTGCATGAATGCTTGAGGAAATTCAAAACAATTAATATTGGTTAGTCCATAGGACTTGGAAAATCTTCTAAATCTTATTTAACTTGGTGAAGATTCTTGTGCGCAGTTGAATTCTTACACTCTGGAAAAATATTGTTATGAAATAACAGAGCTGGGTAGAAAAATCTCAAGAGAAGCAGCTTCTCTGAGATTTTTCTTTTAGATCTTGTTCCCAATCAAGTAGTATATACAAACTTTTCAAAGTATTTTGGCAGTGGACTTCATGATCCTTGCCAGAGCCCAGCAGTGCATGAAAGCAAATAGCAAAAATAAACTGTGTTAATTGGACAAATCAGAGTTTTCAAATCGGTCTGGTTTTGTGGCCTGTCTTACTCTTCTGAGATTTATTTACAGAGATGGTTTTAACTTTTTCAATCATAGATAACAGTCATGTTGATTCAGTTGTCATGTATTTTGATAGATTAACCCCCCAGTGTTCATCAAAGTGATTTGGGCCATCTTTAAGTGCCAAAAAGAGTACTTACAGAGGTAGCACTTATGGAGGTACTGAGAGTGGCTGAGTAGTGGTCATTATACTGTTTGAATAATGAATTCTTGCTTCCTGACCCACTAGCATTCATATTTTAGGCATGAAGAGAGATATCTGAAGTCTCAATAAAGAGAGCCTTTGGCTGACATTTCTCTCAAAGCTTATTCTACTTTTAGTGCATTTTTGTGACTGCATTGAACATGGAAAGAGAAACTGTGTAAGGCTTGATGTCACATTTTATTCAGCACCAGTTCAGGAGCATAGCGAATGAATTCTTTAAGTGCAGAAGTCTCAGTATGTAGTTCCTAACAATAATAAAACAACCAAGGTAAAAGAAAGCTGATACTGAGGAAGAATGTCAAACTAAAACAGAAAAGGTAAAGCCCCACATTTCTGCATTAACTGTGAAGTTAGTAGTATTTTACTTGTTTCTGAGATTTCTGTGATGTGTTTGTTACTAACTGGGATGGGTTAAAGCTATCACTTACTTTTACATATTAGTTGTACATATTCTGATCCTGCATAGAAAAGTTAAAACTGAAGAATATTTTGCTTTAATAGGATGTAAATCTTATGTTAACATTTAGATTAATTATTCTTTGTAAAATAATACAATATGTGTTTTAATGTGTCTAAGTGAAATAAAGTTGTTAACTTGCTTCAGTAATCCAGATTTAAACATTACTGAAACTATGTCAAGGATTCTGAATTTCATGGTTTTAATTTACATGGGTAAAGGCTTGTGCTGGCAGAAAGGAAATTTCTTTTCTTACCAGACTCTAATACATTGGTCATTTGAACTCAGAGGCAGCAGCTGAAAACACTACTAAAGTCTCAATTTTAACATCAGAATTAAAGAGTGTTTAGGTGGACAGATATTCTGCAGGACCACTCCATTCTCATTGTGCCATGTAAAATGAAGAGTACAGTTTACCGTAAAATAGTTTTAAAATTTGCTGATCTTACAGAAATTATATAATAACAAATACAGTAAGCTAACAGTATAATTCTTCAAAGAATTTTTGAAGGAAATTTCAAATACTATTTGAAAGAATATTTCTTAACAAAATCATACAAAAAAAAAGTATCTGTCCTGTTTAAAAATTAAAAGTTACCTTTGAAATACACCTAATCTTGATTGTTTTGGGTTTTTTAATAAGTGATATTCTGATCAGATTTGCTTAAGAGGCATAAAGGCAAGATAATGACTTGCTGTCATGGAACTGTCACTGAAGTTGACTACTCTCATTTTCAGCAGCTGAGCATCTTAATCTGTGTCTTCACCTTAAGATTTAACTTTAGATTTAAGGGCACTTTTTTTTTTGTTTGTTTGTTTCAATGAGGTAGACTTAAATATAGCCTTCAGCAACCATTGGAAATTATGTTTTTTTCACTTTTATTGCTCTTTCTGGTTTTGAGCTTGTTGTCATTTTCATCCCTTTAGTCAAGATGCTGTGACTTTCGGCAACAATGACCTTCCACAGGCAAAAATATGCCAGGTTGCTAGTATGTATGTTTGTTGTTAACTTACCTGTTGCCCAAGTAACCAACATGCCTTGTCTCCAACACCCAGCAGGGCAGTGTTAGAAGAAGGAAAGTATTCAGCTCCCAACTGTGTCCTGATTGCAATTTCCGTTGTAATATTCCCTCTTTTTTAAATGCCTTATCAAAGTTGTTTAGTCTCTTTCCAAATTTGTTCCTGGGCCTGTAAGCACTTAAGCACCTGAGTATCATTACCATACAACTAGCACTGCTGACTCAGATCAACATGACTGGGGTGGGAGTGCTTAGAGAGGAGGAAAGAGCACATGTATTCAATTGCTGGCAGACTCATAATTTATAGAGTCAGCATTTATGCTCTATATTATACAAGGCACAGATGATGAGTGTGAAGTCCTTTACGTACCTACACGTAGTACTGAATGTGCAGTCCTCTACAGAAAGCTGACTTCTATACCAGTCTCCCAAAAGCACTGTTTCCATCTTCAGGCACTTTTCAAAATCTGACAGTGCCTTCTTTCTTTAAAGAGCTCAAAATGTCAAAAAGATCAGGGAAGTGCCAGGCTGAGTAAAGGGGTGGGACACAATGCATGTGAGTTACGTTATATACAAAGGTGATGAACTGCAGATGTTTAAACCTGACATCAGGGCAGTATTACAGCCATCTTCCTTCCCCTGAACCAGCCAGATGCTATATCCTTCTCTCTTTTTCTTCCAACCCACAGCTCAGGTTTTTTCCACTGTCTAGTTCTGCGCTTGGATTGGAGCACTGTATTCTTGTGTCCTATTTAACAGTGATAATGTTTTCTCATAATTAGGAATATTGCGGTAGAGGGGTTTGTTTTTTGTTGTTGCACTTTGATTGCTGCACATTGTACAAAGGAAATCTTACCATTACTCCTTTTGAGACTAATTCAAGAGAACTCCTTAAGCCATCAAGATGTCAGGAAAGCTTACATTTGCTAATACAGGAGAAACTACTCAACCAAATTTGGTGGCGTCTATATGCCCAAGTCTTCTGTGATGATGTGGAAATAACAACACATGGAAATACAAGGAGATCAGAATCAAATTTCTAGGTTTAATTTGGAACTTTTATATACTTTTCAAGCAACTTAGGTGGAATTCAGAATCAGCACCAGCCATTATAGTTGTATTGATAATATGGATTGTGATCCCACAGTTATTATATTCCTCTTTCTTTATTCCATCAGCACATCAGCTGTCTTCTGTCTTTAGTATTTGTTAGGAGTACATTTTACTTGATTACATTGTAGAAGCACTTAAATTCTGTGTGTGTCCCAAATTTTCTTGGACCTGTTTTATTCATCAGATCTTATTTACTCTTGGTGTCTTTTTCACAATGTATCATGAAGCCATCTATTCAGGATGCTCTACACTTCACCTGTGTATCCTAATGACATCTATAATTGACATTCTCTAATGCTGTTGAGAAAGGTTCACTTGGTGCTGGACTTGTCTTATAAGGCCTGATGGAGAGTTCCTTGTTGCTTTTGCAGAGGAAGTTTTTCCCCTCACTACTGCTGCTTCCAGTGGGGTCATAATCAGATGCAGAAAAATGAGTAAAACTACATGAACAGGAAAATATTTCTGCATGTCAATGAGGGTAACAGAAACTGGCCCCAAGATGCAATAAGAATGCTAATCTCCAGTTGTTTGTAAAGTTATGTTTGTCAGGGCCTTTTTAATTAAAAATTTCTTTTAGGCCAGTCACATCAATTGGCAAAGGGATGCCAGCAGTTCCACTGCAGCAGTAGTAAAAAAACAGTTCTTACCCACTCAGATTTTTAGTTGGCACTTCTCCATCCTTAAACTAGGAAGCCACTTTGTCTAGGGCTGTACAAAGTCCTTGCCGTACTGGACAGTGCAAGTCTAGTGGAAACATTTTTTAGGGTTGAATTTTTAATGTATTTTCTTAAAATTATTTCAGATGCCATTGGGATGTGATCATCTAATGGTTTTCCTTTATGTTATAGCAGTTCTGCAGCTGTAGAACTGCTTTTCGCCAGAATAATTTTCAGACTTCAAACATACATTTGATGTTCTTTTATAGATGTGTGTGTGACTTTTATAAAAATCAGTTTATCATCTTCATTGCACGTTCTTTCCTGAAATCCATTTAAAAACATACAATGGTACAAGAGCATATTTGAGATCAGTGATTGATTTCTAAAATATTTTTGTCTTTAGATTTTGAAACATAACTGATTGCTTGAAAATATCTGAAACCTACTTAAAGGATGACCTACACCTGTGAGAAAAGGCAATTTGAATTTGTAAAGCCTCCCACTTACTCCATACATAACTCTCACTGAACTACAATTAATGCAGTTTTGTCTTTTGTTTCCTTCCAAAGGTAAACCTAAGATTTGCAGTAAGAAAACACAGAGATACTTTTCTCTGTTGCAAGGGAAAATTCCCACTCTGTATAGCAGTGATATTACCATGTTACTGATTCCTAAGTTCATCAAACTGCAGCAGCATATGAGAAGCTTAGAAATGAGGAGTGGAAGATAAGAGTGCTTAGTATGCTGACAGTGTAGTTAAGGTTGTGCTTGCATCATCAGCTAAAGACAGTCGTACACTTGTTTCCACCCGTGTCAGTCTGAACTAATAAAACAGTAAGTACAGATAATGTTGTTTCATAGGAATGTGGCCTAGAGATATTCCAGTGTGGTTTCATTCCTTTAGTGCAGGCGTGTTGCATGCAAGCTGTGGTAGAGCTGGCATATGCTACGTGTGATGATGTGCAGCTGACCATGCACACATGCCCTAAGGTTGGGGGAAAATAACATCATTTTTGGGGTCCATCACTTTGGGATTGCATCTCTGTGAGAAGCCTGCAAGAGTTAGCTTAAAAATTCAGTTTAGTTTCCCATTTCATTTAGCCTGTTAGGTGATGGGAAATATATACATTTATGCATGAATGGGAAATGTCAGGGAGTAAGAAAACAATATTTTCAAGCTCTGTTTTTGGTAATAAATATTCAATGTTAAAGAAAACAGAATCAGTTAGGAACCACCACTTGCACTCTGAAGTTGCATTGAAGACAGGACTAGATGAACACTCAGATTGACTTGAATTTTGTAGGTGAGTTTTTCTTTAAAGTGAGATTCCCACTCCCCATGTCAAGGTTATCTTAGTGATAGCCTTTGAAACAGTCAGACCACTTACCAATCGATGGATGTTTAGAAGTTTGACAGTCTCTGCATTAATCCTACTCTTGCATGAAAATAGCTTTATCAAGCCTGTAATTAGAAATGAAATAGTTTTAAATGGTTTCCACACAGCTTGACTTTCAAAGAGGTTCCAGTTTCACATAACTTCATATAAACAGAGAATCAGAAGATATAACCAGATACCACGGTTCCTGCTTACTAATTGCCATAAAGCAGAGCCATCTGCTTTATACAAAGCCTAGGTCAGGTAATCCTTCAAAACTGTGACCTTTGAGGCTCCATGGAACTTGTTCTTGATTAAATAAAACCTTCTTAGGAAGTTATTGGGAAACTTGGTGCAGGTTCAGTCTGAGCAGAGAATGTAACTGATTGGATTTCTGTATAATCTTAAACAGACGGTTCTAAACCAGTCTGGTTTGAAATTTTGTTTTGTTTTTTTTTTTTTCTTGGTAGTGTTAATTTTTCATAGCAATTCAAGGTACAAATGAATTATTTCAGTTTTCAAAGTGATTCCTCATAAAAGATAAATCAGATGACAAACAAATGTTTTAAACAAATTCATGACATTAAAAGACAAAGTGAAGTGACTGTTTCATCAGCCTAAACTAGGCTCAGAATCTGGAGCATCCTCCATTTTGTGAGGTTGCCTGGCCTTTTTTTAGAGAGCATGTGCCACAGCACAGTGGGGTGATAAACACGAATGGAGCAAAAGAAATATAATTGCAGCTCAGCACATAGAGTAGAATACTTGTAATTTCTCACAACTATTTCATTGCTAGCAAGGCTTATATCACGGATGCTTTTAAGTTTTTCTCTTTTCCATCATATACTTTATTTAAATATTTAATCCATTATATGAAAATAGTTACTGTGATTAAATAATCAGTTATTCTGCTCTAGTTTTCTTTTGGCATTGGTGACTATTATTTTTGGCTGACTATCTTTGGCAAGCAATTGCCAATTATTCACTGCCAGATTAAAAATAGAAGTATTATTGCCAAAGCAAATAATACATGATTTTGCAGTTACACAGAGCTTTCCAGTTGAGGATAACAACATATTTTGTAACCACTAATGAATTTAGCCACTTACCACCCACAGAACGTTCACATTCTTGCCTTAGGGATGAGAAAGATAAGGTATATACTGCAGCAAGACATGGTCTACCTTTTCCAGGGGCTGGTGTAGGTTAAAACTGATGGAAGACACTAGAATGTGCCACTCATTAGAAATGGGTCTTCACACTGAGATCCTGGTCTACCCATCCAGCCATCTGGGCAAGGGTTGGAGTTGCTTTGCCTGGTCCGTGATATGCTGATCTTACAAGAAACAAAGAAAAGCTGAATTGTAGCTGCCTTCTCAGAATAAAATGTATCCATTCACAGGTGTTGCATTAATGAAATAGATTAATATTTTGAGACTAAGTGATTGTGAACTTTGAGAGCACCCCTCTGATGAGATGGAAGATCAAGACAGGAAGTCAATCATGGCAGATGACCTGATTATCTTTTCCTCTCAATAGTTGCTGCAGTCAGATACCCTATTATTGAATGTGGTCTGCGCAGCTACTTTGCATTCTTTACAAAATTTTTTGAAGTACTGCAGTGGAGAAGAGTTTCTCACTGAACTAGGTGATCCCCACGTGTATGGGGACAACTGTTTTCCAGTTTTAACACATCTCTTTGAAAATGTTTCTCTAGCATCAGGATCATAAGTCTGAGCATGACCCCCAAAGTTTGTGGCATTTTCACACCCTTGATTATGCTCCTCAGAATTGTGCTGGCACAAAAGTCTAACTCTGTACTCCACATTTTTGTCCAGGTGATGGTTTTTCCTTTCTCAGCTGTTGTGATAGGGCCTGATACCAATCCTGAAGGGAAATTGGTATTTGGTAAATATGACTGGTTCCAGGTTTTGTTCCTCATTTGCAGCCCCATAGAAAGATATGATGACAGTCTACCTTTCCATGTTCTCAGTTGCTGCAGGGACTGATGACTAGTGATATAATAGCCTTGTCTTGGCTGCGAAGTGAAAAGTTCTTCATCTCTGTACATTTTTCAAATAGCAGAGACTGTTTTTGCTGTAAAAATCACCTTACATACACCTAATCACTTTGTGAGAAGCGCTGAATACCTAAACTGGCCATTAAGTGCAGAATTTTGCTGGAATGGACTGTCTGTGTCATTTTACTAAATAAAGAGGCATCTGAAATCTGATACTTAATATATTCTGTGAGCAGCATTTGAAAGCAAACAGAGGCAGTTTTCCTTGAAATTCAAAGTGCAGTAGCTCAGAGACAGCCATCTGTATGTATTTAGGGAATCTAGAATTACCCAAATGCCTGGAAAATTTTTTGTAATTATCTCAGAAATGAATTATGATATTTCACAGATAATGTTCTAGCCCTTTCATTCCTACTTTGATAAAACCTACTAAAAATCTGTTGCCTATTTTATTTCTTGCTGGGATTAAAAAAAAAAAATCCCACAGACAAACAAAAAGCTTGCTTTGAAGAATCTTATTGGAAATAGTATGTGTGTTTTAAAGATTTTGCATTTTAAATACAAACAAGGCAGTGCTGAAATTTGCCACAATAGCTTCACTGAAAAATATTCCATCATTCAGATCAAAAGTGAGCAAAAAACACAGAAGCATTTGGAAGAAACAGCAGTGCCAGAGCATGATTTCAGGTATTTGGGAAAGCAGTGTCTTCTCTGTGATGAACTCAAAATGTAGGATATTCTGTAAAGTGGATCTTCCCATTCAGATAATTCCATATAGTGACTTTTTTATGGGAACTTTGACTAGCTTAGTTATTTAGGAGAAATATTTATTTTGAGCTAATGAGAAACCTCTTTCCTAGGCACTCACACAATTGCCAAATAATGGTTGACTTTAACTCCCGAATGCTTATTTCCAAATAATGAGTGTAGAATGGGAATTAAAACATGGGAACATAAGTTAATATAGTCATATGTTAATTTTATGTAACTAAAGAGATTCAGGACACTAAATTGCCAGTAAAAATCAAAGCTGAACAGTCACTTCTACTTTTAAAATCTCTCTTTAGTTACAGAGAAGAGGCAAAGCTGAATAGCACATTATCAGAATACTATCTTCAAATTTCAGAAATGGGAAAATTGGATAAGTACCAAGCATCCCTTACTCCTCTAGGCTTACCTTTTGTTCTGACAACTGCAAATTACAGGAATGATCTTGCCCCATCCCTCTTGGATCTTGGTGGTGTAGGAATCACAGCTGGTTTCAGCACACAACCCTCCATTAGAACTTTCTGTTCTTGATAGGCTTTATTCGGCAGCATGAAAGTAATATGGTTTCTTTATTTGATTTTGCATTTGATTGATTGCTTTCAATTAAAATTTATTCTCTTTCTTGTGGTTTAGCTATAGTTCTTGCTGATGGCAGCCATATAAGTCTGTACCTTTTGTCAGCTATGGCTGATTTATATAATTTTTTTAACAATTTTTGGATGAATGCTGACTGCTGTGTCCGTATTCTTTAGATTGGATGGTGTATTTGTTTTTACTTTCTAGCAACTCTGAAAAACAAGGTAAAATATTGGTAGCTGGCCCAAGGTACAGTTGCAGACAGAAGACTTCCCAGTCTCAGGACTAACCATATAGTTAGATGACTTTTGCTATTGCAATTACTTCTCTGCACAACACTGTGTAATGGGATGTAGTGCAATACCTGACTTGGTCAGAGCTTTCCCTTGTGTTCTATTACTTGCTGTGAGTTCTGCCTGAGTTTCCGTCACCCACAAGGCAGGGTAGGTTTTGCTGTGCACGCAGAGATCAATTACTTCTTAGTGAATCCCCATACCTCAGCCAGCTAGGATCTGCAGGTGTTTGCTACTTGTGTTGTTTTGAATGCTGTCTTTCTTAGCTCCAGGCAGTAGAACACCTAAATAATTTGTGTTAAGGGAATTTTTTCAATTGGAACTTTGAAGTTCTGTGACTCCAGTTTGTGATCTAAACTAAGAGGTTCATGATGTGACAGGAAAATGTTGCAAAAATTTCTGTTAAGGTTACACTTTTTTGTTTCACAGTATGTTCCCAGTAGTTGTTTAATATTCTTCTCTAATGGAAAAATTGTACTTTCATACCCCTTTTTCTTGTTTCCTTTTGGCCCCCTTTACCTGTTCCTGTTAAGAATCAATATCACTGGCCCCAGAAATAATTTTGAAGGCAAGAATTATTTGTGGGAAAACATAATCATAGGTATCCAAGTGCATCCATTTTAAACAGCCTGATTTTCCTTCTTTGTGCTTTTGGCAAAATTCTGTGCCTTCCTGTCTACCTAGAATAGTAACTTTTTTTCTGGTGGTATTCTTGAAGAGTACAAAAATATTCTTCTGAATAGCTTTTTGATCATTGTCATGGTTTAATCCCAAATGTTAGCTAAGCCTCACTCAGCTGCTCACTCAGTTGCTCACTCAGTTCCCTCTGGTGGGATGAGGAAGAGAATCAGAAAAGTGAGAAAGCTCATGGGTTGAGAGAAAGTTTAATAGATAAAGCAGAAGCCATGAGTGCAAGCAAAGCAAAACAAGGAATTTATTCACCACTTCCCACCAGCAGGCAGGTGTTCAGGCATCTCCAGGAAAGCTGGGCTTCATCACACATAACAGCATCATTTCAAATGTGTTGTGTCCCACTCTTCCTTTTTTCTTCTCCCAGCTATTATTGCTGAGCACAACATTATATGGTATGGAATATCCCTTGGATCAGCTGGGTTCAGCTGTCCTAGCTGTGTCCCCTCCCAACTCCTTGTGCACCCCCAGTGTGCTCGTACCAGCAGGGGTGGAATAAGAAGCAGAAAAACCTTGGCTGTGTAAGTGCTGCTCAGCAACAGTTAAAACGTCACTATGTTATCAAGTGTTTCCAGCACAAATCCAAAGCGTAGCCTCATACTAGCATCTATGAAGAAAATTAACTCTACCCCAGCCAAACCTAGCAAAATTGTTTTGAGAATTGCAGACACCAGGTGAATTTCTGAACCACAAAAATTCTGCAGATCAATGCAAGTGCTGCAGTGAAATTATCAGCAGTCCAACAGGAGGTACCAAAAAACAAATATCTGAACCTGTTGAGTGAGCTGAAGATGGCAAGAGACTTTTTCTCAGAATACTGAATCATTGTAGAAATACCCAAACTCAGTGAAATAAATGTGAAAGTCACTTCCTCTAGGACAAAACAGGATTTATGAGAGGCTGATTGGGATTGTGGAGGTTGAAATGTAATCATGGCTTCTTCAAAAGTTACATTGCCACTTCTTTCTAATAATATATGTGCATGTATGTTTGCCTATCCTTAGAAAAAGAAAGAAAAATTAGTTTATTGAACTGAATCACCTTCTTTCTCTAGCAAATTTGTGAGGAAAAAGGCTTCAGATCCAAGCTCCACAGCTTCTTCCATTGTTAACTTCTATGCTGTTATGCTGTGAAGTGGAGTAAACTGAGTCCTCTAGACGACCTGTGACTCTTGGAGCAGTAACACAGTTGCAATGTGGACCACACTAAGCAAACCTGAATGACTGAACTAGGGAGTTCAAGATCTTATATTGCATACATATATTCTATTCTTTTAATTGACTCCAATATTGATTCAGTTAATTATTATTTAACTTAGCAGAGATGCCATATATGTTACTGTATGGAAGCTGATAAAAGGAATATGAAAATTTTATTGTGTATGGCCCTGTATTATCACTGAACCCAGAGAAATTAAGGCACTTCGATAAGATCCCTAAATGGATAAGTTTAACAAAGCACAAAGCATTATTACCTGTCTGTAATCTCTCAAGCACTTTTGACTTCAAAGGCGTTGTCTATTGTGTGCCAACTTTCCTACCTGTAAAATGTCTGCCCCTACCGCTTTGTAAATTGGCTCCTGGGAAGAGAATTCTTTCTAATAGTTATGGGAGTCTTTTGGATGTTCATGCTGCAGCTATATTTGTTCTAATCATATTTGACATTTCACAAGCTGCACATTTATTGTTTGATGGGCAAAGCATCAAAAAATAATTAGACCAAATGATCACACAAAGCCCAACAGAAAACTTTTTCTGGGCATGTTAGCTGCTTTTTATTAATAATTATCATCATTAAACTTTACCAAACTATATTATAATCTCATTGCCTGCTCATCATTACTGAACTCCTAAATTCATGTGAGGATTTAAATTTTCTTGTGAGATGAACAATGTTTACATTAGAAAAATACTGAAACTTGTTCAAATGTAACTCCTTCCTTCCTTCCTTCCTTCCTTTTGTTTCTGTTAGAAAGCAGCTATAGATTTACCGTTTGCCGGGAGAGGTCACTCTTTCTCCTTGTCGTGCCTGGTTGAGGCTATAGTACCATCGGAAACTCTCTTTCCTTACTAGAACGCATTGGGATATTCTTTGAAGTACTGTTTGGATGCTGTCTGATGTAACTGAAGAGAGCGGTACTGGAAGGATTAGGAGCATTTGCTTGATATCAGTATGGAAAAGTCTAAAGTAATTTTGTGGCAAATGATAATGTATCTCCAGGTTTCCATCAACCATCTGCCCATAATTCTCTCAAGTTCTATCATAGAATTATAAATGGAGGTTTCAAAAAGCAGAAACAAGAATATATCACTTCATAAAACTGTACAATTTTTAAAGGAATTTTGAAACCCCACAATGTTTTAAATTCATTTGTTAGTGACAGAGTCTTCCATGGTGTTCAACATTGGAATAATAATATATCTCAGTAGAAATTAGTAAGTTATTCAACCAACTGCAGTTTGAGCAAGCCCAAGTCAAATTTGAGTCCTCTAGAATATCTTATCATTAAATTTATGAGAAAAAGAATCCTCATGACTGAGTTCTCACTAAAGGAAGAGCTAGAAAATCCTCAGGATATGGTTTCTGATTAACAATTTGAGCAGATATGAAAAAGAAAACACATTGATAATTTCTGTTTCAAACATGTCTTTCATTCCTATGTAAAATTAAGTTCAGTGGCTTGGATAAAATAAGATTATACCCAGGGCCTCATGTCCCAGTTCGAGCCTAATGTGAACCAGTGTCTGACGTTTAAAAAAAGTGTTTGATATCCTTGCCCTTTTATTTCACATTTTTTTCCCCATTTTTGCACTCCAGTGATGTAGAAGCAGGGAAAAAACTCCGAATAGCCCTGAACCAGAACACTGTAAAACTGGCTAGTCTCACAGTATTGCATGATTTCTGCTGGGTTGGCAATTTCCCAAATCCAGGCTGCCTCATAAGGTTACTGGTTCAGTTTTGCAGACTTGGGAAATTTAGAACTGCATCCAACTGGCAGAGTTCTTATTTGCTCTGAGCTGTGTGCATGAGATGTATGTAACTCTCCTATTCCTGTTTGTGTACATTTATACAAAGACAGAAAGAAGGAGCAACAGAACCCATTGCAAGCATCTCTGTATGCACATCTGGCTTCTTCTCATCTAAAAAATTCTAAAACAAATAGAAAAATTAGATTTTATTAAGATTGTTTTTTTTAAAGGACTTGCTACTTTTATTTCTTTTTTAGTTGTTGTTCCTCAATATTGTCAGCTTTCATACTATGTCGTGTTCTGGGACTGAAAGGATCTGATGGTTGAAACCCACTAGTAACACATTGCATTTACCACAGAATGCCACTGTGCAATGCATTTCTATGTATCTGCCTCAAAATTTCCTGCTCAATGGAAGAAAATGAAGCGTGTATTAAAATGCTGGAAAAGGAAAAGAGATTTTGAGACATATAGGAAATGTGCATGAATTGTACTTGAATTTGGATCCTTTGGGGAAAAGTTCAGTTTTGTTTTGTTGTTTGCAGCTCTGGATGAAGTAAGAGCTATGTTCTTATGTGCCTTCGAGTATGATGACAACAAAAATAGTAAACAACAATAAATGAACTCTTCTCTCTCTATGCCACCATTTTGTTCTCAAGGGAGCAGATTATCAAAGGAGAAACTGAAAGTACTCCATCAAAACAAGTTCCTAGCAAACTAGAGCTGTAGCAAGATCCCTCTCTGCCAGAGGTGTGAAAAACAGATCATGTCCCTTTGAATACATAAACTCTCTGCTCTGTACTCAACCGGCAGGCTTCCTCACCATAAAAATCGAAGTTACATTATTGTTACATCCCTTGCTCTCTACAAGGATATATAAATACTCAGCTTGAGAGTCAGAAGAATTCTGCACAGAAATGCATATTTGAACAGTGAACTGGCCTCTCTATTACCCTTTTGTTGACCTTTAACTTTTGCTTTCCTGCTACCTATCGATGGGAAACAGATAAGAAGTTTGTGGCAAAATCTATATACTGTAATCCATATCTATTCCATGAGACACAGAGGAACATATTTGGGGTTGTTTTAGAGTGGAAAGCTGTGCAAGGAAGAATACTGCCAAAAAGTACTTATTTTTCAGTACATTTCATTGTATTCTCAAAAACCCCACCCTATAATTGCTAGATAGAATTCATGGGAATATCCTACCTTTCCTAATGTAGGAAATGTTAGAATCATAGCCTATCTTCACTAAATTTAGTGCTAAAGCCTAACAAGCTTCCTCTTTATGATATTTATTTCTACATTTCTTCAGGAAATCTTGTTAGGAGTGTGCTTTAAGCCTTGGCTAAACTAGTACTCTTTTTCCTTGATGTACTGGGGACAGATTTTTGGGGACTGGGGAAATTAAAAGAGCAGAAAGGTGAGGTGTTAAGTGAGTCCCTTTCTTCATGTTGTTTCAGCATATTAACTCACTGCAGGTTGACTTCTTTGTTCACATAGTTTACTTTGCAATATTAGAACATGTTTCTAATCCTTATGCATGTGTGGCATTGTCTAATTGAGAAAAGAAAAAAGTGTATTAACTTCATTTTTGTAATAGTCCAGTGTATCTATATCAATGTACGTCCTCCAGGGAGTAAATTCTTTTGAAGGAGAAGTCTTGCAGTTCTATTACATATTGTGTGGAAGACTTTCTTCGCTTTTCTTTTAAGGAACATCTTAACCTTCCATGGTTGCAATCCAGGAAATGGCTCTCTTAGGTGAAGACCTGGAGTCAGAAGTGTTGCTTCCTGTTACCTCCTCTCTTTTGTTGACTCTACTAAATGCCTGCTGCTGCAATAAAAATCTCCAGGCCTTCTGCAAAACAGCTGTTATGCAAAGTCCTCACTTTATGTGTATTCAAGTTCCTGTTAAAAGAAAACGTTTGTACTGCACTGCTGTTGCTATGAATAGTCAGACTGACATATACAGCATACTTAACATTACTTTAGCCCATGTCCATCTGATTGCCTCTGGCTACTTTCTTCCTTTAGCAGTCTGGAATATTCACAAAATATTTAAATAAACAAGGAAGCAGTTTATCTAAACTAACAGTGATTCCAACTTTGCAAGGATAATAACATGAGCTCCTTTACATACATGAATCAAATTTAAATTAGAATTAAAGTGAAGAATTAACTTCATCTGAGAATTGATGAAATATATGTAGTCCTACAATGTGTATAGGAATGTAACTGGAGTAGGGTCACACATCTAGGAGCTTTTGCTAGATATTGGCATGTCCACAAATGATCTGGATTCTCAGATGGGAATATGATATAATAGGTCCTGGGTTCGTTTACAGTTTCAAGATACATGATGTAAAACTGGTCAAACCCATGATTTTCTGGGCAAATTAGTCTGTTTTTTTGTTGTTGTTTTGTTTTCTTTTGTTTGTTTTGATTTTTGTTGTTGTTTTTTTGTTTGGTTTTGGGTTTTTTTTTTGTTTTCCTCATTGTAACCCCAATCCCCCCAATGAAAGAATATAAGCCAATCCCACCAGGTTTATTGCTAATCAGAATAAAACCTGAAAATTGTTGAGAAGAAAAATCTTGAGGAAAAAAAATCTGCAAAGCTTGCTTCTAAGCTGACTGAATTCAACTTCCAAATCTAAAAGCTTATTTTATTTTTTTTTTGTTCTACATCTGGTTTTACTTTGTAGTATTATATAATGCAATTTTTTAAATGATTTTGGATAATTTGATAATAAAATAAGAAATTATGGCCTATCTAGATGTCATTCCTAAAGCAATATGATCTTTGTCAGGTACAAGAAAAAACTAGCTTTCATTCATGCTTTGCATCAATATAAGGCACTGATATATTTGTAAACATTGTATATGAAATAGCAAATTTTCAAAGCTGTGATTCTTCACACTATTTGCTCAGCTAACTTTTTAGTTACAAATCAACAAAGAAATTGTCAGATACAGATTTTATCATTACTCATAAAATTGTGAACATCTGCATTTTTACCAACAAAATTAAAAATGTACTGTTTTAAAGTTATCTGAAGAGAGAAACTATTTACATGGCAATAGGACAAATATATATCTTTAGAAGTTCGATGTACTTTTGTGACTACAGTCCAGAACACACAACTTAAATAAAACCTCTAGGGATTTAAATAATAGTACAACAGGGTGGTCTTTCATGATTTGATTTCCCTCTTCTTTTGCTTCCCAGAGAATTGCATTTAAAGAGTATTTAATTGAGGACATTTTCTTTACAGCATTTTCCCCTTTCTTTTTTAAAGGTTTAGAGCTTTGTTCTAAGTATTTTAACTTGTAATCAAGAAATGTGTCAAGTCTGTTGCCAATTAGTGTTGCTGATGTGAAAATTGATTGGGTCTTGGGAAAGATGGCTAAGTCTTATAAAACAACAAAACAGTCTGTAAAAGAGGGCTTGGGAACAGAGGCAAGAAGCACCAATGTGAAAGACTATTAATGAGAGAAAACAAAGTAGAGGAACGGGAATTTTTACAGAGATCAGAAGTGCATTTATAATATTTACTAAAGGTTTAATCAACTATATCAGTTTGTTATAAAGAGTTAATAAATAGAGCTAGGTCGAAAAAATTTTCTTCACTGTGAACAAGTAATGAACTAACTTTGAAACCTGGTTTATGTTGTAGAATACCTCTCTGTATTAAGAAGAAGCATTCAGACCCTCAGAACAGTGTTGCAGACTCCCTCACTAGGTACAGCTATGCTAGGTGAAGAAAACTTTTCTTCTTTTCTCATTGTCTTGTTAGGTCATTGTTTTTGTTCAGGAGGGATGCAACTAAGCTGGCATGCAGTATCTTTACAGAGAGCGCTCTCCTGAAGTAGCAACAGAAGCAGGTCTGTCAAATAGGAGGAAGGTTTCCTGGAGTAACCAAACAATAACAACAATAATAATAATGATGATAATATATAGGGAAAATTCAGACATGAATGAAAACAATTTTTAGATTCTTACATATGCAACCCATTATTTAGAGGGTTATTCCTTCACATGGAAAAAAACATTGTGTTTGCAATAAACTGAGAAAAAAGTTTGGTTTGGTTGTGGTGCAGAACATCAACACTAGACTTTGAGTTGTCAGATGTATCATTTGTTAGATAAATGCTTGAGAACTTTTGACCATGGATGATGCAGAAAACCTTGCAGAAACCTGTGAATGAACAGGATGAGCAAAACCAGTGTGCTCAGGACTATGTTCTTATCCCTATGTTACTGTGTCTTCAGTAAATATAATTTACTGCATGGAGGTGGTGACTGAAGAGATAGCTGTCAGCGTGCCATGGAGATGGATGCAGCTCATCTTGGAGACAGGGATAGGCAGAATTACACATCCACAGGAAGTCCATGTATGCACTGCAGGATCTGTAATGTGAAAGGTGGAAGCTGAAACACCTTTTCGCCTTCCTTTGCTGAATTTCTGTACTTGTTTAAAACTGAACTAAAGAGTAATTGGGAAAATATTTTTTTCCTTAACACTAATGCATTACAGGTTTTAAGAAAAAAATGGAAACCAGAACTCTCGGTTCCCTGAAAACCAAGGAAAAAAAAATTAATAGAAGAACTTTCTTCATAAATGTGTCTTAAAGCACTGTAAGAGGGAGTCTAATTCTAATGATTCCCATTTAATAGATTTGTGCATGAACTTTGCCATTGTTATGCAGTGGAGATAAATGTTAAACTCATTCACCTGCATCATAAAAGACAGCTTTTTTTTTTTCTATTAGAAGTTGAATATGCAGCTTTATAAATTTGTTTGAATTGCACTTAAGTACTACATTAATTGAATGACTTTGTCCCTGGAAGACTGGGAAGAAAAACTGGAAAGGCGCCACAAATAAGAATAGTTCTAGTTTAGGCAAAAGTTGTTCAAAATTAAAGATAATGTAGTTTCTACAAAACCAGGATGAAATCAAAACATCCTTGTTAATATTTATTCTGATTTTCCCTCAGTAATATTACTCTTGCAATCTTAAAAACCCAACTGTATTAAGGTGTTAAGATTAAGTAATACTAAATGAATACATTAAAATATACTTAGTATATTAGCTTTATTGACATTGATACAAATGCAAAAATCTACATCAGTTGGCAGTTGGGTCTGCAGAATTTGATATACTATGGCTAATACTGAAAATCTATTGGGTTTTGTCTTAAAAGTAGAGATTTTTTTTTCCAGTTAAAGAGCTATATGTGTAAGCCTCTCCAAATTTACCTCAAACTGTATTCTGATTGTGAGTGGATATTGTCTAACAAACTGAACTTACCCTGAAGTAAGGTAACTATTCAGTAATGCTTATGGTATATAGCAATAAAATATTATCCAGTATTAAAGCCGTGAGATACATGAATCATACTACCAAGTAAAACTGTTATTTACTGTTAGCTTTGTATATATTTGTTTATATAATTGTCAATTTGTCATGGCTGAGTTCCAAATGCCTGCTTAAATCTAATACTCAGTGAATAGACAGAAAGGGTCCTCAGGAGATATGCTGGACTTGTGAATTACTGGTGGAGTGTGTTGTTTTGGGTTTTTTTGTCTGCTTTCCAGAACTGAGTATTTTGGGAAAATATAATTAGTTTACTAGTAAAGCGCCACAGGATCAACTTTGAGCTTGTATAAAGAAGGTTGAAAGTTAAGGTAGCATCTTACTGCAAAGATATTTTATTTTTGGGCCAGCCAAGACAAAGCAAGTCTTCAACTACTTTCCAGCTTATGTTAGTTATGCACTTGAGACATTGCCAGATAGTTTAGTAGTAGAAAAAATGAGGTTTTGTTACTGAAATCGCTTTTATCGTGTTCAAGCTGAGTTTAATATATTTTATGAAAGAGGTTTAGTGAGAAAAATGGGAAGCACTTCACTTTCATTCAGCCACACTGATTTTCTTGAACCATTGCTTAGCAGTTTTTATACAAATGAAAAACAACAGAACCATACATTCATCTGTTTGTTTTGGTACATTTGACTCCTTTTGTTTACTGATTATCTTTCCATTACATCTAATAGCAGCAGCTGATCTTTTTCACATTGGCATAGACGATTTAAAAAAATTAAGCAGAAAAGTAGGTAATGTAAAAAGCTTATTCATAGCAGTGCTATCAAAGGCTGTGAAAGACTTAATTGTGAAACAGTTTCTTAGAAGGTAAATAATACTTACTTTCTTACTCCTGCAAGTAAATACTTTGAATGAGATGCTCTTATTGACAGAAGGTGAAACAATCAACAATTTAAAGGGTTTTTTTTTTAACAAAAGTGGAGTGCTCCTTTTCTCACTCTTATGTCTGCTCTTGAGAACCCTGGCACCATCTTTTCTTGCATCCCTCCATCAGGTATATGATGGTGTGGGCCTAATAGTTACAACAACCTGTGTGAAGCAGAGACAGTATCTCTCCTCTTTAACTTCCAATGAAACCTATTCCCTTTTGTTTAGGAATGATATGGGTATAGAACAGCTTGTGATTTGGTGGTTACAATGTCTCCTCACACTTACACTGGACAGTTCATAGCAGAGTTGAAAGCACCTTTGAAGTCAATGGGATGAAATAATGGGCCTATGCAGTGTCAGTAAAAGTGGCAGAAAATGGCCCCATGGGGAGGTTTCCTAAGATAGCATTGTACAACATAGGAAAAAACATTTGTTGAAGAAAAAAATAAGGACAGTGGTTCTGTAAAATATTTTTGTATAGTATCAGTAAAGTCTGTTAGACCTGCAAAAGTGCTACTCATTTTATGGAAGCAAGTCTGACTCACTGCAAAGGGAAAGCAAGAGGTCAGGGGCAAGTTCTACTTGCCATTACATCTGCCAGCAACTTGAGCATTATGAGCACTCAGGGTGCTGAGGATGCTCATGCTGAGGGAAGGTGGGCAGGGCTGGTGCTTGCCAAGTAGATTGAGAAAACTGTGGCAAAACACAGTTGAAGAAAACAACAGCTGAAAATTATTACAGCTAAAGATATCTGTCTGGCTTTTGTTCTACATCATCTCAGCATGAATCCCAATTCCCTCCCTAAGGTGCAGTGATGACAGAAATTGACTTAGATTTACTGCAGTGAGGTCAACACTAGAATCAGGCCTGTTTCCTAATCTGAGGTCAGAGCTGCAAAGGGAAAAGAATAGGAAAATATTTCTGAATGGATTTTGACTTTTCTAGCCAGCGATGCTGGCATAAGGATAAGGGGAGGGGCTGAATCTGAATAAGAAGTGTGAGACAGGATGAATTCTGGAGTTTCCTTTGAGAAATTGGCTTGGAGTTCTCAAACTTCCTTTAGGAAGGTGGCAGAGTGTTAGCCAGCCCTACAAGCTGCCCCATTGCTGTAGCTTCCAGGTGACCATAGCAGTGTTTGCAACACATGCAGTTACCTGCTCAGCACTGTTATTTCTGATCACTCTGCTCATCCCAGGCAAGTTCCCTGTTTCTCAGAGGGAGGTTTCTACTTCTGTGTGCATTTTCCTTTAAACTACTCTGCTTGGCTTTGTAGGTGTGCTCAGAATCTGAAAGCAAATCTGATGGCTACGACAAGGTGAAAAAAAACAGCACAGGAAAAATTAAATATTGTCTACCACTCACACCGAAACAAAGAGAAGTCAGTCATTCTGAGAGCAGAAGACTTCATGAAGCCTGATTCATTGCATATTTGTGCCTCACAGTTGATGCCTGTAGTACTGGTTGAAATGAGATAGTGTGCTCAAAACTTACAGAGGAGATAGAAGGCTTGAAAAGACCTACAGAAAGACAGGCATAGAGACACACTTATGCACATCCTGTGATCACATGAGTACCGTTTACCTTAAGCAAGAAAAGAAATTAAACTGCAGGAGCATGGGGAGGGGAACAAAGAAGAAATAACTTTGATCTTTCTAGCAATATAAAACCAATCTTATTTCTAGCAGATCTGTCTGAATGTTTGAGACACAAACTCTCAATCACATACCCCAACATGAAACAGAACTGGTGGGAAGTGCAGCTGCCATGATAGCACATAGCACATCTCCCCTTTCCCAGCGCTCTGGCCAAAGACAGCAGTTAATCCTCCTGGCTTTTAAACAGATGTTTCTTTATCTGCTAGTCCTCCACCAACGCTGGCTGAGACATCCTCTTTCTTTCTGAACTGCTGGTATTTGCAGCTGTGTTGCAAGGAATGCATAAATCCTCCACTCGGGAGGAGTGATGAAGATAACAATGACATGGGTAACTTCCTAGATATATCTTGGGAAGCAATCTTCTGCAACCTGCTTCCTTCTATCCTTCTCCTGGTGATTGAGGGAGGGCTTGTGGGACAAATGATTTTTGGCACTGGTTTCTTTGCTGACAACACTTCAGGAGCCATCCTGACGTCCAAACAGTGAAGGGTGAGCATGTGAAACTGGTTGTCAGAGGAGTAGAGTTGATAAGAACCCTCATATCTTGGCTGGAGAGAGTGCCTTGGCATTGCCAGATGGAGAATGAGGTACTACTATTTTACTTAGACTTTTACATGGTTGGCCTTGAGTTAAACAGAAAATTTAGTAGTCTGTAGTTATATGAATAAATAAACCTCTTTAGTTCTATTGTCATGGTTAAAGAAGTGTAAAGACTGATTTGGTATAAAACTTAGATAAAGACTTTCTTTGAAGGTGATGATAAAAATGCCATAAAATTCAGCAGCACAGACTTAGCAGTAAATAATAATTTACAGTGGGATGTTGCCTTGAGGGGAGAGAAAGGAGAAACACAGGAGGATTACAGGTAGGAGTAAGTGAAGCAAGGCTACCAATAAAGAACCATGAGGAATGATCAGTCCTTCTTATGTGGGGCAATAGAGAAGGAGCTGTGTGTGGTGAGCGCAGCATAGAGGCAGTGGTGGGCATAGGTAACAGAGCTTCAGTAACACAGACGCTGAAAGTAGAGTAGGCTGAAAACAGATTTTAATGAAGAACTAGATGAAGCTGCTATTGTGAGTTGAAATGGGCTGTGTACTGTTAATCACAGCTGACTTGTTCTGAGTTTATTCCAGTATAGCTTTTCCAGGAGCAGGGCAGGCACATGCTAGGGTCATCTCAGATACTGCTTACAGCTGGAGAGTAGCTCCTGCAAAGATGCCCTGGCTTAGCACCTTGTGTAAGTTAATTACAAATAATTATAATAAAATTGTCAGGTTAGTTGATTCCCTTGTATTTTCAATGCTGCCAGAGGGTACTGCCCTTGGAGATGCATTGCCAGGTGGGATGGAAAGAAGGTCCCCAGAATGCTTTTGTGAAGCAGAATTGTGTTGACGTAGTTTATCTTAGATTGCAAATCTGAGCTATTAATTTCTGTCTCTTCCTTTTCTATGGTGAGAAGAGAGGCCCAGATCTCAAAATATTTCCTGAAGAAATTAAATTGAAATTGATATAGCTGCAAAATATTTTGCATAGGTAAAACACACTTACAAACTCTACTAGCTGGAGTGCATTTTCATAAAGAATTGGCTTCAGACTGTTGAATTTACTATTGATTTCGTGATATGATTCAATTTGATACTTTATAGGAGTATATCCAGGATGATTTTCATTTTTGTTACTGTTTATAAATTGTTCACGTGTATATGTTAAATATTTATGATTAATATCTGCTGGAAAGTATTGCTAGATAAATTATTGATGTCTTAAAAGAAAATATTTTTTCCATTATAATGATTACATTTTCTCAAATGTGATTCATTTTTTATTCTGATGATTTAATTCTTAATTCTTTATTCAACTTGAACTGTAACATAAGACTTGTCAGGAAATACTGGATGAGATTCTGATCTCCCAAAGGGATTTCCCATCATTCAGCTTCATTATTGTCAGTAAACTTTTGTTGCTATGGCTGGGGTGAATCTTATCTACTCATTCTAGCCTCTTTTTTAAGGCTGGTTTTCATTACTTATATGTAAAGCCGTTATGTATATCTTTAAACACGAGGTAATGATGGAATGCTGTTGACCTTCTCTAACTAATCATATTTTAAGTCCTGACAATACTGGTATCCGTTTTAGATGCTGGTGTATAAAATGTTCTAGTTTTTAAGCCTAAATGAAGCTGAGACCCTTTCAAGGTTAGGGGAAGTGTTCAGCACATTTTCACAGCATATTTGAAAGCATCAGTTTGAAAACAGCTTAAGATCAGCCTCTGCAACCCTTAGTCTTAGAAAGAAGTGTTTTACCCTATGCTTCTTCCATTTTATTTAAATAATGGTGACAAAATTGCCACTGTACTGTAGTAAAAGAGAATATGTCTGAAACTGAAACAAAAAGTGCGGAACACTTCAGGTATTTCAGGGTTTTAAACATTCAAAATAAGGTTCCATAAAACTCAAAAATTACTGTGTAAATTCAGCCTTCTTCCTACTAAAAGTGACAACATAAAAAAGGTATAAAATCCAGAGTAAAACCGTCTGTATTATTGGCATTCTCTTTCAGCTCTTCTCAGCAGACCTCCTTGGCTAATCTGGTAGCATCATTTGTGACACTTATCCATGGGGCATAAAATAACGTTTTGCCACCCACCTTGAGCAGGTTGTTTTTGAAGTGTTTGAAGGCAAAACAAAAAAAGTACCCTGCCATTAGTGGCAAGCTGGAATTTTATATCCACTTGTTTTTGACAGTTATATTTGAAGCTGTCACTATTTTTTTCAGAGCCTTTAAAATGGATCTTTTTTACATGTTAACATGAATACATTAAAGTGGAAAAAATCCCTGCAGCTTTACTGGGTGCTAGTTGACACATGAAGACCTCTATATTCAATGCACACACAGAACACATGTGATTAAAATTGCAATTATAGCTCTGTGTTAAGCGTCTGAAAGCATAAATTAAAGAGAATTGCTAATCTTTTATATCCCTAGCATTTGCCATTTCCATACGCTCCAGCCCAGGATCTACACAGCCTTTAACTGGAGCACTGAAGAAAGTGAGGAAGCAAATACTGTGCAGCTGGTTTTGTGATGAAAAGCATAAAATGTTTTAACTTACATCGCACTAAAATGAATAGTCTCCATACCAGAGTCTTTCTTTTTTCTCTTTTTCCAAATGTCCTTTTGTAAATCCAAGGGACTGGGAAACCTTTCATATGAGAAGAAGCTGAGATAGCTGGCATAGCTAGCCCAGAAAAGAGAAGGCTCAGGGGGGAATCTTCTAATTTTTTATAGTTATGTGATGGAAGGGTGTGTAGAAGATGAAGCAGAACTCTTCTCAGCGGTGCCCAGTGACAAGACAAGCGGCAATGGGGACAAACTCAAACACAGATAATTCCATCTGAACATGAAAAAAAGCCATGTTTTTACCATGGCAATAGTTGAACATGGGACTGGTTACCCAGAGGGGTTGTGGAGTCTCCATCCTCTGAGATATTAAAAATAAAATGCAAGGTGCCGAGAAACTTGGCTAAATTCACACCTTACCCCACATCAATGTATAGCTTAAGTGACTGTTGATTCTTACTGTTCTGTTCTTCTCTTTTTCTTTTATCTACTGTCATTCTTAGCCTCATGTAACCAAACAAGCCAGACTTCAGTTCCCTTTTGTTGTGCTGGCATTCTGTAGAGAATATGGAATGCAGCGGAATCCTGGTGTTTAACGGCAATAAAGTGTGAAGCCAAACACACAGCAACAAGGCTTACAATTTTGTAAAACCTGGCTAAAGTGAAACACATCAAAATCCCAAAGAACAATGTCAGCAATCAAAAACTACTTAAAGTTTCATCTTAAATTTAGATAAAGAACAACTTTTAACCCCTGTTTTTACTGATTGACTTAAATCATGTAAGTAGTCCTTTGTTGGAACTCTGCTTTAGCAAGGCTAGGTAGGGTAGCATTGTCAAGTGTACGTGGCACTGATCTCCCTTTGTTCCAGGATCTGTGAATCTTCCCTGTACTTTATAAGCACTGGCTGCTATTACAATGGCTCTCAGAAAACAACTATGCCCTTCATTCTATGTATTTCTGCTTATTCAGCAACTGTTGTTTGGAACTTTCCAATTTTCTACTTCCAATTAAGTTCTAATACTGCATTCATTTTACTTAGTCTGGGTAATAACTTTATAATGCTGTGAATATGGCTGTAACATTATTTGGCTACAAAGATAATTGAATAGTGTTTTTCATGGAAATACTATACTTTCTAATTTCCTTTGGCTATCTTCTGTGAAATCTCTTAAATACAGCGGAGAAGGAACTCCTCACTCTTGCTGGTCAATGTAACCTAGGTAATCTGAAAACTGGTCGAAAAAGACTGCAGTGCTGTCCAATAATTACACAGCAAAATTCAGGCTTTCTATGAAATAGAATTTTTTTTTTTCTTCCAACATACAATGTGCTATTGCATTTTTATGGAAATATTTAGAAGAATTTCTAATTAACTTTGCAACACCTGCTCAGTTATTGCAGTTATGATTCTTCATTTTTCACATTCAGCTTTGTAATTCATCCTTACAGAGATCATTTCTGAACACATGTGCAATTACTGCTGTTTACTCTATTTTCTTTCTTCTCAGTCTCAACGTTTATCTCCTTTTATATAGAGTTAAATCTGCTTAAATACAAACATAGTCCAAAAATAGACCTGTTTAAGAATAATGTCCTGCTTACCAGTCTCATGGTTTCGCTATAAAGTTGAATGACTATGCTTTCTTCAGTTTGTGGCAGGGTTATTTTTGAGGAATCCCTTTTGAACTAGCATATAAATGCTTAAAGGAAATAAATTTACTCACATGAAAGGGGAATGCTAAGAGATCTTCACTATTAATTTACCAAGTAAAAGACTTTTAATGGAAAGGAGTCAAAAAAGCTTGTGCTGATTCTCACTTGTGTTTTGGAAGATAACAAAAATAAATATACATTTTTAAATGCATTTATGGGAGCAATTTTTACAACGAATACTCAAGAAAGTTCTCATTTCTTTTAGCATGTTTTTCCAAGAGCAGATGCAACAATACAGTCCTTAGGAAACTGCGTCAGGCAGGAGAGAGTGGTTAAAAAATAACAAGTAGGGCAGGCAGGGAGGGAAGGCAGCACTTTTTGAAGAAAGGTTTTGTGACTCACTTTTCCACTGTCACTTTCATATGAAAATTTCATTATTTAGCATGTAGGAAAGGGCTACATTTTGTTGCATTTTTTTCATGCAGCATTAACTGCTATCCATAAAATCCATACTTTAAAGCATCAGATCTGCTCAAAAAAGCATCTCTGAGTGTAATTAAAGATAACTGCTTTTTTGAGTTACATAGAAATAACTGAGGGTTTATTTCTTTCCAGAGCATGGTAAGTAATGACATTACTGGATGTGCTGACCTATGTTTGTGGGTGAGGGATTTGGAATGAATTACTATGAAGAACTGGAAAGCACTGTGCATTCCTGAGGATCATTTATTGCTAGATGAAGGTGCTATACATGAGAATGGTGTGGCTGGGCCTTGAAACAAAACCAAGGACCAAACAGATGGTAATGAATTCCTGTTGCCTGGTGCTGGTTAAAAGTTTCTATGCTGTCTGGGGAGGGAACTTTTTGGGTCTATGTGTGAATGTAGGTTTTGCTTTACTGTCCTATATTATTGACTTGAAACACTGTATTTAATTTCTTTTGAACATGGTGTTTTGTGGTACTTCAAATACTTGAACACTGGGAGCTCCCACAAGGTGAATCTCAAAATTCATTTTGAAGTATTGCAAGAACTACAGAAGAAACAACATTGCTGAAGCTGTACTTGGTCTGATAGTGCCGAACCCTTGGAGTTTCCCTTCTGGAAGCACATCTGAGAAGGGGTGCCCAGAAAGAGAATCTCCCAGATCTAGGTTAGAGACTTAGAGCATGTGGGGATCTGTGACATTTACAGTCCCATGAAGAATCTTTTTGCCTGATGAGTGACAACCAGAAATTGATTTCATTTATTCCTCCAAGAGTCCACATCTAAACTAACTGTGGAAAAGACCTGATTGATTCAGTCTAATTTTAATTAAGTAAAATGTATAGCTAACTCTGGCTGTTACTTTGTGGACTCTTGTTAAGAGTGTTGGCTCTGCCATAGCAAAACTGGTTTTAGATGTGGGTTTTAGATGTAGTTTGAAAATCCATGTGTACCTGTTGAGGCTGTCAAAACCTTTTTCTTTTTTTTCTTTTTTTTTTTTTTATTTTAGATCAAATTAAAACACTCTTCAAATGCCAGTTTAAAAGTCAGTGTAAACAAAGCTCTTTCTTCCTTTTGCAATAACAGTGATATTAATGAATGACCTGGTAGAAAAAGGGCACTGCAGTATGATGATCAAAGCTCTGTATGACATGATTTTTAACAAAAGGATATTTTTATTAATATTTCTTCAGTTCATCTTGTTCTCATTTTCTACCCTTTTTTTTGTGTACTATGATTTTGATTACTTTTCAAAATAGCTCTTGTACCCCAAGAATCAAGACTTACTGAGTCTAAGAGGAAATTTTCTTACAACAGGTTTTCACGTAACAGCTGAAGTTTGGGTAGTGTTTATTTCTACACTCTTTCAGTATTTGAGGACATCAGAACTTCCTGCCAATGTTTTTTTTTCCTGGATGATCTGATTTGTCCTCAGTTTGGCAGTTTGATTTTTGTCCTGTAGGCAATCACAATTTGGTAGAAAAGGTAAGCACCAGACCATGCTGTTAAACTGGAAGAGGGCATGCAAGAAGAGGGACAGCTATTTAAGCACACACAAGGGATGAATGCACTGATTTGACCTGATGGATTGGTGAAATTCCTAAGGATATTACGCTTGCAGATTAAAAGTAGCCTCTATTTCAAAAGGGTCTGGATGTCTGCTTGACTTTCCCACTGATATTTTGCATTAAGAACACCCAGGTTGTTTATTGCCCCTCATTAGGGCAGTATTTTCAACAAATAACTTTAAGGAAAGAAACAGAATTATAGAAAAAAATTATAAAGGTGTCTAGTTAGTGGGTCACAATAAGTGTCTATGCTTCTTGTAAGGTGACTGTGAGTCACAAGAAGTGATCCTTCCCCTCAAAAAAAATGCATGAAGGTGTATCTACTTGTCTTCACAACCAATTTGAGTGAACTGAGCTCCCAGGTAGCTTAATCTGAACTCATCTGACCTGAAGTATGTGACAAGTACCACCAAAACCTTACTGAAGCCCAAGGATAGATCATTTCTATTTGAAAATAGGTCTGTACAGAAATGCAGAACTTTTGCAGATATAATGGGGAAAGCATTATGCAATAAATATTGTGCAAAATGTTATTCTTTGGAGGAAGTGGAAAATGTTGAGTACATTTCATTTTCCTGCAACTATTTCATGCATTAGTTGCTATCATTAAATTTCATAGCTTAAAAAGTCAGATTTACTCAAGAAAGCAATAGTGAGACTAATGTAATTTAGTGATTACCTTTTTGAACTGTGCAAAGATAATTAACCCCAGGAAGAAATAATATTTTTTGTTGCTTATGTATACATATCATGATTATCTATGTTATAATTTTTTATAATCCATAGTCATACTGCTGTGTTTATAGATGTATATTGATTTGTATGATATGTTTTACTGTGTTGGATGAAAGTGCAAAGAAAGAGCAATTTTAGACATGATTCAAAGCCTCCTAAAATCAATGTGAATCTTTCTATTGACTTCAGTGGGCTTTGAATCATCTGAAAAAATGTGGGAATACAAAAAGTTTTCTTTCAAACTGTCTTCATAGACAGACTTTCAGTTTGCTCTCTGATAATCCATTATTTTCAAAATTGCCAAGGTTACTTTTCTGCTGGAAGTGAGCAGTTATAAAGCCCCTTTCTTAATTTCTAAAGTTAGATTAGTCCACCTCACACAAAGTGTTTGAAAATTCATCCAGTCTGAAAACATTGCTTGAAATTCTTTCTTATTTTGAATCCAAAAGACTGAGAGCAAAATTTATAGAGCTAGCTATAAAGGGAAATGAGAACTGCCTTTTCAATTCTGTTGAAAAACAAAATTATTTCGACGCATTCCTAAAAGCAAATAGAAACTGGTTTTTTAGTTGATTGGTTTACATTTGTTGTTTGTTGGGTTTTTTCCATTAGACCTATGATCTATCTGGTTTATCTTCTGATGCCTCAGAAAAGATGTAAATCTCTATAATGGGTAGGCATTCAACAATACGATTCAGGCATTCCCCCTCTAAGTACAAAGGCAGATGTAGTAGTTATATAAATTATTCTTCTAGATAGTTTAATAACAGACATCATTTAATCCTGCCAAATTTCCCATCTCTGTAATACCTTGTGACATTGAGGAATACAATCAATTTGTGTGCAACTTGAATGTACAACTAGCAAGGAATGGAGGAGGTTAATAGAAGGAAAACTCTCTTTACTGCAGTGAGATTTTTATTGTGTAAATGCTGAATAATCACGACTTAATTAAGTGAAAAGGAGGTGAGTGCTATTTTATTTTTTACTGTGCATTAATAGATGCTTGTCTGATCCCTTATTTAAAAAGACTGAATGAGATTGTAGGAGCCTCCGTGTGCCTTTGATCAGGCTACAGCTGGCCCTTAGAAATGCGAATGCCAGCATGGCGAATGAAAAACTAGAACACCTCTGTAATCCTGCCCCATCTCAAGAATGAATTTTTTTTCTCCAAAATCTCCTCTTCATCTTTGATAACAGTTGATTTTGACAGAAATAATATGTTGTTGAAAATGTGTTTATGGCATGAAATTAATGATAGTATTTAAGCTAACAAATACCTTCCAGCCCAAGTAATTAAATATATCAGGGTATTCCCATTGTCAGTCACAGACCTAGTCTTCTGCACAAAGTTAATGGATACTGCATGGATTGAGGCGTAAATATGTGAGAACTTTATGCCTAATGTTTCATCAAGTTGATTTATTTTATTGTAACTATAAAAGTAACGATTTTATGCCTATATTTTTAAAGACTTTGTTTTGTTGCTGATGATTTCATTATTTCTTTGAAGTATTCTTGAATAATATGAAACAGTGATTTGGAAAAAACTAATATAAAGGTTTCCAATATTTTTTTTTTTTATTTCATCTGTTTACTGACATTTCTGAATGGATTTATCATTAATTTAATGTTTCCCTTGTCACCTCTAAAGAATCAGAGAGTTTGGATGCAAAAAAAGAGAAAAAGTCAAAAGTCAATTGGGCAGTCAAAAGAGTGACATGGGGGCAGAGTGCTGAATAACAATTCAATATTTAAAAACATAGGGCATATAAAGGCTTGCCTCATCTGCAGTCTTTTTGTAATTTCGCATTTGTTAGAGCAGAATCTGTACTTCTTCCATCACTAAGTTATCTTTTCTACAGTTTTTTTCTTTCATTACTCTGAAGGAGTTTGTGTTCAGGCTGTTGTAACAGTGACTCATATGCATCAAGTTCAATAAAATCATTGTTGAATCTTATGCACGATCATTTATTTGAATTCCTGCTTAAGGATGACTTCTTGATCCTTGCACCTTTATTTCTAATGAGAATCATCATCACCAATTCCTAACACATCATACTTATTTGCAGGTAATACACATTTGTAAAAATTGGTTTAGCACTCTTTCAGTTTCTGAGTACAGAGGGCCAAAATCTGCTTTTGTATGTGTGCTTTGCTTCCACTTTGCGTTGTGCTTATGTGAGGGAAAGTCAGGATGAAATTAACTCCAAAATTATTTTTCAGAGAAAAATACACATTCCTGCTCATTGGTGCTACATAAAGCATGATGAGCATTTTACTTCTGAAATGGCTGGGTTATAGAACACAAGAAGAGGTACATGATAATATAATGGGGTAAAAATCCAAAGTAATCAACTAATAAGTCCTTCCAAATGTATATAAAATAATTACTGTGACTTTGAAAGAATTTGCTGTATTGGATGTTCATGAATGGTTGAAAATTTCCTACTTAAGTGGTTATTGGTAGGAACATGGATTTCTTTTATGGTAAAAACTTTGAAAGAGAAAATAAAATCAAGGAGTTGGAAAGAAAACTAAAATGCTTTCACCTACTACTGCTGGAATTAGCTTTCCTCATTTTTTACAGCCATGTGTCACATCTCAATTGAGATAGCAACATTGGTACATCCCCAGTATGTTCAGTCTGGGTTTAGGCTGCATCTAGAAGCGGAGGCATCCAGGACCACCAAGAGTCTTTTTCACCTCCCAGAACAAAATGTTTCAACTCCCATTCTTTATTCTGCTATTGCTTGTGTGGCTTGGGCAGTGATTATACAGGAAGCTGTAAAAGCAGTTGAAGATTGGTGGGGATTGGGACTGGGACAAGGATTGTCACTTTTTAATTTCCTCAGGCCTTCCAGGCTCTTTAATGTTGTTCTGTGTGAATGTGAATGTCCACCTTCCATGAGACAGCTTGTCATCACTTTCATTTAATGGAGAGAAATATTTCTCTTCTCTGGTGAAAATGTTGAAAAAATGTTTCTTTCTTGCATTCTTTGACATCACCTACAGAAATAAAGCTGATTTTCCTTTCTATTTATGATCTACTTCTTGTTTCATCGCTTTTCTCGCAAGTCAGCAAGGAATGTACTCTTGATCTGTCTCTCATCCTCAGAAGCACTAACCAGCAGATTCAGGTCAAATATACAGACATTCCCTGAAAGGGAGGTCTTTATTTATATTTCTTGTGAGGGAAGTATTTGAACTGGACAAGTTATAACCTTTTCTGTATGTATGTAAAAGGCAGTTCTAAAACACTTCAGTTAAGATCTATTTTTCACTGCAACCAGTATTAAGGCTGATACTATCCTGTGATAAACTGCCTTTAAAATTAAAGTCGTTTTTGTTGAATAAAAAGTCTTTTTCCTCTATATAATAACTCAGATTCCATCATTTATTGAATGGACTGAAGCAATGTTTTACTCTAAGATCTGTGTATGACAGAGACCATCAATAGCGTGTGACACAGATCTGCTTGTTGCTTCTCTCTTGCAGCTTCAGTTTTGTCAGATTTACCTAAGCACTTAGTGAGCCCCCAGTCAGTAGGTCATACATTGTGTTTAAAAATCAAAGCCTCAGAATGCATCTGTCCTGATGATTTGCCCTTCACACTAGAGATCCTTGAATTTAAATAACTCCAATGAAAGTAATTCATACCAGCAAGCATCTGTCATTTATATAAATAAAATTCTGTCTTCATAAAACAGGTTCTGGGTGCTAAGAGACTTATCCTTTACTAATCTACTTACAAATGAGAAACACATTTTGTTTGCCAGTTACAACTTTACTCACTCTGTTCCTTTGTGTTGCTGCCTTTACATGACAGTAGTGACTGCTTGTATGATTAAAACTTGACTATTAACTCAATTCTTAATCTTTGCATGATTGGTTACATACAGCTAGTAGCTCACTGAAAATTATCTTGTAGAATGTTACAAAATCAATGTCCTGAATATGAAATTCAGATATTCTAGGGAAGTTGTAGACATGTTTAAGTCCATGAGATTCCCGTTAATTTGAAGAAGATCAAAAAGTCCCACTGATCTTTGGTCCAGGCTCTCTTGAGACCTTGTGTGTTATTTGGCAAGTCACATTGTCTCGTGTTTCTCCATCTATAAAAATGAAGAAAATGGTATTTACCTTCTATAACTGCTATGAGAAATGTTTGTACAGAAAATTAGATAGTCAAACTCAATTGCATTTATTCCTTTAAAAATATATTTTATCTCTTTTTCTAATCAAAGACAAAGTGTGTGTGCTTGTATTCCTTACATAATCTGTGAAGATTATATCCACCCCTTTATTCAAGCTGTTTATCTGTGGTCCCTCATTGGAAAGTATCTTTCCAGTTCTCTGACTTTCTTAATTATTTTTTACGTAAAGCATTGGGAATTCCTGCTACTTGAAATAACACAGCAGACTTTTACATTAACAAGCAGGGTGGCTTTTACCTACATCTACTCTAATAATTAACATGTAATTCTCTTTGTACCTGGTCAACAGCAGGAATTGCCATGTCAAATGTCTAAGCAAGCTGTAGGAACAGTTATTGGTATGATAGAGTCTACAAATGTTGCCAGAAAAGGAAAAGTTCAATTCTTTCTTCAAAGGCAGCAGCAGCGAGTGATGGGCAGAAGCAATTTCTTAATAATTGCCATCTATTCACTGATTGATGCCACAATAGAAAAATATGGGATTAAACATTCATTCTCGCAATTTGTTTCCAACTATGCATGGAAACATGCATAGTTGATACTGATTATTTTAGCTCCCATTTCCATTTTCTGAGTTGTATCGAGTTTTTGTCAGTGATACAGTGTATCTGTTATGAGCATCAATTCTTCTGTGTGCGTGGGAATGTAAAGGTATGTAACTATCTGGGGACCAGAAGGAAGTAGTCAGTAACTCAGTGCTACATCCATGGCCTGCCAGATGAAGACCCCTGCCACACCGTGTTATCAGTGTTTGGTACTTCAGATAGTATCCAAGGTGCTGACTGATGCACTGAGTGATAATGATAGTTTGCAGACAAATTTCTGACCCCATCATAATCATTTTTTCATAGGCACTTCTTTGATAAATTGCCTGGTCTTAACCTGTACTATGAGTTTTGTCAAGGCTGACAGCAAGAATGAGTGATCTTGACGTTGCTGAATGACTTACGATAACTGTAGTTTGTTCTTCAATCTATCTGAGATTCCCAGGTTTGTTTTTTATTTGTGTATACATAAATGTATTTTTATATTATTGGAAACTTTTTGTAGGTATTCTTTGACTTTGTGCTTTGTGATAAATACAACAAATTATCTGTGCAGTCTATCTCTTTGCTAAGACTGCCCTGAAAAAATACAACGAACTGCCTCGTATATTATGGTCTGTATTGCTAGTGCTATTGAATCCACAGTTGTAGGATGTGAAAGAATTTTTGAATGCTGTCTGTGGGCACTTGCTAGCTAACGTCTTTCATTCATTCAGCTGGTATCTTCTCTGCTGGTTTTGAGCATTCATCCTTCATCTTGGTACTGGTTTTAAGTGAACAGTAATTTTCACTTTTTGAGTTATCCTTATTTACTGAAGCTACATTTGCATGTAGTCTCTTGACTTGTTGCTTCCTGAGAAGACGCTCTAACGAAAGAGTGAAATAGTCTTTGAATCTGAGAGTTTTTCCCAGGATGTGTTAGAAAAAGAAGCATCTTTTACAAGAAAAGGGAAAAAAAAAACCAACAAAACCGAAAAACTAAACTTAAGCTCTGTCATTAAAAAGGAATGTCTCACCTGAGGCCTGTAATGTGAAAACAGAAGGCATCTTCTTGTTTCTCTTACTTCCTCACAATTCACTGGTGAAGGGCTGGAGGCCTATTGTGAACAAATTAGTTTAATTAATTACAAGCATCAGAGTCCCAGACAGACCAAATGCCAGAGGCTGGTATTTATCTTGGTTTGAGAAGAAATAGCCTATAATTCAGCCTTTTCCTGCTGATCTGAGCCAGCCATGATTCACCTTTGTCTTCCAGGGATTGTGCGAAAAGCATCTGTGAGCTGCAGCTCCTTCATCCAGTTTGACTCTTGAGTACTTCGTATTTACTGAGTATCTCACACAGTGTGCGGATGCTGGCAGAGAAAACTAAAGTTGAAATCTTCTACTTATATTTTTGTCACTGAAGGGTTCAGTCTCTGGAGGTTTGTTAACGCTTTCAGCATAGATAAATCTCTGACGACTGATTTCAAATCATTTCATCGATTGTATGCTTTTGCTTTCAAGTTAATTCAGTTTGAAAATACTTGAGACAATTCTAAAGAATAAATTGCAATGGAAAATTGAGACACACCCCCCCCCCCCCGGGTTTTTACGAGCATTAAATACAAAGATCTGAGAACTTTAAGATAAACTCTGTTTTCCATCATTATAAATTCTAATTTTGCACGAGGCTTTTTTCTTTATTTTTGAATATATGTATCATGTTTATCTCCTAATGCAGTTTTAAAGACTTGAAATTTTACAAAGAAAGCAAAAGCAAAATAATCATTAGGCAAAGAAAAAAGAAATCCTGTATTGTTGCACAGTTCATATTAGTACTTCCTAAGTCAAAGGGAGATCAAGTTTTATTCTGCTACTTGGTTTGTTTGTTAGCCTAGTTATAATAATAGTAGAAGTTAAAAGTAAAGTTAAAACAGATGCTTGCTGCACCTGTAATTTTGAAAGAAGGTAAGATCCATCATGCTGTGAAGTTTGTAAATTTTAATAAATGGTTTGTGAAGGACCAGAAGGAGGATAGTTAATGTGGAAGAAGGAGCCTCAGGAAACTTTTGGTTTTTCCCTGAGGTTTGAGTAAACTGCAGTTAAAGGATGAATGCTAGGGGAATCTTCTATTCTTATTAAAAGGGCTGGTACTGAAGAAAATAGCAAAACTGAACTACAGCAGAGTTCAGTTCTATCTTGGTATGAGATCAAGATCGATTCTGTGTTGACTCGGAGAAAACTCCAGGAACAAACTTGCCAGCAGAGTTTCAAGTTGACAAGCAGGTATTCTTAATTGGGGCACCGGGAGACATGGGGGATAGCTCCTCCTAACGTGTGTCCCCGAATTGCTATACAGGTCATCCTTTTATGGTCACCGAGCATATTACATCATTTCCCAAAAGGTTTCCGGCATGCATACAAAATGTGGTGGTCTTTAAGGGTCGTTTACTTTTCCCAACAAGCTTAATTAACTTTACAGACAGACATAGCAATCATCCTGCCCTTCTACTTATCAGTTAGTTTAACTGCTCTCATCCTGGACATCTGCTAGTTCCAGATACTCCCTAGTAGATGCTTACACCAGCTTAATGGGTTTATTAACACCCCAAGCATAGCAATCATCCTGTCCTTTTACTTACCAGTTAGTATATCTGTGCCCATCCTGGACATCTGCTAGTCCCAGATACTCCCCATCCCCAGGTCCTGTCCTTGTATTCTGCTTTTCTCACACCTTTTGTACTGAGGTCCTGAGGGCCTGAAACTATGTCAACTACCTTAAAGCACCGCAGTTATTTTCCATTGCAAAGCCATCAAACTTAACATTACTTAGAACTGATTACATTTTGTATTTTTGTGCCTCCTTGTCTCAGTGTAAAAGCTTGATGTTTGTGAAACTTATTTTGCATCTTTTTAGTTGCCAAAGATTAAACCAGCAGAGCTGAAAACCTGCTGATGGAGTCCAGTACTTGAAAGAAAATTATAAAAGAGGATGAAGAATGTTGGTCAGGTAAGCAAGTTTCCAATGGCCTCTCCCAGTTGACATCCTTGCTGCAGATTAGACTAAAGGATTCATTGCATGAGTCAGGTTGAATGGAATCAGTCACCAGACATTCTGCCCTGTACAGTGTCCCTTTAGATTTTGAAAGTGAGTTTAGCTGCAGTTTGGGGGAATGAGCTTACCAAACATATTAATGACATTACATAACAGGGGCCAGGTTTATGCAGGCTTTGCTCACCATAATGGCACACTAAAGTTAGTGTCCCCTTTCAATATGAACACTCACTGATCAGCAACAAAGTCTGAATTAACTCAGGTCAAACTGATGAAAGTCATTAGGACTTTCTCTGACAATGGAGAAAGCAAAAGATAAAGTAATGCAGTCATTATGTCTGCCAGGAAATGGGAAAAGCCTGATGAGAGATAATCAAAATGCTTGAATTAAAAAGTGAATGGATTTTTCCAAAATGATTGTAGCATCTCTGATTTTATTTTCTGAATTAACACTTCATTGTTATGCTAAAGTGTGCGCACTACTCAATGGCTTCATCATTACCCTTAAACAGATTTAGGTAAACACCATTTTTCTCAATATTTTTATAATTCTTATCATGGTATGTGAAGGTCTTGCAGCTTCTAAAGCTTTCCCTTTACAAAGCACTTGTGAGGTGTGTGTTGCTATCCTACTTCTACAGGGAAATTGAGGTATATAGAGATGTAGGCATCTGTTCAGAAGTTTGGGTTCTTAAGCAGGAACTCTGGGTAAATCTCTACCAAGGTCTTTAAACTGTATTTGGTTCTAATAAGTCTAAAATCGTTATCATGTTGTGGGGAAAAAAAAAAAAAATAGAACCTGCAGGATGTTCTGTTTGAGGGTGGTGCTCTAGTTAGGTTGTACATCTCAGTGTGATAGAGATAATTATTCAGTCTTGATGTTGTTACCATTGTGGGAAGAAATATTTAGGGAAGTACGGAGTCACGTTTGTGAAGAAGATTCCACGATAGTTTCACTGGCAAATGTGACTGCAAAATTGTGAATTTTTGGAAACTAAGAGAAAGATCAGCGTAAGAACTGACACATAACCACCGGAATGGTTGTATGAGGTGCTTTATTGCAGCGCTGGGAAACCAGGGGCACGCGCCTAAATCTGGCTTCAATCCCGTCACATCATGCTCGCAATTTATACACTAAAATTGTCGTCACTAATACATATTCAACACAGATTACATCATTGACTAATACATATGTATCAAGGATTGCCACATCAGTCTATTATGACATCAGCCTCTTTTGCGCTTGCGCAGCCCCCCTCTGGTGGTCGTCCTGATGAAGTAAGAAGTCTTCCTCAGGTTGTCCTGTTCACCTTTCTGTTCCTTGGACATGTCCCAGTCATTATGTGGACGCCAGCATTCTCTTATTTTCACTTGACTACTCCTTGTACTTTCGTGAGTTCTGCTTTGGTAGAGTTTCACAATACTCCCCTAAATCCACCCATATACACTTCCTCATATATGGCTATGTTAATTGCTTATCATTATAGCTACTATTGTAATATTTAGTTATAAAGTAACTAAGATACGCAATAGCAGAATTTCAACTTGTTCTTAATACAAAAGAAACCCTCTACTGATTAACAGATTTTCAAATATAATCATCTTTTCTCTTTGTACTATTGTTTCAATGCACAGTTTCACCTATTACTAACATTTCCCGCCTTTGAAAATACTTCATTTCAGCAAGTATTTTCATCCTTGATTTTAAGTTTCCGTCCCCCGATAGGTAGGCGGGGGTGTTGGATACTTTGGATATTCTCTTGTCACTGCTCCTATTATTTGATGAGTCCATGCACTGCTCCAGGCTATCTCCTTTCGGACACAAAGATACATTAGATATAGCATTATGAATACAATCAGTATCACAATTACAGTTTGCAAGAGGGAACGAATCCATCCTGTAAGGTGAAGGCCCAAACTATCGAAGAGTGCTCCAATCCAACTTTGTTCAATATACTCCTTCTCTTTTTCTGCTTCCTGTTCTATTTTGGTCAGTTGGGAAATATCTTATTCTATATTCACAGTTACGTTAGGAGTATGAATACAACAATGATCTATTCTGTCTTTCAAATATTCACAAACACCATGTTTTTTAATCAGTAACATATCCAATGCCATTCTGTTCTGCAAGGTCATTTTTGTTGTTGCTTGTAGCTGTAAATTCAAATCTCTAAATCCTTTCTTTGTTATTCTGGCTAGTCTTTCTGTTTGACCAATCAGATTATAAATCATTTCTCTGTTTCGGTAGTTTGCAACCTGGGCAAATAGGGATTCTAAAGCCCATCCTACTTTGACTCCCATGGAGGGTTCTTGCCAAGTATCTTCATCATCATCTATATCCCTTTTTTTTCGAATTTGTAGGGTTTCTAGCTTACCTTTAAATGGTGATTTCTTCCAAATTGGACAGAGTGTGGGTAATCCTAAAGTAATTTCTTCAACTGGACCTTCCATAGGTAAGTGGGTAGTCCAGGTCCCATCACTGATTGCCCAAACAAAATGTCCCATACTGTGTACTGTTGAGTATTTACAGCCTACAGTCTTGTCTGGAACATTAATTGTTCTTCCTCTTATTTTTAGTCCTCCACATGCACACCCAGCCATCAAGGCAACTTTAACTGGAAGTATTGCAATCTTTTCAGGGTCAGTATTACAATCCAGAATTCTTGTACAATTCCATCAGGGAACATTTTTAATAATTTCCCAACTAACTCCGTTCATTGATAGTAAATTCTTTATGTCCCCTGTTGTACTTTGTTTCCCCGTCCATCTAAGACACCAGGGTGTATCTCCACCATATTGAAATTTTTCCAGGATACTCATTGACCAGATCATATCCCAACTTTGTTTTGAATCATTCACCTTTTGGCATTCCCACATCTTTACTTGTCTCTTTACTTTAGTTTCTTTATCATAAATACATCTCCCAACTCCTCCTTCATAAGAGGTAAACTGAGAGTTTAGTTTCTTTTCACATAATGACTTTGTTATGGAAGTACCCAGAATACCTTCCTTATGATATTCTGTCGCCGTTATGTTCTTTGTCATTTCCTTCTCCTGACATGTAATTGTTTTATTAATTTCTGGAAGTGAGAACGTTATTATTCCCAATTCAATCAGTTCTCCGTCTGCTTTTGGTGTTGGTAAACATGCCGTTATTTTACTTGTATTTTACATTCTTGCAAAATCTCTGATTAGGCCTATCATTAAGTTTTCTTCAGGATCTTGGTGGGATATCTGGACTATTTGTGTTGGATCCACTGATCTTTTAATTCTTTTTCCTGTAACTTCAATTTCATTGTAGTCAATTGCAGATTCATAATTTGCTTTTACTCCATAGTTTTCTGCATAGCTGACGATTAATGTTCTTTCTGCATAATCTACACTTTCATTTGTTTTTATAACACATCTATATTTGCCCTGGTTCTCAAAAGTTAAGTTTGATAATTTTAATTCTACTTCCCCTGTATTTTGGTTCTGTCCATTGAGTCTATTTTTAACTTTACCTTTCAACTGCCATTTACCCTGTAGTTGAGTCTTATGTTTCTTACTGTCAAAGATAAGGTCTGGATATTGGGGAGATTTATTTACCTTTTCCCAAATTACCCTTATTGACATTGATCCTACCGGAATGGTGTCTGTGAACTTGCAGGTCACAATGGCATCTTGTCCTATGAGCCATGTCGAAATATTTTTCTCTTGAGGAATTTCTATAAAGGGGACAACCATCAACTGTGTTAATGACCAGACAACAATTAAAGTTTTGTAAATGAACCCAGACATCTTATTTACATTTCAGTTTCAACTTTGTAGGGCATAGTACCTGTGTTTCCCAAACCTTTGGAACTTTCTTCACTCGTGTATAATGTATCCAAGAATTTATTCCTTCTACCTTTACTGCAGTAAATGTTGTTAATAGCACTTGGTAAGGTCCGTCCCACCGTTCTTTTAATGGTTCTTCACTCCAGATTCAGATGTATGCTTGATCTCCCGGTTGAATATCATGCACTGGATTCTCTGGAGACAATGGTCTGTTCCATACCAGAGTACTTCTCAATCTGGTTAATGTTTTGCCTAGAGACAACACATAATTATAAACATCCTGATCTCCTTTAATGTGGGTACTAGGATTAGGTCCCGGTGCCTCATATGGTTTTCCATAGGGGATCTCATAGGGGCTCACTGTCATTCCACTTCTGGGTTTTATCCTGATTTGCAATAAATCTATAGGTAGTGCTTGTGGCTGTCTTATTTTGGCCTCCTGACATATTTTACTAATCTGTCTTTTTATCGTTTGGTTCATTCTTTCTACTTGCCTGCTAGACTGGGGTCTCTAAGGGGTATGTAAATTCCATGATATTCCCAACAATTTACTTACTTCCTGTACTATTGTTGCAATAAAGTGTGGACCTCTGTCTGATGATATTCCTAAAGGAACTCCAAACCGTGGAATGATTTCTTTGAGTAACCATTTTACTGTCTCCTTTGCTTTATTGGTGCGACAGGAAAGGGCTTCCGGCCATCCAGAAAAGGTGTCAACCCCTACCAACAGATATCTGTACCCTTGTACCTTTGGTAATTCCACAAAGTCAACCTGCCAATAATCTCCTGGTTCTGCCCCTATCCTGATCCTTCCCATTTCCACTTGTCTTTTTACCACTGGATTATTTTTCAAACAAATTTCACATTTTGATCCTACTGATTTTGCCATAGTTAACATCTGTGTGGAAGTTATTCCTCATCTTAAATAAGTTACCAGTGCTTCTGCACCCCAATGGCATTTCTGATGTTCAGTTTGCAGAATTTTTCGCATTATTGCTGGGGGTACTATTACTTGTCCAGTTGTTGTCGTATACCGCCCTTCAGAATTCTTTTGAGCCTTTAAAAGTCCTGCCAACTTTTCATCTTCTTTTGAGTATTTTGGGTGTTCTGAAAGATACGTATGGAGTGGGCTTACCTTAAGAGGTATCAAGGCCATCGTGTTCTATACCTTCCGAGCTATTTGCCAAGCTGTCCGATCGGCCAGTGTATTTCCTTCGGGTATCTTTGACGTTCCTCCTTGGTGTGCTTTGCAATGCATAATAGCCACCTGTTTAGGCTTTTGTACAGCAGTTATTAATTCCAAATTTCCTTTTGATATTTTATATTAGTTCCTTGTGAAGACAACAGTCCTTGTTCCTTACATAATGCTCGGTGTATGTGTACTACACCAAATGCATATTTTGAATCAGTCCATACATTTACCTTTTTGTCATTACTCAGTTCTAATGCTCTTATGAGAGCTATCAGTTCCACCCATTGAGCTGATGTTCCAGGAGGCAATGCTTTTGCTTCAATTACCTCCTGTTGCATTGTCACAGCATATCCTGCATACCGTGTCCCGTTCTCCACAAAAGTGCTTCCATCTGTGAAAAGTTCCCAGTCTGGTTGCTCAAGAGGTACATCTTTCAAGTCTGTCCTGGTTGCATATGTATGTTCGATAACCTCTATACAGTTATGTTCAAGGGTTCCTTCTTCTAGATCAGTTCCTAGAAAAGCTGCTGGGTTCAGCAGGTTAGTGGTTTTTAAACTCACATCATCTTGTTCTGTTAAGATTGCTTGATACTTCATCATTCTACTGGGGGATAACCAATACCCCCCTTTTTGTTCTAAAACAGTCGTTACCATGTGTGGTACAAACACTTCAATATGTTTTCCCAAAGTCAATTTTCTGCCCTCCTGTATCAGAACAACAGTTGCTGCTACTGCTCTTAAACATGAAGGCCATCCCACACTTACCGGATGCAGCTGTTTCGAAAAATATCCCACTGGTCTCTTCCAGCTTCCCAGTTTCTGGGTTAATACTCCCAGTGCTAATCTCTGTCTCTCATGGACAAATAACTGAAAGTCCTTTGTCAAGTCCGGGAGTCCCAGTGCCGGGGATTTCATTAATGCCTCCTTCAGTTTTTTAAAGGCCTCTTTCTGTGGTTTATCCCAAACAAAACCAGGTGCTTTCTGGGCTTCATATAGGGGTTTAGCAATAAGTCCATAGCCCATTATCCACAATCTGCACCACCCTGCCATGCTCAGAAAGGTTCTTAACTTGTGTAGATTCCGTGGTTCTGGAATGGCACAAATTGCCTCTATACGATTTATTCCCAGTTTTCGCTGCCCCTGCGAAATTTCACATCCCAGATACAGTACAGTCATGCATGCAATTTGTGCCTTTTCTTTTGAGACCTTATAACCACTCAAGCCTAACTGATTCAGAATTTCAATTGTTATCTTTATGCACAGGGACTCTTGCTCTGTTGCAATAAAAATGTCATCCACATACTGCAGCAAAAGGTATTGTGATCTTGGTACCTGTATTTTTCCTTGAGTGGTCCATGCTTCCAATTCCTTGGCTAGTTGGTTCCCGAATAAGGTTGGACTGTTCTTGAATCCTTGTGGAAGTCTGGTCCATGTTAGTTGTGTCTTTCATCCATTCTGTGGATTTTCCCATTCAAACGCAAATAATTTCCTACTACTTTTGTCAAGGGGAATGCAGAAGAAGGCATCTTTTAAATCAATTACTGTAAACCACTTTTCCTTCACAGATGTTAGCAATGTATAGGGATTTGCTACTACTGGGTGGATATCCTTTGTTATTTCATTTATAGCCCTCAGATCTTGTACTAACCTATACTCGCCATTTGGCTTTTTTACTGGAAATATTGGTGCATTGTATTCTGATTCACACTCTTCCAAAATTTTATATTTTAGAAATTTCTCAATTGTTTTTATAATTCCATATCTTGCTTCTAGTTTCAATGGGTATTGTTTAATTGTTACTGGTCTAGCTCCATCCTTAAGTTCCACTGTTACTGGTTGAGCTGCTTTTGATTTCCCCAGAATTTCTGTCTCCCAAACTGTCGGTATCACAGCCTGTTCTACCTCCTCTGGGATTTGAGCAATAGGCTTATCTTTAAGGACCAAAATTTGTCCTGTTTTTGATTCCGGAATTTGCATTATTAACTCACCATTTTCAAAAATGATTGTTGCATCTAATTTAGCTAGTAAGTCCCGTCCCAGAAGGGAAATAGGGCATTCAGGCACATGTAAAAATTCGTGTGTTAATTCCTTCCCTCTGAATCGCAAGTCTAGGGGCTGCAAGAACGGCCGTACTTCTTCCTTCCCTGTGGCTCCTACAACTGTTGTCTTTTTCCCTAATCTTCCATGTAAGTTATTTAAAACTGAATATGTGGCCCCTGTATCTACTAGAAACTTTATTTCCCAATTGAATTTTTACAAGGGGCTCCTCGTTTCCCACTCCACCTAGTCAGCTTTGATTATCATACTCTCCCAATAACATCACTTTAGCTGCCTCTGATCCTGCAAAAGGATTCCTGGGGGACGTAAATTGTCCTCCCCTCAATGGAAATTCATTTTTCCAAAGTCCTTGTTTGCAATTTGCACACTGATTATATCCTAACCTTCCTGTATTCATTCCGGTCCTAGGATTATAGAATCCTCTTCCCCGGCCTCGTCCTCATATATTTCCTCGACTCCTTCCCCTAGGATTAGAGAGACTGTTCTCTTTCCTGTATCACTGCCAGTAAATTTTGTTGCTGTCTCCGGGAGCTCTCTTTTTCCCGATTATTATACACTTTCCAAGCCACCTCTAATCCAAGTTTCGCAGGTCTGCTCCCTCCAGCTTCTTCAGCTTTTTCCTGATATCATCTTATGATTGTCCTAAGAAAATTAAAGCCAATTGAGCTCTAGCCTATTCAGTTTCTACATCCAAATCCATATACTTCTTTGCAGTTTCTTTAAGCCTTTCTAGAAAGGTAGATGGTGATTCCGTCTTTTCCTGCCTAACATTATATAATTTTGACCAATTTATTGTTTTGGGCATCGCATTCCATACCCCAATGATTACCCAATCTTGGTACCTTCGTAAATTCCTCATTCCCCCTGGTGAGTTATAATCCCATATTGGATCTTCCATCGGAAAGTTCTGATCTAGATTTCCCATGACTAGCCCCTGTCTGATATCCTCCCAAACCCTCTCCCTAGCTGTTCGCAATACCATTTCTATTTCTGTTGAATCCATAAGAGTATCTAAAAGTACTTGGATGTCATCCCAGTCTGGATTCTGGGGTTTCATAATCATTTTCATTACTGGAGCTACTTTATCAGGGTTTTCTCTATATGTCCCTGCTGACTGTTTCCAGATAACCAAATCCCCTGGGGAAAAGTGTACCTTAACATGTACTGGTCCTTCCCTTCCTACTCCCTGTCTTAAGGGTGCAAGCACTGCATTGGGCGCCTGAGCCTGTACCTTTCTTTCCCATCCTCCCCTCTGATGAGTTCGGTGTGAAACTGGAGTAGCAGGGAGATCTGCCCTCTGACCTTCTTTACATTCATAGTCGCTCTCACTATCACTATCACTATCGTCCTCCTCCCTCTTCCCTCCATTTGTTGCCAGCAGGGCTGTCGGAGCTGTTACTAAATCAAGATTTTCATCATCCCTCTGGTGCTGCAACTATTTTCTAAGGCAAGACACCCAATACACCTTTTTCCCGCAACACACCCCTTACATTGTTCATTTGTACTCATTTTAACAACCATAAGTCCGCAAGATTTTTGCCATTCCTCATTATTTCTTAAAGCAAAGAATAGATCCACATATGGTACCTCATCCCATTTTCCTTCCCTTTTACAATATAACATCAACTGCAATATAGTATTGTACTGTAAAGTCCCATTTTCAAGCCATTTCTCCTGATCCTCTAGTTCATACTGTGTCCACCATACATTACAGTAATCAACTAGTTTACTTTTTTTCATACTCTGCCTGAATTGACCCTCCTTCCAGTGGCTTAAAAGACAGCCTAACGGGGATGACTTAGGGATCGACGACATTTTATAAATACAAAGAGATCTCTAAAACAAGTTTCTTCCACCACTGAGTTACAATGTCTAGCTAGACAGATCCTGATCCTGCAGCACAAAACCAAACCAAAAACCAGACCAGATTTGCCGAACCGGCAGAGCTTTCGCTACTGTCTAACGGACGGTGCCTAGGCTTACCCTGGGAGCTCCCTGCCCAACCAAGCACAGCTTTCGCCGCATCTAACAGGCAGGCTTTACCAGACAGACTTCGCCAAACCGAATGCAGCTTTCACCGCGTCTAACAGGCAGGCTTATCAGAAGTCGGTACACTACACGCTATCGAATATTGGTACCGTAACCAAATTAAAAAAAGCACCTTCTTACTGTATCAGTGGTCCGTAGTGAGCAGCAGAGGTCGGTCGCGGCTGATGGCTCCTCGAGAAGCTCTCGGTGCCAGCTGGAGCAAGATCAAGACACGATCCGCCTCAGCAATGCCCGCGAGGTCCCATCTGGGTCGCCAAAATGTTAGCGTAAGAACTGACACATAACCACCGGAATGGTTGTATGAGGTGCTTTATTGCAGCGCTGGGAAACCAAGGGCACGTGCCCAAATCTGGCTTCAACCCCGTCACATCGTGCTTGCAATTTATACACTGAAAATGTCGTCACTAATACATATTCAACACAGATTACATCATTGACTAATACATATGTATCAAGGATTGCCACATCAGTCTATTACGACATAAGCCTCTTTTGCGCTTGCGCAGCCCCCCTCTGGTGGTCGTCCTGATGAAGTAAGAAGTCTTCCTCAGGTTGTCCTGTTCACCTTTCTGTTCCTTGGACATGTCCCAGTCATTATGTGGACGCCAGCATTCTCTTATTTTCACTTGACTACTCCTTGTACTTTCGTGAGTTCTGCTTTGGTAGAGTTTCACAATACTCCCCTAAATCCACCCATATACACTTCCCCATATATGGCTATGTTAATTGCTTATCATTATAGCTACCATTGTAATATTTAGTTATAAAGTAACTAAGATACGCAATAGCAGAATTTCAACTTGTTCTTAATACAAAAGAAACCCTCTACTGATTAACAGATTTTCAAATATAATCATCTTTTCTCCTTGTACTATTGTTTCAATGCACAGTTTCACCTATTACTAACAGTTCTACATTCTACATTATATAAATTTTGAAAACATGTTAAATAGAGATCCTGACAGTTATCTTCCTCTGGTTTATTTTTACACCACCTCTCTATCACAAGACCACTACAAATATCCTGAGAACATCTAAGCGTTTAGCCAACAGGTTCTGAGAACATTCAAAAACCTTGGGCTCATTACCAATACATAGAATGGTCTTTACATCAGCAGAATCTTGAGACCTTCTGAAGAGAGACTTCCCTCCACCTCACCTCAATTTTATTTCACTGTTTTATTTTCTGGACAACTGTCCACAGCCATTTTAAATTTTGTTAGACAAAATGCTAGAGGGAGAGCTAACGTACAATTCTTCCACTAATAGGATACAAATAGGTGATTAAGGATTATACTTTGGGCTTTATGTCTGGTAACTCCTATGTAATTGAAAATTCTGCTCTATTCTTGCCCAAATAGTGTTTTTTATTATTTGCATTTGTTGACCTAGGAGAGGACTAAACACTTTGTGTTTGGTTTCTCAAATAGATAATTTTTTGTGACCTGGTGCTATCTTAAATCTCAGCTTAGAGGAACTGGACTCTAAGAGAATTTTGCAGTAGAGTACAAACACAGGCAGCAGCATTGTCTGTGCTGTTCTCAATGTTGTTGATATAAAAATAAAACTTTAGGTGATGAACACTAAAATTAAATAATATTCAGACTAGTTCAAGAGGAGGGAAGAAGGGATTCTTTATCACAATGAGCTGGTGTAACCACCTCCTTGCTGAAAGAAAAGCCTTTCGGAAGTGCTCCCATGCTGCTGTGAACTGCATCCAAGAATTGTTGATAACTGCTAAAGGACAATAATAAAAAAACCCAACCAAACTAACTAGGAGCACAGGTCTTGGGAGATACACACAGATCTAAATTTTAATTTTATAGACATGAATGTTTACAGAACTATTGCTATTGCTATAAAAATTAAAAAAAAATCAAAGAATTCTTGTGTATTCTCATATCATGATGCCTTCAATACTTTACCTTTTACTAATAAAGCCTGAGCATAGTCAAGTCTTAAAAAACAGTATCTTTGTCTGTACTCATGGTACATCGATGTATTTATATGTGTCTCGCACCCAAGCACCAAATCTGAGAAAACATAGACAAGAAACTCAGCACATTCTCACATTTTCTGAAGGATTCCATGAGGATAGACAAAACCTTACATCAGTTTTATTGCTTGTCTATATATATTTTAATTCCCACCACTGTTTCTCTTTCCCTGTGGATTCCCATATGGTATAAATTAGTAGTGCACTATTGTTTTCAAAGGTTATACCAAGTAGCTTCTGCTTGCAATCTTTCCCTTGATGTTTCGTTTGTAGATGCTTTCAGTTCTGTTGGCCAAGTTCTGATGAAATTCGCGTGCTGTGCAGTTACTGTATGCCATTTGTTATCACATAATCTGCCATGCTGAATGTTTGACACATACTTAAAAAATGAATACAGGAAAATTATGGAGGTACAGGAAAACATGTTCTATTAATCATTAAAATACATTGATATTCCTAAGTGTTGTAAAATCTCATCTTTTACAGGTAAAATTGGGATGTTTTTCAGAATTTGTTGATATTCAGTACTTTTGATATGGAATTATTTAAACTCTCCTAGCAGTACAGTAGGATTCTTTTGTTTAACTTATGTTCAATATATAAAATATTGTATCAACCTAAGTGAAGTTTCTAAGAAAACCTTGTTGTTCATGATTTCTCTGTTACTGGATTTTCTACCCAGCACAATTGTTTCCAGTTCCATAAAGACTTTGGTTTTGATTTACTGTTTTCTATCATTAGCACAGGGGGGATGCCTGCTTTCTGGGAAAGTAAAGAAAAGAAACCTTTTACCTTTAGTAAGACTGAACATTCCCATATACATGTACCTGGGAATGTTTCTCAGTGCTCTTCTGTTTTCCAAGATCTCATTTGTGGCAGAGGTGGAAGATGATTTTCTTCATGCCTTGTCTATGTGTTTACACGTCTTCTACAAGTGACAACTGAAGGAACTAGGAATTAGTCTGTACTGATGGACTAGAATTTTTGGCTGCCTCATTGCAGCTCTGAACACATTTTTTGGTATGCTGGGTCAGTGACTGGACACTAGAGTTCAATATAAGAAATAATTTAGGTAATGGAGAATCTAGTTGTCAGCTTCCCAGTAACAAAACTTGTACATAATTTTAGATAAGTGCTCTTCAGTCTCTGTTTAATGGACCACAGTGGTCCATAGGCTATTTCTAGGAATCTGATAATGGTAACTGAGACATGAAAATCTATTGCTATTTGAAATGAATTTTGCACATAGCTCAAAGATCTTGTAGGACTTCTACCTAGTTGTAGAACCCTATGTTACCTTTGTTTGCTCTCACTGGCCTTAGAATGGGAGGTTATATTGGGATATTAGAAAAACCTGTTAATTCTTGGCTTATTTTTATGAATGATACTGTGTAGCAGAAAAATAACAGTACTTAGCTGAATTTCTCTTACTAAAAGTCATCTTCTATTCCACTTTCTTTTCTCAGGATATGGGAATTTTAGAGTTTTAATGACTAAAAATTCCAGGACTGCTGTGTCCTGGAACACAAAATGTTTTGCATGTACAGGATCAGGCATTGGCAACAAAGGTGAAGAAGACATGAAAATCACAGAGTTTAAATCAGAGAACTCAGTGTTACAGTTTCAGTACCTTTTTCCCACAGAGTTTTGCCGGTGGAGTTTTTACCTGCATTCATATTTTATTAAACAGGAACATTCCATACAGCTGTAGTTTTGTAGGAAAAGAAGCCTGTATAAAGTTAGCCCTAGGGCACCAAATATTTGGCAGTTAAATACCTGAGAAATTCCTCTCTTAGCAACTACTTTTCTCTGTTTACTGTCATTCCCATGCCAAAGATAAAGTGCTGAGGATTTAAAGAATTTGTCCTGGAAGCTCATTCTACACCCTTTCTCGACAAAGGGTCTTATAAATAGGGAAAGAGAGAGATCCTGTTGTGTATGAAAAACAATGCTAAAATGCTTAATATATGAATCATAACAAACTGGTGGTTTTAAGTGGGTCTTACTTCTGGGATCAAGTTGGGAATTCAATTTAGTATGGAACATTTCTCAGGAATGCCCCTCTTGGTCTCACTTCTGTAGCACTTGGGTGATAGACTGCACTGTTCCAGCTTAAATGTATTATCTTTTAATAAGGCAGTTCTGGTTTAATTCTAGAAGAATGCAGCCATGCCAACTAGAGCATGTTGGGAATGGCATTTCATGACTGCAGGTAGGCTGATGGGATACATAATTTAGAAAAGCATGATATGTTTAACTGATGGTGTGAAATCTTTGAAGGCTGGGCTGAAAAAAGCTGTGACAAGAGTCAAAGAAACAAAAACCATTTCCCTTGAAGTTGGTAATTCTCTGTATGCCTCTAGTTCTGTTCCTGAGGCAGATTGCCCTCATTGCCCCTCATCTGCCCACCACTTAGTACTTTGGCTCAGAAAGCCATTGTGACAAGACCCATCTGTAGAAAAGACACATTGTCTTCTCTGGAACTTCATAGGATAGAACTGAGGGGAAAGAAAATCCATTAATTTTACAAATGAACTCATTCTCTCTGCTTGCTAATTTACTCATGACTGAGACAAGGAGGCACAAAAGTATAAAATGTAATCAGTTCTAAGTAATGTTAAGTTTGATGGCTTTGTAATGGAATATAACTGCGGTGCTTGACATAGTTTCAGGCCCTCAGGACCTCAGTACAAAAGGTGTGAGAAAAGCAGAATAGAAGGACAGGACCTGGGGATGGGGAGTATCTGGGACTAGCAGATGTCCAGGGTGGGCACAGATAAACTAACTGGTAAGTAAAAGGACAGGATGGTTGCTATGCTTGGGGTATTAATAAACCCATTAAGCTGGTGTAAGCATCTACTAGTGAGTATCCTGGACTAGCAGATGTCCAGGATGAGAGCAGTTAAACTAACTGATAAGTAGAAGGGCAGGATGATTGCTATGTCTGTCTGTAAAGTTAATTAAGCTTGTTGGGAAAAGTAAACGACCCTTAAAGACCACCACATTTTTGTATGCATGCCGGAAACTTTTTGGGAAATAATGTAATATGCTCAGTGACCATATAAGGATGACCTGTATAGCAATTCGGGGACACACGTTAGGAGGAGCTATCCCCCATGTCTCCCGGTGCCGCAATATATACCTGCATGTCAACTTGAAACTCTGTTGATGAGTTTTGTTCCTGGAGTTTTCTCCGAATCTATGACTCATCAGAAAAATTAGTAATAATGATTTCTTTTGTTACTTCTTCTTCCTTGATCTCCCCAGTTTAAGATGAAATGATATATAATGTTTTTTTCAGGGACTGAAATTCCACAGTTTTTTTACAGCTGTTTAAGGTGTCATATCAAGGAACTATTGCACAGTTGATGAGGACTTGATGGGTAGGGTTCCCATTAAGGTACTCTAATGTCTTTTTTTATATAGGTAGTGTTTCTGTGAGAGAAAGAAGGAAAGAAAGGTCTCCCTGAAATGTTAACATTTTCTGAAAGTTCATGTTTCACAGAAAGAGTCCCAGTTACTTCCAGGACTTCCAGGATTTTAGTGAGGTTTTCTGGGGAGTAAGTTTCATATCTTTTTATTAGAAAATGAAGATACTTTTTAGGATGAGTTCTGTTGGCTATAAATCAGTACCTAAAGCTCTGGTAATATTCATTATAAAGGTCGTTGCCCTGGAATGATACAATCCTACACCCCAGAGTACTTTACAGTAGGATGATAAAATGGTGAATTTTATTTATTGGCAGTTGTAGCTCACCTTCATATTTTATCAGTCATTCCCAACAAGAAGAAAAATCAGAATGAGAGAAAATAAAGGTAGAGATAGATCGTATGCAAACAGAATCAATCATGAAAGCTTGTATTGTCAGACCCATAACAGAAAAATTTATGAAGCTGGTTTGAAAAGTATTAGACAGTTCTAAAAAAATGAATGTATCTTCATGTTTTCTTTAGGGAGAGAGGGTGATGGAAAATAGGTTTCTTCAGAGTGGATTCTTGCATGCCATTCCTATGTATCTCCAAGCAATCCACACAAGCCATTCACAAAGGCTAATTCCAAAGCAGGATTTGGAGCAGAAGTTAAACTTATTATTCAGAGTCTGTATAGATGCTTTTCTTTTTCTATTGCTTATGAAGGGAGACAACTGAGACTTGCTTAGTTAAACTGAAAGCAGGTTGTGTGAATGTGTCATAGAATTACTCTGATGAAAGCTTAGATTCTCAGGTCATCTCTCAACTCCATGTTGAAATTCACAGGAAAACTTTGTTATAACAATGATATTAATATTAAAACCATCATACATAACTATAGAGTAAGTTCATCCTTACATCTTTAAAGAAGAAATATAAAGGTGTTATCCAGCTTACAAAGTCCCTCAACTCTGCTGCTGGGACTGTAAGAATATATTCTTATACCCATTTTAATCTTACGCTTTACCCTGATTATCCATTTTAGGAAACTTGAAGACAGTTTGGGCTGAATGGACCATTGTCTGAGTAAGTGGGAATGTTTTCTGATTCTTTTAGTATAACAATACTATTAATAGACTGAAGTGACTCATCAGAATAACTAGTCAAGAAGTATTGTACAGCAGTAAACAGGAGGTGACAATCACAGTTACTGAGCCAGACTCAGCATATGGATAGGGACATTGTGTTGTTTAAAAACAGTTTCTGAAATGCTTTTTAAGTTTATTTAATGAAGTAGAAAGTAAAGAAAGGTGAAGTGCTACCATTTTTTAAAAAATTTTGGTGACTTCTAGAATTTTAGAGAATTGTTGCCATTAAAACTGTTAGTGCCAGGAACTAGATCTGTTTGTTTCAGTCATCTTGAAAGTGATGGATAGACTTGGGTTAGAAAAGCAGCTACAGTGAATGCACAGGAATTATTGCCTTCTGTAAAAGCTTTTTATGTTCAGTATTATGAGTCTATAATTCATATGTCCATTCTATAAAGGATACTGATGTTCATAAATATATACTTGAGATAATATTAATTCATAGTCTGATGTGTGAAATCGTTAAAATTTTTGCATGCATGTACATGAAGAATAATATCCAAATGCAAGTGGCTTCATGTTATAAAAACAGCAAGAGGTATCACCTTTAAAGGACATATATGTAATATTTCTGAACTCTTACAGTGAATGTTATGGAAAAACAAAAAAAAAGAAATCCACCACAGCTATATCTCATCTTTTTACAAGTGCGTATTAGTGGTAATCCTACACAAGTCAGTGGTGTAACTCTGTAGTTGTACTTACGGAATATCGAAATGTTCATGTGAGTTGAAGTAGACTGTAGCCTAATTATTATAGATGGTGTAAATGACACCAGAATCAGGCCCCTGATGTTTTAAAACCATTTGAACATGTAATATCAATGGAGTGAGTTATTCTGTTACAGCAATTTTACTATACCTTAATTCTGAAATGAGATCAACCATCACTTTCCTCATCATGAGAAAAATCAAACTGAAAGGTATCCACCAACACATTGTTCCTTGTAATGTAAGCTCAAGGAGTCACTTTTCTTTTATACTGGGTTTCTAAATTATTTCACTACTTGTGCAGATAATACAACAAGCATTCAGACCAACTTTGCCAAGTTAAATACCTCTGTATTTGTTGGAAGGGAGAAAGCATTTGTTACCAAATATAGTTGCATAACGTTGGGACAATTCAGATGCTTAAACAAGTATTATATGAACAGCTCAAGAGTCCTCAAGTTTAAGCTTTTACTAAAAAATTTTCATTACTGGGCCTGGATCTCAGCTATTGTTCTATTCTTTGTGTACTAAATTTTTCAGCAAAACAGTGTATATGATTTGGTTCTGATTTTTGAGTGTGTCCGTACTCTTTTCATATCTCTTTGAATATCTGCAGAAGATAACAGGAAAATTATGGGTCATATTTTTAATTCTGCTTGAAAACTGTGTGAAGTCCTTAAACTTGGTTATGAGTGTTTTCCACTGGGTAGTGGAAAAAATGTTGCTGTAGAGGGAAAGGCAGAAAACAGATGAACCAGTCAAACTATGTGCAGCTCAAAAAGCGTACATTGACACAACTAGAGCTAAACTCTAGGGTAGTACAAACAACAGTATAGTGCTTTAGTTATTAAGATGAAAATTCTCACTTCTTTTGGATTACTATATATTCAGCTTTAACATCACTGTAATGATGCTCTACTGTCCTCTTGGAAGGTTCATCATGTCTGAAGATCCCTTTAGTAGCATATCTAGCTTGTAGTATACTACATGGTTTTCTTTGGTTTTCAGATATATGTAGAATAATGCAAGAGTTTGACAGAGAAAGGCTAAAGACTCACGTTCACTTTTTTGGGACCCTCCTGCTGACAGTCTTTGTTTGCAGATAGAACAGTTTCCACATACAGATCATGTTTCTGTTATTTGCTGCTCTAGCTGTCTGACAGCATGGAAGATTGCAGTTCTCAAGGTCATACTAGTCTCCTATTTCATTTCAGATTTTTATTTTATTTAGTGGGTTTGGATGTTTGTGAAAGCAATTTTTATGTGCCAAAGATTTTTCTGAGTTTCATTACCTGACATGGTCTCAGTTTCATTTCTTCGAACACTTGTGGTATTATATTCTAAATCATTACCTCAGCCCAGATATCAGTGGGGACACTCAGGCCCCTCCATCTAATGTCATATTATTTTACGACAACATGAATCTCTGTGCTGAAACCAAATAGGGAGACATGTCTACACTGCAATGTGGGACAGGCATAACACCAAATGGGGTGAAACATACTCTCCCAGGCTCTGTGCAAGGCCACAGGCTGGGACTTCTGGAACTGCTACAGGAATGACAATCAGGTACCATGAGGGATGCTGGTAAATCTGCATTTGGACCTGATGCTTTTGAAATAGCTCAGTCTGTTCCAGTAATCCCTTCAGAGATTGTATTGACTCATCTGTCTCTTTGCACATAGAATCATAGTATAGTTAAGGTTGGAAAGGACCTTAAGATCATCTAGTTCCAACCCCCCTGCCATGGGCAGCGACACCTCACACTAAACCATCTCACCCAAGGCTCTGTCCAGCCTGGCTTTGGACACTGCCAGAGATGGAGCATTCGCAACTTCCCTGGGCAACCCATTCCAGTGCCTCATCACCCTTGCAGTAAAGAACTTCTTCCTTATATCCAATCTAAACTTCCCCTCTTTAAGTTTTAACCCATTACCCCATGTCCTATCACTACAGTCCCTAATGAAAAGTCCATCCTCAGCATCCCGATAGCCCCTCTTCAGATACTGGAAGGCTGCTTTGAAGTCTCCATGCAGCCTTCTCTTCTCCAGGCTGAATAACCCCAACTCTTTCAGATGACTTCAGGGCTGCTGCAAGCTGGAATGGTGTATGTAGAAACTTTTGGATTCCATTTTGAATATAGCACAATGTGCAGTGAAATCTGGATTTTGCTACTGTTACAGGGAAACAGTATGGTATGTGGAACTTTCCTGTAATACACTGTTGAATTCCACTGGGAGTAAGATGCAAGAATATGATAGATATGGTGTCTTTCCTTCCTTCGTTATATGTTAAGAACACTTAAGTGGTGTGGTAAGCCCAAGTGCAGTCTTTTTTTCTTTCTGAAAAGTGGGAGGCCGACTTTCAGATCTTCATGTAGGTAAAAATTAAAGTTGAACTTGGATAAACACCAGCCTATTAAGCAAAATGCAGGATTGCTGTATCTTCTCTCAGTGATGTAAATCTATTTTTTTTTCTATCAGAATCTTTAATCTAATGCAAATCCCAGGTAAATATGTAGATAATATTTTGCTTGACCCAAATGGTGTTTTTCAGCAGTACTGCAGAGAGAAAATGATTGTGGTCTGTTTTGCATTTTGTCTGCTCTGATTTTCAGGGTAAATTCAGTTACCAAAACAACTGTATATTTGAGTACTTTGTTACATATTTTTCTCTATTTTTTTCATAATGCAAACTCTGGCGGCATGCTGTCTTTAAAGATATAGATTTGAATCAACTATATGAAGGTCAAAATAGGTGGGGGAATACAAACAGCACTAAGATTTTGGATCAAAATTGGACGTGATTGGCCGGACTGGAAGAAACTGGTCTACACACAGAAACATCTAACAGGTGAATCTCTTTCACAATGGAAGTTTTTGTGAAAAAGCAGTGATTAGAGAAAATAATTTAAATTAGTACAACTGATCCAGCAATTCAGTCCTTACTCCTTTTTCAAATTGCATGCTCAGCAATATTTGCACAAGCAGCACAGTTTGGAGGCAGTAGAAAGATTCCCATTTCTACCTCATCCTCACAGGTACTAGGAGCGAGCCCAAAGATGGAATATTTTTTTTTTCATTCAATATTTTGTCATTCTCCTCATAGCTCCTGTCTAAAAACAGATTTAAGTATGTTGAACTTACTGTGCAGTAGGCAAAGCTACCATCTTCCTTAACTTTTCCCCTCCTGGATATTAGGTCTTCAATGAGCAACTCATCATCTTTTCTGGGTAGTAATAATATTCATGACAGAGGTCTGACATTCATATTATTATTTGAATATAATAATATTCATGACAGAGGTCTGACCTGTGTGATCAGAGAGATTGATTGTCTTTCTGCTGGTTCAAAAACAGTCTCACACCGTTCAGGTTGATTTGAAACTGATCTCAGTACTTGCACATACACGCTATTTTCAGTTTTGGGGACAAATTTGCTGCCATCTATAAAGATATCCATCCCTTCTCCCCTTTAAAGATGTCAAGATACAGCCCCTGAAATGCCCTGCTCTATAGAACTGCAACAGTATGGGCAGGATTGGTAATCTTCTGGAGGTGTATGAACTTGAGCTCGTAGCAATATTAGGTACGTCTCCTAAATAAAAAGACCAGAATATCATATATTCTGTACTGAGGCTGCCTGGGGCAGGAAATTAGGGGGTTTAATTTTCAGAATTAAATAGTCTTCTATGATCTATTGTGGGTAAAAGAAACAAAGCATCTTCTTCCTGGCATTTCTCTAATTATTCTAATTGAGAAGAGAAGAGGCTATTGTGAAAGATAACAAAAACACCTGAGAGTGCACTTAAACACAAGTAGCACTGAAAGGATGCCAACTCATTCTCAAGTGTACACTTGCTGTTCTCTGAATAGAAGTTAGCCTTGAAATTTGCATAGCAAAAGATTCAGAATGAGTGCCAGGAGCAGAGTGGAAACACATTTAATTAAAGACAACTGCAAGGGTAAATGATACTCTTTTTTTTTAACTTTTCTTTTTTTCTTTGCTTTGCTTGATGCTACTTGTTTCAGAATCAGATGAACAGGGAAGAGTTTGTTGTTTAGCTCACAAGGGCATAAAGGGAGGGAGGGATCAGAGCTTTTGGATGATCCAAATAACAGCTGGATTTCCCCCAACTGCCATCTGGATTATAACTCATATCTTGGAGATGATAGGTGCATCCTCATGATAGCACTTCGAGACTGGAAAAGTGTTCGCCAGAATGGTTCATGTTGGCTCTAAAAATAGGGCTATGCAAGAAGTCTCAGGGAAATTACCCTGTAATTAAAAAGGAATCCAGTTTTAATTAAATAGTGCTAGCAAAAACTTGCTTGAATATTAAGCCTGGGTTCACCAGTGGGTGGTTTTTGGTTTGCTGCCAGTCCCCACATTCTTTTCCCCACCTGAAAAATATGCCCCTAATGTCCTCTTTCCCATTACTATTGTTCTTAGTATCATTTCATATGAGGAAGTGTTCAAAACCTGACACTTTTTAGGAGAGTAAGAAGGAGATGATATATGGCAGAGTATGTATATTAATATCCACTAACAAAAATGCCATAAAAGTCATATTGATTCTTACTGATAGTCATTATTTGGCCAGAATTATAGAAATACCTATATAAAATAGAGCAAAATTGTCTGAATATTAAGTCTTTAGGATCTAATAGTTTTACATAGTGTTTATGTACAGTTCTGGTGTCCTCAACATAAAAAGGACATGGAACTGTTGGAACAAGTCCAGAGGAGGGCCACGAGGATGATCAGGGGACTGGAGCACCTCCTGTATGAAAACAGGCTGAGGAAGTTGGGGCTGTTCAGGCTGGAGAAGAGAAGGCTGCATGGAGACTTCAGAGCAGCCTTCCAGTAGCTGAAGGGGGCCTATAGGGATGCTGGGGAGGGACTCTTCATTAGGGACTGTAGTGACAGGACAAAGTGTAACGAGCTCAAACTTAAACAGGGGAAGTTTAGATTGGATATAAGGAAGAAATTCTTTACTTTAAGGGTGGTGAAGCACTGGAATGGGTTGCCCAGGGAAGTTGTGAATGCTCCATCTCTGGCAGTGTTCAAGGCCAGGTTGGACAGAGACTTGGGTGAGATGGTTTAGTGTGAGGTGTTCCTGCCAATGGCAGGGGGGTTGGAACTAGATGATCTTAAGGTCCTTTCTAACCCTAACTGTTCTATGAGTCTGCGTAACCATTATAAAGTGCAAAGCTGTGTGGAGCTTCTCAAATTCAGTCTTATAGAATTTGTCTAGGAAAGTTATCATATTCAATTTTAAGGACATTTGATTGATTCTTTTCTCCACAATAATCACAGTAGCATATGCTTCTAAGCCCCATGCTATTTCCTCAAATATACAGTACAACTGATGTCTCACAGAAAGTCAGTGTCTGTTACCTCAAATACTGTAATCAGCACAGTCAGTAACCTAGAGTTAAAATATCTTTCAGGGATGAAGAAGTCAGCATAAACATTTTTCAGGTCTTTAAAGGTAAGGAAATATGCTTGTACAGATATATTGTGATATATAGTGTTGCTTTTGTTCTTCAAGATGTAGAATTTGACAGTTCATGAAAAGTCTTTTCACGGACTAGAGAAAGTTTCACAAAACTGTTGCAGATATCATTGGGGTTAAACAAGAACAACTCGGGGTGCTGTTGTCAGTCAGGAGTCTGGTACAGAGAATTTCAGGGTTGTTGATCCTTTTTTCTTATTGATATTAAAATGGAGAAATGAAAGCTAGAATTGTACCAATAGAGAAAAGGCTTAGTAAAGGCTTCTCTCAGTTCCTGCTGAGTGGCTAAATGCCAAAAAAACATTGCAACAACTAATATTAATCTAGGAGACTGATCTCTGCTAGGCTTAATGTTCCTTATACCTGGCCTGAGAGTGTCTTCCAGTGATACTTGTGCAGAAGTTCTACTGTCAGGTGTCCTTGTCTCTCTTAAACATACTTGAATGTGGCTTCATTTTTGTCTTGTGTTTAACAAATAGGTAAAGCAAGACCAGTACACAATGTGACATACTTCACCATAGCTCTGTCTGGCAGAGCTTATTGGTACAAAGTAAATGAATTGCTTTTTTTTTTTCCTCCTGTGGAAAAATATTGAAGAAAATCCATCTTCTTTGAGTAACAGATAAACTTGAGAAATTAATGAAACTAATGATTCTTTAAAAATCTATAAGGAGCTTGTTACTGACAACGACTACACTGAATAGGATTTGAGTGCTGATTCTCAGCTCTAGATGAACTTCTGGTTGTGCATTCTTTAAGGGCGTGTGAATTACATTAATATTTGCACTTGTTCCCGTCTCTGTAAGCTTATGAGAGAGTTTGCCAAATCCATCTAGACTGCACACTTTGCTCTTGTGATTTTGCAGTGCTTTCTGGGAAAACCCTGGAGGGTTATCACATCATTTGGAGATGTAAGCTCATAGTATTTTGTTTCAGAATCCGTGAAGAAAAATAGGTAAAGAACAAGCTCTGCTTAGGAGGGAATATGCTGATATGATTCATAAATCCACATGGATTAATCTATCAAGTTCTGATTTATGAAATAGATTATGTTGACCAACTATATTACTTTACTGATTCAAAAGTCTTGAAATAGGCATGAAAAACAGCAATCCATCATAACATTGAATTATGTGCCGGTGATGCATAGCTGTATCTCTCAAAGTGCTTGATTTTTATTCACCATATCTGTTAATAAAATTCATGTTACCTAATATCCTTCTTGGAAAAATATGTTAATACAGATATATGTAATGGACAGAATACATAGCTAACTTTCTAGGCTTTTTATTAGGGCACATAAGGCTTACCAAGCTTTTATATTTTTCAGTCTGAAGCAACTGTCTTGTCTTCTTAAGAAATTTCTATTTTTAAAAATACAGATCTTTGATCACTCATACCTTTAAAACCAGTGACTGTTTCTAATACTGTATCTTGCAAGTGATTGTTACTGCTAGGAACTGCCAGAGCAAAGGTCCAAAAGTTCAAACAGATGTTGAGGATTTTGGATGTCAGCCATCGTGTGGGTCCCCTAGTAATGCAACTCATTGTGTTGTGGTCCTCTTCAAACAGAAACAGATTTTGTAGGCATAACAGCACTTTTAATGTTTTTGGAAAAAGGCCTTTCTTGTACCAGCAAGAGTTTCCTGTCTCTGAAAAGCAGTGTTAGAACTGTAACTATTTTCAGTATTGAGCGTGACTCTTCATACAGGATCTCTTAGATAATACTGCCTGTTTGTCATAGTTGAAGGGTTTACATAGGAAGAGATACTTCTGTTAAGTCCTAACCTATATAAACTGCAAGAATATTTTGCTAAAGCAGCTGGTTATTCTGTATGAAAGCTTTAAGCACTCAGTGACAGATACACCCTTGCTGTCTGTTTTAAAGTCAGTTCATCAGAAAAATGCATCATTAACACTTCAAGAATAACTGTGGATATGAACCAGGAGAGCAGAGATAATAATAGAACATAGAAAGGGCCATATTGTGCAAAATAAATGAGGACAGGAGAGAAACAAATAGAAGAAAAGCGTTGTGTCACTGGATGGATCAGAGTTGATGCAGGAGTATTAGAATTGGATGTTTGTATGAGGAAATTACAATATACCAGTCCTTCCAGAAGATGTAAGGCTTTTTTTCTGTGAGTCATCATATTTCTTTGGGTTGTTTTTACTGCAGCACATTTTAACAACTGAAGGTAATATAGTAAACATAGTAAATAGTTAATTTCCTGGTCCCAGTCCCAAATTATTCAATTATGTTCTTAGTGTTTAAAGAGTGCCTATCACTGTGATAACTTGACATCCACCATTTTTAGATTTGTAATCTGGATGTAGGTGCTGTAGAGACTAAATCTACACTGCACAAAATCTCAGTGAAGTATTACTGGGTTATGATTAATTGGACCTTATATTTACAAATTGTTAAAATGTTAATCAGCAACTTCTCTTTTATTATATTACTATTATTTTATTGCATTAACACCTATGCATCTGCAACTGAAATCACAGTTCCAGTGTGGTAGATATGTAGGGTGAGAGAGTATCTGTGCCCAAAGAGAATACTGGCTGAAGAAGCAGTAGAAAACAGACATGTAAAAACAATTGAAGACTCATAGATTTTATAGTATCTTGCTGTATGCCTCCAGTATTTTTTGATAATGAAGACCACATACAATGAAATCTGATATGTTCTCACTGTTAGAAGAGTTGAAAATCTTTCATTATATTCTGTGGGTGAAATATACCTGTATGGATAGTGCAATTTAAAAAAAAAACCCAACAAAACAACAACATACTAAATAGGAAAGTGTTTTCCTTCATGATACATTATTCACCAACAGTGTTTCAATGCAGGTCTAGGTATGTACAGATAAATCAATATGTAACTAAACTTGATACAAATTTTCTCAATTTTGTGATGTCCCTCAGAAAGCACATGGAATGCTTAAAAAACTGTACCACATACAGGGTCTCTGTGACTAAGTGCTTCTCTGTGAGGGCTTTATCACAGAGGAAAGCACAGAAGTCAATTTGCCTGACCGAAGACAGGAAAATATTTCCAAAGTAAGGAAAATATTTAGGTCAGTCAACAGAAGTGATATAGGAAATTATGTCTTTAGATCCTTACATCTTTAACAACAAAATATAAGGCTTACATTTCCTTTTAATAGCAAAGTAATGTTTTTTTTACCACTTTATTCCTCATTATCTAGAAACCGAGAGGATAAAGCAGATCAGCAAGAAAGCAATTACTGAATTCGGTTCTATGTTTTGGTAACTTGGTGTCTTGGTCTCATTGCAAAGGTCACTGAAATCAGAGGAACCCACTGAATTTGAAACAGACTCTTGAGCATTATATTAGTGCTGTCTATTCTTTTCCCCATGTACTTAACATTGCCACTTAGTTCTGCATCTTAACTGATTGCTTCACATATACATTCTATATATCATCTACAAATTGAAATCTGGCAGCTGAATCTGTACAGTACTTTTAAGTATTAAGCCTTAAATCAGCGTGCTTTTTGCACACATTGCTGGCTGGCTCAAAGAAACAATGCATGGCAGCCTTACTCTGCAGCTGTATGCTGTTTACTGACACTAGATTCACAGCACAGCTTTCTGAGGTGGGATTTTTCTTTCTTTCTTTTCGTAGATGACTCGATTCTTCCTTTAAAAAGGCGAATAATGACTACCATAGAGTTCAGGCCAAATTATCTTGAAACAGATCCTGTTTTTGCAGTGACAGGAGGAAGGTGAGTAGCTCCAGAGAGGATGCCTTCAACACCAGAGCTAGGGGACACACAGCATCCAGACGCCTCAATTCTGAGTGGAAAATGTAGACCTTTTACTTGCAGACTTTTCTCTTTCAGAATGAAATTAAACAGATGGTAAAGCATGCATTTCTATGGGCAATGACTGTAGGAATGCAACTGCTCTTTAACGCTGTGTTTCAGTGTACCGAATCAGACTGTCAAAGCAGCATCAGATTTACCATTGCACTGATATTTCTGAAGTCATCACACAGCTTGAGTATGAATTGAGTTTGATTGGCAAACATTGGGATGTTTGTTGTTTTTTTTTCTTGTAGGCGATTTGTTCATTTTAATTTCACACATGGCTTCCCAAAACTATATTCTTAACCATAACTAGAAGGCCTTATTAATACTTAAATTTGCACAAAAGTACAGTTCATTATATGTATTAATGATATATTGGAAGGTTTAATAAGCCAATCTTTTTTTCATGCACACTTTTATATATGTACAATTCCAGCATACACATCCAATTAAGAGATTCTGTTCATATAGCCCTGTAGCCCCAGGTGATGCAAACCTGGGGCACTTACAAAGTGAAATCAAGATCACTGAAGCATTTTTGATGAATCCCTAAATAACACATGTTCTGAGGAATTTTGTCTTCCAAAATAAACAGCTCAGAGCTTCTGTTTTTGCTCCTAACTGTTCTTCTCTGATATGTCAGATTTTGAAATTCATAACAGTTAAACAGGGAATAAATCAACTGTGTTGAGTTACTGTCTGTAAGGGTTCAGCTCTCTTTGCTCTGTCCTTGAGTGTCAGCAGAAGTTTGAATTTGTACCCTTTGGAGATAATTTCACTTCCCTGTTGGTGTCTGAGAACTAAGCACAGCTATTAGTTAAAATGGAGGGACAGTATGACATCCAGGGGCCCAGCTGTCTAAGGCACTCTCCAGTTTCTAAGGTCTCAAAGGTTGAGCTTTTATTCTCCCCTAGCTCTGCAAAATGACAATCATATAACAGATTGTGAAAAACAAAATGGCAGTGTGGATTTTTTAATTTCTTTCCTTGTTTTTTTTTTTTTTTTAAGCATGATTTAAAGCAATCCATAAAGCCTAATGGACAGTGCTTAAAATTCACTCGTCTTATGGTTGCTACATTGATCACCTCTCAGTTAGGTGTTGAGCTGTTAAAAAAAGAGTTTAAATATGATCTTCCTGAAATTAACAAAGCAACTGAATTGTGTTTCAAAGGGATGCAAGGAAATGCATCTTTTGAATATCTGTGATCAGGAGGAGCGGAAATATTAAGGATTTGTTCTCTTCTTTCTTGAGATAGTATCATTTATGTGTCATTCCACTGCAGTCAATGGTGTAAAATTTGAGTGAAAAAGGAAGCCAGCCATTCACCTGTGTGTCCAGAATAGGAAGAAACAAAGAAAGTCTTGTTCAGAAAGGCGTAAATTGCATGTTGTGGGTAAGAAGTCACAGTCTTCCTTCTATCTTCAAACAAGATGGTCCTATTCTTCACCAAGAGGTGCTGTGAGAGGTTGTGAACTCATGAGTGCAAGAGGCAGAAAGAGGATGTGGTTATTGGGCTTTAAAGAATTGCAACCCTGTAATATCAGGCTGAATTGATTCTGTGCTATGGAAAGAATACAACAATCAGACGAGTTAATGTTGACTGGATTGTACCATCATATTCTGAGCACCTTTCAGGGATGAATAATCACCCCGGGAGTATAGGAATTTCCTAGAAGTGTCCTGATGATGTGGGCATGGATTGAAATTGTAAGACCACATTGAAATTTTAATTACACAAGTCAAATTGTTCTCTGGGATTTCAGCCTGTTCCTGTTAAAATACTTGTCTGTGGAAAAAAAATATTTTTAATAACATTGACATCATTGTTTATTTGCTTTCTTTAAGCTAGGTTCCCCTCCCAAAAGTGGAGATATGAAAGAGAAATTAATCTTTTCCCGAAGTTACCAACCAACAGTCAGATTTCATACAATGATTTATAACTGAATCTGAATGGAAAAATAAAGAGGGTATTCTACATTGTATCTATAAGTGATCCTGTAAAAATGGTCCTTTGTAAATGGCCATTTATTCTTGGCCACTAGAAATTATGATTTCTGGTACCTCTCGAAGACTAAGCCTGCGGTTCCACATACCCACAACAAAAAAAGTGTTGGATGTTTTTGTGTATACATTAAACTACATGATTCATCTTTGAGAGATATTGCATTTTCAGTTTTTTAAGCTGATTATGCCTGTTATACCAACTCATTCATTGTTGATATCTTTTAATATATCAATAGCATCTCTCAAACTGAAAAAGCAAGTATAACAGCCTGTAACAAAATGCTGTAAATCTCCTAGAATAACCAGAAAAGACCTTTTCAAGTTACTTTCTGTGAAGGACAGTAAGAAACTAGGTGTGGGGAAAATAGCTCATGAGTTTATAAGACAAATTCTGAGGGTGATATATATGTGATACTGTATACTCAAAGATGAGTTTCATGTCTACAGCAATTTTACTGTCACACTGAGAGGTTCTGGTGAAGCAGAATAATAGACTTTCATTGCTGGAGAAAAGACTTCTTGTCATAACGTGATAAACTGTTCAGCTTCTCTTTTTACCAGACAGAAAGACTCCTCTCATTTGTGTAATGGCAGTTTAAAGTGAGCATAAGGCATGTCTATATTCCATTTACTCTCATTTTATTCTGCCAGAGTAGAGAAAGGCCTTAATGAAAATGAAAATCAAAGCCTCCTAAGCCCCAAGTATCCCTTTTATTACAGTCATTTCAAATCATTGTGGTTTCAAATACATTTTGTTGTATACAAAAGATCTTGTGCTAAATAACTGGGCTATTTAACATGTCAGTTCTTTTGGAGGAATCATGAACTTAAAGATATCAGAATAATACAGAGGTGTATATATGACTATGTAGTGGTTTAAACCCAGCCAGCCAGCTCGTTCGCTCACTTCCCCCCCTTCTTGCCCTGCCCTACTCCCAGAGGGACAGAGAGGAGACTTGAAAAGAATGCAACTCCCACAGGTTGAGATAAGAACAGTTTAATAACTAAGGCATAACACAAATCACTGCTGCTACCACCAATAATAACGATGATAAAGGAAATAACAAGGGAACATCTCAGCACCAGCCGATAGATAGCCAATAGATAACTCGCCTCCCCCCCCACCCCCCCCAGCCCCACCTACTGATACCTCCTCCAACCCTGCAGTCTCCCAGCCCTTCCGGGTCCCTCTCCGTTACCTCCTGGGCATGACGTGCTGTGGTATGGAATACCTCTTTGGCTGGCTTGGGTCAGGTGTCCTGTCTCTGCTTCCTCCTGGCTTTCTCTCCTCCCTGGCAGAGCATGAGGCTCACAAAGCCCTTGGCCAAACCAAAACATCATTGTTATCAGCTCTGTTCCCAGGCCGAAAGTCAAAACACTGCACTGGACCAGCTACCAAGAAGGAGAAAAATGACTGCTACTGCTGAACCCAGGACAGACTATTAAACTCTCATGGAGAATATTATTGAATAACCCCAGTAACTGCTGTAGAAACCAATTTTCCACTCCAAACTTCTCCATATATGTAGGTCAGGCACTAGAAGCTAAACTTGGAAACTTCCTGTCACATGCTACAATGCTGAGAAGCTGGGGGTGAGAGGATTTAATGGTTGCTCAGGGCAAGACGGAAGTTAACTTGTGTAGTTATCAAGAAATGGGATAAAAGCTCAGGATAGAAGGCTAGGCAAATTGGACGTGGGAATTAATTGTTTGAACTTTAGACAAGAGGAAATAGAGAATTAGAACTTGGAAGAAGATAGCGTTTGGAAGTTGATTAAATAGCCTAAGCAAATCAGATGCCTTTCTGTGCCTGGAGGAAGAGCAGAAGAGACTCCAGCAGATACATCTCCATACTGAATAGAGACTTGGTTATGCCAGATCCATAATTAGATACCAATTTTGCCTGGGAGGATAGGGGATTCAAGAGAGGTGGTTTTGGAACCAAATTCTTATGTGCTTTGGAGAATCTGATAAAAATCCTTTGAAGTTTTCTGGCTGTGCTATAGTGACGACAATGCAAATTGATCCCTTGCATTCCAGCAGCCCTTGTGTGTGAGTTCTGTTTTAATTAGATTCCATTTAGCTTTTTTACATTGTCCTCTTTCTAGCTTGCCTTATGTGTGGAGCAGGGGTTCTTGGAGGAATCTGCTGGAGAGTTAGCTTTAGCCTCCTTCTAACCTTGTAGGGCTTGTTGTCCTTTCCAGTTTTTATTTATTTTAATTTCATTTTTCTGGAAAACTGTGTATTTGTGAGGTCCTGAAGAAATGAAGCTGCAGTGTACCGTGTTCCTCAGCAGATAAACTCTCTGGCAGATCTTTATAGCAGGTATTCAGTTTGCTTTGTCTATTCTCTGCTATGATGTACGGGTTGTGTTCCCTTTTCTGTTTTTTTCAGGAGTGGGAAGAACTCCTCTCACAATTTCTGCAGCCTGTTTCCTGGGTTGGGACAGGTGTAGGTACAACACACTTAGTGGAGCCTAAGCTTCTGATGCAGGGGAAGGAGGAAAGGGATTGTGGCCAGCCGAGAAGGACTTCACATGAATGTAGTAATACGGTAACAGCATCTAGAGGCTGCTGTCTTGGAGAGCTGTCAAGTTCTTCACATTCAGAGTGTAAAAGGATAACCCACCTTGCAAATTGTAAAGACGAAGAAAGTGGTGGCTCCATGAGCTGGTCTGAGAAACACCAAAGTAACAATCAGGGTAGTTCCAATTAAAAATAATGTGAAGTGGTCACAAGCAGCAGCTGCTTGACTCACTGTTGCCACTTTGTACTGATCACAGAGCGACGGAGGCTGGAGGTGGCGAGTGAGAGGAAAAGAGGTAGGGTTTACACTTTCTTCATGCTTCCCACAGTGAATCTCAGGAATTATTGCAATGTAGCTGGTCGGGTATAATAATTGCTGATAAGAACTGGGAAACACTATTCATTTACTTTTATCCCACTTTCATTTACTTTTATCCCACTTTCATTTTCCTACACTTACGGGCAGCTCCACTCCACCTTGGGGAGAAACTTCAGATCTTTGGCATGGGGAGTATCTTACATTGCCATAAATAAATCCAGGTTATTGTAGAACTCTCTTATCTGAGGATCTCCGGACATCCTATAAACACCAATTAATGTTCCTGACAGCCTTGCAAAAGAGAGTACCTAATCTCATTTTACAGGTGGAAAAAATAAGACCCAAGGAAATTGATGGTCTGATTTTTCAGGGGCACTAGGATGGGTGCTTGGCATTGCTGGAAATCCAACAATAAATGATTGGTCCAGGGCCACACAGCAAGTTGATGGCAATGAGGAGAAGAAATCTAATCCTGCCTCTTGGTCGTTTGAGCAAACCACCGGATGACACTTAAAAAGCACTCCTGGGAATGAAAAGTACTATATAATTATTGCTTCCAATATAAATATTTTCCTCTTAAAGTAAAGCTGTTCTTACTACCACTGACTTTATTAAGCCCATGTGATTGCATTTGTTTAAGCTGTTATAGTGTGGACCATTGAAACCATGTAAAACATTCGGGCTGTACATGCAACATTTATGTAGTTAACATACATTATCCATGATATTGAAACATTTTCTTGTAAAAATATTATCTCTGCTATTCACGGAAATTTAAACAAAACCAAAACAACCCTTGAAAATAGCTACCCATGCATGAGAATCCCTTCTGACATCGGTGCAGATGAGTCTTGGACCGTGTCATGCCCAATTTTAATCTCAATAGCTCCTTGTATAGCTTTTTTAATTGCAAACGTTTAAACATAGCCTGAAAAGCATCATTACTGGTTTCCTCCTGTAGGGCAACATCTATAACTGGTGGCAGTTCATGGTAATGAAGTGTCTGATGCCATGTTTGTACCTGTGGACTCAAGTAAGTGGACAAGGCATATGGTAGAATCATGAAAGAGGGGAGGGCAAACTGATAGTGCATGAAAGTCAGTACAGCAGGGAGAATCCCTTAACAATCCAAATGTGGTACAGAAAACAAGAACAGGGATTTGTTTTCTGTGGAACAGTAAACAAGGAGCAGCTAAAGGCACAAAAGCTAAAAGCAGATGGTCAAGAAATCTCTAGGTTTTGGTCATAAGTAGTACTCTTCAGTTTGTTATAACTATTAAAAGACTGGCAAATGCCAGTGAATGCAAAGAGGCTGAACTGCAGTCATTGTCATAATTTTAAGTATTCATTTGTCATATATGTTTCTTTGTTACTAGAAAACCAGTGGTTTATAGAAGTACTTTTTAGACAATGATAAAATGTTAGCAGATGAAGATCACCAATAAAGTAGGGCGTTGCCTGAAAAACTGTGTGATGTTGAATGAATCCCCTTCATGTTCTACCCTTCCCCCCTCCTCAAGGAATCCTTTATAATTATTATTGGAGTAAATTAATCCACTGGTTTGATTGATACCAGATCTTGGCTTGGTTCCAGGCAACTGAATCATGAAAAGAAAAAAGATATAGCGACAAAAGAAGAAAACAGATGTCTTAGAGTTGCATACAGAAGCCAATAATTTGCTTGGTTCTTATAAACTGGGGGCAGTGTCAGGAGGAACAGATTCTGTATGGAAACAGTAAGCATAAACAAGTGTAACAAATGGTTTCAGGGCAGTATTTGCTGAATTGCATTCACACCTGCTGGTGCCTTGTGCCAAGCATGGATTGCATTTATAACAACATTATTTTCCTTTGATGAAAAGTCCTCTGAAGTAGCTATAAACTGTGTTCCACTTTGTTACGTTTAGCTTGTATTTTTAGCCATATAATGTCCTTTTGGAGCAGAGATTAAGCAAAGTATATGATTTTTAAATGACAACATTTTGCTTCCGTTTTCCAGCTTTGTGGCAGGCCAAAAGAGATGCCCTGAGACTGTCGAAGTTCTATTTCTTTGTTTTCAAACTAATCAGTTTTCTGATGAACTTCTTTACTGGCTTCAGGTTAATCAGTTGATGATTTCTTTTAATTGGCTCCTTACATTGCATTTAGTCCGCTTGATAATCTGCAATCAGAAAATGGGATTTGTTTTTAATTATGATATGAGAAGAAAGACCATGATGTAAAAAAAGAGACTGTATAAAAGCGTATTCCAATCAGAGCTCTGTGAAAACTATCCCTTTGACCTCTGCAAAGCATAATTTACTGCAAAATATAATTTGGGATATTGCTTTCCAGATTGTCTGTCGTGTAGTATTCAAGAAACAGTAACAGCTCAGGAAAGAAGGCAACGATCCTTTTTGAAATTCAAAGAGAAATTTACTGAAATTCAGTGTGTATTCACAATGGATCTATTTTAAAAAAGACAACACCCAGTGTAAACCAAAACATCTACATCATTACACTGTTTATGCAGGCAAATATTTAAAATGAATATGTACACAATTTATGATATACCAGTGCTGCATATATGCTGTAGCTGGGAATATTTTTACCATATTCTAAAGACAGAGCAAAAAAATAAAATGCTTTTTCACTCATTCTAAGCTTTCAGTCAGATAGGTTTGTGACCTCAATATCTTCTTTCACCCTTAGAGTGGTCTTATGAATTTTTCTGTGTTTGCTTTTGAAGATGTTCTGATTTAGGACTTGGCAGCTGTGTGCCACTTCTTCATGGATGTGACATACTTATCTAAAATACTCATTATTACTTGTTTACTAGGCCATAGAATATATATTTTTTGAGGACATTGGAGGTCTTCAACTTTAAGTATCAATCCTGCTTTGAGCACGAGCACCTCTGTTTTCATAGTTCCTTGCAGGAAATAGAAAGTAGGCACTTATAACATTCCAGTAGAGAAATCACTCTGTTCTCATATCAGTTTTTACCCACTTGAAATTAAGTTTCTGTTGAATATCACCCCAATTTGGTTGTATTTTTACAAACTGGGTGCTGGCTTGCAGCATCCTTTTAATCCTGTCTTTCTTTAAAAATAGCAGAATTGCTAGTACTCTCAGCAGCAGAAACATAAAGGCCTCTGTTTCTGGCAGGACTGTTTCTAGTTCAGTCCATTTCACCTTGAAGTACTTGAACATTTTCAGTTTCAATGTGTATTGGATAGTTTGGTGGTTTGTTTTTTGTTTTTTTGTTTGTTTGGTTGGTTGTTTTTTTTCCTTCCTTTCTTAAGGTCTGTGTTGTCAAGGTTCCATTACCTGGGGTAGTGGGGGCTGGGAAACCATAGGTAGTGAGAAAGCTTGAATAAAAGACATCAAAGGAGGCTTTGGTGAGTGCACCCCGGGGCTGCCTCCAAAATGCTTCAGAGAATCATAGATTCTTGCATTCTGCTCAGATATTGCTGCCTCCACTTTGTCTCCTGGAAAACCACTGGAGTTTCTTCTCATTCTTGCAGTATTCTAGCTCATGAAAATGCTCATAAATACAGGTGACTGCAGCTGGATCAGGTATTACACCCTCTGGAGTACTCCAGCTATTTTTGTATGACCATGTGTTTCTACATTGTGACTCCCAGGAAGGTACTGTAAATTAGAGTTACACAGACCTACAGCATCAGTGCTGGCACCTTTTGATTTCAGTTGACCTACTTTGGAAGTAGACTGCACTGATATGCCACTCTGAGCTAGCTTTTTGTGGATATAGTTTGTCTCTCTAGCACAACTAACTTGCAGCCAAGTCAACTACCCATCAGTTCCTTAGTTAACTATATGAGCTACTGAAAAATGCCTTGACAGCGAGCAGTAAAATATCTCTTAATGTTCCATGCTGCAATGTGTTGAGCCATAATTCATGGAACATTTATAAAGAAGGCTTTGAAATCTACCTCTGAGATCCTTAACCTTGGGCAGGTTGATTATGCTGAGATTGACTAGTGTGGGTGGTGTCAGAGTTCCCAAATACATGTCCCTCAAAGTTTTATTACCGAATCAATGTATGAGAGGGTAGCAAGACTATCATTTTGACCTGTGGGAAGAGGAGGGCGCAATCACAGCAAATAATCAAGAGAGATGAGCTGACTTTGAGGGGCTAAATTATTTTGAGCATTAATTTGTTTTGTTCTGTTTTCAGTGTTACAGAGTTGTTTTTTCAAAGACTTTTGAAGAAAGAGAACAGATTTCACTGGATTACCAGAAAAGAAGAGTGATATTTTGGGGTAAGTAATTGTCTGAACAGATCAGGAAGTTTCTTGATTTTAATTTTGGGCAACTGCATCACTCATATGTCTGTACTGAATGCCTGCTCTTTGTTCTTCTTGGTGTCATGGGGCAGGTACTGTGTCTACATGAGCTGCACTTTGAAACACACTTGCCGCTATGTTTTTCCTCATACTTTCTGGAACTTGATACTTCTGGGCTGATGCTGCTTCCCACTGGTAGGCTATACCAGCTTCTTGTTGAATTTTGCATTTAGGTTTGAAATTGGTGTGGAATTTGAGGTTTTAAGAACATTTAAAAGTATTAACAAGCAGGTGGAGAAGTTATCCGGCTCTAATTCCACCATGTTACTTATGTTAGTAGACCTGTACTTTTGACTGTGGCAGCCATAGTAAAATGTATCAAAGTTGGTATTCTCATATGGGAAAAGGCACTGACTATATTGAAACTTTTATGTATTGTATTCATGCTGGAATAACCACTTTAGGCAGAAATAGCAACTTTAAGTGCAATAGTTAGTTTTCTGCCAAAGCTATGTGAAAAAGAGTATTTAGATAGACTGGAAAGTCAATGGGCAACATTTTGAGAGTGAGAGTCTTCACCAGGAGGCTACAATTTAAAGTGAGTCACATCCCTATGTTGCTTATATTCAGGAATGTTACGTGCATTCCAGATCTTAATGATGCACTTTAAAGATCTTCAGACTCTCTATGAAGAGTATTAGAAGTGTGGAGGTGGAAAGATAATAAAATTCTTGTGTTTTTAGTTTGCTTATTGCTCTCAGAGGAATGAAAATGAAAAAGAATTCTTCTTGTGGATAGTCTTTAAATCAATTAATGTTTTTTTTCCTAAGTGGAATGAATTCATTATTTTCTGTTTCCAAAGAATTCTTTTGATCCTAACTGTTGAGCTGAAGTTTATACAATACAACTTCTATGTAAGCAATATTTCCTATTGATCTTTTAATGATCCTATTAATTTCTTTCATTCCCTTAATAGAAATTTTAACAGTAATAAAAGATAGAATCGGGCAGTAATTAGAACTGTGATTAGTTATAACGTGTTTCTTTAGCAAAGCAAAATCCCAACAAAATGTAAATTAGAATAATGGAACTGTGTGTAGCTATCTTGAATTATATTAGAACATTCACTTTCTCTCCCTTCTAAGGATTAATACACGCTTTAAAAAGAAAATGCTTTTATTATGCAAATTCAAATCACACTGCAATAAGCATATTACTTTGCAAATTGCTCTTTCTCCCCTACAAGTGATACAAAAAATTAAATGACTGTGTGAGAGGATGTGAATGTTTATGCTCTCAGGTCCTGAGCTTTCAAACATTCATGTCAATAACCCTTGCTAATTAAAGTGGTCACATGGGTTTCTATGACTCTAGTCATGTGTAAAACTGAATATGATGCAGAATATGGATTTCCAAACGGAAGCTTGGGTTTTCCAATTGAGAAATGGGATCAGGTTTTTGGCCCCTGTCCAAAGTGATCTCAAAAGCTCTCATCTCAGCAGAGAACTAGGCATGTTAGCTGCCACCACTTCATCTCAGTTCCAAGGAATTTCACAGTATCTTGTGTAATCTTATTCATGATCCTCAGATCACGCACAGAAGTATTTTTGGTGCCTTTATTGCATGACCAGATCTTGTGACACTTCTTCATTTTATGCTACTATTCAGAGAAAACTGGAAGATTTCTGAAACTGAAAGCAAATGTCAGGGTATAGTTTTTCCATAGGTCTCTTAGCAGCTGTTCTTAGTCATTGTTTTATGGCTCTTTTGGTTAGATTGCTGTCTCCAAAAATTAGCTAGCTTACTATACAAGATAATGATCACACTCAAGCATAACCTTGTAAGTTCATTCTTGTTGGTGTAGAAAAGTGCTCTGTGATCAGTAATGGTAAGGATCCAGTGCAATTTGGGACTCATACCACAGGCATGCTGGGCTATAGGTTCCAGGTAGGTTCCTTTGGCCAGGAGCATCCAGCACAGTTATGGCACAGTGCTTGGTTTCTCTTCTGCTCTTGGGGTCCACAAGGCACATATGTAATTAGGTGTCTGCTTCTGGCATATGTGAAGTCTTAGCACAGAGCTCATGTGCTCATGGCACAGTGCTGAAAATATGAGTGAAGCTATCAGGAAGTGAGACATTAGCTAATTTGTGTGGGTGTCACAGTCTGTAAATGTGCTTTGGAACCTATGTGAAATGTCCCTACCAGCTCACTCACACAATGTAAAGTAAGAGAGGAAGGGGCTTGGGAAAACATGTTAGGGGAAAAAAGATGGGAACAATGGGTTCCCTCTTCCTCTTCCCCCCAGAATAGGAAATGTTGAAATTCCACATATAGCTTAGCCACAGTTACTGAAACAGTGCATATGTGGGCTCTAGTCTCTGCACTGTCAGCTGCATTATCTTGGTTTGTGCTTGCAGAGAACAGAATTTAAGTTTTCAGGCTGCACAGTGACATAATCAGGTGAGAGTATACAGTCACTCCCTGTGTTTCTTAGTCAGTGGAAATGTCAGCATTATCATAACTTAATAGTACAGTTTGAGCAGGCAGATTGTTGGATTTATGCCTGCCTTCATCAGTTCTGTAACATCCACAGCAAAGCACTTTACAGCATAGTGTTGCTGTAACATGTCTTGTTGGAATCAATTATTTTGCAATACCTGACCACAGTATCTTTCACATATTCATGTAAAAGTCTCAATTGCTGTGAGCAGGTTTGCCCTTGGCTAGGCTGCATGCTGCTGCTGCTCTGACCTTTTTTTCTTTTCTAGTTAAGTGCATGCAGTATTACAGAATACGCTGGAAAGCAGCACTGAAATACTGCACATGATCTAATGGTACAGACAGCTATATGTAAAAATACTATGTTACTGATACCTGAGTAAAACTGGAATCTTTCCCTTTTTTCCCCATATATACCACTGGTGAGTAAATGTACATTTTCTAATGGTCGTCTTGTTCTTTTAGAGTCTTAAAAACCCCCAAAACAACAACAGCGAAACAACTAAACAACACCCCTCCCCCCCAAAAAAAAAACCCACAACAAAACAAACACTTAAAATGGCTGTCCTGTGGTCTGGCTATAGTTCTATTAAGGCTTTTTAGCTTCTGTTTTGCTACTGTTTCGATGGGAGGTAATAGGGCAACAAGGGGTGGTTTGAACTAATTAGTTTCCTTGTACTCCCTGGCCCTCAGCCAGATGCCTGTAAGTTTGAGCATGAAGTTTTATGGCATATGTTTTGTTCTTTATGGGAATAAACACCATGGGGAGCTGTACTTCAAAGAATCAATCTCCCTTTGAACTGTACTGGTAAACCTTCAGACAGGTTACACAGTGTGACTGCTGCTTAACAGCTCTCCTTGAGTCACTCTTTCACTCTGGCTCTTTAAGAGAACCATAGGTCTTTGGAATGAAATTGAGGAGAAAAGAGGACCCTAGTAGAAATTGTGATTTCCTCTAGATGTGTGTGAGCAAGATGCAACTCCCCAGCCGAAGCCGTGTGCTGCTTGCTACTCACAAGTCCTTCTCATGTAGAAGTCATGTAGAAGTTCTACTTCTGCATTCTCTCTTCTGCCCAAATTCTGACTGATGCTGGTAGAAATATGGGTGTAGGCCTGCATGTGCCAGCAAGGAAGGACTCTTGGATTTGGCTTGAAATATTCACATAGGTCAAAGTGTGTCTTTATGAATACGACATTGTGTTACTGTGTTAGTACACATTCTGATAAATATATGCAGACTGTAATTGTGCACATAACTTAAGTCATGAGCATATTAAAACAAACATCCTGAATTGTCCCATTGTTTGCATGCTGCAGTTCTCGAAACTAATGTCTACTCACTCACTGATGGGAAAAAAGGCCTTTGATTTTCCTCACGAATGTGCTGTGGAGAGAAGATGCAAGGAGCAGAACAGTGTGTAATGCCCAACTGGCATATGGTATTTGTTCCCCAAAGGAAACACTATTTGTTTCCCAAAAGGAAAATGCTGAGTTTAGAAACTGTATAGCAAGGCCCAGACACTGTGTAAAAAAGCTGTGCAGTTATCAGCAGGCCTCTGCAAGAACTTGGTTTCTCTAGAGAAGCATTACCTGCACTGTGGCTTGCGTTTAGTTCTCTGACTAGGTTGCTCCTTGGCGCCTCTGCTCATTCATGTCAGATCTTTCTGACCCTGTCTTTTCATGATCAGCCAGGTAAATGCAACATTTTAGGTGATATTTTTCAGCAGCTGGTACAGGGAATGTACATCTTACTAAAGGAATGGACATCCTGCTAAATCCCATTCTTCTATGGGATTTATAAGCAATTCCTTCACTTGCTTCTAAACATACCTCCCTGGTTGGCTGCTTAGTTAAAGATAATTACAGAGTTCTTAATTTTGTTAAACATCCTACTGTTATCTTATGTGTTTAGTAAATTGAAAGTAATTAAGGTTAGCTGGTTTCAAAAATCCCTTTCCTGTCTGTACAGCAGAGGTCATAACATCGCTAACACGGTAATGAATCAAACACCGGCTATTAAAATGTCGGTTTTATCATCAAACAAGCTGTTTTCTGAGATGTGAGATGTGAGACATTCTGGAGAAATGCTGATAAGAAATATTGTTAGTGGCATAATTTAATTATGTCATAAATTCACTGGACATTTAGAATCATAGAATCATAGAATAGTTAGGGTTGGAAAGGACCTTAAGGTTATCTAGTTCCAACCCCCCTGCCATAGGCAGGGACACCTCACACTAAACCATCTCACCCAAGGCTTTGTCCAATCTGGCCTTGAATACCGCCAGGAATGGAGCATTCACAGCTTCCCGGAGCAACCCATTCCAGTGCCTCACCACCCTTAAAGTAAAGAACTTCTTCCTTATATCCAATCTAAACTTCCCTTGTTTAAGTTTTAACGCGCTCCCCCTTGTCCTGTCACTACAGTCCCTAATGAAGAGTCCCTCCTCAGCATCCCTATAGGCCCCCTTCAGCTACTGGAAGGCTGCTATGAGGTATCCACGCAGCCTTCTCTTCTCCAGGCTGAACAGCCACAACTTCCTCAGCCTGTCTTCATACAGGAGGTGCTCCAGTCCCCTGATCATCCTCGTGGAACTCCTCTGGACTTGTTCCATGCCCTTTTTATATTGAGGACACCAGAACTGCACACAATACTCCAGGTGAGGTCTCACAAGAGCAGAGTAGAGGGGCAGGATCACCTCCTTCGACCTGCTGGTCACACTGCTTTTTGATACAGCCCAAGTTATGGTTGGCTTTCTGGGCTACGAGTGCACACTGAAGCCGGCTCATGTTCATTTTCTCATTGACCAACACCCCCAAGTCCTTCTCCTTAGGGCTGCTTTGAATCTCTTCTCTGCCCAACCTGTAGCTGTGCCTGGGATTGCTCCGACCCAGGTGTAGGACCTTGCACTTGGCATGGTTAAACTTCATAAGGTTGGCATCAGCCCACCTCACAAGCGTGTCAAGGTCCCTCTGGATGGCATTCCTTCCTTCCAGCGTATCAACCGAACCATACAGCTTGGTGTCATCGGCAAACTTGCTGAGGGCACACTCAATCCCACTGTCCATGTCAGCAGCAAAGATGTTGAGCAAGACCGGTCCCAACACCGATCCCTGAGGGACACCACTCATTACTGGTCTCCAGCTGGACATTGAGCCATTGACCACAACTCTTTGTGTGTGGCCATCCAGCCAGTTCTTTATCCACCGAGTGGTCCATCCATCAAATTGATGTCTCTCCAATTTAGAGACAAGGATGTTGTGTGGGACAGTGTCGAACACTTTGCACAAGTCCAGGTAGATGACGTCAACAGCAATACCCCTGTCCATCAGTTCTGTAGCCCCATCATAGAAGGCCACCACACTGGTCAGGCAGGATTTCCCCTTGGTGAAGGCATGCTGGCTGTCACCAAACACCTTGTTGATTTTCATGTGCCTTCCAGGAGAATCTGCTCCAAGATTTTGCCAGGCACAGAGGTGAGACTGTCTGGTCTGTAATTCCCCGGGTCATCCATTTTCTCCTTCTTGAAAATGGGGGTTATATTTCCCCTTTTCCAGCCCTTGGGAGCTTCACTTGACTGCCAGTATTTCTGTGTGAATGTATTTTTTATACATAAAATGTAGCAGGAAAATGTTGTCTTTGTCCAAGTGTACAGGTGCTTCTTTGACTACTTCTTTTGCTAGTAGGCTTGTAAAATACATGAAAAATGACCAAAGGGAGGCATTCATGGCTAAAGAAATGAAAGAATTAAAAACGTTATAAAATATATTGTAATATTCCTTTTCTCAAACCGCGTTTGCAGAATCTATCCCTCTTGGTATTCATAAATTATTTCCATATAGAGCACTAGCAGCCATCATATGTGTGATAGACATGTTCTTCTTCTAACCTGGACTGTTCCTGAGCTAAAGCTACCAAGCCTATGCCAAACAGAAATGCCAGTTTTGATATACCGGGTCACAAAAGTAATTTTTGCTGTGACTATTTATACCCATTACAATAGGTATGCATTGCTTCAGATAAACATCGATTTTTCTTTATTTTTTTTCATTTTTAAAATTTTTATTTTCCCCAAAGTGGGTTTCAGTTACTTTAATGTATTGCATCAGTCTGCGTTTTGTTCAAATGCGCAGAGGCAGATATGGGAAAGTAGCCTGGCCAAGTACAGAGCGAGAGGGGAAGGGTGTGGGATGTCAGTGACATAAAGAGATTCCCTAATCCCCTCTGTTACTGGCTTACATAGTGTTTCATAGCATTTCATTTCATGTAATGAATGTAAGCCCAAGGCGAAACAGCCTGAGTAACATGATCAGATTCTTAACCGAGAATTTCTCTGTGTTATATGACTTTCCAGGATTCACAATGTAGGTGGTGGGAAATCAGGCACTGGACAGAGGAATGGCCTTAAATTTGAGAGCTAAATATGACTTGACTAGGAATCTTCATGAGGAGAAAAAGGGAAAGAGATATAATTAAGTCTCTTTGAACAGTTTGTTCCTTAAATGGGAACTTTTTTCCTCCCCCCCACCCCCCCCCCCATGCAGAAATGTCAGTTATACAGTTTCTTTTGATCCCAAAGGAATTTTCTGATTATTTCATATCATAGAATGATACTTACTAATGCATCACACTGCAGTGTGATATGTCCCAAATTTCTTAAAACATAAAATAGCTCCAGGTGATGTGCCAAAGGTTTTGATGCAATTTTTCTTGATCTAGTGCAACAAGAATATCCATTAAGCAGCTCAATAAACAGCTTCTTGACAAATCTGTGTCCTTATGAGCAGCATGCTGGAAGTAATGAGCATTACTTTCCTGAAAGTAACAAGCAGGTATCTAAACTCTGCCAGCAATATGAAATGTTTTCTTGCCTGTTGATTTGCTGGTACAGTCTTACCTGTCATGTTTATGCTAATAAATACAATATGACACTGCGAAATGTGATGATCTTGGAAAGTAAAAAAATCTAGAAAAAGCACCTGAAAATCCCAGGGAAAATTTATTTCCCCAGTTTTTCGCTCAGACAGTTGGATTTTCTCCTCTTTATTTTAGAATTATCTAGGCAAATAAGATTAGAAAGTCTAGAAAAGGAGGTAAAATTGTTCTCTTACCAGCAGACTATAATTTCACCCTCCTGTTAATTGCAAAAATTAGTTTGTCACGTCTTAATTGGTAATTGATATTAGAGACTGCTTAATGTTTAATGTGGATGATAGATTGTGCCACACATTTTTTTAATAGCCTGAGTGCCAATAAGCAGCTATCTCCTGTCAGCAGTATCCCCGACACTGTAAAAGGATCTCTTCCAAAGTAAAGCAGAGTATTTTGCTTTGACCACTGAATATATTGACAAAAGAGGGTACTGGAGATAGGAATCAATGTATGGATTAGTGCTTAATAGCTGGAGTCTTGCACCTGCCAAACTTCAAGAACCTGATGGAAACAGGATCCATGCTGGTTGCCTGTTGCTTCTTCCTACTACCTCGTAAATAGACCTGAAGGGTCAAATGGCAATGACACTCTGAACTTTGCTGGCCAAAGTACGTAACAGCTTAGCTATTCCCAGATTTCAAGCTCTTATCTTTCTTGTAAAGGAGAAACCATTATGCTCATTTTCACTGTGATATGGAAATGAACTTGGTTTAGGTCAGAAGCATACTAAAAGACCTATAGCAAAGCAGGAACAGTGAAATATGTCTTGCTCCTGCCATGTTCTGGTAAGTATGAAGCTGTAATCTTTCCTTGTGATATTATAGCTTCCTTTTCTTCTAATTGGAAATCCAGGCATGCGTGGAGCTATTAGTGAAGAAACTCGTTTTAAATTGCACATTTTTTAACTTCACCATTAGTACTTGGATAGCAGTCTATTTCTACTGCAGGTATCATCACGCTGTAAACAGAAGTGTAATGTGCTGGTTGATAATCAGTCAGAGCCAGAATCTCTAATCAGTGGTGTACAACATGAAGTAAAAAACTGCAGCTGGCTTTTATAAAAGCATTTACATCTGAAAGTCAAGCTTCTTCATTCCTACTTGTGTATCTAAACAATCACTCCTTCAAGAGGATCTGAACATGTACTGCTCTCATTAAAATCAATGGGATCTCAGCATGTTTGAAAATCATGCAGCTTTATTATTTATGTACATAGCTTGTGATTTAAATACTGAACTTCAAGGTCTGAAAATTGTAGTAACTGTTTTCTTCAAACAGTGAGGTATGGTACAGAACATTGTTCTCTCTTACAGGAGTCCTGCTGTTTGTAGGTGAGAATTAAGATATTTGAACTCAAAAAGTCTTTAGCTTCTGTAGTGATTGACAGCTTAAAAAAAGCTATCTTGTCTTCAGTGGAATTTAAGCCTAGGCTTAGTTTTAAGCCTGTGATAAGGTATTTTGTCAAACAAGGACATAATACTGAGTAGAGGTCTCATGCAGACAGGTACAGTCATAAAGCTTCATTTTTCTGGCTGGCTGAGCATATTCTGCAACATCCTATATGCAGTTTCTCTCCAGTGCATGTGATTTAGTGCTTTTATTTTCTTCTATCCCTTCACGCATTAGCATTCTAGCAAAATTAAAACCCAAGCCAACAAATCCAGAGGCATTATTATTTTCCCATGTTTGAGCTTGTGACTTTCTTCTCTGTGTGAAGTTGCCTTGAAAACCATTAAAGTTAGGATTCCTTCAGTGTTGCATTCCAATGAGCCACTCAGAGGCATAGCACCTTGAGGTCAGTTTTGCTGGTTGGCAGATGTTAAAAGTCTGGGTTTTCTTGGATGTTTTTAGAAAGCTCTCTCTGTGTTGCAGTGCTCTTAAAGACTGAGAGATGTTTTAGAGTAAAAAAAACTAAATCAAGCAAACTTCCACTGAGGATGATTTGCCAACAGAGTATGTTTTCTGACAGTTTATTTATAATCTCACTGGTTTTATACAAACAAATTTAAATTACTTTCATGCCGGACATTCTGAACCAGTAGACAATTTGAATAATTTGCTTCAGCTGCCATTTCAAGGATGCATTCTTTTCAGTGTGATCGGTCACAGTGCACTTTCAGTTCTGCTTTCAGCTTTGTAAAAGTAAAGTAAGCAATTCCCAGTTATGTGTCATTAAGGGTTTACTCTTGAAAGTGAATGCATGTGGACATGATAGGTTGAATGATCATCATTTAAGGAATTGTACTTTCAAATCCCTATGTTAAAGTACGGTAATAATGCTTTTGTCAGAACAGGTTATCTGGATGGGCATATTAAATGTCCATGGAACCTAGGGAGCGATTGGCTTTAAGATTTGTTTTATATGAGTTCAATTTGTACAAAGTTTCAGATCCTGTGTACAAAGAGGAGGGATTTGCTGATGCGAAGTATGATTCAGTATAGATAAAATTATGTGAAGCCTCCTGTGGGATTGCTTCCATTTTTTGTACCCTTTAAGGCTACAGGAAGGCTTTTTTCCCCATTTCACATGTGATATTTTTTCCCCCATTTCACATGTGATATTGACTCTGACAAAGAATCAAAATGTGTTTCAGGATATGTTCCTCTCATAACCCAATTTCTTCAGTCTCAGATGATTACCATAACAGTTTGGCATGATAAAATAAATTTTGCCATGGATCTTCAGACATTTTTATCTGAAGCAATCTGATTTGACCAGCTTTGCAAATGATCATAGACTATTTGAACTATGTCTGGTCTAAATGTTACATGTTTGGAATCTTATTACATCAAAAGGTAGGATCATACCAATCCTCTGGCAGGTTGGTTGAAGCCAGACATACACAAGGAACTGTAAGACCAGTCTGAGAATATGTACCTGGTTGTAGAGCAGTGTGGCAGTTAAATCATTCAGAGACAACTAGACTGCAAAAAAGTTTTCACGGCATAGTCACTTTGTAGTTGCTATTGAGCCTTCCAGAGTCTCATGTTTCTATGGCATTGGTGCGGTGGCAATATTTACTGGGGCCTGTTGCACACAGGAGTGTCAGGAATAGCCAGGAATATAAATGTCCTGTTGCAAATTGGAGCGATTTAACAAGAGATAATCTGTCGAGCAGTACTGGGGCTAGTTTGGTGAGAAAACTGAGAGCTTGGAGGCATCCCTCAGAGCTGATCTTTGTTAACGACCAAAGACTCTCACTTCCACTCCTGCTGCTTCATGCTTTGAGGACTGAGGATGGAAAGGTCTCAGAAACAATTTCTGGTTGCCAAAACAAAGCAGTTTTATTGATGAACAGAAACTGGCAACTGAAATTGTGTGAACTACATTGAGAAATGCCCTAGAAAACAGAGATTCTCATTCTAATTCTCTGGTGTTTGGGTATCATGAAGGAGATTCCAGGATATTCCATGAGAAGCATTATGATAAACTTCTTGGAAAATGAGCATTAGTATTTCAGAAAAGCCTTTACAGTGTAAAAATAAAACTCAAAAAAGGAAGTGAGACAGAAGTTCAATGTGAAGAAATAATTTAATGGTAAATATACCTGCATGTGCACATCTTTGGTTAGTTTTCTTCTGGAGGTCCTGTGGCACACAACACCATGGGATCTGAGCAATTCCCAAGCTTACAAAATGTTCTTGTAAAGTTATTCTCTGTTAAGGAAGCAAAGCACCTGCCCTTCCTTCTCCAGGGCCTGTAGTTTCACTGCCTTGCTCTGAGCAAGAGTGCATTTCCTTTTGGAAATCTGTTTCAGATTCATGGGTTGGAAATACGGTATTGATGGGATGTGCTATAGTGGTCTTTGGTAGCACAGAATTCTGAGGTTGAGCTTCAAAGTAAAATTAGGTTTTAATATCTGCAAATTAACTTACCTAAGTGAGGAGAAACCTTTTTTGAACTACAAATGTTCTAAGCCTCTCACATGATGAATGATACAGTACTACTCCCCTCTACTGAAAATATAAATGTATGCATCAGCTGTTGTCTCAGTGTCTGACTGAGTTTCTCTGTGTTTTGTTTCTTGATGCACCTTTCTAACTGAGTCTCAATTCCTCTTCCTGCTTAGAGTGGTGAATCAAGGAGAATGAAATCTGAGTTTGTATATAATACGTTGTAGTGGTTTAAGTCCAGTCAGTAATTCAGAACCATGTAGTGGCTCACTCACTCCCCCCTTCCTACTCCCTGCTCCCAGAGGGATGGGGAGGAGAATCAGAAGAATGTAACTCCCACAGGTTGAGATAAGAACAGTCCAGTAACTAAGGTGCTGCTGCTACCACCAATAATAATAATGATAAGGGAAATAACAAGGGAAGAGAATACAACCGCTCACCACCCGCTGACCGATACCCAGCCCAACCAAGCAGTGATCTCGCCTTTCCAGCGTGATCCTGGACATGATGTGCTGTGGTATGGAATACCTCTTTGGTTAGTTTGGGTCAGGTGTCCTGTCTCTGCTTCCTCCTGGCTTCCCCTCCTCCCTGGCAGAGCATGAGACTCACAAAGTCCTTGGTCAGACTAAATGTTACTGAGCACCAACTAAAAACATCGGTGTTATCAGTGCTGTTCCCAGGCTGAAAGTCAAAACCAGAGCACTGAACCAGCTACTAAGAAGGAGAAAAATGACTGTTACTGCTGAACTCAGGACATATATATGTATGTTTCTCTGTTATACTACACTGTATAGCAATTTTCCTATAATGTTAGAAACTAGCATATAAATAAGGAGTGGGGTTTTGGAGTGGGATCTTCATGTTTATCTCTGTCAGACTGTTAATACCCATTGACTGCACTAATTTAAAATATGAAATTTCTGTTGTTTGAAAGCTAAAGGCAATTAGGGACCTTTTCCACTTTTTAAAGGTAATAATGCAAATGTTTTTATTTCTGGTCAGTAGCCATTGAAATGATGTGGTAATTATACTGAAGTAATGCTTTAATACATAAAACAGACAAGAACTGCTGGCAAGACATGATGGGGACCCAGATATTTAAATTGTTATCTTGGAAACTGCAGCTCTAAGGAATTACCCACTTTGACCCCAAATAATATACATTGTTTAGATTATTTATTTTAAACAATACATTAGTATATTCTATATGCTATTACATGTTCTAAAACACTTCTACAGTAACACGATTATGATTGGTACATTATTATTAAAGCATACTCTTTTGTGTTATCAAAATGGCCAGTATCAAAACAGTACTGCAACCTAGATTGCACAATTTCAAAAATGACTTTACTCTGATCCCCAGCATATGACTCCAGAGCCCTCTGTTAATGCAGAAGTCGACTTCAAGTTTTTGACTTGTTGGATTTCAAGGGTTTTCTACTTTTATTGAGAATAATGGCACAGGTTTTTGTGATGTTGCTTTTACCTTTTCTTTCCAATCTTGGTCATCCAACATTGTGCCTTCTTCATTGATAGACTAATCTTAATATTTTTCAAATTTAGGTCATGTGCTTTCCAAATTGCTTTCAAATCTATAAACTGTGGAACGAGGAAGCAAACTGATTTTCTAACTGTTGTTATCATCATTAAGATACACAGCCCTTCCCAGATGGAAACATAAATAAATATATTCAGTTCATACCAACATTCAGTCTAGGTTCATAGCACAATAACCAGTGCTCAGAGTCATCCAAAAGGTGTGGGATCAGAATAATCTCCATTTAAATTCTGTAATTTTGTTCCTGAAAGGATACTCATGATGATGTGGAATCAATCTCAGAATGTTTCTTATTTGATTCCTAGTCTGGTTGTTATAGATGTGATAGTCGTTACTGTGAGAGACTTGGAACCAATAGATCTTAATTTAAACAAACAAACAAACAGACAAGCAAGCAACACCAAAACAACCCCTCTTGGTGCAAAATTCACCCTGATGGAGAGATCAGAATGTTGCTGGTGTTCTTATAATTGGTGTGAAGGCCAAAAGTTTAGAGTAGAAGGTTGATTTTTTTCACCCTGATGCATACTTTCTGACCTATAGCAAGCCTCTGAGCTGTAAGTCCTATCTATAAAGTGGAAATAGTATACTGTAATATACTATTACATTATTATTATTACAATATTATTATAACTGGAGATAGTTACTCTGCATGAAAGGTAGGTGTTCTGAACACGTGCTTATAAAGCAACAGGCTTAAGATAAAGAACTACAAAAACACCTTAAATGATGGAGACACCCTATTTACATAATAAGAAGGTCTTTTAAGATATCTCAGTATTATATGGGTATGGTGATATAAATAATTGACTTATTACACTTGGTATTGTGTTAAGTATTCAATCTGATTCAAGGAAGTAACCAAATCTAGTTATTGTTAATTGCATTTATATTTTTCTAAGGTCAGAATGTTTTATCCTCCCCAACTTAAAATAATGGACCTGTGTTAGATTTTATATCAGGTACCTGCCTAGGTCAAATATTTATGGACAAGTTACAGATCTAGTACTACAAGGTTCACTATGAAAATGCTAACACAAGCAAAAGTCTTGTAGCAGTGGTGTAATAACCATGAATTCATATGAAACACATATTTCCCTCAGATGCATCGTAAAACCAAAATTATCTGAAAGCTGGTATTTTAGATAGTCTTTAAAATAGCAAAAACTGCTGATACGATTTTTGTCAAGATTATAACTGCTCAATTGACAACCCTATTTCACCTTTATTTTAGTGTATGAAAGATTTGTCACCACTCATTTAAGCAGATCTCTCCACAGATGCCTTACAAGACACAGGATGTTTTTCCTTGTAAATAGAAACAAAATATCTAAGATCAAGACGCAGTTCTTGGTCTGCACTTCTATGGGCTCTTGATGTACATCATACTTGACCTTCCTACATGCAGCATGTTTAGTTTCATAAAATATCCAGTGGATGTGCTCTGGGTTTCTTCGTTAAATTAAGCAGAATTTATACTGGGTCTCACATGATAAAAGTACATTGAGTCCTTATAAATGTCTCATCCTTGTAAAGGTGGATCATTGTATAAGGCCACATGTAAGCTCCCCCCAAAAGCAGAACATGAACACAAAGATCCAAAAACCTTTAAAAACCAACCAACTAACCAAATAAAAAAAAAAAACACCAAACAACAAACAAACCAAAACCCGCCCAAACCCCTGGAAATTTTATTTTCCATTTAAACATCTATCTCAGGTATTCTTTATGGCTCATTTAAGGAAAGGCAACCATGATACAGAGATAATTATAATACTGTTCTACTTTCTCAATATCATGAGTGATACTGTGGCCATTGTCTGCTTTCATGCTTTCTCTGGTGAGTTGTAACCCTTTTCACATTCAAATAATTCTTCCCTTATAGCACCATTTTGTCCACTATAGTTTGTCATGGAGATCAGGAGAACTATTTGCAGTTGTTTAATATGGTGGATTGCTCCCAAAGGCCACATTTGCACAGAGGCCTTGTGGAAAAACACTGGAGACTTGTATAGATGATACATCCCGGGGGAAAAGAATTTAAAAAGCAAGTAAGCAGATAATCAAGGTCAAAGTGATACTGGACATGCAGGCAATGCTTGTTATGAGTGGACTAAGGTTGGCATATTAGGGTAAACTTAAAAGTCTCAGACATGAGAATTTTTCCACAGTAGCAGCTTTGCTATGAAGATTTATTTAGCATTTGCCTCATGAACAGCTTGTGCCTATTTTTGCATGCAACCATCTGAGACTTTGTGTAACTGTACCAAACTTTCTAAAGGTATTGAGCACAATATCAGTGCAGGGATTATAGTACTGTGAACTACCACTACAACAAGCAACCAGGCCATCATTTCTGTCTTTCCATGTCACATAATATTACAACTGGATGCATGTGGGCCTGTATGGTAGGAAGAAATTTGGGTATCAGGAAAGTTACATTTCCTCTGCTACAATAGATGGATCTGTTAGGTTTATAGGCAGTCTGCTGAGTTATCTAGAAAAACAAATGAGTCTAAATGTGGCTAGTTTTATATCTCTACAAACAGCAAATATGTCAATGGAAACAAACCTGTAAGTGTGATCTGTGTGCAGTGCCAAACTTCAGAAAAGATAGGAAAATTGACTAGATAATATCAAAAACCATAAAACCTTGTGGTTTTCCATCTAAGGGAACACACATCATCTTCAGTAGCCCTTTCTCTGAGACAAATCAAATAATTCCTCTGTAGATGTAGGAAGTGTGCAGACTTCCCGACAGATTTAGATTAGAAACCAAAGTGTACTGGAATCAAGTGGTCACAGTGAAAACACCTGGAAATTAAATCATACAGACTTTAATTTGAATTGGTCTCCATGCTATCCTAAACTTCAGGTGTGCCAAGTTTTCTCTTGCAAGGTTCAAATGCTATTATTTATGTCCTGAAAAATGCAGCCTCAGGTGAGAATAGTTTGGATTGGAAGGGGTCTTAAAAGATCATGGAGTTCCACCCCGCTTAGTGAACTTTGAGCCATTGACAACCTTTTTCTGCCATTCAGCCAATTCCTTATCCACCACGTGGTCCATGTGTCAAATGTGTGCCTCTCCAGTTTAGAGATAAGGATGTTATGCAGGACAGGGTCAAATGCTTTGCAAAAGTACAGGTTGATGATGTCAGTTGCTCTTTCCTTATCCACCAGTGTGGTCATGGAAGGCCACCAGATTTGTCAGGTAAGATTTCCCTTATTGAAGCCATGTTGGCTGTCACCACTCACCTTCTTATTTTCTATGTGCCTTAGCATAGTTTCCAGGAGGATCTGCTCCATAATCTTGCAAGGTGCTGAGGTGAGACTGACCAGCTTGTAGTTCCCTAGGCCTTCCTTTTTAATTTTTATTTTTATTTATTTTTATTTATTTTTTATTTTTTTTTTTTTTTAATGGGGAGTATATTTCCCCTTTTCCAGTCAGCAGGAACTTCACTGAACTGCCACAACTTATCTAATATGATGGATAATGGCTTGGCAACTTCATCTGTGAGCTCCTTCAGGACCCGCAGATGTATCTCATCAGGTCCCATAAACTTGTGCCCCTTCAGGTTTCTTAGATGGTCTTGAACCTGGTCTTCTCTTACAGTAGGATGTTATTCATTCTCCAAGTACATCCATTTGCCTTCTGTGACTTGGGCAGTGTGGCTGGCAACTCTTGCTCGTGAAGACTGAGGCAAAAAAGTCCTTGAGTATCTCAGCCTTCTTCATGTCCCATGTAACCTGTTTCTTTCCAGAGAAGGCCCACATTTTCCCTAGTCTTCCTTTTATCCCTGAAGTACTCATAGAAGCTGAAGTACCTATAGAAGCTATAGTCTGACCTGCAAGTGAAGACTTGGAAATACTGATTTGCTAGGAGGCCCTGACCTTATAGACTTGCATAGGTGCTAATTCCTGCTCAACAATGATGATTCTCGTGGTCACATCTTTATCCTATTTGGCATTTTCTAGCAAAGAGAAAACCTAGGCAGTAATGACTAGGTCTCCCCAGTGCCTGTTTAAGATCATGATAATATGGCAAGACGCTTATGGCAATTAATCAAAGGTCTGGAACAAGTAGAAATTGTGACCATCTAAAATGGAATGAATGTTAGGTAGAGAAGAGGTGAGTTAAACTTGATACAAGTCAAATTATGGCTCTACTAGGCAAGACACGATCTAAATAACTCTTATGAATCTGATTCAGAATCTCCTGGTTCTTCTGTCATGCGAATTTGAAGCAATGTCTTTTATTCCTTTCACAATGCTGCATAAATAACCCCAAATCGTGTATTACAAATCCTCTTCTTCTTACATACAAAGCCAGTGAGATTGTCAAGTCCCCAGCTAGGGAACCTCTTTTTTGTTTAGTACAGTGAAAGTCCTGATAAATCAGGACTGGCCACCAATCAATGTGTACTGTGTTGGCTAAGAAGCAGCTGCTGTTCTTTCCCCATCCTGAGCTGCTAGCTCTGCTGGTTAGTATGCAGACTTTGATCCTGACATACACAGCCATGTGGATTTTTCACTCATTTACTTCCTTGATAAGCATCATCATGTAGGCTTTCAGTTCCTAGCAATCTAATGAGGAACTGAAGTAGGACTCTATTAAAACATATTAATTCATGTGGGTGAGTCCCACATGGCTGTCCCTGTCTCCCTTCATAGCAGGATCATCTGTGCCTGCCATTACTTACATGCTCTGTAAGATTTCCCAGTCTACTCCCATGTTTTAGTTCAACCTAAGGCTTTTCAACTACAGTTTTGTCTAGTTTGAACATGCCAATTTCATGTATATTACTTCTGTAATTGATAATTGTAAATGTGTTCTCTGCATATATATCTCTTGCAGGCCAGTCTTTCCTTTTGGACCATCTAAACATTATGGAACATAAATCTTGCTTTGGTTTTGGTTTTGGGTTTTTTGTTTGTTTGGGTTTTTTTTCTTTGTGTGGGTGGATTTTTTGGTTGGTTGGTTGAATTTTTTGGTTGTTTTTTATTTGGTTAGTTTTTTGTTTGGTTGGCTGGTTTTGGGGTTTTCTGTTTTCTGCATTGCATCTGTTCTACAACCTGATCAGGTACAAGAACAGAACCTGGACATAGTGCTACAACTGAAGCCTCCTCAGGGCTGAAGGTGAGAAAAAGCTAGATAACATAATGTTTTTAGAATATATTCCTGTTTATGCACCCCCGTGTGACTGTGTCCATAATGGAGGTGACTAATATTCCTACCAACCGTGGCCCCTTTACTGTATTTGTAGTACAGTTTTTCATCCTTCCCTTGTCCAGCTGACTATTCCTGCATAAGTGTTACAGTTTTACATTCATTCTCATTGTAGAATTTTCTTAATTCCCTGTGTACCTGCACAGGATAAGGATACAATTTAGCCCTAATGAGCACTTGTAAATATTTTCTTATACATTTCCCTTAAGTGCAAAACAGTAAATCTTCAAAGTCCAACAGGCTGGCACATCATGTCCAGGAATTCCCTGGAAAGTAATGCAGCTGCTGTTGTGCCTGCTGTTCAGCCTCAGCAATTTATGCAAAAAAAGAATGGCAACAAAAATATAAAAGAGTACATTCCTGCACATACTCTTCATGCTGCAAACAAGCTGAGTCATACTGTAAAAAGCACCCCATTTAGACATGAAGTCCTATACAAATCTCACTATGAAAACCTGATCCCAGTGAAGAAGTGATATACTGAAATACAGGGCAAAGCTCCTGATATTTCAGAAATAGGAGCTTTGTAAGGCTCACCTATGCAAAATAGGTCTAAAGAGGCCAACACTTTATTAAGTAATACAAAGTGCACCTATTGGCAGGTGGTCCTCTATTAGTATTATTTTTTAAGTAAATGGGGCAGGATAGTTCACAGAAACAATAATAGACATAGAATTTTCTTATCCTTCTGTGGACTTCAAAGTTTTAGAATAAAGGTATGTATAAAAAGTAAATAGTTTCCACAGATGAAATTGCACTGTTTAAATTCAGGCTCCCTCATTATATCCTGTCTCCAGAACTATACTTAGAAGATTAGATGATACTGTTAGCGTAAGAACTGACACATAACCACCGGAATGGTTATATGAGGTGCTTTACTGCAGCGCTGGGAAACCAGGGGCACTCACCCAAATCTGGCTTCGACCCCGTCACATTGCGTTCACAATTTATACACTAAAATTTCATAACTAATACATATGCATCAAGGATTATTTCATTAGTCCATTACGACATCAGCCTCTTCTACGCTTGCGCAGCCCCCCTCTGGTGGTCGTCCCAATAAAGTAAGGAGTCTTCCTCAGGTGAAGTAAGGAGTCTTCCTCCCCTTATTCTTTTCACCTTTCTGCTCTTTGGACAGGCCCCAACCGTTATGTGGATGCCAGCATTCTCACTTTCTTGCTTGGCTTGTCCTTCTATGTTGCAATGATTTCACAAAGCTACCAATATTGCAGAGATGAAACTTTCTGCTGCTTAAGATACATGGTTTCCATTTCTAGACAAAGCTTTCTTGTAAGTAATACAAAAATTATGAACATCTGTATTATCAAGATGCACAGTTAGACAAGGCTTCCCTGTTCTAAACTACAAGGTCTTAGGCCAGGCACCCTGTATCCTTCTCGTTGTTATGTTAGTTTCTACTGCTGAGGCTACCACAGCAAAGTTACAGCATTCTTTTAATATACAGAAGTCTACTACTGATTCTAAAACTTTTCAAATATAGTAATTTCTCTTGCTCTATATAATCATTTTAACGTGAAATTTCACTCTTTTTCTAACAATACCAGCTTAATATGATAACTTTTTTGGTTTTGTATTACTTATTTTGTATTCTTCCATCCTTGCGGTTTGAATATGGACCTAATTGAGCAGATACTTTTATTTTGTCTATATGGCAAATACATTGGTAAGCAATGGAAATGACATAGTAACTCACGTTAACAGGACTACACAGTTTCCTGATAACTCCAATTACCTTCTGTCATCCTTGTAATGTAATTAAAATGTTTAATTGTTTTCTTTGCATAAGAAAAGGTTGTAAAAGCTGTAACAGTTTGTGTGGATTTAGTGACCAGCTGGTGTTTATAGTCCAAAGCCTCCAGTTACCAAGCCTTTCAAGCAGTCATTGATTTCAAAAAAATGCCCTGTCTGGAGCATTCACATATTCTCTTAGACTTAGCCATATTAGACCTTGCAATCAATTGATCCCACAAATAACACTGATGCAATTTATTTTACCCTGACTTCGGTCTACTACTGAATATCTACAGTGTGAATCAGGTTATGTTATGTCATTTAGTATGATAATCTAATGAGGCACAGCTCTATGGGATGACTGTAAGTATTATATGGCCATAGTGTATTAGTAGAGGTATACTTAGTGTGAAACAGTATAAAGATCAACTGAAAGGAGAGCCCATGATTTTTCTGTCAATCTGAGATTTGTTACTACATTGGCAGGAGATGTGCATATTGCTGAACCTCTAACACTTGGAAAAGAGAAAAAGAAATGAAGAAAAATGGGTTGGTTTGTATTAAGAATAGTGGTACATCCATAAGAGACTCTTCTTGAAGGAAGTTCACGTCTGTTTAAAGGCTTCTGCTACTTGTCTTCTTAGAATCTTAAAACCTGTGTTAGTATGAGGGTGGGGCTCAGCCCTGCCCATGAGTGAGATTGCCCCTAGTTTCTATCACAAGGAACTCTGTCAGTTACTTAAAAACTTATGTTAACTTTTATTTGTTTTGACTTGAAGTTTGCCTGCTGAATTTCTTCCTTAGGCCAAATTTTCATATTCAGCTCCTTGGGGTATAGATGTTAAATCTGGGCCAAGATCAGAACTGGACTAGCTTCTGGAAAGTAGTTAATAGTGTTTTGTAAATTAAAAATCTGTGTTCTGTGTAGTATCATGTATGTCTATTTTCTTTTCAACATCCATTTTGTATTAGACAGCACATCAGAGAAAGTTGCCTTGATTAAAATCTTGGGATATGAATAGACCTGTTGAATAGTAAGATATTGGGGTATGAAATCTGTACATGTTTTGTCTTGCCATCTTCAGTCTGGTGGTTTTCTTGTCATATGCCAGTTTAGCATTGATGTTTATTTGCCTACCTTACACATTGGTCATATCTTCCACTTTCAGCTGTCTTTTATGGTTTGAGGTTGCCTACAGATAAGATTCTAAGAAATCAGCAGAAGTTGACTGAACACCCCTGAGAGTAGCAACAGGTCCTGGCTTATATGTATCTTCTGGTTATTTTACCAGTAAATTGACACCTGGTTATATCATCTCTAATAATGTTCTAAGTACTTTGGAAAGTGATGCATAGGATGGTGTAGTAGAGATGAAGTGAATTGTTTTATGAGTAGTGTAAATCACCAGACATGTTGTGATTCCTATTTGCAGTAACTTGCTTTGAGAAAAAAGGTGTATAACATGCTGATTTCCATTTCTTTTAATCCACAGTCCATCCTGCCCTTTCTCAAATGTTTTAAATAAATATAACTTGTACTTCTGATGTGCCCTGCATTAGAATAGAAGAAACATCTCCTATTACAAGATTTTTATCACAGTTTTGCTAGGTCTATTCAACAAGGTACATTTTGGAGAAAACTTGTCTATAATACCCTATAAAGAAATGTTAAAATCTGCATTATTATGATGAAATCTTAACACCGCAACTTGGTTAAAACTATATTGTGCAAAGTACCAATAAACACTGAAAGATCCCATCATAAGAGCATGCAATACCAATAGACAGATAGAGCCTAGTACATGACAGGCTGCTTTATGAGGCAGCATAGCAGCATTTTATGTTATTATTAAAAAATAAAGTGCATGTGAGCAATCTAATAACATTTATAGTAGGAATCTCTGGGCTATACGTGCAAGCAAAAATAATTTGCTGGAAACTTTTATTCCTGCTCTGGAACTCTATATTAAGGTTACACTATGTGTGGACAGGATACAATTACCTAGCAAACATTATGGGATTTTATTGTAATTTCTTTAGGAATCTATTGGTTCCATTCCTTTACAGTAGTGTGAGACTCTTAGAAAGTGAAATTTAAGTTCTCATGGTTTACTATGCTATTCAAGCCTTTTGATGTATTATTATTATGGTAGTTAAATTGTCATTGTGTAAATACGGGCTCAGTCCTGTAATAAGATTCATGCTGGTGAACCCTTCTGCCTACTTGGAGCTAAGTTTAATTCATGGAGCAGTTAGCAGCTCTGGCAGATCTCAGATTCCACTACAGCAGTGGTATCAATAAGGTTGTTAGTATAGATGCTGACTTCTGTTGACAATGATTGAAGTAAGCCATGAAAAATAACATTTGTTCTGGGGCCTCATGCTGATGTTTCTCTACTAGCTTCTCATTGCCTTGCTGTAATTCATAATTTTAAGGATGTCACCTACAATATTAAGTTCTATTTGTATGTGTCATGCTTACAGATGGAGAATCTGTGAAACCTCCTCTTTTATTTTTGAGTTCTCTACAATTGCACCAGCTTGTCTGGTTAATTTTGATCCAGAGAGCAGCAGCTTATTAAAGTATATGAAATTCCTGAACAGACAGGTGCTGGTAGAGGCCCAGGTCTATGCACTCTATTGTATTAAGCTGCCCCTGCAGAGAAATAACTCACTTTTCAAAATTCGGAAGTGTTGCGCATGTGCATGCTCCTCTAACCTGGGTATATGTTTTATTCTGTCCATTCGTAAATATAGATTTTCCTTTGAACATTGCCAATTTGTTAGCTCAGCTAACAAAGAAGTCCAGGTGCCAGCTGATTTGCTCTGATAGTTAATTAGCAATACAAGGAAACAGTCAAATTGAACTATATAATTTTAAAAAATAGTCTGACTGGAGGTAACAAACTAAGAGCTACAAGTGTTGTATTTTAAGATAAACACAGGCTACATATTTATTCCAATATGTCTAGCTGATGGCCTTGAATTAAGATAAGAAAGAAAGGAGGGGAGCAAAATCCCTTTCCTAGGCTGTCTGCCTGCCTGTGGCATTCCTAGCAGCCTCTGTCAGAGAAGAGCAACTTGCATGTTTTCAGCTTTAAGGGTCTCTGGACAGCATCCCTGCTGGCTTATGATAGCTGGTGTCCCCAGTCTGAAAGAGAAGGTTTATCATCTCTTCTTTGGCAGGCCATTGCCTGCCAGACAGAAATAAGGATGGCTGATATCCAAAATATGACCTCTTATGGAGTTTGAAGCTGCAAAACTGTCACCTACAGTGTAGAAAAGATTTGACAGTTATTCTGTAATGAAGGGTAGAGTTTTGGCTGGTTTTTTTTTTCTTAACTACTGAGTGATGAATCTATCTGAAAATCAGAAGCTGCTTCCACAAAGCATTTTGGTCCTTTTGGTTTTATGTACTCTCATGAAGGAAAGCAGGACCCAGAAGTGGTTCAGACTTACCTGCAGACTCAGATGCTGTCTTGCACTTTAGTAACCAGTCTGCTGGGTGGGTTGCAGTGCTGGTATCACAGGCACATCTGTTATGCTTATGCATCTTGTTCATTCTTTTGAATGTTCTTTTGAAGCCCTCCTGATTCCTCTAATGGTGTTCCAGCTAGCTGAGCTGACCCAAGTGGCTGTGGTACTTGACAAAGCAACTCTGCAGTAACAACACTGAAATCTCTTGTAACTCCACTTTGCAGAAAAATACCTTCATGAAGACACAGTAATTGGGTGCAGAACAGCTCTGGGGAAGTGAAAGAGTATAAATAATTTCTAGAAGAGACATCAGAAGTTACACAGGGCAAACCCAGCATGTTGCAGTGATCTAGTAGACATTAAATGGCTTGGCTAAAATAGTGCTTAAAATGAAACAGGCAGTGGTTTAGGAACTTGTGATTCACAGACTAGCAATGAAGTTGAATCTTTGGGTATCAACAGTGGGAAACATCCCCTCTGTTGATAATACCTTAACAAATACATGTAGTTGTTCCAGTGTCATCCCGCCCCTCTGTAAAACCACATATATAGGCTTTAATTTGATGTCAGGCTTTCAGAGATTAGGAATGAAGATTTGTGGGACTTTCATACAAATCAAAACCATTCAGAGCTCTCTGGGTATCTTCTGAGCTCTATGTGTATATACATGACTAGATTCTTGAATATGAACTTTACCTCGCTGAGTAGACTTTTTATCTTATTAGCCAATGGAATTTCAGTCTCTTCTGCCATATGTATCTATTTCAAAGGTTAAGATTCATTAATTTTCTTACAACACAAGCCAATCCCTTTCATAGAACTGCCAAGCAAACACATTTTTAAGACATACTTGCCTTGCTTAGGTAATGAAATTATAACTCAGAATGCATGCAAGGTATGCATGTATCCAGTGTTATTGGGTGCCTCTTACATTGTTACATTAAAATAATTTCTATAATCATTAACAGCAGCAATAATTGCATTGTAGTAGTATGCTAAGACCTCATTTAGGAGTGAGCCCTGTTGTGCTGTTGAGAGATACTATCTAAACATACAGAAGAAATCAGTGTGCATCCCAAAGCTTTGAAGCTGAACAGATTATTGGACAAAAATAGGAGAAAGGTATGCAAAACAGCAAATCAAATACAGTGTGTGTACTTTATTTTCTATTAGATACTTGAAATGCTACATATTTTATCCTTTTGCTAAACCAAGGTCTTTGGCAGTCATTCAAAATATTTTGTATGTGTTGCTGGTAAATTTTAGGAGTACAAAAATCTACTTTTATGTATGTATTCTGTCTCAAAATTAAGGTTATATTACCACTGGTTTTGTGGGAGTATTTATGAAATTGTATTACATTGTTCTATCACAGCATTATCAGGTTAATATTGCTTGTTGTTATAAGATAATTGCAAATGCTTTATTTCCTTTTCAAGGGTGAAATATGTTAGATTCCCTTTGAAGTTAGGTATTTTGAAATATCTCATGAGTCACGCATGATAAACATTATATCTGTATGTGTCAGTTTATACACCTAATTAGTTTAGGAAAGCCTCTATAGCAGACTGGGGCTGACAAATCACAAATTAATCTCTTTTAAGATTATACCTTACCTTTAATTTATTTTGTTTAAGTTATTGAGACCCAGAATCAAAATCAGCACTGAAATATTCAAGAGAGTCCAATTAAACTTAGATGTGTATAGTTCTATGTGATGATATGGTTATCCTTCAATGCAGGCAGCTCAGTTGAGATATAAAAAGTGGCATTTGAAGGAAAAGTCTCAAAAATGGAAAACTGAAACTTCCCAGCTTTCAGTAGGGAGGGCAGTTATTATGAGAACGTGAGCATTATTTGTTGAGTGATATGTTGTCAAAAAAATCAATTGGGCAGGAAATATTTTTAAATGACTGGAAAATAAGACTAGGAAGGTGCTTCAGAAGTCAATTTGTGGATCTTCAGAAGTCAGTTAAAGATTGGAGTACAGAATAACTTCTTTTAGGTTGGGGAAGATGGGGTAAGCCATCTGCCGCAAAGTGTATGCTTTTCTGCAGCACTGTGGCAAGTCGATACAGAGCTTTTCCTTTTGGCTAGTGTCACTATTCTGAAGGCCTATTCTATCCCAAGTTATTCGTTGCTCATAAGATTGAGAAAATTATTGCAGACTTTTGTTATTCTAGTTTTTTTTTGGCACATAAAGACTTGCTTAATCAGAAGGTTGTGTGACTGGCTTTGTATCAATCTTTTGCACATACGCAATATGCAAGGTTTACTGTGGCATTTGCAGCAATAGTATGGGAAAAGTCTCTTCATTCATAATGATAATGTTGTTATGTTCATGGGTTTCAGCTGAGATTGTGGATAAACACTTCTTAACCACACAGAAAAGTAATTCTTTACTGGTTCCAGGTGAATTCTTGCTCTTGCAAATGCGCTTATCGAATCCCTTTGGAATAAAGAGGTGTGGAGAAGGAGGGAGCATTAGAAGGTGATGTCTTGAGGACATGAAGAATTGCTGCCAAGCACTATTTGTGTCTGGAGGGTAGATGTCAAGAGAGGAGAGGAGGAGAGCAGCAGGAGGGAGATAGGGAAGTGGATTGTTGATATTATAGAATATGGTGATGGAAGAGTGCATGGCTTGAATCATAAAATAAAACATTTCCTGAGATGCCAGATTTCTAAAGTGTATGCTCTTTTCACAAAGCACATAATATTCACCTATAAATAATTTAAAAATATTCCTAACTGTCTAAACACACTGTGATCTGATAAAAAGGTCCTGACTGCTTCAATAACAATGCCAATGTCATCTGCATTTTACATAGAGATCTTTCCTTTATGCACTCTTATATAACTGGGGAAAGTTCACAGTTCCTGTCACTAATGCTACTGCTCTGCCCTTAAACTGTCTCTTGATAATACACATTTTCTAGAACATATGTGAAATAAAGCAGTGTGACACTGGGCAGGTGAGTTGCCATGATTATTGCTCCTGCAATTTCTTCAAACAAACCTGTCTGTCTGTATCATTGACCTTCATCTGTGGTGGCTTCTACGTGGTTTATCTTTTGGGAAAAATATATCTATATTCACTTGTCAGCCCAAGATCACTCTAAATGTCACTTGTTTGCTTTTATGTCTTTGGTCTTGAAAGATGCGTTAGAATTATTCTGAGGGCATGCTATCAGGTACTGTTCTTTATCTCATTTTAGAGTGGCATTAGCTTCTGTAGGTGCACCACAGGTTGTGTGACTTGGGACAAGAGGAAGGGAGCTGGGACATTAAGAGGACAGGATCACAGAATCACAGAATGGCTGTGGTTGGAAGGGACCTCTGGAGACCATCTAGCCCCCCCCCCAGCAGGTTCACCTAGAGCAGGTTGCACAGGGTCACGTCCAGGCAGGCTTTGATTATCTTCACAGAATGAGACTCCATAACCTCTCTGGGCAGCCTGTTGCAGGACTCTGCCACCTTCAAAGAAGTTTTTCCTCATATTCAGATGGAACTTCCTGTGTTCCAGTTTGTGCCTGTTGTCGCTCCTCCTAGTTTTGTCTCATCAGCAAACTTTCGGCCAGCTCATTGATGAATAAGTTGAACAAGTCTCGACCTAGTACCAACCCTGGGTAACACCAGTGGCTACAGGCTTCCAACTAGACTCTGCACCACTGATCACAACCCTTTGAGCTCTTCCATTCAGCCAGTACTTTATCTGCCTTGCTGTCCATTCATCTAACCCACACTTCCTAAGCTTACCTATGAGGGTACTGTGGGAGACTGTAAAAAGCCTTGGTAAAGTCAAGGTAGACAACATCCACTGCTCTCCCTTCCATCTACACAGCCAGTCATTCCATCAGATTGGTCAAGCATGATTTCCCCTTGGTGAAGCCATGTTGACTACTCCTGATAGCCATCTTTTCCTCTGCATTCAGGATGAGCTGTTCCATCACCTTTCCAGGGATGGAGGTGAGGCTGACTGGCCTGTAGTTTCATAGGTCTTCATTCTTGTCCTTTCTGAAGATTGAGGAAAAAGGGACTCCTCTATACATTTGGTGGAGGACTGAGATTGTGTATTGTACAGCACAGATATTTTGGAGCTGTTGCAGTCTGTCACAGAGACCTCTATCACGGTTCCTGTGGCTTCAGGTTTCTGCTCTGTTGTGTTATTTGGTCTTAATTACAGACAACAGAACTGAGCCTCAGTACTGAACTTGGAAAATCTTTGTTAAGTTTAGCCATCACTAGTTTTAACACCGTTCAAAATAATGTCTTTTTTTTTCCTTCTTACCTGACTACTGCTTCAAAAACAATTCTGCTGCTGCTGCCTTCATTAATATGCATACAGTGCAATGTAAATGGCTCTTGAGGCCTCCCCTTGGTGAATGATTTAATGTGGCAGTTATGAAAGCTGCTCAGACTGTGCTTGATTAGCATAATAATGAAGCTTCTGCAGCAGTGTTATCACCCTCAAAGGAAATAGCCTGAGTGGTCACAGCTCCTTTAACAAGTACCACTTTACGATTAAAAGCAAAGAGCTCTGTTTGAAATGGTAGATTGGAATATGCAGAGTGGGAGAGAGTTGTTTGTTGTTTCTGCTGTGCTGGGGGACAGGATAAAGGGCATCATGCACAAGCTGTGAGCATACAGTTAGTTAGGACAACCATTCCAGGCACCATGCACATTCTGGCACTGAGTACCCTGGCAGTGCAGGAGACTTACTATTTGTTTTAAAAGTCAGGCTAATAAAGAAACTTGTGTCACTTTTAATCTTTTGTTGGCTTATTTCCCAAACTCCAGAAACTTGGAAAATCCAAAATGTTGTTGTTCAAGGTGGTATGTTTAGGTTTTGATTCTTTGTGTCTTGTTAACACATTAAGGATGTATGAGAAGATTGAGTAGAAAGCTTTTGTGTGGCTGAGAGAAAACTATGACAGAAGTTTAAAGGTGACTTTTCAGGTAAAAACAATAGGAAACATAAGTAGCAATACCTGTAATATTGCAAGAGTATGTTTAGAATAAGAAACATTGAAAATGCAGAGGAGAAATTTTAGGGGATTGGCCAACACTGCATAAGGACAGCTTTTTCTACTCTTTCTATGAGTAAAATGGGTAGAGGGAAATGGTTTCATATTCTCCATGGAGGGAATATTTCCTATGTGTGCTGGGTGCAGAGGTATCAGTGGAAAGGGCTGAAGCACTACTAAGCTGGCTCTCCCTGAGGCTGCTGTCCCTATGGCAAGAATGGTTTAACAGGTACATTTTACAGCTGAGTTTATTGAGTTGCTAATTTAATTTATTCTTAATACGGCAAATCAAGCCACAGCATTCACAGGTTGTTTTACATCCTACTCAGCCATCCTTTTGTGGAGATCACAACTTCCAGGGAACAGACAGTGGCTCAGACTGATCCATCTTTGCCCTGTCATAGCCGAGCACTTGACAGGTCCGAATTTAACAGATATCTGCAGGTATACAAGTACAGTGTAGTTCTGAACTGGAACTGGGCCTGGCCATGAGTTTAATGGGGCTCCTGGACCAACACACATAGGGTCTGCAGGTGGAGTCAATTCTACAGCCAAAGTTAAAGGAGCTGAAGTAAACTGCTCAATTGATTCTCCCCCACTGAATATAAAATTGTTCATATTGCCAGCTTCTGGAAAATATGAAATTGCCTGAAACTTACCTTTCTCAGTAACCCTTGATCATCATGAGTTCTGTGAAGACATCTAATTACTTTTTGTGCATACATACTACTCTTCTTTTTCCTCTTAGACAAAGGTTTTTGATTTGCTACCCAAGAAGGGATGAGGGAGAAGAGCACCAGAGATAGGGCTGTTTCACATGTTCTTAGAATTTTAATCTTAGATTTAAGTCTCTGAACAAAATAATATGTACTAGTGTCTTCCTCAGATGACTCAATGGTAGCTAGGTAGAAATAGATAAGAAAGGCAAATAAATCAATGGACAACCTGCTTGATCCCAAATATCTTGAAAATTAAAAATTACTTCGCATGATATATCTATGTGCTTCTATGTGCTGGTAAATAATTTTTTTCCAAGCCAAGGATTGCCCTTCAACCCAAAGTTTTACTTCACCAAATGGATTGAGAGAATCCTGCTCCCATTGAAGAAGTGGGAATTTAGCCCCTGACTTTAAAGACTTCTCTGAAAGAATTTCCCATGGAAGGGCACCGTTTTCCCTAGAAAGAGAAGTGTGCATGGAAGGTGAAGGAAAAGGGAGGGAGCATTGAATGTCTTTAGAATTTATCTTTGCATACCATAAATGTGTGCAAGATGTTGAGGTTGACTATTAATGACTAAAATCCAGGATTTTTTCATACATTCTGTGTATACATTCTTCAGTGACTAGGAATCCTTTCACCTCATCTT